>NC_141537.1:150781641-152249141 GCF_021556685.1 Rattus norvegicus | reverse complement strand
CATATATACACATATGAAGATAAAGACACAAAGAAAGCATAGCAAAACACTAACATTAGTAATGCAGGTAAAGCATGTGGAAAAGTTCATTGTGCTGCCGGGCCACTTTTCTGCAGCTTTGGGGTTTTATGTATGTGAATACATTGTTGCTGTCTTCAGACAACCAGAAGAGGGCATCAATCCCATTACAGATGGTTGTGAGCCACCATGTGGTTGCTGGGAATTGAACTCGGGACCTCTGGAAGAGCAGTCAGTGCTCTTAACCACTGAGCCATCTCTCCAGAGCTTTGGAATTTTAAACACGAGGACGGAGACTTCAATAATCGCATGATGCTAACTTGTTCTGTCTGGAAGGAGAAACACAGGCAGTAAAGCGATAGTTCAGGACGATGGCACTCTGGGCAGGATGAGCTTATGACGGAGAACCTCGGAAGCATCTGATATTGGCAATAGCTCCATTCGAGCGTGAGGCTCAGATTTTCCTTTCTATATTGTTACATGGCCCACACTTTTTTTTCTGAGTGTGTATTTTCAAACTGGAAAGGGCATAAACAATAGGATGACGTATGGAAAAATATTGTTGAAGGAGAATCATTCCAGGTGATTTTTATGTGTGTATGTGTATAACTGGGTTTTGCTTGTAAGGTGTGCAGGGGCCTTTGATGAAGGGGTCACGTACCCAAGGTTGGTCTTCTAAAATGGACCCACAGAGAGTTTAGGTTTTCCATGAGACAATTCCAATAAGATCACCAAGTCTCACCATTGTTTAGCTTGGCATTAGGTAATATGGTCCTCTGAACAATTTCCATGGATTTTCCAACATGGGACAGTATGTGCAGTATGTCTCAGCAGCTAATCCCCGACCTTCCTTCCCTCTCTAGCTTCGTCTATAGTTAGAACCTTGGCAATTTTCAGTATTTTCCATTTCATCATTCAACAGGATAGCAATATGTTCTTTCTTTTCACATTTTACAAACACTTCAGGTTCACAGGCACACATTGTGTGGTAAGAGTCCATCACTGTCTTTTGTAAACATTTAGCCCACTTCCCAGGCTTGACAGTGGCTTGTATTTGTTGAATTGCACACACCATTCAAGAACTTTGCAGTGCTGACATTCTCTATCATGGAGTCGTGAATTAATTTTCTTGCTCTGAACACTATCAAACTTGCGAGTTTTGAAGGTGATGTGATCTGGTGCCTGAGGCCTAAAGTGAGCCCTGCTGCCCTTCTGGTAACTCATCACCAAATCACAAGCACCTTAACCTGGCGCAGCATTTAAGTTGTAGGGGATGAGTGAAGAGCTTCCTGCCCCAGGTTGAGAGACCACTGACAGTCCAGAATGATGTGTTCTTAGTCTTGTAAGTAAGTAGTTGCCAACCTGGGTTGCTGTATCCAGCAAGGCCATCTGTTAAAACTGACAGAGAAACCGTTCATGACAAGGAGAAACGGAGGCAGCTTATGACCACAAATACTACACCGCGTAAGATGCTTCAAGGAATATTATACACACAGGAACAAAAAAATAACGACACAAAATGTAAGTGGTCTTGCCTTACCAAGAAAGAGACACACGCTAGTTAATTGGATTAAAAATCCTCTGGCCTCTGTGGGCAGGCACCACGCATGCACATGTAGAGGCATTCATATGGTGCACATACATACATGGAGAAAAAAAATCACACACATTAAAAAGAAAATAGCATGGGTGAGTGAGAGAGTGAGTGACTCAGGTTTGCAAAAATCTCCAGGGAATAAACCAGGCAGTGTTCGATGAGAGCTGTCAGCATAGGTGAGCAATGGACAAAGATCTATATTTCTAGCAGCAAAGTAAAATAGGAAACTTTGCAAAACTGAATAGAAGAGAAAGTCCAGAGGCCATCTTCAGGGATTCAGGAAGTTTGAAGAGCTCACCCCTTTCAACAAAAAGAGTATGAGGCCAACATGTTGCCTTGCTTGAGAAGTGGCTTCAGAAAACCAGCACTGTACGTCCAGTAACAGCTGTTTTAAGGAGGAGAAAGGGAGGAAAAGGGGGACAGCAGTTGCAGTCACAGCAGCACTAGCAGCAGCAGCAGAGAGTGGGAGACCCTCAGAATAAGCCTCTCTTTGGCACTCAACTGGATCAGTGTCAAGAAGCCGTTAAAACAAAAAAGGACATGCTGAGTCAGCTGCTTTGCCACCCCAAACACACCCTGAACCACACACTAGGGAAACCCAGAGGAAATGTCAGGCTGTAAGCTGAAACCTGCCCAGAAGGATTCTTCTAAACTGTGGGGGAAGAAGTTTGAATCAGCGCCAGAGGCTTCAGGGGACACAGACTGTCACTTTCAAGATGGGACGCTAGAACCACATCCTCAGGGGCTTGAGCAGCATTTGCAACCTGACTCCTACAGGAACTTCAGGGGTCTGCGGAGTGTTTGGAACCAGGTCCTTCAATGGGACCTGCATCTGCCACTCCACCACACAGGACTGTCTGGGGTGTGCCTGGCAGCTGGGAGCCCAGGAGGGGAAACTGGGGAGTCAATGAAGCAAGGGACCAGGCAAGAGACAGCGACAGGCAGCGTAGGCTCTGCGTCTTCGTCAATAGCAGACCCTTGCTCTGTTCTCTTTCCGCCTTATTTTTTCTTTTTCTCCTCCAACATTAAATTAAAGCAATCTTTTTCTTTCTTTGTGGTGGACTTTCCAGAGGACACGAGCAGGCCTGCTTGGTGCTCTCCCTGCCTGAGACCTTCTGAGCTGGGGTTGTTTTAGGTGACCTGATTGCCTTTCTTCACCTCTCTCCATTCTACCTTTAGGCAAACCTTTCTCCTTCCTCTATCCCTATTGTTCCCCCCTTCTGTTGGTTTTGCATTCCTCTCCTTTTTTCTTTATCATCCCACTAACTGATAGTCGGACGCTGCTTTTCCCTTTTCCGTTCACATTAGCATCTTAGTGCATTACTGTCAGAGGTTCCATGCTTCATATGGTGACTGGGCCCAAGGAAATTGTTGGGAGGTCGTTCTTATTGCTATTGCTATTGTTATTGTGCTTGTCATTGTTGTTATTGTCATTACTGCTATTGGTGCTGGTGGTAAGAAAAGAAACACTTCAATTCTACTAAATTTAGTCCAATTAGGGCATTGCAAATACTTACATTGGAAAAAAATGAAGATAATAGAAAAATCTAATGAATGACCTAGTTCCCACACCTGCAAGCCCCAAAGCAAAAAATAGGTAAATACATAGATAACCAAGCCAAGACTCCCCAAACTGACAAATCTCAAAGTAATAGATGATGCCAAAGAATGGATTAAATGAATCCCAAGACAAAGAGCTAAAAACTAATATGCGCTTCATTCTTCTTTATGTATGAGATAAATAAACAACACTTGAAAAGATAGCCTTAAAGAGATAGTGCTAAGAAAACTAGAACCCATGTGGACTGGGGAGTGAGTGTGATTTGGGTGCAGAATGTGAAAATCACCAAGAATCAATAAAAATTATATTAAAAAAGAAAGAAAAGCTAGAATCCATATGTAGAGGAATGAAAGAATTCATATATCTTGCCCCACATGAAAAATCACCCCAAAAGGGACCAAAGACCTTATCTGTAAGGCTGGAAGCTTTTGAAGTTGCAGAGGGGAAAACACTGTGAGATACAACATAGGTGAACATTTTCTGAAAATTACCCAAAATAGGACAATGTTCCTAAAATTTTTTGGCATTATCACATGAAATTCAAAATGTTCTGCAGTTATAGAAACAATCAGTACTCAAAAAGGACACACACACACACACACACACACACACACACACACACACACACATCAGAAAGCTGGTTAATACCATTATTAAAAGAAAAGAAAAAAGTCCAAGTGGCCAACAAGTATTTGGAAAGTGTTCAGTATCTTTAGCCTTGGGGAAAATGTGAATGCTTCGGGATGCTGTCTTATCCCATCAGAGTGGCTGTCAGCAAGACAACTAAGGCAGCAAGTGCCACTGTGGGTGTGTAAACTAGTGTAGCCATTAAAGAACTGGGTGCAGAGATCCCCCCAAAATAATAATGATAATAATAATACAGGGCTGTTGGGTTTGTAAAAGCGTGAGCTGCCAAACCTGATGACCTGTGTTTGAGCCCTGGCCCCACAGGGTAAAAGGAGAAAACAAAGTCCTTTAAGTTGTCTTCTGACTTTCTCTCTCTCAATAAAAATAATAAAAAGGAAAAAACAGCATACATATGGACAGTGGAGTTTTATTCAATCATAAAGAAGAATGAACCATTTGTAGGAAAATGGACAGACCTGGAAGTAATTATGTCAAGTTAAGTAAGGCAGACTCAAAAAGGACAAATACTTTCTTTCATATGCACAAATGGATTTAATACATTCACGTGTATTCATGTAATATGTTCATGTGTATGTATTATGTAGGTATGTATGCATGCATGTATGTATGCATATATGTACACATGCATATATGCTTGCATATGTGTATGCAATATGGTTGTGAACTGGAAGGGACCACAAGGAGAGAAGAGTAGATTTTACAGGTAGGGAGAGTAACAGAGGGCAGGGAAGGGGCAGAGAGGATTATGTACGGGGAGGCCGACAATCAGGAGGGCTCATGGTGGATGAGAGAGGGTAGTGGGGCAGATGAGGAATAACAAGAAAGAATACTACCATTATAGAGGAATTAGAAGAGTCTATGCCTGTACAGATCACCAGAGCTGTGGCACAAAGTTAGATTTTTATCCATGAAAAGCCCTGTGGATCACCCCCACCCCAAACCACAGGACCATCATTGAACAGCACCAGGCAGATGACCCCATGCACTGAAATGCAACTTGACAAAAAGCCTTGATATTAAGGAACAAAATTCAATATACTAACTAGAGTCCAGTGTGAAGCATTCTTATTGAAAGGGTTGCTAAATAATTAGCAGTTATACAGAATTATAACTTTAATGATAGTTGCAACCTAGATATAAAGTTTCAATGCACAGACAAATTAAAGATGAATCCTGCCAAGACAGTCTTGTGTAGGGTTTCAGAGCATAGGAGTCAAGTGAGGAGGGAGACAGAAATCCCTGTGGAGCACAGATAACAACGTTTTTAAAGACAGACATAGAAAGGAAACCAGTCTTACTTGAATCACTTGCAGTACTCAGACAGAAATGCCGGAGCCCAGCAGATCTTGTCTCTAGCAGTTACATAGAGGTGAAACATGTACAAAAGCCCACGGCATGTGTTATGCAAACCTCATTTTCCTTTCCTCCTGTGAACACAGGTAGAATCAGTTTTCCAGCCTCCCTTACAATGTGGCTGCCTCTCCTCAGTGGACTCTAAACATAGCAAGAAGAGTCACCATCCAGGAGTGGATGTCCTGTCTTTCACCATTTTATATCTACTCTAATCCTCTCACTTGGAGAAAAACTTCAAATGACAGGATTAGAATTGACCATATCTTCTTATAACAATTCTTATAGCTTTTTCTTAACTGGAGATGTATTTTTGAACCAGAAGGTCCAGACTTAATACTAAAGAAGAGTTTCTAAGGGAAACTACTGTTAACTAGACACAGAACCTTCACGGGGAAATAGTGTTTCAGATTTGGCTACCATTATGATTCTACTGGGCTTCAAGCCTCAGTGCCTTTATGTGCATAGAAACCCATCACTGCCTTAGGAGGTGTCCCCACTATGACTCTGGCACTGGCTTTGCTGTTACCGCATGACCATATAGGTCTTCTACTGCTTTCTCTCATCAAAGATGGCTCAGTGTAGTGTCATAGGAGAGTTTGGACTCTCCTATGATGTTAAGTGGTTGGTATATCTAGTCGAGACCATTGCTCCAGGTCCAGCACCATCTTCTCTGATAGGTGCTTCATTCTATTGGTAGGTCTATCAAGACAATCTTCTTCCACCAGGCCAGGCCTGGCGTTGGCTGCACCAAAATCTACATTTCATTAGCAAAGATGAGTTAAAGGAAGAAACGCACAAGCGTGTAAAATTGAGTCCCTCTTCCTGTGTGTTTCCAGTTTCCCACTTGGCAACAGAGAAGCTCTGAATGTACATTTTGGCTCACATCCACTCTTACTGTGGAAACCCAAATGGTTTTCAGAACAGCGCTCCAAGATAGGTTATTCTCAGTTCTGGGAAACATACCTACGCTGCCATCAGTGTTGGTGTGTGTTCCCTTCACAGACCTCGGGAAGCATCTCCCTAATACACAGGGAGCCCATTATGAGTCAAGTGGACAGGCTCCATGGCATGGATTTATAGGGACTTCACTGTGGGAATTGCCTGGTGGATGTTGAAAGCTCTGTTGAGACTAGGTGATCCAAAAAGCAAGTAGATGTTGCATCCAGAATAAACTCCATTGTGATTTAGTGTTA
Organism: Rattus norvegicus; assembly: GCF_021556685.1. Lineage (NCBI taxonomy): Eukaryota > Metazoa > Chordata > Mammalia > Rodentia > Muridae > Rattus > Rattus norvegicus. The sequence continues at coordinate 152,242,771 of NC_141537.1, read as the reverse complement.
TATTTTAATTATGTTCTACTTGAATATGTGTTTTTGGCATGCTAATATTCCTTGAACTGTCTCTTCGTAGAATTAGTTATTTTAAGAGTGCAGTGGGAATATACTGGCCTGCCTTCCTCACTTTACAAATGAGGTGAGCCGGCTCTCTTGGAGAGGTTAAGCGGCCTTCTCAGAGCCACACAACAAGTTGCAAGAAGGTTGATTGTGTAACACCAAAGATTTGTTCTATTGGCATGTGGGACACTTTTAAATCCATGAATAGGAGAACTTCATGGATGCCATATTCCTGGGGTTGCCATAGACCAACTCAGAGCGACCTATGCTCTGGTCCACCCTTACCCCATCGGGATGCTGCGCTCCCCTGGCAGGCTGCCCACTCTCCCTTCAGGTTGCCTATCCCCCTGCAGGTTGCCTACTCCCCCTGCAGGTTACCTACTCCCCCTTCAGGTTTGTGGTCTTGTCTAGTTCACATAGTTTCACTGACAAGGTACCTGTCCTCTGGTCTTCGTTCTTGACTTGTTCCTTTCCTTTTGCTGACTCCTTTAGTTACATCCTTTGCTGTTCAGCACAATGTGGATCCTTCTTCTCAACAACTCCAGCTAGAGAGTCTGAACTCCAGATCATCGTTCAGTTCCAATGGTGAGATGAGACCTTACATCTCCCAGTTTTTAAATCTTAGCTTCAATTTTTAACTTGTCACTGGAACTTCTGTTGAAGTATATAATGAATTACAGGAGATTGTGAGTTCACAAAGGTGACAGATAGTAGTCATAAGCACAGCAGTCCACTAAGCAAATTCCTCAGGGGAAGATGGGGATACTGTAACACCCAGTACCCTGAACTCTCGGGGTGGGGGACAGTTAGTGATGGATACATGGACGTATCTGTATTCAATCGCTTGTAGTCATGAGTCAAGCATGAATAAGTTAACATCATGTCAAATAACAGATGCTCATTCAGGGCTTGTCTCTAGACTGAGTAGGTGGATCATATTTACATATCTCCCAGCCAACCCCGCTGCACATACATGGGAGTTATGAATTGGAAGCTAGTCATTGAAAAGTTGGGAGGACCCACCAAGCAAATTGACTTAGCTGCCCGAAGAAGCATGGGGAGAGTATTCAGATCATTGTAACTCACAGTGGGACCTAGAAGGTATATTCACTGCTACAAGTATTCTTCAGTGCCACTTGAGTCTTGGAACTTTGCAAGTAGCTGTTCTGGATGCTGCTGACCAGTTGAGTTCCAGCTGACTCAGTCCCGTTGGTGTTCTGACCACAGTGTAGTTCTGTTTGTGGGCTCATGCTTAGTGGGATAACAGTGCCAGGACTTTATTAAGAAGCAAGCCCCACAGAGGGGTTGACTTTACAAGCACATTGGCTAAGGTCTTAAGCTGGACTTGATTCAGAATGGAGGAGTGTTGTAAATTATGTGGTGTGGGAAAAGAATGTGGATAAAAAGCCTAAGAAGAAAGAAAGACAGAAAGACAGGCAGACAAACAGGAAAAGAAAGAAAGAAAGAAAGAAAGAAAGAAAGAAAGAAAGAGAAGAGAAAAAGAAAGGAAGAAAGAAAGAAAGACAGACAGACAGATGTGGCCACTTCTCAGTGTCTTAATGAAGAACATTGACCCTGAGTATTACACTCACTGGCATGTCAATATGGACAAGGAGAAAATGAGACTCATAACTGAATCAGGTGCAGTACAGCCTCAAGAGCCCTAATAGAGAAACTGAGTCTAAACTGATGAACTCCAACAGGATTGGAAAAGTCCCCACAACAGACTACTACCAGGGAGAACTGAACACATGTCTACTCACCCCAGACAAAAGACTAACAAAAGACCAAAGTAAAATGCTATTCAATTCCAACTTGGAGGACCAATGAGTTTGTGGACAGTCTACAGGACTCTGAATAAGGGATTACTTACAAGAGCATGGAAGCCCAAAGGCACAGGCATCATTGAAAATGTACTCCAGCATGAGTGTACATTCACAAAAACTGGAACCTTGGATTTTTCTGTACAACTTGTAGGCAGTTTGAAAAGTGGGAAAGTCAAGAGGCCTGTCTAATGCCACCTGGTGTAGGCAAGCAGAAGACACCCAGAGGCCTGCCACCAAGTGGCCCTCCCACCATAGGCACCACTATACTGTACAAGTGCATAGTGGAGAGATGAAGGACAAAGAGAAACAGAGTGGTTTGTACACTGTGAAGAGAGGTGAAACCGGAGACACGAGGGTGGTGAGGAACAGCCTGATATGAGTACGCCAGTGCACCTGAGGCCATGGTGAAGTGCTGGTCCATGTATGGGTTCATGGCCCTGCAGCAGCAGGGGTCTATGTTTGTCTGTGGCCCACGTTACCACCAAAGTTCACATTCTGGGTTGCCCCCTGAGACCATGTCGATGTCCCTGGAATGTGCTGAGCTGGCCCTGCCCCTCACTGTCTGCAGCACTCACGAGAACACCTACACCTGGGCAGCACAGTAAACGTAGTCCGGGGGTTTCAGAGACGGGGAGCTGGCCCTAACCCTCGCTGGTTGCAACAATGAATGAGCTAGCTGGGGCAGTGCTGGAGATCTGGCCCTGGTGGTGTGTATATGAGAGAGCTGGCAGACTGATCAGTCATCATCTAGCCCCAGAGCTTAAGGTTTTGAGTTGGTCCATCCCAAAATCTATGCCATCTAATAAATGCTAGAGCATGTGAGGGGGCTGATCCTTTGGATCCAAAGCTGCAGGATCTCCATGACACAGGGCAACAGCAGGTTATCTGAGTGAAGTTCCTATGAGGATCCCATATTGGTAATACAGCAGAAGTCAGAGGCCTGAAACCAGAACAATGATTTGTAATGAACATTTGCAAGTAAACATCTTGGACAAAAGGGTATCTACCCTGTGACATACTGCTGAAGATATTTTGTTTGTTTCTTTCTTTTTTATCTTTTTTAATTTTATTTTAGTTTTGTTTTCTTTTATGGGGGAGGTTTCAAGCAAGGGTTGAGGGTGAAAGGGACAGGGAGATGAGTGGAGTTTGGGTAAATGATGTAAAATTCACAAAGAATCAATAAAATGTTATAAAAAAAGAATATGGAAAAAAAAGAATATGGAAAAAAAAAGAACCTTTCAGCACTCCTTACTATTTATATAACTTTGAAAAGGAAGAAGCCCTGTGAATCTGGTAAGTTTCAGGGACTTTCTGAGATCTATGAATTGCTGACTTCCTGAATCTTAACAAACCTCCCTTCATGACAGGTATCTTTAGATTCAGAGAGATCTGTACACAACACAGATCTGGGGATGGATATTACTGATGAGTATTTTCCGGGGGGGGGCAGATAGAGAATACACCTGCTTTCTACCTACATTAGACATACATAAGTTGAGAGTAATACATTTAAAACATACAAAAAACTAACTGCAAGAGATACAGAATGTATTGTAAAAAGGTATGTATTCAATGAAATATTATTCTGTTATTAAGAAAACCAAAGCTGGGCATGAAGTGACTCAGGGGCAGAGACAAGCAGATCTCTGTGTGTTCTAGGCCAGCCTGGTCTACATAATGCCCCCCAGGTCAGCCAGGTTACATAGTGAGACTAGGTCTAAACAAACAAATAAACAAACAAATAAATATCCTCCACTATACAGTGAGTTCCAGACTAGCCAAGGTGGGGGTGGAGGTTGCCAATTTAAAAACAGAAACAAACAAACAAACAAATCTGAATTGTATCAGTCAATACAGTAATTAAATTAAGAGTGATAGTAATTAATTCACACTAAAGAACTGTTTCAAAAAGAAAGCCAAAATGAAGAGACTCACAGGTAATTGAATGGAACTGGAAAACACTTATTCTGAGTGAGGCAGCCCGGATCCAGAAGGACAAATGCTGCATATTTTCTCCTTTGTGGATGACAGCTTTGAATCTTTGGATGTGTGTGATTCATTTGGAACACACATAGAGGTCAGAAAATTGTAAGGAAAGGGGGATAGGATGCACAGTTACAAAAGGCTAAAGGGAAATAATGGAGCAATAGAAGTTCACTGAGGGTGGGAGATAGAAAGGCAGAATAGAAGAGGGTTAGATAACACTAAAGACCGTTTAGAAAAAGTCACGGGGAGCATATATAATAGTCACCCTCAACAGGATAGCAATGTCCCCACATCATAGACACCACATAATAATTAATAAAAAAAGACCAGCATCAGAAATGAGTTATATCTTTTAAAGTCATTAGCCAGTAAGATCCTGAAGACCCCCAAACCTTGCAGGCTACTGTCAATGCTCTTGATTACCCTCTGGAACTAGATGGTAGTAAGACACTACTGCTGAACAAACAATGAACGTGAGTCCCAGAACATGAGCTATGGCGTAGAAGCTTTCTCCCTCCTGTCTGGTTTTGGTAGTGGCGGAAGGTGTTATGCATACTCCTAGAGGAGAAACTCAGTCATCATCTTAACAGCTGTGGGTTCTGAGAGCTACAATGGCGAGCTGCCTGGCAGGGCATGCTACTGGTAAGATACTTGCTCAGATAGGGGAGCGGAGCCCTGTAAGTCAATGTTCCAGTGAACGACCCCATATCCAAGAATAGGTTGCAGCACCAATTGCACTCGATAGTGTGAAAATAAAAGGGGCCACAAAATTGGATGGGTAGGGACAGGAGGTGCATTTAGAAGGAGCTGGAGGAGGAGATGGATATTATCAAAATACATTGTAAAAGATTCCCAAAGAATCAATTTTAAAAGTTAAAACACAAAACATTCAGAATGTAAGAAAACTTACAAGTGAAGAATTGCTGCCTCCCATTCTCCATTGGCCATGCTGATCTCTGCTCTCCTCAAAGACAGGCCCCTCCCCTTCATCACACCAAATGCACACAGCTCCTCTCAGATCAGAGATGAAACTCACATCGCACTCTAATATCACCACCATATTTGAAAATTAAGACAGAAACTGAAGTCAGTGAACACATCTTCTTGAGAGGAGGGTTTGATCAATACAAAAGAGATATTTAAACACACACACACACACACACACACACACACACACACACACAACCTTGCATAGCAGTAGAAACATGTAATGGGGAGTTTTTTGGGTGAAGTAAGGGGTCTCTGACTCTTTGTGTTTTCAAAGACAAGTTGTTCGGTCCTCTGTCAGAGGGAGTCCTGTTTTAGTGGGCACTGAAAGACCATCCAGGTTCCTTCCAGATGGCAAGATGTACCTACTCTCTGATTTAGAAGAGAACAGAATCCCCTGCCATGTTCCCACTCAGACATCTGAACCTTTTGACTGTAGACATGAGATGGTCATGCCAGAGCTCAGAGAAGCCAAATTATAGATCGGAGGATGACACAGGACAAGAACGTGGGCCCCAATTCCTCCGAATGGTGAGGAGAATGGGATAAAATAGGCCACGTGACTCAGATGAACTTTTCCTTAAGAGCTTTTCTCCATTCGTCAAACTACTGCTAACAGAGTGGTGGTGCTGCCCACCATGACTGAGGCAGGAGAGCTCTCTGCCGTACCAATTCCAGCGAATACCTGAGACCTTCTCTGAGAGAATCAGAAGACAACAGTACAGCCAGGGTTCTAGAAGCAACTGAACTCAATGAAGGACCGGTTCTGCAGACCCAGATCTAGATGAATGGATTTGAAGTCACCATTGCTGTCTTAGAGCCCTACCATTTGCTCAATATTTCAGACTTCTCCCGTGTTCACATCACTCTCCTTGGTGGGATCTCTGGCAAGAAACAAACAAAACAGGTTAAAAAGATTTCTAGTGACTCAGGAATGTCCACGTCTGGCTTGCAGTGTGCAGGAGAGAGTACAGAAAGAGAGACTCAGCACACGTGTAAATCAGGGTTTCTTGAGCAAAGAGAGGTATGGTCACTTGGCTGTCTACACTGGCTCCATGTGAACTTCACTGGCGTGAGCTTAGGAAGATATCACACCAGAGGCTCATGGGTAAGATGATGCCTGGCATGGATATTATTTTTTTCTTTTGGATAGCTTGTCAGATACTTATAAAGAAAGAGTTTAAATCCTGCCAGCTCATCTTCAGTCCTATTTGCTTGTTTGTTTAATGCAAGTCCCAAGGCATATCTAGCTTTGCACACGAAGAAGGAAAGAGATCCACACTATTCCTGTGTGGGACATGGTATGGTTTTTAACCCGTGTCTCATTGGCATCACCAGTTGCATCTTCCAATCTGAGAAAATCTCTGTGCTCTGCCCCCGAAGCCCTCACACCCTCACATCATCTTATGAGCAGAGTCTGTCTGGGCTTGGGTGGCTGAATTGGTCAGAAATTTTTAATTTCCTGTTTGTAAGATAAATTTTTATTGGGGAAAAACTCCACCAAAACCGAGTGTTCTCTTTAATAAGTGCACTGGATATTTAAGACCTCTAAATGTCAGATGCCTGTTGCAAACTGATATGCTTATCACTTTGTAGAAACAAAAGCTCCCCTAGAGGAATGGACTTTTGGCAGTGCTAATCCCATTGCATTTTTCTTCCCCGGCAGAATAAAGGTGAGGAAGAGTGGGAGTAGGTCTACAGACTTGGAGACCTGAGCTCGGCGTCCCTCGCTGCAGCCTGCACCATTACTCATTTGCTCTGTGAACTTTCCCAGACCATGGGAGCTCTTCAGACTGCAGACCCCTCTAGAAAATGAGCGGTCTGGAGAAGATGATGTCACAGTCACTAGCTTTAACTTTGTGCAGTCATGACCTTCCCCTGATGAAGAGCTCACAGGAGAAACTGAGCTCAGTATGTAAGGCATGTAGCAAAGCAGGGGTACAACCCCACTCCATATGGAATCAAAATAACTGGCTCTGGCTGATGACTCGAAGATACCGAACAAACGTTTGGTTCTATTTTGAACGTCAGTTTATTCCCGAGGGTACGCAAGTGTGAGAAACCAGCAGTAAGGCTCTGAGGATGTTAATGAATAGAGCCTAGAAATGCCTTTGAGACACTAAACTTGTTTCCTGCCTCCTCACAGCTCCTGTGGGAATTTTCCCTGTGCTTGGGAAAGGCCCAGCTTTGGGTTAAACCCAAAGTCATCTGTAACCTGGACACAGATGCTTGACAGAGAAGCTCAGAGTTGAACCCAAGCCATTGGGGATTTTTTTTAAAGATCTAGAATGGTGCTAGATTCTTACTTTCCTTTGAGTCAGAGGCAAGTGTGGGCATGTGTGTATCCTTGGGGGATCACATCGTATGTGCTTTAAGGTAGTTGTGGAAAATCCAAGCAAATGATACTGCACCGCCAGGTGGGTCGTTGTTCTTCTGCTCAGACTGGAGCTCAGCTTGCAAATGCAATACACAAATGACTATACACATTAGGAATCATGTGGTTTGATGGTATAAAAGCTCAAATGTTCAAAATTCTGAATCTCTGTGAAGACCGTCATGCGTCCCAAATGGTTTGGGGCTTCTGGAACACTTCAGATGTTCATATTAAAATTTTTCAACTTGTGAAAATTTTTTTGCAAATATTCCAAAAATTTCAAATCTCCAAAACCTGAAAAAGTTCTGTTCCAAAAGCATTCCAGTGAGGGATATACAACCTTTACCATCTTTTGGATTAGACTACTCTCATGGTCTAGATATAGGAATCAGAAACTGAGTGATTCCAAATACTATTATATTACTGGAATAATGACGTATACAAGATTCCATTCCTATGGACTGCTCCAATCACCTCAGCCAAATCTATGCTTGTTTATTGAGAGTAATGGAGGCAATACTCATATAGAGGGAGTAACTTCGGACCATGCATTAAGGACCCAGTGGAAAGGTATCTAGCAAGCATCAGTAAGGACCTAAAGCCAGTTGCAATCAAGCAACTGTGGCTGTGTTTCATGTAAGACCAATAGTTTCCTCAGAGATGGAGACACTGCCAGATCATCCCTGGAAAACTCATTTTCTCTGCAGTCCCCCATACTCCTGTGAACCACAGTGGTAGCCGGGCCAACACAAGTCCTTTGTAACTGGACCTGGAGGACCGAACCTTGGCAGGTTCCTGACAGATGAGATCAGGGCCTTGAACTTGTCCCTAGATGCTCTGCTTTTGCTGAAATCACCCATACCACATCTCCTCATTTGTCCTGCGTGAGGAGACTCCCGCACACAGTGTGAGCCTTCTACCTGCCTCCCGGTTTCCAGAAGCTACTGGATTGGGTACTCTGGGAAAAATAAGTTAGAAACCACCTTCTAAAGCCAGTTCTGTCCACAGTGCTGTACACTGGAAGCAATCTAATTGAAAACATGGGACCATTTTCAAACTACCCTGGGTTATCACAGCCTTAATAGAAAGATGATTTGTAAAACATCTGTGTTTCACATGGTCAAAGCCAGAGAAAATATGCAGCTAGAAGCTACATTCATTCTACATCTGCATCTAAAATGTTCCTCTGTTATGCTCTCTTGGGAAGGATCTATCCTCATGACCACACGAGAGCCCAAAATATATTGCACCTTCTTTTCCTGTTATGCACTTTATTTTCATTAAGACTTCATGGACTCCATTCCCATGATGTAGTAAATGGCCTCCATATTTATTAAACACAGACAGTGCAAAGATGTATTTGGTCCCCTTCATTAGACAGATAATGAAACAGAGACGGGAGTCTAACATCCGACTCCCTCTGCACCAGTCAAGGAATCTGGGGCAGAGGTCCTGTTCTGAGAGCGCTTCTTGCAGTTTCAGCATCGGACCCATCTCACATATAAAAGTCACGGGCTAGTGACAGGGTGTGGCCGGGCATTGTGTGATAAACAGATTGGTCCCCTAACAGAACACTAACTCTGAGGTTGTGAGCAAGTGAGCCAATGTTCAAATTAGTTCAATACACAATTAGTTTTATTGCATCCAGTAATCCTTGGTATGTTTTCTAAAGCATTACTAAGTGGGCAGGATGCAGCTGTTTAAAGACAGCCTAGTGTTCTATTTCCAAATCACAAATACCGAGGTGGGGTCTTTACTCACAACCAACTGCCTGCAGTCTGAAGAGTTTCTTGGGTGATTTTTTCCCCACTGATTTAATCTCTTGTCCTTCGTGGGAAACTTGGGCAAGGCACCGTGTTGAGAGCAAGGCAAGCTATTAGCACCAGGGTAGCAGTCGGCATTTGCTGAGCACCTCCTACGTACAGTGCTACATTGCATCTTGTCTGTATGTCTTAGTCAGCTCTGCAGGAAATCCTCTTTCAGGCTAATTCCTCAAAGCCTCGATGGAAGCAGCAGGAATTGGTGGATTAAGTGGTGGACAGAGAATGCTGGCCCCACCCAGTGTGCTCAGCAGTCACACCGACACCCATTTATTTCTTCATTGGAAGGAAGGCTGCTGTTGACGGATCATCTATGGCTCTGTGTCACTAAGAGGGTGGATAAGCTATGTGGCATTTATCATTAGATGTCATTTGCATATTGTAACCTAGAGATGATGCAATATTCTATTTAGTAAACCAGATGGTATACTCATGCTAGGTCTTGTCTCCTACTTATCTCGAATATTTTGAAACATATTGATTTGATAATGTCATATCAAGTCTATCTCTCCTTTGCAATCATTTATTGCACCGGATTCTGTTCCAAAGCGCCTTAAGTTTTAGCACAAGGTTCTCAGCACTCCAATAGCACCTTGGTTAATGATGTCACCAATGATATTGTTATAGGATATTAAAAAGTCATATTCAACATTTCTCATATTCCAGAATTCTCCGAGACGTTTCGGAGTTTCCGCCCTGAAAGGGAGAGAACACCAGTGCTTCCCAGCTAGTTGCAACAGCCGAAGCAGGCAGGGCTAGATGGTGTTTGGCGCCCCCTGGGCTAGAGATTACGTTCTGGCATTTTATTTTATTTTATTTTTTTTTAAAGTTTGAGTTTCTCAGCTTGGGGGAAAAAGCAGAGAAATAAATCCATTCATAGTTTGCCTCAAAATAAAAATCTAAAACGTAAACATGTGAGAGATTGGAGAGTGGGAACTTTGCAGCTCTCAAGACAGTAGCACATGGAACGGTCTCTACTCACGATTAGAGGAATTAATATTGTAAAAATAGCTACATTATCAAACAAAACTCTAACCTAAATCCATCCCTGTCAAAATTGCAGTGCCATTTCTCAAAAAAAAATCTTAAAAGCCATATGGAAGCACAAGAGACCTCAGATAGCCAGAGCAATCCCAAGCAAGAGCAATGCCGAAGACGTCATAATATTTGATTGCATTTTTTTTTAACCACTGAGCAGTAGTATAGATTTTTAGAGTGTTCTTCTGGAACAAAAGACTCACAGATCTATGAAACAGAGTAGAGTAGAATCCGATATGAGCCCACACAGCTGCAGCCATCTGATGTTTCTGCAAAGATTCTGCTAAGAGACACTGAAGAAAACATGGTCTTGTCTACAAATGATGCTGGGAACACTGGATTCCACATGTAGACAATCCCCAATCTCTCACTTTTTATAAAAACTCATCTCTAAATGAATCAAAGACCCCAAGGTAAGCTCTGAAATTCCGAGAGTGTCAGAGAGAAGAAGCGTAGAATACGGTTGAAGACATTGGTGTCCACAGGCACTTTCTGCTGCGGGCTCTCAACGTTTGCAGTCAGTCATGAAGCAACATCAACAGCTGACAAGTCTCCCGTGGCCAAAACACTTCCAAACCCAATGGAAACAGTTAGTTGGGAAAACGATACAGAAAGAAGAAAATCTTTCCCAGTTGTCCTTCTGACAGAGAACTGATGCCTGAAATACACAAACAACAACTTCAGGGACAACAAAAAAGTCAACAGCAACAAAAGCTCACAGGAAAATGAAACAACATATCAAAGAACCCAATCAATAAGTAGGCTGGCGGGATGAGCAGTTCTCAAAAGAGGACACAGTGGGCCAGTAAACCGGTAGTAACAAGTTCAAACTCACTAGTGTTCAGAGGTCTCCCAGTAAGCACACCACTAAAAGTTCAAGCTCACCAGCCCTCAGAGGTCTCCCAGTGAGCACATAGTAGGATGTTCAAACTCACCAGCCATCAGAGATTTCTCAGTTAAAACTACACTGAGATTCCTTCTCAAGCCAGTCAGAATCTTAGTCATAAACGACAACAATAACAAAAAGCAAAACAAAACAAAAAAATCGTTACAGAAGCTGGAGAAGATGCCAAGAAGGGAACTCTTACATCCTCCAGGTGAGGAATCAGTGTGGAGCTGTCTTGGGAAAGTAGAAGTCAGTCTTCCCTATGACCTAGCTGTAGCACTCCTGTGTGTTTATTCCAAGGGCTGACTGCAAGTCAGCATATCACAGAGATGCTTGCACTCAGAAAGACTGTGCCGGATACATGAGGGACTTTTTAGCCATAAAGAAAAAGCAAGTCTGTTGTTTCCAAGAAAATGGAGGGATTGGACATAATTGTATTAAGCAAGCTAAGCCTGTCTAAGCCAAATATGTGTGGTTTATGTATTATATATATCTAGGGACTTAGGAGGAGAGGGAAAGGAGAGTTGTTGAGTAGAGAAGGGAATATTCTCAGAGTGCAACATATATTCATATGGAGATAATCCTATATAGCACAGTGTCACGTGCAATAAATATGTACAATAAAAATTAAAAGGAAAATAATTTGGAGCTTCTCAATTCTTTCAGTTTTATACAAAATCAAGTTTATAAATATTTGAAGGTGACACTATGTCAAATTTTTGTAATATTACTGAGTTAATTTTTTTTATGTTTTTTATAATTTGTTTCACATCTACAAAAGGTAGAAAGATGAATAAAAATAACCTTAGACCTTCATGTTGATAAATAAAGTGTTTGCAGTGTCTCTGTGCCCTTTGCGTCTCCACACAGCGCACAGGTTGCCTTCACTGGAAGTAACTTCTTCTCTCCTTTGCCAAACGCTTTACTCTTTCCTGTCTCACCACAGAGGTGTGTAGGTTCCCAGAACGCCAACTCTTAACTTTGCATTTTTTTTTTTTGGTTCTTTTTTTTCCGGAGCTGGGGACCGAACCCAGGGCCTTGCGCTTCCTAGGTAAGCGCTCTACCACTGAGCTAAATCCCCAGCCCCTGCATTTTTTTTTTTTATCTGTTACAAATGGAGTCATCCTGTGCTCACACATCTGCTGTGTGTGTCTTGAGGTTGGTTTAATAACTGCAGGTCTGAATTATTAGGCTTCAGTGTTGGGAAGCCAAAGAAAGCCAGTCAGAAATGAACTACGGGGGTTGGGGATTTAGCTCAGCGGTAGAGCGCTTGCCTAGCGAGCGAAAGGCCCTGGGTTCGGTCCCCAGCTCCAAAAAAAAAAAAAAAAAAAAAAAAAAAAAAAAAAAAAAAGAAATGAACTACGGCTTCATTGGTTGGTGGGCGTTTGAGGTGCTTTGAATATGGCACTCTCAGAACCTCCTGTGCTGGTCTTTATGTTTGTACTGAGTAGACACAGGCGTTTCTCCACCCGCATAAGCAGGGCAGGACTCCCCAGGCAGAGTTAAGTGTCGTTTCATATCGACTGGTTGTTACCGTACTTCCCCAAGGAGTTCCAGTAGTTCACGCCCCTCGCTATTGTAGGACAATTCTCATGCCAATATTCGTTAGTCAATATTTGGCATTGTTGGACTTTAAAATACTTTTGTCAGTCTTAGAGCTGTGAACTGGCATTCATTAAACTCCAGACTTAACTACATAACTCATTTAAATGAAGCTCCGTTCAGGAACTAAATAGAAATTCGATCTTATCAAACTGTAGTAAAGTTCATTTAATCTTTCTTTCGTAACATGACAAAAATACTTTCTTTCTTAAAAAAAAAAAAGCATTTAGCTCCATTAGGCAATGATAATTCAGTTTCTCAATGTGAAGCATTTCATTTTTAGTGAGAAATGGAATTTGCATATTTAAAATACGTTAGTGTTTTAAATGTTTTTCTTTTCTTTTCTTCTGGTGACTTGAGAGTTTAGAAAGGCTAACACTGTAATAAAGTAAAAAGCCACATTCCAGTTAGGAGGGACTAAAAGAGAGAGTCTCTGTTTCTCTGCAGGGCTCTTTCTCACCCACGTCAGATTTGTAAGTAGAGGCCCCTTTGATAAGGCAGGCAGTTTCTCTTCTCTCTTTACTCAAGTGGCCCAGAAAAGGACTGCCAAGTCCGATGTAACAGCAGATTGACGCTTCCATGTACTTTGACCTTGAGAAAACAAGACAGGGAAGGGAGTAGGGGCAGGTAGATGCTCCTTTGAAAGGGATCCTGTAGAATGTGTCTTTGCTATGCAGTCATACATTAAAAATGGATGCGAGAACATTTGTAAAACCCACAAGAGCCACAGGCATCTCATCTAAGCCATCGAGAAGCCATCAGTCGAGCCTGGTGGCTGTCACTGACAGGGGTGGTGACATTCTTCCCCAACACTGCAGAGGAACGTATAGAATACTATAGAGAGAGTTTGATGCTGTCCCATAGAATACCAGGTTTTCAGTCTGATCTTATAGAAAATAATGGTTATGGACCAATCATTGAATTCATTTTAAGCACCCCTTTTCTTGGACTCTTTTAGTGATTTTTCAGCTTAGCTATTATGATTGACACCTGTTTCTCTTTCTGGTTTACTTACTTATAAAGATGCAGTATCTGTGAGATTACTGCCCTGACATTTTCCTTTACCCCTTTAAACACGATCTTAAACCCTTGAATATAAAATGAATTGAATTCTTTATATGCTCAGAGTAGCATCTCACAGTACTCGTATTCCGCTTCCGTTCACTGCTTTTATACGTTTTTTACAAACTTTTGGGCTCTTTTATCTCCCTCTTCACGTCTTATACTTATTTTGTTATTGGATATCAGAATGTTTAATGATATATCAAAAGAGTTATGAAGTGTTCTGCTCTGGGGGTTTCTGTAGTTGCTTATTAACCTGTCTGGAATGGTCCGTAGACAGACTCCCTGACATGTGGTCCCCAATGCTTGCTATGGCTTACCCACCCCTCCCCCTCCCCCGTCTGAATAGTAAGAAGGGTCTGTGCTCAGAAATGTTATAGCCTACAGTGTTTTCAACCTCTGTGAATGGATGTGGGGGAGGAGCTGCACCTTTGGACCTGGCCAGTCACCAGAATGGCCCTGGCCTGTATTTCTCCTGGGCTTTCTAGTGCCTTCTGTCTGCATATAGAATTCCCAGTTTCACACAGGTATGTGCTGAGCTTCTGTGGCTTTCTGATTCCCAATATATCTCCCTGAATTCCAGGCTGTCCTGCCAGGAATTGCCTCCAGGACTAATGGTGCCAGGCTAGCACTCTTCCTGACCACCCCTTATTTTGTTAAAAGCACCATTGGCCATTCATTTTCACCCCCAAATCCCCTACAGCAGCAAATCTTCTGGCGTTCATGGCCAGCACTGACCTGGTAAGTCCACACACTGAGCAGCCCCAAGCAGCTGCCAGCTGAGGGGGCCACTGTGTGTGCTCAGGGTTCCAATGAAAATTCATGGTTATTTGCTTTAAGTCTCCCTTCCCTCCCCCTCCCCCTCCCCATCTGCCTCTGCTGGGACTAAAGTCATGTGTCATCCCTGCCCAGCATCAGTCACTCTCCAGAGGACCAAACTGCTCATTGTTGAATTAAAAACCTGTCTCCCGGGAAACTGTTGTTGTTTTCACTTGTTTGTGCTATCATTCTCTTGTCTGTAGCCAGAAATGCAACCTGCTTTTAACTACAGTACAGGTAAATTAAATACATTTTCTTTTTTATACTTTGTGACGTTGCAGTTTTCTGCAAAAACGTATCTGGGCTGGAGAGAGAGCTTGCTACTTTCCCAGAGGATCCAAGTTCAGATCAGAATAGCCACTAACGACTAATATATGCCTGTAACTCCTGTTCCAGGGGACTCAATGCCATGTTCTGGATTCTGAGGATAACTGCACTCACAAACACACACACACACACACACACACACACACTCATACATACAAACACACACAAACACACACATGTGAGTATACATGAAAATACACATACGTACATACATATGTACATACATTCAAATACATACACAAGCATGCATCACAAATGCAATATACAGAAATACACATACACACAAACAAAATTAAATGTTTTCTTAATTAACAAATTTTTCTCCCTTTCTTAGCTCCAAATATTTTATCTTAGATTCACTTACTTAGCTTTTAATCCACTTGGAATTGAATATTTTATACACCCTACTAAAGGTTCTTTGTTTTTTTCTTTTTCCTTATGTGAAAATTACATAAATGTCTAATCCAAATCAGAATGGTCACTAATTTGCTAAAATCCTTGGAAATCTTTGAGATGTCTACAATCTTTAATGTATTTAAAAGGGATATAATACAGACTAAATGAATTCACGGAATTTATGATGTGGGGAAAAAAACTCTTGGCAATTACCACCCCCCCACCCCCCACCCGGCTAAGAGGACAGGCGTTTGTGGCCCGGGTCAGGCATACACCTTTTAGTTAAAAATAGCTAGATGTGGGGATTCCCCAAGATTGTGTTTTCTTTTCCTCCCCAGTGACAGCCAGCCATGGATCTAACCCTGGAATGTTTGTCAGTCTTAATGAGGTAGATTATGGGTACCAAAGTCAGCTTAGTTTTATTTAAGCTAAACCCCAAATCTTCAGCATGTGGTAGACAAACCCCTTCCTTAATTTTTGGAAGTGCCAGACTTCAAGCACTTGGGATTCCCTTGCTTGCAGCTTCTACTTTGCTGCCTCTCTCTCAACCCACGTCAGTCCGCAGAGACACAAAACGGCACAGTTTGTGAGTTTTCACCCCATCAAATCAGAGGCAGTTAGAGCACACCATCTTCTGTCTGTGTCTACTGATTCAGTAAGGGCTATCCCTCTTCAGCTTAGGCCAGTGGCGCTCATGGCAGTCACTCCACGTTACTTTGGAGACTGTCAAAAGTGTCAGATCAGAAATAAAAACAAAACTCAAACCCTCTACTGCTGTTAGAAGTGACTGACATTATGAAATGTGCATGTCTGTAGGTGTGCATGTATGTGCACATGCATGTGCATATGTGTGTTCACACACACACAATTTATGACAGCATCTAGACACTAGCTCAGTAAATAATGTTCACTTTTTTCTCCGTGTGTTCCGGCGGAACCTTCTAGAAGAACCTATTCCAAGCATCCCACAGGTAGGCACAGGTTAGAAGGGATTCCTGAGCCCGATCTCGTCCTTTTGTCTTTCCACAGGCCTCGTTTTTATCCTGCTGGGGGCATGTGAGTGCAGCAGAAGCGTAAACGCATTCCCTGTTTTCTGTTAGCCATCCTCTGTCTCACTCGCACTTGGAGGACTGAAATGTAAAGTGAAACCAGGACTCTGGGTTTCCAGGACATAACTGCGCTTTTGGAGACAGCGTTTTGTGGCCTTGTTTTGCCAGCACATCTGGTTGCCATTAGCCGCCATTCAAATGAACTCGTCATGTTTTGTTCCTAATGAACCGCCGTGGGTGGAACAGGACTTGGGGGCTTCTTCGTTCTAACGGGCTTGTTCACCGCAGAGGACATCTCCCAGCATGTGTCCATGTTCACAGTGCTGGGTTCACTTCGAATGGCCCTCTGCAGTCTGGTAGGGGCACAGGGCCAGAGATGCACCCCCCAGGCCTGGCTTCTTTGACTAAAGTACTGGGTGGCTGTGCTCTGCAAACACCAGGACGCAACAAGAAATGACAGAATTCCCCTTGCCCCCGCCTCGGGTTGCAAAACAACCCTCTGGACTGCTACTAGTGTCCCCACTGCGTGAATCACTGTTCACCATCTTCGGACTGGTGTTAGAAAAGCTCACATAACAGTGAGGGAACGGGAGGTCTGAGAAAGTGAAAACTTTGCCCAATCAGAGCAAAGACTAGAGCTTCCAGCCCTCAGTGGTCCCGCCCTGACCATTTGGCGTAGGTTGTCGTCATGTGCCTTCCTGTTGGCCAGAAGCACATGGTGGACCGGGTCTTAGAGAGCAGGTCTTGCTGGGGCCCAAGCCCATAGGTTCACACTGAATGCCGAATGCCTGTTCAGAGAAAGAAAGTGTTTTCCGTGTTACTTGTGGAGGTTGAGTGAAGTTGAAATTTGAGTCAGACCTCAGTTTTTACATGGTGTTTGATCATGAAGTCATTCTGCCTAAGTGTCACAGCTGTAGAGGAAGAATACACATGAAGATTCTACAAACACACACGGATGTTTTCAGTCTAACTCTGTCTCTATTGGGTCTCAGAAGACTGATTACAAAGTTGACAGCTGTGTTTAAAGTAAGGCTGCCTTGAGAGAGGCAAGCCTTAATGAGATAGGAGAAACACTGTACGTAATATTTGGTGTACAAATAAGTCTAGGAGACCGCTGCTCAGTTCTTCTCCTTTCCTTGGCACTGGGTGTGGATGGGTTCTGTCTGAAAGATGCCCTGTGGTGGGTTTCCTAGGCACAACCTCATTGGGGTTTATGGCTAAGAGCAAGCTTGGCCACCTTCATCATCACGCTCTCAGAGCTGTGCTACTCAACATGGACTTAGCTAAGTTCTTAGCCTTGCTCTTTTGAACCCAGATCTCCTTTGTTCTTCACCCTTTGCAAGCCAACTCCCTTTCAGAGTTTGCCATGCCGCTTTGTAATGTAAAGCTTTTATTAGCTGACTCACTAAGACCAAGTCATTCACACACATTCTTCTGGATAAGAACCACTGATTCAAATGTTCATATGCCCCAAATGGAGTGCGTGAGCTGGCAGCTACTGAGTAGGAGCCAAGAGGAACTCCCTGAGAGAGTAGCGGTCAACTTTCCTATACATCTTCTCTTCCCCTCCTCTTCCTGGCCTCTAGTAAACAACAGCATGCTCTCAGATTCCGAGAGCCACTCTTAGAGGTGCTACATATAAGTGAGACCAGTGACATCTGTCTTCTCCGGATTCACTTGTCTTGGCTCCTTTAACATAACGGTCTCCAGCTCATCTGTGGTTTTGTAAAACCAGGCCTCCATTCTTCTCTATGGCTGAATATTTACAATGTATAGGTACCACATATACCTATTCATCTGTTGATAGATGTAGGCTACTTCTTTTTCTTAGCCTTTGTAAATTCTTCCTCAATGAAAATGGGAGCGTAGATGTCTGTCTGTTATCTAATGTTCATCTTCTTTGTGTGTGTGTATACAAATATATATATATACATATATATACATATATATTTCACATACACACACAAATACAAACATATAGATACCGCCCCAATGCCCCCTGCAGTAGAAGAGTTTCTAGATTGCCCTATATGTGAGGAAGCCCCACTCTTGCTTCTGTAACTGCTGTACTAATTTATGACCCCACAATCTGTGTAAGAGCTCCTTTCACCCCACATCCTTACCAGGACTTGCTGTCTTTTGCCTTTTTAAAAACCAGTCAGGGTGGAGTGGTATGTCATTGTGGTTTTGACGAGCTTCGCACTGACGATTTCAGATGCTGAGTATTCTTCCTGTGTCTGCTGGCCATTTGAGCATATTCTTTTCAGAAATTTCTATTTAGGCCTTTATTTTTATTCTTAATCTTTATGGCTGCCTTGGTGGTCCTAATGAACAACTTGTGCAGAACTACTGATTTATAAAGCTCCTCTGATCTAACATCCAATATCACTCCCCGAGTCCTGCCTCAGCCTTTTGTAAGATCAAAGCTTCCTCCATCTTCTAACAGTTAGGTACGCAGGGACGAGCACACACTCTGGAGCCAAGGAGTAGAGAAGAGTTTTATGTTGGGTTTAGCACTAACGGGTTGCATGATTTACAGACAGCCTGGGCTCTGTGCCCTGGCTTCTTCCCCTACCAAGCGGGCTCATCATCCATCTCTGTTACGTAACGGCTTAGGGCTGTTGAGAAAAACAGTGGGGTCATGAGTCTGCAAAGGGGATGGGATATCTGGGTTACCTTATCTGTGCCCAACATCCAAGGATACCTACTGTGTGCTCACACGGATCTATAGGCTTAGCTGGGTCTATTCGCCAAAGGAGAGATGCACTGTTTTCTGCTGACAACCAAAGATGTATCCTTCTTCGAGAAAAGCCTCAAGAGCTCTCTCTTCACGGAATGAGTGGTAGGAAGAATGACAGATGAGCCATGTTGATGTTGGTGGCCTAGAAAACACAGGGCGATCCATAGAGGCAAGCCAATGAGAAGAGGCAGGAGAGAATACAGAGGCGGAGGGCTCCGGATCCACATTCCCAGAGTTGACTGAGCTGCTGACAGAGTCCTTCCACTTTGTTACCCCCATCGGGAGCGCGTACCTACACCCACAGTAAAACTCTGGGGGTGCTGCTCTTTGTCCTGGGGTTGTGTTTTCTCCTTCAATGGGACTTGCATGCTCAATAAGACCTTAACAGACTCATCCTCCTGGACAAGAACTTGCTACCTAAGGACTCTCCTAACTTCCTTTACAACATAGTCTTTGACTCGTTGGTTGTTGAAGGGCGTGCTAATTTCACATATTTGAAATTCTCCCAAGTTTCTCTCGCTTGTTGATTTCTAATTCCATTCCACTGTGGTTTGAGTAAATACTTCGTATGACTTTAATTTTTTAAAAAATATATATTGAGTTTGATTTCAGGGCCCCTTGTGAGTAGACGCTTGCACGTGAACTTTGGAAGAATGTGCAGTCAGCACTCTTTGGGCACAATTCTTAGAGTTATCTGCAGAGTCCAGTGATTTAGTGATTGTCTTCATCTTCTGTATTATTGTTAACCAACTTCTTTCGTATTGCCTAATACAATTAATCATTTATTTTATAGTACACATTTCACTTTTTCTTTGAATTATTTTCTAAGTAGTGTCTACAACATGCACATTAATTTAATCATGATCTATTGATAATCTATTAAGTTCCAGTGATGTAAAGAACCTTTATTCCTATCCAGCCATATTGTTTCATTATGCATAATATATATAGTATGTATAGAGTATGTAGTATATTATATAAACAATAATGGTATGTTATATGGTAGCATACTATAAATATATATATATATATATATATATATATATATATATATATACTATATAGTATAATGGTAATGACTCTTTGTATCCCAGAATCCATCAGTTGCTAATAGTTCAGCAAGGATAGATAGGGTCTCAGGAGCCCCTTCTTGACCGTTAATCAGTTGTCAACAGGCCCAGTCTTATGTAGGCTTTAGCTGCTATGAGACCATGTTTACAATGGCTGTATCATGCTGAAGATTACATTTCTACTCTTTTCTTCCTGCCTTCTATGTCTAACATCATTATTTTTCTACTCTCTCTTCTTCAGCCTTTCCTAAGTCTAAGAGAGGGTGGTATAAATATCCTGATAAGGGCCAAGCACTGAACCATCATTCATTCTAAGCATTGTGAACAGCCATGTGTCTCTGTGTTCACTGATCCTCTGATTAAGGAGGAGAGTACAATCGGCTTTAGTACCATGTCAGTTCATAAACTACAGTAGCAAGTTCCAACTTAGGATATATGATATCTTCAACCAAGGGTTTTTGACTGGATTTATAGGACCAGGCATGGATTCTGTCCTGTGTAATATGCTTCAATCTAATCTGAGAGCAGTTAGTGACTTCCTTAACAGTTGTGCTACTATTGCTCCAATAGGAGCATCTTGCCTGGTAGGTTGGTGCTGTTGTTTAAGAGGTTCACACAGCTCACTAAAAACATTGATAACTCTTCAGTATCACACCATTCAGCATTACTAGAGCTACCCAGCAGTGAGGAAGCTTCCAGAACACTTCCAGTTTTCTTTCTCTATATCTTGTAATCAAGAGGTATGGTGTCTTCAGGGTCTTATCAACTGATTCTGGTGGACAAGCAAAAGAATGACATAGACTATATTGTTTCTTGAGCCCCTGGACTCCCTTGACCAACAACTCACAAAGAAATAGAGCACATTGACCCTGGAGGATTTTGTTTGTTTGTTTGTTAAATAATCACTTGTAGGAGTAACACTATCCAGACATGTAGGATGTCTCTCCTTAAATTAAATATGCATTTGAATTAAATATACAGTATATATTTATTTTTAGTTTATAACATAAATTTATATTTTACACAATATATATTCATGTGTATATATTAAAAAATTGAAATAAAAATATAATTATATTGGGCTGGAGCAGCAGCTCAGTGGTTAAGAGCACTGGCTGCTCTTCCAGACGATCCAAGTTTGATTTCAGGTAATCACATGGCAGTTCACAGCCATCTGTAATTCCAGTTCCTGGAGTCTAATGCCCTCTTCTGGTCTCTATGGACATGGGGCAGACATGTGGTATACAGATACACATTCAGGCAAAACACCTATACATGTAAAATTAATAAAAAAATTTTAAAAATATATAATTGTCATTTCCACTCTTCCTCACCTCCCTCCCTCCTTCTTTCCCATGTCTCCCATCCAGATTGGTCCTCAAGTCATCCCCTCTTGTGCTTTAGCCATTATTGTTACACATAAATGAATAAATACATAATACATATGTGTTGTTTTCAGCTGTTATGCGTTTACTTTGTTCTTTGTTATTTGTTTGTTTGTTTTTCAGAGTCTCAGGCTTTAAACTCAGTAGTTCCCCCTGAGCACACACATGAACCACACTTAGACTTTCAGATCTTGTTGAAAGCTGTGATGTGGACCCTCTGCCCGTGCTCCTCTTCTTCTAAGAAGTCAACGCCAACTTCGTCATCCTCCACCACACACAGGATTTGCATCTTTCAGATACTGTAATGAACAGGCAGGAGCTTAGACATCCTTCAAACCAACCTGTCCAGTTGGATAGAATGCACACCAGTCTATCTGGGCCATGTCTGTCTCATCACCCTAAGGTTAGGCATCCGAGACAATGGAGGATTTGGGCATCAGTGAGGGCTTCTTGGCCTTCTCTGCATAATGCCTCAGTCTCTCCTCCTGCAGTCCTGTAGTCAGAAGCCTCTTCATCTTCTTCCTCCTCCTCACTACAGAACAGCTCAATGCCTTTGTCCTCATTGTCCTGTGCTGGTGTGTCTCCCTTCCTGGTTCAGGGCTCCACTTGACACATAAGAGACCCATGTTTGTTTGTTCATATCTTTTTCTTCTATGGTCTAATTCCTCTACCAGACTGGAACTGTGTGTGTGACATGCGCAGGGAGGAGCCTGGAGACTAAGGAGGATGATGTCACAGTAGCCCTGGGCACAGTTTGTGCCATCAGAGCTGGGCCTGGCAATTGAATGTGGTGGTAAAGAGGCAGGTTAGGGTCAGGAGGGCTGAGCAGGCTGTGCCAAACAGAGTGTGAGAGGGCCAAGCCTGGAGGTTGGGGGGCGGGAATAGTGCACTGAGACAACTAGACTGCAAGGTCGGCAAGGAGGGAGTGCAAGGTGGAGTAATATGAATATTGGAAAGGGGTACAGACCCACTATTCAGAGACCCTCAGGAGATTTACTGGACCAGAACTGGCCACAGGTTATAGGATGTTCACAATAATAATTTTTCCAAGCATAGCACCTCTTCCCATCATCTAACACCTCCCTGTATTTCTTTCTTCAGTGTCTCAGTATTTTCACTGCATAAGTCTTTCCCTATCTTCGTTTGGTTTATTTCAAGACACACACACACACACACACACACACACACACACACACACACACAGACAAACACAACCACACACACATACATACATACATACATACATACATACATTATAGACATATATGTATACAGACATATATACATTTGCATATATGTGTATACACACACACACACACACACACAAGTGTGCACTGGAGACAAGGGAATGAGCCTATGGCTTCACCAGCTGCATGCACACAGAAGGAAGTGATCGTGCCTCAGAGCTCCAGAGAGTTCCTACCTGCCTGAGATAAGCATGATGCATGGCCAAAGTGTTTGCCAGAGACACAGGGTACATGCAGTTCTTCCTTCTCTGTAACAGGTATAATAAATGTATATTATATATTATGTTATATATTATATATTAATTATATATTAATTATATGTTATGTGTTACATGTGTATATATATTACTATTGTTGTTGTTGTTGTTATTATACTATTACAGATGATACTGCTATTTGGATGTTTTTATCGGTGTATTCCATTCTGAGTATCCATTCCAGCATCCTCTGTAAAGTTGGCTTAGGATACTTTGTTTGTTTGTGGAAAGTTTTTCTTTGTTCCTTCATTATGATGCAGGGTGTTTCAGGTCAATCTGTGCTGTCATTTGTGTTCTTTCAAAACTTGAACTCCATTGCTCCAGCTCCTGCGGAGTTTACGTTCCACTCAGAAACCAGCCGTTGTCCTGATGGGCCTGCCTTTGATTTTGTGTACTTAGGATGGGCTATCTCTTTTACTAGATTAGGGAAGTTTTCTTCTGCCATTTTACTTAAAATACTGTCTGTGTCTTCAGAATGGGACCGTTCTTCCTCTGTGTCCATAATTTGTTGTTTAGTCTTTTCACAGTGTCCCTAACTGTCCTTTATTTTAAATGAATGATCTTCTTGTCTCAAGACAGATGGTCTGCCCTCCATACGATCCTTACAGTTGGCAAGATTCTCACTGGGGTTTTTATTTGGCTTTAATTTCTTTTAATATTTTTCATTATTTTACAGTATTTCTGTACCTTTGTTGAATTCTGTTTTCATATACAGAGCTGACTCCCTCGTATCACTCAGCTGATTGTATTTTCTTAAAATTCATTCACATTATTATCATCGTCTTTGAAGTCACACAGCATTTATTAGCATCTTTCTTGCCATTTTTGAACATATTTGAATCAGGCTTTTAAATTCTCTGTCTGGAATTTTGTGCAAATCCCTGTCCTTAGTGGCTATTTGTAGGGGAACATCAATGTTTGGAGGAAACTTTTGGTCTTGACTTTTTCTGTCACCAGTGCTTTCCCTTTGGGATTTGCCCACCTGGAACAGCTTTGCTAAGACTTTCTGTTACACCTGAGCCAAGGCAACATTTGTTCTGTGTTTGATCTCCCCGCTGCTGAGTCTTTGCTGCATTCACCGTTACTACTGATGGTTCAATTGAAGAAAGACTTGGCGTTGACTCACAGAGGACAGGGTTGAAGGTGACAGTTCATCTGAGATCAAGCACAGCCCCTAGCCACACAAACCAGAGCCATGCAGCATGTGTGTGGCAGTTTCCTGGAAAGATAATCTGGTGTGTCATGTGTCTTCTCATCTACAGGCCCAGGGGTCATAACATGTTCTGGGAGTGGATCAAATCTGGTACTTCTGTGACCGCTGACTTCATCATCTGGGTGTGTGTGGAGTGTTGTATGAACATCGGGTGTGGATGGACCACCTCCTTGGGTGCCCGTTTTGGAATGTGTGCCCAACTGCAAGTGCTCACTGGAGATGGAGTGAGCCTATTGTGTCACCAGCCACATGCACACGGCAGGAAGTGATCACGCCTCAGAGCTCCAGACAGTTCCTACCTGCCTGGGATAAGCATGCAGCATGGCCAAAGTGTTTGCCAGAGACACAGGGTACATGCAGTTCTTCCTTCTCTGTAGCAGGTATTGGTGGGGCCATGGGCATGGTTAAGGGAATGAGGGGCCTGTGCCTGTCTAGAATGGGAGCTGGAAGGGCTGAGAAGTACAGGTACCAGGACCCCTTGCCTGTCTCTGTTTTTATTCTTTATCTTTGACTTTCAAATTTTCAATCACAACATGGACATGTGAACTTATTCAATGGTTTTTTCGTTTGTTTGTTGAGTTTTTCAGTGCACAGCTACAATTTCCATTGGGTTTGGTCATTTTCAGCCATCACTTAAAACATTTTTTTTCTCTCTTCTATCCTTTCCTGATAATCCTATAACATGGTTTGGGAGATTCAATTAGATTTCTTTGATACTTTTCTTTCTTCCTTTTATAGCTTTATTTTCCCTTTCTTTCTTTGCATTCTCCTGACGGCCTAATCTTTATCTTCCAATTTACTATTCTGGATTGTGCTATTCCAAGTACCAGAAGAAGCCTCCCTTAATAAATTTCTCCTCTTGGTTATTTTCCTTTCCACTTCTAGGACATCCATTTGCTTCTTTTCCTCACACTTCAGTGTTGGGGCTACTTTTATGTTTTACTGAGATATTTTCATGCTATTCTCCCACAGTACTCCTCTCCATTTTTAAATCTAATGGCTGCATTGGTGCGAGTGTGCCTGAAGCCAGCGTTTATTCCCTTCAAGCGTAATCTCCATTGCCCTTTTGCCCTCTGTGGGAATCCCACATTCCTGACTCTTAGTTTTTCTTAAACTTGAGTGTTTCTTTCTCTTGTAGTTTTTGTCTTTAAAATCCTCATCACCCTTTCCCTCCTCCCATGGGTGGCACTGGCACTGTTGAGTGGAGAACTGAGTCCTCAGGGAGCTGAGGTGTCCTTTCCCTCTGAGACTGGCCCAGGAGCTCTAACTGAAGACTTTTTCTGATGGTTGGATGTTGTCTCGTGTCAGCCACAGCCTTCTGCTTGGCTCTGCAGCTTTTGTGTGAGTTGGTGGACTCTCCACAAGCCTGTGGGCTTCACCCAGACTCAGATCTTCATCCCACCCTGGGTCTGTATCAACTCCTAGAGCTGCTGGGAGCTGTGGAACTTCCCAGCTGCTGTGGGTCTTACTGGAGTCAAATCAGGCCACGCCTTTGGTCTTTAGCTCCTTCTGAAGCTGCGGCAAGATATGGAACCCTCTAGACACAAACAGGCCTTGGTTCAGGACTCCTCAGACCGCTGGGTCTGCAGCATCTGTAGTTATGGACTTTTCTGTGGGGAGGGAGCCCAACACAGAGTCAAATCCAGCCCTCATCCTGAGTTTGCAATTTTCCCATAAACAGTTGGGAGATGTGGGGCTTTTCCACAAGTGTCTGTGAACCTAGGCTTAACCTGTATATTTTAAGTAATAGATTGTGTTAACTGTAACAGGTTCTATTTCCATAAGATGCACCCCCTTTGACTTGTCTTTGGCTGCATGGCCACTTGCTATGTACTTAGTGATTTGTCTGATTAGCTCTGCTGTGAACCTACCCTCTCCCTAGCCTTACACGATGGACTCTGCTCTGCCTCATAATTTCCCACAGATTTTTGGATAA
Source organism: Rattus norvegicus (assembly GCF_021556685.1). Taxonomy (NCBI): domain Eukaryota; kingdom Metazoa; phylum Chordata; class Mammalia; order Rodentia; family Muridae; genus Rattus; species Rattus norvegicus. Next base: position 152,216,697 of record NC_141537.1, on the reverse strand, counting down.
CAAAAATTTTTCCTTCCATCACTTTACCTAGTGGGTTTTCATATTTTGCCATGGATGTTTGTTTAATGTGGAAACTGCTTCTGTAGTCCAGGACATTGTCAGGGTCATCTCAAAGTCAGCCAGGGACTAGTAGGATCCTTGTGCAGTTCTTGCTTAGCAAGGATCCGTTTGGGATATATACTGTCCTCTAGACTTCCAGGGATGGGTGTGACTTTATCCATCCGGCTGACCCCATGGGAATCTTCCAAGACAATGTAGCTCACGGCTATGTCAATGTTTGGGTTCTTTCTAGACATTTCTGTTGCTTTTAACAGCACCCATCAACATGACCATTCTCCATGTTTCTCTGAAGTCAATCCTTAGGCAGAATTGTGAACTCTCAGTCCTTACCACCTACCTCTTCCATTATGCAGAACCCTGTCATACTCCGGAAGCTGTAGAAACAGGATTTGCTTTTTGCCATGTGATATCCTGCTCAGGGCTGATTCTCTCTGTTTTTGAGGATCACCGCTTCTGTTATGAAATGATGCTCATTGAACAAGCTGGGGCAAGGGCAACTGGCATGCCTCGGGTGAGGTTCCTGCTCTGTGAGAAGGAGCTGTATAGAAAAAGAAGTTTTAATTCCTCTAGCCACACCCACCCAGGTTGAAGGGAATGAGAGGTTCCCAGTCTGTCCTTTCTCTAGTGCAACTGGAACTGCCCACTGGGAACTGGAAGGACAGGGAGCCCCTGCCTTTTCAGCCAAGCACATCTGCAGTGGAGTTTCTCAAATAGAGTTTCTTCCACAGAAAGTAGAGGTGAGACGGAGGTGGGGTACAGTCTTGCTGGTCTAAGTTTTAGTAGACTTTCTTCACTAATGGTTCCTCTTACTACTTTTAGGACAATTTATTAGAGATAACATTGACTCATGTCCAAAATTTTGACCAGTTAAATTTCATTGGTTGGTGAGTTTTCAAAATGAGTGGACCCGTGCAACTTTTCCTGCTTACCATTCTGGAAATTATACTTCTGGATACATACAATATTTTTTTCATTGTGTTCTAAGTCTTAACGCATCAGGTGAATATGATTGGAGCAGAAACCTGTTGACATGTGGGGGCCCAGGAGCGTCATCTCAGTGAGCTCTGGTGGAAGGGGCGGGATGCCTTCACGCTTTAGGGTAATGACTTCTGCAAGATAGAAAAAGCCTGTCCCAACCTTCCCTCAGGATTATGCTATTAGCTCAGGTCTCTGCTACAGTCTGATGCGTCTCCCAGCCTCACATTTCTGTCAACAGTATTCGGAGATGGGATTTAGGGGACGTGATTGATACGAACACGGATTAGCTGGTCAGTGAGCAGGTAGTTTTGTTGTCCCTCTGGCATAGTTGTCCTTTCTCACCAGGTAATCCAGAATCCACAGGAAACACCTGCTAAGCAAGGCTATCCTCTCTGATGCAGCCCCTCAACCTTCAACTCCCTCCCCTCCAACACTGTCATAAATAAATGTCTTTTTGTAAGTCGTCCAATGGCAGGGATTGTGTTCTAGCAACAAGGAATGCAGTCAAACACAGGAAGGAGGTCATTCACACTTAGCACAGTTCCTGTGGTTTGACTGTTACTCTCACACACGTGCACAACAGGAAGCCATTTTAGTTCAGGCATCAACAGCTTGGCACTTTCTGGCCACATAGATATTCTTGAGGAGGGAGGGGGGTGATGTTACCAGACAGACTGGAAGGTAGAACCATGGTGAGAGAAGTTGGAATACTGTGCCATCATGCAGGAGAGGCTAAATTCTGAGAGAGTTTGAGTTTTCTCCCCAGGCAAGAGCTGTTTTGTGCCTAGGAAAAGGCAACCGAACACTAAGGCCCTGGGTGGAATGGTGGTCCTGACCAGAGGGAGGGAACTTGAGCTTGAGTTTATGGAACTAATTTCCAGATGCTTCCAGAACTGCTGAGAGAGCAGATGTGGAGCTGGCACCTGAACCCCCAGTGTCTTGGCTGCTGAGTCAGTAGATTGCAAACGTTGGCATTTAATGGGGTCTTGTGGGACGTCTGAGCTGATGCGTCCTATAGAAATTCCGTTGATAGAGCAAGTCTCTATTGGCCTGCACCAGGAAAACAAAGTTTCTGCATTCTCCAACGCAACCACAATTTAAACGGATCTGATGTTTCTGAGACTAAATGGAAAACACAAGTCCTGGTCTCTTCGACTGCCTCAAAGGCACTCTCTAGGCTGTTGGACAAATCATAACAGTGTGGCTGTGACCCATATCTGGCTCACTAGTTTGACAGAGAACCAGCACTTATTCACCTGATTATCTTCAACTCCCTTCCCTGGACAGCAGTGAGTCAATTGTATCCAATGCCACGTGACTACCATCCTAGGCCTGATAAATTGGGATAGATGCACAAAGGTACCATATTGCTTTCCAACCTCAATTTCCTAGTAGAAGATTGCACTGGGGGAATTCCAAGACTTTCCCAGTGCTCTGAAGGAGCAAACATCCAATGGCTGATGGTGACAATATCTTTGACACTAGTAGGCCTGAGGGTGGCTTGTGGCATCAACTTAAAGTAATCTTTCATAGTTGTGTTTGGAGATGGGAAAGAGGAGATGATTTGCCCAGGATGGACAGTTAGCTGGTCTTCAGCTCCCAGACTTCCTTCTCTTCTGGTTGGCAGACTTTGGCATTAAGGCAGGACCTTCTGGGGTGCTGTGGGATTCAAATCTAAGCATGTGTTAAGAGGTACAGCTCACAGTCTTCTAGGGAGTGCTGATCTGCCCACTTTGATGCCGTAGATGCTGGTCAGAGAGATCACTGCACCACCACTACCCCCTCAGTCCAACTGCTCCAAGAAAAGCTACAAAGCCCCCACCCCCACCCCAGGGCATCTGAACTAGGCTACTCAGAAATGGTAACTGCCACATCTACCTCAGGTGTTCCTGTCTCCAAAGAACTAAAATCCTATTGCCTGGACCTCCCCTCACTGACTGCCTTTGTGATTTCACCTTAGTTAAAGCCTCTGGAGGAAGGCTTGCCTGGGATTTGTGACTCTTCCTGACCTACTGGCTGCTTTGCAAACAGGGAAGGAGCCACCACCCACTGTGTGCCTACTAGATGGAGTCTCCATCCTTTGTGTTGGATGAACAAGAAGCATGTGGACCAGATCCTGGGCACAGACCCCTGAGAGTGCTTGCTGAAGCAGGGTTTTCTTTCCAGGCCTCAGATCAGCCCCTAAACTCTGACAGACAGGAGTACAAAGCGATTCTGAGAAGTGTTTATCCTGGGGTCAGAGGGCCACCACATTCCCCCTGTAGCTCTCACTTCTTCTTTGCCACAGTCGAGAGATTTGTGCTTTTACAGCGTGGTGGGTATTTATGACACCTCTGTGAGTTCATTTTGCTCAGCTGGTTCTATTTTTACCACTTCAAAAAGATACATGGAGGGGTTTGCAAGATTTTTTTTTCTCGTTTAATCCTTCTTCCAGAAGACAAGGCCAATGGTAGGGGGAAACGTGTTCCTGGAAAAAGAATCAAAGGGCGTGTGAGATGCCTTTCCTGGCTCTTGTGACTCAGTGCACCCTGGGGTCATGCTGTTTTATGGTGTCTCACTTCTAAAGGGAAGGGATCTGAGGGGCTTGGCTTGTGTTCAAGCCCATAAAAAAGGACTAAAGGAGAAATATGGATGACACTCAAAAGCTCTACCTGTCCACACTGGCCCACACCAGCAGCTTCCAGGTGTTTGTATAGAAGGGTGGCCAATGCCTGCTTTCTCCAGAGTAGTTAGCAGGATTGCCAGGGTTCTCCAGGATTAAAACACCAGGGGAAAATAACAGTAACAAGTGATTCTACAGTGCCTGGCGCTCTAAGCTATTTCCTTAGAGGATGGTGAGGTGTCGTCATAACCATAAACACAGATATTAATGTCCTGTGTACTGTGTCACTGTGGAAAACAAGAATTTGAGAAATTAGATAGCTTGCCTAAATTGACTTCATGGTAACTAGAAAAGCTGAAGGCAAGCAGGAGACTTCAGAAACAAGGGCTCATGTACCAAGCTGCCCTGAGCACCACGCTGCCTTGATATTAGTTAACTGATATCCCTATGACTGAGGTCCACAAGGCCTGCTGCCATAGCTCTCTCTGGGCTTTCAGGTACTGTGTGGTTTGACCACACTGCAGGTGTATGCTTGCCACAGCACACTGAGTTCTGGCTGGGCCCAGCTTGCAAACATCCACTAAGTGACAAGCTCTTGACCCTGTCTCTAGTACTGGAACCGCTCCAGGCTCTGTTTCCCATGCTTCTTCCCAGTTCTCAGTCCCTCATGATCACTAGTGTATATCCAGATTGATGCTTTGTTGGTATCCTCATGAGAGAGAACGTTCAGAATTTACATACACACACACACACACACACACACACACACACACACGTAACAGTATAATGTATCCTTCATTCATTTCTATCCATATTGTTTCAAATTATAGGCTGTAATTTTTATATGGATAAATAATATCCTGGTTATATATAACACATTTTCCCTATTCATCTGTTTGTGGACATCTAGTACACCATGGCTACCTATTGTGAATAGTGCTGTGGAAAACACTAGCATACAGGTGCCTCCTTTGGTGCACTGATAGACTTTGCTTTGGACATACACTTAAAAATGAGATATAACCATACAATAAGCCTACTTTTAGTTTTTTGAGGAACCTTCATACAATCCTACTAGTACATGCCTTTTTATTGCTGAGTAGTATTCTATAACGTAGATATATCTTAGTTAAATTTACCCCACAAAGGGCATCCCTTTATTTCAATTTACCTTATAGAAGCAAAGCTATCAAAAAATTCATGTGTAACTATGAAACTTCAGAATAGAAATGCTGGGCTGCAATTACTGGATCAAAGTGAATATTTAAAGAACTACCAAACTGTGCTGTACGGCAATGTGTGTGCAGGCAGTTGGTAGCTTAAAATAACTTGCCATACATGTTATACATGTGTGTTGAAATATTATGTATTTCCATGCTCAGTGACAGACCCTGTAAAGAAGATAAAAAGATGAGGCAGAGAGTGAGAAATTTAGTTCAAACTGCCTGTTCAATGACAGCCAATTTCCTAGGATACACAAAGAGTTCTCAGAACTCAACACTAAAATAAAACGTCGCTCTGAGATGATAGACGAAAAGACTTGAGCACATATTTCAGTAAAGGAGCTACATCTTAGCAAACAGATCCATGGAATTACATTTAACATCATTAGCCACCAGGGAACTGAAAGCTAAAGCCACCTGAGATACAGTTCCACACTTTCAGAAGGGCTGAGAGCCACAAGAATGCACCAAAGTGTGGTGGACACAGGGGCTTGATCACTCACACATCCTCAGAGCAGAAGTGGTTTTCCATTGAGCAAATGGCATTCTCATGGCGGAAAGTCCCTCCCCCTGACCTTTGCTGGCTTATATTTTCGACGGCAAGTCTAAACTCTGTAACCCAAGTCTTAGGTCCAAAGAATTTTCTGTAACTTTTCTCTCCCTAAAGTCTTTATGGTTTACTTTCTACGTATACAAATATATCTACTTTAAGTTATTTTATAGAAATGATAGGATGGCAAGACTGAGATTCATCAATTTGCTAATTGTGCCAATTACAGAAAGTCTGTCTTTCCTCTAGTGAACCGTGTTTGTGGCGAGCCAGACACGGTGTATCGTGCTGAGCATCCCACACTCGGGAGCTGAGTGCTGGAATGAGGTGGCCGGACCAAGAGTCTGGCCAGCAGCGCTGTGTAGTGGGGCCCAGTCTCAAAATCAGAAATCAGTTGGGATTATACCATGTCTTTCCAAACTTCCTCCTCTCCCATTGATTTTTGTGTCTGTTCAACTGCCAGTATCCATTCTCCTAATCACTGGATCGTTCTTCCATCCTGGCCACTCATTTCAAGATTGCTGCAGTTCCTCTGTGGCCACTGCCTCTCCATGTGAGTTTTAGAATGAGCTGGTTTTGTGTGTCTACAAAAAGTCCATTACTGGGATCTCATGAAGAACTATATCAAGTTTACACACACATTGAATTAGGGTATTTTTTTTTTTTTGCTTTGTTTCCTTTCCTTGTAGCTCCTGGAATTCAGTTTTGGTGTCAGTACTCTCCAAAGGCATGTGTTCTGTTGTTGCTTAATTCTTCAGGACAAGGGTTGCCTGGACACTGAACGCTCATTAGCACCCTGCAAGCTGCATGGGTGGGAACTGCACGGGAAGTCACACTGCAGGCCTTAGTCCAGAGCTTGTAATCATCCTAGGATCAGGTGGAAACTAATTGTGATCTTGTCATTTGTTCACCATGACAAACAATCATGAAACATTGACCCCTAAGTACAGCAAAGGCATCTAGTACTGAATGCCAAGAGTGGTGGTTATCGAACTATGGGTTGCAACCCCCAGGGGTCACATATCAGATATCTGCATTACATTCATAAGAGTAGCAAACTTACACGTATGAAGCAGCAATGAAATAATTTTATGTATGGGAGGTCACCACAACACAAGGAAATGTGTTAAAGAGTAGCAACATCAGGAAGGTTGAGAACCACTGGCCTAGAGGATGAAGAATCAGCCCATCTAGCAACCACGAAGGTGGCAGTGAGAGGGTCCTTCTCCAATATTCCCCTCATGGTGAATGTCTTGTTTGTTCTTATGTGAACGTAGAGAACAGAGTTAGGTGGTACTCAGCTGAGTTGTGAGAAACTAACTCCAAAATGCCCCTGCCTCAGCACAACTAAGATAGGGTTGTTGCTTTCACAAACCTGCATGTGGACCTGGTGGCCTGCTTCTTTGTGAGGTGATGCACTTCCGGAAAGCATGGTTTGGAACCTTGCCATGTGGGGTGTGTGACTCTGAGACATCATACTGCCTCAGCCCAGAAACAGCGCCCATCCGTCACCCTCACCCATGCTTACTTGTCTCCGTCTGCTCACATGGCCTTGTCCTAGTACCAAGGAATCAGGGAAATACGTTGGCTGTGATCAGCAAGTGGCTACCAGAGGCAGCGATAAGGGGATTCTCTTCCACCAAGAAGTGAAATTCAATCAGACATAGAAGGTGGAAAAATAATGCAGCAGACCCAGTGCATACCCTTTCAGGGTGATTTCATACCCTGCTGTCATAGATACAGCGGCTACATGTCTAGAGTGCCAAGCATGTATCAACACAGACTCCTCTCTCTTGTTCTCTGACAACCACAAGAGCAAGTGAACTGCCCATGGGAGGGTTAGTTCCACAATGAAGTGGGGTTTTAGACACTGACTCTTTGATGAGCTTGCTAGCTCGCAACCTGCTCTACCTCATCACTGAATGCTACTCAATTTAGAGAACCAGAGCATGCGCCATTCGCCTGGGTCACAGGATAATGAAATTCAAGCTAATGTTCTTCCATAACAGTTGTCATAGTATATGTAAAATATTTTACGTTACGTCTTCTGTTGTTTTTCTTTCAATATTAGAAAAGAAAATTTGTAGTACCCTTTGGAAGGTTGGGCAAATACTAAAAGCTACAGGAAGAAATGACCTATATGTAGGGACACCTGCCCCTACTAGAACTCAGGGATGATGTGTTGCCCTGTGCAACTTCACTGTCTGACAGCGCCTGGTTTCTAGGCTGGTGGAGCCAACTTCTCCATTAAGTAGACACTGGCAGACAACCACATCCAACCAATTTAAGCATCCTTTTCAGTTGTTTACTTTTTTCTTCTCCTAAATGCCACCCATTTGAGCCCCCCCCCCCAGTTCATTAAAGTAACCTTTTGTTATTACTAATGCTTAGTCTGAGACACAGTGTTTTAAATGAATGAGGTTCATAATTGAGACAAAAAAAATGAAAAAGTGTGCCCTTTCTTGGTAACCCTTCCACCTATACTAAGGTGGGCTACTTTAAGCCATCACATAATATGTTTGAAACAGAAATACACCCAGGGCTGCTTTTATCTAAGGGTACCTAATATGAGGGCCCAGGGTAAGGTTGCTTCACTCAAACTTTCAGGGGCCCAGATCAACAAGGGCCCTGCCTGCTGCATGGGATGAAGTACTTCCGGTGAGTGGATTTTCATGTTGTCATAACAAACACTTCTGTCGCAGTCCTGCCATGATGATGATGCACTAAATCTCTGAACTGTAAGGCAGCCCCAATTAAATGTTGTCCTTTATAAGAGTTGCCTTGGTCATGGAGTCTCTCACAGCAATGGAAACCCTAACTAAGGGTTGGGGATTTAGCTCAGTGGTAGAGCGCTTGCCTAGCAAACGCAAGGCCCTGGGTTCGGTCCCCAGCTCCGGAAAAAAAAAAAGAAAGAAAAAAAGAAAAAAAAAGAAACCCTAAGACAGAAGTATATATTCTGCGTGCATTCATACATGTATATACATATATGTTGCCAAATACCTATGTATCTGTGGGATATGCGTACAAATATTTGCCATTATTTCTCAGTTTTAGGTAGTTATGACTTGATACACATATTGTAAGTTGAAAACATTGTTAGTTAAAAATATATTCCATAAGCCCTATCCCTTACCCACTAAACATCCCAGCTCACTGCATTGCCCCATGCCACTGTGATGTTCAGAACACTTGCATTAACCTACGTTTGGGCAAAGTTACCTAACAGAAAATCTAACACATACACATTTTCTAGTTAAGTACTGAACAACTTGAGTAATTGATTAAATACTGTACCAAAAATAGAAAACTAAATGTTTTATGAATTTGCTTTTGCAATATGATAAGATTGGAAAGTTATAGATCAAATCATTATTGAGGAGCCATCTATATACAGCACACACACACACACACACACACATACACATACAGCACACACACACATACACACACACATACACACACACACACACACACACACACACACACCAGTCTTAATGAAAATCAAATGGGAATTTGATGTACAGATGTCTGTTTTCTTTGGGTTTCTAGCTCTCCGAAGGCATGTTTTCAATCACGTGTGCAGGGGGCTCTCTGGAGCTTTCAGAGTGGAGCTCTGGGGCAAGCGAGTCTGATTGAGGAAGCGTATCAAGCTCTATGATCAGTTCCTTTTGACCCCTGAGGGCACCACATTCCACCAGTGAAACCTAAGCCTCCATGAAGCTTTGCCGAGTCACCGGAGACAATGCCCACATCTCCACGCTAGGCAAAGCAACGCTAGGAAGCCAGCAGGGCTGGATGCCTTTTGAGATCTGGAAAGTGTTACAAAGCTTGCATCAACTCTGTATTTTATAAATAAAACATCTGAAGAAAAATTATACAAGGAAATCTCTAAATGTTTTTTTCTCTAGCTCAAGATGCAGCTGGCTCCCTAGGGTAGAGCCCTCAGATCCCACCCGGCTGGAGCAGGAGGTGGTCCGTAGGAACAATTGGGAACTCTGAGCTGAGGAACAATTGGGAACTCTGAGCTGAGGAACAATTGGGAACTCTGAGCTGAGGAACAATTGGGAACTCTGAGCTGTACTGAAGTGAGCGGTACATGACTCCCACAGCATTTCCAATCACATATATCCAGGACCAACTACTTTTCTACAAATTACCTTGATATATTTGAGCCTTGCAATGAAGGGGTCCAGGCCCTATTATTTGTGCAATTTGGCCTAGAAATGGAGACCTTAGCATTTCTTGGGTCATCTCTGTGCATGCATCTCTCTGTGTTCCTCATTTCTTACTGGTCCTTATAAATTCCACTGCTGTCAGCTCAGGTTTTATTTGGAGGCGCTAACGTAGGCAGTGGCCAGGAAGGAACAGAGCAAGCCAAATTGTCCATCTGAGTCTATTTGGAATCAAAAAGAAGCAGAAACAAAGAATGGGAGAGAGAAGATGAAATACTTGGGTGGAAACTTGCTAAACACTACGAACACTTGGCAGATGGCCCTCGGATAAATTACCAGTGCTCCTCACCTCACAGGGAGATTCTTTAGTCCCTTGAAACCACAGCAGGGGGTGAGACACAGGTTAGAGAAGCCAGTTCATTCCCAGACAATTTGAGAAAGACCAAGCATCCCCAGAGTCTTCAAACAACCATTCATTCTCTACACCACTCCTAAGCAAACCACTGACTTCCCGGTGGGTGTTGTCAGTCATCGCTTCCACCGATCCAGGCTGTTGCCACTGGCCATGCCGCTCCCACCCTTCAGCTGGGATCTGACGTTCCGGGGAACACTGCTAGAGTTTAGTGTGTGCTGCTGAACTTGGAAAGATGGCAGCCGTGAAGAGTGAAATGATTCTCCTTCTTGAGGTGGGGTCGCACAGCCTTACACTTGGTAAAGTCACAATTATTTATTGAATTCTATGTGTCCACTCCTAAATATAACTTCCCTCACTAAACACTTCTAAAAGCTCTTCAGCATTTCAGAACTTCTGGTAGTCTGAGCAGATAGGAAAGTTGTTCCGTAGCTCAGAGCAACCGGTAATAGTGTTAAATGACGTAAGCATTGCTTTTTAATGCAAGGCAACAGGGAACTAAATATGTAATTCTAAGTTCTCTAGTAGCCTTGTTTAAGAAACTAAAAACAACAGCAAACTAATGTCCATCACAGATGTCAGTTAATGCAGTATCTAAAGTATTGGTATTTCCCACAGCGCTGATAGAGAACAATGAACAAGTAACATTTGTCTGTGTTACCTGTTGTGCTGTGAACACATCTGCATTGGACAAGTTGGAACGAAAGACCCGATAGACACCTTGGTTGTCAGCTCAGTGTGTGCAACTGCTCTTAGCTGAATCCCCTGCCCTCCCCAACTTCTGTCGTGCTGCACTTGACTGGTAACAGGCTAAGATTCTGAAAGGACTAAAACCTACTGCTAAACTGTTACCTGTGCCCATCAATCACAAGAGCCACAACGAATGTCGGCAGCTTTTAGAAGGTGCAGTAGTGGTGGACGCTCTGGTAAAAACTTCACATCGCAGACCTCAATGAACTTTCCACCAAAGCATGGGAGACAGCCTCTCTCGTTATATCCTTTAACCAGTGCTTCCCAAACTTCCTAATGCTGCAGCCCTTTAGTATAATAGTTCTCCATGTTGTGACAGCCCCAACCATGAAATTATTTTTATTGCTACTTCATAACTATAATATATGTTTGCGAGATGAATATCTGAGGGGTCGCAACCCACAGGTTGAGAACCACTGCTTAACAGCTAAGCCCCTGTTACATGGAGATTTGTCACTACTCAACTTTACCTAGAACCAACGTTTACTTATGAGCCAAGAACTGTTAGTCACATGTACAGGTAGGCATGAAAACAGTTCCTGAGCTCTTCATGGCATTATGTTGAACCTATGGAAGCTGAATGTTAAATGGTGCACAGTGTGCCTTAAATATATACTAAGAGGTGACTGTCTATTGTCTCCACAATAATGAAGCTGGGAAGAGAGACAAAAATATTTCTATAAGTATAAGGAAAAGAACTATCAGGAGCCTGGATGTTTATTCAGAACTCCTTTCATGGAGGTGGGATAGTGGCCCTAGGGGACTGCACAGAAGACCTCATAAAAGCCACACGGGCCCTGTACATTAAAACCGCACATTTAATCTACTTAAAATGCAGTGTCTATACTTGAAATTTGGAAGTACTAAATTCTTGTCTTTATAAACAGCACATAAACACAACATACAAGAATAGTATATGTGGGTATTTTTTCGTGCATTTAATATAGAAAGTGGTCAAACTCCAGACGGTATTTGTGGACTGGACAGTATTGACTGACACTGTACAGAGTTGTGCACAGCTATGACCCACCCAGCGTAGGCATTAGGACAGGATTCAGAGCCTCTGGAAGAGCACTTAATGCTCTCAAGCCTCATAAATACGCCTTATAAATGACTAACTCAGATGGCTTACTAGGAGTGTGAAAGTTACTCACAGTCATCCTTCACCCATTGAGGTGACATTAGAAAACATCCAGCCATTTCCACAAATGAGAATTTGGATGACACGCAGCATAGCTTATATCTGCTGCTAAGGCCTAAGTTCTCACACCTCAACCACCAACACCACACATAGATTTAAATTAAAGAAGTTTGTCTGAACACTGTCACCAGAACGGCGGGTACTGATTTCTGCTCTTTATTCACTTTTGTATTAAGACATTCATATTTTGCTTAAGTTGATTTGATAACCTCTGCCAATTAATGAACTTTAGAGCTCTGTGACTTTGAGGACAGCTGGTCTACATAGAGAGTTTCAGGCTAGCCAGGGCTCTGGAGTGCAATGCTGTCTCAAAACAAAACAAAATAAACAAACAACAAAGCTAATAATTTAATAATTGGTCTTTTTAAAGAGCTATTGTAGGACATTTTGTGTGTGCATGCATGCGTGTGTGTGTGTGTATGTATGTATGTGTGTATGTGTGTGTGCGTATGTGTGTGTGTATGTGTGTGTGTATATGTGTGTGCGTGTGCATGTCCACCTCCTCAACAAAGGAGTTCAAGCCTGTGCCACCATGCCCAGATTTTTTGTATAAGTTCTATGAATAAGACCCAAGTCATCATACTTACAAGCCAAGTACTTGACAGATGAGGCTGCTCCAAGCCTTGTCAAGATGAATGTTAGCACCTACTTGCTTAGCAATTGTGTTAGTGTTCGATTGCTGTGAAAAAGCACCATGACTACAGCAATTCTTATTTAAATAAAAAGCATTTAATTGGGCCTGGCTTACAGGTTCAGAGGTTTAGTCCATTGTCATCATTGCTCGGAGCATGATGACACAAAGACAGACAAGGTGCCGAGAGTCCTTCATCCAGAACTGCAGGCAGTAGCAAGAGAGACTCTGGACTCAGCATGAACTTTGAAACCTCCAAGCCCATGCCCAGTGACACATTTGAGTGTGTCTTCTGATAAGGTTACATCTGCTCCAACAAGATTTACCCCCTTTAATCCTTTCAAAGGTGTCACTCCTCTGGTGACCAATCATTCAATTCTAGGAACCTGTGGGGACCATTTTCATTCACACCACCACCCGCAGGGACTGAACTCCTTGGCCTCTGACTTAATTCTCGGACAGTCTTCTAATTTTGGACTTTCCTGTTCTCTTTCATGTCAGCTGCCTCTTTCCACTTGCCCCAGTGACTCCACAGCCCTGGTTAGTGGTTCTTTCTCTGTTCTAGCTGAGACTTTGTGAGGGCAAATGCAATTTTAAACTGAGATAGTTAGTAAAGAAAATCATGAACTTTCTCAGGCAAAATAGCTTCATTGTCTTGAGAGTCTAACTACCACTGATTTAAATTGCTTAATTCACAGCCACTAGCTTTTTGGTACTTTTGGATTATCTGAACCTCCATTGTAGGTTGTCTTGAGTTTTCCACATCTACATCCCAATATTTGGTAGCCATTTTATGTCTTAATAACAGTTTCTCTCTCTCTCTCTCTCTCTCTCTCTCTCTCTCTCTCTCTCTCTCTCTCTCTCTCTCCCTCCCTCTCTTTCTGCTATAAGACTTTGGCTTATAGCTCAGGGAATAGAGTTTGGGTTCTTTGGGGGGGGGTGTGTTTCTTTCTTTTTAATCTGCTTTTGCTTTTTAAAGCCTCTATTTAAATAATGTTTCCCCCACTTGGGACTTGGGATCACAGAATTCAGAGAGAGGTGATGTAGAAATGAGTTTTGGTTTGTCGATGCACAAGAAGTTGACGTGTAGGAGAATGTGGTCCTAATTCACAAGCAATTGGAACACGCTGAAGCTGGTGAGCCGCTGAAGCAAAGCCACCTCCTTCCCACCGGGTCACATAGGTCAGGTGAAGGGTGTGAGGAGGTGCAGAGTGTGTCTTCATTTCTCTTCTCCCCGAGGATCTCCCCAAACACTTCATCTATTTCAGGCTCAGCTCTTTGGGCCAGAAATCACAGTCACCGCGTCCCCTTGAGAAGGGGCTTTGGACTCAGCTGCTGCCAAAGTCAGGTCTTGGGTTGGAATGTTCTCACAGGAAAGTCCTGTGGTGGGTGGGGGTGGAGGGATGTCCAGCACAGGCGGTTTACTGGGAGCTCATTGAGCTGTTTGTGCTCTTCTTGAGGTAGAAGAGTGGTTTAATTTTAATTTTGTTGCTGCCCTTTTTTTTTTTATTAACTTGAGTATTTTTTATATACATTTCGAGTGTTATTCCCTTTCCCAGTTTCCGGGCAAACATTCCCCTCCCCCTCCCCTTCTTTATGGGTGTTCCCCTACCCCCCCCATTGCCGCCCTCCCCCCAACAGTCTAGTTCACTGGGGGTTCAGTCTTAGCAGGACCCAGGGCTTCCCCTTCCTCTGGCGCTCTTACTAGGATATTCATTGCTACCTATGGGGTCAGAGTCCAGGGTCAGTCCATGTATAGTCTTTAGGTAGTGGCTTAGTCCCTGGAAGCTCTGGTTGGTTGGCATTGTTGTACATATGGGGTCTTGAGCCCCTTCAAGCTCTTCCAGTTCTTTCTCTGATTCCTTCAACGGGGGTCCTATTCTCAGTTCAGTGGTTTGCTGCTGGCATTCGCCTCTGTATTTGCTGTATTCTGGCTGTGTCTCTCAGGAGCGATCTACATCCGGCTCCTGTCGGTCTGCACTTCTTTGCTTCATCCATCTTGTCTAGTTGGGTGGCTGTATATGTATGGGCCACATGTGGGGCAGGCTCTGAAGGTTTTCCTTCAGTCTCTGTTTTAATCTTTGCCTCTCTATTCCCTGCCAAGGGTATTCTTGTTCCCCTTTTAAAGAAGGAGTGAAGCATTCACATTTTGATCATCCGTCTTGAGTTTCATTTGTTCTAGGCATCTAGGGTAATTCAGTTGCTGCCCTTTTTTGAAGTGTATTTTAGTTTGAGCAACTTTGGCCATGGCTACAACAACCCTAGATGTGAATTGTCAGTGTATGAGAATCTCCCTCTCAGCCTGGATGTCAGGAACACACTGGAAAGGGAAATTCACTTAAAGTTCTTTTTGGAGGGCAGGGGATTCACTCTTTCAGTTGGGGTAACTTTGGACAATGTTAATGTCAATATTCAAGATTTAAAAATTTAGTGATGTGGCCATACATCTGGGCTGCCGTAATGAATAGTGAGCCCAGAAGATCACAGGAAATAGGAATCTCTCTGTGGCCTTCTGGAACCCAGAAGTGTGGATCACAGCACAAAACAGGTACAGAGAATCATGGGACTATAAACTTCCTTACAGAAATCTTTTCAAAGGGGATATTCTATTACACTTTACTTATTTATTTAGTGTGTTTTTGTGCGTGTAAGTGTGTGTGCATCTAGGTGTGAGTGTGCATTGTGCACATGCATGTGTTTGTGTGCCGGTGTGCATGAACGAGGTCAAAGGATAACTAGAAAGCTTTGGCTCTTTCCTTACACCTCCAGCTTAGGTTGCCAGGCTTGGTAGCAGGCACTGGTTTACCTACTGAGCCATCTTTCTGCCCTCGGTGAAGGGTAAATGAAGAATCTCTGGGTTCATTTTTGTCCAGAAAGTTTCCACCCTCATGACCTACAAAAGCTGCCTTGGGAACTGAGATTTTTAGTGTGTATTTGTGGAGAGATGGAAACATTCAGACTGCAGCAGCATACAATATGGATTAACACTTAACTGTGCGGTTCAGCAACTATCCATAAATAAGTGAAAAATTGAAGTCATCTTTATCAAAAGGAGAAAATTCTGTCTCGTAAATAAGGAAGGGCAGACTAAGAGTGGGCAAGCCTCCCCACGCCCTTCTGTCAGAGACTCAGAGGGCTGATAATTATCAGCTAAAACACCTGAAACAAGGGATCTACAAGCACATATGGGCTTTGGAAAAGGAAGCTCCAAAAGGTTAATGGTAGTCGAGGTCCAGCTGTCCTCACATAGGATTGTCCCTAGTGTCTATTCGCCCATTTCCCCCTTACTTAATGAAATCCCTGAGGCTAGACATTTATAAGGAAAAGAGATTTAACTCACAGTTTTAAAAACATAAATGCTGGCACTGATCAAGTCACCATGGCTGCATTATCTGGTGGGAAGAGTGTCTCAGAGAGATTATGTGGCTACTCAAAAAGCAAGAGAGGTGAGAGTCCTAGAAGCTCAGGAACGTGTCTCAAATCAGCAAGAAGACCTCCCACTCAGTAGTCCCAAACTCTCAAATGTCTCACTGCTTCCTGAACTGTCTCTGTAGACAAAGCTAATGCATGAACCTTTGAGGGACAAACGCAAACCATGTATCCACCATAGCAAGGGCCACCAAGTATTATATTGGGGGCTCCTTTTGGTCCATTTATCCAAATCCCTATTGTTCTTTACAAAACAGCCAAATATAGAAACAACATGGTTCTCATGTCCTGGAAATAGTGAGATTCAAAGCGGGAGAGACTAAAGGATACAGAATGGGTGTCAAAGCTGCATTTCTGCTCCTAGCAATTGGACATTCTGAGGACTTCAAAGATTCTCAGCAAACTGTGTTTTAACTAGGAGATTTGACCTCTGACTTCATTCTCTGGTACGTTTTCAATTAAGAACTCATACCTGATATATGATGAGTGATCAACAAATATGTATTAGAAGATTTGAAGTTTTTGTATACATCCCAGTATTTTATGTATGTTTGAAAGACAGGCCTGTGAACTGGTGGCAACGATTTAAAATCTGACAAATTTAAAAACAACATGCTGGCAGGATGGAGATATGGCTTCTTCAGTAAGAGCACTTGCTGTGCACTCATGAGGATCTGACTTTGAATCCCCAGTGTCCCTGTAAAATGCCATGCGTGCCTGTAATCCCAGAACTAGAGGGCAGTGATAGGTTGGTTTTAGGGGCTAGCCAGCCAGCTTACCCCAAAACAACAAGCTTCCAGTTCAATGAGAGACCCTGTCTCAAGATCTCAAGATCACACAAAAAGAAAACATCTCACTCTGGCCTCCATATGTGTACACATAGATGTGCATACTAACATGGGCACACATAGATGTGCACACATAGATGTGCATACTAACATGGGCACACATAGATGTGCACACTAACATGGACATACTAAAATGGGCACACATACCTGTGCACACTAACATGGGCACACTAACATGGGCACACTAAAATGGGCATACATAGATGTGCACACTAACATGGGCATACTAACATGGGAACACATAGATGCACACTAACATGGGCATACTAACACGGGCACACCTAGATGTGCACACATAGATGTGCACATGCACCACCCACACCAAATAAAATGACTCTGCCAGATGTGGTGGTGCCTTTCTGTGACCCTTGAACTCAGTAGGCTGAGGTAACAGTTCTAGAGTTTGAGACCAGTTTGAGCTACACAGTGACCTTAGGGGCCAGAAAGAGCAAATCTGTGAGGCTCTACCTTAAACAACACAATTATGAATTCTTTGACGTCACTTGAATTATTAATAATACGTGCCACATTGAAAGTATTTAGGGTGTTTTATGTGCTTTTACACACATCTCGAGGATTCATAATAATCTGGCAAGGCATGTCAACTGTTCTTATTAAACGAATGGAAAGAAAAGAGTAAGACTCACCCTATGCCATCTAGAGATGACTCTGGCCCTAGACACCTGGTCTATTTGGCTGAAGCTGTGTCTCCTGCTTTCCTTACACAGGCAGATAATCTGACTGTGTCCCCAGAACATGTTCCAATCACTCCCTCAGGATTCTCTGGCACTGACTTGGGAATCAGTTCCTACAACACATTTAGATGAGGCCGAATTAGCATAAGGCTCCAACCCACTAACTCATACAAGTGGCTATTGTGGGGAGAGGACCAAAAACACAAATATAGTACACATAGCATTTTATAATTTACAACTTTCTATAACATCAAATAATTTTAAGTTACATTTAGCATCAATCTCATTGAGGTTTGGTTGTTTCTGTTTCAAAACAGAAGTAAGGAATTATCAGTTTGCTTACTTCCTTCTCTTTTGAAACAGGAAAGACCAAATCTCAGTGAGATTGATGCTAAATGAAACTCTAAATTATTTTATGTTAAAACAAATCCCTTAATGGTGTCAGTTTTAGAACATGCCCAGAGTTTGAAAAGTTGTTCCTATGAAGACACCTCTGTGTCATTTCCTCGAACTTGACTGCACTTGGGATTTCAAGTACCTGAACCGCAAAGAATCGCACTATACCCTGACTAATGTGAGCACATTGTAAAGACTTTTGTTCTTGTAGCCCTTAGCTCTCATGGCAAACTTCCAATTCCCCCATAGCTCCATTTTCAGGAGAAGGCCAAGCCACCTGGAATGGCCACCTTGGGTGCCCTGACCACATCCAGGTGATTATAGTCTTCAGTTACTGATGATAATTCCTGGCATTGAATCCCTCCAGCAGGAGCCCTAAACATTGCACATCAGAGTTCAGTAATTCCACTGTGACTTCTCCTGAGTTCTTTAGCCAGAAAGTCTCTATACATAGCAATCTGGTTGCCATTTTGTCCTTCTGAATCCTGGGTTGCTGCTGCTTACCAATAGACGTTAGAACAAAGTGTTCTGAGTGAGTACCAGATTTCTAACCAGCTCTGGAAATCCAACATCATTTCTCCACATTGCATCTGCTTGGGTCTTAGACCAACGTGTCTGATCATTTTCCTGCTTCTATTGTGCATATTTGTTTTTGAAATAGGGTCTTAGCATGTAGACTGGTCTAGCCAAGAGCTACCAGTCTCCCAGCCTCTGCCTTTCTGTCTTAGTTACATGTCTGTTTCTGTGATAAAACACTATGGCTGAAGCAGCTTATGAAAGTGTTTAATTTGGCTTATAGTTTCAGAGGTTAAGACCATGATGGTGTAACAACTGAGAGCCCACATCTTGATCTACAACCACGAGGCAGAGAGGGGTGTTTCTGGGGCTTTTAGTCAGCCTGCAATGCATTCCCTCCAACAAGGCCAGGCCTTCTGATCCTTCCTAAAAAGTTCCACCAACTGGAGACCAAATAAATATGAACCTAGGGCAGTAATTCCCATTCGAACGGTCACATTTCCACTGTTGGGTTACAGTTTGTGCTGTCACACTTAGATACTTCTGCTGTTTCGCTTGTGAGGTTGTTGTCAGATCACACGGATCTGAGGTGGCCAAAACTCTTACATTACATTTTTAAATAATTTTCTGTCTGTCCCTATGTGTGGCCTGATGTAAGTTAGCAATATGAACTCTTTCTTTCATTTTGAAGTAATTAGATTGCATCTAATTATGCCTCCCAGACTCTCTTCAAGACTGAGAAATTAAAAGGAGACGATGCCAAAAATATTAGGACTCAATCCCCAAATAAAATTTTAGTTCAATGGACAATCACTTATGTACTATGAAAATCCAAGAATTACAAAACATATGCTTCATATAATTAACCTGATTCTAATACATTTTAACAGCACAATGTCACTTATGTTCTTCACAATAACTCATCTTAAAATATCACAAATCCCTCTTTCCAAAAACTATATTTAGATTACATTTAGGGGGAGTAGTTGGATGAATACACCCAAAATATATTTTATAAAATTCTCAAAGCATTAATAAAGTATTTTTAAAACACACAAACCTACATTTCTACATTTAGTTGAAACTTTCAGTAGCTTCTGTCATAAAGTTTTGAACCTACCTGTGATTTTTCTTTATTGCCTGCATTCTGAAATGGTTGACTTTAGCCATTCAGGTTTTTTTTCCATTTTTTGTTTGTTTGCTTGCTTGTTTGTTTGGGGTAATGCTAGGGTTCTAGCCCAGGGCCTCATATTAGCAAATACTGTGCACTGACCTACGTCCCCAATTCAACAACTTGCTTGTCAGCTATTTTAAGGGAGGAAGTTCACCTAGATCTCATGTCACCTTTTAAGAGGTTAAGGCCTCAATTATTTTCCAGAAAATCATTTTTTAGGGGAGGAAAGAATGAATTTATTTGGCTTACAGATTATAGTGCATAATTAAGAGATGCCAAAGTAGAAACTCCAGGAAGGAGCTATGCCGAGTCTATGTACCCTTCCCTAAGTAAGACCATCTCTCCTACTAGATAGCATTCTGGGTTTACTCATAACATAAATTTATTAAAATTTAATTATTAATTAAATAACACTCATAATGAAATAGATAATTATTTAAATAAAAAATTGCCTCTGGCTAGCCACCAAAAGATGTTGAAGAAGGATCCTGGTTTTAACCTCATGGATGTCACTGTGTCTCTCTTTCCAGTTCTGTTCTGAGTTACTTTTTCTCTAAGTTTATCTAAATTCAGCATCACAGATCTGATGTGGAAACGCCTTACAAAGCCAGTGGAGACTGTTCCCTGGGCAGCAGCAGTGTCCTCGACCCTAAGAAGACTATGTCCCCTGCAGCATCTCCATCCAACTCCTACTTCAGTGCTTTCCCTAAGGAACCAGAGGCCACTGATACCCACAGGATAGCCCTTAACCTGTCATCCACATGGCCAGGAAGGAAATTTAAGTTCTCTTTCCTGCGTCGCCACCAACCTCTCTACCTGTTTTCCTTTAAAGACAAGTGATTGAATCTAATCTGTTGGGACCCCAGCTTAGAAATTCCAGACTGGGACACTAGCAGCAACTGTATTAATATTTAAATTACATTTAGTGAAGGGAGTAAGGAATCCTTGGAAAATAAACTTCTGGAATGGTCTGGAAAATTATATACATTAGGCAGTAGCTGAACGCAAGTGTTTTATAGCTGTCGGGGTGAGAAGAACTTATTATTTCTCTGGGATACTTCTTATTCTGCTAATGCCTCATAAAGTTCAGACACGAAACATAAATATTCCTGACCTTTATGTGGCAGTTCTACAGAAAATGGAATACATACAAACTGTATTTTGGCACCTCTTCCTATTCCCAAGCCGGTGCACATTTCTGGGACATGTCTGCCCTGGCACCGTGAGCTACGTTCTTTATTAAGATCCCATCTGGCAACCTGCTGACCATTACATTTTACAGAGAAAATGATATTTTCCAAAACAAATTGACTTCAAGTCAGGCATTAGTTTGCCTGTAGGTACTATAAAAACTAAATTATTCAGAAAGTCATTCATATCTTTAGTGAAGTCCAGAATGTACTATAAATTCTGTGCACCGGTAAACTCCAGTGGCCGTGTTTGCAGGAAAATGTTCATGAACATCAGGACTAGTGAACAGCTGTCCTGAAGCTATTGGGGTGCTCTACACATGGCCGCCACCTTCCACCTTCCAACTTCTTGTAGACAATTCAACACATGACTTGAAAGTTACTATGGGATCTTTTCCTTCTCCCCCAGCCAAATTTGTTTGAAGAAATGTGAAAATAGCTGCAAAGAGCTTGAAGGGGTCAGAGTAAAATATTTGTAAATATCTCTCCATCACCTCAGTCATTTGAGACTCCCCCGGAGGCTCCTGCTGGAAAGAGAACAGTCCTGCATGGGATGAGAAAGAATGAGTTGAGATGGGTGGGTTTTCTCAAGGGCTTTCCCACAAGCCTTAGCATTATAAAAATGCTGCTAGATATTGATTTCACAGAGGAAATATAGAAGAGGCCATGGTACCATTGACCTCACACACACACACACACACACACACACACACGAGAGGGGGGGAGGGAGAGGGAGGGAGGGAGGGAGGGAGAGAGAGAGAGAGAGAGAGAGAGAGAGAGAGAGAGAGAGAGAGACTTGCTAATGTAGTTCTTTTCCCCCAAAAACTGTGTTGTGTGCTGATTTGGAAACAGCTTTTATGTTTTTACTAAATGTTAATATCTAAAAGAAGCTGTGACATTTCCTTTGACAAGAAAAATAAGGATTTTTATTCTTAATATTTATTGAGTCTAATATAATTCAAACAACATAAAATTAACTGAAGATGAAAGCTTTTCTTTCTAAAAAATGATTAACTGGAGGCTAAAGAAATTCATGACCACTAAGCCAGCTCCATGGAAGACACTTGAAGAAGTCATGCAGACTGAAGAAAAAGAGCCACATCTGGGTAGGTGCAGGAAAGAATGACACATTCAACTAAATGACAGAAATTTATAAACATTTCCTTGTAATAATGCTTCATAGAATTTGTCTCAATTCCTTCATCAAAATACACAACGCAAAAGACTGAATTAAGAGGCACAAGCCCACCAGACCAAGCTCAGTAAGACCCCACTTCTGAAGCCCACCAGACCAAGCTCAGTAAGACCCCACTTCTGAAGACACCGTGCAGCTTGGTTGCCGAGAGAGGTCATGAGGGAAGAAAGCTTCCTCCCTTCTGGCTAGCCTCACAGTGCTGAAGTAACTGTGTAGGCAGCCTAGGGAGAAAAGTCACAACTTTCTTTGTAAGCTTTGAGCCTTGCCACAGAGTAATGCCAGCTTTCTAGATGTGTTTACGACGGCAGAATGTACCATAACTATTATGGAAGTTACCGACTGCTTCGTGTTTGGCCTTGGAATTCACTTCAGAGGAGGCCGTCCATGCCAATACTATGGATTTGGTCAAAGCACACAACTTGGATGGTCACAACACAAGGAGGGATTCCATACGTATTATTTTTCTAAATGGACATGTCAAACTGCTCCCTAAATATTGGTGTGTAATAGATGTAGACTAGGACTGTGCTGAATCTTCATCAAAGAGCTGTCTCTCTGCAGTGAGTAACGAAGAGGCCCTAGAGATCCGAAAACAGCACAAGCTGCTGCCATTGATCTTGGTTTCCCAAGATATCAACCACACACTTTGGATACAGAACACAGACACATCAAGCTGGAACTAATCTGGAGACTTCCTTCATATATGCTGGCATCTATCATGGAGAAGGTGCCGGGAGAGGAAAAAGCCATCAACTGTGTTACCAAGCTTGTGAACCCTGAGATGACAGACGTATTGGGCAAAACCCAAAATGCCCATGGACACAATAGTGATGTGATTATGAAGGTGATGACCATCTATTTTTTGATAGGATTTGAGACTCATTCCACAGGAAAGAACCCGTGAATGGTACCAGAAACCTGGTGGAGAGCCAGTGGCTGAGGAAGTCACTGGCATTAGAAACTGGTAATGTTTGCAAAAAGGACATGCTGTTAAACTGCCTTCTAGGACTCACACGACTGCTCTGCCCCTGCCCCTGCCCCCGCCCCTAACCCCATAGATTAGTGTTGCTCACAGCCTTCCTCAGAAAAGCTTCTCACAGCTAATGACCATTAGTGCAGAGACAAGATATCAGCAATAAGTGAGGGTAGTGTGCTTAACTCTAAATGAGACACAGACATCATGCCCTCCTCCAGGGCTCAGGAAACAGCATGGAAGAGAGGGTGACATTAATTTAGGACTTGGAGGATAGGATGGTAAGCTGGGAAAGATAGTTCTTAACATGACTTGGCCTTTGCATCCATGAGTTCACTGTACCTGTGGTATCCTGCCTGAGGCCTGCACAAGACTGAACCCATTTAGTCATGAAAGAGGAAGAGGCTTGTGAATCCCTAGCCCTCCCTGAGAGATTGTTGTCAATTAGTGGTCCTGGGGAAAAGTTTTAGCCAAAGGTAAGTGCTCCACACTCTTGTAGATAATACCCCATGTATAAAAAAAGAGAAACTTCTGCTCATGAGAGAGGCTGTTCAGAGAGTTAAAAGACAAGTCACAGAATCAGTAGACAAATATTTGATTCCCTAAAGGCAAACATGTACCAAATCACATGTATTAAATATGTACTATTTATTATAATTTTAAAATATGTAAGATTAAAATCCAAACAATGTCCAAATGAGTGTTTCATACCTTGTTCTTAAAATATAAAGCATTATACAAGCCAACAAAATAATACAATCTCATTGGATAAGGGAATAAAGATATGAGTAAGACAATTCACTGAAAAGCAAAATAAACAAGAAGAACAAATAGAAATTGTGAGTACCAGCAATTTCCCCATTACATTGTCTGAGTTATCATATGAAGAGACAGGGTTAGGAATTTCAGTTAACATAATCTTTCTTTTTACAATGAAAACTATGTTGTACAGTATGACAATTAACTGCTTCCATTTTTATATTCTGTAACTTCATTTTAAGAAATTTGTCAGGTTGGGGATTTAGCTCAGTGGTAGAGCGCTTGCCTAGGAAGCCCAAGGCCCTGGGTTCGGTCCCCAGCTCCGAAAAAAAGAATAAAAAAAAAAAGAAATTTGTCATAAGAAGAATCATTATGAAAGATACTGATATGTTAAAGGACAGAATTATATTAGGTCAAATTCTGTAGATTTGAACTGGGGTTCTAAAATAAAAAGAGAGAGAGTGGGCAGCCTCTAGTCCCTGATTTTAATGGGATTGCTTCAAGTTTCTCTCCATTTAGTGTGATGTTAGCTACTGGTTTGCTGTATATTGCTTTTACTATGTTTAGATATGGGCCTTGAATTCTTGATCTTTCCAGAACTTTTATCATTAAGGGGTGTTGAATTTTGTCAAATGCTTTCTCAGCATCTAATGAAATAATCATGTGGTTCTTATCTTTGAGTTTGTTTATATAGTGCATTACATCGATGGATTTCCATATATTAAACCATCCATGCATCCCTGGGATAAAGCCTACTTGATCATGATGGATGATCATTTTGTTGTGTTCTTGGATTCAGTTTGCAAGAATTTTATTGAGTATTTTTGCGTCAATAATCATAAGGGAAATTGGTCTAAAGTTCTCTTACTTTGTTGGGTCTTTGTGTGGTTTTGGTATAAGAGTAATTGTGACTTCACAGAAGGAATTTGGTAGTGCTCTGTCTGTTTCTATTTTGTGGAATAGTTTGGAGAGTATTGGTATGAGGTCTTCTATGAAGGTCTGATAGAATTCTGCACTGAACCCACCTGGATGTGGGCTCTTTTTGTTTGGGAAACTTTTAATAACTGCTTCTATTTCTTTAGGAGTTATGAGGATGTTTAGATGGTTTATTTGTTCCTGATTTAACTTTGTTACCTGGTATCTGTCCAGAAAATTGTCCATTTCCTCGAGATTTTCCAGTTTCGTTGAATATAGGCTTTTGTAGTAAGATCTGATACTTCTTTTAATTTCTTCAGATTCTGTTGTTATGTCTCCTTTTTCATTTCTGATTTTGTTAATTTGGATACACTCTCTGTGGATTTATCTATCTTGTTGATTTTCTCAAAGAACCAGCTCTTGGTTTTGTTGATTCTTTGTATAGTCCTTTTTGTTTCTACTTGGTTGATTTCAGCTCTGAGTTTGATTATTTCCTGCCTTCTACTCCTCTTGGGTTTATTTATTTCATTTTGTTCTAGAGCTCTTAGGTGTGCTGTCAAGGTGCTGACATATGCTCTCTCCTGTTTCTTTTTGCAGGGACTCAGAGCTGTGAGTGTTCCTCTTAGTACCATTTTCATTGTATCCCATAAGTTTGGGAACGTTGTATCTTCATCCTCATTAAATTCTAAGAAGTCTTTAATTTCTTTCTTTATTTCTTCCTTGACCAAATTGTCATTGAGTAGAGCATTGTTCAACTTCCATGTATATGTGGGATTTCTGTCATTATTGTTGTTATTGAAGACCAGTCTTAGTGCATGGTGATCTGATAGGATGCATGGGATTATTTCTGTCCTCCTGTATCTGTTGAGACCTGTTTTGTGACTGATTATATGGTCAATTTTGGAGAAGGTTCCATGAGGTGCTGAGAAGAAGGTATATCCTTTTGTTTTAGGATGGAATGTTCTAGAAATATCTGTTAAATTCATTTGGTTTGTAACTTCTGTTACTTTCTCTACATCTCTGTTTAATTTCTGTTTCCATGATCTGTCCAGTGATGAGAGTGGGGTGTTGAAATCTCCTACTATTATTGTGCGAGGTGCAATGTATGCTTTGAGCTTTAGAAAGGGTTTTTCTTATGAATGTAGGTGCCCTTGCATTTGGAGCATAGATATTTAGGATTGAGAGTTCATCTTGGTGGATTTTTCCTTTGATGAATATGAAGTGTCCTTCCTTATCTTTTTTAATGACTTTTGGTTGAAAGTCAATTTTATTTGATATTAGAATGGCAACTCCAGCTTGTTTCTTCAGGCCATTTGCTTGGAAAGTTGTTTTCCAGCCATTTACTCTGAGGTAGTGTCTGTCTTTGTCTCTGAGGTGTGTTCCCTGAATACAGCAAAATGCCGGGTCCTCCTTACGTATCCATTCTGTTAGTCTATGTCTTTTTATTGGGGAATTGAGTCCATTGGTGTTGAGAGATATTAAGGAATAGTGATTGTTGCTTCCTGTTATTTTTGTTGTTAGAGGTGGAATTATGTTTGTTTGTCTCTCTTTTGGTTTCATTGCAAGGAAATTATATTCTTGCTTTCTGTATGGTGTAGTTTCTCTCCCTGTGTTGGAGTTTTCCATCTATTATCCTTTGTAGGGTTGAATTTGTAGAAAGATATTACGTAAATTTGGTTTTGTCATGGAATATTTCGTTTTCTCCATTTATGTTAATTGAAAGTTTTTCTGGATACAGTAACTTGGGCTGGCATTTGTGTTCTCTTAGGGTCTGTATGACATCTGTTCAGGATCTTCTCTGGTAAGAAGTCTGGTGTAATTCTTATAGGTCTGCCTTTATATGTCACTTGATCTTTTTCCTTTACTGCTTTTAATATTCTTTCTTTATTTTATTTGTGCATTAGGTGTTTTAACTATTATGTGATGGGAGGAATATCTCTTCTGATCCAATCTATTTGGAGTTCTGTAGGCTTCTTGCATGTTTATGGGCATCTCTTTCGTTAGGTTAGGGAAGTTTTCTTCTATAATTTTGTTGAATACATTTACTGGCCCTTTAAGTTGGGAGTCTTCACTTTCTTCTATACCTATTATCCTTAGGTTTGATCTTCTCATTGTGTCCTGGATTTCTTGTATGTTTTGGGCTAGAAGCTTTTTGCCTTTTACATTATCTTTGACAGTTGCGTTGATGTTTTCTATGGTATCTTCTGCCCCTGAGATTCTCTCTTCTATCTCTTGCATTCTGTTGGTGATGCTTGTATCTACAGCTCCTTGTTTCCTCCTTTGTTTTTCTATATCCAGGGTTGTTTCTTTATTGTTTCTATTTCCCTTTTCAATTCGTTCACCTGTTTGGTTGTGTTTTTCTGTAATTCTTTCAGGGATTTTTGTGTTTCCTCTCTAAGGGCTTCTACCTGTTTACTTGTGTTTTCCTGAATTTCTCTAATGCCTCACTCTAACAATGTGCTCTATGCACAGGCAGAGAAAAGAAGGATAATGTGTACAGGAAGTTAAACTTGTACAGAAGCAAAGCAGTCCTCATGGCTACAGTTTGCATCTGTTTAATTTACATTAGTTGGAATAGTGGTGCTTCTGACTGGCTGAGGCTGAGCTACTTGATACAAGAGTACATTGTAGGATGGATAGACAGGTAGATAGATAAATAGATAAATTACAATTCAATATGCAAAGAAAGCTAGGTCCTTTTAACAGGGAGATAGATGATAGAAGAAAAGATGGATAAACGAATGATAAATAGATGGTTACACAAACATACATGAATAATAGCTAGATAAAGAATATTTTGGTAAAAACATCCTTTTTTATATAATTTATAACAACAAAGTAATATTACCTTTAAATACATTTAAAGTAATACATGATAGAATACTATACACAATTCTACATAAAATACTAAATGGTCTTAAACATCTCATGTTTATAATATTGCATATAAAAACATAAAAGGATGAAGACCATGGAATCAAAAATCCAGATGAGCTTGATTTATTTTCCTGAATAATGTGATTTCATGAAATGTATTTTATTACTTTCCACATTTGTCAGGATACTAATACATTAATTTTATTATGTTAATCAAAAGACCATAAAAGAAAGAATAAATATGTTTCGAAGTAAAATATCTACTACTTAACAGAGTTAACTTAAGCATAAAATTCTTAAGTTGCAAAATTATAATAAATCTATATCACATACTGTGAAAATGCTTGGATTCAGCTGTTACTGCTTACTCTCCTTAAAGTGCTAGCGAGGGACACAGTTACTGAGTCCACAGAGAACATCTCAACTTCAGGCTTCTTCCAGGTTCACCTCCTCTGGTCATTCAATTCTCTTCCTGTTTATAACCCAGTGACGAATCATGAATTGATTGCTTTTTAAAATCAGAGCCACAGAAACAATTCAAAAACTGACATTAAAGACTGCCATTGCCCCAAATCACCACTCTCAAAATAAATATACTACCTTCTATAACCAAAAACATGTATGGGAAGAAAAGTGTCTTTTTATTAAAAGCAGCAGATTTTTTCCCAGAGACAGATTGTATATCTACTTTAGTCAGTATATTCAATTATTAGTGGAAAAGCCTCTAGTCATTGAGTCCCAAATGTCCATTGAACTTTCTGTGCTGGAGGGTTGAGAGGGACATGTCAGATGGCACCAAACAGAGGTGGTAAGTCTGGTGTCAATGAAGCTCACAGCCGACTCCAGAGGCCAGTGTTAATCAGAAAAGCAAACAGCCCTAAGCCTGCCATGAGAGAGCCAGAGAGTCAGTCCCTGGATGGCTTCAGTTTGATGAGGGGAAAGGACCAGTCTTCTGGGATCAGAGGCAGTCCCATGGAAGGTATAAAACCGAATGCATCAGCAGGCAGAGCTCTCAGTGTTTTCAATATGGCGGTGAGGTTGTCACCTAAGTCCTCCCGGTTGCAGTCTCTGGAGAACTCTCAGCAGCAGAGAAGCCCCACATTCACACTTAAGCTCTTTAATGTACTTCTCTTGTCCGGCACACCTTCACTTATTCTGCCTCTGGTAAAGCCAGGGTCACAGAAAACTTGGAACTCACTATGAGTTGTCACCACGCTGGCCGTGACTCTATGACCCGAGGGCTGAGATTTCAGGCTCCGCTCTGCTTCCGTGTGACTCTCAGCACAGTGGGTTGCTTACACCAACATCACTAGAAACATATGGGTGGCATTTGCCGCTAAGATGTCGCCACAGCCACAACCTCACTGGGCAAGAGGAACATTGATTCCATTGTAATTGACCAAAGTCCCTCATGCATTCCATCATGATGGGATGGCATTAACCCAGCTCATGACTGATGACAAGAATTCTGATGTATCCAAATGAAGTCACAGGCTGACTGTGACGGAGGGGTGGAAGAGATAAGAGCTTAACTAGAAACATAAATATAAGTCAACAAAGAAAATTGAAAGAAAACAAATGTGCTCTGTTCCACGGTTCGCTTGTGGTGAGAATCCGCCATCAGTGTGACCCTCGACTGCTTGCACTTTCAGATCCATCCAACCCCTAAGGAACAGACACTTCTGATGGATCATCTGACACCCAAGGCTTCACTCACCCCACACTGTTTCCTAGACAGTGTTAATCGATCTGAGTAATGTATGTTTCTTCTCTCCAAAGTTTCGTTATGAAGCACACAGGCTCTTTAGGTCCAGCAGATATTTTTCCAGAAGATATCTGGCCATGCCATTGCCTTAGAGAGTTGCCAGGACCCATCCCTTTAATTTTTGGCTCACGTCTATCTGTAACAGTATAATGAACAATCTGGTTTTGGAGATGTCTTAGTTACAACATTTCTGGCTTAGTACTGTACTTGAGAAGCCACAGCCCCACTGTACCATTTTTCCTGGACAGATATGTGCATGATTTTGCTAGTATAAGTCAATATTTCTTACTTTTTCATACAGTTTTGTTTCTGGTCAATGTGTTGTGGAAACTGAGAAGCAGCTCCCCATCAACTAATGCAGCCACCCAACCTCCCACAACTGTAGCTCTGAGAAAGCAGTAAGGTGGACAGGAATATGTCGGGAGTCCCTTATTATAAATACTTCCTAGGGCTCCTTCAGTCTCAGACCCTGGCTGTGGTTATGAATGTATCCCTGACCATGGAGCACTGCGGGACTTCCACAGATCAGGACTGGAACCATGAGAAGTAAGAGGTTTTCAAAGAAAGGGGTGTGTTACCTCAGACACCCTGAAATAGCTGTCTAGTTAAAAGTCCTAACAACAAAAGTGGTGTCAGTATGAGGTTCATCTGGCACCTATGGGAGGATGTCCCTGTAGAAAGTTTGAATGAGGATGCCCTGGTCTTTGTGCAGTCTGTTGGTACTACTCTCAGTCAACTGCACCAACATCTCCTACGTAACTTTCGGCTTTATTTTTTGTTAGGGTTAACAAAAGTGATGCCATTTGATTCTGGTAACTTTGCAATTTTTTTCTCCCACAGATTCAGCTCATGACAATTGTTTTACAGTAGCTGTGTTTGTTTGTTGCTCTTGTCTCCCTACTCCATCTCCTGAATTCTTTTGCCTTCTGGTTGTAACTTCTCTTATGTAATCCTACTTTCCACGGTGATATGTGGAGCATCCTTCCATTTTTATTTTATGATGATTGTCATAAATCTTCCAATATTCATTTTTACATATACAAAGGTTACTTTCAAATTGCACAGTGCTGCTTTCTATGTCCTGCAGGTGACTTGGAACATTCTGTTTCTCCCTTGTGCACATACATCACTGCCACTCAATAGCTGCTGTCAGGTACTTTTGAGTTGGGGAGAGGAATCCTTGGAGAATGATGGCTATTGGACACATAATATCTAAATATTGCACAGCCTTGCGAATAGGACAGAAATCACTGAACTGTGCTTTAAGAGGCTAGATTCTGTTTTATGTAAACTATATCAATAAAACTGTTAACAGAAACTTAAGTACCACACAATTCAATGCATATGATCCTTTTAAATGACAGAATTATAGAAACTGAAAACCATAGTGATTCCCATATGTTTCGCGGAGCAAGGACAGTGATTGCAAGAAGAAAACATGAGTGGTCCTTTGGGAGGAACCTCAAATAAAATAAACGTAATGGTATATCTCAGAGCTCTAGGAAATCAAGAAGAAACCAAACCCAAATGTACCAAATGGCAAGAGATAAGAAAAATCAGGTCAGAAATGAATGAAATAAAGATTTCAGTAGCCAAACAATTGTCACCAAATTACTCAAAGAGATAGAGCACTTGATAAAATAATTAGAAACAAAAGAGAGTTTTTTTTTAAATAACAGATTCCAATGAAGTCCAAAATGTCACCACACAATACTTTGGAAACATAATTTTTTAAAACTGGATACATTTCTAGATGCCTGTGACCTACAGAAATTAAAGCCTGAAGAAATAAATAACCTAAATAGATCAATAACAGGCAAGGAGATTAAAGCAATGACTTAAAGTCCTTGACACAGAGCAAACTCCAAGGCCAGATGGACTACCAAAGTCTCAAAGGAAAGGTCAAACATTAGAACTTAACTGTTTCACCCAATATATTTTGAAGGAATATTATAAGATATCATAAATAAAATATTGACAAAACATATTCAAGAGCACATTAAGATCATGTATTAGAAGCAAGTTTCATTCAAGAGATTAAAGATTGGTTGAACAAACATAATTCAAATAGCATTTCATATAGATTTAAAGACGGTGATCACATGATCTCAACTGATGCAGAGAAAGCATTTGATAAAGATGATCACGCATGCCCTCATGATAAAAGTTTTGAAGAAACTAGGAGCAAACATACCCCAGTGTAATGAAGATGCAGCCAGTTTTATACAAGATGGTGAAAACTGAGACCATTTTCTCTAGCACAAGGATGCTTACTCTCTCCGCTCATTAAATGTAGTGGTCAAAGTCTCCGCTAAATCACCAAGACAAAAGAAAGATACAAAAGTGACAGAAATTCGAAAGTAAAAATTAAACTATTTTTTTCTTTAAACAACATTATTCTATGCTTTAATGATACCACAGCTCTACCAAGCACTGAATCTGATAAACACCAAAGTACCAGGATGCAAAATTGAAGTGGAAACTTTTAGTCGTTTGGAAAGTTAATTATGTCAAATGATATTTTGTTGGGGCACAGAGGTAGACAGATATCTTGCTAAAGCAAGCACGTGAAAGACGATTTTCCTGAAGCAGACAGGTGAAAGGATGTCTGGATATAGCAGACACATGAAAGGACGCTTGGTGAAGGAGTAAAAACATGACTCCACAGACAGTGGGAGAGGAGCACTGAGCATTGTTGTAGTAAATATTAAAAATAACCACAAACCCTCACTAGCTGGCATGACTAGAGCCATATGACTTAGCGGGGTATATTTATCTCAGTGTCAGCCAGTTCTAGGGTACTATGCCACTCGACTTCCAGCTATTCTGTGGCCCCAGCAGCAGCTGCCCTACTGATTCTGTCACCAAACTCTGATCCCATTCCCATTAACCGCCCCCTGTGGTTAAAGTCACAATTCCCAGCATCCCATTAAAATCAAAACTCAATAAGCTTGTAACTTAATCAGATTTATCTCAGTAATTTATCTCAGCAAATTTACACTCCACAAAATGTCCACACAATCAACTCAGAGCCAATGAGTATAATTTGCCCAACTAGACAAGACAAAATGTCCTATAATAATGCATCCCTTATATGATAGTCATAGCTACCTGTGGCTAATTAAAACCGCATGGAGAACGGTCCTCCTCATCCTCCATCTGGCCTCTCTCCCTCCTCCCTTCAAAACTCTGTGCCCGCCTTACTTTTCCACTGCCCAATCGCAGGCCTTGCCTTAAGTTGTGCTAGCCCTCACCTGCATAAAGACACCATTCTGCAGAGCATTGGTCTGATTTGCTCTGCCCCACTATCCTTCACTAGCGATTCGCCTTACATAGCATTGTTGAACTATGTGGTGGTGACACCATCACTGAGAGAAACTTGCCAAAGAACTGCCACTTTTGCGGCCTCACCTCAGGCCGGTTGGTAAGCCTGGTGGTTTTCTTCAGGATTGAACTACAGCTGCCTGGCATCTGCTTGCTGAAAGGGCTGGATTGTAGCTGCCAGTCTGCCTGACTAGGGGTCTGGTCTGCAGCAGCTGAATCCTATTTGGTGTTTGCTATAGGATTGAACTG
Source organism: Rattus norvegicus (assembly GCF_021556685.1). Classification (NCBI taxonomy): domain Eukaryota; kingdom Metazoa; phylum Chordata; class Mammalia; order Rodentia; family Muridae; genus Rattus; species Rattus norvegicus. Next base: position 152,183,813 of record NC_141537.1, on the reverse strand, counting down.
CTAACCAAGAAGATTGTGCTTGCCCCCAAAGAATGATTGCTGAACAGATCCGCTTCCACCATATCCTGATAAGTTTTCTCTTCTACTATTTCTGCTGGGTGGTGGGCTATAGGTTGCAAAAAAATTATGCCTACACAAAAATCAACATGTAAAAATCAGTAGCTCTTATGCATACCAATAATCAACTTGCCAAGAAAAAAGATCAGGAAAAAAATACACTATTCAAAAGAGTTTTAAAAGAATTTTAAAAACCTAGAAACATACCCAGCAATAAAGGTAAAAAGAACTCTGTGAGAAAACCTTTAAGATATTGAAAAGAAAAGAAGGAAACATCAGAAGATGGTAAGATATTCCATACTTCTGATTGTCAGAATTAGGATTAGGAAGATAGCTATATTACCAAAAGTAATGTACAGATTCCATGCAATCTTAACCAAAATCAAATTGATATTCCTCACAGAACTAGAAAAAAAATCATATACTTGTATGGAAACACAAAGGACTGTGAATAAAGCAGAAAGAACACAGAAGGAGCCACATTATCTGGTCTCAAACTGTATTCCAGAGCCATAGTGATAAATAGAAAATGGTGCCAGTGCAAAACCAGACATGTAGACCGATGGCAAGTAACAAAAACCCAGAGATAATCCCACACATTATGAACACCTAATTTTAACAAAGTTGAAAAAATGCATTGGCTAAAGACAGCCTTTCCAACAAGTACTCCTAACAATATTAAATATCTACCTACAAAATTAAATTAGGGCCGTATTACTCACCTAGTAAGAAAACAATCTATTAGGATTGGATCAAATATCTTTATTTTAAACTAGAAACAATGAAGTTTTTAAAGGCAAAAATAAAACCCAAACACTTCAAGGTATAGGTATAAAACCCCAGTAGCCTAGAAAACTGCCCCAAGAAATGGTAAATGAGATTAGCTTTGCCAACTATACTTCAGACAAGGGATTAGTGTCTAGACTATATTAGAAACTTCAAAAACACCAACACCCAAAATTGCTGATAGGTGAATAAGCCAATGTTTTGGACAGAGAGTTTTCCTAAAAAGAAGAAATACAAATGGGCAATAATACTTTTGAAAATATTCAACATTCTCAGTTATCAGAGAAGTAGTGATTAAACTAAAATTCTATCCCCTGCTAGTCATAGCCACCATAAAACAAACAGGGAGTCTGCCTGCTTAACCCTACATCACCTGCATTCATCCTAAGGCTTAGACAGAGGCAAGGTTAAAAGAAAGATCAGAAAAAGCTCAAATAAATGACTCAATGATGTAACTGAAGAATTTGGAAATCAAGAACACAACAAGCCCAAATCCAGGAGATTTCAAAAAATAACAAGCAATAGGACAAATAATTAAATTGGAGCATAAATTAATACAATGGAAATGAAGATAATGCAAAGTACTAATGAGTCTAACAGCTTCTTTGAGAAGATGAGCCTCAGCCCCACTCAGGAACACCAAAGTTAACCCAGGAAGAGACCAACACCTTAAGCAGCTCCATAATAAAGAAAGGGATTGCAAGAGTAAGAAAATGCCTTCCAACTGAAAGATGCTTAGGCCCAGATGGATTCACCAGTGAATTCATTCTCTGATGGAGGGCACATGTCCTTATAAATTAAAACACAAAGCATATACACCAAGAGTAAGCTTCAATGTAAGTTACGACGTTATCCAGTAATAACCTCACTGTGGGTTCATCAGTTATAATGAATGCGCCACTCTAGTGGGGGATACGGAGAGGAAGGGAGGGAATTCTTTCTTTCCTTCCCTCCTCCCACCGAACCTTCTATGCCTGAAGTCATTCTCTTCTTAATGACTTAAATCTGCTGAATTAATACTTTCCATTCTGTCTTTAAATGCACGGATCAATATATATGCTAGTGCAGAATGCTTAGAACTGGCAAACTATTTCTCAGCTTGTGTACCTTCCAAAAATGTTTATTTCATTTGTATTATTACTGTATGACAATCAAGTGTTATCCATATGGTGTGCCAGTATGGAGACAGTTGTTAGGCATTAAAACATTTTTATCAAATTGAGACTTGTAAATTCTTTCAAAATTTTCATTTGTAAAAAGCTACTGAAGCAATACCAGTGAGGTCAGTGGGAACTGCCAGGTTGGTGCCCACCCTCACGTGCACACGCGTTGCAGAAGAGTAAGCTGGGCAGTTGGGCACAGTTGACAGTGAAACCCCCAAACTGAAGGCATTGGAGCAGAGTTTCAGTCTTATTTGAGAAATCTGATCGAGACCAGTGAGACTAATCAGACAGTGGCTTACACCCTCCGTCACCCACATTGTTCCTGGGCAGAGGGATTTAATTCCTGGGCACCTCCTTGGGCAAAAATCCCAAGGATCATTTCTAACTGGATATAGGGTTGAAAGGTGGCACTACCAGCCTAAAGCAGTCTCCCTGCCAAGGCCGCTCAGTCTCAAGTCAAGTCAATGAGACGCTGCAATGCTCACCAGCCCTCCCCTGTGTTGTCAAACCAGTGAAATCGTTAGTTTTTGAGGGAGCTGAAACTATAAGGCTCTACTCAGCATGGTTATGCCAGAAACTCAATCCAGAAGGCAATCGGTCCCAAGTGCACTGGGGAAGCACACACTCTGAACCTGATTGTAAAGATTAAAACCGGAACTGCACATTATAATCTCTTTCTACCTCCGTCAGCACTGTCTATTGCAGGAAGAATCATAGAGGGAAAGAGCTCAGAACCCATCCCCACCACCAAGGCCAACTGGCGCAGTATTTTTTAATCTAATCTGTTTGTCATTGCATGTTGATTTTCTGTTACTATTTTTAATGTTTTAAAATTTTAAGTCTTTATTCTTGCATAAATGTTCCCAAATCGCTTTGTTTTAATCGGTGGTTCTCAACCTGTGGGTCATGACCCATTTGGCAAACATATCTCAAAAAATATTACATTATTATGATTTGTAACAGTAGTAAAATTATACTTATGAATTAGCAACAAAAATAATATGGTTGGGGGGAGGGGTCACCACAGCATGAGGAACTGTAGTAAATGGCCACAGTGTCTGGAAAGTTGAGAACTACCTGCTTTAGTCTAGATATTGCCTTGCTGGCTCCAACAGTGGTGCATTATGTTTCTCCACACAGTCTATCCACTGCTCTCTACTGTCCTTATAAATGGCGGATATGCTCACTCGGTTCTACCCTTTTGAATTCTTTGTCTCTTCTCCATTCATTCCCCTTCCAAGCTATAACCTTCTGCAGCTCAAATGACCTTTGAACTCCATGGACCCCAGTACTATCGAAATGTTCTTCACCCAGCTTCTTCCCACTGTGATGGTTTTCTCACAGCCGGTCCATCTGGACCCTCATCCATGTTCTTTAGTTTTCTTTAAGAGTTCTCTGAGGATTTCATACAATGTGTCTTGTTTACGTCATTCATCTCCATCTTTAAACTCTTCCCAGATCTACCCCTTCCCTACCACCTGATGTTCTTTCTTTCTTTTTTTTACATGTTCTATTTAACTGTTATTTATTGAAATAAATTTAATCTTTCATTGTGGGTTTTTATTGTTTTCTTTAGTGTTCTAGTCTGTGTGAATCTGCTGGCTTGTGGTAATTTAGGAAATGAGAAAACATACTGATTTTTCTAAGTATTTAAAAATTTTTAAATTTCATTTTAAAATTTTATATATGTGTTCTGTATTTACATAAATTTCCACTCCTCATTTCCCAAACACTCTGAAACTTACTACTTTATTGTAATATATTATTATGTGTATATGTGTTAATATATACATATACATACACACACATATATATGTACACACACACATATATATATGTATATATATATATATATATAAAACCTACACACACAATACACACACACATATGTAAAACCTATTGAACTCATTTAACATTGCATATGTATATGGCTGACCATTTGGTATTAGATAGCTAATTTGGTGATTCATTCCTGGGGAAGAAAGATTCTCACTTTCTGAGTGGTCATTAACTACCTGTAGCTCTTTATCTGGTGGAGGAGGACTTCTACCGTCCATGTTGCCATGCCAACTAGTGTTATCAGTTGGTGTTCAGGTCTTGTTTAGGTTACCATATTGAGAGTTCAATGGTAGAGATTCTTCATCATATATGCAAGGCATAATCTTTCAGGATATAACCTGGCCCCCTGGATCAAACAATTATTCCATAACATTCCTTGAGCCTCAGGTGGTTATGTTATAAATTTATCAAATAAAACTGCATACTCAATGGACAGTTGTTCTCTGTATTTTAAGAAATATGACTTTCCAGACCCGGTGAGAGAGAGACCCAACCGCCTGGTCAGGTGGGCACTCCTGAGGCTGCAGAGCGGAAGAGACCACCAACACTGCTCACCCCTGCCCACATCCCTGGCCCAAGAGGAAACTGTATAAGGCCTCTGGGCTCCCGTGGGGGAGGGCCCAGGAGCGGCAGGACTTCTGCGCCTGAGACACCGCCGGAACCTGAAAGAAACAGACCGGATAAACAGTTCTCTGCACCCAAATCCCGTGGGAGGGAGAGCTAAACCTTCAGAGAGGCAGACAAGCCTGGGAAACCAGAAGAGACTGCTCCCTGCACACACATCTCGGACGCCAGAGGAAAAAGCCAAAGACCATCTGGAACCCTGGTGCACTGAAGCTCCCGGAAGGGGCGGCACAGGTCTTCCTGGTTGCTGCCGCTGCAGAGAGCCCCTGGGCAGCACCCCACGAGCGAACCTGAGCCTCGGGACCACAGGTAAGACCAAATTTTCTGCTGCAAGAAAGCTGCCTGGTGAACTCAAGACACAGGCCCACAGGAACAGCTGAAGACCTGTAGAGAGGAAAAACTACACGCCGGAAAGCAGAACACACTGTCCCCATAACTGACTGAAAGAGAGGAAAACAGGTCTACAGCACTCCTGACACACAGGCTTATAGGTCAGTCTAGCCACTGTCAGAAATAGCAGAACAAAGTAACACTAGAGATAATCTGATGGCGAGAGGCAAGCGCAGGAACCCAAGCAACAGAAACCAAGACTGCATGCCATCATCGGAGCCCAATTCTCCCGCCAAAACAAACATGGAATATCCAAACACACCAGAAAAGCAAGATCTAGTTTCAAAATCATATTTGATCATGATGCTGGAGGACTTCAAGAAAGACATGAACACACTTAGGGAAACACAGGAAATCATTAATAAACAAGTAGAGGCCTACAGAGAGGAATGGCAAAAATCCCTGAAAGAATTCCAGGAAAACACAATCAAACAGATGAAGGAATTAAAAATGGAAATAGAAGCAATCAAGAAAGAACACATGGAAACAACCCTGGATATAGAAAACCAAAAGAAGAGACAAGGAGCTGTAGATACAAGCTTCACCAACAGAATACAAGAGATGGAAGAGAGAATCTCAGGAGCAGAAGATTCCATAGAAATCATTGACTCAACTGTCAAAGATAATGTAAAGCGGAAAAAGCTACTGGTCCAAAACATACAGGAAATCCAGGACTCAATGAGAAGATCAAACCTAAGGATAATAGGTATAGAAGAGAGTGAAGACTCCCAGCTCAAAGGACCAGTAAATATCTTCAACAAAATCATAGAAGAAAACTTCCCTAACCTAAAAAAAGAGATACCCATAGGCATACAAGAAGCCTACAGAACTCCAAATAGATTGGACCAGAAAAGAAACACCTCCCGTCACATAATTGTCAAAACACCAAACGCACAAAATAAAGAAAGAATATTAAAAGCAGTAAGGGAAAAAGGTCAAGTAACATATAAAGGGAGACCTATCAGAATCACACCAGACTTCTCGCCAGAAACTATGAAGGCCAGAAGATCCTGGACTGATGTCATACAGACCCTAAGAGAACACAAATGCCAGCCCAGGTTACTGTATCCAGCAAAACTCTCAATTAACATTGATGGAGAAACCAAGATATTCCATGACAAAACCAAATTTACACAATATCTTTCTACAAATCCAGCACTACAAAGGATAATAAATGGTAAAGCCCAACATAAGGAGGCAAGCTATACCCTAGAAGAAGCAAGAAACTAATCGTCTTGGCAACAAAACAAAGAGAATGAAAGCACACAAACATAACCTCACATCCAAATATGAATATAAAGGGAAACAATAATCACTATTCCTTAATATCTCTCAATATCAATGGCCTCAACTCCCCAATAAAAAGACATAGATTAACAAACTGGATACGCAACGAGGACCCTGCATTCTGCTGCCTACAGGAAACACACCTCAGAGACAAAGACAGACACTACCTCAGAGTGAAAGGCTGGAAAACAACTTTCCAAGCAAATGGTCAGAAGAAGCAAGCTGGAGTAGCCATTCTAATATCAAATAAAATCAATTTCCAACTAAAAGTCATCAAAAAAGATAAGGAAGGACACTTCATATTCATCAAAGGAAAAATCCACCAAGATGAACTCTCAATCCTAAATATCTATGCCCCAAATACAAGGGCACCTACATACGTAAAAGAAACCTTACTAAAGCTCAAAACACACATTGCACCTCACACAATAATAGTGGGAGATTTCAACACCCCACTCTCATCAATGGACAGATCATGGAAACAGAAATTAAACAGTGATGTCGACAGACTAAGAGAAGTCATGAGCCAAATGGACTTAACGGATATTTATAGAACATTCTATCCTAAAGCAAAAGGATATACCTTCTTCTCAGCTCCTCATGGTACTTTCTCCAAAATTGACCATATAATTGGTCAAAAAACGGGCCTCAACAGGTACAGAAAGATAGAAATAATCCCATGCGTGCTATCGGACCACCACGGCCTAAAACTGGTCTTCAATAACAATAAGGGAAGAATGCCCACATATACGTGGAAATTGAACAATGCTCTACTCAATGATAACCTGGTCAAGGAAGAAATAAAGAAAGAAATTAAAAACTTTTTAGAATTTAATGAAAATGAAGATACAACATACTCAAACTTATGGGACACAATGAAAGCTGTGCTAAGAGGAAAACTCATAGCGCTGAGTGCCTGCAGAAAGAAACAGGAAAGAGCATATGTCAGCAGCTTGACAGCACACCTAAAAGCTCTAGAACAAAAAGAAGCAAATACACCCAGGAGGAGTAGAAGGCAGGAAATAATCAAACTCAGAGCTGAAATCAACCAAGTAGAAACAAAAAGGACCATAGAAAGAATCAACAGGACCAAAAGTTGGTTCTTTGAGAAAATCAACAAGATAGATAAACCCTTAGCCAGACTAACGAGAGGACACAGAGAGTGCGTCCAAATTAACAAAATCAGAAATGAAAAGGGAGACATAACTACAGATTCAGAGGAAATTCAAAAAATCATCAGATCTTACTATAAAAACCTATATTCAACAAAATTTGAAAATCTTCAGGAAATGGACAATTTCCTAGACAGATACCAGGTATCAAAGTTAAATCAGGAACAGATAAACCAGTTAAACAACCCCATAACTCCTAAGGAAATAGAAGCAGTCATTAAAGGTCTCCCAACCAAAAAGAGCCCAGGTCCAGATGGGTTTAGTGCAGAATTCTATCAAACCTTCATAGAAGACCTCATACCAATATTATCCAAACTATTCCACAAAATTGAAACAGATGGAGCCCTACCGAATTCCTTCTACGAATCTACAATTACTCTTATACCTAAACCACACAAAGACACAACAAAGAAAGAGAACTTCAGACCAATTTCCCTTATGAATATCGACGCAAAAATACTCAATAAAATTCTGGCAAACCGAATTCAAGAGCACATCAAAACAATCATCCACCATGATCAAGTAGGCTTCATCCCAGGCATGCAGGGATGGTTTAATATACGGAAAACCATCAACGTGATCCATTATATAAACAAACTGAAAGAACAGAACCACATGATCATTTCATTAGATGCTGAGAAAGCATTTGACAAAATTCAACACCCCTTCATGATAAAAGTCCTGGAAAGAATAGGAATTCAAGGCCCATACCTAAACATAGTAAAAGCCATATACAGCAAACCAGTTGCTAACATTAAACTAAATGGAGAGAAACTTGAAGCAATCCCACTAAAATCAGGGACTAGACAAGGCTGCCCACTCTCTCCCTACTTATTCAATATAGTTCTTGAAGTTCTAGCCAGAGCAATCAGACAACAAAAGGAGATCAAAGGGATACAGATCGGAAAAGAAGAGGTCAAAATATCACTATTTGCAGATGATATGATAGTATATTTAAGTGATCCCAAAAGTTCCACCAGAGAACTACTAAAGCTGATAAACAACTTCAGCAAAGTGGCTGGGTATAAAATTAACTCAAATAAATCAGTTGCCTTCCTCTATACAAAAGAGAAACAAGCCGAGAAAGAAATTAGGGAAACGACACCCTTCATAATAGACCCAAATAATATAAAGTACCTCGGTGTGACTTTAACCAAGCAAGTAAAAGATCTGTACAATAAGAACTTCAAGACACTGAAGAAAGAAATTGAAGAAGACCTCAGAAGATGGAAAGATCTCCCATGCTCATGGATTGGCAGGATTAATATAGTAAAAATGGCCATTTTACCAAAAGCAATCTACAGATTCAATGCAATCCCCATCAAAATACCAATCCAATTCTTCAAAGAGTTAGACAGAACAATTTGCAAATTCATCTGGAATAACAAAAAACCCAGGATAGCTAAAGCTATCCTCAACAATAAAAGGACTTCAGGGGGAATCACTATCCCTGAACTCAAGCAGTATTACAGAGCAATAGTGATAAAAACTGCATGGTATTGGTACAGAGACAGACAGATAGACCAATGGAATAGAATTGAAGACCCAGAAATGAACCCACACACCTATGGTCACTTGATTTTTGACAAAGGAGCCAAAACCATCCAATGGAAAAAAGATAGCATTTTCAGCAAATGGTGCTGGTTCAACTGGAGGGCAACATGTAGAAGAATGCAGATCGATCCATGCTTATCACCCTGTACAAAGCTTAAGTCGAAGTGGATCAAGGACCTCCACATCAAACCAGACACACTCAAACTAATAGAAGAAAAACTAGGGAAGCATCTGGAACACATGGGCACTGGAAAAAATTTCCTGAACAAAACACCAATGGCTTATGCTCTAAGATCAAGAATCGACAAATGGGATCTCATAAAACTGCAAAGCTTCTGTAAGGCAAAGGACACTGTGGTTAGGACAAAACGGCAACCAACAGATTGGGAAAAGATCTTTACCAACCCTACAACAGATAGAGGCCTTATATCCAAAATATACAAAGAACTCAAGAAGTTAGACCGCAGGGAAACAAATAACCCTATTAAAAAATGGGGTTCAGAGCTAAACAAAGAATTCACAGCTGAGGAATGCCGAATGGCTGAGAAACACCTAAAGAAATGTTCAACATCTTTAGTCATAAGGGAAATGCAAATCAAAACAACCCTGAGATTTCACCTCACACCAGTGAGAATGGCTAAGATCAAAAACTCAGGTGACAGCAGATGCTGGCGAGGATGTGGAGAAAGAGGAACACTCCTCCATTGTTGGTGGGATTGCAGACTGGTAAAACCATTCTGGAAATCAGTCTGGAGGTTCCTCAGAAAATTGGACATTGAACTGCCTGAGGATCCAGCTATACCTCTCTTGGGCATATACCCAAAAGATGCCTCAACATATAAAAGAGACACGTGCTCCACTATGTTCATCGCAGCCTTATTTATAATAGCCAGAAAATGGAAAGAACCCAGATGCCCTTCAACAGAGGAATGGATACAGAAAATGTGGTACATCTACACAATGGAATACTACTCAGCTATCAAAAACAACGAGTTTATGAAATTCGTAGGCAAATGGTTGGAACTGGAAAATATCATCCTGAGTGAACTAACCCAATCACAGAAAGACATACATGGTATGCACTCATTGATAAGTGGCTATTAGCCCAAATGCTTGAATTACCCTAGATCCCTAGAACAAACGAAACTCAAGACGGATGATCAAAATGTGAATGCTTCACTCCTTCTTTAAATGAGGAAAAAGAATACCCTTGGCAGGGAAGGGAGAGGCAAAGATTAAAACAGAGACTGAAGGAACACCCATTCAGAGCCTGTCCCACATTTGGCCCATACATATACAGCCACCCAATTGGACTAGATGGATGAAGCAAAGAAGTGCAGACCGACAGGAGCCGGATGTAGATCGCTCCTGAGAGACACAGCCAGAATACAGCAAATACAGAGGCGAATGCCAGCAGCAAACCACTGAACTGAGAATAGGTCCCCTATTGAAGGAATCAGAGAAAGAACTGGAAGAGCTTGAAGGGGCTCGAGACCCCAAAAGTACAACAATGCCAAGCAACCAGAGCTTCCAGGGACTAAGCCACTACCTAAAGACTATACATGGACTGACCCTGGACTCTGACCCCATAGGTAGCAATGAATATCCTAGTAAGAGCACCAGTGGAAGGGGAAGCCCTGGGTCCTGCTAAGACTGAACCCCCAGTGAACTAGTCTATGGGGGGAGGGCGGCAATGGTGGGAGGGTTGGGAGGGGAACACCCATAAGGAAGGGGAGGGGGGAGGGGGATGTTTGCCCGGAAACCGGGAAAGGGAATAACACTCGAAATGTATATAAGAAATACTCAAGTTAATAAAAAAAAAAATCTTTTAAAAAAAAAAAAAAGAAATATGACTTTCTAGGATGATCCCCATGTGCTACAAAAAGAAACTTTTTTGGTATGAGGTAACGGCTACATTTATCTGTGGGTTTAAGGATATGTATTAGGAATGCAGCAAGAGTGAATTGGTTTGGGAAGTAGGAGCAGTGGGTTCTATAGTTAATAGCCTAATAGATTTTCAAGGGGAACTAATACCAACTCTTCTTAAACTATCAACACATACACAGAGAAACACAAGAGGTCAATTTCTCTGGTGAATATACTGCAAAAATTCTCAACAAAACACTTGAAAATCAAATTCAAGAATACATGAAAAGGCTTGTTTACATGATCAAGTTGTTTCTGTTTCAAAGATAATTCAGCACACAGAATTATTAAATGTAGAGCATCAAATAAATGCACGTAAGGACAGAAATCATGTTCGTCTCAATATAAGGCAAAATAAGCTTTTGAAAAAAAAAACGGAACATCCCTTCATGACTAAACTCTAGGAGAAATTAGGAAAAAATGAAATTAAGCATATCAGCTATATACACTATCCTATAGTCAACATTTTACTAATTGAAGGAAGCCATTTCTACTAAAATTGGGAGTTAGACAAGGATGTCTGCTTTCTCTACTCTTTTTCAATACAGTGCTTGAAATTGTAGCTAAAGCAATAAGACAATAGAAGAAAATGAAAGGGATACAAGTAGGAAAGGGAGAAGTCAAATTAAGCCCACTTGTAATCTGGATGACCCTAACCCTGTAATCTAGATGAAGCCCACACCGGACAACTTTTAGGACTGACCACTACTTTCAGCAACATCATAGATTCAACCCAAATCCCACCAAATTTTCAGTGATGTTTTTCATAGAAACAGAAAAAACAACCTTCAAACTTTTAAAGAGGGGCTGGAGAGATGGCTCAGCGGTTAGAAGCACTGACTGCTCTTCCAGAGGTCCTGAGTTCAAATCCCAGCAGCCACACGGTGGCTCACAACCATCTGTAATGAGATCTGATGCCCTCTTCTGGTGTTTCTGAAGATAGCCACAATGTACTCATATATAATAAATAAATAAAATCTTAAAGAAAAACTTTTAAAGAAGGACAAAAGTCCCTAGATAGTCAAAATTCCTGAGCAAAACAACAATGCCAACAATATTATCATGTCCAATTTCAAGTTATACTATAGAGGCAGAGTAAACATTTACAAAATATTACTCCCTTACAAATAAAAACAACAAAAACAAACAAACAAATAAAACCCAGAGGTTTTTGCATGTTGACTTCGTGGGTGAAGGCACTTGCCATCGAGCCTGAGAACTGGGGTTTTATCCTTTGGATCTACAGATCCACATGGTGGAAGGAACAGGCTTTTTCACATTGTCTTCTGACCTGCACAAGAGTATGAAGTCTCTTACACACACCACACACACACACACACACACACACACACACACACACACACACACACACAGAGAGAGAGAGAGAGAGAGAGAGAGAGAGAGAGAGAGAGAGAGAGAGAGAGAGAGAGAGGAACATAATAAAGAAAAAAGATATAAATCCAAAACTTCAACCACCTGATCTTTTAGGAACATGTCAAGAGTGTGTAAGAAAACAGCAAACAGCAGATGGCATCTTCAACACATCGTGCTGGAAACGCTGGAATCACACATGTACAAAAAAAACAATATATTTATATTTCTAATCTATGTGCTTTAGACCAAATTTACAACGCCAGTTATGGTTTCCTCCTGTGGTCCAGGCTTCAAATCCAGTCAGAGGATGGTTAATTACCCATAAAGCATCCATGCCACTGGCACCAATGGACACATCTTGCCTGGAAGGTCAATATTGTAACATTAAGGTGTACCAATAAGAACACTGAGAACTCTTCTCCCCCAGCAGCCTAAATAGCACATTCTACACTCGTAAAAGCCATTTAGCAGGAAGGAAGCTTACAGCTCAGCATCAGCTTGATTTCTCTGTATTGTGTCTTTCTGAACAGGACCCCAGTCACTCAGGAAACAAACCAATAATTGATAACTGGGATTTTATGAAATTCAAATGTTTCTGAACTACAAAGGAAATATTTGAGTGAAATGATGGTACATAAATAGGAGAAATATTGCCTATATATCTGACCAATGAATATACAAATAATTCAAGAAAACCAAACTAATAGTCAACCCAGTCAATGGATGAGTTAATGAAATGGGCAAACCCTCCTCCAAAGATGAAATACAAACATTCTATAAACACATGGGAAAGAAATTTCAACATCACCATCTGAGCTGTGAGATTCAAATTTCTAGATTTGACCTGGCCACTGCAGTCCTGATCTCACACTGGCTAATTACCTTTGCAAGATGGAGCCAGTCTGAATTCCAGCATAAATGAGGCCACACCCTTTACTAAGGAGCTACCAGTACTCCACAGTTTCTGGAAGAGAGATAATCATTCTTTTAAGCAGTGGTAGATTTCTTATACTCCAGAGGATTGTCCCATACCCATGCACATATAGGCAGCACTAACTAAACTTATTGGGTTATCAAATAGAAAAAGAAAGAAAGTTAGAAGTGAGTTGTGAGGCAAATGTTGTTGGGCAGCTAGAGGGAGGACTGGGGGGGGGGTATATGATCATGTTTCATTGTATACATATATGAAATTCTCAATAGTAAAAAGCTAATATTTTTCAGAAAACTATACTGAGATTCCATTTCACCCCAGTATGAAGGGCCCTGATTAAGGAAAGAAACAACAACAAATGGAAACACAATTTGTCTAGGCAGTAGGGAAATCAGCATTGAAGTTCCTCAAAATATTAAAACCAGATTAACTGTATGACCTAGCTATGCCAAATTAGCATGTCACAGGTATAGCCACACCCCCATTTTTGTGCAGCATGGTTCCTGATAGCTAAGCTATGGAACAAACCTGCATGCCATTCACTAGAGGAATGAATAAATCAAATGTGGTGTTTACACCATAGACTTATCTTTAGTTATAAATAAGAATGAAGGTGGACCGTTTGCAGAAAATTCATACAATTGGAGATAAACATTGAAAAAATTAAGTCACTCTCAGATAAATACTGCATGTTTCTTTCATTTGGAGTTCTTTTATATAGATACATAAAATCATATTTGTATAGGAGACACAAAAGAAGAAATGAAATGATCTAGGGGGACAAAGGATAGGTACTAAGAGGAAGGGGAAAGGGTAAGAATGTGGAGGGTATCAGGGAATTATGGGGAATGCCTTAAAATGTATTTGAGCATGAAAATGGTAATTTATAGTCTGCTGTAACTAAGATAAAAAGTATGTCAAATGTAGCACTCACACTGTTTTATGAGTTCGACTTTACATATTTGCAAGTTCATACAGGTTGTTTATGGAAGAAGATTGTCTCCCTTCACGTGTTTGAAGTTAGAAGAAAACAGTTAATGTCATGTCTTCAAACATAGTAGTTTCTGTTTTCTCAGTGAGTTCTGACTAGGCGGCCTGGTCACAGAGGCTATAAGACTTTACACTTGTTATGCTCTATGTGGTTCAGATATAAGGAAACTCTGATTGTGTTGGCATGAGATTTGACTTAGCCACAGGCTTAGGGAAGCCATCCCTAACTGAATCTGGAGAATGTCATGTGAGTTCTGAGTAATTTATAGTCCACAAAGTCCTGACCACTTTCAGTGTTAAGGCCCCAGGAGAAGAGAAGCATCAGGCCTCAGAACAATCTGTAGGATACATCCTGTAGGATTTAGCACCATTTCTAACACTTTATTTAAAGATCATATGGCATGTGCTTATATACACACACATATGGGAAGATCATTCATGGGGAGAAGAAAGGTATATTTCATGGTTCCTATCTATATATTTTAGATAGCACCCATCTACAGTTTCAGGGTTTTAAATTGATGCCGTTGGCCTTTCCAATGTGCTTTCCAAGAACTGTTGATGCTACACTCACAATGGCATGGCTTGCTTTTTTATGGCCCCTAGAAAATTTCACTCATATCCAAATAGAGGGATGACAGGCTATTTGTCATATAACTTGGCCTTGCAATTGGAGTTGAAAGCTACTGCCGTCAAAAGAAATGTTAGGATGACTCAGCCAAGAAAGGGGATTATTAGTTTTGGCAGCAGAAAATGGGTGATTATTTCATACAAGAGAGGGGTTCTAATAGCTGTTTATACATTCTGTCCAGCCATGGACACGGTGAGGTAGTTTGATGACTTGAACAGTGTTTCATTCCTGTGACTATACTGACTGCTGTTGATGGCTTAGTGCTGTCAGTATTTTGTTGACATGACTGGAGTTAAGTTCTCACTTCATGCGTGTCATCTCTAATTCCCCTGAAGACCAGAAAGATCGTCAAGCCCTCCTGCCAGTTGGGCAAAAGCCTGCAGAAAGTTTTCTGCACCCTTTTAATGAGCTTGAAAGTCTAAAAGTCCCCAGTGGCCCCAGATATGTAATTTACTTAATTGTAAGAGCTGGTCAGTTAGTGATTCTGTTATAGCATTGAATACCCACTTTTCTGGATGTGCTGAGTAGATATGTATGTTTTGGACATCCTTATCCACTTTGCTAGGATGGCTTAGTCAATTGCATGCCATGTCTGAATTAATATGCACTAGTTATCTTACTTTTCCTTAATAGATTATCTGACAAAAACCATCTTGTGGGAAGGATTCATTTTATCTCACAGTTTTAAGGGATACAGTCCATTGTTGCATGGGAAGCATGGCCGTGAGCACGGTGGTGACTGGTTACATCATGTTGCCAGTCAGAGGGGAAGGAGCACAGAGCTATAATTGCAAGGCCCCTTTCTCTGTGATTACTTCGTCCAGCTCCTAAAGGCTCCACTTCTCAATGCAGCAAATGCAAGTATTCAAGACTATGGGCCTGTGAAGGCAATTCTTACTTAAATAACACTCGGCCCCAATGGGCTCACGGTTCGCAAGATGCAAAGTGCATTTAGTCTAATTTCAAAAGTCTATACTGTCTCATAGTTCCAAAGCTGGTCAAAAGTCAGAAGCACTTTCTTAACTAGGAGCCCTTGTAAATTAAAATGTATGTGGTATGTTTCCAATATACAATGACACAGAGTAAACATCTCCACTCCAAAAGGGACAAGCAGGGGTGAAGCATGTAAGATCAAATTAAAGGAAGACTAAAACCCAGAAAGATAAATATGAGCCCTATATCTTCATGTCTAGAATGTGTGGCCTTGTATTGTGATCTATGTTGAATGCTCTTGCAACTCTGCTCACTATAGTGCACATGGACTGTCTTTTAAGACTGAATTCAGTAGCACCTAGTTGAAGCAAGTTTCCTCAGCACCCTAGCATTCCCCTACCTTGGGTCATTGAGCTTTCACAGGACCAATGGGCTCCCCTGCCAGTGATTCCTGCTAAAGCAATCCTCTGCTACATACCCAGCTGGAGCCATGGGTCTCCCCCTGTGTGCTTTTTGGTTGGTCAGTTAGATCTGGGAGGTTTGGGGGGGGGGTCCTGGTTGGTTGATGCTGTTGATCTTCCTATGGGATTGCAAACCCCTTCAGCTCCTACATTCCATGCCCTAACTTCTCCATTGGAATCCCTGCACTCAGTCTGATGTTTGGCTGTGTAGATCTGCATCTGTACTGGTCAGGTTCCGGCAGAACCTCTCAGGGGACAGCTATACCAGGCTCCTATCAGTAAGTACTTCTTGACATCAGCAATAGTGTCTGGGTTTGGTGTCTGTTGGGCATATACCCAAAAGATACTCCAACATATAACAAGAACACACGCTCCACTATGTTAATAGCAGCCTTATTTATAATAGCCAGAAGCTGGAAACAACCCAGATGTCCCTCAACAGAGGAATAGATACAGAAAATGTGGTACATTTACACATGGAGTACTACTCGGCTATTAAAAACAATGACTACATGAAATTTGCAGGCAAATAGATGGAACTTGAAAATATCATCCTGAGCAAAAGAACCCAGTCATAAAAGAACACACATGGTATGCACTCACTGATAAGTGGAGATTAGCCAAAAAGAAGCTTGAAATACCCACAATACAAAGCATAGACCATAAGAAACCCAAGAGGAAAGAAGACCACACCAAAGTGTGGATGTTACAGTCCTACTCAGAAGAGGGAAGGAAATAATCTCTGGGAAGTAGAGGGAGAGAGAGATCGGGGAGGGGGAGGGAAAAGAGGGGTCAGTTTAAATATGGGAGGTGATGGAGGTTTACAGAGGGTCAAGAATTTGAAAGTAGGTTTGTAGTAGTAGTGGGGGAGGGGTAACTGGAAGTAGCCACTAGAAAGTTCCAGATGCCAGGGACCCAAGATGGTCCTAGGACACACCAGAGAGGACATTAGCCAAAATACCCAACAAAGGGGCAATAGAACCCATAGAGACCACATCCAGTGGATATGCATGGCCCCAGTTGAGGAATGGGGCCACCTACCTCAAAAATATTAATTCAAAATTCCTCCTGTCAAAAGGAAATGCAGGGACAAAGAATGGAGCAGAGACTGAAGGAAGGGCCACCTAGAGACTGCTCCACCTTTTATTGACCCCATTTATTACCTATCACACACGAAACACTTAAATGCATTATCTTACATAATCCTCAAAATCCGAGTGTCATTAGCCACATTTGTAAGTTCTGCAAAGGTGAAGTGCTTGCATGAAGTTCCACAGATAAAAACAGGCTCCTAACTCTAAGAAATGACTTTGGGATAAGGGCACAATAGACCATCATCTTGGTACTGAGAGGATTACCCAAGAGAAAAAGACATCTTCAAATACTTGGACAAGACTCCTCTGAACAGTTTCCAATACTTCTTTTTAAAAAATTAATCATTATTTTATGTACAAATGTTTTGCCTGAATATATATCTGTGTACCACACATGAACCTGGTGCCCTTGGAGGCCAGAAGAGGGATTCATAGTAACAAATGGTTAGCCATTTAATCCTCAAAGTTATAAATTCAAGATTACAAATTCACATTTGTAAAACTTATAAATGTGGCTGATGACACTTGGATTTTGAGGACTGTCTCAGTTACCATTTTGGAACTTTAAGAAATGGAACTGGTGTAACAAATGCTTATGGGTTACCATGTGGGTACCAGGAACCCGACCTCAGCTCTCAGAAAGATCATCCGATGCTCTTAAGGACTAAGCTAGCTCTCCAGCCCCAAAGGTCTAGCGCTGTCTTACTATCTAATTCTGTTGCGCCAATGCCTGAGATTTGTAAGAATGCTCTGATGGGACCAGTGCAACGACTAAGATCCCTCCAGACAGTGATCTGCATGGTGGGTGAGCAGGTTGAATGGCAATGAGTTAGTTCATGCTCCCGTTTGTGCTCTGCAAGAGCCCTACGACATGAGCAGGTAAAACTTCTCATCCTAGTTTTAGAAATGAGAAGACAACTCATTGCTTCTCCCCTGTTGGATACACTCACCTCCTGCCAACTCTTGCTCTGTGGGAACTGGTTTTATCTCAGGGGTTTTGAATAACAACAATTCACTACCAGTGACTCTCCAACCCTCCCCCAGCCCCCCATCCCTGGCTCTGCTCCCCACTGCTCTCCCTGGAGCTATTCTCAATGACCCTTCCAAGGAAGACAATGAAGGTCGGGATGAGACAGATTGACTTGGTCATTGCCATTACTCACTTCAGACCAACTTAGTCACAGGGATGACTCACGCTTGAACCACCCAGTAGCTCTGTACTTTTGCTGAACTGTGGCTGTGAGTCTTGGTGGAGGATGGGTTCCTGGCCGAGCTCTCAGGATGAAAGTGGCTGCAGTCAGATCATCTCCAGCTCCTCTAGCTTCCCTGCACTGTTCACTCTCTGCACTGTTGTTCCTGCTAACTGAGTGACTCTGGCCTCCTCCTTCGGATACTACATCCAATTACACTGTTACTCTACTCTACATGTTATGCCCCAACCCAAATATAGACCATGAAATGAACAAAATTCCAGCGATAACCATGTTTTATTAGGTATGTTTGCCATGGTCAGAGCAACCATTAGGCATCCCCATTGACAGCTACACAAGGTCACTGATTTCAGTCTTTGAAGAACACATCAAGAACCCAGAGTGTTAAAGCATGGGAGGCTGTTGGCAGGCCACCCCCTGACTTTTCTGTCCTGTCTATCTCCAATCTCTGGGAGGGTGCCATGAGACTCTCTATCTTTTCTTTCCATGATCAACGAGGCAAGCAGCCTTTGCTCTCATCCACGCAGGATCCAGCTGCAGACCGTAAACCCTTCCCTGTGGCAGAAGACCATCTTCCGTACAGCAGGGTTTCTTCCCGTTCACGCTGTGTGACTGTCACACATGTACAGAAGAGGGTCTTCCTACTCATGCTCCAGTCGGCTAGTCACTTCTGTCTCGGTATCACGCTAGTAAAGGCCGCAGGAGTGGAAAGCTTGGTTGTTCATCCTTTTGCTGTCTATGCGAGTAATAAGCTGTTTTTACCTTAAATGGATGTGTTAACCTCTGTGGGTTAATTTGTCAGGCTTGGGCTTGCTTTTGGCTTATGCATGACTCGTGTGTGTGTGTGTGTGTGTGTGTGTGTGTGTGTGTGTGTGTGTGTGTGTTATATGACACAGTCCTACACCTCATTTGCCTTCATGCCCAGCTTGTTTCTACAATGTCGTCTTTAGCCACTCCTGTTCTTGGTACATCTTTTCTAGGGCTAGGAGCATACACCCTTACCAGGCCTTCGGTAGCTCCAGGCTGGTGCACAGTGAGCGTGATCTCTCAACTCCCTAGCAGGCTATTCCAGTCTTCTGGGCATCAGCCTTTCCAGGACACAGTGGTTCATCTCTCCTTCATTACTCTTTTTTTTTTCATCTTTATTAAATTGGGTATTTCTTACTTACATTTCAAATGTTATTCCCTTTCCCTCCAACATCCCCCTAACCCTTTCGCCTCCTCCACCATATGGGTGTTCCCCTCTCCATCCTCCCCCTATTCCTGCCCTCCCCCCAAGAATCCTGTTCAATGGGGGTCCAGCCTTGGCAGGACCAAGGGCTTCCCCTTCTACTGGTGCCCTTACTAGGTTATTCATTGCTACCTATGAGGTTGGAGCCCAGGGTCAGTCCACGTATAGTCTTTGGGTAGTGGCTTAGTCCCTTGGAAGCTCTGGTTGCTTGACATTGTTGTTCATATGGGATCTCAAGCCCCTTCAAGCTCTTTCAGTCCTTTCTCTGATTCCTTCAATGGGGGTCCCATTCTCAGTTCAGTGGTTTGTTGCTGGCATTTGTCTCTGTATTTGCTGTCTTCTGGCTGTGTCTCTAGGAGAGATCTACATCCGGTTCCTGTCAGCCTGCACTTCTTTGCTTCATCCATCTTATCTAGTTTGGTGGCTGTATATGTATGGACCACATGTGGGGCAGTCTCTGGGCGTTCTTTCAGCCTCTGTTCTAAATTTGTCTCTCTATTCCCTCCCAAGGGTATTCTTGTTCCCCTTTTAAAGAAGGAGTTAAGCATTCACATTTTGGGCATCCTTCTTGAGATTCATGTGTTCTGTGCATCTAGGATAATTCGAGCATTTGGGCTAATATCCACTTATCAATGAGTGCATACCATGTGTGTTTTTCTGTGATTGGGTTACCTCACTCAGGATGATATTTTCCAGTTCCAATCATTTGCCTATGAATTTCATAAAGTCATTGTTTTTGATAGCTGAGTAGTATTCCATTGTGTAGATGTACCACATTTTCTGTATCCATTCCTCTGTTGAAGGGCATCTGGGTTCTTTCCAGCTTCTGGCTATTATAAATAAGGCTGCTATGAACATAGTGGAGCATGTGTCTTTGTTATGTCTTGGGGCATCTTTAGGGTATATGCCCAAGAGAGGTATAACTGGATCATCAGGTAGTGCAATGTCCAATTTTCTGAGAAACCTCCAGAATGGTTGTACAAGTCTGCAATCCCACTAACAATGGAGAAGTATTCCTCTTTCTCCACATCCTCACTCCTTCGTTACTCTTAATCCTGACAGCCAGGCTCTGGAAACTTTACAGACACACACTCATGCCTACTCCTCACAACCCCAGTGACTTAAGTTGTACGCGTCTATTGCTTGTGCATTCACTGCTTCCCTCTACTGCTTGGGAACCACCTGTTTTAGCTTCCATGTCTGAGTGAAGATGTGGAGCCGTTATCTTCCTGTGTCTCATTTTTCACTTAACAGAGTGCCTTGCAAAACTTACCAAAATGGGTGTAAATGTCAAATTTTCATTTTCCTACTGTTGAATATCACTTCATGACATATAAGCAATTTATTTTCTTAATCCATTAGTCCAGTCATGAGCATTCAGGGATATTCCCATGTTTCAGTTACTGTGACTACTGCTATAATGAATGCGTGGTGATAGATGTGTCTCTGACATAGTAACTTCATTTTATTGAATTTGAATAGAAAGTAAGCAGTGTGGTTGACCAGGCATGGAGCAGAGTTTGCACAGGTACATTCTCTTTTCTATTCATACCCATTTTCCATACTTGGTCTGTGGTTGAACTTAAATGCATAAAAATCAAGGGTTTTTATAAATATTTACAGGACTAAAAATATCACAGTTTCATGTTAACACTGTTTTCTTGAGTTATATATAACCTTGTCCTATGATTCAATCTCTGGTTGGCAAGAGTTCATAACTCTGTGCCCAAACATGTTCTTCTCTTACTCTGTTTCAATTGCTCAAGATCAGCAATTTCACTTTTAGATCTCCACATCGGGAGTTTTCTTGTTTGCTTTGCTGATCTGAATTATCTTTATTGCTTTTTCTCTTGTCAGAAGAGTAATGAGCCTTCCCCATGCTTTCAGACTCATCCAACGCTTTGTCTATGGCATGAAGCACTCTCTACCCTTCTGGATTCTCTGCCCTGGTCCCCAGGATCCTTCCCATTGCTGTCTTGGTGAGCTACAAATCTGTCACCTCAAGACTTCTTTACAGCCTGTTTTTCTTATGTGTTTGTTTGAAAGCTCTCATTTTTCTCTCTTTTATATTTTCAATAATTTCATATTTGGCAGAGTGCACCCTTGAGCACCATTGCCTGCCAAGTGTGTACATAGTTCTCGATGTATGTGACCTTTGCTCAGCTTTTTCTTCTGCCTTAGACATGGTAGCCGAAGCTTTCCCTTTTTCGTCATTTGAAATGTTTTCTGCCCCTATGTGAATGTAAATATGCCTGTTTATGTGAGTCATAGGTTTATGCATGTGTCTGTGTGGTGGGTCAGAAGCCAGCCTCAAATGTCATCCTCAGGAAATAGTCTACTGCCTTTGAGATAAAGTTTCTCACTGGCCTGGAGCTCACCAATTAAACTAGACTGACTGACAGGCATCCTCCTGGGTTCTCTTCCCCAGTGCTGGGATAACAAGTGTAGTCTGTTATGCTCAGCTTTCTCCCAGATGATGAAGAGCTAACTTGGGTCCTTACATTTGCAAAACAAGTTCATTACCAACTAAGCCATTTCCCAGAAGTCGCCTTTTCATGTTTTTTGTCTTGCATCTCGAAGCCTAACTTTTCTATATTCCTTTTTTCTTTGAATTTTTTGATAATTATGAGTTCCCAGATACTTGTGATAAATAATACAAAGAGATCCCATGGACCGTTCACCTGGTTCCTTCTAACAATAAATGTTGCATAATTAGAGTACAACATCACAGAAGGGAAATCGACACCAACAGTATTTATCAACTGTATGTATGAATTTCCCTAACATAAAACTTGCCTATGTGTATATATATGCATATTCATTCTATTCCACATTTTTATATGTATCAATATATGCAACAGTAGCACAGACTACACAAAGAGTAGCATCATCACAACAACCCTTGGTGTTCTTTCATGGTCAGTACTGTCTCCCAGCCCCTACCAACTGTGTATGTGGTTCTCATCAATAAAACACTGTACAAAACACTATACAAGATCACTATACATCATTCAATATGTAATCTTGAAATGGCTTCTTTCACTTAAGCCAAGTAGAGTTTATTGTGTGCAACAGTGACCCACTTCAGTCTCTTGAGTCTGTAGTATGTAATACATTATAGTTTGCCAAGCATTAAGCAATGTAAGGAAATTAGCATTATTTTAAGATTGAAGCTACTACTAACTATGCTTCTAAAATATTCATAGGCAGGTTTCTATGTTTCTAGTTATTTAAATATGCATAAAAGTAATCACTAGGGTATAAGTCAAGTGCATTTCTATTCTTATTATAATTCTCAGTTCTCTTTCCCAAGTGTCTGTGTCATTCTTCGTTCCTCTATGTCCCTCTCCCAGCACTGGACCCCTGCACCATTGCCAACTTTCGGCATTCCCCTTTTTAACTTCTCCATTATTTCATGTGTATAGGTAGACCTCATGCAGCTTTTACCATGCATTAACCTATCGTGCACGTCCCTGGCATTCGCTTATGTTAACGATGCTCTTGTCTTCTTGCCTGGCATCCATATAGCTTCTAAGTGGACTCTTTATGGTTGTTTGCCCATTCTCTACTTTGACTTTTTAGACTTGTAGGCTTTGGATTTCTTTGGGTATTCTAGATACAAATGTGTTAGACTGTGGTTTACAAATATGAGGCTAAATGATTTTCATCTCCTCATAAGACATCATAGTTAATGTTGATTGTCAGCTAGATGGGATCCAGAATCACCCAGAAGACACTAACAAAGTAGATGTTATAAATGAAGAGATGAGGGTAACATGCAGAGCAGCTATGGGCAGCACACACCACGGCTGGCTTCCAGGACTGAATCAAAAGAAGGCCGTGGGCTGAACACCAGCTTTCACTTTTCTCTGCTTCCTGACTGTGGGTCCAATATGACCAACTGCCTCCAGTGCCTAATGTCGTGATTTCCCTGCTGGGATGGACTGTCCTTTCAAACCGTGATGTGGAATAAACCTTCCTTCCTTAAGATGCTTTTCTCAGGTCATAGTAATGAGAAACACCTGGATGTCTTCAGCTAATTTACCACAGAGAACACGTAGGCTATTTACAATGTGAAGCTATTGCTCATGAAGGCTCATAAGACCATGACGTAGATTAGTATTGTTGTATGTTCCCCATTGGTTAACAGTATGTGGCTTGATTTGAGAGTAGTGGGACCTTCAGAAAATGGATAATAGTTGAAGGTTGATAGGCCACTGGGGGGCATGGCTCTAAAGAAGATAATAAGACCCTGACCCATAGTATTTATTTTATTTTATTTATTCGACCATAGTGACTGGCTTCTTCTACTATGGACTCCAGCCCTGGTACACTTTTTTCCTGCAGATGCAAAATCAGTGAGTCACTGATAGTGAACTGAGCCATACAAAACTGTGAACCAAAGTAAGTCTTGTCTTCTTACAAGCTTCCTTCTTCTAAGCTTCCTTCTAATAATCCACCTAGCACAAAGGATCTCGTATGCAACTCTCTCATAAATTCTGAAATCATTGATATATATGGATCATGGTCTAGGTCATAGTTAATTGTTTTGTATGTTTTCCAATTGTCACATGCACCATTTCTCCACAGCCTTTTTCTGTTGCATAATTTTTACCACCTTCCTCAAAAGACAATTGGGCATACTTGCATGGGTCTACTTGTTGATTCTTTTTTTTTACATACTTATTTTTATTTTATGTGTCTGGGTGTCTGCCTACAAGTATGTAAGTGTACTATATGCATGCCTGGTACCCATGGAGGCGAGAAGAAGGTGTCAGATCCCTTGGAACTGGAGTTACGTATCATTAAGAGCTTCCCTTTGAGTGCTGGGAACTTAACATGGGCCCTCTACTAGAACAGTAAGTGTTCTTAAGCACTGGGCCATCTCTCCAGTCCACTTCTGGCTTCTTTACCCTCCTTAATGGAATATTCCTTCATTGTCCTTCACATCAAAGTGAGGCAGATGTTGTGTTCCTCATTTTGCTGGTAGAGATGCTGAAGGTCAAAGGGTATGAGTGATGACCAACGAAAAGGAAACTTCCTGGGTTGGGGATTTAGCTCAGCGGTAGAGCACTTGCCTAGCAAGCGCAAGGCCCTGGGTTCGGTCCCCAGCTCCGAAAAAAAAAAAAAAAAAAAAAAAAAAAAAAAAGAAAAGGAAACTTCCTGATCCTCATTTTTTTATGTGTATCTCATGTTTATTCCACAGCCTACAATGCCTGCTGCCCTGTGACAGTTCATTAAATCTTTTTATTAACAATAAATAAAATTATCACAATATTAAAAACAAAATGTAAATTATAAACAAAGAGACGAGGGTCATGTTCCTTGGTCAACTCTAAACTCTGAACTTTGCACTTTGGTGAGCTAATGTTGCTACAATGGGTATAAACAGCAACCACACATAATTCTCATATAATTGGCAATGGTTCATTGATCCAAAGTACACTGGTGTTTTGACCAGCTCAGAAACCTTGACATCCTCAGCTTAATGAGCTGGATGTCCAGAATGATGTTATTGTAAGCAGATAGTTGGTAATCAGTGTCATGACCAGTGTAAGGCACACAATATTCCTCACATGGTTTCCCAGGTTCTCATGGAAGAGTTCCAGAAGTGGAGGGATTTGTTTTAGCAAGCACAGAACTGCTATTGCACAGGCCAGGATGAGCCATAGCTACTCTGGCGGTGATCGATATTATCTAAGGAGATATTTGCTAGCAAGGACTCCTCTGATTGTGATCTCTTCCCTTCTACAGCTCCCTTGGTGAGTGTTAATACATAGCCCAGGAGATTTCCACAGTAGACATGCAAGAGCATTCTCTCCTGACTCCCTCGGTTCCATGTCAGTTGGCTTAAGTCGTGACTTTTTCTGATTAATATTATTTTCCACTTGATAACAGTGGCTTAACTATACAATAGACTATATGACATTTGAAAAGTTCCTAAAATTGCCTTGAAATTATTTTACAAATAAACCTAGACTCAAAATGAAAAATAAACCTAATTTGTACAGGAAACTCCTCCACGCTACCTAAATTATAAATGGAAAAGCTATTAGAGACTCTAAGGTCATTTTATTTCTGATGTGAGCTTGCGTTTTCTCACTTACGTATACATTTATGCTTTTGAAACAGGATGTGTAAAACTAAGGTGAGCCATATATTAAGCAGTCTAACTATGGGATATTTGTAAATTTATGCACAATGGAAGCTTTATGTACTTATTTTTGCAATCTGAAACTCATTAGTGTATGAAGTGTTTGATAGTAGTTTAGTTAAGGATGATGTATGTATTGCAATTCAGAAATTCCTGAAAGATTTCTTCCCAAATTACCTGACAGTCCTAAATTCACACCTTGGAGCCAGATGATTTCAATCTGAGCAGGGTGGTGATTCTACCCCATTGTCATAAGCAGCCAACCATGACAAGTGGCTCAGTACCATTAATAAACCCAAGACCCCAGTTTCTCATGCCACTTTGAAATTTTCTGCAAGTTCAATTTTACGAAAAGAGATATATTCCAGATTTTCATTTCTTAAGTAGACTCCCTTGTAGATTTACAGAGACCACTGCCAAGAAACTGAGCTCTAATGAAATGTCATCCTGAGGGGCCAGTCTTGCTTTGGGAAATGTCCACTGGAAGGATGCGTTCAGAGGAATTCAGACATCTTTAGATCTCTGGCTCTCATCCAAGTTGCACACAGGCCCATTTGGCACCAGCCTCACTGCGGCTTTCCCACAAGGCTCTGGACAGGTTCCAGGAGCTCAGTTAGGCTCCACTCTCATAGGAGTCTGCACAATAGAGGGGAATCACAAAGCAATCAGGTCTCAGGCTCTAGCTGCAGAGGAGACCCCGAAGGCCCAAAGGAACAAGCTGCCTGCTGGGTGTCCCATCAGGGAATCTAGAAGCTACAATAAAAGTACCTTTGCTCTCAGCCACAGGAAGGAAGTATTGGGTGTATTTGAAGTAGGGTTGTTCAAGCTGCCAAAAGATCCACAAACATCATGATTGAGAATTGTCAGCAAATCTAGAAACAGAACATGTTTATAATTGTTCACAGCACAAAAGAAGTCCACAGAAAGATGTGTATTCACCAGTAAAGTCATGGTCCAAAGGATACTTGAATTCTGTGTCTGACTAGCCAGTGGTGCTACTCTTGGCACTTTTTCAGTACTCATGTGTCTAAGTTTCTTCGCCTACGCAAAGGTACACTGGACAAACTGTTCTAAGTCAGCACTTATATTTAGGAGCAGTGGTAAGTGAGAGGGGACATGCTTCTAGCTGCTATTTCAATTTCAAATCATAAGCAGGTAGTAGTTAGAAATATAGGTTAGGTCAGTATGCCTCCATCACATATGCCCTTCTCTCCAAGAACATAAGTTGGAGCTCTTTTTTTTGCTACTGTGTCTGAAGACTGGAATCAAATGTGGAGCCTCCTGAATGCCATGTGAACTCTACAACCAATGACACCCTAGCTTGAATGGCAGTTCTTAGGCCAATTCTACCCATCAGACCTGAATCTCCGAGAATATAAGTTTACTCCAAAATGTAGGTAAGCAGAAAAAGGACAGGATGCCCTATTCACTCTTCAAAGTTAATAATTGGAAAACACAAAGCTACTACCAAATAATGAAGGAAAAGCGAGATGTCTCAGAACACAAGCAAAGAGATATGAACAGGGAGATAACAAAGATACAGATGGTCCATCAACACATGGTCGACCTGAGTGTTCATCATGGCGGAATGTTCTGTCATTGTGTTATCAGAAATCTGAAAGGAACCAACCAGCGAGCTCAGAGCTGCCATCTGCCTGCAACTTAGGTTTTTAAGAGGAAGTCAGGACACAGAAAAACCTTTAGATGCATCAAATCCTTTGACTGAGAAATTCAAAATGAATTATTCTGAGGAAATAATCAGAAGTAGATATAAAGCTTATGTGATGGTGTTCACAATAACAAAAACAAAATCACTTAAATGGTCAAATTTATTGCGGTAAACTCGAATGCCGCCATCAAAACTTCTGCCTTTGAAAAACAATTATATGGGAACTAGGACAATGATGACTGCATACAGAAAATAGAATGATCCAAACCGCATGGTTCCCAGTGAAAACTTACTACAGAAAATAGAACAATATAGGTATCACTAAAGATTAATCTGCAACTTTATTTTACTTAATTCTCTTCTACAAATGCCCATCAATAAATATGCATTACTGATATTTTTTATAAGAATAAACATTATTTTTCAAATGAATTAGAACTGGAAAAACCTTTGACAACATGTATTCCATGTAGACACGCTCCCAGTCTGTGATTCTCCTCTTAGACATACAAACTACAAAAATGCACTGCATATGTTCACCAAACTTCAAATGCTAAGACATTCATGGGAGGCTGTCTTATATTAAACCAAAGCTGGAAACTGTCCAAATGGCCATTAGTAATAGAATAAATTATTTAGTTGTGGTATGTTGCCTCAACAGAAGATCATACAACCATGAGATGAAGAATGCATAATTGCACACAGCGACAGACAAAGTCACAAGCAAAATATGTGACTCAGAGAAGGAAGTCACACAGGAGAGTGTGGTGTACAAATTCATTTATATAAATTATGGCAGGTACCCAATCGGGGTGAGTTGGTAGTTACTTGTAATTCCTGAGGTGGGGAGGGCTGTAGGAGAGCAACAGAGCCTCTGGAACCTTCTCCTGTGCTGTGGCTCTGCTTGGGCCCATGAAAATTCACCTAAGGTTTCTGCACTTTTCTGTATTCTCATAGTACCTTAGCAAAATGCTAGGAATAAAAGACTAATGTTTCAGCAAGCGGGAGAAGGGCAGAGGGAAGACAGGAGGCAGAGATGGGGAGCCAGGATGAGCTAAGGCCTGGCCTGAGCACAGCATTCCTCCTGCTTCAAAAGCTGGGAGAGAGTAGGGTAGTTTCTATTCCCCTGGTTAAGTGGAGAGGAGAGAGGTCTTCTAGAATGACCCTCAGTGTACACAAGCCTTGGGCAGCATTCCTGGCCCTCTGTCGAATGCTTGCCCTAGCTCTCAATGCTCTAATGGTCTATCCTTAGTAATTTCTCCATGTGAAAGGCTTGTTGCTTCCCTCACCCACACGCTCAGACCTCCCAGCAACTGTGCTCCACTATATCAACCTTTTCTAACCTCAGAGAACTTGCTCAGCTGGGTGAAGTGGTCCATGTAATAATCTAAGTACGTGGAAAGCTGAAATGGGAGAATTAGGAGTTCAAGGCCAGATAGAGAAACCCTATCTCTAAAGCATATGTAATTAAAGTGCACACACCTCTATTTTCACATGTGCACATGCATACCTAGTGTGGCTCACAACTGGTGCACATACACATTAAGTAAGACATCTCAGCCACCAACAGGAATCCTCGTAAGATTACATTGCCCAGTGATGTTGTAACTCTCCTGGTTTGTTTATATGTTCTTCAATGTTCCCACAATGACAAAATTGCATGATATTGTATTTCTCAGAAGGTGTGACATCAGACAGTACATGGCTGTCTTCACACTGAGATATTGAAGGGGAGTGGGCGGTTCAGATGATACAGACATCGTAGGAGATTTAGAGGTAGAGATACAGATGTTTGTTTGCTCACAAGAATGGAAGCTTGACAGGACAGATGCTTTATCTTACCTGCTTTCACTCTCCCCTCCCGACTCCTTGAATAGTTTCCAAATATCAAAATTCTCAATAAATTTCTCTTGATGGAACTTCTACCCCATCCACAAGCCACACTGTGTATGATAAATAGAAATGCTGTCTCTTCTTCCTACCTCTCTCTCAGTGTCTCTCTCTGTCTCTTTCTCTCATCTTGTCCTTTAGCCCTCCCCCTCTCTCCAATAGTGTACTGAGCAAGAGTTAAGGGTCACAGATGCAGATCCCTAGGCTAATTGGAAACAGACAGAGTAACAACTGTCCCCTAAATTTAAGGGATTCGGAGGCTTGCAGGGCTTGAGGTCCCTTTGTGTCTTTGTTGAGGATTCTGAGTAGCTAAACACATTTCATAAGGAAGGGTGAGGTCCATATTTATCAAGAACTCCACTCAAGAAATAGGTGAGCAGAAGCCAAGGTAAAAGAGTCTTCTGGGCTCCTTAGGGAAGGGACCCAATATGAAATACGAGGTATCCTCATGAGCTGAGGCGCAGCAGGGATTTGAAAAGTCTCAGGGCATTTGGTTCATGTGTGACTTCCTTGTTTTCATATTGAATTACTACAGCTTGAAAGCAGCATTCCGAAGCCTGGGATGCAGCTGGCTGTGCTCAATCCGGCTGTCCCAATTCTGAGAGAGAATGTTAAAAATCACCTACATGTTGACTTTGTAATTTAAATAACAACTCCCTTGTGGGAATTTTACCATGGGTGGTTAGTCTGAACAGGGAAGGCTGTGGATGCATTCCCATAGCTGATATGGGATCTGAAGCCCATAGCGAACGAGTTGTTTGCCCCTTTGCCAATGTCTTTCCTATGAGGTCACCTATGTGGTCAGATGCACTTTGGGGTCATATGGTTGATAATGGAGTGGTTCAATCTCAGACCTTACCATTTTAAGGAAATCATAAAAGTCTTTAATATTCTATTCTTCCTTTTCTCATTAACTATCTCCTTCCACGTGTGTGTGTGTGTGTGTGTGTGTGTGTGTGTGTGTGTGTGTGTGTGTAAAATTAAGTCCTAGAATTTTTGAGTGTCTCTATTTTGAGTAGTCCTATTCTTTTTACAAGGCTGGGTATTCTTAGTATAAGACGAATATTGGCCTAAAGACAGTAGAAATGGACTCACTTTTCAGTAACTTCACAGCTTTCTTCCACATCGATATATCTGGGCACCTTTAGCTTCATGGCTCTGACAAACAGCTGTGTGACCAGCTCCATAGAGACCAGGGGAGTTCCCCGAAGAGGCCTAAAAGCTTCATCACACACCACAAACTGGGGATATATGGCTGAATAGTGAACATTTGTGTGACTGGGTTGTGTCTACACTTTCAACATTTAGTAATGGTTCCCTTACAAAAACAATCCGCTTATTTTTCTTGTTGACCAGGAAATGCTGTAATCATGTAAACCAGCTGAGAATCCTCAGGCTAGACCTTAGCAGAGGGCCATGCTTTAAGTCATTTTGGTCCTTTGCTGCGTTTCCCTGCCCCTGGCTTACCCAGCTCCAGGTAGTATGATGTCTGGACCACATGGAGATGAATGAAACTCTGGAAGTGAGGAAACTCCAGAGCGCTGAGGCACCAGCAACAGACCTAGACATTAACCTCACCATCCCCGCCCCCATACAGCTCAGTGTTTCTCAGACTCCAATACACTCCATCTGCTTCGACTGCCACAATAGGAGCGAATACTTACCGCTGCTAGAACTCTGACTTGCAGGCATTTTATTGGGGCTCTTGATGGTTTTACAGTGCCAGCCTTCTCCAGGCCCTAGAGCCTGTTCTTTATAGTGTTCCTCGCAGATCATAATGACAGCAGGCTACAGTGGCTACCCAATATCAGACGCCTGATCCTAGATCCCTCTCTCAAGGTGACCAAGTCCCTAGCAGATCTTGTGTAGCTCTCAGCCAGGTCCCACTGCTCATACCCTGCATAGTCTGAACCTGCACCGGCTGCTGTATACTTTTGAGGCCAGGCCTTCCACCTGCTCTAAGAGGTGGCCTGATCCCTGGGTTGACTCAGTCACATCTGTTATGGTTTAGGTGACTCCCTTACTGCTACTGCCCTGCCTGTCCCAGGGATCATAGAGAGAATCACACAGGCTACGTGTGTGGTAAAAAGTCACTTCACCAAGAGCCAAAGAGCCAGTAGTAGTCACTTTCTCTTACCACTGGAAGCCCCGACTCTCCTCTTCAGTGTTAAGTTCATTGCCGTGTGTTTATTATCTGTGCACATATACAGCGAAAAGCACTTAGTACTTTGTAACAAACAGTTGGCTTTTAAGTTTACTCCGTGAGTTTGGAGCTTATTGCTGAGGAAGAGGATAGAGTCGGGATGCTGCTGCCTGTGGCCTCATTAAATCTGATCTTTTCATTACCACTAGGAAGGCAGAGATAAATAAAGACAAGTCTGTTACTGCTTAAATCTGGATGGCCCCGCTCTGAAAGGCAGTGTGATCTTCTCCTGTTAGGGCTTTGGCAGTGCTGAAGCACTCGTCTCTCATTAAAACTGGTTTGCTGAGGCCTCTTGTTGGCCTTCAGGGCACAGTCACAAAATCACTGCTGTCTGCCTTGATTCAATGCTTCATCCATCTCTACTGCATGTTTGTCAATAATCCATCCTCAGGATGTGTCTCTCGATGACCAGAATGGATACTACACATTCAACTAAGTGCATTCATGGAGTGTCCCTTATGACGTTGCCATACAGTCAGTATGACCCATCATCGAACTAAAGGTCTGTGGACTTCACACACAAAGGATGCCATGGATACTCCAAAGATGGTTTTCTTGCTTTTTCTTTCATTCTTTGCTCAAATTTATGCTAGTACTCTGCATGACCACATCTCTGCTTTTGAACTTGGCTGCAGGTGCAGCGCCTGCATAGGCCTCTACCCCTCAGTGCTATTTGTCCAGAACAGGGGAAAGTTTAGATGGTGGCAGCCATCCTTTGGCCACTTGTTCATATTTGCAGGGTGATCTCCCTTTTAAGGAAATGTGACACTACTAAGAATGGCTTTTCCCCTTGTTCTGCGAGTCAGTACTATTCGTTTATTGTTTAAGTTCTTGTTTACACTCATGCAGTTATTGGGGGATGCATGCAGTAGGTTCTCTCCTTCCGTCATGGTGTTCCTGAGGCTCCAACTCATGCCATCAACCTTAACATCAAACCTTGGGTCCAACCTTGGATCACACCTTAAAACTAAAGGTCTGTGGACTTTTCACACGAAGGATCCCATGGATGCTCCAAATACTGTTTTCTTGCTTTTATTTTCCATACCTTGCTCAAATTTGTGCTGTATTCTGAATGAGCCACATAAAAGGATGTGGAAAAAGAAGAATTCGGTTTGGTCTGCTTGCACTCAAAGCTGCTGAATAGATCATCTACCTCAATGCTGAGACATCCTGCACTGGTATTAAGAACCTACTTCTTTGGGATTTCACTGTAGACTCAAGCCACCAGCTCTCCAGAAATCCTCCTGGACCCCAGAATCGGATTTTTGGACTACTAAACATCTGGTCTCATGAGCTGAATGACTGCTGGATTGTTGGCCTTTGTACCTTTAAGACAGCCATTGTCTGATTGCATGGCTGAAGTATTTGTCAAGGGATGGCCTACCAAAAAGGAATGAATGATGCCTGGAATGAGGCACTGGGAAATTTCAAGGTTAGCATGAGTTCACTGTATAAAGTCTAATACTCTGCCATGGGAAGACACAGAAAACATATAAATGTGCAACAGTGAGAGCACATTTGTCATTGCTCTTGTCCTTATAACAGGCTTTAGGATTGCAGATGTTGCAATTAACTCATTAAATAAATTAAATGTGATGGGTTTAACTGGGCCCCAGCGTAGCAAGGGTGAGGCTGCAGCACTGAATCCCAGAGGCAAGGTGATCACATAGTAAGTGGGAAGAACGATCTGTAAGCAATGGCTATGGTGGCCTGACCCATGATGCGCAGCACAGGTAAAGTAATTTTTATGGTGACATGATTCAAATGGACCTTTGGTAGGCTAATCAATCATGGTGTTTCCAAGAATAAAATAAAGAAGAAGCCTACTGCATCTGCATATATGTCTTCAATCTGTATGCACGGAACAATCCTCAAACAACTGAAATAGCAATGTTGGGCTGTAATAATAGGAAATCTTGGCTTGTAAGCCAATTTCCATACTTGAACCTGTTTTCAGACCTACAGCTCTTTGAAAGAAGGGAAGACTGTGCCCCTCTGAAGAACGACCTTGCTAGAATATCTGAGAGTTTTACTGTTAGCCGTTCTTCCATCCTTCCCCAAAGGGACCCATATCTTTTTTACAGCAGTAACTGTATACTTGGAAAAGGAAAATAGTCAGACTCTCTGGGGTTTATGGATACTGGTTCTGAATTGACTCTGATTCCAGGACACCCCAAAAGGCATTGCAGCACTCCATTTGAAATAGGAGCTTATAGAGATCAGGTGATTAAATACAGTTTTGGCTAAAGCCTGACTCACGGTGGGTCTAGCAGGACCCTGAACTCATCCTGTCATTATTTCCTGAGTCAAAAAATGTCTAATTGGTATAGATAAGGTTAGAAGTCAACAGAAGTCTCACATTGTTTTCCTGACCTGTCAGATGGTGGGTAGTAAGGTTGAAATGGCTAAGTGGAAGAGGGAACTCTGGTAGAGTTGCCTCTACCAGAGAAAATGATAAATCAAAATCAATATCATATACCTAGAGGAATCACAGAAATTAGTGCCTCCATCAAGCACCTGAGAGAAGCAGAGATGGTGGTTCTTATCACAGCTCCTTTTATCCATCGTACTTTGCCTATGCTGAAGACAGATGAAGAATGAGAGTTGCCCATCTCAAACTTACTCAAGTATTGATTCGATAACAGCTGCTGTACCAGATGTGCTGGTCTTACTCAAACAGATTAACCTATGTCCTGGTGCATGGTAGACAGCTATTGATCCAACAAATGCCCTTTTCTTGATACTTGTCCATAACGACCACTGGAAGCAATTTGTTTTCAGAGAGCAAAGCCAACAGTATATCTTTACATTTTACCTCAGGGGTATAGGAATTATCCCTGTGCCATAATTTAGTTTGAAGGGATCTTGATCATATGTCTCTTCCACAAAATATCACAGTATTCCACTGTATTAATAAAATTATGCTGGCTGGACCATGTGAGCAAGAGGTAGCAACTATTCTGTACCTGTTGGTAACACATATACACATCATAGGATAAAAAATCTAACCAAAATTCAAAGGCCTCCAACCTCAGTAAAATTTATGAGTCCAGTAGTATAGGACATGAAGATATATATAAGAATTTCTATATTCTTAGATACCCCTGGCCATTCCCACTAACAAGAAAGTATCACAATGCTTAGTGGGCCTGTTGGAATCTGGACTTACACATTCCTTGCTGGGCTGTGTTACTCAGCTCATGTAGCAATTAGTCATTAATCTGCTGGTTCTGAGTGAGTCCTGGACCAAGGGAAGGCTCTTCAACAGGCCAAGGCTACTCTTCAGGCTTCTCTACCACTTGGACTATATAATCCAATAGACCTGATGATACTTGAGGTATCAGTGGCAGAAAAGCTGTTTGGAGCTTTTGTCAGGACCCTAAAGGTGAGTGAATTACAGAGAGCTTTGAAACAAGGCTCTACCATCATTTAAAGACAATTATTCTCCCTTTAACAAACAGTTCTTGGCCTGCTATTGGGCCTTAGTGGAAACTGAATATTTGGCAATGGGACATCAAGTTACCATGAGACCTGAATTTCCCATCATGAGATGGCTGTTATCTGACCCACCAAGCCATAAAATAGGACATGCATAGCAGCTTCTCATTATCAAATGGAGATGGGATGTATATGATCAGGCCTGAGCAGGTCCTGAGGGCACAAGCAAGTTACATGAAAAGTTTACTAAAACACCTATGATTTCTACTCCTAATGCAATGCCTTCTGCTCCCAAACATGAAGCTATGGCCTCATGGATGTGACCTATGATCAGGTGGATAAAGAAGAAAAGACTAGGAATAGATTTAGTGATGGTTTGCATTCTTAGAAGTGGACAGAGACAGCATTGTAACATCTTTCTGTGACAACTGTGATGGTCAGGGACTTGAACTGATCATGGTTGGAAGATTGGTGAAATGATATTTGGGGAAGATGTGGAGAGATCTTTCTGAATGGGCACAGGGTGTAAAGTAACTGTGTCCCAAAGTAAATGTTCATCAAAATATGACTTCAACATAGGAGGAGTTCCGCAGTTAAGTAGATAGGATGACCCATTCTATGGATAGTCAATCTCTTTTCTCAGCTATACCTCTCATTCCCCAGGGAACCAACAAATAATGTGGTCATGGTGGCAGAGATGGACATTATGCTGGGGCTCAACAACATGGTCTTCCACTTAGCACTGCTGACAGAGAAAGACCTGAAGCTAGGTGCCAAGTCTGCCAGCAACTAAGACCAACACCAAGTCCCTGAGAGAGTGCCATTCCCCAGGAGGACTAGCCAGTAACTTAGTAGTAGGTTGACTAAGCTGCCCCACTTCCTCCATGGAAAGGACAATGCTTTGTTCTCACTGGAGTACATACTTATTCTGGTGATATATTTGTCTTTCCTAATCACAGTGCTCCCAGGAGCCTCAACAAACATCCCATTGAGCTGGAAGCTCAGACTTCCTCATGTTACTTTGGGCTTCTGATGCCCTTAAGCCAACAGCCTAAGAAAGGAATAAGTGTTAGAAGGGATGATTGAACCAGACTACCAGGGGGAGGAGGGGATTGGATTGCTTCTCCACAATAGGAGTAAGGTAGATGATGTCTGAAGTTCAGGAGACCCTTCAGGGCATCTTTTGGTGCTACCATGTCCTGTGATTAAGGTCAGTGGTAATTTAACAACAACAAGCCATCCCAGGCAGAATGACAAAGGGTCCAGATCCTCCAGGAATGAAGGGATGGATCACTGCTCCAGGAAAAGAGCCAAGACCTACCGAGGTGCTTCCTAAGGGTGCAGAACATATAGAATGGTTAGTAGAGGAAGATGGTACAAAGATGGTTACCTAATCACTTAGGTCATATGGCCAGCTGCAGACATGAGTGTTTAATATCGATTTTGTTACAAACGTGCTTGTACATACATAGATAGACATTAAGATGATACTTGTGTTTTCTTTCCTCTATAACTTTGTCATACAATGCAACATAGATTGAATCAGTGATTTTTATCATATTTAAGTTATAAACTCTAAAAGATTGAACATTCCTTTAGGGACACTGTCACCTGTTCTGATACATATATAGTGTTTAATAATATATATATATATATGTGTGTGTGTGTGTGTGTGTGTGTGTGTGTGTGTGTGTTTGCAGTTTATGGGATACTTGTGTTAGGTTGAATTATGACCTGATTATTGTTTTCATTTGGAAATTAAGCATGACATAGGAGATGTGATTGTGTGTTAACTTGACAAAGAATAGACTTGTGATGGCTAATCTTTTTTTATTAATAATAATCATTTTGTTTACATTTCAAATGTTATCCCCCCACCCAGTTTCCTCTGCCCAGACCCCCTATTCCCTCTCTCTAAGAGAGAGTTCCTTCATCCACCCACTCCAGTCTCACCCCTCTAGTATCTCCATTCTCCATTCTCTAGGGCATGAAGCCTCCAAGGGACCATGGGCTGGCCCATGTATACTATTTGGTTGGTGGTTTAGTCCCTGGGAGCTCCGAGGGGTCTGGTTAAGTGACACTGTTGTTCTTCCTATGGGGTCGCAATCCCTTTGAGCTCCTTCAGACCTTCCCCTAACTCTTCCATTGAGGACCCCAGGCTCAGTCCAATGGTTGGTTGTGAGTGTCTGCATCTGTCTTATTGGCTAACTTGACAACATCTGGAATCAACTAAAACCCAAAGTACCTGTGAGGGTTTTTCTTGAGTAGAAAACTTGAGGTGGGAAAACACACCCTAAATCTGGGCCATACCTTCTGGTGTCAGGCCAACTAAAGGACATGGAAGAAGGACACTGTTTTTGCCTGTCTTCCCTCACTCCTACTGACAATTTCATTATTCTGTTGCTGAGGAATTCCTTCACGGGTCTAACAATCCACGTCTTTGGAATTCCAACAGAGACTGAAACCACCAGAACTCTGGGAATCCTCCTGGACTCCAAAGTCAGGTTTGGGACTCCTGAGACATCCAGCCTCATGGACTGAACAACTACTGGACTCTTGACCTTTCCACCTGGAGGCACTCACTATTGAACCACTAGGACTACAGCCTATAAACTACACACACACACACACACACACACACACACACACACACACACACACACACATGCACACGTACACACACACCACATGGGTTGGGGGTGGGGTGCTGGCAAGTACCTTTCTTTACCTACTGAGTCATCTCTCTGAGCCCCCCTAGAAGTTTATTCTAATATGCTTTAATCTGGTGATTCCCATCACCCAAGAATACATTCCTAAGATGCATTTCAGTAT
This sequence comes from Rattus norvegicus, assembly GCF_021556685.1. NCBI lineage: Eukaryota > Metazoa > Chordata > Mammalia > Rodentia > Muridae > Rattus > Rattus norvegicus. The sequence continues at coordinate 152,145,973 of NC_141537.1, read as the reverse complement.
CTCAACACATTTTACCACTGATAATTTCACATGTGTCTCAGCATCTTTCGCTATGATGGGAGGCACTAGCCGCACACTGCAATTGACATTTATATTACTTAAAATCAAATAAATTTTAAATTGCGATGCATAGTCACATTTGTCATATAAGTGCTCAAGGAACCCTGTGGTCAATGGCTCTCTTATTGTGACATTATGCAAGGTCCTGTTAACATGGATCTATGGGAAGATGTGGCTCCATTGTGTGTCTATATCACCCGGTTCTTTTCTCCAGGGTTGGTCACACTGCAGATATTGTGTTGTAACTCGAATCACTGCTTGTATAGCTTCTAGGCTATACTGATTGTGCCTCCCCATGTCATGTAACAGCTGCCCTTCCTATCTGATGAGGTTATATGGTTCCTCTTTTAATTTTATCTTGTGTTTGCCACTATAAGTAATGTTGTAATTAGCATCCTGTCTCTTTCTGGACCTGCCTGTTCATGAACCTGTATGGTTATTTTTCCTGGAAAGGTTAGTGATAAATAGAACTTCCATGTTGAAAAAGATAATAGTTACTGAATATCACTCTTCAGCAGACCTAAATCAATTAGAATTCCCATGGTTATAGATTTTATCAGACTTAGAAAATGTTGCTATGCTTATGGTTTAAAATGGCCTCCTTACTCTTTTAAACACATTTCCTCCAATGGGAAACTGTCCTTGGGTTTAAGTAAGTCTTATACTGAGAAAGAGTCTGATTGTAAACTGATAATTTGCATTTTCCTTTCTGTAAACAGCTTCCTCAAATGTCTTGATTTTTGTATTTGTTGTTTTGTCTTGGACTGAGTGAAGGCACTCTTTACATATTCAAAAATATTGGCTGTTTTCTTATACATGTGCTATAAATACTGCATGTTTTTTCAATTTTTAAAGTAATAAGTCTATTACTTTTGTAACCTTTGATCTTACAGAGCTTCAAATCTTGATGTCATCGTATTTGTCAGTCTTTATGAGTGGAATACATTTCTTATATTTGGCCCCCTCTACTCCTGGGTCATTAATATTCTGCCTTCTTTTTTCTTTTCTTCTTTTTCTTTCCCCTGACTTTTCTTCTGCTGTTGCTTAACTGTAACCCATCTGGAACTTATTTTAATAGTGATGCTTGAATTCGAGATTTCACTTTTTTCCATATACATAGTTAAAAGTTCTTGTACTATTACATTGGGGAGCCCACTTTTTCTAATAATTAAGAATATTGTATCATATACCAACCACAAAAGCCATACTTTTCATTCTTCAATATATATTATCTATTATTTGCAAAATTTTTCATTCATTCCCTTTGCAATAAATTTTAATAATCAATAATAGGCTGCAGGAATAACAGCCTTGCACAGACAAATTTCAGAATGAGAACTCCGTATTCCATAAAGCACATTCATACTTTACTAAGCTCAGAACTGAAATGATACATTTCTAAATAAGGTAGTTACATTTTCAGTTTTGAATTTGTAGCCTCTGAACATTTAAATGTTGTTATAGTATTTGATTGTTTTATTCATAAAGATAAATGCCAGGGCTAGTTCTATCTATCGTATAGGTCTTACTGCTTGGGGGAATTAACTGCATTTACATGTTATGTTTTCTAATTGGCTGTTGTTGATTTATTCATTTGTTATTACTAAGGGATATTATATTTTTGTTTTTATCCATTATTTTATTTATTTACATTTTGAATGTTATTCCCCTTCCCAGTTTCCCCTCCACAAATACCCCTGCCTCTGTGAGGGTGCTTCCCCACCCACCCACTCCCGATTATTATCTGTACACAGTGACAAAACCTCTAATTGTAACTTTGTCAGTTGAATCTTTGGGTATGAATGACAGATAATCATGCTTAAGAACATTTCTGTGGCTCGTATAATAATGTTACTCATGCTTAATTTCTAAGTTTGACCAGTCTGTGTAATATGTCGACGTTTTTAAGACATTGGGTGAGGAGCACACAGGAACTTCACACTATCTTTGTAGGCTCTGTAAGTCTCAAAATCATTTCAAAAACAATTTTAAGAGTGATAAAAGAGAGATGGAGAAATGAGTGTGGGATGATACACTTATGTGCACTACTAGAATATACTACAACAAAAGAACTTCCAAAAGGTGGACATATCATAATAAACTTTACATGCCAGTAGCATATGCAGTAGAATATTCATATATTAACAGTGTAATATTAATGGTTCAGGGATAGTTGATGCCAGCTTTTGGAGGATTCTGAAGTGGAAACTAGAGACACTGTTTTAAAAAGGACTGTGAGGACATAATGTAAGTGATATGTCAAGAAAAATGTGTCCTTGCCCGCAGTCTATAGGACATGATAAACTTGTGGAAGATGATGGATAAGCCTGGTGAATAAAAACCTGAAATTTTAACATTTCGTCTTCAGATTGTAAATGTTTGGGTGCAATTCTCTAATGTAATAATAATAATAATAGAGACTTAAGATGGGCATGTTAGCACACACCTTTAATCCCATCACTTGGGGGCAGAGACAGGAGGATAGCTGTGAGTTTGAGGGCAGCATAGTTAAATCCAGAACAGCCAGGGCTACTCAGAGAAGCCCTGACATGAAAAACATAATAATAATAATAATAATAATAATAATAATAATAATAATAATAATAATAAATTTAATATAGATCACAAATTTGATAACATTTTATGCCTAATCTGTATTATCTAAAGCCTTCTTGTTAACCGGAATTATAGGAATACATGATAGCAACAATTATGTTAATAGCTAGCACTTATTGAGAATTTGCTATGTATCAGCCTCATGCTAAATTGTTTTAATTGTGTTGCTAGAGGGGAACTGAAAGCTTTTCAGCAGGGCAGTTACCCTTCTCCTGTCCTGGGGACTGGCAGACTCTGTAAAGCCAACAAAACAACCTGGAATATCCTGAATGAGCAGGAATGCAGAGCCGGGACTGCACTTGGAAACCGACAGATCTGGTAACAGGAAACCTCCCTCACGATCCCGGTTCTCCGTTTGAAGTGCTTTGTGCAGCATTTCCCTCTGGGAAGGCTGTACACACGCACACTGACTCCGTACCCTTGAGACCTGTTTTTATCTCAGCGTCTTAGGAAACAGTTTCACTTTCTGATGTGGGAGAGATAGTGTGCTCAACGGTAAGTTAGGTGGTGAGTTTGAAGTTTCAGTCTGAAGGGCTCTGAGTGCAGTTTTTACAGCTAGGGCAGAATTCAGAGGGCTAAACAGAAGAGCGGGAAGACTCCCTAAGGCTGCAAGGGAGGTCCACTTCCTTCCTTCTTCCCACTACAAGAAGTCCTGTGGCTCGGCGCTCCTTGCTCCATGCTGGGCTTCATATGTGTCCTACCCCTGTTCACGTTAGAGGACTAGTTTCCAAGCTGGAATCCTAGCAGGGAGCAGTGGAACTTTTAGGAAGTTCATCCTTGATAGAGATTGTGTGGTTCTATGAATAAGGACATGTCCTTGATCAGGGGGCATGGGATTCCTCTCTTCTCATCTCTTCCCTTCTCTCTTTACCTCTTCTTTCCTTTCTCCTTCCCCTCTTCCTCCTCCTTCTTCTTGTCCTCTTCTTTACCTGTTCTTCGTCTCCATCCTCTTTCTCTTCTTCCTCTTCCTCCTCCTCCTCTTGTTCATATCTCATCATCATCATCATCACCACCACCACCATCATCACCATCACCACCACCACCACCACCACCACCACCACCATCATCATCATCATCATCATCATCATCATCTTTTTTTTGCTTCACTCTCTACATATCCTCATCTCCAAACCATGTTCTGAACGCTCTGAAACCATAAAAAGCATATTCTTTGTTCGTCTTAAATGATTGTGTTTGATGAAACCGTACCCAATGAGTTTAGTCAATTCCATTCCCCATTCTCCTTTTTCATCCCACCTCCCTCTTCTTGCTGCAACCTTTGTTCTCTGTAAGTTCTCGTTTTCTTTCCTTGCCTTCTTTAGTGTATGGACAACAGACTCAATTAGAATATTGTGCACAAACATGGCTGAGGGGCTCTATACTGGAACAAGGACAACATATCTGTGGCTATCATTTAAGAAAATGAAACCCTCTCTCTTAACAGCTTGACAATACTTGACAATAATCCCTCATGAACAAATGAGACCTCATAGGTCTTTACCCCATCATAAGAAAATGTTGAGCAGAACAACCTTGTACAGATAATCCCAGTTGCAATGAGTATATGAGTGTGTTTTTTATGTTATCCCAGAAGTTTTTGCTGCACATCGCTACATCACATGACTCTTCCATTCACCCACCACTCTTTTATAATATTTCCCTAAACTACATAGGGGTGATATAGCTAGCCTACTTATGGACAAGCACTTGACCATGACATAATCTATGCACTTTGGTCAGCTATGTGTTTCTTCACCAATAGCCACATGGTATCATGGGGGTGAGGGGATCTAATCCAGGTCCTCTTGGAGAACAGCCAGTGTTCTTAACCACTAAGTCATCTTTCCAGCCCCTTGCCGTGAATCTTATAATTATCTGCCAGGAAGATATACCCCCTAGAGTAGTAGTGGTGTGCCTGTTATAAGAGTAACGGCATTCTAATTACATGTGAAGCCTGCTCTGTAGGAGGGAACTTACACCTGGCTCTGTAAACCTGGGTAAGAACCTGTGATTGGGGAGACCATAGGTCCAAGGTGGGGGGAACCTACTGCTATTGCTTAGCTAAGTGGTCATGTTGTCGAACTTCTACTCAAAGTTTTGTTTATACACAAAGATCGGCATTGCACCCAATCATCTCCTGAGGCACTTCACACTACAGCATGTGTGACCATTGGAAGCTGGTAGAGAGAATGAAGCGCTAGATACTGTAAAATACACTGGAGTGGGTGGGGGTGGCTTTGTGGTCCCGGGGAAAAATGCCAAAGAAAGCTCATTACGAAGGTACTGTAGAGAAGGGGTCTGGAGAGTGGTGGTCTGTTTGCTCTTATATCTGAGGAGCCCCTCTGTGTTCCACTGTCTGAAGGGCATGATGGACTGACGCTTTCTAGCATTGTCACTCTCCCAGCCTTAGGCACAGAATCTCAGCACTTGACTAATTTTTTTAGCCGTTCATGTATCTCCTAGAGCTGAAAGATGTTGGCCAAATGTTTCCATAATATCTGGAACAACTTCAGGTCACAACTGTCCTCGAGTTCTCCCTGATGTAAGTAGCTATGGCCAATTTGTCCCCAAGTATCAGCAGATGTTTCAAACATGGTTACTTTTCAAATTGCTTCTTTTAGCCTGATATTTCATCCCGAACCTCTACAAACCATGAAGTCTCCTTTACTTGAGTCAGAATTAATACTGACTCTTGCCTGTCAGTTAGTACCTGGATCAAATCCCAGCTTTCTCTTCAGTGTCCAAGAGTACCATTTTTGGTTGATAACTTTGTGATTGATTATTGTTTATTTTCTTTTCAAACATTTAAAAAATTTGGTTGTGGGGATGAATCTATGAGTCACTTGGCCGAGGCAAGGCTGGAAGCGGGCTACACAAGTGGTACCCAGCTGAGGGGGATCACAGAAAAGGTCATTCTATGGTTGATGTTTTCCATGAGAGTTCTTTTTCTAGAGTCGGTTATGTCCAAGATTCTGAAAGCTTTCTAGGCCTTTGGCTAAGTCTTTCCACATTTGTATTTAATTAGTCAGCATAGCAATAAACATGGTTGAAGGTCTCTGCAGAGAACCAAAGAGCACCAAATCCCGAGGGCAGATGGAGAGTTCAGCACCCAGGACAGCTTGCCTACCCAGAAGACTCTGCAAGTTCCCTCCTCCATCCTTATGGCCAAGGTATGCAAGAATGATGAAGACCAAGTCCCTTCGCAGACCTAAGGCGTCTTAGGATTGTATTGCTAGGAAGAGACACCATGACCACAACAACTCTTATAAAGGAGAACATGCAATTTTATGTGCCTCAGAGGTTTAGTCCATTATCACCATGGCAGGAAGCATGGTGACATGCAGTCAGACATGGTGCTAGAGAAGGAGCTGGGAGTTTTACATCATCATCTGTGGGCAGCAGAAGGAGACTGTGCTACCCTGGGTATAGCTTGAGCATATGAGACCTCAAAGCCCATCCACACAGTAACACACTTCCTCCAGGAAGGCTACCTCTCCTAATGATGCTACTCCCTATGGGAGTGGGAGTCAATAACATTCGAACTACCATATAAGGTATGGACATCTGGAAGAACCAAAGCAAGATGCTGGGGTATGTCAAAGAGATGCAGGTTCCTGAGAAGGACAGGGTCAGACCTACCTTTCCTGCTAATCCCTGCCAAGTTTGTCCAGTGTCTGATTCATCAGGAGCAAGACAAAGAAAAGCAGGGGCTCTTGGAGGCCAGAGAGTAATACGGAAGAATGAGGGACAATAATGAAGGTTGGGGTAGTTCCATCTCTCTACCTCCACCTCAGAGCCAACTTACTCCACAGGGACATCACAGCAGCAGCAGAGGACATGAGGGCCAGCTTCTTGGAGGCTATAGTCTGCGCAAATCTAGGACTTCACTTTAGAGCACAGCTCCAAAAGGATCATGTGAGCAGCCCTCTTAATTATCTTTTACTGCATTCATCCAAGATCCCATTCGTACACACAAGCACATCACTTACACACATGCACACAATTCACATCTATATCCCTGTAGCATACTTTGAGTTTGACTTTCTCAAAGCATTTTTTCTCAGGCTGAAAACATATGATGTCTACTGATCCCAAAACCATTGGGCATTCAGATACAGATAAGGACTCGTTTACAAAGCAAGAATGTAGCCAGAAGTCAACAGCTGAGGTCTGTGTATTAGCATCTGTAATAAAAAGTTGTTACAAATTATTCTAATTGAATATTTGTAGCTAATTTCTAACTGGCAGAAGAAACGCCACAAATAAAAAGATTGGAGATAAAGCTTTACTCTCCCCTAGAACTGGACGATGCCCATGAAATCTGTTTCTTGTGTTCTCTTTAACCATGATACTCAGATTTTTTATGGTTTTTGTCTTTGACATTTGAAAATGGATTGTTTACGCTGTGGAATCTTGAGATAGTCATTGTTGGAATTAATAACCCTTTTCAGTTCTCAGAGGTGTCTCTCTTTTTTCATGTTAGGCTTTAGACAGAAATTCCTTCTGAATGCTGAGTCCAAAGTCATGTCCAACAGCTATGCAAGCATAAGTGCATACAGTGCCACAGTCCTTGAACCCTGCTAGGAGAACCAGGGGTTTTGAAAAGTAATCTAAAATACTCATCAAGAGCCTTAGAGTTTCCATTAACTCTGACATTAATTCTACTCCTTGGCCTCTAGAAGCTTTGGCTGATACACATGAAGAATTCCTTGGATTGCCATACGCTGCTACCCTTGACATCCCATTAAAACAGTAACTCAGATCCACACACACTCCAAGACGATGGTATCTGTGATATTTGAATCATTAAAAAAACAAAACGATAAGTTTCAACTGTGTCTTTCACCCTTGTGTGCTATAGGTTTCTGTGTAGGAACCCATTTAAATCCCCAGTTCACGAATGCAGTGACATTAAACTACAAAGATACACTCTCAGTGACATTCGGACTGAAACCGGAAGTGACGCCACTTATTTGAGGGTTTTTTTTTTGTTTTTTTTTTTGTTTTTTTTTTTGTTTTTTTTTTTTGTTTTTTTTTTTTTTTTTTTTTTTTTTTGCTTATTAGAGAGCTCGGAGTATTTATTTACAATTTTAATTAGAAAAAAAAAGCTGTTTTCATTGGGAATGCATTTGAGATGAGAAATGAGAAATGCAGAAATTCGAGTTACCGCCTGTCACCAAAGTGGAAATCAGCCTTGTTGTGTATTTGTGTTTCATTCAAGATTTAGATGCTTCAGAAAGATATGTAAATGTGTGCCTGGATCAAGTTAGGGACACAGATACACAGTCACACTTGGCACACACTACACTTTACTTCTTAACTGATATGTAATCATTTATATGACTGATAGGCTATGATGTCCATGGACTCTCTCAGTGTTAAATTTTTTAACCGTTCTGCAAATGCCTGTCTAAGTTGATGAACATTCCTGCACACAACTCTGGCTAGTATGGGATAGATCAATGGAAAAATAATGAGTACATTGAAACACTTGAATGTTAAATTTTTGATGGGTACTGTTAGATAGCTTCTCATAGTCTATGCAGGTTTATGTTCCTGTGTGCCAGCCATTGAGAAGAACAGCAATAGTCATTGGCTGTGGCTCTCTGAATCTGCAGTCAGTTAGGAGCACTGATGTCCTTTTTCTACACACAGTTTGAGACAGTATTTTGCTACTTTTGTTTTTACCGTGTTTTAAAATATATTTATATTTTATGCCTCTACTGGACACTTCTATCTATCCTTTATTTGGTTTTGATCTATTAGAATCAAACTGAATTGTTCCTCCTTTTAAAGTTTCTTTTTATTTTTTTATTGTATGTCTCTAGGTGTTTTGTCTGCACACATATCTGTGTGTCACGGGCACACATGACTACAAAGGCCAGAAGGTGTCAGAGCACCTGGAACTGGAGTTACAGATGTTTATGGGCCATCATGTGGGTGCTGGGAATCAAACCTGGGTCCTCCATAAGAGCAGCCAGTGTCTTAACACCCAGTCATCTCTCCAGCCCCTAGACTTCCTCTAGCTTCTGTTTTCGAGCTTGTGGATGTGATATTGTGAAACTGTAATTTATGTACATTTATGTCACCAGTCCTTTCTTCTAAGAATTGTCCTGTACTCGTTCTATACAATTTTATTCTAATATATATGCATTATTAACATAAATAGTATAATCTATCTGAAATAGAATCATAAGCTGTAAGGTAGTAAAGATTATGGTTTTTTCCAAAAGAGCAAGAGATTGTGACTCTCATTTTTATTTGATTATGTGTATTTATTTACTTACTGTTTTTAGTTTATCTTTAATTCATTTTTATAGTTTATATATATATACATACATATACAATTGCAAAAATATATTAAAGACAAAATAATCCTATAAAAATATATATTATATAAATTATTATTATTCAATGTATTATGAACAATACCATCTGTTACCCACTTGTCACCCTCTCGCACCTATGACCTCCTTCTTCTTCCTGACCAGCTCTTACATTGATGTTTTAATTGTTTGCGTATATATGTCTTATGTAGGCAGCCACAGGTCCTGTGTGATCATGATTCCCTTGGCCATATGACATCTAGAAGACAGCCTTTCATGAAACTCCTCACTACTATCCAACTCTTACAGCCTTTCCACTCCCTTCTCTTGGGGCTTGGAAGTGGTGAGCATCCACAAACATTTGTTCTCAGAATTGGAACACAGTATGAGTCTGCATTGGCTAACACCCACTGCATAAAGAAGCTTCTGGGGCCAAGTGGGAAAATAGCACTAGTTTAAGGCTATAAATATAAACATGCAGAAGGTGCTTAGGATATATGTGTTCAGTTTAATGTCAATGGCAAGTTCCACTGCAGAGCATGACCTCTTCAACCATAGGCTTCAGGTTTATAGTCCCAGAAATGTATTTTCCCATATTAAGTTTCTCAAATTACATAAAAAATGGTTGGTTATCTGTCCCCCCCAACACCCATTTTTATTGTTTGTTTTCCTGATAATTATGTTTTTAATTCCTCATGTATTCTACACATTGATCTTCCACATTCATATCTGATGAAGAATGTCTTCCATTTTTCAGGATGCTTCTTACTTGGTTGCTGTATGAATTTTTTGCTATACAGATGGCTTTAATTTCACAAGGACCAGTTTGTCAATTGTTGACCTTATTTTCTGAGTGACCAGAGTCATGACAAAAACAAATTTACACAGTATCTTTCCTCAAATCCAGCCCTACCAAGGATAATAGATGGGAAACTCCAACACAAGGAGGGAAACTATACCCTAGAAAAAGTAAGAAAGTAATCTTCTTTCAACAAACCCAAAAGAAGAGAGCCACACAAACATAATTCCACCTCTAACAACAAAAATAACAGGAAACAACAATCACTATTCCTCAATATCTCTCAACATCAATGGACTCAATTCCCCAATAAAAAGACCTAGACTAACAGACTGGATATGGAAAGAGAACCCAGCATTTTGCTGCATACAGGAAAAGCACCTTAGTGACAAAGACAGACACTAGCTCAGAGTAAAATGGTCCCAAGAAATAAGCTGGAGTAGCCATTCTAATATCGAATAAAATTGACTTTCCACCAAAGGTTAGCAAAAAAGATAAGGAAGGACACTTCATACTCATCAAAGGAAAAAAACTACCAAGATGAAGTCTTAACTCTGAAAATCTATGCTCCAAATGCAAGGGCACCCATATTCATAAAAGACACCTTATTAAAGCTCAAAGCATATATTACACTGCACACAATAATAGTGGGAGACTTTAACACCACACTCTCATCAAACAGACTGTGGAAACAGAAACTAAACAAAGACACAGAGAAAATAACAGAAGTCATGAACCAAATGGATTTAACACATATCTATAGAACATTTCATCCTAAAAACAAAAGAATATACCTTCTTCTCAGCACCTTATGGTACCTTCTCCAAAACTGACCACATACTCAGTCATAAAATAGGCCTTAACAGATACAAAAGATTGAAATAATCCCGTAAATCCTATCAGATCACCACGGACTAAGGCTGGTCTTCAATAACAACAAGAATGACAGAAAGCCCACATATACATGGAGGCTGAACAATGCTCTACTCAACTATTTCAGGGAAGAAATAAAGAAATTAAAGACCTTTTTTAGAATTTAATGAAAATGAAGGAACAACATCCTCAACAGTGCTAAGAGGAAAACTCATAGTTCTGAGTGCTTCCAAAATGAAACTGGAAAGAGCATACACTAACAGCTTGACAGCTCACCTGGGGATCCATCCATATGCAGCCACCAAACACAGTCATTATTGTTGATGCCAAGAAATGCTTGCTGACAGGAGCCTGATATGGATGTCTCCGGAGAGGCTCTCCCAGAGCCCTACTGATACAGATGAGGATGCTTATGGCTAACCATCAGACTGAGCACAGGGACCCCAATGGAGGAGTTAGAGAAAGGACTGAAGGAGCTGAAGGAGTTCGCAACACCATAGGAAGAACAACAATATCAACCAACCAGGCCCCAGAGCTCCCAGGGACTCAACTACCAACCAAAGAGTATGCTTGGAGGAACCCATGGCTCCTGCCTCATATGTAGCAGAGGATGGTGTTGTCTAGCATCAATAGGAGGAGACGCCCTTAATTCTGTGTAGACTCATTTCCCCGGTGTAGGGGAATGCCAGGGGGTTGAGGTGCAAGTGGATGGGTGAAAGTGGGAGCATCTTCATAAAAAGCAGGGGGAGGAAGAATGGGAGAGGGGGGAAAGAGGATAACATTTGAAATGTAAATACATAAAATATCCAATAAAAATAAAAGTCTTTATCCATCCAATTATCACTTTATAAAGAAAATCGTTAAAAGTCAACCTGTAATGTGAATGCAATGAAACAGTCAATGAGGTGTGAAAAGCAAGTGGGGAGAAATTATACTGAACCTCTCTCTTCTATAAAATATAAACTCCACATTACTGAAGGATTGAGAAAAATCTGCTACAGAGTTCTAAGTCTTCAGACCACCAAGCATCACCTTCTCCACTCTCTGCCTTTCTTCCCTGCCTTCAGCTGTCTCCTGATCACTTGCCCTACTCCACATGGTGAATTCTTTTATCTTAGATCCTTCCATCTTCCCTTAGTTTGTACCAGAGAGTTGACTAGAATGTGCACCGAGAACTCGTTAAAAACCAGAAAAGAGAGGGTAGGAAGCATAGGATAGAATGTTTCCGAAGAGCTGCTCCTGTTCTCAACTCTCGCTCTTATAAAGACACCTAAGAGGGGGTCCTACAGGTGACATTCTACCCAAAGACCTAGTCTGCCTCTTTTTTATTTTTATTTTTATTTATTTATTTATTTATTTATTTATTTATTTATTTATTTTTTATTAACTTGAGTATTTCTTATATACATTTCGAGTGTTATTCCCTTTCCCGGTTTCCGGGCAAACATCCCCCTAATCCCTCCCCCTCCCCTTCTTTATGGGTGTTCCCCTCCCCATCCTCCCCCCATTGCTGCCCTCCCCCCAACAATCTAGTTCACTGGGGGTTCTGTCTTAGCAGGACCCAGGGCCTCCCCATCCACTGGTGCTCTTACTAGAATATTCATTGCTACCTATGAGGTCAGAGTCCAGGGTCAGTCCATGTATAGTCCTTAGGTAGTGGCTTAGTCCCTGGAAGCTCTGGTTGCTTGGCATTGTTGTACATATGGGGTCTCGAGCCCCTTCAAGCTCTTCCAGTTCTTTCTCTGCCTCTTAGTCAGGCTCCAGTTCAGTCTCGATTTGCAAATTTTGCCACTGGCTCTCAGTGGCTCTCTGTAGAAATGGAGTAGTTTCAATCCTATGACAATCCTATTTGTGCACACACAGCTTCCTAGGGAGTCTGTTGAAAATGTGCTGAGGCCCAGCACTGTCTTTGACAGTACCAGAAGTCTGTCTGCTTTTCATATAGAAATAGAAAACAATTGCAAAGGCAGCATGCATCTTCCAGTCTTTGTCAGGAGCAATAAGATTCCTTTAAATCATAGCACCTGTGCCACACAGACGAATCCCTTGGGTCTGCCCACATTCAGCAGCATCGTGAATATGAGACCACTGAGACCATCCTGGGTGTGAGGAGGCATCATGAAGCATTTGTAGTGAGAGCAGAACTGGTCTGCAGTATGAAGGGGGCAGAATTTCTCGTGGGGAGGTGCTCGAGAGTCTTTGCACAGCAAAGCCCGAAATGGGAGGCTGATTTGAAGCCTCATGTGCACAAGTTTCAGTAATTTTGATTTTCTTCAGTTATTAAAAATAAATTTGATCCAGGAATTTCTACTGAGATATCTTACAGGGTAGAATAAAACCTACATTCATGATTTGTGAACATAAGAGGAGATCACAAAGAAATACCCTGCTTGCTTAGCCTGTTGCCTCAAATCCTGTGTGGGCTCCCTCTTCTGTGCCATTGGGGTAATGCCACCACAAACCGACACCCGTGGAACAGTATCAAGAAAGTGACAGAAAGAGAGAGAGAGAGTTAAAAGTATCCCCGGTACTGACTCTGCAGAGAAACCTTGACACTTAGCACTGAACTGAGCCTGGATACTACCCAAGTCCCTAGAGGAGTGTCAGACAAGGACCTAGGACCACAAATGGGCCACGGTAGCATGAATATTGTTTTCTGCAAGGAGGGCACCATTTTTACTGTTCAGGCTCACAGGCATAAATTAGCCTCTTTTGCTCTCACCTGTGTTATTCCATCAGCCTGTGATACTCTTGTGCTAGGGTATATCATCTTCCAAGTGGCCTCGAGCACAAGTGTTGATTGAGCATCTACTGTGTGCCAAGCACTATGTATATCCAACAATCCATTTGAAGTCCCAGGAGCCCCCTCGAACCCATTTGTTCATGACGCCTTCAAGCCTGGCCTTCATTGTGTATCCTGTCTTGGCAGGTTTGTTTCACCTCCCAGGGATCCAAGTCAAATGTTGAGCTCATTCTCTTTCCTCTCCAATGGTGCAATCCGTTTCTAAATCCAATTGCAGAAAAGAGATAAGGATCCCGTTAGAAACCCAGTGCTCCCCCAGCCTGTCTTGGTACCAGCAGCCACGTCAATAGCAGCCACCAAATGCAATAAGCATACCCTTTAAAAGCCACCCCCACCCACCAGCCCATCATGGCAATTTCTCCCATCTCTCTCTGTCTCTGTCTGTCTCTCCCTTCTTCCCTCCATTCCCCCCATCCTTCCATCCCTTCCTGTCTGACTCACTCTTGAGTCTGACTCTTGGTTTCTATCTCTTGCTCTTGTTTTCTGTCTCTCTGTGTGTCTCTGTCTCACTGTCTTTCTCTCTGTCTGTCTATCTCCCTGTCTCTGTTTCCCAGCCCAAATATCTTGTGTGATATCTGTTGCATGGTATGATCTTTGCTCTACTCCTTGGCCTTCATTGATCTGCCAAGGTACTCCTCTGAAAGACCCTAACAGATCCAACCTACACTCACATGTATCCTATTCAGAAGAGGTCCTGAGTCATCTTCTCTCAGTGATACCTCTCATTTAGAGTCCAACAAGGCTTTTGACAATTTGAATCCTACTCTGAAGACAGAACCTGATACGTTCCCATTGGCATGGCAACCAAGCCTACTTCTTTGAGGGCTCACAGGGATAGGGGCAGATGCACAGGACCTCGGTCTGATGAACATGGCCAGTCCTGATGAGGCCACAGGGGAGGCTGTGTGCTGGGTGCACTGGCTTAGGGTTCATCTAAGATTCACTCTAGGTATGATAATGGCAGTCATCCTCCAGGTGGCTTGGTATCCCTTGTGTTTGGCTATGAGACTAACACTGTCCTATGGGCTTCTCAAGGTTGACTGAATTGTTGAACAGCCTTTGAGTGAATCTGTTGTTCATCTGATCAGGGAGAATCTGCTGCATGCAAACAAGGACTTGGCCTAAAGGCTTATCACAGGTCTGGACATCAGTTGCTAATGAGAAAGGAAGGGACAGAATAAGGGTTTACACCTGCTATAAGCCTTCAGAGACATGGTAAGGCTAGCAAGGCAGATGTCTGGAGTGTATAGCAGCGGGTGGAACAAAGACGGAAATAAGAAATTTTCTAGAAAAAGAACTCATAAGGGAGAGCTCTAGGCAGAGCAGGGAGGGGTGCAGATATGGGAGGCAGTGACTAGGAGATGGGTAGGCAGGCAGAAGCCCAAGCCAAGAGTTGAGAACATAGACTAAGCATTCCAGAACATGCTGCTGATTCCTTGAGGGTTTTGTGCAAGTTGGAAGCTCACAGATTACCAGTCAGCTCTCCCTGTCCTGATTAGCTGTGAGTCACTGTGGCCCTCCTGTCTGGATCACTTCTCTTCCTCCTCAGTTCCCCAAGGAGTCTTATGCATTTTAATGCTTCACACAGCTATGAGCTCTCTGGCCTGGGTCACGGCGACCTACTATCTTCCCTTCTGAACCTCAGACACAGGCAGCTGTTCTTCACGATGCCCCACATGTCTCCCTGGATCTCCCTTTCTGGTCCTGATGAGCCACTGCTGCTTTCCAGCTTCTGGCCCTTGCTGGCCCTACCACTGCCTGTAAACTCTCAAGGTCTCTCTCTATTCATTCTTCTGTACTTTCTGCGCAAGCTCTGCCCATCCTCCAACCCCAGTCCTGCCTGCTCCTATGATATTCTTGCACAATGTCAGTCCTCTGCTTTCTTATTCCAGACACCCATTCAGAGGGTCCCCAAACTGCTCGGCATTTGTTTGCCTGGGGTTTGTGTTTGTTTGTATAGCTCAAGAATTCCAGCAGTGCAGTTCACGGAGGTGGTAAGAGCCTCTAGCCTGTTTCCAGAATGTTTAATTACACAAGGATCGCTGCCACCCTGGCCCCTTCTTTAGATTCGTGCTGCAAATGCTGGGAGAAAGCAAGGGGAGATGTGTCCACTACCATTTTACTGTTCCTTGTATGATCACCTTGGAGCCTGGAAACTCAGGGTAGTAAACAAAGTTCCTGAGATGATTTTTGGGGCATCTTTCTGCACAATAAACTGCCAGCAGGTTAAATAACAGATTAATTTCAGAAAGAAAATCTGTTACATACCTACTCAACTATTTCATTAGAAATTCAAGAGGAAATCCAAAAGTGTAGTCCAATGATCTAGCACTTGCCTAATGTACACCAGCCCTGAATCCTGTCTGCAGTACTGGGAAGCAAAGTCCTGAGGTGTCCTGTCAGTGAGATTCCCACAGCAGGCAGGAAGGTGTAGCTATCTTTCTTTGTGTGTCCCATGGCTAGACCTAGAACCCTGATCCCCAAGTCTTGCATAGACAGCAGTGATGTCACTGGAGTGTAGCTGAAATCTTCATTTTTGAAGGTGTGTTTTAAATTCTGCATCCCCTCCACACAAAGCCAGTGTGGATTTAACTTCCCATCATTTTTTAAAGTCACATTGTCATTGTTCATCTATTTTTCTAAAAATCAGATAGATAGATAGATAGATAGATAGATAGATAGATAGATAGATAGATAGAAAGATAGATACATAGATAGATACGTAGATACATAGATAGATAGATAGATAGATAGATAGATAGATAGATAGATAGATAGATATAGATAGATACATAGATAGAAAGATAGATAGATAGATAGATAGATAGATAGATAGATAGATAGATAGATTGACAGATCTAAAGAAGCAGATAAGAAGATGAATAGACAGATAGGCAGGCAGGTGTAGGCACAGCTACTCGGGGAGGCAGAATGCAGGGAGTTTGACTGCCCTTACCCCATACCCCGGGGCAGGAGTGGGCTATAGAGAAGTGCTGAGGCACTGCTCTGGGGTGGGAAAGTGCAGTCTGAGATTTGGGAAAGTCAGAGCTGTTTCAGGGGTCCTGGGGCCTGCAACAAGGCCAGGCTGTGGGGTGCTCAGACTCTTGGACAGACAGGCGCCACTGGGAGTCTCAGAAGACCAGAGAACAAAGTGGGGACCCGCAGGCTATGGGGGTAAGAGAGGGAATCCCTGACTTGTCCCAGCAGGAGATTGTGGGGGAAAGGGGATCTCAGACTCTTCCAATCAGGGATGACTGTCTTTGGCTTGGTCAATGCAGGCTTGGTGGCCATTGTGGCTGGGAGCACAGAGAGGCCTTCTAAGGGATATTAGGCTCTGTAGGCCAAGGCCTTCGTGATGGCTCCACACAGCGGGGCTTGATGGCTCTGAACAGTTTATTGTCATAGTGGAAAATGAATGTGTAAAACCATACCCAACTTCTCAGTGTGGTCCTGAGTTAAATATCTTTTTTGCAGGGAGGAATGTCTGGGAAGGGGAGCTTATTGGCTAAACCTTCAGGGCCTCTAGGTACCTCATTAGCATGGAGAACTCTGGTTTGGGCCTTATGTCAACTACAGAACATGTTTCTTCTGTGTGAAAGCCATGGCATGTGTTCCAAGTCTGGCAGGGAGCTGGGAGTCACCTAAGCTTCAGGTGTGTGCCCACCGAGTCTCGGGGTCTCCACCTGCTCTACCTGACCAAATGTCCTGGCATGGTTTTAAGTTCCACAGGCAGGCAGTCAGATGGATCTCCAGAGTGCACTTGTTTACTTTCTCCATAGGACTGCATATTCCACCAAACTCAAGATTAAAGTTTTCTCTCCTGTCTTCCCTGAACTGAGCTTCCACAGTTGTACCATGAATATTTGCTGAAGGAAGAGATTGGTTACTATAGGATCTATACTATACTCTTAGCCTCAGATCATATAAGCAAGAAAGAGAAGATATTTCGTTGGCTCAGCATTTGAAAGATTAGGAGTCTAAGGTCATGTGCTAGCATCTAGTGAGGGGCTTCTCTTACATCATCACACAGTAGAGAAAAAGCCAGTTGCCAGCTTGGGTCTGTCCTCTTTTTTTATTATTATTCATTCATCTTTTTTAACAGTCCAATTGTTATCTGCCTCCTAGTTCACCCTCTGATTGTTCCTCATCTCATTCCTCCTCCTTGTCTCCAAGACAATGTCCCCACCCATCCCACCTCCATCCCACCAGACCTCCCCACTCCCTGGGGCTTCAAGTTTCTAGAGGGTTAGGTGAATCTTCTCTCACTGAGGCCAGACCATTCCTCTGCTCTATATGTGTCAGGGGCCTCATATCAGCTGATGTATGCTGTCTGGTTGGTGACTCAGTGTCTGAAAGATCTAGGCAGTCCAGGTCAGTTGAGACTGCTGGTCTTCCTATGGGGTTACCCTCCTCCTCAGTTTCTTCCAGCTTTCCCCTAATTCAACCACAGGGGTCCCCAGCTTCTGTCCATTGGTTGGGTGTACATATCTGCATCTGACTCTTTCAGCTGCTTATTGGGCCTCTTGGAGGGCAGCCATACTTGGCCCCTGTCTGTAAGCACACCATAACATCAGTAATAGTGTCAGGCCTTGTCCTCCCCTTGAGTTGGATCCCAACTTGGGCCTGTCACTGGACCTCCTTTCCTGGGGGTCTGTCCTCTTAAAAACCAACAATGTCATCTCCCTGTTGGCAGATTCGATGACCCAGCACTTAATAGATCCTACAGTTACTCCAAGAAGACTCCTTAATCTTATTTTTTAAAATGAAGCAAAGTAGCAGAATACAGAAATCAACATACAAAACTCATTGGCTTTTCCAGAAATCAAAAGTAAACATCCGGAGAAAGAAATCAGGAAAACAGTCCCATTCATAACATGCCGGGAAACATGAGCAAGGCTAGGCAAATGAGACTGTATCAGATGGAGTGCCGGCTTTGGATACATGAAGTGGACATGAAATGTGTCATCTCAAGCATCCCCTAGGACACACAGCAAGTGCTGCCTCTCTGCTCCCTGCAGAGTCAGTCTGGTGGGAGACGGAGTGCTATGACTTCATGTGTTTCCCTGAAAGTTAAGGTGCTGGAAACATGATTCCTCAATACTGCAGTGCTGGAAGTTGGAGCCAGGTGGGAGATATGAAGATTTTGGGGTCAAGCCTAATCCTAATGAATGCCTTTGGGCTGACGATGGTTTAGCTATATGAGTTTGGAAACCTCTTCCCTTACGCTCGCTTGATTTTAGTAGTAGGATTCTTCCACCTGGACTTAGAAATGCAAGGTGGACAAGACCTTGTCTCACTGGTACACCACGATCTTTGTAGTGCATGTTTAGAGTAAGTAACTGGGCACCTCAAAAATATTTGTTCATGTGGAAGTTCAGAAATACCAGTTGTTATCAGTTATAATGAGTGTATTGCATCCTCACAATGAAAAGAGATCACTCTTGTCTGTGTGTGAGAAATCTCACATTTAAAAGGCAATGTCCTTAACCAGAGGTCATGAGAACTGGACCAGCCTCAGCCCCCTAATGATACTCTTTGGCCTCCTGTGGCCTGTGCATCTCATATAACACAACACAAATGGCCAGCACTTGTACCAGGTGCTTTCTACCCACATGGCTTTGGGAAACTCTTTTCCAATGTTCTCATACACAGCCAATTTGGACCAAGAAGAGGTTGAAACTGGCAGAAGACACTGATCCTAGATTTGTTTTGTTTAATGGGTGTTGTTTTAGTTGAGTTTTAATGGCCTTGGCTAAGTAAAAGTGCTAACATTTTAAAACATCCTAGCTCACCCAACTGCCCACTTAGAGTTTTCTGGACCTAATCAAGCATCGACATTAACTATATGCTTGGGTTTCTGAGCTTTGGAGCCTCCAGCCCTGGACCAGGTGTCTCTGCACCCTAATTACTCAGGATTCTGCCGACATTCTTCTCCCTGCTGAGTGCGCGCGCGCACACACACACACACACACACACACACACACACACACACACACACACACACACACAGTGTTCTGGATAGATCAGCATCTGCCAGGACCTGGGTCCCTAGACCCCACAGATTCCGTGTTACAGGATGACCGTCTCATTCATGTGTCAGTGTATGTAAAGTCTACTCTGGGTATTTTTAGGATAAGCATTCAAACATGTGTGGAGACCCTCAGGAAAAGGGGGAAAGATGCCTACAAAATAGCCCATATATTCAGAAAAAATTTAAACCATATGTTCTTGCTTCTTTTACTGATCCTTTTACAAGTAAACCATTAAAGTGTAGTCCTCTAAGAGCTGTTTGATGTCCCAAGAGCTCCCAAATATTTTACAAGCTGTTTTCCTCAGAACCAAGAGGATGTGTTTAAACTTACCTAAGAGGGATGGAAAGAACCCAAATCTGGAGGATTCTTTCATGGCCTTTGAATCGGACCCAACAAATATTTTGGCCTTTCGCTCTCCGTGGTGGGTGAAATCTGTAACTGCCAGGGTGAAATTGGGCTGACTTGGTTTCTGGACACATGGGAAAAAATGTCTGTGGATGGATCCAGGCTTGGGGAAGGTGCCACATTTGTAAATGTGGCCTTTCTGATGCTTGGCCTCGTTCTCTGCACTAAGGGCCAAGTGAAAATCAAAGGTAATCCTAGCAAATGGGTTCGTAGCCCACTCATCTGAAGGCTGCACCTCACGATTCTCCTACAGTTACAAACTGACTATTGCAAACTGACCTCTCTCTTAGAGATCTCATCTCACTATGTGGACAGAAGTGTCCCAGGAAGATGGCCGCTCTGCACATTCCTTCGCCTGTTCTATCATGGATATACACGTATGATTTCAATCTGGCTTGGGCAGCAGTGCTTGTCCTCTTCTTCTCTCAACTGATGCTGCTCTTAACACATATGTTTTCCTCCCACTAGGTTATTTATTTTATTCTTGATAAAAAATAAATTCAATAATAGTTTTAATATCTCTTTTTTACAGTAGGGTACTCTTTGCAAATTCACACATAAGCAATCTTACTTAGTTCTTATTATTCTTTGGGAACCCTAGGAGCAGCCTTCCCACCATCCTCACCATCCAGAGAGCTGTGGCATTCAGGGGGGAGTGGGTAATGATAGAACTGGCAGGTGTTTCTTGATTTAAAAGAGAAAAAATGGAGGCAGTTTCTTTCGAGAAAGTTTGGTTTCAGCAAATACCACAGGACAGAAAATTCACCCTGTGTGCTAGTGTAGCTGCATTTCAGTGAGCACCATAGGGCACTATAACCACCCAGAGGGCTAGTGTGTCTGCATTGTGTCAAGAACAAGTCAATCTCTAGCCCTAACAAAGCCGAGGAGGGGTGTTAGCCTCCTGGGGACCTGATCACCAATCAGCTGTGAAGACAGAAGTCTTCCCAGTGAGCTGATGACAACCTTCTAGGCTGAGGACAACAGGGAGGGCCAGCCAGGTTCACTGTAGTTTAAGAAAAACAAGATAGTCAAGTTAAGAGACTTCTATGACTCTGTTATTATCCAGAATGAAAAATCACCTCAGGCACCTGGATCTTTTCAGAGTGACAGCACAGTTAAGGCAAAACCCAGGACATTGCCAAATTCCCTGGTTTTCAATACTTCCTTAAGCACCCTGGAGTGTGCATGCTAAGCAGTCAGTACGGTGTTCGGCTTAAACTGTCCTTTGGTATAGCGTGGCAGGACTCATGGGTGTTGTCTCTGACTCCAGGGACACTCCGTCCTCCTCATGTCCAGAGAAGCAGGTGATTCAGTAGACACAAGCACACCAGGTCCTTGAAGCCCCAAGAATTTTTGTCCTTCAGAGGCCAGTGGCAGAAAACCACTAAAGCTGTGCTTTTAGTATTTGCTGATCAATATCTCTTGATAAAGAAAGAGAATACTCTAGAGGTAAATCTGTCTTCCACCTATTACCCATCAAAATAACTCCACCGTTCACCCCTATCCTCATCCTGGAACTCCCTCAGTCACAGTTGGTTCTGCACTGCTCAGCCAGTTGCTGACTCTCTTAGCATCCAGTCACCAGTTTTCTCATAGCTGGCCTTGCCTGTGCCTTCACAGGCAGCATTCTATATGCATGCACACATGCATGCTTTCCCATGCATAGACTCCTGTGCCTCAGTCCTCCCTGTTATTCGATGACATTGACACCTCATATATTTTGTTTGGAAAAAGCTCTCGGAACTTCATTCTGACCTCAGAGGCAAATCTTGGACATCTTGGTCAGGGCCTCTTTCTCTCAGGTTGGGTCCCCTTCTTATCACGACCACACCCTACACTGACCAGTGTTGCCTGCTAATTGTAAGTATAAGAATCAAGACAAGCCTGGCTTCTTTTTTTTTTTTTCTTTTTTCTTTTTTTCGGAGCTGGGGACCGAACCCAGGGCCTTCCGCTTGCTAGGCAAGCGCTCTACCACTGAGCTAAATCCCCAACCCCAGACAAGCCTGGCTTCTAATCATTGATCCACTGGTAGACCTTGCTCAGCTTCTCAGCCACCGGGTCCACTTTTAACGTAACAGGAAAAATAACATTAAAATTATTTAAAATGGTTGCTGTCAATGTTTCAATGTGACTATCCATGTCAAGGCTTGTCTCTTTTCTTTTTTCAATGTAGTGAACAGCCTGTCTGTCTCTAGTTATTATGTTTTCTAGGATTGTGTATTTCAACTCTCTTCTTACTGAAGTCTTTGAAACATCAGACAGGACTGGAGCCACGGTGCTTGTTACAGACAAGGTCGTCTGTTGAACGGTTGGACCACGGGAGAGTTCTTTGGAGCTCACTTCTTCCCAAGCCATGGCCTGCATATGCTAAGCCGAGCATTGTGACTCAGCCCTTTCTTCCTCCTCGTGCCTCAGAGATGTACATGGTAAGCTTCTCTGCATCATGTGTTCTCAGTTCTGTCTGCCTGCAATTAGGTCGTGTGGTGCACCAAGTCACATGGCCTCGCCCTGGTCCTGAGATGAACCTCCACTCAGCCCGACATCAGCACTTTAACATTTGCGTTTGGAGCCACATAAAAGGTCACTTCTAATGTGACTGGGAATGCCACACCTGCGGACGATGAGGGAGACAAAGGAGTACGTGTGGATCCTGCTAATTGGATTCAATTCTGTCAATTTATCTCCTGTTCCTTGGCAGAGAAGGAAGGAGCCTGGACTTCTGTTAATTATCACCGTACTCCTGATTGCAGATGCTCCTTCTGCGCTGGGGCTTCTGTGACAGAATGCTGCAGCTGGAGGAGAAACAGGGAAGCCTCACTGTGCAGGAGACTCAAACCCTCCCTTGAGGTGTCAGCAGAGCTGGCTTCTTCTGGGTACGCTTGCCTTTTCACACGGGTGGAGCAGTCCTCCATGTCTCCACAAGCTCGTCACGCTGTGCTTGTCTTTTAACATCTCAAATCTCTGCTTTTTTTAAAGGACGCTAGTCATGTCAGGCTATGGAACACACAATTGACATCTCTTAGTTGCTTACATAAAAGCCCTTCCTACAAAGAAGCTCCCAACCTGAGGTGCTTGAGGTTGGGAGCCAGCCTATCTTTTCTGCTAGATGGTCACCTCAGGGCTCCACCATAGCTCTGGAAATGCTTGTACCGTCCCTCAACCCTCAGTTTGCTCTCTTCACTTCTAACCCTTTTAATCTCTGTCTTGCACTTCTTGAAAGCATCTCCAAATCAAACGTCTTAATTTTAGGTAATCTTATCTGTCTCGGTCTGAAGGGTTTCTCTGCCATAATGGCCCAAGGGAGAGTACAAAGGCAAACCTAATGTCACTTTCTATGTCACTAAAAGGCTAGAAGTAAGCCTTTAGCAAAAGCCAGTCAAATCCATGCATGCAGACAGAGAATGGCCTAAAACCAGAAGGATCCACGATGCAGCCGAGTTGAGCAGATGCAGAGAGTATCCAGTCATGGGTCCAGAGGTTGTCCATACAGACTTATTTTCTTGTCATTACAAGATAATGCAGTCACACAGCCATTTGCATAGAATTTACATTGCATCCCTATAAATAGGCCAGAGATGATTTAGAGTGAAAGGGTGTGTGTTTCACTTATGAGAACACTATTTTGCATACTGGACTCCAGTGTCCACAGATTCTCCGATCCTCCATGAAAAGGGCTGGCACTCTAGGAAAATTAAAGAGCCACATTTCTAGTCAGGACCCTGCCTTAGCTTACCAAACCGAAGAGTAACTTACCACAAGCTGTGCTGGGAACCAAAACCAAACCAAACCAAAGAGTAACTTACCACAAGCTGTGCTGGGAACTCTTCCTCTAAGACAGCAGGGTAACTATCAGCTCATTCACTGGATATGTGCCCCCTGCTGGGCCTTGACGAGAAGTGGAGAACACCGATGGAGCATGACGTTGTAAGCCAGCCCAGTCCGGATACCTGCTCCGTCAGTACCCATTGGTGTCTCTCAGTCAGGGATTTACACACCCGAGTTAAGGCTTCTGAAAACAAAGTGTCAAAAACGTTTGCCCTTTGGTTCCAAGACTCACCCCTCTGAATACACACACACACACACAGAGAGAGAGAGAGAGAGAGAGAGAGAGAGAGAGAGAGAGGAAGGGAGGGAGAGAGAGAGAGAGGGAGAGAGAGGGAGGAAAGGAGGGAGAGAGAGAGAAAGAGGGAGGGAGGGAGAGAGAGAGGGAGGGAGGGAGAGAGAGAGGGAGGGAGGGAGAGAGGGAGAGAGAGGGAGGGAGGGAGGGGGAGAGAGAGAGAGAGAGAGAGAGAGACAGAGAGAGATCAGCTTAGTCATGAACAGTTACAGCAAAACGGTCCTTACCCAGTCAAAAGATAGATAAGGACCTGTAAGTCCTGCAGGATTCCTCCACTGTCCCCAAGCCACGCTTTATGAAGCTATTGCCATTAAGCTTCCCTTCAGGTAGAAATGGCTCCCCCTGTCCCCAACCTCCAAGCCTCCACTCACTTTCTTCTAGGCTCCATCTTCTAGGCTCTTCATCATTCCTGGGTCCATTCCCAAGGCGTTCTCTGGCTTTTCTCAGTCTCTCCTAACGGTCCCAACAGGCTTCCTCTTACAAAATAAAACACAAGCTGAAACAGTCCCTGAACCCAAAAGGTGCTGGCTTGGGACTGCCTGCAATTTTTCAAGAATGAA
The DNA here is from genome assembly GCF_021556685.1 of Rattus norvegicus. NCBI lineage: Eukaryota > Metazoa > Chordata > Mammalia > Rodentia > Muridae > Rattus > Rattus norvegicus. The sequence continues at coordinate 152,121,382 of NC_141537.1, read as the reverse complement.
AATAATAGTACGTTAAAAAGCTCAAAACCTTTTTTTGAAAAATGATTCAGAGCCATGATCACAGCTCCCTGCACAACTGCCTTTGTCTCTGAGGACTTGATAGCCTGGCTCCGCTTAAGACGTTTCACACACCCAGGAAAAGTCCGAGAAGTTAATGCGCAGAGACTCCGTGTCATTTACAGGACATACCTTCTCCTCGAAAGCGTCTGCGTTAATCAAAAGTGACTAAAGCCAGGCCCCCACTGGGCCTTCTTTCACAGCTTGAAAGAAGGAAGAACAGGAGAGATGGTTATCTGACAGTTCAGCAGAGAGTCGCTCCTTTCCATGAAAATACACAAGCTGACAACCTCGGCGCTGTGCGTTTACAATTTGTCTGATCTCATCGCCTTTCGGCCCAGGCAAGTCTGGCTTGTGTATTCAAACACAGGGGCTGCTGTGGGGCTTTTTCATGGAAGGCTGCACTTAGACCAGAAACTTGGCTCTTAGGTCACCTTGAATGTCACCTTCAGGGCTGCCATCAGTGTTTTAGGCCATCGGCATAGTGTCTCTGATTCCCTGTATTCCTGCAGCCATTCTGTCATTTTCTGCACAGGCTCTGGTGTGGGGTGTGCACCTATCTCAGACCACGGGCTTCTGGGATCTTCACCAGGAGTCTTTGCTGCTACTGTGGATTGTTGAGGCCTTCACCCTGGAAAACAGGAATGCTGCTTGGTCTAGAGCAATGTGGAGTGGGAGAGAATGAGCGCCATCACTTCTATCTAGGTGGTGTTCTTCCCAGATACTATTTTATGTGAGACAGAGGTTGTTCACACAAGCACACACACATGTTTACATGTGTGTCTGTCTCTGTGTATGTCTCAGTGTGTGTGTGTGTGTGTGTGTGTGTGTGTGTGTGTGTCTGCGTGTCTGTGTTTTATAAAGATTTTCTTTTAAGCGTAAGAGTATTTTTTAGGAAAGAAGTTAGTTCAATGTGCTCCAAGAAGCTCTATTTTTAAAATGGGGAATTAAAAATGAACTCAAAGATGTAAAAATTCTGCCCTATTGATCAGCTCTGTGGTGAGTGGGTGGTGAGATTTTTGGCACAGTGAGTGCTGGCTTCTCGCCTAATGTCTGATGTAGGCCAGGATCTTCAGACAGTTTTTCTCTAACCAACCGGTAGTTCTATCATCCATGGGGGCAGATTCCAAGATTAATAGGCCAAATTCAAGATTGACATCCATCACTTATATCTGAAACCAGTGCCAGGGACTCAAGTTGCAAGAAAGGGTTTGGATTTGCAGACTTCCTGAGTCACCAGAGACAGGAACACTGAGAAGAGACCGTGACACCAACTCCAGCAGTACAATGCCTTGACTGTTTTGTGTTATGTGACAACATCCTTGACGCGCTACACAGAGCAGTGATTGCATGGTTAGAGAAATGGCAGGAGACCCTGAGAGGCCAGTCTCATGCTTCCTAGCATCTCACTCCCCTAACACACACCTGCAATGTCCGACCAGCTCAGAGACTCCAGCGTCAATCTCTCCTCAAAGACAGTCATAAGCTAATTACTGTCCACCACTCCACACTCCCTGAGGTCTCCCCTTTCAATACTGTTTGAGGAACAAATCTCAATATGAATTTTCACAGAGATAAATTACATCCACGCAGCAGCAGCCACCAGTGACTGAGGAAAGCACCTCATTGTCCTACAGGAAGCTTTATGCCTTGCAAATAGTGGTCAGTGAAATGGGAGTTTTGGCAGGCCTCTGGCTTTAACCCACATAAGGACTGGTGATAACTGTGGAAAGCACCTTGCCCATCCCATGCAGCCGTGCACACATGTGTGCACATAGACAGCACCAGCAAACTAATCAAGTTAATCTTAATCCAAAGTGAAATTTCCCCTCTACAGTCTATTTCAACAGTTCTCCAACTTTATGTAACAAGCAAGAACCGAGTGCCTAGGAGCTAGCCAAGGGAGCAACTGCCTGTCAACCATCCAAGAACCACCAGCTCTTAGGCCAGAGTTAGAGGACTTTTCAGAGATGTCTGTGACCCCCCAAGAAGCTCTTCTAAGGCAAGCAATTGCTATGGATGAGAGTATGTGTTTCGGAGACAAAGAAGTTTCAGAGGGGAATGAGAGCACCCAGGCCTGGAGCTGAAAAATGAAGCCGTTCTCTGCACTCTCTTGATCATATGACTCTCAAGGGAAGGATCACCACTCCTCTGTAATCCAGCTTTCTCTTATCCTCATGATGAGTGTGTAAAAAACTGCTTCCAAAATGTGCTGCTAAACTACCCAGTGATTAAAAGCTTCCCATACCTCAGGAACAAGCTGGAACAAGTCAAGATAAGCAGACTTTACCGCAGGACTTATTTGAGCTGCAAACACACTAATATGTCACCTCGGTCCCAGATAGAGTCAGTTATAATCTGTAACATGTTCCACATGACTCCACCAACTACTTCTCTAGCTGGGAACACTCTGTGATGATAGAACGCTGCTAAACAGCGTGGGGAAAATGTCCATCTGCTGAGCTCTTTAATAAAAGCCGGCTACAATTATATCAGTTTTAGCTACGTCCTGCCAAGTCGTTGGAAGGGGGCACAGTATAGCACTAGAAGGTCACATAGTGGCGTCTCAGCAAGGGTTTCTGCCCTGTCCCTCATATGGTTTGGCTTCAGCCCATTCAGAGGGCTATGGGTATGGCTTGTTACGGACTAACTTCATGAAAGATCAGGGACCCTTCTGGGATAGCCTCATGCTAAGGAGCAGATTAGATACTCACAAGGTAGGAGTGATTCAGAAAACACCACCTCCCTCTCTCTAAATGTTTCCAGAATCTGATTTGCCATCACCTGCAGCCTGGCAAATCACCCTATCTCCTGGTATAGCTTCTCTCAGCCATCACCAGAGTAAACTTGCTGAAACTCAAAGTAAATTGTGGCATGCCTAACCTGAGAGATTTCTGTGGCTCCTCGATAAGCCCAGAGTCAAAGCCCTTGCACTTCCTCATAAAGTCTCTGTAACCAGTTTGTCCTCATCACCCAATCCCAAACCCCAAGGAACTATGTCTCAGTTCATTCCCTTTCATCTGCCCCTGGTTCACGTTGCTCCATCCAGTTTTGGTCCTGTATCCATTACTTTTCTGTGATAAAATACCACAACCACAGTCTGACAGTTTGTATGTACTTCACACAGGGAGTCATACTATTAAGAGGTGTGGCCTTGTTGGAGTACGTGTGTCACTGTGGACATGGGCTTTAAGATCCTCATCCCAGCTGTCTGGAAGCCACCTTCAGAACAAGAGGTAGAACTCTCAGCTCCTCCAACCACACACCTGCCTGGACACTGCTATGCTCCCTCCTTGATGATAATGGACTGAACCTCTGAGCCTGTAAGCCAGCCCCAATTAAATGTCTTTATAAGACTTGCCTCAGTCATGGTATAAAACCCTAAGACACAAGGAAATTCATGGAAGAAAGAGTTTATTTGGGCTTATGGTTACAGATAAATAAGAGTCCACAAATACAGGGAGATATGGCTGCTAGCAGTAGGCATGGTGGCTGGAATAGTATGCTGAGATCTCACATCCTTTATTGTAAGCACAGAGAAGAGAAAGCTAGGTGGAAGTTAGTATGAAGATTAAGCTCTCAGAACCCACCCCGGTGACATTTATACACCACTGCCATCTAAATATCCCAAACAGTGTGACCAACTGGAGACCAAGTGATCAGATGCTTGAAACTGTGAAGGATATTTCTTGTTCAAACCACCACATCTCACTCCCTTACTCCATAGTCTCCGGATTACATCATAATTCACAATGCACCAAGTCCACCCTCAAAAGTCCCTAGCCTTTCATAAACGTAACATGGTTTAAAAGTCCCAAGTCCAGCATCTCCCCTGAGACTCAAGACAATCTCTTCATTGTAACACCCTGAAGTCCAAAGGCAAATTATATACTTCCAAAAAATAATGGTCTAGAGTATACAGTGACATTCCAAAAGGAGAAGTGGGGTACAGTGAGGAAATACTAGACCAATGCAGACCAGAACTCAGTGGAGCAAACTCCAACTCCTGTTCTTCCATATCTAATGTCTGGGACTTGAATTTCGAATGGCTCTAGATGACACTGGGCTTCCGGGTTTGCTGCCTGTAACACGAATCTCTCTCCTGTAGTGATTCTACTTCCTATATGCATCTCTTCTCAGCAGACATTCCATGGTTCTCACATCTCCAACACCTTGGGAGTCTCCAATGGAGCCTAGAGTTTTCTATATGCATCTCTTCTCAGCAGACATTCCATGGTTCTCACATCTCCAGCACCTTGGGAGTCTCCAATGGAGCCTAGAGTTTTCCTCCACAGCATCATACACCACTTCCTCATGGGCTTTTGCACTCAGGGCCTTTACTCAGGGCCTCCCTAGCTACACATTGACTCTCTTGATCCACTCCCTGAAACCATGGAGGAAGAATTGACAACCCCTTCAACCTCGAGTCCTTCATGCCTCTCTTTAGTTGCCAGCATGGACTGGACCTGCATCCTTGAACAACAGCAGCTTCCATCGGCGTGCTCGCTGGGAGCATCAATGCCTTGCTCTTGCATAGGTCAGACCCTTAGCTTGGTAGTGTCTTGCCCTGGAGACACCCTTCTCTTTAACCCAGTGCTCATCAGAAGGACTTTCAATGGCACTCATCCTAATATCACATTAGCAGAAACCTTGGTTGAAACACTGCTTCCTGGTGTGCTTTATTTTCTCTTCAAACTGCACATTCCTTTCTGCTTCACCTGATTTTTTTCCACTGGTTGTTAATAATAAGTTGTTAATAATAATAGCCATGCTACCGAGTCATATTATGCTGCCTTGAAATTGCCCATTAAATTCTGCTTACAGTGTTCAACAGTTCCTCTACTCCAAAGTCCCAAAGTCTTCCATATTCCTCCCTACATGGTCAGGTTCTTCAGAGCAACAGCCTACTCTCTGCTACCAACTTTTATATTAGTTGCTTTTATGTCACCTTGTAAGAAACAGCTTAAGGCCTGAGATCCCTGTGTGACATTCTTATCCCTGCACTCCAGGATCCAGGATGTGTTTAGCAGGCTCATTTAATACAGAATAAGATATGGTGCTGTGGTGTGGGGTTTCAGTGTTGTTTCGTCTTATCTCATAGAGCTTTTTGTCATGCCCAAATAAGGCCGCTGTGCTCTATGGTGTCCTTAGAGTCCCTGTCATCCATGCCTTCTACTCTGTATCTTTGTTGTTTAGTTTTGTGATGTTCGACCCAGAAGCACAAGCTCATACACCACCAGCTCCAAAAAACAAATTGAGAAGTCGCCATTCCTGTGATTTGGTGGAAATTGCACCTGGACCTCAGAATGTTGACAAGACGATCAGCAGAGTTCTGCGCTTACTATCTGTGGAGCACTTCAGATGCAAAGGAAGCAGTATAAGGAAGAAAGGGGGAACTTTAGCTAGACTAAGTAAAGCTAGCATTACAAGACTAGCATTACAAAACGTAAGAGAGCAAGTAAAATGGAAGAAATTAATTGTTCTATATTGGTAGTTGAAGTCAATGCAGATGGGCTAGATTTTCTTACTCAAAGGCAAGATCCAACAAACAGAATGAAAGTAAAATTGAGGAATAAAGGCCCTAAAAAGAAGAAAGTAAAAATCAAATGACAAAAGCTGTGTGCAGTGTTGAATATTATAATCCTAGTATTCTGGAAGCTGAGACAAGAGGGCTGTGAGGAAAAGCCAGCAAGGAATACATAGACCTTAAGGTAAGCCAACCAACAGACACACAGAAAGCAAAAGTCTGAGGCTCCTTGAAGATGTAATGGATGTTTGTGTTCTTAATACTTCCACCAGTACAGGTAAAAATGTAGAAATTACATAACAAAGACTGGACGGTTAAAATGTACACAGGTTGGATAATTGTCTGAGGAAAGCACGTACCAACAAATTAGATGTTAGTGAGTTTGTTGTGTTTCCTTTTGGTTTAATATACCCCAGTCTGGGAATTAGAAAAGAACCTAGAGATGCCAATAAGAATCGATGATGATGGCACTCTTGCCGGTCGTTGTGTGTAATGTGCAGCAATCATGGCTAGCCATCTGGAACTCAACAATGGCACCAAGATGCCCACCCTGGGCCTGGGCACCTGGAAGTCTCCTCCTGGCCAGGTGACCGAGGCTGTGAAGGTTGCTATCGACATGGGGTATCGCCACATTGACTGCACCCAGGTGGCCCTCCAGGAGAAGCTCAAGGAGCAGGTGGTGAAGCGCCAGGATCTCTTCATTGTCAGCAAGCTGTGGTGCACGTTCCACGACCAGAGCATGGTGAAAGGGGCCTGCCAGAAGACGCTGAGTGACCTGCAGCTGGACTATCTGGACCTCTACCTTACTCACTGGCCAACTGGCTTCAAGCCTGGGCCTGACTATTTCCCCCTGGATGCATTGGGAAACGTGATTCCTAGTGACACTGATTTTGTGGACACTTGGACGGCTATGGAGCAGCTGGTGGATGAAGGTTTGGTAAAAGCGATTGGAGTCTCCAACTTCAACCCTCTTCAGATTGAGAGGATCTTGAACAAACCTGGCTTAAAGTATAAGCCTGCTGTTAACCAGATCGAGTGCCACCCATACTTAACTCAGGAGAAGCTGATTGAGTACTGCCATTGCAAAGGCATCATGGTGACTGCATACAGTCCCCTTGGTTCTCCTGACAGGCCCTGGGCCAAGCCTGAGGACACCTCTCTCCTGGAGGATCCCAGGATCAAGGAAATTGCAGCCAAGTACAATAAAACTACAGCCCAGGTACTGATCTGGTTCCCCATCCAAAGGAACCTGGTTGTGATCCCCAAGTCTGTGACACCAGCACGCATTGCTGACAACTTTAAGGTCTTTGACTTTGAGCTGAGCAGCGAGGACATGGCCACTCTACTCAGCTACAACAGGAACTGGAGGGTGTGCGCCTTGATGAGCTGTGTCAAACACAAGGATTACCCCTTCCATGCAGAAGTCTGAAGCTATGGTGGACAAATCCCTGCTTGTCCCCAAGCGACTTAACACATGTTCTTTCTGCCTCATCTGCCCTTGCAAGTGTCCCTTTGCACTGGGTGGCACCTTGCAGACCAGATGGTGAGAGTTTGTTAGTTTGACGTAGAATGTGGAGGGCAGTACCAGTAGCTGAGGAGTTTCTTCAGCCTTTCTTGGTCTTTCTTCTTCCTACCTGGAGGACTTTAACATAAGTACCTTTTCCAACCAAAGAGAAGCAAGATTTATAGCTCAAGTCATGCCACTAACACTTAAATTTGAGTGCTCAGAACTCCAATCCTATGGGGGTCAGACTTTTTGCCTCAAATAAAAACTGCTTTTGTGAAAAAAAAAAAAAAGAATTGATGATGATGATGATGACGATGACGACAACGACGATGATATAATAATTTTTTTAAAAATTCCCCTTCTGACTGAAAGAGCTTGAAGGGGTTCGAGACCCCATATGAACAACAATGCCAACCAACCAGAGCTTCCAGGGACTAAGCCACTACCCAAAGACTATACACGGACTGACCCTGGGCTCCAACCTCATAGGTAGCAATGAATGGCCTAGTAAGAGCACCAGTGGAAGGGGAAGCCCTTGGTCCTGCCAAGACTGAACCCCCAGTGAACGTAATTGTTGGGGGGAGGGCGGTAATGAGGGGAGGGTGGGGAGGGGACCACCCATATAGAGGGGGAGGGGTTAGGGGGATGTTTGCCCGGAAACCGAGAAAGGGAATAACATTCGAAATGTAAATAAGAAATACTCAAGTTGGGCTGGAGAGATGGCTCAGTGGTTAAGAGCACTGACTGCTCTTCCAGAGGTCCTGAGTTCAATTCCCAGCAACCACATGGTGGCTTATGACCATCTGTAATGGCATCTGATGTCCTCTTCTGGTGTGTCTGAAAATAGCTACAGTGTACTCCCATACATAAAATAAAAAAAACTTTAAAAAAAAAAAGAAATACTCAAGTTAATAAAAAATATATATATGTATATATATATATAAGAAAAAATTAAAAAAAGAAATGCAAATAAGAAATACTCAAGTTAATAAAGTTAAAAAAAAGAAAAAAATTCCCCTTCTAAAACAAAATGAAGAAACAAGATTGTTGTGATAGTCTTTTTATGCACTATGTAAAGGTTGGTTTTGTATTATTCAAATGTTGATTTCTGTACTGGCAAAGAGCCGAGGACCGTCCAAACTTTGGTATTGTTATTTTGGATCATCACCTGCCTCAGTATTTTGTAAACTCACACCTTGCTCACCTCCTGCTTGATCTAATAAATATCTGACAGCCAAAAAAAAGTATGATACCAACACCACACTCCACAGACCCAAAGAAGCTAAACAAAGAGAAAGGCCCAAGTGAGGATGCTTGAACCTCACTTAGAAGGAGGAATAAAATAGTCATAGGAGGCAGATGGAGGGAGGGACCAGGATGGGAAAGGTGAATTGGGGGATTTCAGGATGAAGTATGGTGAGAGACAGGGGAGAGGACCAAAGGAGAATGAATGTAAATGAGCAGCTGGCAGGGACAGGGTGTGGGGGGCATCTGTAGGACACGCCAAAAACCTGGGATGGGGAAGCTCCCAGGATTCTATGGGGATGACTTTAGCTGAGACTCCTAGAGGTAGGAATATGGAATCTGCGATGGCCACCTCCTGAAGCCAGGCCCACAGCATGCTTGCAGACAGTAGCCTACCATAACTGTCCTCTGAGAGGCTCCACCCAGCAAATGACTGAAACAGACACAGAGACCCACAGCCAAACATTGGAGGGAGCTCTGGGAAGAGTTGGGGAAGGATGGAGGGTCCCAGAAGGGATAGGAATTCCACAGACAGACCAACAGAGTCAACTATCCTTGGATCCTTGTGGACTCTCAGAAACTTAACCACCAAAGAGCATAGACTGGATGGGCCAAGGCCCCCTGCACATATGTAGCAGATGTGCAGCTTGGTTCTCATGTGGGTCCCCCAACAAATGGAGCGAGGGCTGTCTCTAAAGCTGTTGCCTGTCTGTGGATCCCTTTCCCCTAACTGGGCTGCCTTGTCTAGCCTCAGTGGGAGAGGATGAATTTAGCCCTGAAGAGACTTTATGTGCCAGGGTGGGGGCTACCCAAGGGAGCCTTCACCCTTCTCAGAGAAGTGGAGGGGAGCATGGGGAAGGAACTGTTTGACAGAGGAGGAAGCAGTGATTAGGATGTAGGGTGAATTAATGAATTAATGGGGAGAAAGTAAAAACAAAGAAAAGAAAGATCTGACAGTCAGTAGCTGGGCAGTAAGAGGAAAGACAGGACATGCAGGCAAAAATAGGCTCTGTGAGAAGAATCAGGCAGACGTGGATTAGAATAGTCAGGTTAATATAATTTAGATGAGTTAGCTGGGAGGTAGCTAGTGAGACCTAAGCTACAATAAATAATAGTAAGTTTCCATGTTATTATTCAGGAGCTGTCAAGTCCAGGACAGTCTGGAGACAGAAATGGAGCAATATTACAAGATATATTTTGAACTGTAGATATTAAACTCTAGTAGAAGTCCACACAAGAATGCCATGTCCACCTTCCTCCCAGCAGCAAGGGCAACATGGGAAGTCTATGTGGTCACTCTTTCAAGAGTGTGATGAGACTGCTCTAATTCACTGAAGGAGACAGCAGAGAAGGTGCAAAAGGGAAGTCTGGGATTTGACCTTTGGCACACATCAATGGGATGTCCCCTCCTCCCAGACTCTCAAAAGTGTCAGTGGGCACACCAACGCTCAGTAATAATTAAGCATCTGTCCATCCAAGGATGGAAAGCTGTCAGAAGATACTGGCTGAAAGGCAAAATTAGATTAGAACCCAGAGCTTCAAAACATAGAATCTGAGGTGCCCGAGGACCAGTTAAACATTGTCAGACTAAGAAGACTTCAGTGTGAATGGAAAAAGACAGTCAACAAATGAGAAGAGATCACAGGTGTTGGAATAGTCTCCCAGGAAAGGTAAGTCTGACCCTGTCCTTGTCAGGCAGCTGCTTCTCTCTGACACACTCCAGACATCCTGTTCTGGTTCTTCCCAGTGTCCACACAAGGAATGGCAATTGGCTCCCATAGGCCTATAGAGAGTGGCACTATTAGGAGGTATGGCCTTGTTGGAGTAGGCGTGGCCTTGCCAGAGGAAGTGTGTCACTGTGAGAGCTTTGAGGTCTCACATGCTCAAGCTATGCCCAATGTGGCACAGTCTCCTTCTGTTGCCTCAGAACAATAGGTAGAGTTAACTCTCGGTTATCATAAAAATCCTTCAGTAAGCAATTGTGAAAATACTTAAAAGCAAATTAAAGAACAGAATCTGAGAAAAAGCATTGAAAGGAATAAAACAGAAACTCCACTATTTGAAAATGTGCAAAACTAGAAACAGAGATTGAATGGAGAGAATGCAAGAGGCAGTGAAAGAACTCAAACTAGAAGCTATCCAAGCTCGGAATTTTCCAAATTTGGGGAACTATCTAAACTTAAATAGTCTAAAAGCTGAACAAATCCTAAACGAAATTTAAAAAAAAACACTGATGTTACATTATACTCAAAATTTCAAAAGCTAGAGACAAGGAAAAGCATCCTTGAAGGCAGTCAGAACTGTTCTGAAAGAAGTTTGAACCTGCTCACACCCTTCTCGGAACTCAAGGAAGTCAGAGGGAAGTGACATATTTTTCAAGTGCTGAAAGAAAATAATTACCACCCTGGGACTCTACACTCAATGAAAATATCTTGTGGTAGGAGGGAGTGCCTTTTGGGAATATGCCCAAGAGTCCTATAGCTGGGCCTTGAAGTGGATCGATTCCCAATTTTCCTAAGGAACCAGCATATTGATTCCCATGGTGGCTGTTCAAGTTCGCACTCCCACCAGCAACGGAGGAGTGCCCACTTCATTCTACATCCTCGCCAGCATAGGTTGTCACTTATGTGATTGATCTTAGCCATTCTGACAGGTGTACGATAGAATCTCAAAGTAGTTCTGATTTGAATTTCCCAGAAATCCAAGGACGTTGAACATTTAAGTACTCTGCTTAGATTTGTACTTCAGTTTTAACTGTTTTTTTTTAAACATCCGGTTTCTTGAGTTCTTTATATATGTTGGATATTAGACCTCTATTGAATGTGGAGTTGGTAAAAAATATTTTCTCATTCTGTAGACTGTCTCTTTGTCTTATTAGCAGAAGCTTTTCAGTGTCATGAGGTCCCATTTATTAATTATTGAAGTTAGTGCCTGTGCTCTCTTTAGGAGGTTGTCTCCTGTGCCAGTGCATTCCAGGCTCTCCCTTATATCTAGTTCAGTATGTCTGGTTTTATGTTGATATCTTTGACCCACTTAGATTTGAGTTTTGTGCAGAGTAATTAATATGAATCTATTTAGATCTTTCTACATTCAGACATCCAGCACCACTTTGTGTGTATTTCCGGCTTCTTTTGCAAGAATCAGATGTCTATAGGTGTGTGAATTTATGTCTGTGTTTTAATTCTATTCCATTGATTAACGTATCTAATTTATGCTAATATCATGCACTCTTCATTGCTGTAACTCAGTACAACTTGAAATGAGAAATGTGGATACCTGCAGCAGTTCTTTTATTGTTCAGTCACCTGCTTAATTATGTTCATAATAGCCAGAAACTGGGAAAAAAAAACCCTAGATGTCCTTTAACTGTAGAATGGATGAAGAAAATGTGGTGCATTTACATAGTGAAATACTACTCAGAAGTTAAAAAAATTACATTATGAAATTTGCAAGCAAATGGATCCAATTAGGAAAAATATATCCTAAGTGAGGTAATCCAAGACCCCGAAAGCTAAATATGGTATGTATTCATTTAGAAGTGAATAATAGGTGTTGAGTAAATGATAATCAAGATATAATCCACAGACCAGAAATGCTAGGTAAAGAGAAGAGCTATAGAGGGGAAGTGTGAATCTCCCTGGGAAGGGGAAATAGACTTTGTGGGTGGACTGGGGGTGAAAGGGGACTGAAGCAGAACAGATCAGGCAGGGGGAGTGGGGTAGGCAAGGATCAGGCAAGGAGACGATGTGGGAATGTGTGGAGGCATTTGGGGAGTGGTATGGAAACCTGGGGCAATGGAAACTTTCTGGAATTCATGAGGGTCACCCTAGTGAGGACTTCTAGTAATGGGGGATCTAGAGCCTGACCTGCCATCTTTTTAGCCAGGTAAGGCTTTCAGTGGTGAGATGGACTAATTTTGGTTGAGTAGGTGGCCAAGGCAATCCAATGAAGATCTCTAAACACCCCAGACTGATGCTAGGACAGAAAGTTACTCTCTGGGAGTGGGGCCCCACTGCCAAGGAAAACTCATTCAGCTCATTGAATATAGAGAGGTAGAAATGGTGTACGCTTAGAGTCTTCACCCTTGCACTCTGGTCGCTGGTGGGAGAAGGGACTGCAGGCTATGGAAAGACACCAACCCAACCCCAAAACCCTCGACCTATAATCTGTCCTCCCTGAAAAGCATACTGGGGTAATGGTGGCACAGACATGTAGGAGTAGCCAACCAATGTCTTATTGAACTTGAGGACTTGTCTTATTTAGAGTTTTATTGCTATGAAGAAACACCATGACCACAACAACTCTTACAAAAGAAAACATTTAATTGGGACTCGTGTACAGTCTCAGAGGTTTAGTCCATAATCGTCATGGTGTGAAATATGGCAGAGTGCAGGTAGGCATGGTGCTGGAGACGGAGCTGAGAGTTTAGCATCTTGATCCAAAGGCAGCAGAAGGCAATTGTTTGCCAACCTGGACATAACATGAGCATAGGAGACTTTAAAGCCTAACCCCACAGTGACGCACTTCCTCCAACAAGGCCATACCTACTCCAACAAGGCCATACATACATCCTGATAGAGTCACTCCTCATGAGCCAACCATTCAAATGCACAGGTCAGGACTAAATCTATTCAAACCATCACAGGTATACTCTACAAGAAGGGCCCAGGTCTAATGCTTGAAGGCCATAAACCAGAGACTAGATAGCTAGAGACCTAGAATAGAAACAAACACAACTAACTGGTCTTTTAAAAAAATCAATGAAATGATCCCTAATGGTATACTGCTGTACTCATAGATCAGTGCCTTGTCCAGTCACAATTAGAGAGCCTTCTTCTGGAAGCAGGTGGGTACCAGAGACACATAGCCAAACATATGGAGAGAGAGTCTAAATTGGAGGTCTCCATCAGGTCCCTCCCCTAGAGCTCAGGGAACCTCTCAGAAGAGGGCATGGAAGGGTTGTAGAAGTCAGAGCAGTCAAGGACACCAGAAGAACACAGCTTACTGAATCAACTAAGCAGGACTCACATGGGACTCACAGAGACTGAAATGGCTGAAAAAGCATGGGGATGGCATGAGTCTGTACCAGGTCCCCTGCAGATAGGTATGGCTGTTAGCTTGGAGTTTTGTGGGACTCCCAACAGTGGGAATGTATCTCTGACTCTTCTGCGTGCTCTTGGGACTTTCCCTCCTATTGGGTTGCCTTGTCCAGCCTCAGTGTAAGGACTTTCACCTTGTTTTACTGTATCTTCTGTTTGCCTTGGTTGGCTGTCTGTCATCTTTTAGAAGCCTGCTCTTTTCTGAAAAGGAAACAGAGTGGGAGTGGATCTGGGGAAGAGGGAAGTAAGGGAAAGCTAGGAGGAGTGGAGAGAGGCAACCTGAAAGTAAAGAGATGGGAAAACAACATGTTTAAATCTTAAGAAATGGAATCGAGAATGATATGATGATGGCATCACACAGAGAGTCAACAAAGACAATCCTCAAGCCAATATGGATGCAAACATTCTCAGAATATAAGTGAATAGTGTTGTGGAAATTATTACTCTGGGAGTTGCTATACTGTTTTGCTGCCTTTAAATATATATTAGGGGTTTCTACCCCATTTCAGATTATTTGGTTTCTAAATAAAAGACACAGAGACCTTTAGATTTATAATAAGCTTTAGAGCACCAGAGCTGGGCAGATAATGACCATCTATGATATTTTGTCTACTTACCTGTCAAAGTCCCTGTAATGTCACTTGACATGATTTGTTTGGGCTGCTCCTGCTCCATCAGGACAGCCCTCAAGCCCATGTTCATGTGATTCATGCTACCCCATAACCTCAACTTTCTTCTCTTTCTATTCCTCATGCTTCCTCCCTCAGACCTGAAGGCCAGGAACCATTACTCTGTCCCATCTCTTTGGCCCAGCTCAGGTTATAGACATCTTTATTAACCAATCAGAGATAACTTGTGTGGCGAGTTTACATAGCATCATTTGGTATATATAACGATCTCCTCACTGGAGGCAAGCAGATCTTGGTGGCCAGTATTTAGTATTTGAATACATAGAAGCACAAGACTATCCCCATACATTCCCCCTTTCATCTAATAAAAAGGTCTTTTATAATAATAAACAACTTATAGTAGACACAAGTATGAAACAATTATGAAATACATGGTGTAATAATTGTATTTACATTGTCCAGCCCATTTGTATTTGGCAACTTAGGAGAAAGAATTCTATGACTATCTAGTCTTCAATCCCATCAGAAGCTTGAAAAGGAATAATAAGTGAGTGCAGGTCAGCAGCTTCCAAAACTACAGAAATAATGGAGTAATGGCTACCTGAGCAGTTCCCCAGAATTGTCTTAATAACATTGGAGCATCTGTCATCAGACTTCTGGCCCAGTATTTTTGTGAAGCAGGAATTATAAATTACTTTCTTGGCAAAAGCAGAGCAATAGACTTCCCTGCATCCATTTGTCCATTCTAGGCAGCATTATGACTGCAGATGATGTTAGGGCATTTGCTTTGCCCAGTGGCTAGCTGGTCATAAGAAGCAATCCCCACACGAAGGTTATTTGATGTTCATCAGCACTGAACTGAAAAGCTTCATTGTTTGATGGACAGAAGAACTACAGGGACCCACAAGTGATCAGTGCTTGGAATAAATAACAATTGAGTTATTTATCTATAAGCAGAAAATCTATTTTACCCCACCGAAGCCTCAGGGAACATTTTTAAGAGAGAGAGAAGAATTAGAGATGCAGAGGGAGGATAGGGCGTATCAACACTGTATTTCAGGTTTGACATGACTGTTATAGCCTCAGACTCACAACAGAAGTGATTATCAGCACATGATCCACATAAGACTAGCCCAGTTCATGCTATTGTGTCCTATGTGGGGGAACGACTCACAAAGCAGCCCCTCTCTCTAGAGATAGACAGGCAGTTAGTGGTTGCTGGGAGGAGAAAGAAAGCTTTTCTTCAAAGGTATAACCATTGGTAAGATGCTCACAGTCCTGTAAATAATCCAGGGTCTTATTGAGAGTTTCTAATGCTGTAATACAACACCATGAGCCTGGCCAAAAACACCATGTGGAGGAAAAGATTATTTCATCTTTCACTTCCAGGTGTTAGTCTATCACTGAGGTAATGTCAGGACAAGGACTCACACATGACTGGAACTTGAAGAAAGAAACATGCAGAGACCATGGAGGAATTCTGCCTACTGACTTGCTCCCCGAGACTTGCTCAACGTGCTTTCCTATACTCATTAGGACCACCTGCCCACCACTCACTGTGGGATCAGCCAAATCACATCGATCATTACTTAAGGACGTGTACCGTAAGCTTACCCACAGGCCAGTTATACAGCCACATTTTTAATTGAGTATCCCTCTTCCCAAATGATTCTAGTTTTCATGAAAACTTAAAAACATCTCTAAAATTTTGTGGCGATCATGAAGAAGACTTGGGATTACAGCTGTCTCCCCAAATATGAGACAAATAGAGGAAATCAAGATTTCCCACTCTGATATGAATTTAGCCTCCTCTAGGATATTGTACAAAACCCTCTATAAAAAGAAAGGTAAACCAAGAAATATAATCAGCCATGTAAATAAACTTACAAACATAAACCACACCAGTCACCACATTAAATGCAGATGAGACTGACAAAATTCAACATCCCTTCATATGATAAAATTCCCAGAGAATCTAGAAACACAAGGGTGCATATCTCAATGTAAGTTATGTTGAGTATACAGTATGCAGTGAGCCCATATCCATTATCTTATTGAATAGAGAAAAATCTAAATAATTTCCACTGAAATCAGGAACAGGACAAAGATGTCCATCTCTTCACCCTGTACAGTCAAGTACTAAAGTCTTAGATAAGCAGTAGGACAAGTGAGGGAGAAAAGGAGGATACAGATTAGAACTAGACAAATGAAAATTAAATTATTTCTAGGTGATATGATCCTATGCATAAAGGCACTAAAGACTCCAACCAAAAAATCCTGCAGTTGATAAACACATTCAACAGAGTAACAGGATACAAAACGAATACACAAAAATCAGTATTTTTCCATGTGTGCATGACAAACATATTAAGAAATAAATCAGAGAAACAATACTGTTAACTACAGCCTAAAAATATCTTAGAGTAAATCTAAGGAAGTGAAATACTCATACAATGAAAACTTTAAGATACTGGGAAACAGAACTGAAGATTCCAGAAGATTGAAAAGCTTCTCATGCTCATAAATTTATAGGATTACCATTGTGGAAATGTCCAGCCTACCAAAATCAATCTACAGATTCAATGAACCGCCTCAAATTTACAATGCAATTCTTCAAACAAAATTCTTTCAAATAAAAAGACCCAGTTCTGGGTGTATGACACCTCCCTTGAGCTGTCTGTCAGCAATGTCCCAGGAACTTCCCAAACAACATAGGCTATTGCCCTTGCTCTCAGTTTCCTAACAGAATTTGATTGTAAGATTTGATTGTTTAAGACACATTATGTGGAGAAACCAAGTTGGTACTGATCAGAAAGCTGCCTCCCTGGTAGATAGCTTTCATAGTGCTATGCACACTTTTAGGGGAGACAAGCCATCACTCTTTTCTTATGCACCTGCTCACAGCTATAAAATGACCTGTGATAAGATATGTCCTTGGATGTAATAGTTGCATATGTATTATGGTCGTAACCAACAGCCTTCTGATTGGATTTGAGGATGCTCCACGGGAGGAAACTCATTCTTGGTGCTGTAAATCTGGTCAAGAGCCCATGGAGGGGGAGCTCACAAACTCCAGGGGCAAAGCTACTACTGTAATTCTTTTAGATGTAAATAGAACCAAACTATACTCTATATTTTTTATCTATGTATCCATAGGTTACCACAGCCATCATCAGAGAATATCTCTGTGCAGTAGAAAGTGAGGAACACAGAAATTTGTATTTGGTGAAAGTGCAAAGTATCTGTGGAGTACTCAGCCATAAGTGGAACATCTATATATTCTCACCTCCAAATCTCAGGGATCATCTTGGAAGAGGGAACAGAAACATTGTAAGAGTCAAAAATCACAAAGGACCCAAGTGAAACCTGCACTCGTAAACTCACAGCAGCTGTGAGTGTCTACAAAAGACCTGTATAAGACCCAGGTAGTCAGCTTTCTAGCATGGAGAAAGAAGGTATCAGGAGCCCCCACTCCTAACTGGGGAACTATTGACAGTCTTCTAGAGGAAGCAGAGTCTGTTTTACGTAAGTGGTATGTGGACTGGGCATGTGGACTGCATTCCAGTAGGTGATCCAGCAGTCCTGAGTACATTAGCTGTACATGTTGAACTCAGTCGGTAATTAAAAAAGAAGGTTGGGGAGTGAGGGTTAAAAACAACCAAAATAAGTTGTATTGCAGTCTCAATGTATTAATAAAATTGCTTTACTAATAAAAATTCATTCTAGAATATTAATAATGATAATATAATAAAACAGGAGGCATCAGACTAAGTGGTTCTAATGCCCTAGGCTCCTGTGTGATCCACAAAAAGAACTCAGACTTCCTATAAGTGACAAATATAGAAGGAAATGAAACCCCATCATGAGCCAAAACCGGAGAGTATCAGTGATGTCTTGAAATCTCTGCCTACACAGAATCAAATAGAATCTTTCCTCTTCCCTATACTACCTGTAAGTCACCTCCATTGGAGGCTAAAGTACTCTGTAAGGTTACTCTGTTCATAAATTTTCTGTTCAAAGAAACACTAAGATTATTTTTATGCATCGAAGTTTGGCCTTCTAATAGCAGTGCTGAAGCTGAGGATTATGGGAATCCTCTCTCTGGTTGTCTTCTGTCATCCAGACTGTAGTATCCCAGACCTTTCAAGTTTCTAAGAAGTCATGCCTATAATTGTCCTACAATTGGGTCATAGATGTTCTACATGTGAGGACACACTCTTGGGTCAGCGCCACCTGAGTGACATTGAACTTAACACTGAGAATTGGTTTTTAAGAAGTGGTATGCTTTATTTCCCCACAGCTGGGGCTTAGCCAAAGGCATTCATGTTGCACTTTCTAAATACCTCAAAGACAGGCTGGGGCTGCAGCCAAATCAGGCAAACAGTTGGCTTGGTGCCAGTCTCCTGGGGTAATCCAGAGACCTCTGGCTGAGTGCTTAGAGCTGAGTATCCCTCGTGGCCCAGAACAAGAAAGGCATGACTGCCTTCCAGGCCCTTGTTCCAACACAATCAGGAATATGAAGAGGTTGAACAAGAGGCGAGAGAGAGAGAGAGAGAGAGAGAGAGAGAGAGAGAGAGAGAGAGAGAGAGAGAGAGAGAGGCTGAGATCAGGCCCTCTGTGACCTTAAAACAAAATCCACATGTCTTTTTTTCATGTCCAGCCCCTGACTCACAGTAGGGGCCTCCCCTGACAAGTAACACATCACTAAAATGCTTGTTATCAATGCTTTTATATCATACGCTGCTCAGTAGAGTGCAAGTATCCCATGAAGAATTTACAAACTCTTATAGGTTCCAGTAACCTAGCAAGCAGATGGGTTGTGCTAGCCCAAATGGAGCCATCTGAAAGATACACGGAGTCATTGGTGGACATCTGTCACTGTGTTCCTCTAGGTATAGACCAACAGGAAACAAGACAACCTGCTCCTCAGCGTCAGGGATGCCCCAGCATAAGGAGAGGTCTGGTCCTCCTCAATCCTAGAGGAGAACTGCTGATGTGAATAGCTTACACAGAAGAAGGCTTTCCTATATCTCTTAGTTTCACAGGGTTTGGTAAACAGGAAATGTCTCTGTTGCTTTGGGCCTGTGGTACAGCAGTCGGTCCTAGCAGGGACACACACAGAGGAAAAGCTGTTTATTTCATGGAGATTGGAAGCAAGAAACAAACAAGAAAGGTCTAGTTCCCAGTATTCCCTTCAAAGACGCACCCCTAACCTGTAGGCCCTGCCTACTGGGTTCTTCTGCATCCTGACAACATTACAGGCTGGGGCTCAAGTCTCTACCACATCAGACTAGGGAACATTCAAGATTTAAACTTTAGCAAAAGATATCAATAGGGCAGTAGTTGGAGCCCCAGATGGACAGAGAGTGGTTATCCTTCAAGGGTGAATGTCTCAGTATCTGACTGAGTCTGTGGGAATCTACTTGTCTGGATCTGACTGCATGCACGTGTGTACAGTACAGAGATATCATGTTTATGACTTATTATACCTAGTGATGGTTTGATCACCTTATCCTCATAGAATCAGCTCATCCCACCTCCGCTGCCAGGAAAATTAGGAGTTTCTTCAGCCCAAATCCACTAGGGTTGGTTTTCCTTTCTTTAACACAGAGTCAGCTGTGGTATGCTGTGCTCCGAACCCCTGAGGACGGAGACTGAGCAGAGACAGACTATTACCACAATCCCCAAGTCAATCTGTCTCGGGTTCATGCCCTTTCCAACTACTCCCAGCTCCCATGCTCCAAGCAGGGGATGGTTACAGAATCCCTGGAAAAGCTCATCTTTCCCTCTACTGTATCTTAAAAACTGCTAGGTCTGATACCATTCACATTTTCCCCCCAAACTCCTTCATGCCTCAAGACTGCATTTAAATCATCTTTAGTCTTTGGATGACTCCTTTGTAGAACAATTTTAACTTCTTTTTAAAGTTACCATGAAACTCGAAAGCAAGCGTTCTTAAAGTGAGATGCGGGGGCTGAGGTGGGGGAGGGCCCGGGGGCGGGAGCGGGGGCACAGAGGAGAGAATCTGAGTAACAAAGAGCAGAGTCTAGAGAACATAAAGAACAGGAGTCATTCCCAGCGTGCTCCCAGACAGCAGAGGTGCTGACGACTGGGTGGCAAGGTGTTTGTTTCTCCTGTGTACGCAGGGCTCTGGAGCTGTATTCGAGTGGTTTTGGTCACATGACCGTCTATCCGTGTTGCTTATCAGAGCTGGAGCAGTGCTCTGAATAGACGCCACCCTGGCCTGGCCCCTCCGAGCTGATGGAATGGCAGCATGCTTAGCAGAAGAGCGAGCTCAGACAAGTACAGGCTTCCAGAAAAGCTCAATCTTTAAATACACCTATCAGATCAGAAATCCAAACAGTGAGCACTTAAGAGCCTGAAGGTGCATAAAGTAAGAAAGCTCTGTTTGGCGCTTTCGGCATGGGTAAGAGTTATGATCACAGCGCTTTTAGCACTCAGGAAAGAACATAAATAGTGAAGGAGAAGGGAACTTATCCCAATTTTTCCAATCTTTTCTTTCAAATCTCTCTCTCTCTCTCTCTCTCTCTCTCTCTCTCTCTCTCTCTCTCTCTCTCTCTCTCTCTCTTCCTGTCTGTCTCTCTCTCTGTCTCTCTCTTTGTCTCTTCAAACCCCCCTCAAATTTATATCCTCCCCTCTACCCTTCTATCCTTCTCATTTGAATTGTCAACTCTTCCCCATATCTACCAACATGAGTTACTCACACCAAGGGACTGAATGTGCCAAGTCTTCTTCGGCAGTGATGCAGAACAGGAGTTCAAAACACAAAATTTAGAAACAGCTTCAAGATACAAACCACATGAGCCTTGGAAGAGACCTTTTTCCGGCATTCAAGAATCAAGCACATGAGGAAAACAAATGAATATGCACTTAACCAAGATAGTGGCCAATCAGGAATTGATAGAGCAAAGTGTGAATGTTACCTGGGAGAAAGGACTATGTTTCTATGAGAGTCACAAGGCTACAAACCACCATACATAAGGAACTGGGATAGAGCCTTTCTTGTCATCTTGGACACAGAGCCTATCTGTCACCTGAGCCACCATGAAGAGGTTACCAGACTCACTGGATCTCCAAACACAATTTGCCTTCTGAGGCTGCCAAAAACACATCCAGCAACATGGTAGCCTTATGCTACCCTACATATAGGCACTGCTCAGAGACCCAGCTTACATAAAAGTACCGCACGCTAACCGACTGCGCAACTGGAGCTCCGAGACCCAGCTTACAATTCCAAGGCATGAAACGAATATGCTTCAATTTTCATCCAGAAAAAAATGCTAAATAAGTGTCTTTTTCTGTCAATTGGTAAAGCATCTGTTTTGTCAAAGGTTAATTAAGGTAACTTTAAAAAGTCCTTTAATGATTAGAATGTCATTCAAAGGGTCTAATCACCGTGTTCCTATACAACTGTTCTGTTGACCATGCTGTCCATGTGCTAACCTCTTCCATCCCTGCTCTCTGCCACCATGTTTCTTATCACTTTTCTCTACCCTTCATGAGACCTTCCCTCCCCTCAAAATATGCTCTAGTTTCAAGATCTGTGAGCGCATTTATACATACACATATAAAATTCAAAATCCAGGATCCACACGTGAAAGTAAGTATGGAATCCTCTTTCTGAATGAACCACAATAACTTCTACCCATTTTTCTGCAAATTCATGGTTTCGTTTTTTCTTTATGATTGAAGAAAATTACATTTTGTATATGTGCTATATTTTGTTTCATTTCCTAACTAGTGTACATTGTGAAAGCATTAAACAGAAATGCAAGAATCTCTTGGTAGGACACAGAGTCCTTTGGCTCTATGCTAAGGAATAGTATAAGGAGTCATACCACAGTTCCTAACTAATTAAGAGGCTCAACCCTCAGAAGACTGATGCTCTCTCTAATGGTAGTCATTACTTGGTCACAGCTCTTCATCTAGGTGTGGTTGGGGCCTGTGAGATTTGCCCCATCTATGCTGTCATATCAGCTTGCGTTGACTTTATTTGGGTCTTTTAGGTGACTATACTGTTGAGAGTTCAAAGGTGAACTACCCTGTCGAATATAGATGACAAAATCTCACAGCAGATGTCTTGGTCCTCTGACTCTTAGAACCTATCCGTCATGTCCTCCGAGGGGATTCGTGATCGTTAGGTGTAGGGGTTGTGATGTAGATGTAACAGCTTGGGCAGGGTGCCCTACACTTGGTGCTTCTCTGCATTTTGACTGGTTATGGCTTTCTGAAATGGTCTCCAGCTGCTACAAAGAGAAGCATCTTTGATTAGGGGTTAGTGCTACACTGACCTACGGCGATAAGAGTAAGGATTGGCAAGGATAAGACTGTGCCATTTGAGGAGTGGCAGTTGTAAGTTTTCCTCTAGGTTCTGTGGTGGATCTGATGGACTCTTTTCCATTTCTCTACACTTCTATTCCTCTCGTGAAAGTTCTCCCGAACTGCTCTTTAGATGAAACTTCTTTCTTTTTCCTCTTGTATAACAATCATTGAGGAACTGACTGGAGTGTTGGGTTGGGTATTGACACTTGTTTTGACTTTCGCTTATTTAAAAATGTTCTTATTCCTCTCTTAATGATCATTTCTCCTCCTCCTCCCCCTCCTCCTCCTACTCCTCCTCCTTCTCTTCCTCCTCTTCCTTCTCCTCCTCCTTCTTTTGGTTTTCCAAGACAGAGTTTCTCTGTGTAGCTCTGACTGCCCTGGAACTCAATCTGTAGTTCATTCTGGCCTCAAACACATAGAGATCTGCCTGCTTCTTCCTCCCCAGTGCTGGGATTAAAGGCATGTGCCACCATCACCACCCTGCTGCTCTCTTAATCTTAAGATAAAACTTTTCTAGATAAATCAATCTTGGTCAACAATTACAGTTGTTGAAACATCTGCTGTTCTTCTGATTCTCCTGCCTCAGTGAGTGAGTTGGCATTTTTTAAATAACATTGTTCTTTGCTTTATATGTTTATATGTTTATGATATGTCATGGCAAGGTTCTCCTTTGGTCATGTCTATTTAGAACTCTTGGGACCTAAGACCCTCTAGTGTTTGGATGTCCATTTCCTTCTCTAGATTTGGAAATTTTCTGCTGTGGTTTTATTCAGTAAATTGTGTCCTTGGACTTTGCCTGGCATTGTCTTATAGCCCATGGACTCTTAGGTTCATTCTGATGAACAGATCTTAGCATTCCTGGAAACTTGGTCATAGTTCTAATTTTTCTTTATGTATTTCTCAGTGTGTTATTATCTCAACCTTCCCCCTCTGTTCTTGAAATCCACTCGTATTCTTGGTGTTGTCCACTGATTTTGCTTTCCATTGTGTTCTTACATTATTTAACAACCATTTACCTAAGCCAAATAAAAGTTTTATACCATGAAATGAAAACTCATTTCTATGTTACAACAGCAAGAGCAGATGTCAACACAATAGTAACTCTCTGATATGAGAAGCAAATTCTATATGACATTGTAACAAAAGGATTATTTGAACAGACTCATTGAATAACAACAACGTAGGTTCGACTTTAAAATGTAATTGGAATTCTAGGTCTACTGAATCTTATTCCTCTTGTGGTTTTATACCTGCCACATCCATGATTTTCAGTGCGGGATGGTATTCTATACTTTGGAACTGGCACTGAGACAGGCTCCCCAGTCCTCCTGACTCTACGGTTATACTAGCTAGATTTGGAAATCAAGGAGTAAATGCAGGGCAGGGATTAAAAGCTATAGTTTTATCTTTAAAATATATCTTCTAGACACCCATGTTTTGATTTCTGCCTAAGAGTACCTTATAACACCCACCTATGCCTTTGAGCTGCACCTTAATGATAGAAAAACTGACCTGCACAAGTACCAAGTGTCATCAGGTGCCTCTGTGGAGCACAACTCCTGACAGCCATTTTTGGACAGGCTATTTCCTGCAAATGAACACTTACCAAGTACCAAGAACAAACCGATCATCAATACCAAGATATAGGAAGAGAATCTACCCCACAAAAAGAAATCACAGCCAGAAAATGATAATCCAGTATCAAAAGATACCCCTCTGTAACGTTTTTAAAAACTCCTATTTTTAATGATGGTTCTTAAACGCTTTAACCTCCCTTGTAGCCCACCACCCACCAGAGGTAGTGGGAAAGAATGGATATGGGTGAAGTGGACCTATTTAGAAGATTCTTTGGAGCAACTCCCATCTGTGTTGTCTGGAAATCAGCAGTTCAGTTCACAGGAGAGCAAGCAGGAGCAGTACGATCAACTTACAAACACCTCACAGATACATCAGCAGTCCAGTTCAGTAGAGTCAAGTTAGCAACAGTAATGACATGACCTATCAGAGACATCCAAGCCTCGGTCTCAGCTCAAGTCAGCAGGAGGGACCTGTAAGGACCTCAGGAGAAGTTTTCAGCTGTGCCTCTCTCAAGGAAGTGAAGATCAGTGAAGAGCCCAGACCTAAGAGCATTGCATGGCTAGCTGTACCAGCAAGCCAAGCTCTGTCTCTGTCACTCCATAGAGTCCTATTTATAGCCTCCAAACATCATGTGTCCTCCACATGTCTTGCCTCAGCATGGGTCTTGCTTTAGCACATGCATCCAATCGGCCTGAGTCCGCAGAACTGGCAAGAAACTGCAGTGCACACTAGCTAATTTTTGCACATTCCTCTCTATGGAGTCCCGACAAATGCAGCTCCATTACACAATGTAAGGCAGACCAATACGTATGTGTTATTAGCAAAGAATCCTTCATCACGTGTCCCTTCACATACTTGCTTTAGTAGAACATCCTCTCTCCTGTGTCTGCTTCAACAAAACATTCCTTTACGAGTCTGCCTTTGCCTTTCACACCTGTGTCCACTTTAAAGAAATGTCCCTTCACATGCTTGCCCCAGCAAAACAGCATCCAAGGGAGTGTCCAAAGAACTCTTAAGTTTCCTCTTCACTCCCAGCTTATTTTATGTGTGCTGATGTTTTGTTTGCTTATGTGTAGGTATACTCAATATGTGTCCAGCGCCTGCAGAGGCCAGAAGGGAGCACCAGATCCCCTGGGATTGTGATCTGCCATGTGGGTACTAGGGACTGAACCTGGGTAAAGTAGTCAGTGCCCTTAATCACTGAGCCATCTCCCAGCACCTTAAAAGCAGCTCATATATTCATATTCATATATATATAATATATGTGTGTTTATGTATAATATATATACACATATATAAATACATATATACATATACATACAAATGTATTTAAAAGCTGCAAAAAAGATCTTTAAAAACTGCAAAACAGACAGTAAGCAGTGACAAGTGCTATCACTTGGCATCTATCCCTGCCCCAAAGAGTGTGTGCACCACACTGTCCATAGCATCTCAGAATCTGCAATAAATGAATAAGGAGAGCGCCTGAACCTCCAGCAGCAGCTCGACCTTGAAGGAATGCATAGCCACTGAACACAACTATAAATATTCTATATTCATCAAATATTTATTAGAAATATTAGAACTAGAAGATCAGAGTACTCAGTCAAAGATTCAGAGATGGCAGGGTGGACAGCTCAGAGCTGTGGAAACCCATCCGTAGCTACACCTAATGGCACCCGACACCCTAAGAATTTAGTCAAGCTTTGTAACATAGATAAAATCACTTAATATTTATCAACTTGATTTATTTCAATGTGTGTTGCAGAGAAAGACACATCAATTTCCCAGTTAAGTCTGACAGACTGAAGACAAATGTCATTGCTACTGAACCAATCAATCATCAAGAGAATTGTATACCAACTAACAACTCCTTCCAGGTTAAAATAAATTAAATATAAATGCATACTATTGGTTTTTAAAAATTCATTAAAACTAAAAATGCTGAAATTGTTTTTAGAAGCTTACTTCCTTAAGAAATCCTTCAAGTTTCCATCATTGTCTTTGCAGACTAGATTCAGTGCTGCGTGT
Source organism: Rattus norvegicus (assembly GCF_021556685.1). Lineage (NCBI taxonomy): Eukaryota > Metazoa > Chordata > Mammalia > Rodentia > Muridae > Rattus > Rattus norvegicus. The sequence continues at coordinate 152,095,369 of NC_141537.1, read as the reverse complement.
ATAGCCAAGAGCCCCCAAAGAGTGTGGATACACTCAGGTGCCACCATTGCTCCTTATGGAAGGGAATTTGGGTGATCGCCCTGCTGGTCAGCATCAGGGTGGAGTTGGACTTGGGTCTGTGGTGTGCCAAATCCCCCATTTGTTTATGAATATTTATTTTGTGCTTCTTACAATCTAATCATTCTCTAAACATAGTTTAGACACAAAAATTCCCATGTGGAATTCATCTAAAAGGACATTAACGATGCATCTGAAAGTTTCCAGCAGATAGCACAATGAAGAGGAAAGTCATAGCAAAGAATAGAATCATTCACTAGTTCCCATGGGAGATCGGTTTCAGGACCTCCCATGGATAGCAAAGTCCCAGGATGCTCATGCTTCTCATTTACCATGGCCCGGTGCGTATTTGCATATAACCCATGGACATTTTCCCATACATTTTAAATAATACTTTCTATGATGTAAGTGCTACATTAATAGTTGTTTCAATGCATCTGAGGAAATAATGGCACTCCAGTTCTTCCAGCTTTTTCTGAAACCACGGAAGTGCATCTGCAGGAAGAGGTCTCTGTGAAGCATGCAGGAGAGGCAGCTAAAGTCTGTGGAGGCAGGCACTGTCTTGTAGAGTGCAGTATCACATGGGATTGTCCCTCTCCGTCTTCTGATTTATCCTGAAAGAGAATTTGAACTGTTCAAGTCATAAATCTCTCTCTCTCTCTCTCTCTCTCTCTCTCTCTCTCTCTCTCTCTCTCTCTCTCTCTCTCTCTCTCATCTTTATGTACGGTCCCCATCACTCTAGGTATGAGCGCTAACTAACCTTGCTACCTTGTTCTTCTTATGGTGAAGGAAGAGCAAAAGAAAAATCTAACATCAATTAAATTTAACAAAATTGTTCTAACTAAACTGGTTGAAGACCGGACAGCACTCAGAGACTGAAGTTGGTTCTGACTTCCTCACACACGGCGATAAGATAAGTGATTTTTTGTTGTTTAGCCTTTGCCTTATTGGGGTATAACTTGGCAGTCTTTGGCTGGATTGGATGAGAATCCGGCTTCTATCGTGGACTGAGGCTCAGTTGCTTGGTTACCAGGGAATGCACTTATCTTTTCTTTCCATTTACTTGCTCACCAGGCCAGCCGTGATATGTGTTATGTTATAGAGTGTCGTAAGCCAAATTTTATCACTTATATATCAATATTTGGTTATTCTAAATGTAATGCCTAGTCTGGAAAAATGTACATCCACACTTCTCCGCTACCCACCCCACACCATACCTCCCCGTGAGATGGTGCCGTCGCACTCAAACTTCAGCACGGATGCAGGCTGCATCTTGGAGTATTGCGAGCAGACGAAACCTTGAGAGAATGAGTGTGGTTGACCTAAACACACTCATGTTGAGGACATCTGGCCTCAGTCCTGTAGGAATGGCACAAACCCTTTGCTGGGTAAGACTCAGAAACAGTAAGGTCTCCCTCTGATCCAAGTGCCAGTGTTTACCAACCATTGACCAGAGTGTGCAAAAACTATTGGCCACGGCGTCATCCTCGTGGATCACAACTACTACGGTTGGCAAAATTTGCCTCCCTTTCCAGCTGTGTATCAGAAGACCGCCCTCTTACTCATCTGTGTCCAATAAACCTGCATCCTCCCTTCGGATGTCCAAAAGGTAAACAGATTTTCCAGGTTGCTATTAGTGTTGTATCTCCATCCCAGCTTTTCAGTCTGTGTGTCTGTCTTTTCTTCATTCCATCTCTTCATTTCTTTCAGATTTCGAAAACCAAGCCCTGTAGGACTTAGCACTGGGAAGCAGGAGTGTTTTGCTGTTGTTGTTTTTGTTTGTTGGTTGGTTGGTTTGGTTTTGTTGTTGTTCGATATGTGTATTGGTGTGAGGATATCTGAGTCCCTTGAACTCGTATTACACACAGTTTGAACTGCCATGTGGATGCTGGGAATTGAACCCAGGTCCTCTGGAGGAGCAGCCAGTGCTCTTAACTAATGAGCCATCTCCCCACGCCAAAGAGTATGTTCTTAACAGTTCTTTACAGTGGCCTGTGAAGCAGGTACCTAAAGCAAACAGGCATCTGACATGAATTTCATCCAACTTAGTGGTTCTTCAGAGTTGATGGTTACTATGGAGACTGCTGCTTACAAGTGGGAATCTCTCGAGTGGAAAAGGTGATGATGGAGGATGAAATAGAGGCTGTGAAAATGACATTGTTTGCTATTGCCTAGAGACAGGAAAGAGAAACAAGGGGCTTATTTCTCTTTCTGCAAATCGTTTCTTACAATAATCAACACAATGTGCAGGGCTCCTGGCAGAGTCAGGTACAAATGCATGCGACTCTCTGAGGGCGCACAGACACCTGGGAGAAAGCCAAGGTCAGCATCTATGTGACTGGAAACAGACTTTGCTAAAAGTCCTAAAGAAAGCCTCAGAATTCCTCCTCAGGCTGCTGCTGCTGTTCTGCGACCTTCAACCTTTCGGTAATCCCTTGGCTGGAGATTCTGGAGGGAAAGCCTCTCCTTTTCCCAACCCCTGGAAACCCGCTTGAAGTCTGGTTACTGTCATTCCCATAGCCCAACCTCGCCTCTAGAAGATCCTGATTAAAGAGAGTGCCCAAGAGATTTATCTCAGGGATGAAACCAAATAGGACAGGAGTGTCTAGGAAGGTTAAGGAGCATTAACAACCCGCCCTGAGCTGAATTTCGTGTGTGTGCTTGAGTTTGGGCAGGGCAGGGGGCGGAGAGGAGGAGGATTTGACCTGCTTTCCTTCAGCTGGGAAATCACATGGTGGCGTCCAACCTGCCTGACCCCCGTGTGTTCCCAGGATTTTCACTGAGAACCCAGGGACCTGGTAGTGTACTTCAGCTGTGGAGCTAGTGTCAGATGATCTCCATCCCTGTTAGCCTCTGCTTTCTCTCCATGTTTTCCAAAGTCCGTCACGTCCGTGGAATGTCCCCAGTCCTTGCAAGCTCAAACCTGCCGAGGAACCATAATATGAAAAGGTTCAGAAACTCTAATATGGAGCAAAAGGGAGACGACTTCGGGGAGCTCACAACCCAGTAAGAGGCAGGCCTTGCTAGCTCATAAGTCAGTGATGGCAAAGTACAACTGCATTGTAGAATCCATTAGTATCCAGTGGGTCAAAAGATCTGAGAATCCTCAAATCCCATATATAAAGTTTGATAGTATCGTTGTAAAATATAAAAAATAAAAAAAGTAAGGTTGTCTTTTATCCCCCAGGATCCAGCACTGCAGTGCCCCAGGATATCTGCTGGATATCTTGCCAGAAGCACACATTCCAATTCCGTGGCAGCCCAGACTAGCCGCCCCACACTCCATTACACTTACGTCTACACATGAAAGAACACACAACACACTAACCTTAGATCCAATTGCCCATGTAAACATACAAAGCCCGGTACCATCCGTCCCTTAAGAACATTAATAACAACCTGTAAATATACAGAGCGGAATCTTAACGTCACCCGCCATATTGTTCTGCCACTGCTTCTCCCTCTCTCCCTCCTGTCTCTTCCTCCTTTCTGTTCCAGTCTCCTCCTTTTCCTTCAAACTTCTCTCCTGCCCATCCTTCCATCTCACCCAATGACAGGCCTCCTTCTATCCTGTACCTGCCCCTCACCTGTATTTTACAAATTCAATGGGGAGAAGGTTCTGGTGAAGTCACCTGAGTCCTGAGTACATGACTAGGCAGCAGTCCTTGGGGCAATGGAATTAGCATCAAAATACAGATAACTCCAGGGCAACCACAACAGGATAGTATCTGCATATAACTTATATGCATGCCCATGTGTCTTAAGTCATCTCTGGATTGCTTACAATAGCATTCAATGTAATACTGTGTAGTTTTATAGGATATTACTCAGGGAATAATAACAAGAGAAACATCATCATGTGATCAGTACAATTGCAAGCTGTTTTTTTTTCCCTTTATAATTTTCCATCAAAGTGAGGCTTCTTTTTTAAAGAGTTATGACAATAAAACATTGAAAGAAATAACAAACACAATGTTCCTAGATTTTTTGATCTGAGTCTGGTTGGATCCATGTATTTAGAGCATGCAGCTATGGAGAGCCAACCATAACCACACACTGTAGTAAGCCTCATGAAGTAAAAGTATTAGCCCTGATATGGAATATATTATGCTAATAATTATACACTAAAAAAATTGGATATAGCCTTCAAGTTAAAGGCAAGAGAAGAAGTGAGAGTGACCACTTGATAGGTAAAGAGATGAAAAAGTTAGGAATGAAATAGAATGATGTTTGCACAATCCTGGGCATGTTCTAAGTACCACTGAGTTTTTCCATTTAAAAAGGCAATTTTTATATTATAGCTTCTCTATTCACAAGCCTAAAGTCATCCACTGAAGCATGTTCAAGTGTGTTAAGTGAAGGGTTGCAATTTTATATTTATTACTGTAAGATCTATATATACTTGACATTAACTTACAATCTCCTCTTCTATGCATATCATATACGTCAGTGAGAAGCATATACAGTTAACCTCCCGTTTCTGTAAAAGCCTGTTTCTGAGAAATGGGAGGTGCCATCAGTGTGAGACTCTGTGTCTTGGTGTTATCAGAAATGTCTCCGCGTCTTCTCTGCATTGTTCTATACCCATTCCCTTCATTCCTGAAGGTAGCTCTCCGCTCCCTGGATAGCTTCCCTCCTCTGAAGACACACTGGCTCACGTCTGGCTCCCTCACAGCATCCCTCCTGTGAGGACATGCTGGCCCATGTCAGGTCTGCCTTAAGCACAGCAGACTCCATGCTGAGATCATTGTCCCGGCTCCTCTATCCCTCATTCCCACTCTTCTGTACTTGGCCAGATCCTGTCTTTGGTACTGTCTGCCCACTCTGTTTCTCCAGGCCCGTTTCACACTTGGTTCATAAGGAATGTAATCATGGGGGCTGGGGAGATGGCTCAGTGGCTAGAGCGCTGACTGCTCTTCCAGAGGTCCTGAGTTCAGTTCCCAGCAACCACATGGTGGCTCCCAACCATCTGTAATGGGATCCGATGCCCTCTTCTGGTGTGTCTGAAGACAGTTACACTGTACGCGCATACATAAAATAAATAAATTTTTAAAAATGTTGGTATCTTAAGAAGTATTTTATTTAAAAAATGTAATCATGTTTTGTCTTTTCTTTAATTGAGCAAAGTGACTGGATTTTTCCAACCTTGTAGAAATGAGTATCTTACGAAAAATGAGTTTAATCCCTTGTTTCTCCCCACCCCAAAATACACAAGGCTTGGTACTTTGCAAAGAGGTAACATTTGTTTCAATGTTCTGGAGGTCCACACGTGTGGCACTGGTACATGCTCTGCTCTTGTGAGAACTTTGTGACTATCAGCATCACAATAGAAGCACATACAAAATCGACATATGGAAAGGACACTTAGGGAAGGTACCAGGTGTCCTTAGGGCAACATGTGCTCAGATGAATTAGTGAAAGCGTGTGTCCTTCATTAGTTCCATTCAAGACTGGGTCTCTATAGCCTGATTACTGTCCACTAAAACCCACCTCTTAAAGTTATGTCAACCTCAATTCCCCACACTGGGAGACGCAGACTCCAGTCAAGCCTCCAGTATCTCCTTGGGGAAGCTCACTCACAAACCCACACTGCCTGGAGCTGGTCCCCAGCAGAAGCCTCTGACCTAGATACATACACTGAGCAGCCCTAGTGACCTCTTCCCCACTTGCTGCCCCACCTCTCAATACCCTGGTTCCCCTTAATTGTCTGGCTCATGACTTCATCCTCCATTTCTGCCCTTCTCTTGTGTTGTAATGACTTGCTGGGGCACTTTCGCTGGCTGAAGAATTCCATTTTCTACTCTACAGAGTTCAGGACTTCACCTGCTCCTCTGGATCGAGTAAGCCCTATTCTTCTTTGGAACATGAGAAGTTCACGATTGGAATTTCCTCCCGTGGGGCACTTTCCCTGACTGAAGAGAGGAACCAAGCCAAGAGGCCTGTGAGCTGTTCCAAGCATAAATCTACTTTCCTAGAAAACTGAGTTCCTGCAGGCCTGAGAACTCACAGGGCAAGGACTGAACTCTGCTGTCCTACCTGGAAGTTTAACTGCTCATCTACAGTTTGAGTTTGATGATGTCCTCAGATTCCCACTGGTATGTGCTCTGTGCTGGTGCACAGGATACACCCAGCTCATGTGGTAATGTGATTGTCCTCTCTCTCAGAGGCAAAACAAAGGCCTGAAGATGGAATTGAACTCCCTCTGCTACATAGAAATCTACTGTTGCAATATGAGTCCCTGATCTGAAGATGTTTATCTTCCGACCTTGCAAAGCAGTTCTCCATTGCTCGCCGCCTTCCACTACTGCACCCAAGGTACAATTCTAGTACCTCTGTGTGTGAGCCACATCCTCTCTCAAATGTGATGGCATCATTGATCGCAGAATCCAATCTTTTGTGTTTGTTGGCATTCGTGGTGCTGTATTCTTTGAGAGACAGCTGAACTCTCAAGCCCATTGGTTCTGAGATTATTTCCTTGTTTCCTTGCTGTCCATTTCTGGGTCTGCTTTTGCGGTTAGTGTTTCTGTGACCTTTGGCCTCTGTATGCTTATCCTGTATTAATCACACTGCACTCCTTCATTCTGCACATCGTTCTTTAGAATCATTAACTAGAAAGTGGAATTGTAAATGTATTTTTATCAGTATTCCTATTTAAATTTCTAGAGGTTTTCTTATTTTCTCATTCAACTTGACCACAGGGGAAGCTGTCTTTGTTGTGTCTCAGGTCCCTAGCTGACCCATCCCTCAGACTGGACAGCAAGGGAGCATGTGTCAGCAAAAGCCGCTTTTAGACACAAAAACTAAAACCAAATGTTCAATGTTTGAGATACTAACATCTTTAGGTTTACAGATCTGAGTTTTCATTTTATTGATCTCAAAAATAAACACCTACTTAGCGTAAGAGCTGTTTATTTTGCCAACCGCTGCTTCTTACGCATGTTTCCCTCAATTATCAATATTTGTTCTTCATTTTGCTGGAACAGATTCTTCAGAAATGTTTTATATGACTTGCGATTGTTAAACTCTCAAAGTACTCAGAGTTCACATTATTATTTCTTGTGTTGTATTTTTTTGGCTTAGACTAGAATTCTACTTCAAAAACCACATATCACAAACCTTAAAGATACAGTAGCCTCGGTCACTCATGCTAAGCTCCCCAGGGGAGCCAGGAAACCATGGAGGGACTGCATTCTGTAACTCAATGCCCTTCCCGGTGTACCTAAACTTGTATCAGGTGGTGGTAGTTTGGACATTTTGAGGAACAATTGCAACACTAACAAAAACCCCTTTTGCCCTGATTTCCTAATTTCTCAAGCAGATTTGTTTGCACACTGTGTCTTAGCGACTTCAGGTTTCGTCTTGCTTGTCCCCTTGTCAGATGCCTTTTGTTGCATATGCTCCAGAGCCAGCAACACCACTTTGCCCCCAGAGACCCTGATTAGTGGAATAAGGGTCACCCAAAACAATCACTGTGACATCACAAGTCAGTTCAGCCACCAGCATAACTATATGTGTATGTGTGTGTATGTATGTATATGTTATATACATGGTAGAAAGAACATACATGTGGATATGCTACATAAAAGGTGGATGCACAATCCACATGGAGTGATGAAGAGTCTCAGGGGACGCTGTGAAGGTTAACCCTTAACAGTCATTTCTGGGGTTCTCTATTTCATATTTTTAGAACTAAAAGCATAAAAAGTGAAAACACCAAAAAGGGGGAACATCACAAGTTCACCCTACTGCTTTCAGAGGTCTCCTACATTTCCTCTAATATCTCTGTTTCTTTATCTGTCGTGGTTATAATTCAGAAGGAGTTTGGTCACCGTATTCTAGTTTACAAATTCAATTTTCAACTCTCAATATGCTTTTTATTTTGTTTAACTTTTTTTCAGGTCTCTTAAGAGTTTGTTTTAGCTTATATACAAAATGCCCTCCCCCATTTGTGTGATAGTATTATAATATGTGTTGACAATATTCTACCGAAGCTCCAACCTGTTTCCTAAAGCAGTGATTTGTAACTTCAGTGGACTTGCCACGTCCCTCTGGTGGAGGACTCTCCTCCAGGGTTTGGAGGTTTTCAGCTGCATGTGTATCTTCAGATTTGTTTCCTTGGTAGGGAAGAGGTTAGGGAAGGTGAATATATATTCTGATAGACAAGTTGGCATGAAGTATGTATGTGTGTGTATGTCCTGATATGTTTCTATCTACATTTATAAAGCTGAGTAGATAAAAGATTAGTTCATGTCTTTTCACTAAGTGGTCATAACTTATAGTATTAGTTTGCCCAAGAAGTCAGTCTATCTTGTCTGGTACTTAAATTATTTCTGGTAGGAGAATAAGAAGTAGTCCCATGACTTTGTTGGGCATCAATGGGAGGAGGAGTCCTTGGTCCTGCCAAGGCTTGATACCCCAGTGTAGGGGAATATCAGGGCAGGGAGGCGGGAAGGGGTAGGGGGTATGGGATAGGGGTTTTTGGATGGAAAACAGGGACAGGGGATAACGTTTGAAATGTAAATAAAAAACATTCAATAAAAAATAAAATAAAGAAGCAATCCCAAATTGCTAGTATTTTGCTTTGGAAAGATTATTTAACTTCTCTGAGCCTAATATTTCTTATCTTTTAAATAGAAACAATAGGAAGATTAAGGGTGTCCTTGCAAAAGTGCGTGCTAGCCCTGGCACACAGAAAGCAATAGTACAGGTGTTAACCATGATCCAGGAGGTTCAGATAAGGGTTCAGCAATGTAGGCTATGACGCATGGAGGAAGGTCACTTTGGGAAGGATGGGCAATGCACCGTAGAATTCCACCAGCCTACCTGTACGTATTCAGTCTTCCCAGACGGCCGGATGGGAGGAGGCATAAGAAACCTGTCATGCAGTCCATCCTGCAGCAGGATAGATACAAGAGACCAGGCCTGGGCATGTGGAAAGCATCTCTCCGTAGATAGCCTTGTACTGAAGATAGCCACTCACAGAGGAGGGGACAGGTCCCATCTTGCAGACCCATCTGTTCTGGTTTTGCTTTTGTTTTGTTTTTATTTCAATTTCCACTGATAGCTCTTGAAGACAGCTGAACATCTTCTCTTTTCCCAAGAACCAAGCCAGGCTAACTGTAGCCAAAACCAACAGCTGTTCATTTAGTAAGTTAAAAAAATAATAAAATAAAAATGAAAAGAAAGAGCAGAATCTCCTAGTGCTGCCAAGGGTACAGGATGCTCTGTGCTCTTTTAGGACACGTGTACACACATAAAATGTCCACATCACTCATAGGTCCTGGGTGTGAAACCCTGACTGATTGTCCAGGGATGCTACTCTGTCTTGTGTGATGGCCCATGCTGTTCTGTCTATACCTGTACAAGTTTGTGGTGGTGGCTTGAAGGAAATGCTCCTCCCGCCCCCAGCCATAAGTCTCAGACACTTGAATACTTGCTTTCCAGTTGGTGACTGTTTTGAGAGGACAAGGACATGTGGCAATCCTAGAGGAAGCATGCCACTGAGAGCTGGCTTTAAGATTTCAAAAGACTCGTGCTACTTCCTGTGTTTAGTTCCTGCTTATGGTTCAAGGTGTGCACTCTTACCTAATGCTTCGGCTGCCTGCTGCCTACTACCTCCATTCTGCCATCAGGAACTCCAACCTTCTGAAACAGTAAGCCCAAAATGAACATTTGCTTCTGTAAGTTGCCTCGGTTATTTTGTTTTCTCACAGCAATAGTAAAGTAACTAAACTGGTCCTCTCCTGGTGACTTGTGCTCTTCGTCTATCACCAAGAACTCTCTGGGGCTGCATTCCAGCTCAGGTGAAAGCAAGAAGGCCAGCTCTCTCTCTCTAGGCTATGTTCCTTCCTAAACAGGACACTGTCCCTACCTCTCCAGCCTCCTCTGTGTTAGGTCCCTGAGCAGTGGTTTTGCCCAGCCTGGGACTTGTAGGGCCTCCAAACAAACAGAGAGAAGAAGCTGTTGTAATGCTGCTTAGAGAGTGGTGCAACCTTGGGGTAAGAAGTACATCACTGGGGGCGGGGTTGAGAGTTCATAAACTCTCACCCACTTCTCGTTCACCCCAAGCACTGAGTTTGCCTTTGAAGGTGTGATCTGTTGGTTTCCTTCCTCGTGCCTCCAGCCCCCAACATTATGGACTTTTCCTCTAAAACCATAAGCTAAAATAAATTCTTTTTTTTTTCAAGGGAAGAAAGGTTTATTTGGACTCATGGCTTAAGGATATTTGGTATGGCATGATGGGAGAATGCACTGTGGCATGATCAAATAAATTCTTTCTTTTACGAGTTGCTTTTGGTTATGATTGCTTTATCACAGCAGCAGAAAAGTAACTAACGCGGTGCCTGCGGACTGCACGTCTGCTTTGTGCCTACTGGCTACCATAGAAAACCTTGCTAGATCAAAAGCAGTTGAGAGGCGTGATACAGAGACAGCAGCCCAGATGTCAAGCAGACTAGATGTCAAGAGGAGGAGTCTTGCTTCACACTTCACCTTACCTGTCATAATTAGCCTGAATTGTAAGCTTGACACCCTAGAATTACCTTGGAAGAGAGTCCCAGTGAAAGATTATCAACCCTGGATTGATCTGTGGTGGCATATCTGGATTCATTAATTTGATTGATTGATTGATTGATGGATGGATGGATTGATTTGATTGACATGGGAATAGCTACCTCACTGTGGATGGTGGCATTTTCTAGGTGGGGAGTCCTTAACTGTGTAACAGTGGGGAAATCAATGTGAGCACAGGCAATTGAGTCAGCCTGTGTGCTTTCATTTCTCCCTGCCCTTGAATATGGATGTGTTGTGACAACGTGCTTCAAGTTCCTACCAATTGGACTTCTCCTCTGTGACATACTGAGATTCAGAACTGTAAGCTCAAACAAACCCTATCTACTCTCAGTTGTTTTTGTTGGGGTTTTTTTTTATCATAGTGACAGAAATAAAACTACAATAGTAGCCAAGTGTGTCAGCTTTAAAATAGCCTTAACAATGTCTTCCCTGCCTCACCTTGGAAAATGACACCAGCTTCTACCTGATTCAACAGTTGATTCAACTTTCCACACTCTTCAGTAGCTGGAACACTCAACATCACCTTCTCCCTTCCACTGTCCTTCATCCTCCCTATCACCTTCACCCTCCCCATCTCTGTCACCCTCTCCATCATCCTCACCATCACCCTCACCATCATCCTCTCCTTCACCTTCACCCTTCCCCTCCCCATCACCTTGTCCCTCACCATCTCTGTCACCCTCTCCATCATCCTCACCATCATCCTCACCATCATCCTCTCCTTCACCTTCACCTTCCCCCTCCCCATCACCTTGTCCCTCACCAACTCTGTCACCATCTCCATCACCATCTTCCTCACCCTCTCCATCATCCTCCCCATTCCCTCTCTGTCCTCCCTTTTCCTCTCCGTCATCTTTTCTACCATCATCTCCATCACCTTCTCCCTCACTGTCTCCAGCATCTTCTCTGTCACTTATCCATCACCCTCTCCCTCAACCCTGTCTGCCCTGTTGCTTTTTACTCCCTTTACTAAGGACCTGTCCACTTCATTCCACACTCACTGGTGTCTCTTGTCTGAATGTCTCTAAGTATTAATCTTGTCTCTGGGAATTTTCTATCTCCGAATCTCCACTTTCACAGTAAGACTTCAGCTAGAGACATTTCCTTTAAACAACAATCTGATTATCACACTCTTGTTTTAAAAAAACATCCGGTGTCTTTCCCCGCAGTGGCTAGCACACACTTACTAGATTCCACAGGCGTGTATGATCATCAGGGTAGTTCCTGCCTCTCTGGTCCCCAGGCATCTCCTCCCACTTCACGACTCATGACTTTGTTGCACATTTTGATTCAGTGGATGACAGAACAGAACAGGGCTCTTACATCACAACTTTCATCAGTGTCATTACTAGTAGCTGCATGACCTCAGGCCATCAGAGTTCAGGGACAATCACGCAACCTTAGTGGAATGTGCATAGACTAGACTGGGATCCTGTCAGTTTGTGATTTCATTTGCTAACAGCCTAAAACATGAACATCTGGGAAGTATTCTTTTTGGTAAGCTTAAATGTATATAGAATAGAAGTTTCAAAAGGAAAATCAGAAAATACATATTAATTGAAAAGAATATAAAGTAAGTTCAGAATTGCCACAGAAGTTGATATTCTCAGTAAATTAAATACCAGTTTTCCTTTCCTTTTTATTTTATATACAAGAGCAAGAACTGCAAAGTCTACAGCCAAGATGTGGGGCAAAATCCTCATGCTGGGTGCCTGTATGAGCGAGAAGGCTGCCGGATATGAGGCTGTGCCCTGGCATCCCACACGGCAACATCGAATCAATTGGCAGGCAAGTTCCCTGTGGGCATGGATAGAAGCAGGCAGGCACTGGCCCAGCTCCACAAGTCCAATCACCCCAAGCTGAAGGCTCATGCCAAAAGACTCAGCCAAACCTGGAAAAGAGCTAGTACTAATTCCTGTCATATCTGTTTACCTTCTAACCTTCTGAGGACAGCGTCTGGATGTTCATGGGAGTAGGAATGACACAGAGAAAATATCCCAAGAAGGAGCTCAGCTCAAACCACACCACAGGCCCTGCCTTTCCTCTTGGTTACTGTGTGTCATCCCTCACCTTGTCTTTAGGGTGCTGATGCTTGGCTGAGTTCCAAGGCTGAGCCATCCTTTCACGTATCCGAAGTGTACAAGGAGTCCAGGTGAAATCTGAGCCGAGCTCAACATCTAGACATGAGCTATAATGTGGCTGGACTTGTTGGTCTCCTGCTATGTCTTAGAAGCCTTAAGAGTTGCCAAGGGGGCTGGGGATTTAGCTCAGTGGTTAGAGCGCTGGCCTAGGAAGCGCAAGGCCCTGGGTTCGGTCCCCAGCTCTGCGAAAAAAAAAAAAAAAAGAGTTGCCAAGCTCCTGGTTTCTTTGTTCTAGAAGCAAGATGTCCAGAGTTGACCAGTGCAAGTTCTGCAGAAGGGGAATGCAGCTTGGCTATTCAGAGTAAGAGTAACCATTTCCCACGCAGTAGCTCCAACCATTGTTAAAAGTCTTTTTTTCTTTTAGCATGAAATTAAATTTCCCTCCCCCTGCTATGACTTCCTCCTAAGATCAAACATCTTCTCAAAGCGATGTCACAGAAAGTATTTGTTCTCTCTGTGTGTTGTAGTCCTAGAACACCCGAAGACAACAGTGTCCTCCGTCTCCTTCTCCCTGATGGATTAGACAGAACATTTTGATTATACTTCACCTTCTTCATACATGACATGTTTTTCCAAATGATCCAGATATTAATCACAGTCTCAAATACTCACATTCAAAGTTCCTTCTGTATCACAACATTACGAAATCCAAAGTTCCATAGGAAGCACCCAACCGAGAAGACAGCAGGGACATTGCCTCATTGCTAGAACTTCTCCCAATTTCTTTATTAACACAGCAAGGGCTAACCTTATAATATAATACACAGCATTGCCAGCCTCCACTAAAGCAAAAAGGTATCAAAACACACCAATATTCATACAATTAACTTTTACATAGCAATCGTTTTGTGTGGATTACTGAAAATTATTCACAGCTATATTTGTCTCTGGATAATACACAACTTAATAACTAATCTTTGATCCCCCAAAGAACATTGGAACCCCTTTTAATAAAATGCACTGGTTTATTCTGGTCTGTGCTGCTATAACAAGATACCACAGTGTATCTATTAAGGATGGAGACTTCTTTCCCACAGTTTGGGAGTTTGGGTGGAGACGTGCTATTAAAACCACAAGCACCACGGTAAGTCCAAGCCACTGTCAGAGATTGGAGGACACACAGAAGGTAGAGCATTCATGGGGTTCCACTTACTAGAGATGGTCTCACTGATTCCTGGTGAAAAGGTAAAGAGTCTCAAGACACCAGGGCATGGAGTGAAGTGAAATGAGGGCATCTCCTGCCTAGAAGAGGTTCTACTCAGAAGTAGTTTGGGATTATACACTTGTGGACCTTCAAGAAGGAGATCAGCAACCAGACTTCCTGCCCACTCTGTCCACAATGACTAAGACAAAGGCAGTGCCTAAACTCAGCCACTTGTAGAGGAAAGACAGGCATAGATTGAAGGATGCCTTCAGGGAGACTTGGATTTACTGCCACTAAAACTCCTCTCCCAGTATTCAAAACCCCAGAAAGCATCTATTCACTTCAGTGAAATATATGGCGTCCCCACTCTGAGTTTGCTAAGCAAAAGTCTGCAAGCAGAAACCCCTCTTAGGAAATAAGAACCAGACAGACACTTTCCACAAAGAATGCATTCAGCTATCCTGGACACTTCAACTGAAGACTCCCCTGCCTCAGCACACTGTCAAAAGAAAGGCAGTGGAACACACCTTCTTTCATTCTGTAAAGAAAAACAAGAATATAGAAAGCTGGGTCCTACTAGCAAAGGCATCAGCAGGAACTGGCACGTGGGCAACCTTGATCTTGAGATGAATTCCACATATTTCAAAGCGTGTATATGATTAGGTCATCTTTGGCCCAGTGATTCCAGAGTTTAACTCTGGAGTCCATGAATTAAACTACCAGTAGACTCAGGTTCATTGTAGGAGATCTCTGGGTAATAGTACAAGCAGCTGAGGGTGACCTGTCTGTCATCCAAGAGGTGTGTACAGTGCTCATTCAATAGGTCCAACACCATCGCATGCCTGGCATTGTTTGCATGGCATTTGCATGCAGTCTGCATGGCATTTGTGTGATATTTGCTGGCATTTGCATGGGGTTTGCCTGTCATTGGCATGGCCTTTGGCAGTTGTTCTACATCATCTGTGCTTTGAATCTGGTCATATCTGTTTTCTCTACGATTTTCATTTTCTCCCTATTTCTGTCTTAGGCTGAATGGTTTTCGGTGTTGTTCTTAGTACCTGTGATCACGTGTCATAGTTTCTACTTAACGAAAATGTCAGTAACACGTAACATAAAACAACTACACCCTAATTAAAACTCAGAAGAACCTTGATAGAAAGTTAAACTTTCAAGCATAATCACTCAAAAAAAAAAGATACAATAAAAGTTTCAGAAGTTAAAATTTAGAAAGAACATAAACAATAGCAGCACTATTTCAAACATTATACATACCAAACCATTTAAATTTTTCGTAATAACATGAGCTATGTATTCAATAGGTAAGAGCAAATTAAATACCTTTTTAAAAAAATTCTTGATTTAAAAATTTTTTTTTTTCGGAGCTGGGGACCGAACCCAGGGCCTTGCGCTTCCTAGGCAAGCGCTCTACCACTGAGCTAAATCCCCAACCCCCTAAAATTTTTTTATTTAAATTTTTATATAATATGTTTAAATATAATTTTTATACTTTCATTTTCTTAAAAAACCTAATTATTTAAGGCTCTGCATGTTTTTCAGACTATTTCTTTGGATAAATCTTTAAGAGTTGTCTTTAAGATTTTAAGCCTTTAAGATTTATGGATAATATTCTGATGTACATTTCTTCTTAAATAACTTTAAACATTGCCTTCCATTTCTTTCTTACTCCAAATATAATTTTGAAGCCATGTGTTTTTAAATGTTAATTTTATTAGGGAGGAGACGAGTCATGGGGCATAGTGAAATCAAGCTTGTACACACTTGGAAGCTTCATCCTTGTTCGATATATTTCAGAGTGCTGGGAAACTGCATGGATGCCACCAGGAGCGAAAAATAATTAGCAGTCTTAGCCAGCTGTGTATGCTTTAAGCTACAATAATGAATTGTCTGGCAAGGTGTGCTCACTGCACGATAGCAGCATGAATGCCATAAATTTATGTGTTTGTATATGTGAATATATTAAATGTATAATGATACTATAAAAGAAATAAATAAAAAAAGAAAAAAAAAGAAAAAAACTAGCTAATGCTGCTGGGATTTAAACCCTACTGGACAGGATTGAGCTCATGCCCGGTACCAATAACCCAAAAACCATGGCTGGCTATGTTATTGACCCTACAGGAGAATCTAATAATATTACTATTATAAATATAGTAGATCATTAAAATACAGAGACCCACAGCTAGTCAAGGTGCATCAGATGATTCTGAGCCTTTTACCTTTAAGCAGAGCTCTTGGGAGGTGCCAGGTGGGTCTGAGACAAAGAAAGGACTTGTGTCATTTTATTATAATTTTAGTTGTCTTTTGTTTTTATTCATGTGTTGTTTTGTTTTATTAACTTACGTTCTAGCTTCGTGAATTGCTTCGTGGCTTTTGTGCTTTCTGTGGGTAACTTAATTTAAACTAACGAGTAAAAAAAAAAAAGCTAACATTCATGTAGAAAATAGAATATGCAACATTTGTCTTTCTCAGTGTGAGGTATCTCATTCAAAATGGTTACTATGGAGTCCATCCATTTACCTGTGAAAATCTTACTGCTTCAAGCTCTGTACTGAACAGAAGTTGAGAGAGTGGACGTCTTTGTCTACTAATTTTAGCAGAGAAGCATCGTTCTTTCCTATGACTAGCATGATGTTAGTTTTATGTTGCCTTCAGTATGTAGAAACAGGTCCTCTGTATTATTAGATTCTCTAGTACTTTTATCATAAAGAAATGTTGAATTTTTGTCAAAGGCTTTTTCTGCATCTAATGAGATGATCATGTAACTTCTATTCTTGTGTGTACTTATGGGGCGGATTATATTTATTGATTTTATTCATGTTCAGTCATGCCTACATTTCTGGGATGAGGCCAATTTGATTATAGTGGATGATCTTTTTTATGTGTTCTTGAATTCTATTTTCAAGTGTAAGTATTTTATTGAGAAGTTTGGCATCTATCTTCTTCAGACAGATCAGCCTAAAGTTGGGTCTTTGTCTGATTTTAATATCAGAGTAATAATATTAGCTTTATATGGATATGTAAGTGTCCCTTTCTTTTCAAGTTTATGGAATAGTTTTGGAGTGTTGATGCTTTCCTTTGAAGGTCTGGTATAATTTTGTGCCTAATGTATCTGGCCCTGGGTTTTAAGTTCTTCTTTTTATCTCATTGGTTGATGGTCTGTTTAAATTATTTTCTTCATTGTGATTCAACTTTGATGGCGCATCTAGTTCACATCACTTAGGTTTTCTATTTTAATAGAATATACATTATTAAAGTAATCCTTGCGATTCTCAGAATTTCAGCAGTGCCCTTTGTAATGTCTTCTTTTTACCACTAATTTTCATTAATTTGTGTTTTCTTTCTACCTCTTCCGGTTATTGGTTATTGGTTTGTCAATCCTGTTAATCATTTTAGATAACCAAGTCATTTGCACCAGGAGATGGTCTGACAAAACAAAAGGTGAGCTCAGAAGGAGTGATTGAATAGTCCTAGGTATGAGTAGCAAGGCATGCAACTAAGGCTTGAAGGTCTGAGGGTGGAGCCTCTTTGACTTTCTTGCTGCGTTAGTGGTCATGGGTTCCTTAAAGGGAGGGCTAAGACATGTTACCAAAGTTGAGTCCTCCTTCTAAAAGGAAAACTGGGTTGGAGGTCTGCAGGGGAAACCCTGGTGACGCTGTCTTTCTTCGTGTGGTACAGGGTGGTGTGCCTGCTTGATGAATGGGGTTCTGCAAGTGATCATAAAGACGCCCTAGAAGTTAGAGTTTTAAAGCAAATTTTGCTGACATGAGAGGACAAGGCGCACACATGTTATCAGGCTGCCGTGGGAGCTGCCTGACCACTGCTAATTGTAGTAAAAACATACATCTATGGCCAAGATGCTGTGGGATTTTTGTTTCGTTTTGTTTTCATTCAATTCTACAGTTTTTTACATTATTTTTCTTCTTGATTTTTTTCTTGACCCAATTATTATTCTACAGTGTTTGCTTAATCTTCATGATACCATGTACTTACTGTAACTCTATGACTGTCGCTATCTTTAGTCCCCGGTGGTCCCATAGAACACAGGAAGCTATTTCAACTTCCCTGTATTTGCTGAGACTTTGTGTCCTACTCTGTGGCTAATTTTGGAGAAAGTCCCATGGAATGTCGAAAATAACATTTGTTCTTTAATGTTTGGATAGAATGTTCTACAGAAGTCGGTTAAGTCCATTTGATCTACAATGTCTTTTAACTCCAATGCTTCTATGTTTTTTTAATTCGTTGCAGTCCTGAGACAGTGGGTGTGGAATCTCACTGGGCATGTGGAGGCCGCTACCTATGAGGGTAGGATGCTCGGGACTCCACATGGTGAGGTATTCAGGGCTTCGGCCATGAATGTTTATTCCTCATTTCAATCAACAAGTGCTTGAGTTTGTCTGAGCAGTTATCTGATGAAAACTCTTGTGAAATATATGGATTATAAAGTATACACCAGATACGAGTCCTTCGAAATTGCGGCATATGCATATATAATATATGCATATTATATGCATTTATGGCATATTATATATATATACATATATATAATATTCAAAGATCCAGCACTACGTGTGCTAAATTGGTGATGGGAATTTTCCTACAGAGATCGAGAGGATGTGTTGAAATAAGGGAATGAGACTAACAACGGGTGTCCCTCCCTCCAGAAGGGAAGCTTGGCTGTCATGAGCTAGGATCCTGCAGTTCCTGTGATCCTGCTCTCCCACCTGCTCTGCAGCTCTTTAGACAGCGCCGAAGGGTCACCAGACTTCTGCGAAGATCTGTTTTCCCTGCTTACCATCTCCACAGTGGGGCCGGAGCCACATGCAGTGGCTGAAAGCCCTTCTTCTGTGAACTGAATTTTAAGAGATGAAGTCCAGCTACATCAATAAACCACGTCCCTGTGGCAGAGATGCTTGTCAGCGTCCATGGCCAAGAGAATTTTCCCATACACAACACCCCGCTGGGCAGCCGAGGAGTCTCCTCATATTTCAGATTTGGGAGAAGGAGGGAACACAAGAGACAAAAGATGATCAGCCCTGTATCTATCCCAGATCACCATTCCTCGCTGTGTTTAAAACTGCTGAAGGCCTGGGGACTTTCATTTGAAGATGAGGACACGAGTTTGTTCACAGCCGGCTGCATCCTGGCGAGCAGCAGACAGAGAGGCAGGGGGCGCATGTGGAGACTCTCATAGGCTCTGGAAGGGGACATTGGAGGGCTAACGATTGGTTCTATCATTGATGTTCTTACAGAGTCACTTAGAACAGACAGGCCTGTCTCATGGGAGACAGCATCTCACCAAGGATGGAAATGCAATGTCTTTCCTGGCTCCTAACTGTCTGTGTGGGTAAGGGAATGCAAAGGGAATGAACAAGGTAACATCTAAATAAAAAGTTATGCCCAAATGACTTTGTCATTGTCTATTAAGATACCCATATTGTGGAGGAAGGTTCGCAAACATGAAGGTGCTTTTTATTACATTTACTTTGTGAGTGTGTGTGTGTGTGTGTGTCTGCACATGCGCGTGCATGTGTCTGTGTGTATGTGTATGTGTATGTATGTGTCTATGTATATGTGTGTGTGCATGTGTCTTGTGTATGTCTGTATGTGTATGTGTGTATGTCTCTGTGTGCATGTGTATGTATATGTATGTGTGTTCATGTGCGTGTGCATATGTCTTGTGTATGTCTGTATGTATATGTGTGTCTGTGTGCATGTGTATGTCTATGTGTGTATATATGTGTATGTGTATATGTGTGTATGTGTTTGTGTGTCTGTGAGTGTATGTGTGCATATATCTGTGTGTATGTGTGTCTGTGTGCATGCGTATCTGTGTATATGTGTATTGCATATGTCTGTGTGTCTGTGAGTATATGTGTGTATGTGTGAATGTGTATGTATATGTATTTCAAGATCAGTAGCAGGCACTTCTAACCCATTAAGTCATCTTGCTGATTCAATGTAAAATGATTCATGGTGAACCCCAGCCTCAGGTCTTAGTGCTCTATCAAGTACCTTGCCCTCTGTGCAGAGGCCAGCATAATAGGACTAAGCCACAGAGCACAGGAAAGGAGGGGATCTGTGGGCTTCATAAAGTCAGGAGAAAGCAAAAGCATCAGTCCGCCCACTGTATCAGGACCATTGTGGGTAAGGCAAGTTGGAATGCTTTTAAGAAAAGAAGGCAGAGCACACAGGGAGGCCGGATATATCAGGCAAATAAAGGGTGCGTCACATGCCTAGGAGCCTAGGAACTTCACTGTCTTCCTGCACTGTCTTCCAACCAAGCCGGCTTCATGACCAAGTTCCCATCAAGGTCTGCACCCTTTGCCTCTGTATCCTCTGCCTCTCTACCTTCTACACCCTCTCTGCCTCTGCTCACACCACTACCCCACAATCTGTTCCTTTCATGAAGGTGGAAAGCTGATTTCACACATGATTGGCACGGCACCTGGAACACGGAAGCCTCAGTAACAGGGAGTGTGTGAACTGGTCTAGACGGACCATAGAGAACAATAATAACAGCTTCCCCACTTGTTGGAAAATAATGGAGACTCCGATTTATTTCAATCAAATGTGGACTGAAGCTTACCTGCAGATCCCAGAGTTCCAGTTCTAAATCTCGTTCACACATGACGATCTGAAGGTTAAGACAGGCTTCGCACTGGGTAGTACTCCCATTCTCATGACACACACACACACACACACACTAACAACTCCCCATGAACGTGTGTTCTGGTCCTGCGCTGGGAAGGAAATGCCAAAGGGAATTGGTATTAGCTTTGGGCTCCTCAGAGGGCTCGTCCACAGTCCTGGTGCACTGCTCTGACTCGTAGCAGTGGCTCCCAGCCCAGCGACTGAAGGCTGAGGGCCCTAAGAAAGGATCTGATGAAACCACATGAGCTGCGTACAGAGAATCCTCTTCCACACTTGACACGGTTACAAAGCTTAACAGAGGGATGGTGAATTCTACAACACTTACTTGAACATGCAGCAGCTCATGAACCTGGAAACTCCAAACCAGAGATGGTGGGGAAGGTCCAGTGAGGAGCCTTAAAGCGCCATGGCTGGTCGCTTACTGTTGCAGTTACCTATCTGCTCTGCCTCACTAAGAAATCCCTACTCCTGTGGCTCCTTGTTAGCTGGCTGCTTCTGATTGGCAGGATTTAAGCTCTGTTCTTCCTTAACATGAGAAATGGTTCAAATAAAGTTTTGCTAGTGTTTGTGAAGCAAGCCAGGTTGAAGTTGCTTAACCTGACTTCATCCACTAAGGGATACTTCAGGCCTGATCCTGGTCTTCATTTTCTTTTTCTTTCTTTTTTTTAAAATTTGTTTATTTAATGTATGGGAGTACGTTGCTGCTGTCCTCAGACACAGCAGAAGAGGGCATCGGATGCCATTAGAGTTGGCTGTAAGCCATTATGTGGTTGCTGGGAATTGAACTCAGGTCTTCTTGAAGAGCAGTCAGTGCTCTTAACTGTGGAGCCACCTCTCCAGCCCTGTCTTCATTTTCTTTAGCAAGAGGTTTTGAACTGTGTAGTTCCCAATACCTCCTTGATATAATCCACTTCCCTTCAACCCTTGACTGGGTTTGCTCAGTGCTAAAGAGCAGCCAGCAGGAATAGGGCAAACGTTGTTGAGTCTGGGTGTGGAGGAACCCTGGTACACCTGGAGGACTCTAAACCAGGTCACTGAAAACTGCCAAAAGAAAATTCACTGTCCACTTCAGGTGAGAATATTCACCTAGAAGATTCAGCCACTTGAGGCTGAGGGATACAGAAACCCGGGGCCAAGGCAGCCCCACACACTGGTTAAGGAAACAGGTGCACTGTGCTAAAGAGAAATTCCGCCGTTATGACACATGCTAAACACAGAAGGAGCTGAACCTGGACATTACCTTCACTAAGTCCTGGAGTGGGTCGTCTAGTGATCCAAGTATCCGTTACTTGATTCTCAATGAGCTCTCTCTTGTCCTGTTATCTGGCAGCAGGTCACTCTGCCTCTCTAATTTAGAAAGAAAGAAAGAAAGAAAGAAAGAAAGAAAGAAAGAAAGAAAGAAAGAAAGAAAGAAGGAAGGAAGGAAGGAAGGAAGGAAGGAAAGAAAGAAAGAAAGAAAGAAAGAAAGAAAGAAAGAAAGAAAGGAGGGAGGGAGGGAGGGAGGGAGGGAGGGAGAGACAGAGAGGGAGAGAGGGACGGAGGAAGGAAGGAAAGGAAGGAAGGAAGAAAGAAAGGAAGAAAGAGAAAGAAAGGCTTCAAGCACGAAAAGACACTGTGGCTTCCAGAGCATTAATTTTGGCCACCTACCAAGTAAAAGCAAGAAGTTTAAAGAAAACCGAGTATATCCAAGCATCTAAATGCTGCTCACCACGCAGCTCAGATCCTCCGGGGTCGCGCGCGGCGCACCGCAGGTTTTGAGATCGCTTCCACCTTCACTAAAACATCCTCTCTCTTCTCTCGCTCTCACCCTCAGTCTCCCGGATGGCCTCGTTCTTTCTTTCTTTCTTTCTATAAACAGAGGTATAAATTACCACCTAGCTTGAACTGCCTAGTGTATCCCGCTCTTTACGCCATCACGGTGCCCGGTAATGGATCACCTTGGTGCAGAGGCGCAGTCCTGGCAATCAGGGACCTTTGATGAAGAGGCCAGACTCCATAACTCAGGAGATCAGAAGCATTTCTACTCTGATGGAGTTCAGTTTAATGCAAAAAGAAACATGTGTTTCCTGTCCGTTTTTCTAAATCGATTGAGTCATTTGTCTAATTTAAACACTCTATAAATTACACACATCTTCCCAAGACAGGGATGAGGTTGGGGTTCTTGATATATGCCTTTTCATATGGCTTGAATCCATCACTGTCTCCCTCAAGGCCTCTTGGCTTTCTCCTGAGTGGGAAGAGGCCCATAACTCTCTGATCTACTCCATTTCCCTGACACCCCTTAGAATCCTTGTTCAGACAATTTGGTCAAAGAATTATGGCTGACTTCAGAAGATACAGACTGAAGGCTAAATTGGGGCCGCATCTTTCACTCCCTGATATTTGTTAGCACAACCGTCAAACTCTGCAAACCTCCCACCCTACCCTGTCTCATTCTTGTGAGGACTGACAAGCAAAATGAAGGCAGTTGGGTGTGCGCACATGAAGTACGCAATTAAGACACCAGATCTGCTAAGTCAGCAAATTGGGGGTGGGGGGGAGGTGGCCTCACATTCCGTTTGTCAATTTGCTCCATACATGAGCCTTCTAGAAGTGTAAAGGCCTCTCAAGATTTAGCATCTACAGACTTCTCAAACATTGCTGAGAAATTGTAGCTTAGATATCAACTGGACTGTTTATTATCATTTAATCAGACTTTGTTGTTTTTAAAAACTACTCTTTGTTCCCCTGCCCATTCACTAATCACATCCTTAGAAATATTTAACCTGGAGGAAGAATGATGGTTAATGAATCTAAGCCCCTTATGTTATGAAAATGTCAAAGGGTATCAGTTGAGATATAAGAACAGAACTGATTCTCAAACACTGCTTCTGATTTCAGAAAAATGTGAAGTCACGACTGTCACAGTTCTCTAGCCACTGCTACCACGTGGCATTACACAGGTCACAGGAGACGTTCAAAACTGATTTTGAAAGCAAAAGAGAAAGCTCTGTACATTTTCAAATGGAAGAGATACTGCACCTAGAATGCAAAAAGCATAACTGCGTGACTTAAAAACTATGCGTGGAGGCTGGAGAAGTAGCTTAGTGGTTAAGAGCATTGGCTGTTTTTGCAGAAGACCAAGGTTTGGTTCCTAGAGTTCCCATGGCAACCCACATCTACAAGTCTAGTTTCATGGTATCTGCCCCCCTCTTCTGACCTCCTCAGGCACTCAAGGTGAACATATATACAAGCAAGCAAAACATTCATACACATAAAATAAATAAATCTAAAACAAAGGAAAATGCTTCTTCAAAAAACTTTAAGGAAATTCAGTGCGATAGTTAATAATACTATCACCATACATAGCTCCATTTTTAAAAGATTCTATGTGCGTGTTTATGTGTGTATACCTATGTGCTCCTGTGAAGGCCAAAGGTCAGCAATTATTATCTTCCTCAATTGCTTCTCCACATTATTTTTTGAAAGTGTATCTCACTGATCCTGGATCTAATGAGTTCAGCGAAGGGTGCCCGTCTCCACCTTCGAAGCACTGGGATTATAGATAGGTGTGTGTTACCACACCTAGAGTTTTACATGAGAGCTGGGGATCTGAACTCTAGTTCTCATGCACAAATGACAAGGACTTTACCTAGCAGGCCATCTCCCCAGTTCTATATTTTTTTTAAATAAACCATTTTAATCTTTTGCCTGAATATATGTCTCTTTACTATATGTGTGGCTGGTGTCTATGGAGGCCAAAAGGGGTGTCAGATCTCCTGGAACTCAACTGTGAGCTGTGGGTGTTGAACCTGGGTTCCCTGGAGGTACAGTCAGTGCTGTACCCACTGACCAGCACTCCAGCCCCACCTATATTTTATTTTTAATGCAAAGTATGATAAGAGGGGCTGACAAGATTGTGCAGTGATTAAAGTTGTTCTTGAACAGACAAGATGAGCAAGATTCAGACCCCCAGAAACTAAGTAAGCTCCAGGTGAGCATGGTGACCCGGCTGCAATCCCGGAGTCAGAAGGCAGGGACAGGATCCCATGAGCCAGCTGGCTAGACACACTAGCCACACCGGCAAGCTCTTGTTTTAAGTAAGAGGCCTTGCCCCAAAGAATAAGGTGTAGGAGCAATCAAGGAAGATGACATCAACCTCAGAGCACACGTGTCCACACGCATACACACACACACACACACACACACACACACACGCATACACATGCACCCACACACACAATCATGTGTGCAGGCAACAAACACCTACACACACCACACTTACATACATGAAACAGAAACTATGGATTTTTAGGAAAGTATAAGACAATTAGCAATTTACAGTTCTCATTAGATTTCCATGGGAATCGTATTCAAGATACATAAACAAACCAATCACATAGCTAGCACTGAAAGGCATTTGAAGAATCCTAGTGCTGAGAGGCTCGGCGTGCTCCTGGATGTCATTTTCTGTGTAAGAGGACATGCTGCATCCTCCTTCCGGCTGCAGAGCTCACAGAGTGACCCAGTTGGCATGCAGGCTCCATCTCTGTCATCTGAGCTCCTAGGCTTGACCGTCTCTTGTCTAAAGATTATTCATCTGTGATTAAATGCCAGGTCTGGTCTTCCTCTTCATTCTCTCAAGATGTTGTATCTCTGTACGCCGCCTGCCAATTTTATAGGCCTAGGGCAGCACTGTTCCTCCCCTTGACTGATGCTTTGGATTTGTTTTATATTTTTAGTAGTTCTTTGATTGTATTTATTCCTTCACATAGCTCCTCCTAGATCGAACCCCTACCAATCTAACTTTGTGTATTTTGGGTTTTTTTTTTTACACACATCAAGTCTAATTTGCACTGCCCATATATTCTTAAATGCATGGTCTTCCATTAGAGCATCGCTGACATACCAGGGCCCACATTCAAAAAACCAACTCTATCTATCTATCTATCTATCTATCTATCTATCTATCTATCTATCTATCTATCTCTATCTCTATCTCTATCTCTATCTCTATCTCTATCTCTATCTCTATCTCTATCTCTACCTCTACCTCTCCTGGCAACTAAAAATTACCAATAGCTCCTCAACTAGAAGTGGGACTCAAAACCCACCTCCCTTCTCCATGCTTCAACTGGTCTGGCTTGAGTTTTCCTGTGCCTTATGCACACTGTGAATTCATACGCACAGCTGCCTTGTGATGTATTTGCAGTCATTCACAACTTCTGATTCTTACATTCTTTGCATCCCTCTTTCTTCAATGAATCTTGAGCATCTGGAGGAGGCCTGATATATATGCCTCGTGTAGGACTGAGCATTGTTCAGTCTCTTACACCTTGACCAGTCATGGGTCTGTGATCATCAACACCAACAGCAAATACAAGCTTCTTGGATGAAGGGTAAGAAATCCATTAATCTGCAGATACAACGATAAGTCATTAGCACCTAACTCTGTACTATGTTCATCAGAAACTAGTAGTAGATTTTCCTCTAGGGCCAATGACTCATCTAGCCACAAGTCCTCGGTCTGATAGTGAGGCCAGATATGGGCTTCAGCTTGTGAAGCAAGCCTTAAATCCAATCAGAAAGCATATGCCACAATGTTCATGCCACGATTGCAGTAGTGGGTGTGTGTTCCCAGGACAGTCATTATTGGAGCTCTTGGGGTTCACAACCAGTGGTTACTATTCTCCAGGAAGAGGCATAGTACCCAAGTGACTTCTTGAAGAACCTCTACACTGGTTTCCATAGCGGCTACACCTGTTTGCACTCCCACCAACAGTGAACAAATGACTCCCCTTCCCTATACCCATGCCAGCATTAGCCATCTTTTGTTTCTATATCTTAGCCATTCTGATTGGGGCAAAATGAAATCTCAAAGGACTTTAGATTTGCATTTCACTGATGGCTAAGGAGTTGAACATTTTTTAAAAGTATTTCTCAGCCATTTTTTTCTATACAGGGCATTTT
This sequence comes from Rattus norvegicus, assembly GCF_021556685.1. Lineage (NCBI taxonomy): Eukaryota > Metazoa > Chordata > Mammalia > Rodentia > Muridae > Rattus > Rattus norvegicus. The sequence goes on along the minus strand of NC_141537.1, from coordinate 152,068,834 downwards.
TTCCCCATCTTTATTAAATTGGGTATTTCTTATTTACATTTCAAATGTTATTCCCTTTCCTGGTTTCCAGGCCAACATTCCCCTAACTCCTCCCTCTCCCCTTCTCTAGGGGTGCTCCCCTCCCCATCCTCCCCCCATTACCATCCTCCCCCCAACAATCACGTTCACTGGGGGTTCAGTCTTGGCAGGACCCAGGGCTTCCCCTTCCACTGGTGCTCTTACTAGGATATTCATTGCTACCTATGAGGTCAGAGTCCAGGGTCAGTCCATGTATAGTCTTTGGGTAGTGGCTCAGTCCCTGGAAGCTCTTCTCAGCCATTTTTATTTCATCATTTGAGACCTCTGTTTAGTTCCGTGCCCCATTTATTTTTAACTAAGTTGGTTTCTTGTTGTTGTTGCTGTTATTGTTGATGATGACGATGACGACAACGACGACGACGATGATGATGATGATGATGATGATGATGATGATGTTTTGGGTGTTTGTTGTAGTTTTAAGATTTATTCGTTTTTATTTTATATGTATGAGGTTTTGCCTTAATTACGGTACACACATACCTGGTATCCTCAGAGGTCCAGGAGGGTGTCAGATCACCTAGAACTGGAGCTCCAGATGGTTATAAGCCACCTTGTGAGCGCTGAGAACCAAACCCAGGTCTTCTGCAAGAAAAACTAGTATTCCTACCTACTGAGCCCATTGCTGTAGCTCCAAGATGTTTAGGGGTTTTAGTTCTTTGTGTGTTCTAAAATATAGTTTATAGAGATTTCCCCCCATTCTGTAGGATGTCTCTTCTCTCAAATTATGGTACTTTGGTGTAAAGGATTTTTTATTGTTGTTTCATGAGATCTCCTTTATTAATTATGGCTCTTATTGCCTGCACTTTCAAATCCTGTTCAAAAAGCCATTTCTCTGACATGTATTGTTGGGCAGTCTTAGACAATCAGATGTCTGCAGGAGTGTGGGCTTATGAGTTGGTCCTCAGTTCTGTCCCCTTGATGAATGTGTCTGTTTTCAATGCCTGCACCTTGCTGTTTTTATCACTAGAGTTCTGTAGCGTAACTTAAAATTTTGGAGGGTGACACCATTAGCAGGTTGGGTTTGGGGTTAGTTGTTGTTGATTTTTTTCTTTATAAAATATAAAACTTGCCAATTATAAAAATTATAAAAATAAACTTGCAAATTAACTAAACTATCACACAGAAAATTAGCCAGACCCAAAATCTATATAAATGTATCTGGTTATAGTTGGCTTTCAAAACAGAAGCTGTGATGCTTCCCACTGACTTTCATACTTTCAGTATCAGACATATTTTACATGTTTTTCCATAACCAAAACAAACAAAATTCATGTCAGAGTTAGAACTAAAACAATCAAGAACTCCATGGCAACAGGCAAAGAAACACCTTCTGATGGTGTTGTTCTTATTTCAGTCAGAGGCAGGGCAAGCTGGCAGTTCTTTGTTCATCCGAGCCTGTGGTCAGTCATGCTGTTTGGTACAGGCAGGAAAGATGCACACAGAGCCGCCCTCTGCCCCACTACCACCACCTAGCACAGCATGGGAGGAGGAAGACATACAGAGACCTATGGACTTCCATGTTACCCACAGATCTACCCTCCAGCCTGTGGTACAGGCAGGCTGTAGACACCAACTTGCCTCCATGCCACTCAGCTCGGACAAAGGATGTCACCCAGGTGTTCACCAGCTGTGTGTCCAGCCTGGGGCAGAAGCCACCATAAAGCATGAATGTAGGGTAGTCATATAGTCAACAAAGAGAAGTGGAGCAGCTTAAGCTTCTTGAAGAGAGATGGACCTGGAACTTGAGGGTGAAGATGAGTACCTTGTTGTGAGTGGCCAGCCCCACCACCTGGGGCCATGATGAGGTCCCAGCTTGAGTTGCCACTGAGGCCATGTCTGAGTCCATGGCTATAAAACAGAAGGGGTCAGTGTTGATGTCCATGGCTCATAGGGATGACCCTGGTCAGGGCAGCCACCCAGGACCATGGTGATGTCCAGGGGCTGTGGAAAACTGGACTTGTCTCTCACTGGCTGTGGCACTCTAGAGAGCTGACCCCACCACTCACTGGCAGCAGCACTTGGGAGAGCAGACCCTACACCTCACAATGGCAAAGGACAATGAGCAGCCATTGCAGTGAAAACCGCCCCTCAATAAAAATCTTTAGAAGTGTTCAGCACCTTTAGTCATCTGGGAAATGAACATTAAAACTTCGAGAGTCTACCTCACCCCAACCAGAATAGGTGTTATCAAGGAAACAAATGCCAACAAATTCTGGCAAGGGTGTGGAGGCAGGAGTTTTGGGGAGGCTCCTCCTTAACTGTTGGTGCAGGACTATAAGCATGGAAACTAGAACATTCACTAAGGATGTCACCATGGAGGTTCCTCAAAATGCTCAAAGAAGATCTAACCTATGACCCAGCTACAGTACTCCTGGGCATAAATCCAAAGAACTCTGGGCCCCACAAAAGAAATACCTGCATACTGATGTTCATGGCTGCTCCTCACCATAACTAGGAAATAGAATTTTTCTAAATGCCCATCAACAATTGATATTTGGATAAGGAAAATATGGTACACAGCCAATAGAAAATAAAATTTACAGGAAAATAGCATGGGAAAATATTACACTAAGTTAGAGAGCAGAAAGGTCTAGAAAGACAACAACCATATGTTCTCTCTCATATGCAGATCCTAGCTTTGAATTTCAGATATCTGTGTTTAAATTTGAGTGAATGTTTATAGAGACCAGCAAGCAAGAAGGGAGCCTTGAGAGGTACTCTGGTAGGTGGAGGTAGGAGAATGGATGTGGGAGAAAGTCTTAAAGAGTGTAAAAATAGTAAAATACATGATATGAAAAGTTTAAACAGAGATAAGTGTAATGAAGGAGGAAAAGTAGGGAGAGGGTTAAGCAAAATAGAATGTATGGAAAACCATATAGAAACCAAGCACTACTTTTTAAGTTAAGTTAAAAAAAATGGTTGTTTTTTTTCTCAAACTCCTCTTGCTTTCTTATCCTCTTCCCCCTCTATCCCCTCTCTCCTCATCGCCACCTCTCCACATGCTCATGACTCACCTCTACTCCTCTTCTCTCTCTCCCTCCCTCTCTCCCTCCCTGCTCTCTGCCTTTGTCTATACTTCCTTAACTCCCATCCCCATGCCCTAAATAAACTCATCTATAAAAAATCGGTTGCTGTTATAATTATGATGGTGGTGGCAGTAGTGGTGGTGATGGTGCTGTTCATAGAGAGAGGGTAGAGAGGTGGTTCATTGAGGAAGTGTTCTTACTTTGCTAGGACAGAGACCCCCAGAACCCATGTAAAAACCCAAGCATAGTTAGACTGTTGACAGATACTGATTAATTCCAGCACCCTGGAGAGAGGTATAAATAAATCTCCGTGTGTTTGAGACTGCATGATCTTCATATTGAGTTAGAGATCATCCAGAGCTGCATAGTGAGATCTCAAAAAGCAAAAGCTCTGGTTATAACAGCAGCATTGTGGAGCAGATAGACCAATCAATCCCAGAGCTCCCTAGCTAACCAGCCTGGCTGAAACTGTGAGCTTTCAGTGAGAGACCCTGTCTCAAGCAGTAAGGCAGAGAATGATGAAGGATGAGCTGGGGTGTCCTGATCTGCTCTCTGTACATGGGATTATGGAATTGCATACCTACACACTCATGCATGCAACACACACACATGTGCACACACGCATGCACACACACATGTACACGCACATGCTCTGTGCAGACAATTAATGATACTCGCAGAAGCCATAGTTTCTCAACATAAGCCCCAATGTTAGACATGGGAGCCCCTGACACCTACCTACACCAGGACTTCCAGAGCAATCAGGTTATTGCTATTTCTTCTGTTGTCACCAGAGTTAGATGTAAGACTATTGCTGAAGATACCCTGTCCTTTACATAGGACACAGAAAAAAAAATCATGCTAGACCTGACATGAAAACTTCCTCTCTGTCTGACATTCATGGTGCCTGAAAGTGATATGCATCTACTGCTGGAGAATAGTCACCACTGTCTCACCCAGCTGTAGGACCTTTGTGCTATAATGTGGAGAGACAACAGCCATTAGGAGCTTAGTTTCTCAAACTCAACTTAGTCCTAGTCATTTTACTTTCCCTAGTGTATAAACACAATGAGCTCAAAACGATTCAGAACTCTTCCTCTGGGCTGAGCATGTTTACCTGTGTGTGCCTGTCACCACTGTCCTCCAAACAGTGACATAAGCAGCTACTCACATGCACTTATTCTCTATTAAGTATCTTAAGTCATCTACAGATGCACATCAGTCACAAACAAATACTACACCATTTTGTTTGAGACCTCAGCACTCACAGATCTCTGCTGTTCCTTTGTTCATTCATTCATTCATTCATTTGTTTTAATCTGTAGGGTGCCCTGGCCACGCCATCAATCTTCTGTGGAGGTCAATGTGCCTGATTTGGGGGCTGTTTAGGTCATTTCATTGTTTAGAGGTGTTTTGTTTATATTTTGTGCTACCAGATATCAAGCCAAAGGTCTGAGAATACAAAGCAAGCTCTCCACTCCTGAGCTTCCTTTCCCTGCCCCACACAGGCTTTAGACAAAATGAATGCTTGCCATAGAAAACAGAAACCCTGCCCCTAACCTCAGCCGATGACAAGATTGACATGCACACTCCAAGAAATTACAGAACTGGCTAGCCCCACACTAATGCTCAGAAAGAAGGGCAAAGTGGAAATCTGGCCAAGTGTTATTGTTGCTCTTGGCAGAACTGTGCAATGTTTTCCTCAATGAATCAGTGGTCTTCACAGCATCTACTTGGGCAGCATCTGCAGCCCTGTCACCTATTAAATAAGCCAAAGACAAAAAAAATGGGAAATCCTAGGCCCACACAACTAGTGAATCAAAGCTTAAAATTAAAGATTAACTTTAGTTTTTCTATAATATCCATCTAATTCCTTGGTCCTCCTCCAAGCTCTTGGCTGCCCATATGAGTTAGCCTCAGAGTTAGTTCCAAGGAATCGTCTTGGCAGAACCAAGAGGTCTTACCATGGCTTGCATCCTTGCAGTGATGGGTCCATCAATTTTTATAATTTATGTAATTAGACCAATGAAGATATAAACACGCACTGTCTCCCTCTACCTTGTTTCGAGCCACTACTGAGCATGCCCATTGATGCTGGGGTTTTACTCATTCTGATTTAATATCCTAGTTTCCACTGGGTGTTGGTTCAGTTTTTCTGGCCTGTCTACACCTTCCTTTCTCTGGCCAAAAATCTGATTCCTTTACCTCCCAGATTCTGACAACTCAAGATGCTATCCCTCACCTGCCTTTGGGTTCTGCCAGTTCTCAAAGATTTGAGATCATGTTTCTAGGATGCCATGAGACAGAGACTTGTGTTCATTTGTCCATAATTAAATAACCAGAGCCATCAAAAGAGAGGGGGAGAGAAACTCTGATCAGACCCATCTGGACAACCAGGATATTCAAGTCAATTCTGTTCAATGAAAATGTCTCAAGCTCTTACAAGTACCTGGCACTTTGCCAGCTGTGGTAATTACAGATTAGTGTAACGCAGTTCCTGCTTGCCTGGAGTTTACTGTCAATTTGGAAAACATGTGTAAAGGCAGCTCTTCATTCTAATGTAATTGTAAGTGATATGAGCCGGAGATATGATAGGATGTAAAGCTCTGGGTCCTTGAGAAGAGGGTATAGGTCACCCCAGAGGAGGAAAGGTGAGTGAAGGAGAAGAGGCAAGTAGAAGTAGCCAGAGAAATTCTCAACCTCAACACTCAAGAGCACCTATAATGTGCGTGATGGTTTGTATATGCTTGGCTCAGGCAGTGGCACTATTAGGAGGTGTTGGAGTAGGTGTGTCATTGTGGGTGTGGGCTTAAGACGCTCACCCTAGCTGCCTGGAAGTTGGTATCTGCTAGCAGCCTTCAGATAAAGATGTAGAACTCTCAGTTTCTCCTTCACCATGCCTTCCTGGATGATGCCATGTTCCCATCTTGATGATAAAGGACTGAACCTCTGAACCTGTAAGCCAGTCCCAATTAAATGTTGTCCTTACAAGAGGACATGGTGTCTCTTCACAACAGTAAAGTCCGAACTAAGACAAAGTGAGACATTGACTTGTACTGACCCTCTCCTGCAGCACCTGAGAAAATGGTAGGATCTCCCTGGAAACATCCATGGAAAGTGTCCTCTCATATATCCTATACAAACCAAAGCAACACACACACACACACACACACACACACACACACACACACACACACACACACACACCCTACAGACTCTTACAATAAGACAAATGTCAATGGTACAAATGATGGATATTTCTCTTAGACCTAGCAAGAGTGATGCTCAAAGGAAATGATAGTTGACTTTTTTCATTATCTAAAACTTCAATAATGCTACATGTATGTATCCATATAAATACATTATTATAAACCTACTGACTCTATTCAGTGTTGTTCATATGTATGTTTTTAGAACTGATGGCTTTGTATCCAATAACCAATTAGGGGATTCATCCCTGGGAAAGACTCATTCTCCCTCTCCTGACAGCCATTAGTTGCCTATAGTTCTTCACAAAAGAGTGGTCTTGTGAGATTGTTCCCATCCACTCTGTCATTTCTACTGCTGTCATTGATCAGGCAGCAATAATATTGAGAGTTCACAGATGCAGCTTCCATATCATATATAGAACACACATTTTCATGAGACATGTCCTGGCCCTTTGGGTCTTACAATCTTTCCACCCCCTTTTCATGGTAATCTCTGAGCCTTAGGTGTAAATGTTGTGTTATATCAATTCAGGCTTGGTACCCCATGGTTTTTTTTCTGCATGTTGATCAGTGGCTTTCCCTAATAGCCTCCATCCTCTGCAAAAAGAAGCTTCTTTGATGAGGGGTGAGAGGCTATAAGGATAATATTCATGCATGCTTGTGTGTGTGTGTGTGTGTGTGTGTGTGTGTGTGTGTGTGTGTGTGTGTGTGTCTGGCTGACTAGCTGGCTGCCTCATGGCATCCTATGATCTCAAATCTTTGAGAACTGCGGAACTCAAAGTCAGGTAAGGGATAACAACATGAGTTATCGGAATCTGGGATATAAAGGAGTTAGATTTTGGTCAGGTTCAGAAGTCCTCCTTGGGAAGGATCTTAATGGCCACATGTCGCGCCCACCTCGTCCGGCAAGGAAGACGCAACACGGTTGGATTCTTCTCAACAGCCTTTACTGCAGGAGACCTTCTTTGTTGATACAGGGAGGCGGCGGCAGCCAGCCCTAAGTGTTACAGCTCCAAGTGTTACAGCTTTAAGTGTTACAGCTTTAAGTGTTACAGCTTTAAGTGTTACCGCGCCGAGCGGCAAAGCCGCTCGGCTTATATACACAACAGTATGCTAATCTTCTTTCAGGGATTGGTGGGGCACGAGTCACCCCACTGCCATCCCAGCTACTTGTCCTCCAGAGATTGGCGAGGCATGAACTCCCATTTAGCATAGTACCGCCCCAGCCAGACTGACGGCAGGTGCAAAACTCCACGCATGCTCAGTACTGTTGTTAGGAGGGCGCCAGATTCACCTCATTATCATACAGCTGTCGCACCGCTCCCTACATCTCCCCCTTTTTTGTTTAATAAAATGACTGGTCTAGATCTGGGTGTCACGTCAATCTTGTCATTGCTCCTGTCTTAGGTCGTTCCTGACGATGACTCGGCCTTACCCGTCGTTGGGTCACCCTATCGCCACCGGGCCCCGTGTCTTAGGTTGGTCCGAGCTCGAGGAAAGTTGCCCGTCCCTGGATACAATGACCCCACATGACTGTGACAAAAATGATCTAGGGCGAACTCTTAATCTTTCAAAGAGGCCAGCCATACATTGGGAGAAGCACCATTGTCAATGGCGGTCATAGCCTGGTAAACAACCGCTTTGTGTCTGGCATGTTCTCTTTTTAAACGGCCAATAAGCCAGAGACATACTCCGCATCCCAGGAGGACAATAGCTCCCCAGGCAAACATGCCCGCCCACTCCTTAAAAAAGGAGAAAGCATTGGTAATCCATGAGGTAAAGTCTTCAATTGTGATGGGGTCCAGCCTAGTGCTGTTGAGGACAGCAATCTGCATCAGCAATTGTCTGGATAGTTGCTCTGCTTTCATGGACCAGTTTCCTTTCAGATAATTTGAGATTTCTTTGCTCTGTTGAGAATGCTGAGAAAAGTTGGCTTGCAAAGGAGTAATGCATAAACCTCTTAGGGAGGAAACGCAAGACAGCTGTGTCATATGATACAGTGCTTCAATTTGTTCTTGAACTAAATCTATCCTTTGATTGGCTAATAGAAGGCCAGATGCCAAATGAGTATTAAATTCTTCTTGTATCTCTAGCGCCATTGCAGTTCTTTCTACAATCTGATTGACAGTCTCAGCCGTCTGTATTTGATTGGTCATAGCAATTGCAGCTGTGGTAGCTGCGGCAGCAGACAGCACGATGGCTGAAATTATGGCTGCCGTAATTCCAAAATCTCTTTTGGTTCTCAGCAAATTGAGAATAGGAAAACTATCTGGGTTTGCCTCTACTGGGATTGGCACAAAGGAGGGAATCTTGACCATCACTGCGGTGTCATTGTTGCCATCCCAGCATTCAGCTAAATAGCAGACTACATCAGAGCTATTACAATTTAAAACACCATTGCTGACATTAGAGCTTATCAGAAAGAAAAAGGGTGATCTAACACATACTGAAGTACTAGTGGCAGTATTATGTTCCAAGAGGTTATTATATTGAATATTGGTCAACCTGGTATCCTTTTTTCTTGTAGCCGAAACATTATACAGCGTGAAGTTCTCACCCATCAACCTAGCAAAAGGGGTCAGGGATGTATATGCCCCTTGCTCATTGGACAGCACCCATTGAAACCAAGGCCAGAGATTATGCTTGCCAGTCTTATTCTCCCCCCAGTCATACTGTACATGGCCAAGAGGAGGGGAAAATTCAAATCCCGGTAGGAATTGTTTTGTTCTATGGAATGGACTCTGACATGGGGTAAAATTAGGTGGAAACTCTTGATGCGGGGGGCAAGCGGGTAAGACTCTACGACGGGTAGAGCTATTCTGTGCATAGTTACCTTGCCCTGGGCGTGATGGAACACTACAATTATGCATCACAATTAGTGTTGTAATGTTCAGATCAGCAGAACTATCGACTGACATGTCCTCGCTGGGTGAAGAGACTCCCTGGGCAATTTGACTCAAGGCAGCCAGGATGATCCCGGTGTTCATTGTGCTGTCACTTATAGGATTCAACCAATTTGCTAATGTGGCTCTACGTAACCAAATACAGGGCAGGGAAGAGTCTTTAATGGTAAAACATAAGGTATGCAACAGAGAAACGTTAGTGGCGGCATACCGTTGGGGCATTTCTCCAGTTGGCACTATACAGGGAACATCACGCAAACAGGAGGTAGAGAAAAAGGTTGGTAAAACAGTAGAATTGCTATGGACTGGCATGGGTACTGGCCAGGATCTGGCAATAGCCCACAGGGTGATCGAATTAACCTGTATTATCATTCCCAGTAGCAATAGTAGGGTTCGTAGTCTCATCTTCAGGAAGAGCAGAAGGCAATTTTCGAGTCAAGCGCTCAGGTACCCAAATTGGATTTTCTTGATTCTGCGGAAAAACACAAACAGCTCCCCTAGATCTCGAGATCACGGGATCTGGGCCACACCATTTATCAGTTAAGACATCCTTCCACTTTACTTCTGCATTAGTTATAGGTGTAGTAGCAGCATGGCGATCCGCAGCACAGCGGCCATGCGCATCCAAAACTAAGAAATTTAGAGTAAAAAGAGCTAAAGAAAGTTGTTCTTTTGGTGTTCGGCTGCTGGCAATTCCCTCTTTTTGTTTTTTTATCAGCTCTTTTAAGGTACGATGTACTCTTTCAACAATTCCTTGACCTTGGGGATTGTATGGCAATCCTGTAGTATGTTTGACCTGCATTGTCTGGCAAAATGCCTGAAAGGACTTTGCAGTGTAGGCAGGCCCGTTGTCCGTCTTGAGACTATCAGGCTTTCCCCAGGCTGCCCATGCCTCTAAGCAATGGCTAATGGCATTACGAGCCTTTTCACCAGTCATCAGAGTAGCATGTATAATACCAGAACATGTATCAACAGAAACATGAGCATATTTTAAATTTCCAAATTGAGATATGTGTGTGACATCCATCTGCCAAAGTTTTAGCGGGATCAGACCACGAGGGTTAATCCCTACATGAGGAGGGTGGTGAAATTGAACACAATTCTGGCAACTTAACACCACATCACGAGCTGCAGCTCTAGAGATTTTAAATTTCTGTTGAAGAGTAAAGGCAGGTACATGAAACTTTTGATGAAATTCTCTAGCAAGGTCAACCGGAGCAGCATGAAAAATAAACTCTCTACGAGTACTAGCATCCACCAGGGCGTTATTACTGGTCATGGGACCAGGCAAATTAGTATGGGCTCGAATATGTTGTATGAAAAATTTATTTTTTCTGGCCCAAATCAAATTTTGTAATTCTAAAAGAATTTGACATACAGTACTAGTCGACCGAATTGGCCCTGCAATTTCAAGTGAGCGCACCGCATTAACCACATAAGCAGAGTCAGAAATTAAATTAAAAGAATCATGAAATCTTTTGAAAACTTCCAATACAATTTTACATTCTGTAATTTGGGGGGTACCTGGACTATATTGAATTAATACTGGTTCTTGAGAATCAACCATATAGGCACCTACACCTGTTTTGGAGCCATCTGTATAAATATCTAACGCTCCAGACAAAGGCTCTGAGGCAGTGACCTTTGGAAAGATCACTGGATGTTCAGTAAAAAATTGTAGCAGCGGATCCTTAGGATAATGATTGTCAAACTCTCCATCAAAACTACAGCGCAATATGGCCCAATCATCTATCAATGCACACAATGTTTCTACCTGAGCAGTTGTATATGGTATAATAATTTTCTTTGGTGAAATACCAAAATGCTGAATGCAAGATTTAACGCCTAATATAGCTAGCTGTGCAACAGCAGAAGGGTAATATTCAAGGGTTTTATTAGGAGAAATATGGGGATAAATCCAAAGAAGTGGACCTTGTTGCCATAATACTCCTGTAGGTTGACGAAAAGTTCTCAGTATACACAAAAGCAGATCTTCCTCTTCCTTATACCTTTTTAGTATTGCCTTTTCTAGTCTTTCTTCTACTTTCCTCAAGGATAATCGTGCTTCCTTGGTTAAAACACGGGGTGAAGTAAGCTGAGAATCCCCTTTCAGGATCTCATAAAGTGGTTGTAAATCTACATTGGGCATTTTAATATAGGGTCGAATCCAATTTATGCTTCCTAGTAATTTTTGAAAGTCATTTAATGTTTTTAAATGGTCTTTTCGTAATTCAATTTTTTGAGGAGAAATACTATGAGGAGTGATTTTTGTTCCTAAGTATTCTCCCATTTGGCCCATTTGGACTTTTTCAGGTGCTATGCACAATTGGTTGCTTTCAAGCGCCTTAACCACTTTCGCATAAGCTACTTCCAGGGTGCCATGATCTTTAGCAGAAAGCAAGATATCATCCATGAAATGAATCATTCTTAATTTTGGGAATTGGTCACGTACAGGCCGTAGGGCCTGTCCTACATAAAGTTGACACATAGTAGGACTATTTGCCATACCTTGAGGTAAGACCACCCACTGATAGCGCTTATCAGGTTCCTCATTATTCATAGATAGCAAAGTAAATGCAAATCGCACGCTATCTTGCGGAGCAAGAGGGATAGAAAAAAAGCAATCTTTAATATCAATAATAATAATAGGCCATTCAGCAGGAATGCTGGAGAGTAATGGTATACCTTTCTGTAGGGGACCCATTATTTGCATTTGAGAATTAATAGCTCTTAGATCATGTAATAACCGCCATTTTCCTGACTTTTTCTTAATAACAAATATGGGCGTATTCCAAGGTGATCTGGATGGTTGAATATGTCCTAATTGTAATTGTTCGAATACTAATTCGGCAGCAGCAATTAATTTTTCAGAGGATAGAGGCCATTGAGGAACCCATAAAGGCTCCTCTGTTTTCCATGTAATGGGTATTCCCCCCTCAACGGCCCCTAGGAAAAACCCAGACCCGTCCTGTCATGTTTTTGTTCTGACAGTACTGGGTCAACTCGTCCTTGTAAGTTCTTTCCCAGACCCTTTCTAGGCACATAACCCATTTTTGCCATCATATCCTGGACTTGTGGGGAGTAATCATTTGTCAGTCTCATGTCCAGCTCTACCAAAACATCTCTGCCCCACAGCGTTACTGGAATGTCTATAACATAAGGAGTGATCTTTCCTGATCTCCCTTCTGTATCTCTCCACGTCAATTCTTTTGAGCTCATTAAAGGAGCCATTTCGTACCCTAAACCACGTAGGGCCTGAGACGATGTTTGTGTAGGCCATCTGGGTGGCCAGTCATGAGCAGAGATAATACTACGATCTGCTCCAGTATCCAATAGACCAAGGAATGAACGTCCCTCCACAGTCAATGTTAACATTGGACGATCACTCAGTTCCAATGAGATAAAGGCAAATCGGGAACCTGTAGATCCCAAGCCCCTATCCCTTCTAATCCTATTTTCAGCAGGAAAGCGCTTATGTAAGCTGGGCAGAAGCAGCATTTGAGCGATTCTGTCTCCAGGGGAAATGGCAGTGACACCCTGGGGGGAGGCTACCAGCACTTTTACTGTACCTAAATAATCAGGATCAATTACTCCGGGCACAATCTGCAAACCGTCCAGGGCAGAGGAGGAGCATCCCAACAAAAGCCCAACTGTATCTTTAGGGAGGGGTCCTCTAAAATCTGTATCTACAGGCTGCACTCCCATTTGGGGGGTCAGTACGAGTCTGGTGGTGGAGTGGAGGTCCAGTCCTGCGGAGCCTTTAACGGCTCTCCTCGGTCCTTCGGGTGGCGAAGGAAAGGCCAAGGCCTCTGATTGTCCTGTCCTTGTCTGTCGCCCTGCAGAGCCCCATATATTTGAGGGCCCTGGGGACGTGGGCCCCGTTGTCCGTTTTTTGGCTGTGTACCACCATATCCTGTCACTAGGGGTCGGCCATCCAAGTCTTTCACAGATCGACACTCATTTGCCCAATGGTTTCCCTTCTTACATCGTGGACATAGTCCAGGCTGCTTGGATCTATTGCTAATTTTCCCCTTACTCCTTTCAGGGCACTGTTTTCGATAATGCCCTTTACGGCCACATTGGAAACAGGTATCCGTGGTAGTGGTTTTCCCTAATTGTACCACAGCTGCCGCTAGACCAGCATTAGTCAATGGTCCTCCCAGTTCCCTGCAGACTTTCATCCAAATCTCTAAACCTTTATGTTTGTATGGTGTTATGGCATTCCTACATTCTTTTGTACATTGCTCATATACCAGCTGTTTAATGAGTGGCATGGCTGTATCAGGGTCTCCAAAGATCTTGGTAGCGGCCTCTACCATGCGGGCCACAAAGTCTGAAAACGGCTCTGTAGGTCCTTGCAGAACCTTGGTGAGGTTCCCGGAGACCGCGCCCCTATTAGGCAGTGCTTTCCATGCCTTGATGGCTACTCCATTAATTTGGCTATAAACTTGCTCTGGATAACCGGTCTGGTCCAGAGCGAATCTCCCTAGACCCAATAGCATGTCAGCATCCCAATGTCTCTGAGGGTCTGCTCCTGAGGCCAGATTAATGGCGGCCTGAGCATTAGCATGTTCAAAAAGATAAGATTTCCAATCCAAGTATTGACCTGAGGAGAGGCAGGCCTTAGCCAGACTCCCCCAATCCCCAGGGGTGAGGCAATACCTAGCAAGAGCCTCAACTTGAGCCACAACAAAAGCTGCACTGACCCCATAAGTTCTAACCGATTCTGCCAATTGCTTTATAGTCTTAAAGTCAACGGGTTCATGATATCGTTGCCCATTGGCGTCCAAAAATACTGGGAAACTTAATCCCATTTCTCTCCATACCTCTGGGCAAAAGGAAGTACCTTTTGCAGGCCTCGCCATGCTTTTATGTTGAGGGTTGTACGGAGGTGCGGTTGGTATAACTACCTTTTTGCCTAATTGTCTGCCTCCTTGCCACGTGGTGTTAGCATGTGGCCAGTCCGGATCACATCTCTCCCCCTCATACTGAGCAGCCTCTTCCTCAAGGTCAGCCTCACCATCCTCACTAAGCTCTGACTCATCTGACATTTCTAAAGTCAAGGCTTTTAAGGAGGGATATATCTTATCTATTTCCTGGTCCTGATTATCTCCTTTTTTTATCTCTGCCTTTTCTCTGTTCCTTTTGTCTCCTTTTCTTTTCCTTTCTTTCTTTGGGACCTTTTCTCCCTCTGACATACTTTCTTGATGCTCTGCAAGGATTCTCTGACCTGTTCTAACGACTTCCTCACATCGCTTATCCTCTAAACAAGCACGGACTATTCGCCAAAGAGGCTTTGATCCGGGTCTAAGCTTGCCCTCTGTGGCTTCTTTATCTAGATCCCTTCCCAATTTGTCCCATGCTCGCAAGGTAAGAGATCCTGACACTATAAACCACGGAGCACAACGATCGCACTCATCAAGAAAACTTGACAGGATTTTCCTTTCAACTTTGAGCTTACGCCGATTAAGGAGCTCCTGGAGAGCTGTCAGGAGTGGGCTGGAATGTGAGCTTCCCATACTCAATGAACTTATTTGCAAGCGGTTTTTTAGCAAGCTGGCCTGTTTGTTTATACCCAACTCCGTAGCCTGGCACCTGTTGGCTACTCCAAGCAAGTGCACTCCCGTCCGGGACGGTGGCAATTCAAAAGAAAGCAAACACACAACACAAAGACGAAAAGAAACAAAATTATAAAACCTGCCCACAAAGGATCAACTTGAAACAACATCGCTGCAGACCGCAGACCTTTTAGCCTCTAACCCAAGGCTTCCATCGTCTCTGCTCACCTCCAGAGAACTTTATGGTCCCTTACCGGGAACTTTTCCGACGTCGCTCCTCCTGAAGCTGAAGAGTTCTGAGATCCACGAGGATGTCCTCGTCCCCGTACGGGCCACCACTTTGTCGCGCCCACCTCGTCCGGCAAGGAAGACGCAACACGGTTGGATTCTTCTCAACAGCCTTTACTGCAGGAGACCTTCTTTGTTGATACAGGGAGGCGGCGGCAGCCAGCCCTAAGTGTTACAGCTCCAAGTGTTACAGCTTTAAGTGTTACAGCTTTAAGTGTTACAGCTTTAAGTGTTACCGCGCCGAGCGGCAAAGCCGCTCGGCTTATATACACAACAGTATGCTAATCTTCTTTCAGGGATTGGTGGGGCACGAGTCACCCCACTGCCATCCCAGCTACTTGTCCTCCAGAGATTGGCGAGGCATGAACTCCCATTTAGCATAGTACCGCCCCAGCCAGACTGACGGCAGGTGCAAAACTCCACGCATGCTCAGTACTGTTGTTAGGAGGGCGCCAGATTCACCTCATTATCATACAGCTGTCGCACCGCTCCCTACAGCCACACATGTTCACCTGCTTCAGAACAGCACTTCTGTCTCACCACTTCTGTTCAGAAGATGGAGAATATAATTGGATCATGCCTAGGACATAAGTTAGGCATGGACTGTAGGTGATTGACCAGTGTCTCTCAGAAAGGTAGCCTTGAGTTCCAGGCATGATAGAAATGACAAAGATGCTTGGGAGGACATGCCAGGTCCACCTGGGACACAGACGGCAGAGATGACCCTGAGCTCCATCATCTGGCCCATGGCTCTGCCTGCCTTACTGAGAAGGCCTATAGAACCCCAGAATCAGCCAGGTTATACCTTTCTTGCCAATCCCTTACCTGCTGAGTCCACCTGAGACACAGACAACAGAAGTGAGCTGAGCTCTGTCTCCTATGTTCCATCATCAGGAGCTCTGTCTCCTTCCCAAGGAGGACTTCTGAACCTCAGAAACATGTAAGGCCACATGGGGCAGAGCCAGCAAAAGTGAGTAGTGTGTGCTGCTCCCTAAATTCCATTGTCAGTTCCAAGGCTCTGCCTGCCTTTCCAAGGAGTCATACTGACATCAGAAACATCCAGCCACACAAGGGACAACCAAATGGCTAAAGGCCAGTGTAAGAACACAGTCAACGAGAACCAGGCTAATATGGTACCATCTTAACCCAGCTATCCTATTATAGCAAGCCCTGGATATTCTAACACAGCCAAAGCATAAGAATATGACCTTAAATCCAGTTTTAGAAAGATGATAAAGGCCTTTAAAGATAAAATGAATAAATACCTTAAAGAAATACAGGAAAATACAATTGAAACAGTGAAGGAAATGAATAAAACTGCTCAAGACCTGAAAATGAAAATAGAATCAATAAAGAAAACACAAACTTAGAGAATACTGGGGATGGAAAACATAGGGAAGAGAGTGAGAACTAAAGATACAAGCATCACCAACAGAATACAAGAGATGAAGGAGAAAATCTTGGGCATAAAAGATATGATTGAAGAAATCAATACATCAGTCAAAGACAGTGCTAAATCTAAAAAGTTTCTGACAGAAAGGATCCAAGAAATCTGTGACACAATGTCCCTCGCTATCTCGCCAGCAAGAACACGCGGGGACACACGAATCCTTCTGCAGCTAAACGTTTTTATTGTATCTTAAAGAGAGGGCCCCGGGGCGCCAGCATGGTGTGGCTTATATACACCCTAGCGCGGCGCATCCACACCTGATTGGGCGCTTACCCATGATCTCATAGGCATGCCCCAGAGTGGGCAAAGACCTGGCACGAAGACACTCTTGCACTTGTGCACACAGTTAACTTCCTGAAAGGAAGTCGGCTGGCGCGGCGGAGGCCAGCGCCATCTTGTAATGGCAAAGGGCTATCCCAGCTTTCCATGTGGGGCGCAGTGGAAGCCAGCGCCATCTTGTGGTGGCGAATGTTATTGCGGCTCTCCACAACACAATGAAAGACCAAACCTAAGAATAACAGGGATAGAAGGAGAAGGCTCCCAGGTTCAAATCCCAGAAAAGATTTTCAACAAAATTATAGAAGAAAATTCACCAACTTAAAGAGATACCTAATAAAAAATATACAAGAAACTTACAGAACACCAAATAGATTAGACCAGAAAAGAAAATTCTCCCACCTCATAGTAATCAAAACACTAAATGTACATAACAAAGAAAGACTATTAAAAGCTACAAGAGAAAAAGTAAAAGTAACATACATATAAAGACAGACCTATCAGAATTACACCCAACTTCTCAAAGGAGACTCTAAAAACCAGAAAGAAGTTTCTGGGCAGATGTTGTGCAGACTCTAAGAGACCACAGGTGTCAGTCCTACTTCTACACCCAGCAAAACTTTTAATCACCATAGATTAAACATAGGAGAAAACAAAGATATTACATGGAAAAAAACTAATTTAAACAATACCTATCCACAAATCCAGCCCTACAAAAGATGCTAAAAGGAAAACTCCAACCTAACAAGGCCAACTACACCCAAGAAAACAAGCAAAACCAAAAGAAGGTACACATACACATACACACACACACACACACACACACACACACACACACTACCATAACCTACATCAAAATAACAGGAATTAATGGTTAATCATTGGTTATTAATATCTCTCAGCATCAATGGACTCAATCCCCCAATATGAAAGCACGGGCTAATACATTGGATACAAAAACAGGCTCATCATACTGCTACATGCAAGAAACACATCTTGGCAACAAAGTTAGACTTGACATTACATCAGAGTAAAGGGCTGGAAAAAGATTTTCCAAGAACATCAACCCAAGAAGTAAGCTGGGGTGGTCATTCTAACAATTAATAAAATAGACTTTTAACCAAAATTAATTGAAAGAAATGAGGTCACTTTATACTCATCAAAGGAAAAATCTACAAACATGACTTCTCAATTTTGACTATATATATATATCCCAAATGCAAGCATACCCACGTTCATAAAAGAAATATTACTAAAGTTTAAATCACACATCAAACCCCACATATTAATAGTGGGACATTACAAAACACCACTCTCGCCAATGGACAAGTCTTGATCAAGAAAGAAACTAAACAGAGAAATAATGAAACTAACATGTTTTGAATCAAAGGGACAAAACATATCCTCAGAACATATCACTCAAACACAAAACAATATACTTTTTTCTTGGCACCTCACAGAACCTTCTCCAAAACTGACCATATAATCAGACACAGAACAAGTCTCAGCAAATATTGAACTAACAAGAAGATTGAAACAAGAAGTTTGAAATAACCTCATCCGTCTTCTCAGATCACCATTGATTAAAGCTGAACTTCAATAAGGACAGAAACAATAGAAAGGCTACAGACTCATGGAAACTGAGCAACTCTCTAGTCAATGATCACTGGGTCAGGAATAAAAGAAAGAAAGAAGTTAAAGACTTTCTAGAATTTAATGAAAATGAAGGCACAACATTCCCAAATTTATAGGACACAATGAAATCAGTGCTAAGAGGAAAGTTCATAGCACTAAGTGGTTTCACTTAATAAGGAAATCAGTGTTAGCCAAACTAACTAAAAGGCAGAGAGACATTATCTAAATTAACAATAATTTCTAATTGGAATGAAAACAGAGATATAACAGCAGATACTAATGAAAATCCAAAGTATCATTAGACCTTACTTCAAGAGCTTGTACACCACAAAATTGGCAATATAAACCAAATGGAAAATTTTCTTGATAGATACCATTTAACAAACTTGAAATCAGATAAACAATGTAAATAGTTCTATAACCCCTAAAGAAATAGAAGCAGTCATTGAAATCTCCCAACCAAAACAAAGCCCAGGGCCAGATAGTTTTAGCACAATATTCTACCAGACTTTCAAAGAAAAGCTAACACCAATATTCCTCAAACTATTCCACAAAATAGAAAGAGAAGGAATGCTGCCAAACTCATTCTATGAGGCAACAGCCATGCTGATATCTAAACCACACAAAGACTCAACAAAGAAAAGCAATTTCCAACCAGTTTCCCTTATGACACTGATGCAGACATACTCAAGAAAATACTTGCAAACCAAATCCAAGAGCACGTCAAAAACGTCATCCACCATGATTAAGTAGGCTTCATCCCAGGGATACAGGGATGGTCCATCAGCATAGTCCACAATATAAACAAACTGAAAGGGGAAAAACACACATGATCATCTCATTAGATGCTGAAAAAGTCTTTGACAAAATTCAACACCCCTTCATGTTAAAAGTCTTGAAGCAATCATGGATACAAGTCACATACATAAACACAACAAAGGCAATATACAGCAAGCCAAAGGCAAACATAAAACTAAATGAAAAGAAACATAAAACAATTTCACTAAAGTCAGAGACAAGACAAGGCTGCCCATTCTCTGTATATCTATTCAATATAGTGCTTGAAGTTCTAGCCAGAACAATAAAACAACTAAAGGAGATCAAGTGGATACAAATTGGAAAGGAAAAAGCCAACATATTGCTATTCACACATATTATAGTATACATCTGTGACCCCAAAAATTCTACAAGAGAGCTCCCCCACACCTGATAAACAAGTGGCTGGACACACACACACACACACACACACACACACACACACAGACACACACACACACACACACACATTCAGTGGCCTTCCTTTATGCAAATGATAAATGGTCTGAAAAATAAGTTAGGGAGACAGTACCCTTCAGAATAATCACAAATAATATAAAATATCTTGGTGTTACCCTAACCAGGCAGGTGAAAGACCTGTACGAGGAGAACTTTAAGTTTCTGAAGAAAAAATTGAAGAAGATATCAGAAGATGGAATGATCTTCCATGCTCATGGATCAGTCGGATAAGCATAGTGAAAATGGCCATCTTACTGAAAGCAATCTACAGATTCAATGCAATTTCCATCAAAATTCCAACACAATTCTTTACATACCTTGAAAGAGCAATTCTCAACTTTATATGAAAATCAAAAAGCTTAGGATAGCTAAAACAATTCTGTAGAATGAAAAGAACTTCTGGAGGTATTATCATCCATGATTTCAAGCTGTACTACAGAGCCATTGTAATAAAACCTGCATGGTATTGGCATAAAATCAGACAGGTTAACCAATGGAATCAAATCAAAGCCCCAGAAATAAATCCACATATCTACAGATACTTGATTTTTTATAAAGAAGCCAAAACCATACAATGGAAAAAAAGAAAATATCTTCAACAAATGATGTTGGCCTAACTGGATGTCTGCATGAGGAAGAATGAAAAAAGATCCATATTTATCACCCTGCACAAAACTCAAGTTCAAGTGTATCAAAGACCTCAACATAAAACAGGATACATTAAATCTAATAGAAGAGAAAGTGGAGTATAGTCTTGAACTCATTGGTACAGGAGAAAACTTCCTGAACAGAACACCAATGATTCAGGCTCTAAGATCAGCGATTGACAAGTGGGACTTCATGAAACTGAAAAACTTCTGTAAGGCAAAAGACATGGTCAATAGAACAAAACAACAGCCTACAGAATGGGAAAAGATCTTCACCAACCCTACAACTGACAGAGGGCTAATATCCAAAATATATAAGAACTCAAAGAGTTAGACACTACCAACCAAATAATCCATTTAAAAATGGGGCACAGAGCTAAATAGAAAATTCTCAACAGAGGAATCTAAATGGCCAAGAAGCACTTAAAGAAATAGTCAACAGCTTTAGTCATCAAGAAAATCAAAATCAAAATGACTCAGATTCCACCTGACACCTGTCAGAATAGCTGAATCAAAAACTCAAGTGACAGCACATGCTGGCAAGGATGTAGAGAAAGAGGAACACTCCTCCACTGATGGGTGTGCAAACTGGTACAACAACTTTGGAACTCAATCTGACGGTTCCTCGGAAAATTGGAAATAATTCTACCTCAAGAACCAGCTATACCACTCCTGGGCATATCCCCAGAAGATTCTCCACCATCCCACAAGGACACTTGTTCATAGCAGCTTTATTCATAATAGCCAGAAACTGGAAACAACTTAGATGCCCCTCAACCAAAAAATGGATAAAGAAAATGTGGTACATCTACACAATGGAATACTACTCAGCTATTAAAAACAAGGGCATCATGAAATTTGCAGGCAAATGGATGGAACTAGAAAATATCATCCCAAGTGAAGTAACCCTGACCCAGAAAGGCACGCATAGCATGTACTCACTTATAAGTAGATATTAACCATAACGTACAGGATAACCTTGCTATAATCCACGGACCGAAAGAAGCCAAGGAACAAGGAGGGCCCACGGGAAGACGCTCGAATCTAACTTGGAAGGGGAAATAAAATAGACATCGGGAGTGGATGGAGGGAGGGAAAGGGGTGAGAGAAGAGGTGGGGAGGAGACCTGGGGTGGGGATCAGGTGTGGGGAGGGAGGGAGAGGAGAGTGAGGGCTGAGAGACAGAAGTGAAGTCGGTGGTGGGGGGCATCCCTGGGACTAGGTACAGACCTGGGACAGGGGAGACTTCTGGTAGTCTATGGTGGTAATCCACCTGAGACTCCTAGAAGCTGGGAATATGGAGCCTGAAGTAGCCACCTCCTGTAGTCAAGCGGGACTTTCATTGGAAGGAAGGGGACACCCACAAACCTTTGACCCAAAATTTGTTCTTCCTACAAGATGTGCAGGGATAAAGATGGAGAAAGACTGAGGGAACAGCCAACTAGTGACTGACGCAACTTAAGACCCACCCCAGGGAAGACAACCAATCCCTGACACTATTAGTGATACTCCGCTATGCTCGCTGACGGAGCCTAGCATAGCTGTCTTCTGAGAGGTTCCACCCCGCAGTTGATGGAAACAGAGGTGGAGACCCACAGCCAAATAATGGGTGGAGTTCAGGGAATCTTGTGGGAGTGTAGGGGATAGGATTGAGGGAGCTGGAGAGGTCAAGGAGACCTACAGAGTAGACTAACCTGAACCCATGATGGTCCACAGGATTTGAACCACCAGGCAAAGAACACTCGGGGATGGACCTACACCTCCTGCACATATGTAGCAGATGTGCATCATGGTCTTCATATGGGTCCCCTAAGAATTAGAGTGGGGACTGTCTCTGACTCTCTTGCCTGCCTTTGGATTCATTTTCTGTAGCTGGGCTGCTTTATCTAGCCTCAGTGGGAAAGGATGCACCTAGTCCTGCCGCTACTCAATGTACCAGGGAGATGTTGGTACCCACGAGGGACCTGAATGGAGGAAGGGCATAAGAGGGTAGGACAGGGAGGAGAGGATGGAGGGGGGCTGTGATTGGGATATAAAGTGAGTGAAGAAAGAAAGAGAGAGAGAGAGAGAGAGAGAGAGAGAGAGAGAGAGAGAGAGAGAGAAAGAGAAAGAGAGAGAGAGGAAGGAAGGAAGGAAGGAAGGGAGGGAGGGAGGGAGGGAGGGAGGGAGGGAGAGAGAGAGAGAGAGAGAGAGAGAGAGAGGGAGGAAGGAAGGGAGGGAGGGAGGGAGGGAGGGAGGGAAGGAGGGAGGGAGGGAAAGGGGATGGAGGTACTAAATTAATTTCCCAGGGTGCACCTGGACCTGTTGCCTCCTGTGCAGTACGCCTAGCTTATAGAAAGTTGGTCCTACACTTTTTCTTAGTTGGAGTCCACAGAAGCAGAGGAAGATCCAGAAACCAGGCAGCCAGGGCCCTGGGGCACAAAATGGAGGAAGAATCTGTGGCACCCCACTGTGGGCACAAGTTTCTCCCGGGAAACCCTTGGAGGGACAGCAGATAGGGAGTGCCCGAGCCTCCAGGCTGCAGCAGGCATTGAAGCTGATGTGAGCAGAAGGGCAGTGAAGAGAGAGCTGAGAGGGAAGAGTTGCAGGGGGTCAGTGGTTGCCTGGAAAGCACTGTTGAACACTCAGATGTCCGTGCCCTGGACGTGTTCACCTGAGCCCTTGGAGCCAGGAACGGGGAGCAGAAGGGAGGTCTGCAAACAGCTGAGGCTCCTGCTCGCATAGCGTTACCTGTCCTGCTGCACGAGCATCAGAACTACCTGATTCATCAAATTCCATGTCCTCTGCCTTCACCGAAGCAGGCACTGTAGGTTCAGTGGAAGAGAAAGCCTGAGGAGGACCCTGCCTCTTTTTTTTTCCTTATTCTAAATTTTATTTTTTTGTTATTTTATTTATTTACATTTTTATTGAATATTTTTTATTTATTTACATTTCAAATGTTATCCCTTTCCCAGGTTTCCCGTCCACAAACCCTGTATCCCATTTCCCCCTCTCCCTGCTTCTATGAGGGTGTTCCCCCACCCAACCACCCACTTCTTCCTGCTTCCCCGCCCTCACATTCCCCTACACTGGGGTGTAGACCCTTGGCAGG
This sequence comes from Rattus norvegicus, assembly GCF_021556685.1. Classification (NCBI taxonomy): domain Eukaryota; kingdom Metazoa; phylum Chordata; class Mammalia; order Rodentia; family Muridae; genus Rattus; species Rattus norvegicus. Next base: position 152,045,399 of record NC_141537.1, on the reverse strand, counting down.
ACCAAGGGCTTCTCCTCCCATTGGTGACCAACAAGGCCATCCTCTGCTACACATGCAGCTGGAGCCATGAGTCTGTCCATCTGTATTCTTTGGGTAGTAGTTTAGTCCCTGGGAGCTCTGGTTGGTTGGTATTGTTGTTCTTATGGGGTTGCAAACCCCTTCAGCTCCTTCAATCCTTTCTCTAACTCCTTCACTGGGGACCCCATTCTCAGTTCAATAGTTTGCTGCAGGCATCCGCCTCAGTATTTGTCATGCTTTGGCAGAGCTGTCCCTCTTCCAGATTTCCCCTCTACAAAACCCCATCCCATCCCATCTCATCCTCCCTCCCCTTTGCCTCTAAGAGAATGCTCTCCCGCCCACCTACCCATTCCTGCCTCACTGCCCTAGCATTTCCCTAGTTGGAGCATCAAGTCTCCACAGGACCAAGTGCATCTCCTCTCACTGATGCCAGACAATGCCATCCTCTGCTGCTTTTGCAGCTGGAGCCATGGGTGGCTCCGTGTGTATTCTTTGGTTGGTGGTTTAGTCCCTGGGAGCTCTGTGGAGTCCAGTTAGTTGGTATTGTTGGTCTTCCTATGGGGTTGCTATCCCCTCAGCTCCTTCAGTCCTGATCCATCCACTCTTTCTTCGTCCCTTCTAAGAGATTCTTGGGCCTCCAGTGTCACTAAAACCTGGAGATCTTGGTCCTTTTCTCCTTCTTCTCTCCAATTTGAGCCCCATCAACCCAAGTCTGGCAGGTTATCCTGAATTCATGCTGTTTCCCCCAAAGTTCTGGAATAGATCAGAACTGGAAGGGCAGGGCTACTGGGAAGTCATTTGACCTTTGAGGTTGGGTTCAGATCCTTAATGAGAGTAGGATTGTTGTAAAAACTGGTTGAAAGCTGGAAAGATGATTAAGAGTACAAAGTGCTTTTCCAGAGGACTTGGGTTCAATTTCCTGCACCCTCGTGGTTGCTCACAACTGTCTAGAACTCCAGTTTCCAGGGATCCCATCGCCCCTGGAATTGTAGGCCATGGATGCACTACCATCTCCATGCCTCCACAGGCATGAGGCACACGAGCAGTACACAAAGCACTCTTACTTGTAGAATAAAAATGAGTAAATACTTTTAGGCAAGCTGGGCCTTCTCTTGTTCTCTCTTATGTGTGTTCATTTTTTCTGCTGTCTGTCATCAGATGACTCAGCAAGAAGCCATTCCTCAGACACTGATATTTATGTATTTGACTTTCAGGTCTCCAGAACAAATTACCACTGCACATAGATTGCCCAGTGTGTGGAGTCCTCTGTTCTAACAGCACAAAAGGAATAGGGGCAAGCCCTGATGTTCCCATGAGTCTGCAGGAATCCCCGTCTGACTATGCCTCTCATCAACCCTCTTGCATGGCATCTGCAGGACTCTCTCACGCAAAGACAGGGTTGGAATAAATGCCCAGACCAGCATTAGTGGCCACTAATTAATACTTTGTGGTAAATTGAACAAATACTCCAGAGAGATGGAGCCCTTAGCCTCCAGGGCTCTCCTCAGCCTCCAGCCTTCAGAGCTCTCCTCCGTCTGCCCACTCTATCCTCAGGTCCACCATCTATGCCTTATTACCATCATTAACTTGCCCAGATCAGCATCGTCTCTGCCTCTAGCCTACAGATTCCCTCTAACTGACCATTTGAAAGCAGATACTCTCCCCTATATCCTTTGCCTCCTAAAATCCCATCAAAAATGTTCCCGTAGCTCTTGAGTGGAAGTTCTTGTGGCCTAGAAGGCCTTGCCCACCTCTTAGGTCACCTCACCTCTTAGGTCTCATACCTGGCCTTACAATAGCCAGAAAGTTCCCAGGTCAAAGCTGTGACCTGGATTTGCTCTTTAGACCATCTCCAGCTTAGTTATCATCCTGGACTCAACCAATAGCACTGGATGAAGAACAAAAGCAAGACAAGTGAGCCAAAAAAACTGGGTGATCCTCTGGGAAAGACAGAGGACAGCATCCCCTCACCAGAGTTCTCTCTCAGTCTGCACCTAGAGTCCTTCCAACAGAGGCCAGACTATATCCCTAAACCTCTCTGGTCCTTTGATGTTTCAAGGCCCACTCAGCCTTCTCACACTGGCACTATGACTCGGTTTCCTTTCACTGAGCACCTGGAGTGTGAAAAGCATTTGTCTTTGAAGATTCATCTCATGTCCAGACATGTAGAACTGGGGTGTTGTGTTCTTACTCTAAGCTGCCCAAGAAAAAAATGGAAATTTGTAGTTGTTTGTCTTGAAGTAAACAGAATGATAAGGAGGTGCAGGCGTTTAGACAAGATGATCAGCAAGTTTCTCATGGCCAAAAGATAGAAGCAGATACATGCCAAGCGAGGCGGTGACGTTCCTACTGTAGCACTGGGGCTGTGCAATGGTCTGGGTCTGTGTAACCTCCAAGAAACCTAATCTTCAAACCTATATGTATTTGTAGGTGAGGCCTTTGGAGGGTGGGTGGAATTGGGTGAAGTCACAAGGGCAGGGTCTTCTGTGATAGCTTTAGTGGCTTGTCAAAAAGCAGAGAAACCTAACAAGTGGGACCCTTACTCTATCTTGCCAGTATGTAATGTCCTTTGTCACTCTCTAAAGGAGGATGAGCCTTGTCAACAGATGGCATACTTTGGTTTTAGACCACCTGCTTCTGGACCCGGAAAGATAAACTTCTATCTTACATTCAGTATGTAGCATTCAGGTATTATGACAGTAAATAGATAGACAGACAGACAGACAGACAGACAGACAGACAGACTGACTAAGAATATGTGCAGAGCCCTCCTCTTCTGAGCCTGGGCCAGCCATAGTTATTGCCAGGAGGCCAGAAGTGTATCTGTGGCACATATTTACACACAGAATAAACTTGTAAGCCAAATGTCCTGCACTTATCTTGCAGCCAACATGTGATGCCCAATCTTCAAGTCGCCTTGGCTGATTTAAAATCATCTAGCAGAGGACAAGCACACCAGTGGGTATGCCTGTGAGGGAATTTCCAGAGAGGATTAATCAAGGGCAAAGACCTGCCCTGGTTGCAAGTGGCTCCAGCTTATAGGGTGGGGGCCTACAAGGGATAAAAAGCAGAACAGAGGGAGCCAGTGCAGTGCCAGCCTTTCTCTTCACCTGCTTTCTGTCGTGACATGAATGGCTCTACCCTACCACCATTTCCCTACCATGATGGTCTGAACCCACTGAAACCATGAGCCAAAATAGACTCTCTCCTTCCTTCCCCTGAAATTGTTTCTGTTAGGTATTCAGTCATCATCATGCAAAGTAAAAATACTTTTCTGTCTGAAATATGTGTCCCTCACCTGCCAAGTAAACAGGAGTGCCCTCCCTAGGATTATGAGGTGAAGTAGTTAGGGTCACCAAACACTAGCATACAATTTACAAAGAGCAGGTGATCAGTAAATGCTCGCCCTTTCCCTGCCTCCCTCCTTGGGACACAGTTAACTCCTGTACAAACAGTCCACTGGACTGGATGTCTGAACCCTTTTCATTCTGACCCTTCACACATTTATAAGAAAGTCGGGCTCTGGCCAAACGGGGTGTGGACAGTGAGGCCAATGTCCAGCCAGTGGACACAGAAGAGTCTTTATTCGGGTGGACACTTGATCTCTCACTCTGACTAGACCCATTGGTGCGTCCGAGGCAAAGCAGGGTGAATAAAAAGAAAGGTCAGGAGGAATGATGGGGAAGGAAGAGAAGCCAAGTGTCTAGATGGTATGACCTCGGGTTACAGCATGAAAGCAAACTGCAAGCATTCTCCTTGATCCGGGAACTAGGAATGTGCCTCAGACACTGCGCACGCCCCGGGGGCTTCTCTGCTGACTTAGGCTGCAAATTGCTCCGCTAATTATGCCACATTCTGACTTCAGCCTCAGTTCTGAGCTGACCTTCTGCTCAGACCCCAGGACTAAGGTGGGACCTGAAGGGGCTTCTGCCACCTAGAGTCAGGAACATGAACTGCAGGGACCTCGAAGGAGGAGTACCGGAAGCTCCCACATTCTTCTCCTGAAGGCGAGAGAAGCTTGTAACCATGAAAAAGAGTATATGTCGTCTCAGATCTGCATTTCAGCTATTCCGGAAGCTAAGGCAAGAAGATTCCAAGTTTGAGAACTGTCTAGGCTACAGAGTGTGAAAAACACAAAAGCCTCTGGGAGAATGTCACCGCATGTGCAAAGACCTGAGTTCAATTCCAGTATGTCACTTCCAACTTGCTCTCTCTGCATTGCATTCACGGTTGCAGAGTGCTCTCTGGGCTCTCTGCTCTGGTTACCTGTTGTGCCTCTCCCATCATCATGGCTTCTCCTTCTAAAGCCATAAACCAAAATAAAGTCTGTTTTTCCGTGGGTCGCTTTTGGTCATGGTGTTTCATCACAGCAACGGGATATAACTAATAGAGTGAATTTGTAACATCCCTGGGGAGTATGGGGGAGCAGAGGAGGTGTCAGTCTCTCCAAACCAAGCTCGGCTCACAGGTAGGCCAAATGGGGTCATGGAATTAAAAGATGAGGCAGGGACACTAGGCAAATCCTACCTTCTTCAAGCCAGCCTGTGATTGACAGGAGGGAAATATATGGAGTGGGAGGGGAACCAACAAGAGAAGAAATATGAAGGAAAGCTGTGGTGTGCAGGAACGAGAACAAAGTGTGTGTGTGTGTGAGAGAGAGAGAGAGAGAAAGAGAGAGAGAGAGAGAGAGAGAGAGAGAGAGAGACAAAGAGAGAGATATATCATAACTAAAATCACCACTATCCAAAACCAGGAATAGAACATTTAGAAAGGCAGGACAAGTGACTGTCCCATTTCTATAAGTGGCAGCTGATGTGCCTCCCTCATCCCTTGCCCCACCCTGATCTTCAGCAGAAGAGGGTGGCTTGTTCTTTCCTACTGCTTCAACAGGAATCACTTTCAGGCCCACCTCGACGACAACCCCAGGAATCGTTGTCTACCAATCCATGGGTTTAGACTACACGTATACACATATGTGCATGTAATAACAATTTGTTTAAAAAAGGCCATGAATTTGAAGGGGTGGGGGGGGTTCATGGGGGTGGAGATAGGAAGGGGAAAGGAGAAATGCTGTAATTATATTATTATAATTACTGTATTATAACTCAAAACTAAAAGCTAAATGTTAAAAAGCCACAAAGACCACAAAACACAAGAGCTATTTCCAAATGTGTTGCTCGTTCTAACAGCCGAGAGGAAATGAGCAGGCAGGACCAATGAAAGGTGTCGTCTGTGCTTCTGCCTGTGCACACGTCACTTCTTGTTCATGACCAGGATCCTTGTCTTTTCCAGGTGTGTGCACAGCCCAGCACCTGCTCAGCTACTTCTCAGCGTCCTAATCACATTCTTTCCTACTGAGCAACTCCCCACACCCTCAGCTGAAGATCTTCTGCCGTTATTGGGTGGTTCAAGGCCCACCAGATCCGCAGATGGACCTTGGAGGACGGTGAGCTGACACTCAGCTGACCTCAGATGAGATTCGGAGTGTGTGAATAAGAAATGCCAGAAGCCCCTGAGGACGCCTGAATCCTCTGCAGGCTTTTGGGAACCATTCCTCCACTTCGACATGGATGCAGCCCGCACCCCCCTCTTTTCTTTGGCAGTGTCTAATTCCTTCTGGGCCCCCTTCCCCTTATCTGTCACTAATGAGAGACAATGCTTCCTAGAAGTCTGTGGAGAGTCTACAGCTAAGATGGGAACAGTGTTCAGAACAAACAGTGCAGGCCTCCAGGACTCTCAGATCCTTGGTGTGCAAGCTCAGGTGTTGTTCCCAGTTTGAGACGGCCAGCAGCCGCCCTGCAGATCGTGCAGACCCGGGGCTTCCATTTCTGTGCAGTTGGGGCTCCAGGCATTTTTCAGGCCCTGACTTGGCACTGCCCTGATATGGTTTCCCTCCAATCCTTACCCTTGATAGGAAGCTGATTCCACCAGAACCTTGCTCCTAGAATTATACTATTACCATTGTCAAGACTATGGGCAGGGAACATGCTCAGAGGTTCCTGGGCCACACATCACCCAAAGGCTAAGAAAAAAAAAAGTGTGAATGGCCCAGTCAAATCCTGGACGGGTTAGTCAGAGGCTGGCAGACTCCAACACTGTGTCTGCACGAGGCAATCCCCCAGGCAGAAGGAGGGTTTGTCTGTCCCACCCTGCCTTGCCTTCTTTCCATGTGACTGCTGGAAAGATTGAGATTCACAAAAATGTAGTCAGGATCTGGGGGCTTGTAACGGCCCTCACCCTGTCTCAGTGGTCCTGGCTAAAGAGCCAGTCATCTCGGAGGCAGGTGACTCTGCTCCTAGTGATACCCAAAAGCCACTGCAATGTGTTAAAAGGTTGAGCACAAATACGTTGCTTTCAAATCCTTTAATGATTTTCATGGTTTTTTATGTTTTATAATTTTTTTGATACCAAAACTATCAAACCAAAATATCACTACCTCTGTTTTTAAAGAAACCACGAGGCCTACATGAAGCAACCTGGTTCTGAGGGCCACTGTTGTTCATATGCCCCATGCTATCCCTGTTTTACAGGATACAAGTTTGAACCAGTGAGCCGTGGAGACAGGACATGGGCACAGTAACTTCCCCAAAGCATACTTGTCAAGACTCCTGTTGTCACCGTCATCTGCTTGTCCCTGCCAGGCTGTTCCCTGCAACTGGGGGATGTGTCTGGAGCACAGAACCGTCACCTAGGACACGGTGAGATCCATCTGTGATGCTCCATCCTCAGAAACAGGAAGAAAGTTTCTCCATCCTGCCTTAGTGGCCACTGTGATATCTCTCTGCTAGCCCTGCTGGGTAGCTACAGACCATCTTCCTTGAATTTCTGTTGGAAGTGTCCCATCTTCTGGGCCTCCCAGGTCATTCCCAGGTTTGAGAAAGGCCCCAGTATCCCACAGAAGTCTCTCTCTGCTCAAAATCCCCATGGCAAGTCCAAATAGCATAGCCCTGTTGCTTCAGCCCACAGGTTTCTGAGAACCTCAGACTCATGTCACCACACGCCCTCCACACCCTTCTGCAGGTATCTGTTCATAGAAGCTCCCCCCCTCAAAACAGGAACCTCCTCTTCTACCTCCAAGGTAAGAGTGCATTTCTCTCAGAAGTCTTTCCTCACTCCACAACCAAGCTACTCTCCTGGCTTCTGCCCCCTACACTTTGTAAATTAATCTTTCTGAACAGCATAGAGTTCTATGAACATAATTATGTCTGTTTTGTGTACCATGGGACCTCACAGGGACCACGGTACAGTTTCACCTAAACTGGATTCCCACATACAGAAGAATGAAACTCTCTTACCCTGTACTAAATAAACTGCAAATGGAAATATCCTAAACATTCAACATAAAACTCAATTTATCGTGAACTGTTTCATTACTTTTCCCGCTAAGAATTGCAGAGTTTTATGTTTTACATTAGGGTCATGTGGGAAATAATGCTAATAATTAATACATGGAAGGACTTCATGACATTACAAAGCTTCTGCAGGGTGAAGGGAACAATTCAGTGAAGAGGTAGCCTGTCGGGGGCAAACCTTCGCTAGCTATGTAGCTGGCAGAAGATTAATATCAACAAGGATATCAAAAAATTAAATGCTATCATCAGACAGCTCGGAAAACAAACGGGCCCATGAAGTGAATGGGCCGCCCTCACAAGAATAAAACAGAAAATGGCTGGCAGAGAAACGCTAATCCAGAGTCTACTGGCGTCTCCTTCCACTCAGAGAGGAAGTCATCAAGAAAACAACTAACAAATGTTGACGAGGACGCCTGTTGCCAGTGGGCCGTGATAGGTCCAGGAGCTGTGGAAATCTGTACAGAGGTTTCTCAAGAAACTGAAAATGGACCTCCCATGCCACCCAGTGTTACCATTGCTTGGAACTAGCGCAAAGGACTTCAAGTGAGCACATCACAAAAACACTTGCACATCCATATTTGCTGCAGCTGTCGTCACAGTAGCTGAGCTGTGGAGTCAACCCTGGTGTCTAACAACAGAGGAAAGGTTAAGGAAAGGGTGGTGTACACACTGGAATTATTTTAGCTCTAAGGAGGAATGATGACGTTGTATCATTTGCAAAAAAGAAAAAGGAGGCCACTGAAGATGAGCCTATCAATCGAATTCAGCTTTAGCAAATATTGCTTTTTCTCATGTGTGATTCCGAGATTTCATAGAGATACATAAAATAAGATATCAAAATGGAACTAAAGTTTTATATGGGGACCAAAAACAAAAAAGACTAACGGGAAGAGGAGGAAAAGGTTAGTGAGCAGTGCAGGAGACACACCCCAAGTACATGCACACTTACATGGGAGTGTCCTTGGGTAACTCAGCTTTGTGTGGTTTTACATAAATGAGTAAGAACGGAATGCTGGAGAGTGAAGGGAAGAGCATTCAATCCCATGAAGGAGCCACTGTAGGATGTCCAGGCGTACAGACTGCTGGAAACGCTCATGTCCGCTCTATAAAGTGGCACCATATTCTCATCTCTCCTGGGCGATCCTCCCACGTGCTTCAATGGCACCTCTCGATAACTTACAATCCTTAATATAATGTAAGTGCTATGTTATAACTATTATCATCCATCATTCCCAAAATGATAAGGGAGAGAGTCTAGTCATGCTCGGTACATTTGTTTCCCAAATATTTTCAATCTGCAGTTGACTTCATCAATGGATAAAGAACTCGAAGATACAAAAGATCAGCTGTATAAAGTTTAACTCATTAAGTTGGATCAAGAATTTGTATGCATGATGACTCTGATCTGAAGAGGACCCCACTGGAATCCAGGGTGCGATCAAGAACAGTGCACATGTATCAGGCCCTAGGTGTCCTCAGGCAGCTGCATTCCACCAAGGCCCTAATGGTAGCATGGTTTGAATCTAAAATGTCCCCAACGGGCTTGTGTTTCGAACACTCGTTTTGAAGTTTGAAGCCTCTAGAAGGGTGTGACTGGCAAAGACATTCACTAGACCCCTCATATAAGAGTGTTTGAAGGTTATAAATGGGTCTTTATTCAGTCCCATTCTCCCTACCCCCGATGCACCACAATGTGACCCAATGTTCTCTGCGCACACAGTCCTGCTGACATGATGTCCTACCAGTGCATGGGGCCAGGCACCTGAGAACTGAGATTTCTAAACCATGGGCCAAAACAAACCCTTCCTCCCTTCCTTCCTTCCTCCCTCCCTCCCTTCCTTCCTTCCTTCTTCCCATTCTTCCTTCCTTCCTCCCATTCTTCCTTCCTTCCTTCCTTCCTTCCTTCCTTCCTTCCTTGTTTCTGTTGTTTTTTCAGAAACTGTGGCTATAACAACATCTAGGTAAATAGCACAAGTGGCTGCTGCAGTGCTTTGCTCCTTGAGGGTCAGTCCTTGTGCCTGATGAACGGCTGCACGCGCCAGGAAGGAGGCAATGCCCAGAACTCAGAGCGCTTGTCTCTGCAGGTAGTGGACAGTGTGGGTTTGCACTGCAGAGGTTTTCATGAGGAGCCAATGGTAAACTCGTTACTCTGCCAGCTTAGAGACTTAGACCATCCAACCGTGTGTATATATTTCACTCAATGAGGGAAACAACCCTTCTTTTTCTCCAGAGTGGAGAAACCAATCTACCTTTCTGACGTCACAAATCCGGAGTTCTGAGGAACCAAAGGCATATCTCACTGCCAAGACAGCCAAGTCTGAACCCCTACTCCATGTGTACAAGTTATGGGTGGAGGGCAGAGGGAAATGGAGCTTCCCTGTAGGTGCCTGATGCCCACAGCTGTCCCCTACGGCCTGGGCCTGGGGATCAAGTAGCTAACACCTTCAGCAGAGGCAAGGGTGGGTAGTGATTTGTTTTCTTTGTGCTTTTTTCTTCCCCCACCATTTCAGGACTCTAGGATTTGAAACTATCAAGTAACATCAACAGTCTGTATGTGTTTTAGAGACAAAGGAAGTGACAAACCTCAACTTCCTCACTCACTGGTGTTTTGCTCCCCTTTCCTCCAACTCCTAGCAGGCCCATCCCTTCTTCCCATGCCTGGCTCATTTTCCTGACCCTTCTAATCAGGAAGATGCTCTCCCCAAGGCACTGCTCAGCCCCCACAAGCTAAAGGAAATGCTGTCGCTCGTGTGTACCTTTAGCCTCATATATTTGTCCCCACAGGCTCTCTAGTTCTGTGCTGTACCTGTTGGCTCTCCTCCCTTCCAAGTAAGCCGCGCATTCTCCAAAGACCTTTAGATTCTCAATCTTAGCATTTTGCCTGGTGGTTACTCTATTGTGAGACAGTAAAGGAACCGACTACAAATAGGTCAGATCCCAGCCCCCACCTCACTGGTTTCAGGGCAGGAACTGCAAACCCTCTGTGGCTGCCAGCTGCTTCTGAGTCTGTGCAGTGAGCTCCTAGGTAGCACCTCACACAGAGAACACGTTAGGGTCTTGGGTCTGACCTTGACCCTGGACTCTCCCATGATGAATACCTATAAATGGTCACTGGCACGCCTCAACTCTTCTCACAGCCTGCCGTTGGTGTGCTTGGAAGGAGTTGACCTGTACCCCAGCTCCTGAGGTCAGCCCTCATTAGCTTGAAATAATTGCAGACTCTCAGCCTGTTTAGCACAGACATTGACTGCAGAACATATTTGACCCAAGCCCGCGGCTGTTGGGAGGGGTTGGAGGAAGCCCGTGTACCCCACATTTGATCCTATCAAGTAGAACCAAGACTTATTGGTGGCCTGAGAAGATCTAGCTTTTTCTACATGTTTGATGCGAGGCTAGAACAGCAGCCGGTAACTGGTTGACTAAGAGGGACAAGAGTCTGAAAACAAAGCCAGGCCGCAGAAAACCCAGCCAGAAAACTAGTGACCGTCCGAATCCAGCTGCCAGTCTTTGAACATCTTTATTACCAATCCGCTGTGACTTCTGTTCTCTGTTTACTTGCAACAAAAAGCTGCGAGGGGTGTCTCAGCCTGCAGTCCAAGAAGCGAAGCAATGGAGCAACCAGCCAGAGTTTAGAAAGCGCCGGGATAGCAAGGAACTTGAAAGAATTAGCCTTAGAGGGAGGAGGCCAAGGGAAAGCTCAGGGAAGAACGAGAGCACACCGGGTCTCTGCTGCCCCCTAGCGGACACTGCTGCCACCGTCGATTTGCAGCCCTAGCTCAAAAGTTGACCAAAGTACCTTTCTTCACAGGTGCCTCAACTTTCCAAAGACCTGGACCCTGAGGAGTTAGTTAAGTAGCCAAGGGGAGTGTTCCTTGTTTGTACATTTGGAAAACTAACAGCCCCCGCTACCTGTACGATTTTAATTAGATTAAATAGTCAAGATGAGGTTAAAGGGACCTATCTGCCCATATGAAGTAACAAAGGGGAAACAAGAATTGCTGTAGTAAGAAGTTTTGAAAAGTAGCACAAAGAGTGATTGATTCATGTCACTGACCAGAGAGGATCCACTCCATGCCTTAGAAAGTGTGTCTGTGATGAAGCTTATGGCTGTGCAAGTCGGAGCACCCACCTAAGCAGGGTAGGAACCTGGAGAGAGGGAACACTGCAGACACGTGGAGATGCAGAGGCCCCTGCAAGCCCCAGAATTACCCATAGATGCAAATGAGGAGATAACCAGGAGAGTTACTGGAAAGGACTGGAGGGAAAGAGACTCTGCGTTTAGCCAGACACAGAAAGCCAGGGCGGGAACTGAGGTCCTCACCGCTAGCAGGGCTACTGGACCATCGGGACCCCTTACTTCAGACAAGGAAGGTAGCATTTAGAGTAGATGTAGGTCCCCTAAGGCAGTCGTTCTCAACCTCCTAATGCTCCAACTCTTCATAGTTCCTCATGTCGTGGGGACCCCTAACCAAAAATTACTTTTGTTGTTACTTCATAGCTATAATTTTGCTACTGTTATGATCGTGATATAAATATCTGACATGTGATCACTCTGAAGGGGGTCAATGTGAAAGTGGGTCGCCCCCCAAAAGGGGTCACAACCCACAGGTTGAGAACTGCTTCCCTGAGTTCTCTTACAGACAGAAACTGGATGGTGCCATCTGTGGCCAGGACAAGAGTGAATGAAGCACACAACAAGCTCAGAGGTACATACAGGGAAAGAAAAACAGTCACCACAAAATTTAAAAACAGGGATAATGTATAACAGCTCCCCCCCCCTAGAAAAAGTGCCTGTGCCTTCCAACAGGCAAGACGAGGCAGAAGCCCAATGAGTTGACTGCCAAAACACAGCATAGCGTAGTTGAGTGGGAAACAAATCTTGGAAGGAAAACTATAGCCCCGAAATTAGGTTAAAAAGCAAGAATGGTCTCCAGTCTATGACTTCTGCTTCCCCTTAGAAACCAGGACAACGAGCATTAAATTAGATATGGACAAAACAGGAGGGGAAGAAGAAGCAAAATCAGATAATAAATTACTGCAGTAGACGACAGGAAAACAAAAAATTAATAGCTGGAAAAAAATTTAGACAGTCAATAAGGTTGGTAAATCAAACCACAGGGCCTGGGGGTGGACACCTTCAATCCTCGCCCTCGGGAGGCAGAGGCAGGATGGTCTCTGTGAGTTCTGGGCCAGCTTGGTTTACAGAGTGAGTTCCAGGACAGTCAAGGCTTCATGGGGGATTGTGACAAAGGGGAAACAGGAATTGCTGAAATGAGAAGTTTTGAAAAGTAGCACAAACATAGAGTGATTGATCCATGTCGCTGACCAGAGAGGATCCACTCCATGCCCTAGAATGTTTGTCTGTGACGAACAAACAAACAGGCGGACAACAAACCCTGATAGCCCAGTGGTCAGATTGTTGGAGGAGAGGGAGAAGCAAGGAAGAGAGCGGGAAAGGATGGGAGGGAGAAGTGGTCCAGCTGCCAACGGGAGAAGAGTGCTGACAGTCCTGCAGATGCTGCAGATGGTCAAAGGAAACTAAGACAAGGCTATGAAACATGTAGTGTAATGATTAGTTAGTGCCAAAGTCCTTGAAGGAAATACATGTACTCCAAATGAAACATACCATGTTAAATTATCTTATCTCTGTTCTTATATATCGTACTTAAAAGAAAATTCCCACAAAGGAAATCTCAGCTTCGGAGGGCCTTGTCACCTACCACTGACAGGGTAATTCATATTGACTCCAGTCTTCCAGGGAACTGTACGGAATCGACCACTACTCAGATTGTTGGAAGAGACCATTTTATCCTGTAACTCAATCAAAAGTGTTACAAGTAGCGGAAGCTACATACAGACACCTCCGTGAGCAGAGGCATAAACACATGTTCACACACATATTCACTTAAAGCCTAATTTTAACAAATCAAATCCAACAATGTGTAAGACAATGAATGCATCAGGACAAGCTGGGGCATGTCCCAAGAACGCAAAGCTGGTTCACTAATGACCTGAAATCCCACCAGTGCTTTTCCCTGTGTTCTTCTGCTTAAGGAAAACCCACAAGAATCACAATCGTACATTTAAAGATGAAGAAAAGCATCTTTAAACCATTAAAAGCTTTTCCATAGTCACCTCTAGAGTTTCCCCTAGTAACACTGCTGGTATGGTGGCTGTGTCACACTCACATCGTCAGTAGATGGCAGAGAAGAGAGAGGCTATGTCTGTGCTCAGTGTTCTGACCTATGAACATCTGAATGATTAGGAGCCTAACAGTCCCTGGAAGGGGGGGGGGGGTGAGCAAACCAAAACCCTGAGACAGAGTCCACTGCCCGGGTTCAGACAGGGAGCTGGCCTGATGACCACCAGCCTGGTGTCATGCAAACCCAGGACTGGGAGCAAGCTGGAGACCTAAGGGACCCTGCCTGGGACTGAGGGCTCAGGAGGGAATGAGCCCAAGACAGATGACCCTCACTTGAGGCCACTTGGGCAGGCTGCATAATGAAGAAGCCACCAGAGCAGCGCCATGGGAACTGAACAGGGAGCTAGCCTAAGACAACCACCACACAAGGCCTGGCAGGAGGGGCGAACCATGCCCAAGACGACACCTGCAGGGTGTATAGCACTCTTGAAACCACTCTTGAGATGACCCCAGACACTCAGAGACCCTGGGCACCACTAAGAGGAGCGGTAAGTGTGGAGAGATGGAGGAGAAAGAGAAAGAGAAGGCCGTGGACACAATGAAGAGGCAGAACTGGAGACTGAAGGATACTGAGGAGCAGCCTGATGTGAGCAGCCGGTGATGCCGCTGGGACCACAGTGGGGTCCTGGCCTGTGCTGCCACTGGGGTTGGGATAGGGAGGGCATCTAGGTCCCAGACCCTAAAGCAACAGGGGTCTGTTACCACCAAAAGCCAGGTGGATATCCCTGGTCTAGGCTGCTACCTGAGGACATGGCAACATCTGTGGACTGTGCAGAACTGGCCCCACCCCTCACCTGGGCATCCTGGGAGAGTTGGTCCTAGGGCCATGAGAACACGAGAGCTGCCCCTAGTCAGCTGCAGTACACAGGAGAGCCCTGGGCAGAACAGTAGAGCTGACCCTGCATGGGGTTGGGAGTGTATATGGACAAACACACACTGGGACACAGAGGCGGGAGGGGGTGACAGGCAAGCCAACCCTGAGGGCTGGGAAAGCTGGCTCTACCACTCGTCTGCCATGTGGTCTGACATGGACATGAAGAGAGAGATGACCCCCACCTACCCCCTGCCTCTTGCCACCTATGGCAGGCAGGAGAGCTGGCCCCAGGTCATCAGAGCAGAGGACTGGCTCTGTCCCTCACCTCGGCATGTGGGATTATAGGCTCAGCCCCTCACCTGAGCAGCAGAGTATAGAACTGGCTCTAGTAATGGGAACTGCTGGTGAGCAGGGCTGGGAGAGCCACCAGGCTAAACAGGCTGACCAGCTCAAATGCCTCTCAGGCCTGGATCCAGGACTTAGAATTGGCCCAGCCCAACATCTACCCCATTGATGAACTGCTGGAGTGCATGAAAGGGTCAGTCCTGCAGATTCAAAGCTACAGGATCTCCATGACATGGGGCAACAACAGGATATCTGAGAGGTGTCTCCATAAGGTTCCAGTATTGGTAGAGGAGCAGAAGCTAAGGCCTTGTACCAGACCAACAGGTCATTGCAATGAACATTTGCAAGCAAAGCAGTTTGGACAAAGGGGTATACTGTAGGACACACTGGGACACACTATAATTTCCACAATGAGATGTTCTTTTCTCTATTTTGGAGAAGGTTGCAAGGGTGGAGGGCAGGTACAAGTGGGTGGGGGCTGAGTGGGGATGTGGGGTGGGGCATGATGTGAAATTCATGAAGAACCTATAAAAAGCTTTTAAAAAACTAGAATTAGAGAAGTCTTTTTAACCTAATGGTTTCTAAGAAGGATCTATACAAATTATAATTACTTATTAAAAATGGAATGCTTTTCCTCTAAGCAGAAGAACAAGGTGAGGATGTCACACATAATTTCCATTTAAAGTCTTGCTGAAGGGTCTAGGACATCAGCTTGGACTCTTAGTCCAAACTCGTTCATTTTGCTCATCTTTCAAAGGTATCAGAATTGCACATTTCAAGGGTGTAGTAGGAGGTGGCTGGCGCGTCTGGCTTTGCTCACACTCCACTCTCCCTGCCTGAGTAGGCAGTTTTCTGCCAAGCAGGAAACAGAAAACTGCAGCTTGACTACACTTTCTAACATCCCTGGAACTGGACATAGCTACTAGTGTGTCCGACAGACTGTGAGCCTCTGTGTCCCCTTGAAGGTTTTCCTTCCTCCTTTTCTTCCTTTCTCTCCCTCCCTCCTTTCTTCCTTCCTTTTTTCCTCCCTCCCTTCCTTCCTCCCTCCCTTTCTCCGGAAGTCTGTACTTAGCTCCTTCCTGAAATAATCATACTGACATGTTGACTGCAGTTGATTGTGTTCTCTCTGCTACATTACCATGAATTCAAAATTAACCAGAAAATGGTTAATTTTCACCCAAACACCAGTTAGCCATACTATCTTCTCGGCAAACCTCCATGAGTGAGTGAAGCCACAGTAATGATGGGCACCACTTGCTAGGCACATACCATGAATCTTGTAGGGTTTGGCACTTTGAACATGCCACCTAGAAACACGGGCATGGTGTTACACACCTGTTGTCCCAGCCCTCAGGGGCAGAGGAAGGAGGACTACAAGTTCAAGGCCTGCCTGAACAAGTAGCAAGGCACTCTCTGAAACAAAGTCAGAAAAAGAAGAACCATAGCTTCCTTGAGAGGGAAAACACGGTGTGGGTTAACTGACTTCCTTGAAACCATACAGAGGATAACAGCAAGAGGATTTCCATTAAAACCCATCTGGTTTTCCCCTGCTTATTGAAAGCTAGAGTTTTTCAATAAAGAGGCTTTAAAGAAAAAGAACAATCTACAACCAAATGACTGTTGAAAATCAGTTGCATCTATGAAATGCCAAATCCCTTATTAATTCTCTAAGCCCTAGGTTGGAATTAATTTTCATGTTTTCACTAATTCCTCCTTGTGGACAGCAGCCAGTTGGGGCCCAGCTAGACTCGTGTCACACATTTCAGCTTAGGCAAGTAAGGAGACCTCAGAAATCAGAGTCTCATGTTGTCTCCAGAGATCTCCAGGGAAACAGAGCTCCTTGGAAATTCTTGTATGCCTGAGAAGAATGGAGATGGAGGCGAGAGCTATGCACTTGTGACCTTGTGAGGCAGACTAGTGGACCAGAAGCTCTGGCAGAAACGTACCCTCTAGTCTTGAACTCCAGGGCAGTCTGGATGCAGAAGTTCTAGAGGACCACCTCACCTCTCTTAAGTCCTGCAGTGGACTAGAGGAGGCTACTTGCAGTATACGAAGTACTCTTCTTCAGATCTTGAAAATATATCTTCACAGCAACCTAAAACCAGTGTTTGACCAATCACCAGGACATCCTGTGCTAGCCATTTTGATTCATAAAATTAACTATCATGCTATCAGAGACCAGGAAGACAGGGTAGAAAGCCCCCTACATCCATGTTTAATCCAGTATGTACTAAAAATATGTATTTGAAAACTGTGTAAGCTCTGAGTATTTGCAGACTTCTTTCCCTAATAAGAGCACAACTATTTGCCTGGCACCCTTATCACATTACATTATAATTATGACTTTAATTAATCTATAGATTATTTTAAATATGCACAAGAATTGGCATAGGTTACTTTCAAATATGACATCATTTTACATAAGTGGCTTGAGCCCCTGTGATGCTTTAATGAGAAATGTCCCCCTAGAAATGGGTATTTGAAAACTTGGTTCCTAATTGGTGGTGCTGTATGGGGAGATTCAGGTGGTCCAGCTTTACAGAACAACGTGTACCACTGAGGACAGGCTCCAATATTCCATGGCTTTGCTCTACTTCCGGTTCCCTCTCTACTTCATACTTACACGTGGAGATTTGAGCTGTCAGCTTCCTGCCTGTGCTCCCATGCTTGCCCGTTGCTACCATGCCTCCCATCATGGTGGACTCAAATCCCTCGGGAGCCATGAGTCAAATGTATTCTTCCTTCTGCAAGTTGCTTTGGGCCATAGGGTTTAGTCACAGCCAACAGAAAAGTAACTAACACAGCATCTTTCAGCTCCACGCAGAACATGCAGACAGTGCTGTCCAGGAGTCAAAGACCAGCTGTGTGAATCTGTGATGGAAAGGCCTCAGTGGGGATCTCATGGACAGTGTGCAGACTTTGAGCCCAACTGTGAAGTTCTATAAGTGCTAAATTGTGGTAAGTTCTCAATTGAGAAATATGTGACAGAGCCTGGATAAGTATTATGAACGTCGGTTGTGTGAAGAATACCCACAGTGTTCAGGTAGCTTATGCGCAGAATCCCTGAGCTGTGTCATTAAGGTTATTTTGTGATTTCAGAAAATAAATGAATGAATAAATCAATAAACAAACAATAAAACAGAAGGTCTCTTCAACTTCAGCAAAACTGTTTCCAGGTCAGTTAATCTGGAACTGAATGTCACCTTGAATTCTTCCAGGCCTGGCAGGGCCCCTGTGCAAGGGATGGTTTGCATTCCATGAAGGAAAGCAGCTTTGGGTGCTGGAGAATCAGCCATCACAGAGCAAAGATCACGTTGGATGTGAGCTCAGATGGTGCAGGTAAGGAGAGGGTCACTGGTCAGAAGCGCAAAGGCCCTGCTCATCCTTCCATCAGTAAGAAAGGCCACCAATTGGTATCACAAAACAAATCGCCTTTATATGCCGTGAAACTGATTTGCATCGAATCAGTCAGGACTTAAGAGGTCAACACCAATACTCAGTACTTATCTGGGAGTTAAAGTACTAAAAATGTAACCTTCAACTTGAAGCCAGAAAAGAGGAGGTCTCTCCATTACACTCTGAGGGCTCTGTGATTTGGCCAGATCTAATTCTTTCTAGAACCTTGTTTCCTCCTCAGTAAACAAGGTTACAATTCCCAGCCTTGTGTCATTACTTTTGAAAGTTGATTTTTAAGAGGTCAACAATCGACAAAGGGGCCATATGGAACTAAAAATAAGTTTCTGTACAGCAAAATACACCCACGGAGCCTTGTGGTCACCTAAAGAGGCAGCCTTACCAAATGTTAAAAAAATGACCAGTTATACATCTGACAAAAAATATCTAAAATATACAAAGAACTCAAAGCACTGGATATCAAGAAAAGAAACATCCCAATTATGATATGGGGCAAAAAATTAAACGAAGAGTTTTCAAACTATGCTAGTTAATTTTTATATTAATTTATCACAAGCTGGGGGTCATCTTGAAAGAAGAAATTTTAATTGAGAAAAATACCTGCACGGAATTGACCTGTAGGGTATTTTTTTAATGATTATTAATGTAAGAGGGCCCAATCCATTATGGACTGTGCCACTCCGAGACAGAAGATCCTGGGATGTATAAGACCACAGACTGAGCAAGCCAGGAGTAAGCCAATGAACAGCATTCTTCCATGGCCTTTGCATCAGCCCCTGCCTTGAGTTCTTGCCCTGACGTCATCATGAATGGACTATGATATGAAACTGTAAGATAAATAAACCCTTTCGTAGCAAGTTGCTTTTGATCTTATCACAGCAACGAAACCCATTATTAAGACATAAAAGATGAAGTATGAATGTGTAGGCTTAATTTTTTTTCAAAACCAACTTCTAACGAAGGTTCTTAAATGCCTTACCCTGCCTTCTAGCCCACCACCCACCAGAGGTGGTAGAAATGGATCTCTCAGTCTTTCACCGAAAATTCCTTCAACCGACGGGTGGGCACCTCATCGAGGCTTTTGGTTGTTGTTGCTTTTGCTGCTGTTGTTTACAAAAATGAAAGTAAGAACAGATACAGACAATGCATGAAGACAAAGACGTTTACCTAGACGTTTACCAGCCAGTGCCAGACCCTCCAGGTTGGGGGTCCTGGAAGTCGGGTTTCCCACCAATGCACCAAATATTGTGCCCAGGTCACAGAAACTCCAAAGAGACTACCAAGAACCACAACTGCAATGCAAGCACATGAGAGTCTTTATTCAAGCTGGAGCTTGGGCCACACACCTTCCTGACGTAACAGGAAAGGAGAGTAGCCCTGAGTTCTAGGGGAAGGGGGTTTAAAAAGGAAAAAACCATAAGTGGGGTTTCCAAACATTGGCATTCCATGAGATGGGTAAAGGGATGTTGGTTTTTGAGCTAATTGGTTTACAGCACTGGTTAAACCATAAGGAGGGAGATACACCAAAAAGGAGCATCCTAACCTGGGAATAACTTATGTTTTCTAAGCCCACTCTGTTGTTATCAGCTAGCTGCAACTGCTGTGTCTATTTTGCAACCGCCAGGAACGTTTCTGATTTTCTCAGAACTCAAGGATGGGGCCATTCCTCTCTAAGGGCAAATTAACTTAGACTGGAGTTTTTAAAACAAAATAGAGTTTACTCTGCTACTTTAATCCCTACAATTTGCCTGCCCACTCACAGAAATGAGTGGAAAACACTTCTCCAGGCATCAGAGAAACTGATGAATGTGATAGCATAGATTAGCAGCCAAAGGCCAGGCAGGTCATATGGGTCAGTGTGTGTGGATCTCCAGGAAGGAAAAGGAGAAACTGAGGTCCTTTCTGGGCACTGAGTTTTACTAATCACCTATGAAAACCTTCCTTGAACAGCAAAACCAGCACATTCTGAGACCTGGGACAGACAGATGTCTTCCTCTTTCTAGCTCTACAAAAAGTTCAACACTCAGCTTTGTCTCCTATTCCTTTTCAGAGACCCATTTTTTTCTCCCCAGAAATTCAGATGTGACTCTAAGTTGAGGAAGTCTGAATATAGCCAGGCATGCCCTGGTCCCTGAGTCTGGGGACTAAGAAAGACAGGATAGCAATGAAGTGGCCTCAAAAGCAGCTAATTAATAGCTCGAGAGTGGTCTCTTCTAAATCAGGGAGAGTCCTCAGACCCCAGTATAACAGATGTCATACGGGGGATAAAGGGAATGCACTAATACAGAGTCAACTGCTCCTGGTATCACTGGAAATGACACCACTGTCCAAAGCAAGGTGAGGCTCCCGGTACTCCGAGGGCCATATTGTCCTGCTGGGACAGAAGTGTTCAATTGTGAGATTCTTTTTTTTCTAACCCCCAGTGAAGAGTGTAGAAAATGGCAGCACACAGTCCAGAGCTTGCTGGAATCTCTCCAACTGAACAAAGGGAATATGGTCCCTGGATGATCAAAGACGAACACAAAATAGAGACGCCAGTAGTTTGAAACACCAGAGTTGGCAAAGATCTAAAGTGGGTCATCACCTCAACACTAAGGCTAATGCCAACCACCTGGACCCAAAGTAAGGCAGAATGTACTGCAGACTTTACCACAGGCTTGCCCTCCCCATTCTCCCGCAAGTCTGGCCTTGAGAAGAGAGAGCCTTCTTCACTGAACCCAGGTTGGTTTTCTTTATCCCATGGGATATTTCTCTCCAGTGACGTCCTAGCTTTCCTTTCTTTGTACAGGTGATTTTTTAACCCTGTGACATTAGGCACCAAATACCCAAAGAGACGTGGTTCTCACGTTTAAACTGGAGATCAGCTTGGCTTATGTAAAGATTTAAGCTTGGACCTCAGCTTCTCATCTGCCAACAAGTGATGAAACAGACAGTGGAGAGATCTGTCTTACAAAAGTCTATGGAACTGGATGCCCCAGATGTCCAGCCTCCAGCAGTTCCTGACCGGTGCTGTGTTTCTGGGTGGGCTCAGTGCCCTGAGTTCTCACTGCTGCTTTCTAGAGCAGAGCAGAAAAAGAACTGTTAGGAGCTCAGTGTCCCTGATGAAGTCAGCTGGATGTCATGCTGCTCACAGACCTTGGACCCAGCAAACTATCTCTAGAAAACATATGCCAAAATTTCCACATGACCATAACGTATATGTTTATTCTGCCTAAATAATGAGACCTAAACAGAAACTGTAGTTATTAGTGATGTTGTAAAGCGCACAAACAAAACATTAAATGATTCCAATTATCACTCCAGGAACATTTAGTCTTGCTCATTTCTGATATTTACATATTTGTTAGTCTTTGTTCAGGACTTCTCCCGTGTCATATCTTTCTGCTCACAGCTGGCAAAGTCTTTCTTCTGCTTGCACCTCTTTGACTCTGTTGACACATTTTGGAATTCAGACTTTGTGTGTGTGTGTGTGTGTGTGTGTGTGTGTGTGTGTGTGTGTGTGTTAGCAAACACAGAGACTCCTAGCTCACATCCCAAAGCAGTTGCACCCCCACAAGCACCAGCACATGTTCTGTGGTCTCTGAAGCCCTAATGGTGGTTGTTGTGTTTGTGCAAAGAAAGGACAACACAGCTATAGTCCCACGGGAATAGAATGGTGGAGAAAGCTATAGGTCAGAGTCAATTCACAAATTTTCCTTGACACAAACACCAGTTCTCTTGACACTAAATGAGTATCTTTAGTTGTATGCTGACACGAATTGCTCAGAGACTGTTGAGAAGCCATGTTATAGTAAGTGAACACAAGACTGCTCCCACTTCAGACGTAAAGGGTTCCCTAGACAGACATGCACTTCTGCTCAGCTGACTATGAATTTAGGTGCTTCTACTCTTCTTAAGTTTGACAATTTGCTAGAGAAACAAAAGGTTTCAATACAATAACTACAATTAATTATAATAGCTTTACTTTTGAGGGTGCAAATGAACAAGCAATTGGGAGAGATGTGCA
This sequence comes from Rattus norvegicus, assembly GCF_021556685.1. Taxonomy (NCBI): domain Eukaryota; kingdom Metazoa; phylum Chordata; class Mammalia; order Rodentia; family Muridae; genus Rattus; species Rattus norvegicus. The sequence goes on along the minus strand of NC_141537.1, from coordinate 152,023,248 downwards.
TTGCCAGGAACAAAGAAAACTCCAGTAGGCAGTCCAAATATCCAGAAATGAGCTCAACATTGAGTATATTAGGTCTTCTGATGGGTAAATAAAAGACATATTTCTCAGGAACTTATGAAGCTGGTTCCCCTTTACCAAAAGGAATTATTTCCCTTACCTCTGGCAGAAGGGACATATGGCTAACTCTGATACCTATTAGCATGTCAAAGCTCATGCTGGCCTCCAGGCTTCTTCAGAACCACACATACCTGTACATTTCAAAGTCCACACTAGCTACTAGCATCCTAGCCCTTTCCACCTCCTCACTCGTCCTAAACTCCCCCCAGTTCATGGACTTTCCCTCCCCCAGCTACTCATTCTCCTTATACCCCTGCTATTCTCTCTGTCTCTCTGTCTCTCTGTCTCTCTCTCTGTCTCTCTCTCTCTCTCTCTCTCTCTCTCTCTCTGTGTGTGTGTGTGTGTATGTGCGTGTGTGTCTCTCTCTCTGTGTCTCTCTGTCTCTCTCTCTCTCTCTCTCCTGTGTGTGTGTGTGTCTGTCTGTCTGTCTGTCGGCTCTGCTCTCACTTCTCTCACCATGTTTTCTCTATTTTCTATCTCCTGCTCTTCTCCTCTCTCTCACAGACAGCCCAGTCATGTCCAGTCTGCTGGCCATGTTTATTATATTTCTTTTCCTGCACTAGACTTTTCTAGATGCCTCTAGCTGTTCTATCTCTCTCATGTATGTAATAAAAACCTTTCCCTAAACCCTAACACAAAACAGTCATGTTATTAGTTTATACATGCACAGTGAGTTATGAAAGGGAGGTATTTTCACAGAGATTTGATGCCCTCCCTTGGCACCACAGCTTCCCCGGAAAGGACCTTCTACACACAGATATGTTCACCAACCAAGATGAGCTGTGTAGACTAGGCTTATGGGATCACTGTGATTAATGAAATCGCTATGAATGGGCCCTTATCTCCAGTGCTTGAAATACACGTTTTGAAGCTGCTTTTGCTAAAATGCATTGACTTCTCACTTGTGACCAAGGTAACTGCCTTCATTTTGAGTCTTTCTGCCTCCTTTATTTTAACTAAAGGTATAGGCATAATATTTCCCTAAACCTTCCCTCTTGAGTAACCTTGGGTTCCTGGAACAGTACAACTTCAAAGAACATACGCTATCTCCCATGTAAGGACAGTTATCCACAAGGCTGAGACTGTACCCTAGCAGAGAAGTAATCATCCCAGAGAAGTACCTTGCCTCTTAAAGCAACAAGAACTTTCTCAGACCATCTTTAAGACCTTGCAGGACCCAGATGTGGCACAATGATCAAAAGATAGCAAGTAGGTCAAGACTGCAATTGTGGGTAGGTCAAGTCTACAATTATGGACACCTTTTGCCCCCTGCCGCAGTTCTCCCTTTATTTGAGCCAAAGTTCATGTTAGTGATACAGTGATAGACTTGGGGCACACTAGACTTCCTTATTTTTTCCTCTTCCCAAAATGGCTGCATTAAATAAATCTCTCTGCTTCTCACCATTATTTTGTAATTAGTGTACTGGGAAAAGTGGCTGAGCCTAGCTTTTGGGCGATGCTGGAGTCCAGGCTTTTGTCTTAATAACACTAATCATAGGGAGGCCTCAGAGGATCTCAAGTACAGGCTCTTCACTACCCACTAGAACTAGGTGATAAAAATGTTTGACACCACACACTTCAGTTACAGAACACACACACACACACACACACACACACACACACACACACACACACACACAATGAAGCTGTAACTAGCTGTTTCCAGTTGGCTAAGTTTTCTTGTTTCTTTTTTTAAGATTTATTTATTTCATGTATGTGGGCACACTGTCACTGTCTTCAGACACACCAGAAGCAGGCATCAGATGCCCCTTACAGATGGGTGTAAGGCACGATGCGGTTGCTGGGAATTGAACTCAGGACCTCTGGAAGGGCCGTCAGTGAGCGCTCTTAACCGCTGAGCCATCTCTCCAGCCCTGGCTACGTGTTCTTAATGTCTAAAGGTGCTGTGTAAGCTACTGGAAGAGAAAAGCCACTAATAGGTCTACCCAGCTATGAGCCGTATGTGCAAAAAGCTGGAACTGCTGGACGAGATAAGCTCACTCGTGCTCACTCGTGCAATCATGGCGTGACTGGTCCGGAGATAATCAACCAGTTTCTGATTGATATGAGGCCCACCTCATGAGAGGACTCCTTGGTATGATAAACCTGATCAAAAGGTTTATCAACCATGGAGGGAATTTGCCACTGAAGCTCTGCTAAATGGGCATGGAGTTGACCTGCCTTCTAAATATTTATGTTGTTGCCAATGCACTAGTGCTACTCTCAGCCTTCATCAGATCGGCTTCTTTTTGCAGTGAGTAGTGATTAGTGCAAAGACTCTAGTTAGTCAAACTACTAAAAACAGGTGTCTGTTGAATGTTGCAAATATTTTTTTTCGGAGCTGAGGACCGAACCCAGGGCCTTGTGCTTGCTAGGCAAGCGCTCTACCACTGAGCTAAATCCCCAACCTGTCTGTTGAACGCTAAGTCAGGAAATATATATTGCACTCCTCCTAAGTCTTAGGGAATACAGGACAAGAAGGGTCAGAAAAGAATGTTCTAAGAGCAATGGTGGTAGGGAAGAAGTGGACTTCTCTCACCATGAAATGAAGGGAAAACACCAAAGCACTCTCAGGAGTGTGAAAAGTATAGAAATGAGGAAGCCATCAGAATAATTAATTCTGTCTCTTCACTCTTCTCTCTTCCTCTCCATTCTCTCATTTATCTTTCCCCTTTCCCTTCCTGTAAGAAAATCACAACCACATATGGAATTAGGTGAATTTATTTACTTAAACATCCACATAAAGTTCTCTTTTTTGAATTTTAAGTAAATAATTTCTCTAGCACTTCTTTTGCAGAGAGGAGAGAGAAGTAGGAAGATTGTAATTCCTGCTTCAAAGACATGGATCAAAAGACCTGTTCATCAGACCCTAGGAAGTCTCTAACACAGGTCAAGGTTGGCAGTCCCTGTGTGAGTCCCAGCAGCCCTTAACAACTTGAAGGAGACCCTTGGGGCAGGAGAAACATGTAGTGACAGACAGCCGCAGCTTTTGCTATGGCTAGTTTGAATGTGTTCCTTCCAAAATTAGGGTGTTGGAGACGGGGCCTAGGGGAGGTGCTTCAGTCACTACTCTTCTGCCTCTGTGAAGGACTGGTAAGATTGGGCTGTGCTCTCCCACATGAGGACATAATGTCCCTCCTCTAGAGAACTCAGAGACAAAGCTGTATTGTAATGCTAAGGGTAGGCCCCCAAGACCTGGTTGCCCCAGAGAGAGTCTGTATGTAGACCCACTATGTGACGTTGCCCCAATGTTATTTTGCATTGGTAAATAAAGATGCCTACAGCCTATAGCTGGGAAAAATTGAGATAGGCAGTGCTTGGTGTTCCAAGATAGGGGGTTGAGGGGTCAGAGGAGACCATGAGGAAAGAGAGAAGAGGTGAACAGAGGAGAAAGGCTCCATGGAGTCAAGAAAATGTGGCCCTGAGGACTGGCCAATTGGAGTTAAGAGCAGCTCAGGTAAAACACAGTAATAACTCAGTTATCGATAGGAAAGTGGATTCTAGGAGTATACAGGGTAGATACCTGCCCCGCTCTAGTGCCCTTTAAGGCTTACTATAAATAATAAGAGTTGTGTGTCTTTTATCTAGGAGATAAACAATTAAAGGCAAAGTAGAAACCCCGGGTTGGGATGAGATTTTCCCATAACACAAAGTAGCACCTTGAAAGCAGAGACTGTGTTAAACAGCTGTCGGTTCCACCTTGGACTTCTCTATCACCAAAGAAATACAGTCCTGTTCTTAATCACAGTCTGCAGTAATCTCTAATAACAGCACAGTGACCCCAGTTCTCTGAGAATCAACAATGCACATGAAAAGTTTAAAAACACGATAGAGTTGCTTAGGGCTGGAAGAGCAGAGACAGGGTAAACTTTCAGTCAGGAAGTAAAAGATTATTTCTTCCACATGGGTTGGGGAGATATATGGAGATAGTTTTCTAATCTATTTAAACCTAATCTCTGCAGTTTGGGCTCCTACTTATGATATCCAACAGCATGATGTAAACACTTATGTCCCTCCAAAAATCAGATTGGAACTTAATTCATACCATTAAAAAGGGATCTTTGGGGGTGCTTGGTTCATGAGAGGGCCACCTTTGTAAATGGGGTTAGAAATCTTAAGCTATTTGAGGGACCTTGTTAGCACCTTGTGTTACCTTCACCATGTGAGGGCACAAGCTTCATTCTTCCTTCTTCCACATGAGCGTGAAGCTGAAAGGTATCGTTTGGAAGTAGACAGTAGGTCTTGCCAGACACTGAATCTGCCCACATCTTGATATTGTACTTCACAGCATGTGGGACTATGAAAAATAAAGTTCGTTCTTTATTACATAGCCGGTCAAATGTACTTTGTTATGACAACAGGAATAGACTAATTATCCACTTAGCATGGTGATTACAGAAGACTAAACCTGAGCTGCTTGAGAAAGAGCCTATGTGAGCAGGAGAAACACCCAATGGCAGTTCCCTAGGTCAGAGAGGTCACCGTACATGAAGGAGCTTCTGATTACATCTGTCTAATGCGTCTTCTATTCTTAGTCCAACAGAAAAGCAAAGGGAGATGAGTTGAACTGAAGACCTAAGCAAGTGTCCTGTGGATATTTTTCATTTATTATGGAGGGGGGTAGACTTCCAAAAGAAATATAGGTGGACTTACAAAAGATAAATTTAATTCAATGGTTTGATTTTTGCAAATGCTATGCTTATATATTAGTTTATGTAACTTCTTCTGAGTATTCTCAGAACACTAATCACAAATCAAACTTCTGTTAACTTGAACCTTGTGAACAAGGTGGAATAAGGTGTATTAAACATGGTCCCTACCCACCAGGTGCTCAGAGAACAAAAGGAAAAGGCACACAGAACCATTGAGCCTATGTTTAGCTGCTTGTATCTAGAAATATTAGTGTCTCTGCTACTACTGTCCTGTGGGTAGACAGCAGGCTGTTATCCTAGTTTGTTTTCTATTCATGTGCTAAACATCATGACCAGAATCAACTTGGGGAGGAAAAGGTTTGTTTGACTTATATGTTCCAGTTACAGTTGATTATTGAGGGAAATCAGGGCAGAGATTCAAGCAATAGCTGAGGCAGGCGCTATGAAGGAACACTTCTTATTGACTTGCTCCCTGTCTTATATTGATATCTTTCTTATATCTGGCAAGGCATAGCACCATGCACAGTGAACTGGGCCTCCTACACTAATCAACATTCAAGGGACGCCATACAGACTTGCCTACAGGCCAGATCTGATAGGTATTTCCTTCATTGAGGTTCCCTCCTCACAGGTAACTCTAGCTTGTGCCAAGTTGATCAAAAATAAATAAATAAACAAACAAACAAACAAATAAACAAAGCCTAACTAGTACACCTCCCATGAGATAAGTAACCAAATGACTATGGACAAGGTCCTCTGGTAACACAGAAGATAAAAAACCTTGACTCTGGAATCCCTGAGAAGGACTCAGAGGTGTGGGGGTGTCCAGTTAGTGGGCAAATATGCAAAATACAGAGGAAAGGGATGTGCCTACCTTAAAGCAAAGAGATTGCAAAGCCTCCTAAGGGTCAAAACCCTTCTGGAGCACTGAGGAGATGTGCTGAAGACTCAACCCTGGCCCCAAGGTCAAGACAAGCCACTGGGTTACACTGTCAGCCTCACTCTTAAAACAAAACAAAAACCTGTGTGGTTTTTTTCCTCCAGCAAGATACCCTGTTCCATTTCAACTCTGTGTCCTTGAAATGAATAACAGAGACAGTCAATTGATTACAAAGAAAAACTCTTTGGCAATGATCTTCATATTGTCTACTATAAATCTTAGCAATTCCTCAGATTTCTCATGATGGAAAACCAAAGGAAGATTATTGAATGACATTTTATCAGACTCCAGGAGCTCTCCAAAGCCATCTGTTCTCTGGCTTCTTTAAGTGAAAAAGATGCCTGGATTCAAGAAAAAAAAAAGTGGAGCATGTGGTGATCTCAATTTCGACTCTATGGAGAGCTATCTTCATTCTGACCTTGGAAGATGGTCTCTTGTGGAGTCTCAGACTTCAGGTGTTCCCCTGATTCATTCTCTCTCTCTCTCTCTCTCTCTCTCTCTCTCTCTCTCTCTCTCTCTCTCTCTCTCCCCCCTCCTCTCTCTCCCCCGTGTGTGTGTGTGTGTGTGTGTGTGTGTGTGTGTGTGTGTGTGTGTGTGTCCTGAATCCAAATCAAAGTGTAGCTTCCCCACATGTGGGCAAACATAAGGTAGATCAGGAAGCTGTGCTATTTAGAGGATTTAATCCACTTCAACTTAAATGGTCACTGGGGCCATCTATCCTGACTCCACAGATAAGCATAACTTTCTTCCAAGAAGATGACGCCATAAGCAGATGTAATGGTGGGAATGGTCCTCTCCTTCCCTCTTCCACCTCTCCAGCCAATCATTTTTCTGTCCTTCTCCAACTTCCTGGCCTCTGGATGACATCCTGTCCTGATGGGCCAACTCAATGCTTCTTTTCTTCGGTTGAGTTTGGGATTTGCTTCAGGTGTTCTTTTCCCGTTCCTTCTGAGAAATAAGTTCAGTGAGGTCAGGTATCGTGGGTGCCATGTGCAGGATGCCACAAGGCACTGAGCTCAGGACACAGATGTCCTGCTCATGCTGTTAGACACCGTACAGAGTTTCTGCTTACCAGCTCCGCAAGAACAGGGGGCAGGAGAAATGCTGCATCAGGCAGTACAAGGCCCTGAGGGTGTCCACACACTGTACTCATTGTAGTAGCTTATTCATGCCAGCAGAGTGTGCTGAAGAGGTGGGTGGAAGATGAAGAGGGTCTACAGACCCGGGGTGCAACATCTTTCGGAGAAATGCCTGCCCAGGTTCCCCTGCTGATTCCAGGGCAAGGGTTAAAGCAGGGTAAGGTTAAGATGTAGGTGAAATGCTAAGTGGAGTTCCAGCCAAGGACATAGGGTGGTCTCAAGAGGGGCCCCACTGCTCCAACCACAGATGTTCAGGGGCCATTTGCCCTGGGTTGGAGCTTAAAGGATCTTCACATCTGCGGGATTCCCCACTTACCCTGAAGTCAAGGAGCAGAAGGATGACTCAGACCTGCTACTTGCCAGCTCAGAAAGCTAGCTGGGTGACAAAGGTCATTTGTTCTCATGCAGTGCGACATATTTTGTGTGTGCCATGCCTTAGAAATACTGATATGAAAGGGAGCACAAGTTTTCACCCAGAGAAAACTGCATATTCCACTGGAAGATAAGTAATAGGAGACAAATAAAGTAATTAATGCATATGCCATAAAGAAAGGAAATGGAGATGATAGCCTAAGAGGCAGAGTCCCTGGGCCTTTATTAACTTCTCTGTAAAGTGTAGCCAGTGGCATCACCGAGCATTATCTATCCAAGGTCAGTGGGGATGCACAGATGAAATGAGCTGGAGACTGCTGCAAGGCCTGGTGAGTGAGCCCATGCACTTTGACTTCTCTGGAAAATAGCATAAGATGTGTCGTCTCAACCTCACAGTCAGCATTTTAACATGGGCAGTGTCACCATGTCTGTTCACAGAGAACACTGCATGTGCCCCTGGAACACTGCAACTGCATTACAACACCTATTCCACCATTCCACCATTTTACCCTTACACCATTACACCACCCATGCCCAGAACTCTGCTCTCAAAGGATCTCTGTGCCCACTAGACAAAAGCCTGCCTTAAAATTTCTAGCAAACCCCACTTCACTTCCTGTCTCTGTAAATGTCTCTCCTAGATCAGTCAGGTAAGTGTGCACATACAGTGTTTGCCCCTTCATGTCTACAGCATTTCTCACTCAGCTTCTCCTGGGTGTGGAATTGCTGGGGGCCCTGGTAATCCTACAGTTATCTTTTGGGGGAGCCACCATGCTCTTTCATAGTGACTGTGCCATTTTCGTTCCCACCCACAAATGTACAAGAGCCCTGATTTCTCCGTATTCTCACCCACATGTGTTATTTCCCATTTTTTTCTGATAATGACTACACGTTACAACACTGTCATATTGTTGAGCTGGCTATATCAGAGAGATCTCAATGGAATGTCCACATACAGGAGAGGTAGGGCCCTGAATTTTCACAGCTAACTCTTATGAGAACATGTTGCTCTACTTACAGTGTAGAGCCCCCAGGAGCTAATTGCTTCCCAGTATTCTCCACATCATAAAGTCCCCACGATCCCAATACCACCCTACAGACTAAGCTTCTAGCACATGAACCTTCAAGGGCTAATTATATCCATCAACTCTCTGCATTGGCCATGTATCATATACATTTGTGTGCTGTGAACATTTCTGTACCACGCACCAGACCATGCCATCTATGGAAAAGTGTTGACATTGCCAAATATAGTCTCAATAAATAAATAGCTGTCTATGTGCCTCCTTCCATAGAAACAGAGAACGTGAGAAGCTGCCAGTCTGTCTACAGCCTTACTCATTTGTTACCAGAGAAGCCCAACAGTGAATCTCACACTAGCCTACCTATCGCAACCTGCCATACCCCATGCACCCCAGACCAAAAGACCCTAACAGAGCCAAGGAGGATAATAAAGCTAAGAACACTAGGCTCTGTAAAATAACCCTGACCAGACTCATATAGTCCCCCACATCTGATCTTCCACATAGCATAACCTCAAACAATAAATCACCTAACTCCTGGAGCAGGACACACTCAAAAGCATAATTTATAATGTGAAATCCAAGCAGGGCCAAGCGGCGGTCAACACTGTGGACATAAATCCCAGCTCATTCTTATGCTGACATTCTACCATCTGAAAAGAATAAGCAAGAAGGTGTTTCCCTTGGTTAATGAGTTACATGCCAGCAAACCTCAAAATATCATGAAGGAGGGCGCACAGGAACTTCAAGTAAAGGTTCGGAAGGGACTCAGAGAAAGTTGCTAGAGCCTTGCTAATGGATTATTTGTCCTACCTCATAAGTGTTCATCTTAATTTTATAATTGAAAGGGGTCAAGGCTGAAGAACACTTGTAAGTTCCACTGCACAGTGAGCCCAAGGCCCGTGGGTCTCATCTTTCCACATGGAGGACTGCGCCTGCCCTTCCTCAAATGTGAGACTTTATTTTGAGATTTCAATCGACAAGTCTGTTCACGGACTGACATCTGAATCCCAGCTTATTTACCTAGCAGAAACAAAACGTAGGTCTGCCAATATAGGGACTCATCTGTGCTCCCCCTGCAGAAGAAATATGAACTACACCATCGTGTCCCAGCAGTCTTGAAAAGGGAAACCAAATGTGGTGACCTCAATGGAAAGTCAGGCAGGATTAACAAGGCGTGAGAAACTTCCCCCTGAAGAAGTCACAGACAGCCCCTGCTCACCTGTGCACATACATATTCACACCTCAAGTTTGTTGCACATGGGAAATGGCATAGCCCTAAGGGAAGGTTCATAGCCACACAGGCAGCACCCCATCTCTGCTCTGTGAGTCCACTCTGTTCCAATCAAATCATGAAGGTCCCAGTGAACCCCACAGTCTTGGAGGACCATGCCTATTCCTATGCCTTGTAGCAGGAAAATCATTGGTTAAACTCCCCATCACCCCATAATAAGCCCACGTAGACCCGTGTTCTCCCTTTGCCAAGCTGTGGGCTTCTAGAGACAGTTCCCCTTTCCATGATTTCAGTTACCCATAGTTAACCACAGGCCAAAATAGTAAATGGAATATTCCAGAAATGAGCAACTCCTGGCCAGTAAATCATGTGCTATTCTGAGTTATATCCTGAAGTCTTAGCCATCCTTATCAGTTCCTCCTAAGGAAAAATACTCATCCCCTTGCCCTATGTGTCCACATGTATGCACTCCTACCCCATGAGTCAGTTAGCAGCCATCTTAGGTATCAGATTGACTGTCATAGTACTGCTGTTTTAGTTCAAGTAAGTTTCATTTTACCTATTAGTACTTCTAGGTCATAAAGAATAATTGCCATGTTGGCTATTTTATTTTAGTATGTTGTTATTAATGTTTTGTTTTGTACTGCTTGAGTATTTATAAATTAAATGTTATATGTATGTATGTATGTATATATGTATGCATGTATGTATGTATGCATGTATGTATAGGGAAAATCATAGCATGTGTTGGGTTCTATATTGTCGAAAGATTTAGGTGGGGGTCTTTTTTTCTTTATTAACGTGAATATTTCTTATTTACATTTCGATTGTTATTCCCTTTCCTGGTTTCTGGGCCAACATCCCCCTTAACCCCTCCCCCCCTTCTATATGGGTGTTCCCCTCCCCATCCTCCCCCCATTACTGCCCTCCCCCCCAACAATCATGCTCGCTGGGGGTTCAGTCTTAGCAGGACCAAGGGCTTCCACTTCCCCTGGTGCTCTTACTAGGATATTCATTGCTACCTATGAGATTGGAGCCCAGGATCAGTCCATGTATAGTCTTTGGGTAGTGGCTTAGTCCCTGGAAGCTCTGGTTGCTTGGCATTGTTGTTCATATAGGGTCTCAAGCCCCTTCAAGCTCTTCCAGTCCTTTCTCTGATTCCTTCAACTGGAGTCCCTTTCTCAGTTCAGTGGTTTGCTGCTGGCATTCGCCTATGAATTTGCTGTACTCTGACTGTGTCTCTCAGGAGAGATCTACATCCGGCTCCTGTCAGCCTGCACTTCTTTGCTTCATCCATCTTGTCTAATTGGGTGGCTGTATATGTATGGACCACATGTGGGGCAGGCTCTGAATGGGTGTTCCTTCTGCCTCTGTTTTAATCTTTGCCTCCCTACTCCCTGCCAAGGGTATTCTTGTTCCCCTTTTAAAGAAGGAGTGAAGCATTCGCATTTTGATCATCCTTCTTGAGTTTCATGTGTTCTGTGCATCTAGGGTAATTCAAGCATTTGGGCTAATAGCCACTTATCCATGAGTGCATACCATGTGTGTTTTTCTGTGACTGGGTTACCTCACACAGGATAATATTTTCCAGTTCCATCCATTTGCCTATGAATTTTGTAAAGTCATTGTTTTTGATAGCTGAGTAATATTCCATTGTGTAGATGTACCACATTTTCTGTAACCATTCCTCTGTTGAAGGGCATCTGGGTTCTTTCCAGCTTTGGCTATTATAAATAAGGCTGCTATGAACATAGTGGAGCATGTGTCTTTGTTATATGTTGGGGTACCTTTTGGGTATATGCCCAAGAGAGGTATACCTGGGTCCTCAGGTAGTTCAATGTCCAATTTTCTGAGGAACCTCCAGACTGATTTCCAGAATGGTTGTACCAGTCTGCAATCCCACCAACAATGGAGGAGTGTTCCTCTTTCTCCACATCCTCGCCAGCATTTGCTGTCACCTGAGTTTTTGATCTTAGCCATTCTCACTGGTGTGAGGTGAAATCTCAGGGTTGTTTTGATTTGCATTTCCCTTATGACTAAAGATGTTGAACATTTCTTTAGGTGTTTCTCAGCCATTCGACATTCCTCAGCTGTGAATTCTTTGTTTAGCTCTGAACCCCGTTTTTTTTTTGTTTTGTTTTGTTTTGTTTTGTTTTTTTCGGAGCTGGGGACCGAACTCAGGGCCTTGCGCTTGCTAGGCAAGTGCTCTACCACTGAGCTAAATCCCCAACCCCTGAACCCCGTTTTTTAATAGGGTTATTTGTCTCCCTGTGGTCTAACTTCTTGAGTTCTTTGTATATTTTGGATATAAGCCCTCTATCTGTTGTAGGATTGGTAAAGATCTTTTCCAAATCTGTTGCTTGCTGTTTTGTCCTAACCACAGTGTCCTTTGCCTTACAGAAGCTTTGCAGTTTTATGAGATACCATTTGTCAATTCTTGATCTTAGAGCATAAGCCATTGGTGTTTTGTTCAGGAAATTTTTTCCAGTGCCCATGTGTTCAACATGCTTCCCTACTTTTTCTTCTATTAGTTTGAGTGTATCTGGTTTGATGTGGAGGTCCTTGATCCACTTGGACTTAAGCTTTGTACAGGGTGATAAGCATGGATCGATCGATCTGCATTCGTCTACATGCTGACCTCCAGTTGAACCAGCACCATTTGCTGAAAATGCTATCTTTTTTCCATTGGATGGTTTTGGCTCCTTTGTCAAAAATCAAGTGACCATAAGTGTGTGGTTTCATTTCTGGGTCTTCAATTCTATTCCATTGGTCTATCTGTCCGTCTCTGTACCAATACCATGCAATTTTTATCACTATTGCTCTGTAATACTGCTTGAGTTCAGGGATAGTGATTCCCCCTGAAGTCCTTTTATTGTTGAGGATAGCTTTAGCTATCCTGGGTTTTTTGTTATTCCAGATGAATTTGCAAATTGTTCTGTCTAACTCTTTGAAGAATTGGATTGGTATTTTGATATGGATTGCATTGAATCTGTAGATTGCTTTTGGTAAAATGGCCATTTTTACTATATTAATCCAATCCATGAGCATGGGAGATCTTTCCATCTTCTGAGGTCTTCTTCAATTTCTTTCTTCAGAGTCTTGAAGTTCTTATTGTACAGATCTTTTACTTGCTTGGTTAAAGTCACACCGAGGTACTTTATATTATTTGGGTCTATTATGAAGGGTGCTGTTTCCCTAATTTCTTTCTCGGCTTGTTTCTCTTTTGTGTAGAGGAAGGCTACTGATTTATTTGAGTTAATTTTATACCCAGCCACTTTGCTGAAGTTGTTTATCAGCTTTAGTAGTTCTCTGGTGGAACTTTTGAGATCACTTAAATATACTATCATGTCATCTGCAAATAGTGATATTTTGACTTCTTCTTTTCCAATCTGTATCCCCTTGATCTCCTTTTGTTGTCTGATTGCTCTGGCCAGAACTTCAAGAACTATATTGAATAAGTAGGGAGAGAGTGGGCAGTCTTGTCTAGTCCCTGATTTTAGTGGGATTGCTTCAAGTTTCTCTCCATTTAGTTTAATGTTAGCAACTGGTTTGCTGTATATGGCTTTTACTATGTTCCAAACCCAACTGGGGTAAGGGGCGTACCCCAGTTTATCTGGAGGTGATAAAGAATTGTTTTGTGTCAGTGACATAGATAAGCACTTATTCCCCAAGAATCTAGGGACCCTCCTTCAGGAAGTGATTTTTGGACCTAGCTTGGGCATAAGTCCCTGAGCCCGGCTCATTCTTTATCTGATGGGAAAGGGAGACTACATTGTTTCCTGTCACTGAGGAACCAGCCAGGAGCCCTGGGAAATCTTGTATAGAAAAGCAACAGGAGAAGGACAAAAGCCCTGAGTCACATGTCTCCAGAACAGTCACACCTCACTATAACCGACCCCACACAGACCCGGTGTCCTGCTTTATCTGCAACAATTGTATTTTATTTAACACAGTAGGACTACAGGGTATGAGCACTATGATGTCCTTTACCCTGAGAGGGCAGTCACTCCTCCTACTCTGACCAGGGAACAACAAAGCCCTATAAAATCCAGAAGAAAGGCAGCACCTCTCAGTTTGCCAACAGCAAGCTAGACTGGGAGTAAACAAGGGGTCCTATAAAGAAAAGAATGGGGGTACACCCATTTCTGTGGGTAGATGGGATTTCTCTCTACAAGGCTTAGCAGCTAGAGAATCTCTCCCATGCAAACCCTGGAGAGGTAGAAGCCCCTCTGTCCAGCCTCAGTAACAAACACTTAAAGCTGTATGATTTAAAACACAGCTGTAATTAGTGGTCTGTATCCTCAGACTCTACATTTGTGCATTAAACAGTATGCATCCCTTCCAAAGACTTGAGTCTGTGCTGAACACATAGACTTTCTTACTGTTGCTCCTTGAATGATGCAGTGTACAATCATATATCATCTGTGGATTGCAAATAGCCTACAAGTGATGCAAAGACTCGGGAGGATGTGTGTAGGTCAGATTCAAGCACGTCAAAGGTACTTTTGCCCCCCAGAGATTTGGAGATCATCAGAGAGTCTATGTTTTACAGCCAATTCCCCAAGGATGCTAAGGGACACTTTCACTCTTAATTCTGTGGTTGATGAGCTTAGCTTTGCTCAGCTGTGCGGTGGTTCCTGCAGGATCTGCTGCTCAATCAATGTCAGCACAGGCTTGGAGAGTCCAGGATAAGCTCACAGAAGGGCAAGTTCATTGCTTCCTCTTATGATACAGTTTGTATATTAAATACCCCTCCCCATCCCTTGGGTTTGAAGGCTTGGTCCCTATGCTCTGACACTATTGGGAAGTGATGACACACTTTATAGGCGGGGACTAGTGGGAGAAAGTTAGGTCATTTGGGCTGTATCTTTAAACAGGATCTTGAAACTTTAGACTCCTCCGCTCTCATTTTGTTTCCTAGATGCTGTGGAGTAAACAGACTTCCTCCACCTTACATCTCCACCATGATGTTATGTTGCTATGGGACCAAAACAATGGGCCAAGTAGTCGCTGACCGAAATTTCTACAATTGTAAGCAAAAATAAACCTTTCTTCCTTTTAAGGTGGTTACCTCGGGTATTTTTGTTACAGTGATAGAAAGGTATTTTCTCAAGTAGTCTAGCCTGATTTACTACAGTAGCTGCTGGGCGAGGTTTGAGAAGAAGAAAGTTCCAGGTATCTTCCTTCATTAGTTTACAAGCGAACAAGGAGCCATTTTGCTAGACCAGAATATCTCTTACTACATTCTAAATTTTATCCTTATGCCCACAGATAAATGTAGCTCTCACCCCTCATCAAAGAAGCCTCTCTATGGGAAATAGAGATTGTGCTAGAAAGCCACAACTGGACACAAAGCAGAGATCAACAGAACACGAGTACCCAAGCCCCAGAGGATACATCTACAGCACAGCTTCTGTATCCAAGGCTCAGGGAGCATTGTGGGAGAGGGGCAGAAAGATTCTAAGAGCCAAAGAACCAGGATGTCTGCTGCGAAATAATCTTTTGTAGAAATGGCTGCAGAACCAAGATCAGAATCCAAACAATGGCAGTATCGACACATCAATGTGGGAGAGAGAATCCTCATGGGGTCCCTCCCTAGACAAAGAACTACAGGCAACTAATGGCTTCAGAGAGAAGAGAATTAGCATTTCCCAGGATGAGCACCTAATTGGATGCACAGCACATAGGAGTTGTCCATGGTGTGCTGCCTTGTCATGGGGCCCAAAAGCATTGATTCCAGGCGCAGAATAAGGCCCCCAGAACTGTGAGCAAAACTAAAGGCTTTCCGAGTTAATTATATCAACTTCATTACTACAGTGAGAGAGGGCTGCTGACAAACCTACTCCGTATGAAAAAAGGATCTGTTAGACCCACCAGAGACTAACAGCCCATTAGCAAAGATATTCTGTTTACTCAGAAACCTGGAAATAGGGACTTTCTGCTGGAGTGTTCTAAATGAAGCTACTGCTTCACTTCAAACAGCCGTGTATATCATTGCTTTGCCTCCTTCCCAGGTCCAGTAATGAAGGCCTTCCCCCTCCCCCTCCCCCTCCCCCTCTCCCTCCCTCCTCCTCTTCTTCTTCCTTCTCCTCCTCCTTGGCTCCTGGCCACTTTCAGCTTGGTGCTTGCCCAATTCCTAAGTCGTTGTTCACTCAGACCCTTCAATATGTCAATCAAGTGGTGTCACAGCTGCTCTTTAAACACCAGGCCAGCATTTCCTCTGAGTGGGCCATATAGATCCTCTGAGTGGAAAGAGAAAAGGACACCAAGACACTTGCTTTGAAATCTATTCAAATATTGAGTGCTGGATTTTCATCTTCAGAAAGTCTCCAGGAAGGCAGAGCATACGCAACAGCATCAAGGTACAGCCCTCAAGGCACACAGGCTGTGTGAAGGACGCTCCAGAGAGTTACATAGCCTGGTATCATTCTTCCATCCTCACCAGCTAGGATTACCCCACCATCATTTGTGCCCCTGGAAGGCACCCCTCCTTTAACCCTCCACACCTTTCCACTGGGGAAGAGACAGCATACTTACCCCAAACCAGCCACATTTATCTATATGCCCCTGTGTTTTCAAAATAAGCTTAATTTTGATTTTGTTTTTAGTTATGCTAGGGGGTTCTCTTTTATTCATATGTGGAGAATGGTGGCTGAATGAACTGAGAGAAATATGGTTTTAGCTCTTAGGTTGACTTCTTTCCAAAATTTGCTAATGGAAATCTTATTTTTCTTCAGATATATAACTTTGAATTATATTCATGTTAATTTAAATCAAAAATTGAGACTAATAGGAATCAGCATTAAGGAAACAGTGGCATAAAGTGTCTGCCCCACATCCTACCTTCACACTGGTCCTCAATTCCAGAGCCACATACCTTCCTAGAGAGTCCATCCAGGACCTGCATGTAACACCCTGGGCTTTTTCCTGAGTCAGACTCCTGTTTCTCTCAAGCCTTTGATTAATGAAGAGGTCCTTTCCTCGTAGCGCCCGCAAAGGGGCATCCTGTCCACAGTGACTTGCTATCGTTCACTGAAATATTGCTTCCTCCTCGTCTTGGAATCTACTCCTGCTCACTGGGGACTAAATAGCCTGCACGCTACGAGCCTGCACAGTTATTTAGTCCTTACATCCTCCCGAAGTCCGAAGTTCAGACACCAGTTGCCAGACACCTACCTTCATCCAGAGGGTCAGGCCTAGAGAATGCTGAAATCTGTCAAATCTGTACCCTGACAGTCACCCTGAGTCTTCTCTGTCAAGATGGTTTAATTGTAATATTAATTGTTTAATGTGGTAATAGAGACCTCAGCTTCACATGGACCTGAAGGGCCCAGCTGTCCTCTGTAAACTCTGAACACCTGACACACAAAAGGCACGGCGGTCCGCTCTCACACTGACAGCTAGCATCAGCTGGAACATGAGACCAGGGTGGTAAATAACTGTCCCATAATTCCCTTTGGCCCCACTGAAGAAGATTACATCATCACACCATACAGACCGCACTCCATACAGGCCAACCCCAGGAGACATGTGAGGAGAACAAAGCCCTGAGAGGCAAAAA
Organism: Rattus norvegicus; assembly: GCF_021556685.1. Lineage (NCBI taxonomy): Eukaryota > Metazoa > Chordata > Mammalia > Rodentia > Muridae > Rattus > Rattus norvegicus. Next base: position 152,006,211 of record NC_141537.1, on the reverse strand, counting down.
CAAATGGTGCTACAGATCTCGGGGCAGCCACATTCAGTAATGTGGCATTTCTTCTTTTTCTGGAAACATAAGTCTTATACAGACTTTGGATTCAGATGTTTCTGTTCTTGGCTGAGGTGGATTGCATCCTCAGGAGGAAAAGATGAGATACAAAGGCATTCAGCCTGGAAATGTGCCATTTTCCCTGTGCCAGCACTGGACATGAGGCCTAGCTACTCTCTGTAAATCAACTAAACTCATCCTAAAAACCTAAAGCATCCGGGTCCTCAACTTTTCTTCTTTATTCCAGTATCCACCATTTCTGAGCCTAGGAATTCTAACAGCTGAGGCAGATGCCAGCACTGATGAAGGGAATTCTGATCCCAGGAGAGGAGTGCGGGAGGCTGGAGAAGAGGCAGCACCTGGGATTCTAGACTAAGATATTACGGCTTTATTCTGTTGGAAAAGGAGATGCTTTGAAAGAGTTAAGGTAGGGAGTAATGTATGAATATCTACCATCCCCCAACATAACTTGGGGTAGCAGGTGATATAGGGGAGCACCGCCAGAGGTTAAAGACCCCTTAGGAGATAGGCACAACAATCTGTGCAAGAGATAGGACAGGATGAAGGGTCCTGCAGACAAGAGAAGGTGGCCAACAAGGAATCAATACAGAATTAACAGAACTGAGAAAGACAAAGAGCTGTGGTCCTGACTCTAAAGTTTCCAGCCTTCTGACTACAGTAGTAATAAGGCTGGCTTCTAGGACATAATGGAAAGAAAATAGGAAGGGATTGAGAGGGACAGATGGGTTTGCTTGGGACATACTGACTTTGACACAGCAGTAACCAAAACACAGGGGAAATTTTAGTGCCGTACTCCAGAAGAGGGCGGTGAAATCCGAGGCTTTCCCTGGGGATTATCTTCATGTTTGTCATGTCCCAGCTGTTCCGGCCGTGGGAAAGGAAAGCCACCAGGGTGGAGAGCTGCCGAGAGCGGTGAGGATTGTCTGATGTATTAGTTAGCAGTTGCTGTGTAACAGATCATCCTAAAGCCTAGAAATTGGAACAATAAACATTTGCTGTCTCACAATTTCTGGGGGTTGGATATGTCTGGCTGTAGCCAGTAGCCTGGCTGGCCCACGCTCACAGTCTCTGGAGAGGTAGCTGTTGGCAGGGGTTGGATTCATCTGAGGCTTAACAAGGGCCACGAGTCACATTAGAACTCATTCGGGCAGTTACTGGGGAGAAGAGGGTTCAGATTTTCATGCGGGCACACTACTTCTGGCTTCCTTCTGAGAGGATAGCTCCTCCTCCTGCCTCTAGAGCAACAATTCTCAACCTGTGGACTGTGACCCCTTTTGGGGGGTCAAATATCAGATATTTCCATTACAATTCATAACAGTAGAAAAATTGCAGTTACAAAGAAGCAATGAAAATAATTTTGGGTTGGGGGATCACCACAACAGGAGGAATTGTTACAGGGTTGCAGCATTGGGAAGGGTGAGAACCACTGCTCCAGGACTTCTGAAAGCAGCAATGGTGTGCAGGGAATCAGTGCTGCAGGCATAGGCAACCCCCATCCGAGAGAGGGATGGGGGAGGAGGGAGAAGGGGAGAGGAGAGGAGGGAGGGGAGAGGGGAGGGAGGAGAGAGGAACATTTCTATCCTGCCCGGGTTGATAAACTACGGATCACATAACAACAGCTAACTTATGCATCACAATCTTCTTTCTGTCATATGGGTCACACAGCACACACACAATCCTGGCACAGAATAAGAGACGGGGCCATGGATATTTGGAGATAGCCAACTATAGAGCACGGGACTGGGACACAACAAAGACGACTCCATAATAAACACCAAATGTTCAGATAAGACCAAAAAACAAACCACAAAAGGACAGTGTGATGGAGGCGATTTTCCAGAAAGACCGGGAGATTCCATATGCTAATAAGTCGAAAGGAGGAGGAGCCAAATGAACACGTGATTTAGCTACTGGGCTTGCGCTGTATTCCCACTTTTTTCTACTGACACCCAGCTATGGGTCCAGGAAATAAAATCCGAGGAAGGATATGAAATATCAAGGGGTTATCTACATCAGCCTAGACACCACCCCCGGGACATCTCTGGGTTTGAGTTATGCCCGTGATCTTCCCACTGTTTTCCGGAGGCTTCCTCAAGTCCAGTGGCTAATGAGTAGCACATACATTCTGTCTTCTCCTCACTCCTTAGGATCCCCAGAGCCATTCCTAACATCTGGAAATTCTGTGCCCCTGTCAGTGATGTGTAATTTATGTCCATCCCATATGGCTGGGATGTCTGAAAAACACCCCTGTATAGTAACAAACAGAAGCCCCAGACAAAGCCATGAGGAAACCCCGTCCTGACCTCTGGGGCATTATTCCTGTGGACCACCTCCAGAGAAGATGTGAATCCCCCTGAATCAACCTCCAACAACTCAACTGTAGGAGCAGAGAGGCTCTCTCCGGATGCTGATTCCGGACAAAATCTTTCTGAGTCACCTCCACTCTTCTGTGAAGAGTTCCCTCTCACAAGGCAGCTCCAAGACCAGGCATCTATAAATCAAACGCTGAGAAAGCAGCAGAGGATCTGAAACAGAGGCCTGAGCAGACTCAGTGCCCCCTCATTTCCGCCCTCTGTGACAGTGAGTAGGTTCCCCGAGTCCGACACAAATCTGAGGGTAAGAATGGGCTGGCACAGGTGGGCAGCACTCACACTCTGGAATGCGGACACATCGTGTAAACATCGGCTCCCACAATGAAGACAAACACCGCTGCCACTTTCACCAGCCCTGGAGCCAGGACAGCCTTTTTGCCAAGTGCTTAGATTACAACAAGAGTGATTTTAAAATCTATAACTACCATGGTGCAACTTCACCACACCACTTTTCTTCCTGGCCTGACATCCAGGGAGATCAGGAGAGAAGACATGAGACAGAAAGCCCCAGATCTCTTCCTTGGACTATTCCAGGGGCTCTAATTTGAAAGGACCTTATGGAAGTCCTCACAGCATTCGCCTGTGAGGAAACAGATGAACAGTCGCTTAGAATCACAGATTTCTCACTGCGAGTGATCCAGAGATGAATTGTCCACATGTCTCTACCCTAGGTTTCACATGGACTTCAGGCCATGCATCACATGGCACAAGGCCTACCTACTCCTGGGTGATCGGTAACTAGAACATATTTCACTGCTCAAAGCTCAAAGCTCATTTCAACGTCTATCCATTGTACTTTACAGGACAAAATTGAAATTGGCATTGGACTTTTAATTTACATGCTACCACTGTCCTGAGAAGTGGGGTCCCGACTTGACACACTCCATATGACTCCCTGCTGTAATAAGACTCTTTGCCAGGCTCTACATGGAATTCTGAATCCGCCCCACTTCAGGGCGGCTGCCTTCCATCTGACCTTCCCTCCCCTGCCTCCCCATAGCCTATGGAAAGTGAAACTCCTGGGCCTTCCGCTAAGTGCTCTGTTTGCGAGCACGTCTAGGGCCTCACTTCCTTCTCCTCCTAGTCCTATTTTAGGGTCTAGCCACTGCTTCCTGGCAGTCTTTTCTCTAAACTGTAAGATATCTTGGGAACTTGGCCAAGGCAGACTTTTCTCTGCCCCTTGGGACTCTACAAATGGGGCTAATGGTCCTATGCCCTCTTTGTGGTTTCTTCTAAAGGGGCTCACACTGGGATTCCTCTTCAATTTGCTTCTGAAATGGACTCTGCCTTCCTCACACCATCAGCTCGACGCCATTTTCCAGATCTCTGTAAAGGGCAGCTGAGTGAAACAGGGCAGCCCTGGGTTTTGAGGAATGCCCTAACTTGATGATCCTTAGTTCTCTACCTGTCCTACTGTGAGCTTAGAGCACAGAGAAAATCCTGATTAGGAAAGAAGCTAGGAATTGAACCCATTCTGTCAGGCTAAATGCTGTGGCCTGAATCCTACTGTGACTCCTGTGGTGCCTGGAAGCCTACTGTGACAACACGACAAAGCACATCTGGAAAGTTTAGCAGCCCCCAAAGTCATCTCACTGTTGCTTGTCGTCTCAGGAGTCAGACCCAACCCATGCCATTCCTCATCCTGACTAGGAGATCCATACAGGAAAAGCTCAACCTGTTCTTGAGTCCCTTGTTAGAAGTAAGGTGGACTGCCCCAGAAGCTCAGAAGTATGTGCCCCTTCTGGGCTTTTAGCCCAAAGCTGAGTGGCCTGGTCATTCCCAAAGATTTGGTTTGGGGAAGGGAAGCCATGGCCATGTCTTCTGGAGTCCATGTCTTCTGAGCATTTGAGCACAGGGGTATGAGGCACAAAGAAAATAAGCCACTTTGGCTCAGGAAAGGCAAGTGACAGCTATGATGTGATGAGGTCTTCCCAGTCTACTCAGAGAAAGAGTTCCCAAAGAAAACTGTAAGCCACAGAACTATTGTGGCCCAGGACACAGCTCCTTCCTCAGATCAATTCAATGTGTACCACAGGAACACCCTAACCTGCATTTAGTACACAAGAGCTGGCTGCCCAGAAATGTCACGTTTCAAGGAAGTTAAAACAGATAGAACTCAGCTAATAGACAAATAACCTGATAATACAGCCTGTTCAGGGAAGCAGAAAGTAAGCCAAGTCGATACATTTCTAGACATCATTTTAAGTATCATATGAGCACAGAGGTTCTTACAAGAGAGGGTGGGTTATGGAATACAACAAACTAATGGTCAAACCATAATAATCTTAATAGTAAACTATGTCCCTTCATTAAGCAGCAAAGAAGGATCCAGCATTACGTGGACGTTTCTGCTGTTATTAGGGTTGGCCAGTTTTTCCCATTCATTTGGTTGTTGTCTTTCATCCCACATGAGCAGACGAGGAAGAGATTTCTGAAAACACTTGATAGGAAAACCAAAGCACAATACTGTTTAATCCACTGGATCAGCTGGAGAGTAAGAGCCGCAAAACCCACCTAGGGCCAGCCTCAGAGACTGGGCATGTCAGGGGTTCTCGGGCACTCTTCCAAGTACAGCTACATTTCTTCTGTACTTTCAGCCACAGTTACTGAGGCTCCAGACACCTTCAGTTTTCCCCAAGGTCACACAGCAGGCACGATTTCCCACCTCTCATATCCCAGATGCCTGTAAGGAATAGAAGAGGGACTCGACATGTTGTGGTCTGAACTAAGAAGGTCAAATCTACCTACCGGATTTGGAAATCTTTTCAGTCCACCTATACATAGAAGGGAAAAGCCTGGAACTCAGGTACAAAGTTGCTCCAGTGGGGATTTAAAAACGCGGTTGTTCAATCTCTGTTTCTATCTCTACTCTCCCTCCTCCACCGCCACCCCCTGCCCAGATCTGCATGTGCCCCATCTCCTCTAGGACCCCAGCAGGTGTGAGGTGTGGGTGTGACTTTCTTGGCACAGAAGGGCTTGGCCTCTCGATCTCCTGCTCCCTCCTCCCAGTCAGAAACAGTTAATTGCCAGCTGCAGACTGCCTCCTGCCCAACCCTAATCAGCCTGATCTCAGGCAGCTACACAGGAGCCGAAGCAGCTCCAGGCTAGGCCAGGGCTGTGTGGAGAGAGGAGAGCGTTCTTCCGAGATAATGATTAAACTGAGCAGCACTTGGCAAGGGCACCCGCTGCTAAACTAAGGAGGTGAGCCCCATTCACACCTCAGCCAGGCTGTGGAGCCCGGAGCTAGTTCATGGAGGCTGAGCTCAGAGGCCCAGGGGCCCCCAGCCAGCCCCTGTAGCCTTCTGCGCTTGTGCGGAGCATCCAGAGCATCTCAGATACAGGGGAATCTTTGCAGCCTGCTCTTCTGGGACTCTGTTCACACCCCCTGGCACCATGAAGCTCCAAGTATTCTGGACTGGACTGGAGTATACCTGCCGGCTATTGGGCATCACCACGGCTGCAGGTAAGATCCTACCTCTCGTCTGCCATTTCCTTGCTCAGAGACACAACAGGGAAAGCTACTAGAGAAATGGCTTCTAGCCAGGAGATGGTGGGCACATCTGACCACATCTGCCCTTCCGCTCCTCTTTTGAACCCCTCAGAAACCCTGAACTCTGAGAAAATGCCAGGTGCAGAGTGAGCCTTAGGCGGAGAGAGAAGAGTGAGCCTTGAGTCCGGTGCCGATACTCAGTGGCAGACCACCCTCACAAGACCTCGAGAACCTTCAGCATTCCTAGCGCTGCAGTGAGCTAACGGGTCTGCGGCTTGCCCTCAGAGAGCTGTGAGGAGAGCCGGTCGAGGTGGGGACTAGAGGTAAAGGTATATAAGGCTGAAAAACTGTGAGAACTGTACCATTGTGTAGCTAATTAAAATGATCACCTAAGTTCACCTTCCTTTGCTCGGCAATAGTCCTAGCTTATGCAGAGAGAATCCCGTTGACAGGGCAGCTTTATCCTCAGGAGACCTGATAGCCATAAAGATGGCAAGCTTCCCTGCACCCTGCTGGAAAAAAATGCATCGTTGAAAACCAGCCCCTTTGGTATGAGCCATCTACAGGAGCATGGTGTGAGGTTTAGAGGACCAGAAATCACCTGAGCTGCTCAGCTGACTGGAATTTCAGATAGTTAGCAAAGAATTGACCCTAACCTTGAGCCACACCAATGCAGAAGGAGGCAGAGCCTAGACTGAGGAACTGGATAGCAATGTTCTGAGCTCTTAGCTCTCTGTACACCAAATCCCTTGGGAAAATGAAAAATATGCACATTAAATCCATCTTTGCATCGGGACAAAAACTTTCTCAAGAGTCTCTCCCAACTGAAAGGCCCCTCTCCAGTTCAAACCAAAGCAATGTGACCCAAGACTCGGGCTTCTCATGCATGCACGCGTTGGTCCAGCCCTGAGGGGCTTTGAAGCTGTGCTTCCTGACCTCTGTGATGGATGGATCTGGCGGATGCAGTGCTTAGCAGAAGACCATGTGAGTGGTGCTTCTGGGTAGATGCCCTTGTGATTAATCCACGGTCAGTGCGGATCCAGAATGTTCCTGGGGTGCTAGCTTGAGCTCATAGTCAAGCTATTGGGCTCTTCTGGCACCATGGCTATGAATCAGAGCTGACAAGGTCAAATTCCAGCCCTCCTGCTTCGCCGGAGATGGAGCAAATAAACTCAGATTGGAGCCATGACCTTGCCAAGGTTACACACGGGGTTGGAGTAACAGTACCCTGGAATCTTGGCTCCTGGATGTTCCCAACAGCGCCAGACAAAGCTCTCCCCTGCATCCCGAGGCATAAGAATTGATCTGCTCAGACCCGTGTAGATAGGCTAGTGGAAAAACCAACTCTAGCTTCCTTCAGGACCCCAATGCCTTTTACATGTAAGGGATGATCGCAAAGGTGATCTTAAATCTATCTCCATAATGCGAGTGTGAGTTACTGTTTACCACTGTTAGTCCAAGTCTACTGTGTTCCTTCTACTCCATGAGTTTTAAATGCATACATTGTACCCTTCAGGCTACCAGGAACCTTATAACTAGAACTCAGTCAGACTCCACCCAGAGCAACTGCCTCCTTCCTGCCAGGAAGCTGCTTAAGGAGCTCACGTCTATCTTTCTAATGGATTAGTGTGTCTACCTCATCTCAACCTGAGGATGGCCTTTCGTCCCACACCCCTCAGCACATGTGCACACCGAGGCATATTGCACATCTTAACCACAACCTTCATCTCTGCTAAGACCCAGCTGTTAATGCTGGAGATGAACCTTTCTGCTTGGCTGTAGTACAAGATCCAAGCTAAAAATAGACCACAGTTGCCTTCTAAAGGCCAAGCTTTCAAAGAATATCCCTTGGGCTCTCCAGAGTGCTGGGGCAAGTGGGAAGCTGGAGAGGGGCTCCAATGCTCTCTGGCAAATCTTGGGTTTCTCTTGACATCACTGGCCTTTGGGCCTCTGTCCAGTACATAAGATTTACAGATTCCTTGTTTCCTTAAGCATCTTTTGTTGAAATCCTTGAAAAAAGAAAACTTTTCTATTGAAAAGTCTGGGGCCCATTGTAGGAACATTGCTGCTACAGGGGAAATGAGACTTGAAACCGACTGGCACATTGCAGATACCCAGGGCAGTGGGGCATATGAGGTGCCCCGTATGCATAGATAGCATGGATTATCCTGATGCTAGGCAGGGATGTGGACAAGGGCTTTCAGAGTGTCACCTGCAGGGAATGTGCACCTCCTGGGAGGTAGCAACTTCTGTCCCAGAAACTTCCTCCTTGGACCCTGGAAACAGGCTCAGGGCTATAAGTCTCAGGTGTTCCCATGATACAACAGTTTCCTGTGCCTGTGGCTGCAGCAAGCCCTGTAGAGAGGCTCACGACGCTGCTTCCTCCCACCTCACTCCATTCATGAAGTGTCTTGGCCAGGGTTTCTGTTCCTGCACAAACATCATGACCCAGAAGCAAGTCGGGGAGGAAAGGGTTTATTCAGCTTACATTTCCACGTTGCTGTTCATCACCAAATGGAGTCAGGACTGGAACTCAAGCAGGTGAGGAAGCAGGAGCTGATGCAGAGGCCATGGAGGGATGCTACTTACTGGCTTACTACCCCTGTCTTGCTCAGCTTGCTTTCTTACAGAACCCAGGACCACCAGCCCAGAGATAAAACCACCCACAATGGGCCCGCCCACTTTTGATCACTAATTGAGAAAATGCCTTACAGCTGAATCTCATGGAGGCCTTTCCTCAAGGGAGGCTCCTTTCTCTGTGATAACTCCAGATTGTGTCAAGTTGACACACAAGATGTGGAGCATCATGGATTTGCTGCCCTGCACAGAGCTCAAGCCCTGTACTCTAAATCAATGGTTCTCAACCTGTGAGTTGAGACCCCTTTAGGGGTCAAACAATCCTTTCACAGGGTTGGCCTAAGAACATCAGAAATATTTCCAATTCATAACAGTAGCAAAATTACATTAGGAAGTAGCAACAAAAATTTCATGGTTGAGGGTCAGCACAGCAGGAGGAACTGATTTAAAGGGTCCCAGCATCCGAAATGTTGAGAACCACCGCTCTAAGTGGTTTTCAGGACAGATGCTCCTGCCAGCCCAGAGTGAACAAGCCACAGGGGACAGACAGCACCTTGCCAGAATATTCTCAAAATGAGCAAATCTTATCCCTTAAAACAGTCATGTTGTTCTTTGGTCTCTTCTCTTCTCTTCTCTTCTCTTCTCTTCTCTTCTCTCTCTCTCTCTCTCTCTCTCTCTCTCTTTCTCTCTCCCTCCCCCCTCTCTGTTTATCTCTCTTCCTTTCTGTCTCTATCTCTATCTCTTTCTCTCTGTGTCACACACACGCACACACACCCTACTCTAACATGACCTTACAAAGTCCTTCCCTGGTGTTTGAGGTCATGGGGTCATGAGAGCTGTGTGTGTAAATCCCTGAGTGGTTCTCTTGCCAAGATGTAGCACGAGACCCTGCCCACAAAGCAGACATGCTGAGAATCTGTGCACAGACCATGAGGTCCTGCCTGTTCTGTACAGGTGTGAGAACATCTGGCTATCCCTCACTGAAAACAGACTCTCTCTGCATTCACCTGAGACACTGCAAATATCCTGTGTGAGACCTTGAGGTGCAGTCACAAGATACCTTATAATCCATTCTGTTTTGGTTAGGTTGGGTTATTGTTTTGACATTGGCTCTATATTTACCCAAGGCTAGCCTCAAATCTGCTACCTTACCATCTCAATCTCTGGGTTTATAGATGTGGACCATCTTACCCAACTCATGATTGCTTTTAATACAGACTCATCAGAAAGGATCTGGGAAATGGATAATAACTGGAAATGAGGGAAGAAGGAGAATCCTGCTTTGGACCTTTATCTGGAAAGGAAGTCCTTTCCTTGCTGTCCTACATACAAATAAGCATGGGTTCTCCCAAGAGTGATTTGTCCCCTAGGGGAAAAATGTCATCAGTACTTGCTAGGGCCTCCCACCCTACCTCAGAACAAAGGGTGCTCACTGGAAGTTTCTCTGTGTACTCTCATCCTGGCTCCCACCCACCCCCCACCCTGACCCCCCACATATATGTACACACACACACACACACACACACACACACACGTGCTCTCATCTCTATTTGATTCCTCTAGCCTCTGTTTAATAGTTGCTGGCTGATAACATCGCTGTCGGAGTCATCATAATGGGCTGAACCCTGTGCTCCTTGTTTTCAGTGCAAAACCTCATTCTATCCTCTGCACTATCCATTAAGGCCTCACTCTGCTCATCTCCGTAACATTGTCCAAGGAGGGAAACTAAGGTGCACTTGGTAAATTAAAGCACTCTACTCAAAGTCTGCTGCCAAGGAAGCAGGGAGGTGGAGTGTAACTGTTGGCTCTCTGTTCTTGAGACCCTACTTTTAATCCGTGCCCTCTGAGTCAGGATGAAAGTGTTATGCAGGAAACAGAATGGGAGAAATCAGGTGCCACTGCTCAGAAAAGGCACAGACACTGGGTGGAAAAGGAGAAGAACTTATTCATATGACATGCAGGGGGTATCCTCCCCAAAGCCCAGTTATACAGCTGTGGTCACCTGAGATACTGCTAAACAGTACAGCATCATTCTTGACTTTTCCCTTCACGGATAGGCTTAAGTTTTACAAGTAGCTGTGATTCAAGATAAGGCACCATGATATTTCCCAACTAATTTTAGTCTTCTATCTCAAAGGGGCATGTTCCTCTGTATTTGAATGAATCTAAGATGCTAGATTTAAAATAAAACAAAACAGAAAGAGTAGTAGAGAGACCCAGTTGGAGCCACTCCATAGTCTACTCTTATGACTCAAGCCTGGGTCAGTCCTGGCTGTGCACAGGCTTAGTCAGGGTGGGGCTGGATTAGCATGGGTATGACAGTATTGTCACAAACAATATAGTCAAGAACACCACTTACTTGTGAGGCTGAAGACACTGGCATTTAAGACTTCTGCTGGTTCTCTGAATAACGTGTATGCATGACTCATCTGGTGATCCTAAAGATCTCCAGCTGAGTCTACTCTTGGGTCCTGTCTGCAAATGTTCCCAGAAAGAAGGATCACAGTAGAACCTCCCATTTATGCATCCAGAAGCACATAACTAATAGCACAAATCCATGTTACTGTCTTTCCTATACCCATAAATGCCTGAAGATCGTAGTGCTGAATTTAATGGGGAAACCAAGGCCTTCCAATCCAGCTGGGTGCCTGCCTAGGCACACAGTGACAGTGCAGGGCATCCTAAGGACTGCACAGCAGAATAACTGAAGGAACGAGGTGATGTCCAAGCAAAGCCGTTGTGGGTAACTTGTCAAGCCAGTGTCCCATTGCTCCTAAAACAAGTTCCTGGAGTCACTCTGGGATCACTTACGTCTTGTTTTGTTTCTTTGTTTTGTTACATCCCATTAACCTGCTTCTCTATTTAATATACGTTGCCTACCACATACCCTTCAAACACAGTAATGACTTACAAACATAAATCCATGTGGTCTCACCTCAGCCTTGGTCAAAGCCTTCAAAAAAATGATTTCTAAGTAACTCTCTAGGGCCCTTCGTGCTAATTTCCTTTTTTTCTAATTTTGAATAGTCATTTAGTTTTACTGTCTGAATGTTTTGCCTTGCATTTATGTCTGTTCACCACATGTGTGCCTGGTCCCTGTGGAGTTCAGAAAAGGATCTCAGATCCCTGGAGCAGGAATTACAGGAGGCTGTGGGTGCTGGGAATCCAAGCCAGGTTCTCTGCTAGAGCTGTCAGCGTTCTTAACCACTGAGCCATCTCTCCAGCCTCTCTGTCTCCACTATATGCTAATTTCAACCACTCTTATATGCAGATCTGCATGACTACCTCTTGCCATTGAAGAAATCATGTACTCTAACATGTCTGCAGGGGATTTTTGTCCCAATGAGGTTACAAAGTGTTTCCAGTTTTGTTTTGTTTTTTTCTGGTCTGTTGATTATTCTCCCTGTGTCTTTTCCTCCCTCTGGCTTCACAACAAGCTTTGGGCCAAACATTTTTTTCTTCACTCTATATCTCCATCCTCCTCTTTAGATTTGCACTTGGAACACAGAAAGCTAATTACGGTTCATTTCCTCTGATAAAGTTCGGTGTTTCCATCTTGTGCGATATGTACCCATATATTGAGAAGCCAAGACCTCCACTACAGGGCACTGCATGTGATCTGACCAAGTAGTAAACACATTCCACTACCTCGTGCTTCTGTGACCTGTATTACCCCTCTACTGCCCCTTCCCACATAAACTAAGCTTCAGTTTCCCATCAACAGAACAGGGACAACCATTGGCTCTCCCCTGAGACTTCAGGGAACCAATAACTCAGAATGAAAACTGCTGCCATGGATTATAGCTCAAGGCAGGCTAATTCTAGAAGCCTGCTCAGGAAGCAAGGTCTGTGAGACATGAACAACTAGCTCCTCTTGAAGGATGAGGAGGGATCAGAGGAAAGGGAGAAGGCAACAAGTGACCTCATTAGGATGGGAGTGGGTGGGACTTTAAAAGGCCTGATCTAGTTGTAAGAGGCCTGTCACTTTCAAGCTGGGGTGGTGGTGGCTGCAGTAGGGAGGGGTTTGAGACAGGATCTCACCTAGTAATCCAGGATGTTCTGGAACTTACTGTGTAGTCTGAGCTGGACTTGAATGTCTGGCAATTACCTGATTCAGTCCCCTGAGTACTGGAATAGTAGGCATGAACACCCCCACATACACACACACAGATCATAGCTATACCATGTGCAGTGTGCAAACCAGAAAGAAGAGGGCAGCTCTGATCCAGTTTCATAGGCTCACAGTTCTTTTTATATACATATAATATATACATATATACATATATACACATATTTATATATACATATATCCATCTGCCTATTAGTCTTTTCTTGTCTTCCCCTCTCTGTTCTTGTCTTCTCTCTCTCTCTCTTTCTCTCTCTCTCTCTCTCTCTATCTCTCTCTCTCTCTCTCTCTCTCTCTCTCTCTCTGTGTGTGTGTGTATTTCCCATACAAAAAACAACATATTTCTCTCTTTAAGCCTGTTTTATTTAACTTAACATTATAGTCTTCAGCAAATGACACAATTCTTCTTTAAAGTTGAATAAAAGTCCATTGTGCATATTACCAAACATTCCTTATCTGTTCATCTATGGGTGGATGCCTAGGCTGACTTCATGTCTTGGCTTCTGTGAGTGGTTCAGTAACGGGCACTCGTGGACGGGTTCCTCTGTGATATGTTAACTCCGTTTCTTTGTGAGGAGACCCGGTAGTGCGTCTGAATAGATCGTGTGGTGTTCTCTTCAGGGTTTCTGGAGAAACCTCCACACAGGGCTCCATAGCGGCTCTTTTGGTTTGTGTCCCACTGGCAGTGAGCGGGGTTTTCTCTTTCCCCACACCCTCATCAGTACCATCTGCTTCCTTGATGAAGGTCTTCTCTTGGGGTGACATAGTCTATGTGTTTTGGATTTGCATCTCCTGAGCTGGCCATTCCTTTGGTTGTCTGGTGTGGAGCTGCCCAGCAGCACCCAAGGTTTCGGGGAGCATAAGAACCCTTGTGATAGGTAAGGTCAGGTGAAGAAGCATGGCGTCTGTGCTGTGGAATCACATACATTATTCTCTAGCACCAAGAAAATTGTCGTTCAGAACAGCAAATATACACACTGATTTCGAACACTGAGATTGAATAAGAAGTATGTAAATTTCTAGCTAAGAGCAAGAAGACAATGTTTTCTGAGCTCTCCCAAGGAAGATGCTGTTCTAACAGGAGACGATATCCTCAGGAGTGCAAGGCATCTCACAGCATCTCACCCAGCAGTCTCCTCGCCAAAAATGGATACATCAGCCCAGATTGCTTCCCAGGAGAATTCTACCAACATTTAATGAAGATGTGATATAATTCTACGTAAACAACTACAGAAATTTGAAAACAGAGTGATTTCCAACTTATCGCATAGAATCGGCATCTACATATTTCACAACTGATCTCAACTGCCAACTTGACACACTGAGAAGAGGGAATCTCATTTGAAGAAGTGCCTCCATCAGATTGACCTGTGGGCACGTCTGTGGGGCAATTTCATGATTGTTGATCGATTTAGAAGGACCCAGACCACTGAGGGTTGTGTCATCCTTGGGCAGGTAGGCCTGGGCTTTACATGAAAGGCCGCTGAACATGAGCCTAAAGTCGAGCCAGTAAGCAGCCTTGCTTTATAGACCCTGCTTCACTTCCTGCCTCAGTTTCCCTTGATGATGGTACATCAACTGGAACACAAAACAAACCCTTTCTTCCCCTCAAGTTGCTTTTGAGTCTTGTTTTAAAAACAGCAACAGAAAGCAAGCTAGAACGACATAGACACCAACACTAGGCAAAGATGTTGTAAGAAAACCAGAGACTAACTCCCTGAACGATTGTAGCAAACAAGTTAATATAGATAAGAAGGATAATATGCCACAAGCCACTGAAATTTGTGACAGAAATTTGCTGCAAGTTGTTTTAAGCTTTAATTCTCCATCTATAAATAGACATGTGTTGCTTGTGCTCCTCTTGTAAATCCTTATGATTTTTTTACAGTTGTTAGATCTTTGAGCATTTCATATGCGTTTTGGTCACTTCACCTCCCCACCTCCTAACTCTTCTCGGATCTACTGCCCCTGTCCTGTCACAGACAACATTGTATCTTTCTTTTCACCCACTAGGGCCAATTTATACTTCATAATTATTCATGAATGTGTGACCTTTCATTAGAGCATTGTTGATTTGTCAGTGGCTACACTTTTAGAGAAAACTGATCCTTTCTCTCCCAGAAACTAAGAACGTTGTTAAAGCTAACATCAACCAATGAAAGGAACATATAACATTTGTCTTTCTAGGTCTGGATTACCTCCCTCAAAATTATGGTTTCCAGCTTTCCCCATGCCTGTGGATTTCATAGTTTTTCTTTAAGAGCTGGGTAATATTCCATTTCGAAGGTACATGGCACTTTGGTTATGTCATCGTCCACTGGACTTTTATGCTCTTTCCTGACCATTGTGAACGAAGCAGCAATGAGTAAGGATGACCAAGTGTCTCTGTAGTGGGACATAGAGCGCTTTGGGTATATGCCCGAAAGCTATGATGCTGACTCCTGCGGTAGGTCTATTTTTAGTTTCTTGATAAGTTTCCACACTGATTCCCATGGTGGCTACACCCGATTGCACTCTCAGCAGCAATAAATAAGTGCTTCTCTTTCCTCACACTCCTGCCAGATTTGATGCACTTATTCGCTGGATCTTGGCCATTTTGACTGAGGTGAGATGAAATCTCCAAGTAGGTTTAATTTACATTTCTTTGATGACTAAGGCTGTTTGTGTTTTGCCTTTTGAGAATTCTGTTTCATCTCTTGCCCCATTTTCAATTGTGTTGTTTGCTTTCTTAATATTTAATTTTGAGTCATTTGTATGTTCCAGATATTAATCCTTTGTCTAGTATGTGGCTTGTGAAGAATTTTTTCCATCCCGTAGGCTTCCTCCTCAGTCTAGTGCTGGTGCTCTTTTTACATGCATATGTTCCCATTTACAAGTCGTTAGTCTTCATGCCTACACTGTCATGGTTCTAGTCAGGGAGGCCTTTCTTGTGCCAATGAGTCCGTATATTCTCTGCTTCCCTTCTATTAGACTTAAGGTATTAGGCCTGATGTTGATGTCTGTGATCCATTTGAAGCTGTATTTTGTCCAAGATGAGAGAGCAGGGTTCATTCTCCTGCACGAAGCTATCAAGTTTGTTCAAGATGCTGTCATTTCTCCAATTTGTATGATTGGCTTCTCTATCAAAACTCAGATGGCTGCAGAAATGTGGGCTGTATGTGGGCTCGCAATTCTATTCCATTTTCCAGTGGGTGTTCTTATATGAATGCTACACTCTTTTTTACTTTTATGGCTCTGTAAAATAACGTAGTATCTGGGGTGATAGCATCTCTAGCAGGTTATTACTGTCATTGTTGTTGTTGTCGTCATTGCTGAGGATTGTTTTGGCTCTATTGGGCCTTTTGTATCTATACATGAAAATTTTTAAATTATTTCCATTTTTCCAACTTCTCTAAAAGATTTAATTGAGTTTTTGGTGGGAATTATGTTGAATCTGTAGATTACTTTTGGTAGGATGGATATTTTCCTAATAGTGATCCTGCCAATCCATGAGAGTGGGAGGTCTTTCCATCTTCTGATGTTTTCTTCAAAAAATTTTTCAGCATCTTAAAGCTCTTAGCATACAAGTTTTCTGCTTCCTTGGTTAGATTTAGTCCAAGGCTTGTTTTGACACTAATATGAATGATATTGTTTCCTTGCTTGCTAGCTCTGTGAGCTTGTCATTTGCTTGGAGAAGGCTACTGTTTTGTGCACTGATTTTGTAGTTCATTTTGCATAATGTATTTATCAGCCGTAGTAGATTTCTAGTGAAATCTTTTTTTAACTTGGGAGGTTTTTAATTACTTCTAGCTCACTGGATGTTATGGATTTACTTAAATTATTAACTTTATCGTGATTTAAATTTGAATTTAAATATGTTTATATCTATATATGGGATGAATTTATGTATGTGTAAATATAAAATATAAAATATGTATATATAAAAATTCATCCATTTTTAGATTTTGTTTGGTTTGGTAGAACATACACCTTTAAAGTATGTCTTTATAAGCCTGTGAATTTCCTTAATTCTGTTATAATAAATCCATTTTTCTATAATTTGATTAATTTAGACCCTCTTTCTCTTTCTTTTGGTTAATTTGATTAGTTTTGTTGGTTTCTTTCCCTTTAGTTAGTTTGGCCAAAGGTTTGTCAGACTTGTTTCATTGATTCTTTGTATTGTTCTACTCATTTCTTTTTCATTAATTTCATCCATGATTTTGATTATCTCCTCATACCTACTATTTTGGGATATTAATTGTTCTTGTTTTTCAAAGGCTTCAGGTGCATCATTAGATTATTAATTTGAGAGCTCTCTAACATCTGTATGACGGTGCATGATGCAGGCGCTTTCTCCTCAGCCACGTCTTCATTTGTCCCACAGATATTCATATGCTATGTTTTCATTTCATTATTCCTTTAATCTTTTCATTTCCTTCTTGATGTCTGCCTTAGCCTTATCTTGATTCAGTAGTGTGCATTTAGCTTAAATGATTCTGTGTACTTTCTGCCATTTCTTCTGTTGTTAGTATCCAGCACCCATGGTTATCAGACAAAATGCAGGTCGTGACGTCAATTTTCCTTTATTTGTTGAGACTTGTTTTGTGTGCTAATATGCTCTCTTCTGTAGAAAGTTCCATGGGCCACTGAGAAGATTGTATAACCTTCAGGTTTTTGGTGGGATGTTCTGGGGATAGATAAATGTCCATTGGATTTATGTCACTCCTCAGATTCTCTATAAAGATTTTTTTCCACATGATTTATTGGTGGAAGTAAGGTATTGAGATCATCCGCTATCATTCTGTTGGAGTCACTGTGATTTTACATGAAATAGTCTTTCTTTTATGAAATTGAGTGATCCTGTGTTTAGTGCATCTATGTTTAGGATCATAATATCCTGTTGCTGGATTTTTCCTTTAATGAGAATCAACTGTCCCTTCTTATCTCTTATGATTAGTTTGGGCTTAAAATCCATTTTGTCAGATAGTATAATAGCCTGCTTGTTTCTTAGTTCCATTTGCTTAGAATACCCCTTTTCATAATTTTATTATGAAGTGCTGTCTATCATTAGTCATGAGGGAGGTTTATGTGCATGGGTGTTTGGCCTGCATTTATGTCTGTGTTAGAGTGTTAGACCCACTGGAACTAAAGTTACAGACAGTTGTGAGCTGCCATGTGGATGCCAGCATTTGAATCCCCATTCTCTGCAAGAGGAGCTGGTGCTGTTAACTGCTGAACCCCAAGTTATATTTCTTAAAGGCAGGGAAAGGGGGGCATTTAAAAACAAGCAAACTAAAAACATGCAGCTTTCTGAAGGTTAAAGGCTAGATGCTTTTCTCCTGAGGTGGGAACAAGTCCAGGATGTTCATCCTTATCACATTTAGCCAGCACTGGGACTGAGCTGTGGCCAGCATCCTGACTGGGCTCAAACCACCACTGCCATGCAATCAAGAGAAACAGTGTACAGCTTGCAGTGTAAAAAGAAGAAAATCACAAGGGCAACAAGTATATAAAAGGTGCATCTTTAATGCATGAAACATAAACGATTAAATATCCATCTCTATAAAATTACCTATCTCTAATCTTAATCTCTAAAGGTGTGAAATGAATCATAGACCTAAAGTATACATCTTAAATAATAAAACTCCTAGACAATAGGATAAAAAAAAATCTCTGTGTTGAGTTAGGCTGAGATTTCTTAGATCAATAGGAAAAGTTCTGTCCCTAGTAAAAGAATTAATAAAGCCCTTCTGATTGGATCCCATCAGGATTTTAAAACATTCCCCAGCCCTGGGTCCTGCTAAGACTGAACCCCCAGTGAACTAGATTGTTGGGGGGAGGGCGGCAATGGGGGGAGGATGGGGAGGGGAACACCGATAAGAAAGGGGAGGGGGGAGGGGGATGTTTGCCCAGAAACCGGGAAAGGGAATAACACTCGAAATGTATATAAGAAATACTCAAGTTAATAAAAAATAAATAAATAAAAATAAATAAAAAAAAAGCATTCCCCTTTAAAATACAGCATTGGAAGCCAACACAAAACACAAGTGATGGTAAATGTGAAAAGGCATTCCCCATCATCAGTCCTTAGGGCCCTTGAGAACTGAAGCATATACGTTAGGATGGCTGGAATTAAAAAGACTGACTCATTGGCAAGGCTGTGGGATTCTCATGCACTCCTAGTGAGAATGCAAACAGTGCACTCACTTTGAAGCAGCTTGACAGTTTCTTCCAAAGCTGTACATGCTGCTGCCACATGATCTGGTGATTCCGCTGCCAAGCACCTACCCAGGAGAAAAGAAGCACAGAACCATGCAAAGAATGCATATAAGGGGCTGGGGATTTAGCTCAGTGGTAGAGCGCTTACCTAGGAAGCGCAAGGCCCTGGGTTCGGTCCCCAGCTCCGAAAAAAAAAGAAAAAAAAAAAAAAAAGAATGCATATAAACACCCGTGGCAGCTCGGTTCAGAATATCCAAAACTAGAAGCGACCTAGCTGTCTGTCAGTGTGCGAGTTATAAACAAGCTGAGCTGCTACATCCCCATCAGTCAGCAACACGAGTGAGCCCCAGCTTTGGTACGAACTACTGGTGCACACTACAGCTAAAATCAGTCTGGAAATAACGGTTTGGGTGTAACGAATAAGCAAAGATGAGTGTGCCCTATTCAGTGCTGTCTATCTTAACTCACAGGAAACATAAACTAGGCTCTCCTGATAGAAGTGGATCACTCGCTGCCTAAGGGTGAACCACAGAAAGGGAATGGAAGATTTCACTGATGTGATGCCTGGAGGCTTTCAGGTTGATAATGATGCCCGTTCTCTTGATGTCGTGATGCTTCCATGGGCGAAGACACGTGCCAGCCAGTACTTATCAGACTGCACTTGAAACATGTGCAATTTGTCACAGGTCAAGAATGTCTCACTAGGGGTTGGGGATTTAGCTCAGTGGTAGAGCGCTTGCCTAGCAAGCACAAAGCCCTGAGTTCGGTCCCCAGTTCCAAAAAAATGAAAAAAGAAAAAAAAAAAGAATGTCTCACTAGAGCTGTCACTGAAAGTGCATGTTAATCTTGATAAAATGATGTCCTCAGACAGTGAAAAACCTCAATAACATACAATAGGCTCTTGGTGTTCTCTATCCAGGTAAATAGCTAAGCAGCTCTGCTAATGCTGGCTGGGTAAGCGTCCCTACCTGGAGGCTAGGCAACTGATGGCTTATCTAGACTGGCCTTGGCTGGGATGATAGGACAACTCTGTTCTACATGTCTCTCAGTCCAGCAGAAGACTGGTAGTGGCAGAGAAACAGAGAGGAGGCTAAGGTCTCAAGGCCACTTTATGTCTCTACTTGCATTGTGTGTAGACAATCCCATTGTTCAGACAAAGTCATGTTGTTGAGCCAAGAGGCATCTCTTTGCCAAAGATAAGGGATGGCTAAGTCATATGATGAGGGGTGTGGATATCTAGAGGTGTATAGGGCCAGTGGCATTGCGTTCTATCACAGGAACTGCTATTGAGCTAAAGCCAAAACAGACACTTCAAATGGTGTCTTTCATCTATGGGTTATATTTAAAGAATCTAGTAAGGGTCTAGTAATGTAGGTCAGTGGCTAAGAGTTTGCATGGCATAAACAAGGCCCTAGATTTGTTCCCCAGCACTGAGAAACAGAAAATAAAGAAAGGGAAAGAAAAGACTCTAGTACAAAATAGGTGAATTCTACTGCCTTGAAGGCAAAGTTTTCCATGAAATCTCTTCCAGAAGTTTCTACCATAAACTCAGACATTTTCCCATGCCAATTCTCCATCCTGGCTCACCTGTGACTGTGGCATGGACCTCAGCACACGGGGAGCTTCTGGGCCATATTAGGAATCTCCTCAGCTTCCTCTGTCTCAGGGAATGCATACCAACAGGTTCAACATCTCTGCCCTGTACTGGAAAAGGCAAAGACATGTGTCCTGGTGGCCCCAGACATTCCATTTTAACACCTGATGGAGTGTTGTGATGACGTAGTCAATGGCTAAGGGAACTATGTTAAGAGCTCATCTATTCTTATCAGCCCTCTCAAGAGGAAAGAATATGCCTGGTTTCATACACCAGGCATATATTAACAAATATACTCACTGTGGACAAAGAGACCTTCCACTCACAGTCTAATGTCGCTCATTGATTTTCCTATCAGGAGTCCTTCTTGAAGTCTTGTGAGTGTACAAGCAGCCCAGAAGTCCAATCCTTCTAACTGCATATTGCAAATCACTGTCTGTTACTCTTCTAGGGGGTCAGGGGGGCCAACAAGGGAGTAAATATCTCTCAATATTTACAGTGAGCATCCATTTAAATTCTGAGCGAGTGCTTTTTTGATTATGAGAGTCACATTCAGAGTGAACATCCCCTTAATTCTTGGCTGAGCACCTTCTGAATTTTAGGGTAACTATCTTACGTTTATGAAAGCCATATTTCAGTCACAAGCTCAGTGATCCAGGCAAGAGAGTAAAATCTAGGTAACTTTCACCCATGGCAAGTCATAAAACATACACTGGCTTGGCCCAGGATGACAAGAGTCTTGGAAGTCACCACAGAGATTAGTAATGAACCCAAGGGGCCGTTGACTTTAGTTAGGCAGTTTCTAGGGCACATGGACCTTGAATGGTTTCTATACTATAGGGTTAGGTATTCTTTGGGCCCTTCCTGGGGTTTCAGGGACCACCTGGAAACCTTCCTGCTCTCTTTATGTGGCCACAGCTGTCAATACACATGGAAGGGACCAACCTTCCTACTCTCGGGCCTCAGGAAGAGACTCAGGCCTTAGCCAAGAGTCCTCATGGGACAACGCTATGGAGTGGTCTGCCCAGACCCACTGTCCTGTCTCCTCTTCCCTTGCAGTACTGATTGGAGTGGGCACTGAGACCTTCCTCCGGGGGCGGTTCAAAAGCCTGGCCTTCTATCTGCTGTGAGTATGAGTACCTGTGTTCTCCCCGCCTGCATGTTCCAGTTCACCTATGTCTGTCCACTCAGAGTAACACAGGGTAACCCACTTCCTATGCTAATTCCTCCCCATCCAGAGGTGGAGCCACAGAAACTTCTAAGGTAAGTCCTGGTTTGGGAAGATCCCATACATCAGCCAAAATCCTTCCATACACTCACAGATGCATCATCTATCCATGAGTCCATCTTGTCCATCCATCCTACCTACGAAATGCATCCATTTACAGATGCGCCTATTCCTCATCAAATCACTCCTCCATCTATCCATCTATCCATCAATCCACCCACCAACATGTCCACCTACCCATTCATGCATCTCCAGACTTGCCTATTCACCTGCTCACCCTTATCCATCCATCCATCCACCTATCCCACCAACCTACCTACAAAACCATCTATCTACCCTTTTACCCACCAACTCTATGCACTCACTATAAACATACATATAGTTCCTTTACATGGAAAGTACAGTTCATTGTCCTATGTGCATTATGTCATTTAGCTTAGCATCATGAGAAGTATGCTCATTGCCCTAGTTGTAGAAATGGTCAAATTCAAGACTAAGCAGCCACCCTAAGTCACTAAGCTAGTGAGCGACAGGTGTCACATTAAGGCATGGGACTCTGCTTCCCAAGCTGACTCTTCCTCTCCATCACCAGCTGTGCCAATAGACCTTGGCATGAAAGAAATGGGTGTGCAGGGGCTGGGGATTTAGCTCAGTGGTAGAGCGCTTACCTAGGAAGCGCAAGGCCCTGGGTTCAGTCCCCAGCTCTGAAAAAAAAGAACCCCCCCCAAAAAAAGAAATGGGTGTGCAGGGATGTCACAAGCAATGAGTTGGGGTCCCTGAGCCTATGACTTGGAATCTCTGCGATCCTGCCCTAGACTACTAGCTAAAGGAATGTTGGAAGAAGGATCTGTGCCCCAGCAGTAGAATGTCTCAACTGCTTCTTTCTGCCCACAAGGTCTCAGGCTGCATCTTCTGCCATTTTCTTCCCCTCATTAACTTACCATGCATAATGGCTGACCTTTGCCCTGGACAGCCATTCTACCCCCCTACCTCAATGTTGGCTCCCTACTCCCCTAGAAATTTCACATCTGCCCCTCCAGCTACAGTCTACCTTCAGAGCTCATGTCTACACTGCTAACTCTCACATCTGCCCCCTTCCAGCTATGGCTCACCTTCGGAGCTCATATCTACACTGCTAACTCTCACATCTGCCCCCTCCCAGCTATGGCTCACCTTCAGAGCTCATGTCTATACTGCTAACTTATTTCTTGACACTTGGCTGCACCTTGGGACATCTATTGCCTGGCCTTCATGCTGTGTGTACCCATGGAGCACCCAAGTATACACAGTACATCTCAATGCCCTTGAGGCACTGTCTCCCTGGGCCCCTACAGCAAGGTTGACCCTGCCTCCTCTCCATATACTGGTATCGCACCAGTATGCCTCAAGTTAGACAATGAGGACACCTTCTGCCTGCAGTGGCAGCTCTGTCTTGAGGGGACTCAATGCCCAGGCAGTCATTCTTGGATCCATCCCAGCCCCAGTCTCCCTGCCCCTCACACTCACTAAATTTCTCCTCTACTCATACCTTGTTCTCTGACACTCACAGATCAACACCAGTCCCTGTCCTGCCATCCCCCATCCCCTAACTTACTAACTCCTTACAGGAAGTCTGAATGAGTCACTTACACACGTAGTCTGAATTGCTCTCTGCCCCAGGATGTAGGAAATGGCTCTTCTGAGAGTTTCTGCAAAGCATATGCCTTTGAGTATTTCTGACTCTCACAGTCTCCAAAGTTTGAGGATGGTCCCCATCTGGCCCCTGCCACTAATGAGCTGTGTAGTCCTAGGCAAGGGTCTGACCCTTAGCTTCCTCATTCATAACTGACATTAGTATATCTGCTGGTTATAAAAGTATTACAAAGACCAAAGAGTTGGTTTCTATAAGGCTTTTAGCATTGTGATTGGCACATTTCAATCATTATGTTCCTATCATTTTAAAATTAAGGGATAAGAATTGGGCAAATACTGAGGAGAAATTAAATGCTATAATCACACAGAGAGGAAAAAAGCATCTATGTAAGGGTAGTTACATGCTAAGCACATCTCTAAGGGACTTGTAGACATCTAATCATCTAATTGGTAATACTTTCATTGGTGAAGCCGTATGATTACCCCTGGCTTACAGGTGACAAACCGAGTCATAGAAAGGCCAAGTCTCTATGTCCATGCACACAGCTGATCAGTGACAGAAGCAGACCCACGACGCTAAGAAGACAATGGTCCTGATCCCCCTATTGCCTCTTCTCTCACTACCTTTCACCCCAGGGCACTTTCCATAAGACCTGCCCAGGGTGGGCCCAAGTCTCACATGCTAATTATACAGGGAATCCTTTAGAAGCTCATAGACTAGTGACTTTGCCATTGTGATAACAAGTGTTCACCAACCAGGCAACAGAGGGAAGGAGAGACCTTCCAAGAAAGGGTAGCTTTGTGCAAAGGCCCATGCTACATACAGGTACTCATAAAGGGATTTAAAAGGCGTGTAGTTTCAATTGTACGGATCAGGAATGCTCTTCAAACAAAAGTTGAAATGTTACTTACAAGGATTCTAATGTAAATTGAGAGAGTATAAAATTGAGAAAAGTCAGACAGAAACCTTTGGTTTCACATCTGCCTCAGGAAATTCTGATTTTAGAATTCCTGGAGCATGGACATTCTGGATCAGTAGGCACCTTCAGATCTGTGTGTCCCAGAGCCCTTGGCAGCCTGGTAGTGATAATGGAGGAATAGGAGGTGCAGTCCAGTGAGTCAGGAAAGCCAAGGAGCAGAACCTGAGGCCAGAGAGAATGGAATTGTATCTGAAAGTATTTTAGAAAGACACTTAGCAACTCTGGGTGGATAAAAGAGAGAGAGGGGGATCTTCATCAGGACCATCCTAGTTTGCTTTCTTTTGCTGTGATAAAGACCATAACCAAAAGCAAAGTGTAGAGGAATGGGTCTATTTATCTTACACTTCTATGTACAATCTATTACAAAGGAATGTCACGGCAGAAACTCCAGGAAGGAACCTGGAAACAGGAACTGAAGCAGAGACGATGGAGGAAAGTCGTTTGCTACCTGGCTCACCGTGGCTTGTGATTTTTTTTTTTAATACAACCCAGACCACCTGCCCAGGAGTGGCACCACCCACAATGGGCTGGGCCCTCCCACATCAATCACTGGTCCAGAAAATGTCCACAGACTTGCCTACAGGTCAGTCTGGTGGGGGCATCTTCTCAGTTGAGATTCCCTCTCCCCAGATAACGGTAACTTATGTCAGGTTGACAAGATAACCAAGTGCTCAAATTTAAGGCTGGGCCAGCAGACAGAGAACACACCTTCCAGTGTCCACTTAAAATACCAAGTACAGGCCACCTCACTTGCCTCTTCCTTATCTCTACTCCTAGCTACAGCCTCTCTAGTCAAGACCTGTCTGTCATCCAGGCAGCACTGAAGGAACGTTTGATAGAGACACAAATAGATGGGGGCAGGGATCCTGGCCAGTGTATCTGGGACTCAGAGACATAAGCAGACAACCTTGATAAATCCATAGGAGACCAACAGGGATGGCCTTCCTCATGTTTTTCCCCCTCACAGGTTTACAGGAGTCACCATCTCTGTGTGTGAAGGGACCTACTTTGTGGCTCAACTGTTGGCCATCTGCTTCAAGTGAGTAGCCTCCAGGAGTAATCTTTACATCCCTACCCAGTCCAGCCCCAGACAGATACCTCACCTGCAGGGCCATGGCTGAGGCTGCCCTGCTTCTGGGGCCATGGTAGACTGGGTCTCCTTCCAGAAGCAGGAAGCCCAGGCCTAGAGTTGGTTTGGTCAACACAACTCAGTCACCTGCTATCTGCTATTCTCAGCAAGTCAGATCCAGTCAGGGCCTGACCCTACCCAGACTCCCCGGCAAAATCAGCTTTCCCTACCCCAGGACATTCAGTCTCTGGGCCAGCGTCCAGGCTGCAAAGACACGTTGAGGACCCTGCAGAAGGCTCAGCTTGCAGGGAGCAGAGCTGTGTGTAGAAACTGGCTCTGCGTCTTCCAGCATTCAGACCACAAAGGCCCACTGTTGCCCAGCCAATGCTCACTGTGTGAAAATGGCCGTCAGTGTAGCAAGGGCTCAGCCCAGAGAGTGAGTTCCCCAGTCAATGAGATCCAGACCTTAGCACCTTGGGGGCTAATCACTGCTTCCCAGGCTCAGCCTTTAGGTGGCAGCATGCTCCCCTTTCTGCTGAATTCTACCTCAAAGGATTCTTGATATTGCAGGAATGAGAACGAATATTTTAGTCTCTGAGTCCTCTCAGCACGTCTTTCCGTTTTCTGTGTGCACGTACATGTACACCCACAGACTGACACCAGAGGGCGCCAATGAGCTATACCAGGCAAGATTCTGTGGACAGTGATGCTCTGAAAGCATCAGAGGTCCGAGACAGGCATTGTCTTACTTTGCCTGTAAGGAAAACTGTAGGCGGTGTCCCTGAAGAAATTTGCCCAGCATCAGGGCTCTGCCTTTACCCTGGGTCATTCCTGTGTGTCAATTTAAAAAAATGAAGTTTTTCCATGCCCGTTCTGCCCTGTGCCTGACAAGGCATAGCAAGCACAGTGCAGCTGAATCCCTGTCTGTTTATTCCTCGTGCAGTGTGCAGTGTACAGTGTTCAGTCCACACAGTGGTTTTGTGATGATGGTTCTTGCAGTATACTGTTACTTGTACATTAAAGACTTCCCCCAAAAAGACTTCCACCATCTTTCCTTTCCTGGTGGTCAAAACCATGGCTAAAGGCATGCATAGGTGAGGGAAGCATTTAGAAAACCTGTGAGCCCTCTGAGTGGCCCAAGCAAGCCTCCTAACCGTAGAACCTACTGTGAGGACCCTGGGCTTCTGTGACTCCAACCCCTGCAGATACTCCGTCAAGAACCACTGCAGCGATCACAGATGGTGCAGGGTCAGGTCCCATGGCCTTCTGTGGAGCTGGGACTTTGACATAATGATTTCTACTAACCTGATGATGCTGAACCCCCTCCCCCAGGTGTCAGCCGGGGTCTCTGGCACACAGAGCAAAGGAGAAGGCCCACTGGCTGGGCTGCTTCCAGAAGTTCCTCGCCTACATGCTGCTGTCAGTGGCCTGTTTCCTCCACCCTGTTCTGGTCTGGCATGTGACCATACCAGGTAGGAGCACCAGGGCTAGTGGACGTATGTGGGCCCTGCACGGATGTGATCTAAGTAGGAGGACCAGGTTCTGTCTCCCAGAGCCCCCGCCAGCCCATCGACCCTCTCTGACCCAGTATGTGAGCATGACTGTCAGATGTCTACTATGCTGACCAAGCAGCAGGAAAATCCTGAGGCGACACCCTCCTGTACATAGCCATCCAGAGGTTGGACCTTTGATGGGAGCCTGGGTTGTCTTCTCTCTGGCCACTTTCAAAGAATGAGGTGGCTCAGCCTCAGCCCAGACAGCATGTCCTGGATACCTACCCACTCAGCTCTAAGCTCTAGGCTGTGTCAGGAGGGTACATGTGACAACATGTCAGCTTCTTCTCTGTTCCTCCCACTAGCGCCTCGCAGGACGGCTCAATCTCTAACCCCAGAACCGGCATCCTCCCCTCTGTACTTCTGTCTCTGACCTTCGTTCTACAACCCTCCTCTTGATTCCCCCTTATTTATATATACACTGCCCTCCCAGAGCCCATCCGAAAGACCGAAAGATTCCCAGACTAAACTGGAGGAGACAAAGCTCTCTTCTTTAGCATATGTGCCATGGCCCCTGAAGAAAGTCACAGAAGGACTCGCCTTGACATTGAGTGAGCCACAAGCCCTACCCCTCTGACAATGACAGACTGGAGAGACCCTGGGGGGACTGGTGGGCACTGGCGGTGTCAGGTTCCTGGCTTCCCATAGATGGGCTGTGCTCTTTACAAGAGACCGTAGCAGAGTCTGCAGACTGGCCCAGATGATTGATGGGCAGTATTCCCTGTGCCACTGAACATGAGAGATTCACCCTCCCTGAGTTTATTGGGTGGGAACTGGGGGAATTGTCACACTTCTGGGAGTGAGAAGACATCCAACAAACTCAACATCCACAATAGAATCCATATCTAGCAAAGCCATTACATACCTGCCCTCGATAATCCACCCCGAGAGGGAAGCTGAGGACAATGGTGTAGTCAGTACCAAGACCAGCTCTCCATATGAAGGGGACATGGGGCATAGAGAGCAGACGGACCCCTTGTTTGGTATCCTGGCCCAACATAGCACTAAGTCTCTCTGAACCTTTAGCCTTGTCGTGTCATTATGTCAGCCCGAGTCTGGTGTGGGTGTGTGAAGGCTTGACCTATCAGGGTGCTGATCATGACTATACAGTAAGGTACAGTAGTGGTACGATGGAGAGGGTTTGCCCCGCCTCTGGTTTTCCTCCATGGCATGTCTGTGCAGTGTCTTGACCTCCCAGATCTTTTCCAGGCTCCATGCTAATCATCACTGGCCTGGCCTACTTCCTGCTGAGCAAACGGAAGAAAAAAAAGGCTGCCCCAGAGGTGATGCCCCCCACGGAGCAGTACAGGGACCCTTCCAGCAGCATTGTGAGTACCACAGGCTCTGGGGACACTGAGCAAACCTATACTTTCCATGAGGCCTTCAAGGAGGGGCCCAGCTCATTCCTCATCCACATGAAGAGCATCCTGAAGGGGACCAAGAAGCCACGTGTCCTGCAGGCCCAAGATACCCTAATGGAACTGGCTCTAGAGCCAGCTGACTCCTTGGCCAAGAAAAAGCAGGTACACTTTGAAGACAATGTGGTCAGAATCATCCCATCGCTCACTGAAGGTCTAGGTGATAGTGACAGTGGGCCAGAGGAAACCAGTTCTGACACAACCCCCATCATCCCTCCCTCCCAGACCCCACTCTTTCTGTCTTCTCTCATGGCCACTGACCTGTTCTGAGCTTCTCAGCTAGAGGTCTACAGATGGACGGACCTGCCAGAAGATTCCTAATAGTCACAGTTCCTACAGGGAACTCAGGGTCTCTGTTGGTCAGCTACTCACATCCTCGTGGTGTCTGGGCACTCAGAACAATGACATAGTGTACCAAGTGTACCAAGACTGTGGTGACCTCCAGCAAGGCACAAATGAAGCTTTGCCATGTGGCATCAACACAGGCTCCTTCTTGGCAAGGGGTAGTGAAAGAGACCATGGCTTCATTCTCCACGAGGCTGCTGACCCAACTTTCTAAGCCCTAAAGGAACAGAAAACATGAGTTCACCCCTGCACCCAACAAAGGGTTCAGCCTTCAGTAAGAACTCTATGGGACGTTTTGCTTGTGATTAAGCCTACTGGTGCCAAAGGCCAAGGGCTATACTGGCAGCATAATCGAGATTGCTCAGAGGACATATGAGAAAGGAAGACTTGGCTCTCAGTTGAGAACAGCCTGGCAGTGGGCTACATTCTCAGCATACTCTGGGACCGGGCTGGGCAGCAGGCATTTCAGAATCTCCCAGGAAAACAATAGCTCTCTGTGCTCCCTGCCAGACAAGCTGACCAGAAGAGCATCTCTCATTCCTGAAGGCTAGCTCAGAGCTTCCTGCCCTCCCCTCATCTAACCCCCATCCAACTGTGTGGGCAACGTTCAGAGTCCAAGTAGACGGTGTAGATGGTTCACTATAAGAGAGTCTGAGAGCCTGTGGGCATCTGTAGCAGAAATGGCTAGGACATCGCATGGAATAGTCATTGTAGTTCAGGTTCCAAGGGACTGTCCCCAGAGAGCCACATGGCACAGGAAGTACCTCTGCCATGCTTAGATACCTGGGAGAAGAACCTCTGATAAGGAGATGATCACTCAAAATAGACAGGAGGGGAGAAAGCAGAGGGAAGGGGAGAGGGTTGTGGGCAGCCAGGCATGGCTGCATCCTGGAGTTACAGAGGTGGCAGTGAATTTGATTTAGATATTTCTCAGAGAAAAGATTAGCAAGACACTTTGTAATTCTAAATAGTATGTTTAGTCCACAGGATTACTGCCAGGAAAAAGAGACATGTTATTCTTCATAGCTAACACCCAGCATGTGAGCAACAATGAATTGAGAGTCCTATATCTTGTGTCTGAGGAGGGGACCTGTTTCAGGGCCCTCTGATGGGTAAGCCTCATAGCATTTATAGTCTAGATAAAGAACGTGTTTATTGTATAATGATCAGTGCCTATGAGATTTTTTTGTTTTTGTTTTGCTTGGTTTGGTTTTGGAAACACGTAGACATGAGGCAACCTAGAAGTCAGTATTAGCCTGGTACTTAGCACAGCCAGCAACCCAGATGGACAGAACATGTTTTGCAATAGAGAATGTGTTTGCTAAGACTGTGAGGAGTGAAGGCAGGAAGCAAGCCAGGGGGCCTGGAGTAAGTAGGCATGGCCTACTCAACTCATCCAAAGATCTACGTCTGATGGATGACCACGGGGGTATTTAAACTGTTTCTTTGACTTTTCCAATGGAGGATGTTGGATAGTGCAGTCAGGGGAAAATAAAATATATGGAATATAGGGGAATGTCCCCATTACTATGGGGACCTGACAGTGAGGAAGAACAAGAGAGCACCACCATGACACTGAATTTGTGTAAGGCAAGGCCAGTGCAGACCCAGGAGGTGACTCTTAACTCCAGATTGCAAGGCTGGAACTCAGGGAGCAGAGCTTGCAGCCTGACTGAGGCCAAGGGCCAGAGGGAAGAAATCCCTTAACCAAGAGGAGCCAGGTACTCTCTCTGAGTCTCTGTATTCATTACTTTCTGACACTGAGATAAAATACCATGGACAAAAGCCACTTAAGGAAGAGACAGTTTATGTGGCTGACAGTTCCAGAGAGCTAGAGTCCGTGATAACAGAGACGACCTGGCATGCAGCCGGAGATAGAAGCCAGCCGGTCACATTTCATCCACACACGGGAAATGAGGGAGAGTGGGGAGGGCAATGTGACATGAGGCTGTGAACCCTCAAAGCCCACCCCCACGGATGCACTTCCTCCAGCAAGGCTGCACCCCGTAAAGCTCCCATAACTTCCCCAAACAGTGTCACTAACTGGATGAGTGACTGACATTTTTCACCCAAACCACTGCAGTCTCTCATCAGCTTGTACAGTGCTAGAAATCGGTGGCTCCTGGTCAGTAGCTTTTCTTAAACTTTTCTTAAACATCCTTATTCAGATGTAATTCTCTGTCATAAAATTGGCCGACTTAAACCATACAGCTAAATGGGTCTTAGTCTATTTCTGGTCTGAGTTTTTTATACTCGTCTAATCTATCTCAAGTTCATAATATACTCATCACCCCACCCCACCCCAAAGAAAGATCCAACCCAGTAACCACTAGGACTCACTCCTCGCCTTCCAGTTTCTGTTCTATAAAACCACTAATCTGCCTTGTATCTTTGTAACTTTTACTGTTCTGAGCACATCATCATTTGAATCACAGAATTTGAGCCTCCATACACCCTGACCTGACTGCTCCAGATTGGGCACAGCCTGCACTTAGCAGCAGTTTCTGCATCTCCCAAGATAGGCTGATCCCACAGGATTCTCCTTGGCTCTCTCTGTCTAGTTCTCTATTAAGTGAGGACTTGGCAATTTGTCTATTGCTACCAGTACCATGGAGTTCTGAACACCCTTTTATTGGTTTATTCTCCCTAAGATGTATTTACAATGTTCCTGAGAATACGGTGTGAACGGAACTCTTCTCATCCTGTTCTGAAAGAGGGCTTTCCCCTGGGAAGATCTCTGAGCTTTCCTTTTTTTCTTTCCGGACAAGTCCTCAATAGCAAAGCCCGCTTTCCTGGGGGATACCTTGCCTGGTTGGGTGAGCATAGGAGGAAGCAGGCCTCAATGCTTCGGTTTGTCCTTCCCAGTCTGGAGCCTCTACCTGAGGAGTCAGATGAGGTGGAGCAATCAAGGCTGTCATATGTAAGGCTGTGGAGTTTCCTGGAGATGACTGGGGGCTAGGACATAGAGACTCTAAGGGAAGCAAGCAGCATTAAAGGCAGATCCTTATATTAAAACATGTTCTGTATCAAAAGCATCTTTTCCTTATTCTCAACTATATCTCAATGTACACCAGCTTTATGACACAAGTTGAGTGTGCCCAGAAGTTTTTCTGTTTCTATCCTTTAAACAGGCACTACCCTGGGGATGGAGAGGCTGCAGCTCTAGTCAATGACCTAACAGCTCCCTCCCTCAGTGGCTTCCATTGAGGCAAAGCCAGAGGATTGACTCCAAAGCAATGAAGTATTTCAAGACAACTGAGAGTGGAATAAAGTTATAGAGTTGATTAGATAAAGATAAGGATAGTACACTATGTATATGTAAGTGCTTGCAGAGAGCGGGGATGGGAGGAAGAAGGGGGAAGGACATTAAGTAACTGATATGTGATGTGGGCTTCCCCAAAGGAGATCTCCACTCCCCACTTGAGTGTCTTCACAACAGCTGCGTGTAGGACTCAGTGCTCTCTAAGACCCACTGCTCCAAGGGTATCATTTAAGATATCATTCACAGCAACATTTAATGATTAAGCAAAGTTTAAATATTAAACAGTCCATGTGTTAAAGAGTATTCCTCTGTATATAAAATGATAAGGTGAGATTATGGGGTGTATCATTTGGGTTTAGGGATGAGACGGGATACTAAAAAGGTTTAACTCGGGGTTACAATGCCCTGGCCCTGTGTATGTATGCTTTATTTATTGTTTTATAACATTTTTACCTGAGATGTCTTCAGGAAAGCCAGCATTCCGGTAAGCCGTTTCGGTTTTATCAGTTATATTGGAATTTCTTTAAACACCAACTAGGTCTCCAAGTGAGGGCTACTTTTCCCTTCCAACGTTCCCATAGTCTTCCCCTGTCTTTCTATCCTACCTTACCATGACCTTGAACCAAACATGCCCTAAATATTTTTCCTTCTTAAATCATGACCTTAAAAGTGACATGCTCAGGAAAAGAGTCCACCACAATGTTAATGGATATACATTTCCTAGATGAGGTGCTATGCTCTCTTGGTTTGAGGGGGGAATTGATTTTTTTTAATTACTCTGATGTTCTCATTGCCTGCTGTAGGTAGTAAATCTTTCTCCACTGTCTGTGTCTTGGCTGTGTTTGTTCTGGCTTTGTACTCAAAAAGATACGAACTCCTTCTATTGGAGTCCTATAGAGGGGTCGGGTGGGGGCTCCATCATCCTGCTGGGCCTCCTGGAATGGAGTTTCAGAAACACAGAGACAGGAGACATGAGGGACACAACATCTTGCTCTCTCAAAATGGAACCACAGTTTAGAGGGGAAACTGAGGATATAACTTGGTTGATAGAGACTTGTCTAGCAGGCATGATGCACTGGGTCCAATCCCCTGCCTCATAAAGTCAGGGCATTTCTTCATGAGTACAATACAGCAAGCAGTAGGGAGGTAGGAGCAGGAGCTCAGGAGCTCAGAGTCATCCTAGTCTTCGTATAATAATTTCCAGTCTAGTGGGGATGGGAAACATGAGACCTTTTCTCAGAAAAGAAGGAGGAGGAGGAGGAGGAGGAGGAGGAGGAGGAGGAGGAGGAGGAGGAGGAGGAGGAGGAGAGAGAGGAGGGAGAGAAGGGAGAGGAGAAGGAGGAGGAGGAAGAGGAGAAAGAGGAGAAGGAGAAGGAGGAGGAAAAGAAGGAGGAGGAGGAGAAGGAGGAGGAGAAGGAGGAGGAGGAGAGGGAGGAGGAGGAGAGGGAGGAGGAGGAGGGGGGGAGGAGAAGGAGGAGGAGGAGGAGGAGGGGAGGAGATGGAGGAGGAGAGGGAGGAGAAGGAGGAGGAGAGGGAGGAGAAGGAGGAGGAGAGGGAGGAGGAGGAGGAGGAGGAAGCAATAGAAGACCCTCAGATGGCCAAAGAGTCGAGCCTCAACTGTCATTGACCGTTTGTGACTATTTCTCCATTTGCTGTGCACCCCTATCTTTCTCAGAGATTTAAGTGCCTAGTATTTCACATTTTTTTCCAAGATGGGAGTACATTTTATTAAATAGTAACCTTTTTGCTTTTTTGTGGGTTTTTTAATTTTTTTTGGTTTTGTTGTTCTTGTTGCTACTGCTGGAAGAGGGTTTTCCGAGCCACTCTGAGTCCAAGAGAGCTGCTTCACTCATTCACCCATTCACTCACTCACTCACTCTGTGGCTTTCTCACTCGCTCGCTCGCTCACTTGCTCATTCCTTTCCATGGCTGTGAGAACATGGCACATATTGGTGAGGATTTCCTGTCACATACACGAGCCCCAGTCTTGAGCCCTGTGTCTCTTCTTCACTAGTAATCTAGCTTATGGGTCTCCTGTCAGCCTCCGCTCCCCTTGTTGTAAAGGGGGGTTAATTATAGCCTCTTTCCCTGAGATTGTCTGAGGCTTAGATGTAATGACGTAAGCTACACCATCACAGAATCCCTCTGCCCTCAACTGCCACATATCTGGGATGTGGGTGCCTACACCCACTCCGAGACAATGCTCTCCCTTCTGGGTCAGTTTTCTGGCCCACAGCTGTCTCTCTAGGCCACAAGGTATTCCATTGAGTTCCATTTAGGTCTTTTATCCCAGCCAAGGGTGTGTTTGTTTGAGAGAGTAACTACACCTCTTTTCCTGAGTCCTAGCCGCCCTCACTCCTTGCTGAAATCCCAAAAGAAGAAAAACCTGCATCTCATACCCTGTGTATGCTCCAGTCTCAAGCTGTCTGTGTAGACAGATTAACCTATCACCTGATCCTCAAGCAGCTGGCCTGCCTGCTGGACTGTAGGGTATTTTACAGAGTAGAAATGGAAGAAAGGGTGAGATCTCAGGGGTAAAGGACTGCCCATGACAGCTGGAATGAGGCTTCTCCTGAGACTTACTGAAGTGACCAAATAGCTTGTCATTGGAGGAAAAGAGGGAAGAACTAAGTCATGACTTTTGCCCATGGAAATAAGAAGTGGAATTTCAGTTAAATTATAGTCTGGGTTCCACAATTTGACAAGAGAGAGAAACAGCTGCTGAGAGATTAGATTGCCCAAAGGCAAAAGGCTCCGAATAGCACAGGTCTGCTAAGATTTGAGGCCTTACGTTGTTCCTCCATGAGACCTCCCTAACAGTCCTGCCACTTCGATACTGGGGGCATCCCTGCTGTGCGTATTAATAAAGAACTTGTGACCAGGCAACAGAGCAAGCCCAGGGGGCATCCAGAGTCTAGAATAAACTGATTTTTTTAATAGCAAGAATTTCTGAGACTTCGTTTAATCTCTTAAAAGCAACCTGTGCAAGTAGAGGCCATACAAGAGCTGACTGAGCAGCCTTTCAAAGGGGCTGTTCACCAACTCACAGATACAGAAGCGCCAGGAAGTCTCAAATCAAAATGCTCTTCAAAGAGCAGATAAGTGAAAAATGACTCATTTGTCCCCAAGCAGCTTCTCTGTTTGAGGCCACACCCACTCCCTCCAGACCACTATCACTTGAGTGTCCGGTTTCCAGGAAACTGGGCGGTGTATTTTCAAACCCTAAGTGCTGTTCCTCTTTCCCGAGTGGAACAAGAATGTTCCTTTATCTATCGGAGCCAGTATAAGCTCCAAGAACAGTGTTAAGGAGAGGAGTCAGCTTAGCTCAACAAATAGGTACTAAGTACTTACTGTGTGGACTGGGTACTCCATGAGGTACTGGGGTTAAAGAGCTGAGTCTAGCACTCTGCCAGATCCCATAGATGAATGCTAAGAGTGGCTCAGGAGGCATATAAGGCCTCACAATTAATCACAAGTGCTATATTTGATGAATTTGGGCAGTTTGAAAATGGAGGAAGGAGAGGTGGGTTGTATCTATTGTGTGGCTTTTCCTGGGGAGATGTGAAAAAAAGTCTTTTCACTCTAGTCGGCCACCAACAACAGACAAACAAGGATTCCACCCAGGTCTAGCCTCATGGGTCAGTTGTTTATTGGGTTTACTTACAGGTAGGGAGCTGCTTGCATGAGCTTGCATGATTCAGAAGTGGGCTGCATCACTATAAAGCCATTTCACTATGGGTGTGGGATCTCAGGAGTGTCATCCATCCTGTCCAACTGCCCGTCCCCCCTTGTTTACTGCTTCTATAACCATGCTGTGGAACCCCAGGACTCTACTACACTCCAGCTTTCCTGAGTCTGGAAAGGTCTTGTTTCCTTCATGTGTTTCCTGGGCCTGCCTCTAGAGTAATCGCAGAATTCTGGTCAGATCTGCCATCACCTGTCCTGAGACCGGGGGAGTGTGGCCCAAGGCAATAGTCCAAAGCAATCAGATTATCCTCCACAGAGACAAGAGACAGCTCCTCATGCTGTGGTGTGATCATAAGGACCGTAAACACTGACAGAATCTGGCCCTGAGTGTGTGCCCTGCCTAGGACATTTCATCCCCTTTGGTCCTTGTGGTCTGGAAGTCCCGGTCTGCTTGCTTCCATCCCACCTTGATGGGGAAACCAAAGCATGAAGAATTTCGTCATGTGCACATTAACCTGCTGCTGAACCCAGTACTACATCTTCCCCGCAGGAGACCAAAGGCTGGGCTGGCCATAGACTTCACCTCTGGGTGCCTTTCACCTACTTTTGGCTCTAGAGCCCACCCAGAAGCCCTTCCTGCTGTGAAGTGTCTCCCCTGGAATACTCCCTTCTAGCCACTGGAGGATGGGAGCTCTTAAGACCCACAGACTAAGGACACTTAGAAGACCCAGAAAGCCAGAGTTACAGGATCCATGGGCCCCTCCCCTTGTGAGAGCAGTGATGCACAGGGCGGGGAGACTCTGCCTTAAAGTTGTGCAGGGAGCCCAGGAATGCAGCTTTTGAGAGTCATCACTGATACTAGCCTGGACTTTCTAGTGGTATAGCTGCCTTTGAGTCCATGTTCCAGTTAAAATATCTATAAACTCACTGGCTTACTAGGCTGGACTTGGAGTTGCTTCTGTGGTCTGCCATCGGTGACCTATGTCAGGTGGACAGACATTTATTCTTGTCTCCCCTCATTTCCAAGTGTGGAGAGCTTTGACCAAATACCCTGGCTTGACTTGAGAAGCAGAAACAAACAAACAGTGCAAACCAGGCTTAACACACTGGTGTCTGTCTCACTGTTCTGGCAGCTCCAGGTCAGGCTTAACCAGTGTGGTAAGAGGCTTGGGAGGGCCTGCTTCCTGATTCATGCAGCTTCCACGGTAGAAATCATCTCTTTGTGCCTCTTCTTACTGTGACACTGCCTCCATGCAAATAACCCAGTCACTTTCCAGCAGCCTTACCTCCCAATACCACCACACTGGGGACCAGGACTTCAACAGATGAGTTTGAGTGTAGAGGGGTAGCCGGTGGGCACACAAGCATTCAGTCCGGAGTAGACACTTTCCCTTCTACTTAAGTCACCTGTGTCCCCATTTATCAAAGAGTGGACGAAGAAGAGAACAGGAACTGGTTAACAGGGAGGATGAAGGAGGTGGGGGTTGAGAGGGCCAACTTGTGTAGACCCAGACTTGCCAAAGCTCCCAGAATAGACAAACGTATTTTCACCTTTGTAGACTACAGACACGAAGCAGCTTTCACAGTAAAGGTGGGAAGTGATGGTAAGCCAGATACAGAGGCGAGAGATAAATCAGTAACGAGCAGACTACAGCCAGCACAGGAAAAATTCCGCTCTGGTCTGCAGCATCCAAGCCCTACACTCATGGAGTTCTGTTTGGTCAACCTGTAGAATCTTCAACTTAGGTGCAGCCTTTTAGGGAACTGAGTTCATGTCGCTTTGTGGGTCTGCTGCACTGAGCACCTGTTAGCCCACTCCCCAACCAGCAGAGTCTAGTCCTTCCCCTGCTGCCAGATGAACCTCCTCCTCGTGCTCACATGCTTGGAGTGCCCCTCCCCCACCTCTGCTGGGCAGAAAGTGTTGTAACAACTACCCCAGGCCCCTCCACTGCCATCTCTGAACTTGGGATAAGAATCCTAGGTTCAGCAAGACTTCCTCAGCCCAGTGTCTTTAAGGAGCAGCCTCCAACACCTAGGCTCTCTAGTAAAGTTGACAGAGGACACCAGCCCGAACAGCATCTCCAAGACCGTATCTATTCTCCTGCTCAGGCACTTTCAGGCTCTCCCCAGCCCCAGCCCCAGCCCAACCCCCTTAGCCCCAGGGGCTGTTCCTCATTTCCCCCATTTTCAGTTCCTAATGCTGTGGTTATGGGCAGCTCACTGTGCCCCATGGTCATACTGCCGTTCTCTAGCAGGGAGGCTCTCAGTTCCCTAGAGCTGTGGTTCTTGGGCATGGTGATCTGCAAAGACAGTACCCTTTGAGCCTTCCATCTGTCTGTCGGCCCAGTTCCCTCTGTTCCTCCTCCTCACCTGCTGCCTCAGCACATGACTCCCCTCCATTGTCTCCAGCTGAGCTTCTTCCCAGGAACAGCCTTTGCTACTTGGAGAATCTGAAGCCCCCCAAGCACCTACCTGCCCCTTGGACAGATGTATAGTCACCCAGCCTCACAGAGGTGTCTGTGGCCAGAGGTAGTGAGAGGACCCCTCTGGAAGGATTCCCTCAGCACCACAGGGATGGAGCTGTGGCTTCCCCTCCCTCTTCCCCCAAATGTGAATGTGTCTTCCAGAATCTCAGATGCAGCAGAAATTACTGGACCAAAATGCTGAAGATGGCCAATGGCAAACAGACTGTGGTCCCTAAAGACAATTTTGAGACACTGAATAAGCCAAGCTCAAGACTATGGGTGTCTGCGCCTTTCATTATGTGAGATAACGGAGTCCTCTTTGTTTTGTTTGTTTCTTTATACCTAAAAGAGTCTGAAGCCACAGTGCAGCTTGTGTGGCCTTCCACAGGTTTGGCAGAGAGAAAAATAAATGGAGTTGGGCTTTCTGCTTGTTTTATAAATAAAGTTTTATTGTCAAACAGCGACACCCATTTATTTCCTTATGGCTGATGGCTACTTTTGCTTGAGTGGTTGCGGCACCTTAAAAACATCCATTGCCCCTGCACAGAAAATGTTTGGAAATCTATAATGTAAACTTATGAAGCCAAGGAGGAACAAAGGTCCCCCGAGTTCCCACACATAACACAGATGCATACATTAAAGCATGAAATTCAAGCTGCACATGGTTACCTGATTATGAGTTCAAGGCCAGCCTGAGCTACATAGAGAGCCGCATAACTGACATATAAGGAAAAGTGGATGGTTTTATCCTGAGCAGTCCTGGAAGGCCTTTTATAGTCTCATACTTTGCATGAAGTCTTTCCTCATGGGGACATGAAGCAATTTGGACTATTGGTCACACTCCAGAATAGGCCATCACTGTGTGTGATGGCTAATTTCATGTAGCAGCTTGGCTGGCCTATAGGCCCAGAGGCCCAGCTGTTGGATCGAATGCCAGTCAGGTTGCTATGGTGGAAGTATTTTAGATGAGATTAACATATAACTTAATAAGCCCCTGGATAAAGTGATTGGCCTCTGCAGTGTGGGTGGGTCTCACTTGACCAGTCTGTGGCCTCCAGAGGAAAACCTAAGGTTTTAATAACACAAGCACATTACTGCCAGCCATTCTGCTCAGCAGTCGGCTGAGTTCCAAACTCACTGGTGTGCAGACTTCAGATGGCAACATAACTGTTGTCTTAATCTCCCGCCTAACAGGCTTTCCATTCAGCAATCCATAATCTCCTGAGCCACTTTCTGGGGCCACTGGTTTCAGTCCACTGTGTATACCCAAAGATGCTGATACCCAAAACCCTTAATGAAATGGTGTGGTATGTCCATGCAAGCCACCTCTGTGTTTCCATACACAGACTGATATCATTCCATAAAACAATGTGAACACAGCCTAAGGGATTCTCACTGTAAAGCATAGGGACTAATAACGGGAAATCCTATAGTGTTAGCATAGCTGCTGTTAGCAGTTAGCATTTTGTCTAAGCTCCGCCCCACAGTTACTTGGCAACAGTCAGGTATGTCTGACCTGTAAAAGGGGCTGCTTCTCCCCTCCTTGCTCTTTTGCTCTTGCCTTCCCTTCCCCCCTCTCTCTCCACTCATGGCTGGCCTTTACTTCTCTACTCCCCTCTCTTCTCTTCTCTTCTCTTCTCTTCTCTTCTCTTCTCTTCTCTTCTCTCTCTCTCTCTCTCTCTCCCTCTCTCTCTCTGCTCTGTGCTCTCTCTCTCTCTCTGCTCTGTGCTCTCTCTCTCTCCCATGCTCTCTCTCTCTGCTCTGTTCTCTCTCTCTCTCTCTCTCTCTCTCTCTCTCTCTCTCTCTCTCTGCTCTGTACTCTCTCTCTCTGCCTTTCTCTGCCTCACCTACCCTCTTGACTCCCCTCCCCATTCCCTGAATAAACTTATGCTATAGCATTCTGTGGCTGGTCCCCTAGGAGGAAGGGATGCCTCAGCCTGAGCCCACTGAGGCACCCCCTCCACACCTGCACAGAACATATCCCCTCTCTCTTTATCTTTTTATAAACAAACACATCAGTCGCAATGCTTTTCCTGCTTACACTTGAGCTCCATTTGGTCAGCTGTGGAGAACACCGACCCTCGATTGTATACATGTCTTTTCTGTGTTATCGCTTTGGTGCATCCTAATGAACTACTGGTCATTCTGCTCTCCCAGATGAAATGACAGTGTTTATGATTTTTTGCTGAGAGAGATCTTCTGGGATGTAAAACCAGTGCCCATTCCAAAGTGAAGAGAAAGCATCAAAAGTCCAGCAAGTCTATGGCTCTGCCTTCCCCCAGCACACAAATCTTTGTCACAACTTGGAGGGTGGGCTTTAGCCCAGAGAGGGGAGGTCGATGCAACTGAAACATCTTTTATTTCTTCATGTCAAGGCCACAGGCTGGAGGCCAGCCTGCCCCAGCCCTAGGAATGTTTTGCATTCCTTAGAAGCCTCTTAATTTTGGTGAATTCCCCAGGATTCTCTGTTGTTAAAAGACACCCAGAGCTGGACAGATGGCCCTTGTGTGTATGCGAGTGATCTGTATTCCCTCAGGGTCCTTGTCTCTCCCTCTGGGAGGTCTCTGCTTCCTTTGCCGGCTTCACATCCTGGCTTGAGGGAAGATCCTGGTTCCTGTGTCTCAGAAGCTCCCCATTCTTAGGAACTAGGGCTCCCAGGCAACCCCAGACTCTTTGTGGGGACCTGAACAATCCCCTCTGATGATTTCTGTGAAGAGCAGTGTCCTCCTGTAATCATTCCTGCCCTCAAGATGTTTGCTGTGGCTCCCTGAGCCCAGTGGTTTATAGAAGGAATTAAAATGTGGATCAACATGAAGCCACTTTCTGTGGTCACTAAGATGAATTTTATACACATGCATCAGGCTGGTACCCATGCATGCCGAAGTGTCTGCATCTTCTTTTAATGATGCGGCAATCCACAGCAATGGTAATGTAGATAACAGCATTTGACAGTCCCACCCCCATTCCACCCCCACCCCGCTGCCTGAGCCTTCCAGGAGCCCACACCCTCTGGGGGTGAAGGAGACATAAGTGTGCATGCCTAGTGAGGCACAAGTGTGAAGTAGTGGTTTGGAGGATGGGGGTGAGGATCTCAGATGGTGTTGGGCAAGAGCTTGGAAGGCAGGGCAAGCCTCAGAAAGCTAAGGCAATCCCTTCCTTCCTCCGCCTTCTAATTGGTAGTCTTGGATGACGTTACCTTCCTTTTCAATGTGTTGTATTTCTAGAACGGGAAGATAAGGTGAGAAGAACAGCTAACAAAGGTGCTTTCCAAAGGTGACTTCAGGCCAGCCCTTACTCCCACACGTTTTGGGACCAAATGTGGGCTCCACCTTTGTTCTCTTCCCCCAGAATTTAAGGGAGGAAGGACTCCCAGGCGCTGTTTCTCTCTGCTCTCAGCTGCACTTCCGGTCACGTGACCTGGTAAAGGTTCCTGGGAAAACACAGTGCTAGCTAGCTTTAAGATGGGAAAACCCAGTGCTCGCTTAGCATTAAGAAGTTATGGGGCGGGGCTGGGGACTTAGCTCAGTGGTAGAGCGCTTACCTAGGAAGCGCAAGGCCCTGGGTTCGGTCCCCAGTTCCGAAAAAAAGAACCAAAAAAAAAAAAAAAAAAAAAAAAAGAAGTTATGGGGCTTGGGGTGCAAAGGCAATTCCAAAACACTTCTTTCATAAAGGGGGAAAAAATAAGCCCAAGTCAGCAAGAAGGCAGTTGTGAGTATGTCATTGAAATTTATGTCCATTTGGGGAATAAATGATCCCTTTCAGCCAGATTCTGATATGGATCGAGAATTTCATATCAGCCCAGAGTTATTATTTGCACTTTAACAAATGGAGTTGCTGAAAACCATTTGACAGAGAAACAGGTGGATAGGCAGAATGCTGAATTTTGGATCAATTACCTGAAGTCCAAGACCAAGCCCACACAAAACCTCCTGCACATTCAGAGAATACAATACTCAAGGACCACACCCAAACAAGTAGCACTGTGTGATGGGGACTCCAGCAGATCAGGTGCAGTCACCAGCCACAGACATCCCTTTGGGATCACACTTCGGTTCTTGAACAATTGCTCAGAAAAGACGCTTATTCTGAATCTCATGTTGGAGACATGAGGCCATACAAAGCCATCTTCCCAAGGCCAAGGGAAGTCAATAACTAATTTTAATTAAAAATTACAACTTATTCTGTTTTTGGTTGTTTGATGTCTGTTTGTTTTACTCTGTAGCCTTGGCTGTCCTGGAACTCCCTCTAGAACTACCTCTGCTTCCTCTGCCTCCCAAGTACTGGAATGAAAAGCCTGTGCCACCACACCTTGCTCAACTTATTCTTTTAAAGGAATGGCCTTGAAAACGGTCTCAGAGCCAAGCACAGTGATGCACTCCTGTCACCCCAGCACTTGGGGGATGGAGGTGAGAAGACCATCCTCTGCTACATAGTCATAGTGAGTTCTAGGCCAGTCTGAGCTATATAAGACCTTGTCTCAGAAAAGGAGGGTGGGTAGGCAAGATTGCTCAGCAGGAAAGGTACCTGCCCCTAAGTCTAATGACCTAAGTTCTGGGACCCACATGGTAGAGAGAATCAACTCATGTCTGTTGTCCTCTGACCACACATATACACTAAATAAATGTGAAAGAGAAAACTTACAAGGAAAGAAAAAAGTAAAATGATTTTCATCTTAGGTCATTTATATGAAAATCTTTTATTGCTGTGAACAGACACCATGACCAAGGCAAGTCTTATAACGAACAACATTTAATTGGGGCTGGCTTACAGGTTCAGAGGGTCAGTCCATTATCATCAAGGCAGGAACTTGGCAGTATCTAGGCCGGCATGGTGCAGGAGGAGCTGAGAATTGTACATCTTCATCTTCTTCTGAAGACTGCTAGCAGAATACAGACTTCCAGGCAGCTAGGATGAGGGTCTT
The DNA here is from genome assembly GCF_021556685.1 of Rattus norvegicus. NCBI lineage: Eukaryota > Metazoa > Chordata > Mammalia > Rodentia > Muridae > Rattus > Rattus norvegicus. Next base: position 151,963,231 of record NC_141537.1, on the reverse strand, counting down.
AAAGCCCATGCCCACAGTGGCACACCTACTCTGACAGGGCCATATCTTCTAATAGTGTAACTCCTTTGGCTGAGCATATACAAACCATTGCTCCTATGTCTCAGAATTCATGTATCAATTATATCTCAGCACGTGAGGCCCTGGACAGAGGGACAAAGATGATTTCCCAGTTACCTTAGAACAGGAGCAGGTGCCAAGATGCCTCGAGCCAGCCTAGAGCAGGTCAGACCTGGGGAGGCAGCTTCATCTCTGTCTATGCTGTGGGCTTTAGCAGGGCCCAGCGCACCTTAAACTCCCCCACTTACAAATCAAGCTGAAGTTCTCTCTTCCTGGCTCCTGCATGAAAGAGTGGGTCAGGAATTTTTCCATTTGCCTTCTTACAGACCCCACAAATCACCCTGGACTATGACGCTTCCTAAAGATACCCCAATGGCCGCATGCTGTAAGAATGGGCCTCCCACCAGCTCCTTGCAAGAATTCCTCAAAGCCCCCTTTGCTATGGTACTTCAGATTTCTGTGAGGCCTCAGCCCCTGAGACCTGAAGGGGTCCTTCGATCCTTACTCATGGAGATAAAAATACACTCCCCAATAAAATGCTACCAGAGGTTGAACCCCAATCTCACACTATCCATGCCTCACCTGGAGTGGAGCTGGGACTTGGAGAGTCTGTGTCTTTCCTGAATCTACTGAGAAAACCAAGAGCATTCTGGGTACTGATGCAACCCCATGATAGCCGGGGTGCTCCGCGGCTGAGGGGAGCCCAAGATGAAGACATGGAGCATAAGAAGAGTAGGGTGGGTTGGGGGTGACTACTGAGGGCTGGAGACGATCTGGAAGAAACAGTGAGTCAAGACCTGAAGGAGGTGAAGGGTCAGCCTGGCAGTGTCTGGAGAAGAGACTTGGGAACAAAGGAACACCAAGTGCAGAAGACTGAGAGCCACATTCAGTGTGACCAGAACAGACTGGAGGGAGATGGGGGCAGGAAGGGTAGGAGGACACTGAGGAGGCGAGGCCAACTGGGAAGGAGCCGTCACACTGGCCACGTGTCAAGTGTATTACTCCACCACTGTTGTGAAGGCTTATTGAAGACAGCACAGTAACTCTAAGATGTTTAATACAGACCGAGTTTCCTTTTTTTTTTTTTTAATTTCTTTTTTTTGGAGCTGGGGACCGAACCCAGGGCCTTGCGCTTCCTAGGCGAGCACTTTACCACTGAGCCTGAGTTTCCTTTTCTTTACAATTCACTACCCGTAAAGCATGTGACATGCTGTCTTATGCTCTCAAATCGGCTGCTAGTGCCCCAGACACTATATTATACTCACATGAGACAAGCAGGCAAGGGAGACAGCTCTTCTTTCTACTGAGAAAACTAAAGTTTCCTCCACCCTCCCCTCAAGTCTCTTCTTCCCTGAATTCTGTCTCCTCTCGATGCCCGGAAGTGAGTGTGAAGACCACTTCTAGCTTCAAAGTAACTAGGAAAATAATGAAGAGAATTTTCAAGGTTGACTGAAACTAGTTTTTGGGTTTTTTCCCACGGTGGTACACATTTTATGTCATAATCTAACACACAGCTAAGAGCATAGATGATAACAAAGCAAGACTTCTGCAAACTACAGCACAGCGGTGTGTGCTGTGCCCCGGTATTTTATCAGTTACCTATTCTTGTGAATTGAGTGTCGCACGGAAACACAGGCAGTTGTGATCCATCACTAGTAGGCTGCTGTTCCTAGTAGGTGGGCTTCACTCAAATGTCTCTCCCTCCCCTACCCCTCCTTCCGTCCCTCGGTTCTTCACAGGAGATAGAGGGTGTTCAGTGGGCAACTGTGGGTAGCCACAGTCTCTACCATAAGAGGCAGCCAATACTGAGCAGCAGGACGGCCCCTCCTACTTAAGGAACTGGAGTCTCTGTGAAAGTCAGTTTGTTCTCCAGAGGAAATAGAAGCATTTCACCAAGGCTGCTGAGGGCTGTGGGACAACAGCAGACCAAACCAGCAGCGCATGTCAAACACACAAGGAGGGTTCGGGACACCTGAGGCCTATATCCCAAGCCAGGCGAGGCAACAGCATGAATTGGGGCAGAGAACGTGATTCATGCTGGAGAGCCCCGGGAGACTCACCCTTCGCACCGGCCAGTTACTTCTTCCGCTGAGCATGGATGGATTGGAGAAGTTGGAGTTAGGGTCGAATTTCGTTTGTCAAAACCTTTAGAAGCACCCAAATAATGACCTCAGTTCTGGCAATGCTCAACATTTGGGCGGCGGGAAGAAACGTGTATTCCAACAGGTCACCAGCCACAGGAAACCGGAGGTGGTGGAGAATGGATCTCTCTAAGAATACAAGAGGCAAGGGGTTGGGGATTTAGCTCAGTGGTAGAGCGCTTGCCTAGTAGAGCGCTTGCCTAGGAAGCGCAAGGCCCTGGGTTCGGTCCCCAGCTCCGGAAAGAAAAAAAAAAGAAAAGGAAAAAAAAAAAAAGAATACAAGAGGCAAAGGCTAAGTTGAAGAGGAACTGCAGGCTGGACATCTTTAGCCGGCTGCAGGTAGGAAAATAGACAGTCTGTGACACAGGAAGTAAAGGGCACAATCTCTTCGCCATCTCTTCACCAGCCATAATTAGCACAGTGCGCTGAACTGGGGTCCAGAGACTAAAATGCTGCCTACTCTAAAATGGCTCTGTGACTCTAAGAGGGTTAGAAACCAGGGACTAAGCTGAGCTGACTTACTTTGTAGGGGAGGGCAAGAGGTCCTGAGGTCAGGACTGGGAATCATGAAATAAAACAGAGCCAACAAAGTTCCCTTGCCTCACAGTCGCCCAGCTCCCCTAAGCTCCCGGTAGCCTATGGCCTGGGGCTCTGCCTCACCGCTGGCCAATCTGCTCAGAAGACAGAGACAGGGAGGGGAAGCTAACCTTTTTAATTCACCAGCTCTGATATCATAGTGTAGCTTTCTGAGAAGCCACAACTTTGTTTGCAGGTACCACTTGGACAGTAAAATGTCCCGGGCTTCACGCACACAAACACACACAGTTCACCCACGCTAGGATGCGCCAAGTCTTGGCTGTAGCGCCTGCGCAGAGGTCTTTGTTGAAACCCAGGATCCCTCCGCCTTTAGACCGCTGGCCCCTGGGGGCCCAATCCTAATGCTTTCTCTGTGCTGTGCGTCCTGGGGTGCCCTGGAGGACTGGGGACTTAAGTGGCGTGCAGAGCGTTTAATGGTGTCCGTAAAGATCGAACAAGCGAGTAAGTGCTCGGGATTTTCTTGAAGGGCATCAATACCAAGCACCTTGGAAGAGATGAGCTGATAGGCAATGCTGTTGACCAGAGAGAAGGGGCGTGCCCAGGGCGGAGAGGGGCGTGTTCGGGGGCGGGAAGAGGTGTGTCTAGAGTGGACTAGGGCGGACTTGATCCCTGCCGCAGATGCCCGGCTTTGGAATCGGCGCCGGCACTATTCTGGTGCAGGCGAACTCTCTTGCTGGTGGCCTCTGGACCGCGCGATGACTGGACGGTGAGTGATGCTCAGACTGCCAAGGTAGTGGGCGTTCTTGGAGCACCCCACCCTCGACCCTGGGGTCGCGATCAGTCAGGGCGCTAGAGCATGAGCACTTGTACCCGCGACCGGCCGCAGTGCGCGAATCTCCTCCTCCTGCCAGCCTGGCGCACTGCGGGCTTCCAGCCAAGGCTGAGGGTGGCAGGGCGCCTAACATCTCCTAGGATAAGGCACTTTACGGACTAAATCTTAGCAGGACACGTGAATCCAACGGCCGGCTACAGTTGTACTCACCTCGTCCTCCTGTCAGCCAGCTTCCTAGAGACATGATCTTAGAGGCGGGAAAGGGTTTCAGCAGGACCTTAAGATTTTACAGCTGGAAAGCCAACACTAGGATGGTTACTCATCCAGACACTTGTTTCTCGCTGTTGGTGCAGTGGACCATAACCAAAGAGCTACACAAGATGCCACTCACTTCTAGTTTCAAGGCTAAACTCCACCTGTCTCCGGATTCTTAGGGGCCCTTTTTCCTCTTTGAGTTCCCCATTCCCTCCTCAGCACCTCGCTATCTCTCAGGAGCCTGAAGCCCAATGTCAACAGCGGTTATTAGTGATGAAGCTCTAGGACCATAGTTGTTTAACTGGTTTGCCAGGGTCATACAACCCGGCCAGGGTAAGCTTTGAGCCCAGGCTCTTAGGAAGGCTGTTGTTTAATCTAAAAGTATGTTGAAGAGAATATTTGAAATTGTCTTTATTTATTATTATTATGTATGAGACAGACAGATACACATGCACAGGTGCAAGCATGTGCGCGCGCGCGCGCACACACACACACACACACACACACACAGAGAGAGAGAGAGAGAGAGAGAGAGAGAGAGAGAGAGAGAGACCACATGTACAGGTGTGTCTGTCTGTGTATGCTCTGGGTCACATGCATGCCATGCTGCATGTGTAGAGGACAACTCTGTGGAGTCATTTCTCCCTGTCCACTTTTCCATGACTTCTGAGGATTAATCTTAGGTCCTGAGGCTTCCGCAGCAAGAGCTGTTACACATAGAGCTGCCTTGCCAGCCCCAGCCCTTGAAACTGTTTTAAAGTAAACTCTCAGCAAATTGGAAGTGGCTGCTGGCCTAAAGCCTTTGCAGTTTCCCCAAATTTGTAGTTCCCCGAATCTCCTTCCTGCCTAAGGGGTTTCCCCTGGGACTTGCCCTGAGATAGAACTGGAGCTCTGCCCACTCCCTTGCTTGACCTTTAGTGGCAAAGATGGCTATGGTAAGCCCTCTAGATGCAGTCCTGAGAAGAGCCCCAGGGACACTCTATACCAGCTGCCACTACAGCTAGCTAACTCAAGGCTGAGAGATGGCACAACAGTTGAGGTCACACACCAAGTCAGTGACAAAGAAAATCTCAGCCAGAATGTTTCTCTTGAGTCGCAGCAGACATTCTCAGCCTGGGATCTGGGACAAGTGGACACAGGTATCCTGATTCACTTACAGTTGTATGACTATCTGTGTGTGTGTGTGTGTGTGTGTGTGTGTGTGTGTGTGTGTGGTGTGGTGGTGTGTGTGGTGTGTGTGTGTCATGTGTGGTAGTGTGGTATGTGTGTGTGTGTGTGTGTGGTGGGTGTATGTGTGGTGTGTGGTGTGGGGGGGAGTGTGGTGTGTGTGTGGTGTGTGGTGTGTGTGTGTGTGTGGTGAGTGTATGTGTGGTGTGTGTGTGTGTGTGTGTGGTGGGTGTATGTGTGGTATGTGGTGGAGGGGAGTGTGGTGTGTGTGTGGTGTGTGTGTGTGGTGGGTATATGTGTGGTGTGGTGGTGTGTGTGTGTGATGTGTGGCAGTGTGGTGTGTGTGTGTGTGTGTGTGTGAGTGTGATGGGTGTATGTGTGGTATGTGGTGTGGGGGGGAGTGTGGTGTGTGTGTGTGTGTGTGTGGTGGGTGTATGTGTGGTGTGTGTGTGTGTGTGTGTGTGTGGTGGGTGTATGTGTGGTATGTGGTGTGGGGGGGAGTGTGGTGTGTGTGTGGTGTGGTGTGTGTGTGGTGTGGTGTGTGTGTGTGTGTGTGGTGGGTGTATTTGTGGTGTGTGTATGTGTGTATGTGTGCACAATCACATTCACACATTTTTCTTGTTCTGGGGTGAAGGTATTATGTTTTCAGAATCCACATCCCAAGGGAATTCTAAGACCTAGCAACTTGTCTCAGGAGAAACCTCTCCAGCAGCCGCACATGGTGCCCAGACTAGGCCAAAGGTCACATGTGTAAAACAGATATTACAGTGTCGAGGACAACCTGGCAGCAGCTTAGCACCAAGTAGTCAGGGGGTCTGCTCATCTGGGCTGCACTCCTGGACCCAGGCGATTTGAGGATCTGGCCCCCAAACCATAGCTGGGAGGATTAACTGTTTCCACAAATCTGTCTCAGCCATAGGAAGGGAGTGAGCCTGGATTGGAGTGGTGGGGACACAGGGCCGGGAAGTATGAGTGGGAAGGTTGGAAATGACTTTATTACCTCAGCTTACAGGAAAGAACACTGGAGGGCAAGGGCAGAAACCAGCAATCTGTCCTGCAGGTGTGTGGGTGGGGCCCTGCCTCTAGGCTGCAATTTACCTCAGGAAGTCACAAGGGAGGAGAGATAGCTGCAGCAGGGCCAGGGACAAGGACCTGGGTTTTTGGAAGAAGGGAAACATTGATAAGGAAGCCTACATGGCAGAACAGGTTCATATAAGGTCACGAGGACCGATGGGGTCATACGGTAGAGGTGGCCTTGCTATTAATTGCTGTTGTGGGAAGGGAGATTGTGATGGCTGTGCTTTGTCTGACTTCCCTGGATCCCTATCACCTCCAGCTGGCAGTGTACACAGCCTCTCCGGCTTTCCCAGATGGTGGGGCTGAGCAGCCTAGGCAGGAGTAGGAGGGGTGTGGCTGACCAGAGGTGGATAACGTCAGGGGACCTGAGAAGAGAGGCCATTGCAACTGAACAGCAGGAGAGGGCAGCAGCTGCAAAGTGGCTGCCTGCTGTTTATCGAGGTGGCTATAGAACTAAGGACAGACAGCCTGTATCCAGCCAGATCCCCTCAGCGGACAGCTGGCTGCTCTCTGGGGAAGCTCCGGCTCTGTGAGGGCTGACAGGTGCTGGAATGATCTTTTAGAAGCTCATTGTTTTCAGTGTCTGTGCTCCTGTCCCCAGCGTTAGGAGCAGGGACCACAGGCTTCCCAGTTGCACGGGGCAGTGTAGCCTGCATCTGCCTCCCTTCTGGCATAGCGGCAGCCCTCCCTGCTCCTCCCTTGGCCGTGTCTGGCCCTGATTCCTTTGTCTTGCCACTTTATTTCTTATTTGGTTTGCATTGCCAAATCAAATTGTGCCCGGAAAGGTTAGAACAGAGTCGGCCAAGCTCTCTGGTTTCACTGACCAACTTATATTTTACTTTAGATGTTGACCCAATGCCCATATTGCCAAGTGAGGACAGCACTACCTACATTCACCACAGTTTGGGCAGGGCCCTCTACAGACTGAAAAGCAGGCTGCCCATTGGCTCATGATAAAAGGCTGCTAGATGCACTCAAGTTCATCTCCAGGGGTATTATATCAAGTATTCCGCTCCAGGGGTATCTGTCCCCTTGCTCCTTCTGCCGCCAATCCAGAGGGGCTAGACCCACAGTGATGTAAAGAGTGAGGATTGGCCTTCCGTGGGAAAGAAATGGAAGAGGGGCCTGGACCTAGGAGTTGTAAAAGCTTCTGTGGCCTTTGTCGCTCCACAGCAGGCTGTGTGCCCGCCGTCGCTGCCTCCGCATGCTGGCAGAACAGAGCAATCGCTGAAGCAGAAAGTCTGGACAGCTCACCCATTGTCTGTTCACAGAGGGGAGGTAGCCAGGTATTCAGGGAAGGAGCCTGAGGCTCCTCTGAGGGGCAGAGAGAGCATCTATCTGCCAGAGAATGAGCTTGGAGGCCTGAGCTGTGTCTGCTGGGGTGTAGGGGGCGGGCAGGACCAGGACAAAGGCTGCTGGGGGAGGGGAGTGGCCTTGCTGAATTGACCTGTCCGGTTATATCAGGGGCTGCTTTTCAGACTTGCCCGGGTGGCAGGCCAGGCCAGCTATATCCCCTCCTCACCTACGTCTTCCAAGAAGCATCTAACTGCGCGTTGAGTTCCAAATAAGATTATGGTGTTTTATTGCAAAAGAATGAAAGTAGGCCATTGGAGATGCTTGGGTTTGGACACCTTGCCCAGGGAATAGGGAAGTTCAGCACTAAGGAAGCCATTTCAAGAGAATGACCCAAATAGAGAGACACTGCCCTCTGCTTCCTGGCTGGAGTGGATGTGCACCCTCCTCTCTCTCTCCCTGACAACAATAATCTCTAAGTCACCCCTTAGGCTATTGCAACTCACTGAGACACTGTGGGCTGGAGAGTGACTGACAGCAGGCTTCCATCAACCCAGTGAAGGATCTTAAAGGCACAACACTGTTCGTTTGCTACCAAACCTGTAGTCAGAACCTGTGCCCCAACTCAGCTATGGCCGCCCGTCTCAGTACACAGATTCAAAGACTCAAGTTGAAAGTAGAAAATTGAACTTGGGGCACACCTTTAATCCCAACACTCAGGCCCAGGCAGGCAGATCTCTTGAGTCTCAGGCCAGCCTGGTCTACAGAGTGAGTTGTAGGACAGCCTGGGCTATTAGACAGAGAAACCCTGTCTCACAAAAAGAAAATAAAAAACAGAAAAGGGGGAGGGGATTTATTCAATGTGACCACATTGGGAAGAGAGGTGACAAAAGCCAGAGAACTCCATAAGTCCATTTTACCTCCAGGATCCTGAAGTGCAGTGGAAATTTGAACAGAGGGTCAGGGATATGCACTTTTAATTAGTCCTGGATAAGGTGTGGTCCTGCCCACCTTTGACCCAGTCTTGCCTGAGCTTCAGTTTGATCCTGTAAGGTTGTGTAACAAGTTATTAGGACTCTGTAAAATCTCTTTCTGAGAGAGAAATTCTCCTCTGGTTCCTCTTTCCCTTCTCCCAGCATGAGCTTTCTGGGGAAATTCCCATTTATTGAGGTCTATTGTTTCAATAGTCCTATAGTTAGATGGAAAGATACAGCGCATCTCTAGAAGATCTTTATTTCTGCAAGGCTGGTTAAACAAACAAGGAGGGGGAGTCTGTGGGACATCCCAAAGCTCCAACTCTCGAGCTTAGTGGGAATGGAGTAGGTGGTACCACTCAGGAAGTTTTTGACATCCAGGGAAAACAAGTGACTCACTGAAGGTCATGAAGCTGATGAGAGCTAAGTCACATGTTGTTCCGGTGTAGAGGCTGTTTTGCTAAGGACCCTAGGCCCCTCCTCCGTGAGACCTATAGCCTATAGTTGCAACCTATAGTTGCTAGAGACTATTTTGTTGAAATGGCCCTCCTTACCCTCAGACTCCTGCCCCTCCTGCATCATGATTATGTCTCCGTGTCCTCCCATGGATGCTGTGCCGTACTCCTTCCCTGCCAAGCTTCTCTGTTTACCTATCCTATATGAAACCAGGGCCTTCATCCTATCAGAGACACTTGGCATACTGGGTGTGTCCTCAGGGACCTGCTGAGGGGAAATAAGGGAAGAATAAACACCAAACTAGCACTTGGTGCTCTGGTGAATGAGCTCTCTGCCAGCTGCCTTACTGTCAACCAAAGCGGTCCCACTAAGTTTCACCTGAGGACATTTTCCATTTGAATAAAGAGCACTGCAGCTGAGGAAATGTCCCAGCCAATGGAGAGCAATATTCCTATTGCAGAGATGGAAAAGTCAAGGCTCAAAAGACAAGGCATGCACCTGCAGCTGCCCAGGTCTTAGTAGCTCCCAGCCCTTGGGAAGGCCCACCTGTAGGAAGGCCTTTAACTTGAAGGAAATTCTTCTTGTAGGTGTTTCTACTGTGAACTGAAAGAAAGGAAGTGTTCTCGTTCTGAGGGGAGAGTAAAGATACTGTCAACTAAGGCAGGCCACAAGTCTGAAGCCACAAACTAGTCCCATACTTGTCTTGCAAGCCTGTACTTATTTGATCCCCACTCCCCAACCCCTCCTCTCCCCCACACCCTCTCTCTGATTAACTATTGTCTCCTCTCCCTCTCCCTCTCCCTCCCCCACTATCTTATTTACTATGTAGACTTTACTGCCTAGATTTCAATATGACCAAGCTGGCTGGTGTCAAACTAATAGAGATCCACTGACCTCTGCCTCCCTAGTGCTTGGAATTATTTTCTAATTTAAATCTATTAAATGTATAGAATTTTAATGGAACACTTCCTGATGTTAGTCCGTCTGGAATGGGTTATGCTACAGTAAGAAATGCCTGAAACACCGGTATCTTAGCCCAGCAGAGATGGTTTCTCTTGCCAAATGCAAATTCATTGTGGATGGATCAAGGATCTGATCCACAGAGTCCCTCAGGGTCGCAGGCTGATGTTATAGTGGCTGCATCCTTAGGACATGTATGTGGCTTTCCAGCTGACTGTGGCAATAGACCATCACTGGTTCTTTTTCTTTAAAATTGGATTTTATGGGGCCTGGAGAGATGGCTTGGTGATTAAGTATGCATACTGCTCTTCCAGAGGACTGGAGTTCACAGGTTGAAATCTAGGTTCCATATGTGAGAGAATCTGAGATTCTGCCTTTCCCAGTCTGCCTTAGTTTGCTTTACATCACAATCTCCAGCTCCATTCATTTTGTATCTTTCTTACCACTGTACGTCTATGGCAATAGACAGAAACTGGTGCTTTTCCTTAACAAGAACAACAAGAGATTCATGGGTGCACTGATTTAGAACCCCTTGGGCATATACATAGGAGTGACATAGCTGGGTCATGTGCTGCTAGTTTGTTTTTATTTTCCTTGAAGCTCCATATTGGTTTCCATCATGAGCGCACAGACTGGCTTTCCCACCAGTGGGAAATAAGAGGCCCTTGGCCCCACATTCTTGCCAGTATTTGTTTTCTAGATGACAACGTTCCAACTGCTTTTGTTTGCATTTTTCCAATGGCCAAGGATGTCCAATGCCTTTTCGAGTATTTATCGGCCATTTGTACTTCTTATTTCAAGTCTGGTTCCTTAGCCTTTTTGTGGATTGGATGGTTCTGATTTCAGCGTGTAAGGTGTTTGGTTCTTCATGTATCCTAGATATACATTGTACAATTGGTAGAGATTTCCCCCACACTCTCTAGGATCCTTCACCCTACTGTCCATTCCTTTTTCACATAACATCATCTGTCCCTTCTAGAGATTAGTTCATAAGCTATTGGAATTCTTTTCAGGACACCCTTGCTCATAGGACTTGAGTGTTTTACCTGTTTTCCTCTAGCAGTTTTAAAATTTCAGGCCCATTAAAGTCTTGTTTCATTCTTCTACACATAAGAAGTTAGTCTTGCTAGGTAGGCTGTCTTCCTGCAATGTTTGGTTTTGGTAGACGCTGTCATCAAAATTTTGTTGGCTGTAGCTGTGTGTTTTATTTCTGGGTCACTTGTTCTGCCCACGGATCTAGGATCTGCTCAGCTATTCCTGATGTGACGGCCGTGGGATCCCGTGAGGTGGTTATGCCGTCAGCACTGCTCATCCTCCCAAGGACCACTTAGACTATTTGGGTCTGTATGGATGTTAGAGTTGTTTTTCCCAGTTTTGCGAAGGATGCCCTTGAGGTGTGAGTGAGGATTGTATTGAATGTGTGCATTGTCTTTGGTAATGTAGCCTCTTTCACAACACTAATATTTGTGAAATAATTGGGAATAGTAGGTTGGCCAATCCGTGGTGGCCAGCCTATAGCCAATGTTATAGAAGCATTTCCAGTAAAAGCAAGAGCAAGACAAAGGTACTGTCTTTCTCTTTTATTCAAAATATAGTATTTGAAGTCATAGAGAAAACAGAAAGAGAAAAGAAAGGGAACACAGTGATACAGATTGGAAAGGAAGAAGCCAATCATTCCCATTTGCTACAACATAGTCCTGTCCTTAGAATACTCTGAAGAATCTCCAGGAACCTCTCAGAACGAATACACCACACTCTCAGCAAAGTCACAGGGTAGAAAAGTTGGCCAAAAAAAAAAAAAATTCTAGAAAACCATAGCAGACTTGCCAAGGAAGAAATCAGAAAGAAGAGCAACACTCATGACAGCCTCTAAAAACCAAAATATGTAGGCATCCTCATGAAAATGGGTAGACTGGGAAAATACTACAGCAAGTGAGGCAGCCCAGGTTTGGAGAGATAAAAACTGCACATTTGTTCTCATACATAGAGCCTCACTTCTAATTATCCCGCATGTATGCTCATGTGGGGGTGACTGTGGGTAGCTGTCAGAAAACTGGTTGTTAATGAGCCATCAGGAAAGTGAGTCACACAAGTCCTTTTTGCAGAAGAAAGGTAACATGACCCCAAGTTCAGGGAGCTGGGAAAGGCTGCTAATCATTTGACATAATTGTTCTGGGGTAGCAAGTGTTTCTGCCCAAAGCACCAAACTTTAAGTGGCGGTATACTAACCCATAAAAACCCAGATTTCAGCTGGGCATGGTGGCCCACACTTTTAAGCCCAGCACTTGTGAGGCAGAGGCAGACAGATCTCTGTGAGGTCAATTCTAGCCTGGTCTACAAAAAGTCAGGGACAGCCAGAATCCCTGTCTTGAAAAACCAAAGCAATCCCAACCAAACCAAACAAACCAGATTTCTGGTTTCAAGATCTACAATTTGAAAAGAGGAACGTGTCCCCAGTTCCCTGTGGACTCTCTAACAACTGTCCCTAAAATTAGCCCTCCCTTTAACCCTGGACATGGCTACAGTTTCTGTTTTCCTTTCTTAGATATAATCTCATTCGGGAGCCCAAACTGGACTTCCATTTGCAGGGATCCTCCTGTCTCAGTTTGGGATTACAGGAACGAGCCTGACTTAGATTTTGTATTACTGCTGTATGTCCGACTCTGGAAGGACTGACCTACTTTGTCTTCCCACAATGGGCCATAGAAAAGTGCTGAGGCAGAAGGGCATCAACCCCCCCCCCAACACACACACACGCACACACACACACACACACACACACACACACACACACACACACACCCCTGTGCACTGGTGCCCCTAGGAGCATCACTTAATCAAATAGGATTATAAATATTGAAGAAGCCCCAGGTCAGAAACTGGGCCCCACCCTGGCCAAGGCTTGCTCTGCTTCTGTGTGCTGCTGGAGGAACAGCTAAGGATCAGGAGAGACTCTTTTGGTGCCTAGCACTTCACAAGCCATGTGAGAGGAAAACGTGTCAGGCACTCTGAGGCTGTGTAGGTCTGCTTTCCCACCTCCTCGATGCTGGATGCTGGAATGCTGTCTATGTGCTGCTTAGGAGAGGTGAAATGCAGGGGCATTTTTTTCCTCAGTGCTGGGTTGCCGGGCTGCCAACAGGCCACTCAGGGAAGGTGAAACACGGTCTAGGATAGGGGGTCCCCCAAAGGTGTTTCCAGGTGAAAACGGGGGGGGGGGGCGGGACAGAGGCTGAGGTTCTCAAACTTCTGTGAACCTAGACTCAGCTGGGGACTGGGAGGAGTTGGGAACCAGTAATAAGCTGGGGTTGAGGGAATCTGGCTCTGAATGAGCGCTAGGAGCACAGAGGGGCCTTCTAAGGGGAGACTTAGGCCAGACTCTGTATAAAGAAAGCCTCCCCCTACCACCGATGGTGGTCCTTGATGTAGGAGACAGTCTTTGCTTGTCCAAACTGCTTTATTCATGGCAGATGAAGATGCATATATCTTATTCAGGGTGAACCAGAGATTAAATACCATTTGTAGGAAGAGATGCCCAGGAATGGAAGCTCATTGGGTAAACACTCTAGATACCTCATTAGCATGGAGACCTCTAGGTTCTGTGCTACCCATGTGACCAGTTGTCATGGTCCTCTTAGCGAGGTGTCGTGGTCAGGACAGGAACCTGGTCAGGAGCTAGTTCAAACTCATGCTGTTCTCAACTATGAGCTCTAGAATTATGAGATCTACCAGGGTTCTGAACTTGCTACTACCTTACCAGTTCTGTCTGGTGGCACTGTCCATGGCCCCACAGGGCTGTGTGTGGTGGGCAAAGTGGGGCTTCACGAAGGACATGGCAGACACTGGATGGAAATGCAGAGGAAAGCAAGGGAAACTCTTCATCATTTCTGAGTGAACTCTGTCCTTCCTGTAATGAGTGTGCACCATGTGTCCCAGGAACCAGTGCAAACCCAGAAACCCCAACACAGGGCACTCCCCAGAGCTGAGCATTTCTGCTCAACAGCGGTTAGGGAAGGAACACACCCACATTTTCAACAAGCCAAGCAAAGGGAACTGACTCTATTTTGAATCCCCTGTTGCTGGGCCAACAAGAATACACAGGGAATTCCCAGCTTTGCTCTCATTTGGGGCAGTGCTGTGGTACTAGATAGGTCAAAGTCTGCCCCACAAAGGGCCTGGCTTCTCCCTGGGCCATGGCTTTAGAGTGGGCAAAGCTGTGTTGATGGGATAGTTCTAAGGTTACCTTTAAACCCAAATCCCCCAGTTCCTCCCATTTCTCCCAGCCAATAGTAATTCTCCTGCTTCATCAAATATCCTCTTAGGGATGATGAGGTTAACAGGCATGGAGTCAGGGGGATGAAGAGTAGAGTTTGCATTGGTACTGAGGGTGTGCTGGGCTTCATCTTACTGCCCAGCAAACAGAAAGGACCCTCAGTCAGGGTCCTCGGCCAGAAAGCAGTAACTCTTGCCTATCTCTACTTTCTATAACCGGAAGAACCATAGTCCTGAATTATTAAGTGGGAAAATGTAGAAATAAATAGCTGGCAAGTTTTAAACTGGATGCCATTCTGAGGAGCTGGATGAAGTCTAACTATCAGACTTCTTCCTGCCTAGGCACAAAGAATCCATGTCCCTTACATGCACACTCTATGTATGACACACCTGTTAGAGTCACTTAGAAGCCATGTCTGTTGACAGACCGGCTGTCAGGGTATCAGTGCTTGAGTTTAAGGAACTTAAAACTCTTGTTTACTTGTTTGAATTAATAATGTAGTCATTAAATGTCCCAAAGGCAGTTGTGCTGTCTAGCCAGACACACCAGAGGGAAGCGAAATGATGAAATTCTTCACGCATTAAGAAATAATTAGGTGTTACGTTGCTAGGATCTGGTAAAAATGAGTCTTCTGTCCGCAAATATTCTGACAGAAAAATAATCCATGTGATGTTTTCGTTTGTTTTTGTACCTAAAACTTTATAAGTTGTGGCCACAACCCAGTCAGGTTTATATCTAAGCTGAGCAGGCATTCAATCACAGGCTATGGGAACCGTCACCGTCTTGGGATCCCTTGGGGGAATTCAGAGCATACCTACATGTGACAGGGGATAGTAACTGTAATTCAAAGGAAGCCAGAAGGAAAGAAAGGATCTTGTACGTCATATTTCCTGAAGGCAGTATGTTCAGGCATGAGGGCCCTCACGCTTCCATGGTTGCAAGTGGCAAAGAGACAGAGAGAGCTTGAATGTTGAGTCTGCCACAGAATCTGGAGGCTGGACACAACTCCACATGGCTGGACATGGGTTAAGAATTTTCCAGGAGCCATATAGAGTAGAAAAGTTCAGAGACCAGATCAGCCATCCTGACTCCTGCATTTAAAGAGTACCCTACTGTTGTTCATTGTGATTTTTGGCTTCACCCCTATCCTGTTTTCCCAGGACAAGAGGTAACGTTGGTTAATGTTTCATAGTGTTGTAAGGACCAGACAATTCACAGAACTGCTCCGTAGCTCACATGGAATAAACGAGATCTAGATGAAGCCCCGTCCCCGAGGGGGCTGGACCAAGGGAGCGGACTCCAAAGTAATTGGTGGGATCACCACCCCAGCTCAGTACGAAAGCAAGAAAGAGGACCAGACTAGCTTTGGAAGACTCTAGAAAAGCCTAGAAGTTGTCATCCAGAATGCTCACCTAAGAGAAAAGAGTGTGTGGCTTAAAATGTTTAGGAACTGATCTAGAATTTTGGAGAACTCGTAGAACTTTCTGGAGGGACAGGCAGGCTATCTCCTTGACCTGATGCTTCCAACTTTAACCAGCCAGTGTGTCGTGAGGATGGATAAATGTCCGCCCTAGGAATATCGGTGCTGGACAGCACTGAATGTGGCTCCCCTTGCTCCCCGACCGTCACACCTGCCCTAGGTAATCAACTTGACACAAGCCAGAGTTATCAAAAAGGGGGAACTTGAATTGAGAAAATGCCTCCATCAGATCCAGCTGTAAGGTATTTTCTTAATTAGTGGTTGATGAGGACGGTCCCTGCCCATTGTGGAGGGTGCCATCCCTGGGCTGGGGGCCCTGTGTTCTGTAAGAAGGAAAGCTGAGCAAGGCATGCTTGATGAACAAGCCAGTAGGTAGCACCATTGCTTCTGCACCAGCTTCTGTCTCCAGGTTTCTGCTCTCAGGTTCCTGTCCTGACTTCCTTTGATGATAAACAGTGATGTGGAAATGTAAGTCAAATAAATGCTTCCCTTCCTAAATTGTGTTGATCAATCATAAGTCTAACTAAGACAGCGTCCCTTGTCATCCTTCTGGCAGGTGACTTCCGGGTCTGAGGAGAGTTGAAGATGAAGGAAGATTGCTCGCCCAGTTCTCATGTGCCCATCAGCGACAGCAAGTTCATTCTAAAGTACGTTTGAGTGTGCAGTGTTGGGGTGAAGGGAGCTCTGCAGCCCTCTGTGGCCTTCTCCTGCATGGGGGGCAGGATGTTGGTGCTAGAACTCTTCAGATGTGGCACTGTGCCCTGGGGACAGTGGCCAATCCTTTTGTTGGGGGGCTGCCCCTCTTTGGAGATCATGGAATTCTTTGAGAAATGTATTTGCACAAGAAGGGGGTGACCATGGAGCTCTACAGGGACAGTATTTAATGTGTTGACAGACTAGAATTATTTGAAAACTCTTGCAGTTTAAAAACAATTTAAAAATCCAGTTGTGGGTTTTAATGAAAAAGTATACTTTATTGACATATTTTAACTTTGCTTATTTTTTATTTACTCTGTCTCATAAAAACTTCTTAGAATATTTTCTCTGAACTAAAGAGAAGCATATTGTTATCATACTTATTTATGTGATTTTGTGTGTGTGAGGTGTGTGTGTGTGTGTGCATTTGTGTGTGAGTGTGTGTGTGTGTGTGTGTGTGTGTGTTGGGTGGGATGTGCCTGCCACAGCAACTATTTGAAGGTCAGAAACAACCTACAGGAACCACTCCCTTTGTCCACCGTGTGGGTCTCAGGGCTCGAACTCAGATCGCCAGGTTTGGCAGCCATCCTGCCAGCCTGAGAAGCTCTTTTTTAAAAACAGTTTTTTTTTTAATTTTTATCTTTCATTTTTGAGTCCTGAGCATGAATACTTTCTAAAATTGGGCATGATTAACTTCCCAGACCTGTGCACTTCCCAGTACTTTTGTGTCCAGCCTTTGCACATTTGTGGCACGGGACAAATGCAGCATGGAGTCCTCACGTAGCGCTGCCACTCAGCAGCACATGGTTACCCCTGTTGTTCCCAGTCTCCGCATCATGCACAGAACCTAAGCCCCAGGGTGTCATCATTCTCCTGTGCTGTGAGCGGGGTTGAGGAGGCTGTTTGGAAGGTGATAGAGCAGCAGGGTCCAGCCAGAGACCGTGTCCAGAAAGTCAGAGCACTCTAGCTGATAAATGCCACACACACAGCGTACCAGCCCCCGCTGATTCCATGTTGACAGGCAAGCATCTTGGATGCTAGGTTCAGTAAGTATACCTTGCTACCTTTACCTGCCGTCTTCCCCTTTCCAACCTCTGTGAGATTGAAAACTCACCTGCATGTTTCATACCCCATAACCCCTTAGCCTAGACCTATGGCTCTGCTGATTTTCCTTGTCCTGACCACCCCCTGGACAAAGTCGCTTCCCAGTGTGCTGGGAGAACGTGTTTGAGGAAAGTGGCCTGCTTGGACCCTGTCACCCTCATCCCAGGACTGACCTCTGAACAGTCAAGACAGGGAGCCAGCTGGTAATCCAAGCCACCGAGGTCTCTGGAGGCAGCGGGTAACAGGAGAGCACAGGGAGGTTGTTAGGACTGACTGCCCATAGGCAGTACTGACCATGCATACACACCCTGCAGAGAACATGCATACATGCTCCATAGTGAACATGCACACACATCCTGTAGTGAACATGCCCACATGCCCTGTAGTGAACATGCACACATGCTCTATAGTGAACATGCATACATGCTCCATAGTGAACATGCACACACACCCTGTAGTGAACATGCACTCATGCCCTATAGTGAACATGCACACATGCCCTGTAGTGAACATGCAAACATGCTCTATAGTGAACATGCATACATGCTCCATAGTGAATATGCACACACACCCTGTAGTTAATATGCACTCATGCCCTATAGTGAACATGCACACATGCCCTATAGTGAACATGCACACACACTGTATAGTGAACATGCTCACACACCCTACAGTGAACATGCACACACACCCTACAGTGAACATGCACACACACCCTACAGTGAACATGCACACATGTTCTATAGTGAACATGCACACATGCCCTGTAGTGAATATGCACACATGCCCTATAGTGAACATGCACACACACCCTACAGTGAACATGCGTACATACCCTACAGTGAGCATGCATACATACCCTACAGTGAAAATGCACACATGCCCTACAGTGAACATGCTCACATATCTAGTGCTTCCTGTGGGGCGGGAACCTGTCTGGAAATTTTGCTTGTTTCTCAGCACCTTTTCCTCACTGCCCTTCTCACCCAGTTCCTATAAGGGCAGAGATGCAGAGCTGCTGGGAGGGTGATGAAAGGTCAAGTGTCATGGTGGGACAATTGGGTCTCTTGGTTGAGTAGATGTGGTTGACAAAGCTGTACACTACTGCATTTACACATGAAGAGAATGAGGTTCGTGGTATCAATGATGCTTTGCCTGAGGGCGGCTTCTCCACTCACCAAGTGTTCCTGTGTGTCTGTGTCTTTGTAGGTCAGAGCTCTTAAGCCTGCTTAAAACCTACAACTGCTACCACGAGGGCAGGAGCTTCCAGCTAAGACACCGAGAGGTGAGACCTATAACCCTTTTTGCCTCAAAGGCCAGCATCTGTGCTGGCTTTTGTAGATGGCTGGGGTCACCTGCTGTTCCCAGGGTAGTTATGCAGCCTGGCCCTTTCAGTGCCAGTTGGGGAGGCAGGCAAGTAAATGTGGTTAGAGAGGCATTGGTCTTTGACCTGTGCTAGTGAGTGAGGAACTTGTGCCCACCTCAGACTGCTGGCACAAGCACAGGGTGTAATGGGTGGGTCTTGGCTAGGTTTCCCTTCCTCACCCTTGGGTGTTTCTGGGACTGAGATGGTTCTCTGCTGTGGTCTTTATGTCACTGTGACTAAAGAACTGGACGGAAACGTAAATCTTACATATGTGCATGCCCACTCATACGCATGCACACACACACACATCACACACATGTACATATGCATGCATGCACATGTGTGCATGCAAGTGTGCTGTGTGAACACACTGGACAAAAACTTTCCTTTAAGTTTTAGCAAACTTTTCAGGGCATTCTGATAGAAGCTCAAGCTTGAGAAAAATTAACAGACTCCTTTAATCCTGGCATTCCAAAATTGATGCAGGAGGATTACCATGAGTTCATAGCCAGTCTGTGTCACCTAATAAATTTTAAGTCAGCCTGAGCTATATAGAAAGACCCTGAGCTTGGCACTTGGGATTTCCTTCTGTGGAGTAGCTGTGTGGGATAACGCTGGGTAGCTCTGAGGGTGCTGTGAGTTTTTGTGACCACCCAGATGGAAAATAAGTGAACTTTGTGGCTGGCAAAACTCATGCCCGAGAGCCTGTCCGGCAGAGGGCTAACCACAGTAAGGGTCTTGTGTTACTAACTCTAAACCCTTGGGGCAAACTGACTTGATATCCGTGAAACCAGGAAACCCCTTTCAGGACCTTCTGCAGTATTAACAGATACAGTGAGCAGGCAGTCTGAGACCACGTGTGCTTTTTTCAGGGTTAACAACCACCATAGAGGCAAGCCCGCAAGTCCAGAATCTGAGTTCTGGCAGACAGGAATGAGCCCCTGTCATTCATCTACTTAAGCAGTGCAAAAAGTCTCAGACTGCAGTTAGCCATCCAGGATCCCATGTCCCAGGTACTTACTATAGGACAATCCCAGAATGTCCTGTCCTTGGGTGTCACAAGGACAGGCAGGTGGAGGAAGTCACAGTTCCCCGGGGGAAATCTGGACCTCTGGACCACTTTGCCTCTCCTCTAT
This sequence comes from Rattus norvegicus, assembly GCF_021556685.1. Classification (NCBI taxonomy): domain Eukaryota; kingdom Metazoa; phylum Chordata; class Mammalia; order Rodentia; family Muridae; genus Rattus; species Rattus norvegicus. The sequence continues at coordinate 151,943,430 of NC_141537.1, read as the reverse complement.
TATCACAGGCCTTCTCCTGCAAAGAGCTTGAGGCTCTCAGAAGTTAAGTCTCTAGTTGTGTTATCTGGGGAGATAAAGCACATGCTAACCTACTAGCCTAGAAAAGGAACCCACGACAGACCAGGACCATACCAGCTTAGTGGTCCAGGAGTATTGGCGAGGGATGACTCAGGAGGAGCAGAAATGACTCAAAAGCAGCTGTTTCACTAAGAAGGCCACCCGAGCATGGGCGGTGACTCATGAAAGTTCCCTTAGGAACTGTATACAACTTATAGGTAGGAAGACTCAACTCTCCTCAGCCGGTCAGAATCCCCTCCCCCAGCAGCTGATATACATATTCACAAATACACACACATATATATATATATACATACACGCCTATGCATACATATACACATATATATACACATATACACATACATACACACGCACATGCACATGCATGCGTGGTGCACCCACACACATATATACATACACACATATGCATAAATATACACACATATATGCACGTATACACATACACATACACACCTATATACTCATATGTATACATATACACATACATACACACATATACATACACGTATATGCATACATATACACACATATACACATACATACACATATATACTCATATGCATACATATACACACATACACACACACACACACACACACACACACACACACACACACACACATCCTTGGGGAGGATGCTGGTGAATCTGGAGTTTCCTAGACACGCACAGTTTGTTTGCTTCTGGAATCCCTTGAGCCTCCCCTCTCCCTCCTGGAGAGGATGGTTCAATTCACAGGACTTTGGAGTAAATGAAGCAGGATGCTGTGGTTCCGAAGACGGAGGTTGTTTCCGGCATATGATTTAGAACTCACTGGAGGCAGGAATTGGGTATCACCAACTAGATCTCAGACAGGGGGCAGTTTGTTACTCTTGATCCCTAGGCTATAAGGTACCTTCAACGCTGAGGTGCTCACCACTCGGGCGTGCCCTGGAAGAGACAGACCCTCCCGGTTGTCAGAAGCCTTGCTTGCTGGTAGCAGCTCCGGCCTGACTGTTCAGTTTGGGGACAGACTCCCTCTCTGCCATGTGGGATGCCTGTAGGGAATGAGGTAATCTGTGGGTGGGGCCACACTGTGGGGCAACTGTTTCCCACGGACCTTTCTAAAAGCTAGGGGGAGCAGTCTCGCTGGAGACTGGAGAATGGTGTGCCAGCCCCCGCTACCGTAAACTAGCCTTTGGTAATTTGCTTCTGTCACAATGAAAAGCGTAGAAGAGTCAGTACCTTTTGAAGTTGGCTGTCTTCCGGAAATGCTGATATATAAACCTATTTGGGGTGATCAGAGACTAACTAATCCTACACAGGCTGTCTGATCAGGATTTCCCGACGAGCCTCGATACTAACCATTTAGTGGTTCATAGTCTCCCCCTGGTGGTCATGTGCCACACTGCATTCTGTTTTATTATCTTCTGGATTTCCACTGTGTGAGATACTCTGACCCTTAGAAGGATGGGACTGCCCCCTCTCTTGGGCCTGGAAGATGAGTTAATCCTGAAGTAACCCTCGACCCTTCCATCCTGAGCTCTTTCACAGCTGTTCCCTGGGAGCACAAAGTGTATATTAGACTGCCCTGTGCTCAACAGCTTGGGTACACCGCCTTCCCCAGATCTTTAGTGGACCCCACTGGGTGGAGCCAGGTGTGGCGCGGCGCTGTGGGGCAGAGAACTTTCTCAAGTTGTCACTTAGCACCTTCCACATGGGAGAGTATTTCAGCAAGTTCCCTGACTGTCTTACAGCAGCATGACTTCTGAGTCGGTGTAACAGTCACTAATGCCATGTCACTTGTCAGGTGTCCCCCCCCCCTCCAATTTCATAAAGAGGCTGGGGGTAGCCGCCCACGTAGTCTCCAGCCAGGTACCCCCTCTGCGGTTGGTCAGTCTTCCTATGATGCATGGGGACATTGTGCCTAGGGACTGTCTTAGAGGAAGTCAGTTTGAGGCTACTGAGGGGAGCTGTAACCTCTATCCATAGCCACGTATCCAGATTTCCAACTCCTGTTAAGGGCGAGGGATCGCATTGGTGTCCTGCATTTTACAAATAAGAAAACCAGACAAATCGCTTGTCTGAAATGTTTTCTGTTTGGTGTGTGACTTGCATTCTGATTCTGCGAACACACATGTGAAAGAGGGCATCAAAGTGGTTAAAGTCCTTCTTTTCCGAGACCCTTCCAGCCTGAGTGTTGTCAGCTGACTCCTGCCCATATGAGGTGCTGAGCCTTGAGTCCTGATTCTTTTCCAACCTCCAACACCACACCTACCCCTCTCAGAAAGGAAACCCTCCCATCACCACCCCTGGCCTTCACCCTCTTGCTTGGTAGATACCTCCAGCAGCTGACATCTTCTGGGCCGTGGGGACTCAGTGCTGGTCTGGATTTCCAAAGCCTCAGGGCATCCAGACTTAGCCAGAATAAGGTGGTTGGACAATTGCCTGCTGTGCTCCTTTCTGTAACTGGGCCTAGGTGAAGCTGGTGGGCACATAGATAAGCAGAGATGAGGCCACTAGGCCCAGACTGCAGGCTGCATTCTGTTTCGGCTCTAAGCATGGAAATTCTCTGATACTGCAATGCACAGGCTCCCTGGGTACCTAGGCAACAGTCCATATGAAACAGAGTAGTACATCTGCTGACACCTCATGTCTTTTGTTGGGCCTCTGGAAATATATGTCTAAAGGTAGAGCATAGAGCCAGGCCCTTCCTTGGAAGCCTTTAAGATAGTGTTTTTCAACCTGTGAGTCATGGCCCCTTGCAGGGTTGAAGGACCCTTTCACAGGAGTCCCCTAAGACCATTGGAAAGCATGAAGATTTACATTATGATTCATCACAGCCACAAAATCACAGTTATGAAGTAGCAACAAAAATAATTTTATGGTTGGGGATCACACAGCATGAGGAACTGTATTCAAAGGTCACAACATTAGGACAGTTGAAAGTCTGCCTTATGGGGCTGAGACCCTTCCCTTGCCCCTTTGCCCTTGGTTTCTTGTGAGACTATGGCAGCCACCCTGAACTGTGTACTCTTGCCACTCAGAGTACAGCCCGCATCTCCTTATTAGAGCAATCTGAGAGGTAGTCATTCCGCCTACACTCACTTTAACCGTGATAAAACTAAGGAAGAGAAACTAAGTCACTTCAAGGTCATGGGCCAGCCAGTCACAAACAGACAGTACCAGTCAAGCTGCATTGTGGGAGCTAGACTGTCATCACCGTTTAAAGAATGGGTCTCCCTAGGAATTAATTGCCCAATCCCTGCAGACCAGGAAGTGTCCACCACAGGAGAGAGAAGCTGGGGAGGTCACAGGACCCTCCATGTTCTTTATGAGTTTTTCTGGGGAGGGGTTAGAGTTCATGAATCACTGGGAGATGCAAATAGAGAGTGCCTAGGATGCTGCTGGGGCGAGAGCTGGAGACGGATGCTAAGGCCTGGCAGGGCTTTCTAGAAGTCCAGCTTTTCAGGTTGGAGGTCTGGTGCCTGTGCCCTGGCTTTCTTCCCAGGGAGTACTCAGGTACCCTGGCCTCAGAAGGCCTCCCCGAGTCCTTGCCCATCTGTCTGTGCACACCCCAGTGACCTGAAGAACCGGTCCTGTTGGGTAGATCTCTTCTATCTGTCTGCTGTTCCTGTGACTTTCCAAAGAGCCAGTCCAGAGGGTTGTCAGTGCCGGGAGCGGGCAGTGTGGGCTGTAGGCTGCTGAAGCAAGGAGAACTATCTTCTAGAGACTCGGACTGGTGCCTCTTCTCTCTAGGCCAGGCTGGCCGGCAGGATCTGTTGGGAGGGCTCCAGGCTGTGGCCTTGTCCAGCACTGAGGTAGGCTGTGCCAGCTGACAAATACACCTGACATAGTCATCCAGGCTGGGAGAGGCTGGAGGCTCCTGCCCAGGTGCCCCATGCGATAGCTCCTCTGAAGTTTCCCGAATCGTTGGCAAATGGGGCACAGGCAGCAGAAGGCGGGACCTCATTGCTGCTAATAAAGCAAAAACAACCTATTGTCCAAGAGAAAACCAGTGGTGAGGGTCCACCATGCCTGACACCCTCCTACTTACTCCCCCTCATCATAGAAGCTACATGGGGCTTGGGTTCCCAGAAATCTGAGACCAAGGCTCACTCCCCACCCCCACCCCCACTTATCCTTCCTACTAACACCAAAATAAGCAGCTAACTAAGACTTCATCATTAGTGTGGTTTAAGAATACCCAGATAATTTGGGCTGGAGCGATGGCTCAGCAGTTAAGAGTACCTATTCTTGCAGAGAACCTGAGTTCAGTTCTTAGCACACACATGGTGGCTCAAACCATCTTTAATCAAGTTCCAGGGGATCTGACTGGTATGTGTGTAGTGCATATACTTTAGTGTAGGCAAAATATCCATGCCTATAGAGTAAAATTAATTAAAATTTTCAAACCGAGGAATGAACAGATAAGAGAACCTGGGGTTGTTAATGTGGGGTCGGAGAACACCCTGGTTTCAAACTCATCTCTGCCATTTAAGACCTTCCACAGTGTCCCCTCTCTAAACCTCTAATTACCCGTCTGAAAAGCAGGGTTATAAACAGCCCACTGGCAGGGATATTATGGGGAATTCCTGGAATCAGAGCTTTGACATTACAGCTCTCCTGTAAGCACAAAATCCTTGGATAAACACCTTATTATAGTGGTCAACAGCACACACTATCCAGTAGCCAGGCCGTGGAAGCTCAGGATGGGAAGTGCTCTCAGAGATTAACTAGTCCCCGTGTTTTAAAAGCATCAAACCAAAGGGCAACTGCTCTTCTTACCTGTAAGTCAGCAGTCAGGGTGGCAGGAAGTCTAGAAGAGTAAAGATTGTCTGATCCAAAGGAAGCACCCAGAGAAGGACAATCACAGCCGGGTCTCTAGCTCTTGGTCACTGGGGAGAGGACAATCAAGACGATGTGCTATGGTTTCTCCCCCTGCGCTGTCTGGCAAATCCAACAATCGCTGCTGCTTTTAAACGGTTCCTCCAGTCATCAATCACTGTCAGGAAAAGCTCAAAATAGCAGCGCTTCAGAAGGTTCTCAGAGGAAAGCACAGAGGGTGGGGCTTGGCCCAGATGCCAGCCTGGAATGTGTGTATGTGCCTGCAGGAGGTTGGGAAATATTTACACCGTAGGGTGAGGTGTGGGGCGGCCACCACGCCTTGACTTAGACAGCTTCACTAGGGATAGAAACCAAAGCCAGCTTAGGGGTTGCTGGGAGAGCCTGGGAACAGCATAGGACCCTCACAGGCTTCCGCCAATGTCTGGTATAACACAGTATTTTCTACTATGGATGACACTAGCCCCTGTGATCCCATGACACACCAGCCTTGTACTAATTTTTGCTGAGTCCCAGGCCTGCACTTATGACTGTGATAACACATGAGCCTTGCAGGGTGAAGGACATTCCCTTACACAGGCACCAGGGCAGCCCAACCGTTGGTCTGGCTTCTCTCATAACACCTCAGATGCGATGCTTTCAAGAGGAAATTTGCTTACCCATTGTTGGCCAGACATGTGCAGCAACTGTAAATACTGCAGACAAATCGCCACCTAGGAAGCCTGTTTCCCAGTGAGGAGGATGATCCAGTCAGCAGTGGGCAGGGGTAGTGACTCGGTACTCATGATGGCTGCAAGGAAGGGTGCCGAAAGGCTGTAGAGCAGCGTCATAGCTGCTACTACAGGTGAGACTGTCAGAAATATCTTCTCTACAGGTGACATTGGTGCAGAGATCTAAAAACGCTGGAGCAGTACATACATGCAAAGGCCCTATGACGACAATGTGCTGGGCACACTCGGGGAACAATGGGAGCCTATGTGCATGGTCCAGGTCAGGGGCCCAGAAGATGTCAAAGCAATGGCAGGGCACTGCAGGTCTGAGTAAGGAGCTGCTGTGTGGCTTTTGCCAGTTGCCATGCTCGAGCTAATGGCGGGCTGTGAGGAACCAGGGAACTCTAGGGGTGATACCAACAAAGCGGCAGCTGAAGGCAAGGTGGACAACCCTGGGAAGGAACCAGCAGTGAGTTTCTCAGTCCTCAGAGCCTCTGATCATCTACCCTCAGAAGCAGGAGGAAGAGGAGTTTCAGAGGGAACAGTATACTCAGATCTGATACATGAGAGATGGACAGAGGGCACAGAGCGCTGCTGGTCCCGCATCTGTGCATTCCAAGGGTGGTGTTAGTGCCTTGGGTAAAGGCACGGGAGATACTGAACAATGCTTAAGTCAGGCGGCAATTCCCCACTTACACCTGAATGATCCCACTAGACTCCAGCTTTTGGCCTGACTGTTAAGGCAAACACTACAGGGCCATATCAAGAAGCTGTGTGTGGTTTTGATAACCTTAGACTATTCTCTCTGTGGGCAGTGAGGTGTTTGAAACTAGATATGACTGTTAGCTGACCATGGGAACCACACCTTGAGTGGGACTGAGGCCATATTCACGTGAAGAAGTTCTCCTGGTATCCCTGTTCTCATGGAGACGTTCCATGACAACGAAGAGAGAGTAGACTGCGGGGTGGGGGGGTGGTGCTGTATAATTTCACTTAAGTGCGGTGTGGAATTCAAAACAAATCAAATTCATAGAAGCAGAAAGAAGAATGGTGCCTATCAAGAGTGGTGGGGAGGAAAGAGAAGTGGGGATCACAGTTCTTCAAGCTGAATGAATCTTAGAGATCCACTGGGAAGTGCCCACTGCAAATCCACCTCACTGTGCGTTTAAGTAGTCATTAGGCATGGGAGGCTTCAGACTCACTTAGCCCCTCAGCACTGTGCCTGAGAATCACTCGGTAGCAGAGGAAGGAACTAATCACAGACTTTGCTTAGGCCTCCTGCTCCGTGGGTTAGGCGGCCCGACTGAACTCTTAATTAGGACCCACGCATCCCCAGCATCCGTTGTGCTCACAAACATCTTCAGCATGCTGTTAGTCATCGTGCATCGTAGTCAGCCGGCCCGTCCATGGTGGCGTCACCATCCAAGATGCAAATAGAGACAGAAAGAGGTTAGTTATGGTTACCGTGGTAGCCGGATGCAGACTATCACTGAATAAATACCTAAAGAGAAGAGAGGATAAGAGAAAAGAGGTGGGGGGGGGAGTAGGAGTGTGTGGGGGGGACTCGTATATTAAATGTTCTTGGCCTAAAGCATATAAGCAAATAAACTACTGGGTGAGATACCCATGGGAGAGTGAGGCTGGAGTCTCTGGAGAGCTGCCAGAGGTTCAGGTAGGTCTCTGGCAATACAGTTGCTCATGGAGTAACCATTAGGGTACAGAGAACCTAGAGGGTCCCATGGAGACGGAAGCTGGAAATACATTGGAGACAAAGAGCCAAGGACAGAAGGAGTTTGAGACAGAGTCAGGTGGGTGCCTGTAGGATGGAATGCTTGAATTAGGGTTGGGTAGCAGTTGTTTCATTTGTAGACTTAAGGAAGTCAGAGCAGGTTGAGGGTCCAGTATAAAAACAGCATGAAATACTCATGATAGACCATGAATGTCCAGAGTGAGCTGAGCCAGTCGGTACTACCGCTGTCTGGATGTGTGGAGAGAAGGACCTGGGGCACAGCAGAGACAGTAGGATGTCCAGTAGAACCTGGTGGCAGTGGGATTCTTTGTCCCAGTGCAGTTTGAGTCAAGGAACCTAGCCCAGCACAGGAGGCAGGCATGCTTCCCCAGGCTGTGCTTCCTCCCGGCAGTGTGGACGTGCCTGCCAGACACTTGCAGTGTCCTGGGGGACACCTGACTCAGCAGCTCCATGCTGGCCCCAGCTCTGACCTTGGCCAGGCCTGCACTTAGCAGCGGAAAGAACGCTTCATGCATCCTCGTGCAGGCCCCTGCCCTCATGCACTGAAGCATGTACACACTGCTCGCTCTTCCCCGGGAGGACGGGTGGAGCGGAGGGCCTGAGCATCATGTTCCTGAGCAGGCCACAGAGAGGAAGGACAGAAACCTTGAGGGAAACTGCTGTTTTGAAGAGACTGACCTGTGTTGGTCCCACAGGAAGAAGGGACTCTGATCATCGAAGGACTCCTCAACATCGCCTGGGGACTTAGACGGCCCATCCGGCTCCAGATGCAGGATGATCGGGAACGAGTGCACCTGCCTTCTGCCACATGGGTGCCTGAGCGGCTCAGTTACCTCCAGTGAGTGCCTGGCAGGGGGAGCAGAGCCAGAGGCCTCTGCGATGTCTATTATCACGAGCACCACACGATACACCTCATTATATGTGGAGTATCCTGAGCCTTGGGGTAGACACCTCACTGGGGCTTAGGCATGGAGCACAGATCACACCCCTCTCTCGTTCAGTGGCTACCTCAGTCCTTTCTAGCCTTACCCACCCCAACACACAATCTTACTTAGGGCACCCTCCCTAGTGATGATTATATGACCTTTGACCCTCCTCCAGGAGAATAGTTTCATGATCCCAACGCCTGCTTTATGGTGCTGGGGACTGAACCCAGGGCTAAGTGCTGTACCAATGAGCTGCGTCCTCAGCCCACGGGGATCTCCTTGAAAGGGAATTTTAGGGATTCACCCAAATTCATCTTCCTGCTGCTACTGTTTTACATCAGTGACAGATTCTGTTTGCATAAGTTTACCAGAATTTAAGATCTGATTTATTTTACCATCACGACAAAGGCAGTTAGTTCTTCAGAAGCAAACATTCCGAATTTTGTCCTTGGCCAGATATGCAGATAAGATGGGCATGGGGATGAAAGTATGCCCGAGATTACAACACTCAGTAAACTGAAGGTGGGGAAGGAATTCTGAGTTTGAACCCAGGCTCAGCTTACATACTGAGGCACTATTTTTAAAGCATTATATATGGAGGAGCTGGAGAGATGGATCAATAGTTATTAGCACGTGCTGTTCTGACCTGTCCCCAGGCTGCCCCTTTCTCACTCCCTAGTCCCTCTACCAAATGCTACTTCCTCTCATTACTCCTTCTCCTTTACTGTCTTCTCTGGCTTGGGGTGGAGATCAGTCCTGCCAAGAGGGCTGAAGATTTGATCCCAAGGGTAACCTTGCCTGACTCCGTAGACCCACAAGCTCTTTCGCTGCACAGCTGTGCAGGCACTAACATGACTGAGCGCACCTCCCAGGATCGCACGGACACAGGCTTTGCACTTGGTCTGTGGTGCCTCTCAGAACAGTTACTCATTTGAAAGGACAGCACCCACTCCTTCCAGATGCTATGGGGAGCTTTCTATTATGCTGATAAAATTCGCCACACTCTGCCTCTGGGATCCTCACCCATGGTGTCCTGCCTGGTAAAGCAGAGCGGCTTTTTTCTCTGTCCCAGCCACTTGAGCATTGTGCTTCTCTGTTTTCAGAAAGGACGCTTCACCCCAGGACAGCAAGGTCCCTGCTGAGGAGCCTAGCACTCAACCTGCAAATAAGGGAGAGGTTTCCAGAGATGGCTCAGGTAAGCAAAGCCTTGGAGACCCCAGCCTGCTTTGGGTGATGTACACAGTCTCCAAAGAACAGCCACAGGGAGTCGCAGGAACGGCTGCTTCCGTCTCATGAGAGAGCCTCGCTAAGCACCTGCACAGGAGGAAACCGGGTCCACACATTCTTCTTCATTCCTTTATGGAAAAGAAGGCAGAGGCTTATAGAAGTGTTACCTTAGGTTCCTGGCCTGAATCTTCTGAAATGGGCTTTGATATAAAAAGGAAGTGGACTCAATGGAGGGCGCTGTTCTCTTTCATCCCAAGCCTCTAGAACCTCATCCTTGCATTCTGCTCTGAGATCAGGCATCATTCGCCTGTGTTTTTTGTACCCTTTCCTTAGCACCTGGTGAAGGACCTGTCCCTGTGTGAGTGCTCAGAGGACATGGGTGACCACATACCTCAGTGGCAACCATGAGAGGCACTGTGGTGCCAACACAACTGCTGCCCAGCATCCAAACCAGCATCAGCCTGGTTCTGCCATTTCTACAGTATGTCATGGCTATAGGACTCCAGCGAGCCACAACATCCAACAGACAGTGCCACTGCTGGAGCCATGACCATCCCCTACCCTCCACCTTCTCATCTATTTATTTCTGCAGGACCCCTGCAGGAAGAAGAGGAGGAGGTCCCGCAGCTTATGCGGACAAAGAGTGATGCCAGCTGTATAATCCAGAGGAGGTGCAAATCCCGGGCACCGGGCGAGGCCCAGAAGATGCGACGGCACCGGTTCTCCATCAATGGGCACTTTTATAACCACAAGGTGAAGTCCCTCTGCCCTTTCCTGGGCTCTGAAGCTGGAGCAGGGCTTATTCCCCAGCACAGAGGAGCAGGCCCCTAACATTCAGCATCTGTCCCATTCCTCCATTAGACTTCAAGATAACTGCTGTTGCCCTATACGGAAAGCTCAAGAGAGTGACAGGCTCTTCCCCAATGCCACGGCCATATAACATTCCCATGCACAGCCGAGCTTCCCACACACAACCACTACCCACCCATTCTCTAAGGTGTATGGATTCAGAGCAAGAAAGCCCTAAGTAGACAATAATGCCAAGTGTATCTTGAATTGGCCCATTCTTGTGAGGCTCCCTTTCAGGGTCATGGGAACATCATGTACACAGCTGCAGCTCTAGCTGGGTAATTACACTTGCTTGCTAAGGTGTGCCTAGAGAACCTGGGGATTTCTGAGTTCCCAGCACGTCTCCTTTTGTACCAGAGTGCATTGTACTGACCTTAGGGAAAGATCACCTTCCCCAATTACATCATCCCATTAACAAGTGAGCTAAAAAGGACAAGTTGATTGTTACTATAAATGGAGTGAGTAGCAGTCTGGGTGTGGCCCTGCCTGGAGCTGGAGTGCATGGTGACAGGCCACATCCTGCCCTGCTGGGGAATGGAGAGGGGACCTTCCAACTGGAACTGTTGCCTTTCTAAAAGAGTGATTCATAGGAAGGAAGCCTGGACTGCAGAGAGTCTTTAACCAGAACAAAAATGCCATTTTTCACCTTGTACTTCTATACACAATGTTCTTAGAAGTTGGGGTACAGATTCCCTAAGCCATAAACAATGAAAATTACTAATTCTAGGTACTGACGTTTTTGGTAGGGGTACTTGTTCTAGGTTTTATTCCTGACTACTGTCCACTAGTACTTCATGCTATCATTTCCCTAAACTGTTATGACTAACAGCATGGGTTTTGTTCCCAGACCCTTCTAATTCTTGGAGGTGTCCATGCTGCTTTGTCCTGTCTACTCAGATCCAGATGTGATTCACTGGGATAAGAAAGTAAACCAACGACCTTTGTCTCTACTTGGTTGGTACCATGTCCAAGGCAGGCTTTGTGCAGAACAAACAGCCTTGTTGACAAGAATGTTCCCCTCCTTGAAGTACCTGATGAGCTTCCCATGTTTCTTTGGCACTAAAGCAGTGGTTCTTGGCCTATGGATCACAGCCTCTTCAGGGGGAGGTCAAATGTCCCTTTCATAGGAGGTCACCCTAGACTATCGGAAAACACATATATTTACATTACAATTCATAATAGTGCAAAATTGGTGCTGTAAAGTAGCCACAAAATCACTTTATGGTTGAGGAAATGTATTAAAGGGTCTCAGCATTAGGAAGGATGAGAACCACTGTCCTAAAGGCTCATTTGCTGTACAGCCTGTGGCCTGGAGTGCTTGTGGGTCTCAGGTAGAGTAAGCAGGCCCAGTGCAGCGGGGTCAGTTTTGTTTGCTGGAAGGCACCAGCTTTAAGGGAGTAGGAAGCACACGAAGAAGCACTGTCCTTTCCTGATGGCTGACCCTAAGGAGGTATTTAACCTCCCAACCGAGGTTTCCTTTCTCAGGAAATAGGAACAGTTGTAGGTCCTCTAGAGGGCCACTGTGAGAATCAAGAGTACATGTCAGATGCTCCCCACATTCAGTGTCTGGTTAGAGTGCTTATAGCAGCCTTCCCAAGCCTCAGACAGTGTCCTGGGTAATTTTTCTCCACAGAAGCTGTCTGACTGGCAGTCTACTTGTGTCCCTGATGAGCTTATTCTAATTGAAAACCTAAGGTGGAAATAGATGTAGCACCCAAGTCACAGTGCATCTGGGCTCAGAAGCACGCACGGTCCCCTGGAGAGTTCTGATTGCTTCTCCAGATGATTATGTGGCTAACCAGGAGCTGTACACACTGTCGCTGCCCGGGATGGAGAGTAGCATTGTATTCTATTCAATGGTGGTGGGCGGGAGGATCCAGATTTAGTTTGAGATATGATTTGAGGAATATGTATATTTTTTGCATTGTCTTAAAGTAAAAAAGAATGATGAGTCACACCACCATAAATTAGGGGCAAGATACTTGCAAAAAAAAATGCAACATGCTTCCCATGCAAAAAATTATAAATAAACCAAGCATGGTAACAAAGCAAGGTGATCCTGTTTTGAGGCAGCCTAAGCTGTGCAAGAGGTTCAAGGTCACAGAGTGAGGCCTTATCTGAAGATAAAAAAAGAGAGCTGGCGCTGTTCTTCATGGTGGAGGAGTACTCATAGGTACTTAGCATGTACAAGGCCCTGTGCTCAATTTCCAGGACCACAAAAGAGTAAAAATTATCTGCTTGGCACGGTGATACTAAATTGTCATTCTAGCCTTCAGGAGGTCAGGCAAGAAGGTCTTGAGGTTCAAACCAGCATGGTCTGTATGGTTACAACTTGTCTCAAAATGTATGCATGAATATTTAAATTAGTAATTGTGAAGAGACCCATGTAGCGGGAGCACCACATGTTTGTCGGGGGTCTTGGCATCACGAGTGTTTAAGAGTGAGTGGAGATGCCACAGGAAGCCTTATATGTTCTCTAAAAGGGGGTTCTGACAATGGCAGACAGGCCTGATACTCTTCTTCGAGGTTGTTTCTGATCCATCAGGTCTCTTTGGGAGTAAAAGACGTAGGAAGACCAAGGTGGGACTGTATGAAGCTGGGCCAGACCACATTTTGTTATTTGGAGTATTTTAAATGTAGTACTATAGGGAATGATATGGAGAATATGTTAGAAGGTGAGAGGGAGGGGCCTGTTGGCAAATGCCATCGTGTGACTGGAGGCCTCTGCTTGGATAGCACTTGGGGAAGTGGGTAGATCTGAAAGCTTTGAGCCTAAGTTCACAGGTGTTTGTTGATGCCGACGCTGTCGGTAGGAAGAGTGATGGAGAGCCCCGTGTCCTACCCCAGTGAATTACTGCTAGGGTTCTGGTTTCCAAGATCCAGTGAGCTGCTATTGATGGATGTGTACAGTGTTAAGCTTCTTCCTCAGAGTAATAGCTCTTTGAGTGTTCCCAGGTCTAGGAACAAACATCATGGTGATGGGTTTGCAGGATTGGGAAGGGACAGGTATTCTAAGAAGTAGTCTCCCACTGTTTGGGTCTGCTCAGAACTTTAACATTAGCTATGTCTCCTGTGGGCCTGCCCTGAGCTATCCATCTGCCCTACAGACCTCGGTGTTCACGCCTGCCTATGGGTCTGTGACCAACGTCCGGGTTAACAGCACTATGACCACCCAGCAGGTACTCACCCTGCTGCTAAACAAGTTCCGGGTAAGTGTGACCTCAGGGAGCAGCCTTGCCAAGAGGCTGGTGCTTGGATAGAGTGGAAGGACTGAGGGTTCCTGGACTGGCTGACTTGGCTCTGGGGGAAAAGCTGATATGCCGGTGTCCCTGGGATTCTAGGCAAGGAAGGGTGGGAGGTTGGTCTTTTCTCTTTTGCTAAAGTTGCTGTGGTCTGATTTCTTGTGCCTGCCTATGTAGGTAGAAGATGGCCCCAGTGAGTTCGCACTCTACACCGTCCATGAGTCTGGGGGTAAGTGCTAGCTTCCGGTGTTCACGTGGCAAGCATGACGTGCCACCCCTTCTTCTTCCCCACACTTCCTCTCCACCATCAAACTTGGTTCCGTTCTGAGAACCCCTCTAAAACAGTGTAGGAAGAACTCTGTCCAGACTCTTCTCATTAGTGGATCATTATGTAGCTCAGTTAGGAAAGTAGGACTTGTGTGCCAGTGGCTGCAACCTGGATCTGCCATGGATCCCTTGGCAGCCCATGGGCAGCTCCTTGTTGCTAAGCATCTCCTGTGTTCCCAAGTCTGTGGTCCCCTCTGTCTACCCTGCTCCTATTTTCTCTGTGCCAAGCCTTTATTAAATGATAGATAGGGCAGGGCAGTTATTTTTCCTCTGCTACCGCTCATTGGATGGGCCTACAAAGTACATGAACCAAATGCGGGTCTACAAGAGGAAAGAAGCTTGTTAATGGGTCATCACACGTAACCATGGCAGTTCCCAGAGATGACTCACTCAAAGGAATGCCCAGAATTCCTTTGCCATAGCAAGGAAGTCAACTTTTAGAGAGGTGAGAAGATGAAGGTGGCTGGGGGGCGAAGGGCCCTTTGAGTCAGGATGGTGACCAAGTATCAGTGGCTAATGGAAGACGAGGACAGTTTTTAGCAGCATTCACTGTGTGGGTTCCTCTGTTGCTGCCTCTGGGCTAACAAGGGTCAAGAGTTGGGGCTGGTGATTAACTTCTGTCCTGACAGTATCTAACGTCTGACAGTAGATGTGAGTGAGGCCTCAACAGATTGATGTCTTGCTGCTAGGCAAGTGAGGAAGGCATCTGCTTCTTCTCACTAGCGTCAATCCTGAGTGCAGAGAGCCGAGCCAGGGTGGCCAGCTCTGCTGCCCTTCAGTGGAATCATATATCTCCCCAGATGCAGATCCACAGAGGTCTGAGAAAGATTGTCTGAATACATCCCTTTTATCATACTCCTGTCCTGAATAAACATATACATACATACCTACATACACACACACACACACACACACACACACACACACACACACACACACACACATGGATAGGTGAGCAATCCTAACATCCCATGAATTTTGTAAATTTCTATTTCAGAGCAGACAAAATTGAAAGATTGTGAGTACCCACTGATATCCAGAATCCTGCATGGGCCCTGTGAGAAAATTGTCAAGATCTTCTTGATGGAAGCTGACTTGAGTGAGGAAGTGCCCCATGATGTGAGTGGGGCTGGAGCTGAAAGCCTGTTCCACAGGGAGGGACTGGAAGGCAAGGCTTGAAGAGGATCATGACCAATTTCCTCAGGCAGTGTGTCCTAGATGCCCACAGCTGTCAGTTGTGGGGACAGAAGGAACTGGGGTCCCAGGAGAACCCAGCCCTGCCCCTTTCTTTCAGTGGCATATGCGTTTGTTATCACATTAAGGACTCACAAAGGGGCCCTTGACTAGGGCCAACACAAGGGTAGAGGTGTTGAGTCTCAATGATAACACTATACACATACATCCAGCCCCTAAACAAAAGGGCCCATAGAATAGGGGTCTCCAAGAAGACCTTGTGGCTGACTCCCTCAGCTTCCCAGGGCTGGGACAGCTTCATTTCATTGTTGAGCACAATGGTATTCAGACTCCCCCACCCATGCCAAGAGCATTCAGGGTGACAAAGACACAGACTTGAATGCTTTTCCTAATATTCAGCTCAACGGCGTTTCCTCCCATGGCTAATGGTTGCTTTGAGATAAGAGCAGTCCCCCATTCTCCCAGCACACAGAGTAAAGTAATGCCAGCAGCAGGGCTGGGAAGAGAGGCAGCTCCTGTGGGTGCAGGACGTAGGCTTGGACCACTGTGGACAACACACCCCAGGCTTCTCATCTAAAGCACATGTTGATGTTCTTGGGTTTTCTAGGTTGCCCAGTACATTAAGTTCGAAATGCCAGTTCTGGACAGCTTTGTTGAAAAATTAAAAGAAGAGGAGGAGAGAGAAATAATCAAACTGACCATGAAGTAAGCATTACCCTTTGGCCAGACACGGTTCTGGCCATTAGAGGACATCTGAGGGGCATTCCTCTGTCCAAGCAGGCAGGTTTCTCCCTTCTGTAGATACCAAGTACAGTGGGGGAGGCCTGCTGACCTTGGCCTCCAGTAGTGCCCTCCTACACCACTGTTCAGTACTGATAGCAAGCTAGGGTGTTAGCCTTCTGATGTAGAGCATGCACCCATCCAGGCTGGACCTCTTCTCCAGCATAAGACAAAGGGAAGGAGCCTGGTGAGCCCTGGGTTGGCTTTCTAGTTCTGCTAATAACCAAGCTCACAAGCTCTCAAGGAAAAACAGTCACAGAGAGTCTGCTGGATACAACCTCAGCCTGGTCCAAGGCCTTACTACAGGTAGGAAGTTTGAGCCCAGTGGGAAGCAGTGACTGTTAACATTTAATCTCTGACTGCTGTTTGAGGGAGCAAGGGTCACCAGCAGCAGGGCAGGCTATATGACATTATGATGCTTTGAGTCCCAGTGATCTGTTTGTGCTTCAGAGATGTATGAAGATCATTCAGGAAGGCTGGGCAGGGGAGATCAAGCTGCTCTCTCTACTCTGAGAGCCTGGAGTAGGGACTGGCTTGGATTCTGGCTTCACGCTAATGATCCCTAGAAAGCCACAGGCTTCCTTCTGTGCAACTGGGCCTCACTCAGATTCAGCAGAGACTCTAGAGTGTCCTGTCAATCCACCACATCACTATAGGGTTTTAAAGACAGCAGAGACCTGGGAATCACCTGGCCAATAGATTCAGGTTGGGAAGAGCAATCGGAAACCCAGGCTAAGGATGCAGCTTGGGTTATTTGCATGGCCCTGGCTCAGACATTGTCTCTTGAAACCTGATCTATAGCCCTGATCTGCATCCCAGCACATCCCTGTCCCTACTAGAGAGTCTGGAATAGAACTGCCAGCATTTTTATTTGAAATTCTGCACAATCCGCTGCCCTTTTGAGCCTCTTTGGTGAAGGACAGAGGTGGTAGCTGCTGGTCAGCCAGCTGGGAGCAGTGCTCTCCCTGCTCCCCTCTCTCTCTGCTCTCACCTCCCTGGCCCTTCAGCCTTAGTGAAACCCCTTGTGTTTCTCTCCAGGTTCCAAGCTTTGCGCCTGACAATGCAGCAGCGTCTGGAACAGCTGGTGGAGGCCAAGTAACCGTGGTAGCAAGTACACATGGAATCTCAGGGACCCAGCCCTAACTGATCACTGACCGATGCCTGCTGCCTAAGGAATCCAGTACCTATGCGTATTCCACCTGTCCACAGATTACCTAGCACCCTGTGTCTCTAGTCTTGGTACCATAGGGAGCACGTAAGGCACACCCAGGAACTTGCTAGTCAGGATCTATGTGCAAAGCTGGCCTAGATGGTAATAAAGAGCCTTGGAACTGCGGTGCCGGCCACACTGTATGGTTGAATAGTATGGTCAGCCTTGTTCCTGTGTATTTCCAGTCTGAGAGAGCAATATAGCACCCAGCCCCTGGAGAATGGGCTTCATCTGCTTGCCCAGTGTCTGTCTCTGAGCCTCTGCATGGCCACAAGTCCCTGCCCTTATCATCCATGTGAACCATGAACCCCTGGTCTTCCCTTCTTATTGCCACTCAGGAACTGAACTGGGGCAGGAGCTGCCAACAGCCGTGAGACGTGGCTTGCTTCTATCTACTGCTTCACCATGATGTCCTGGCCTCTGAGCCTCCTTTCCTAGCCAACATTCCTGGCCCAGAGGTTAGATCAGGACTAGGACTATCAATATCTCATCAGTTTTTGGCATAAATCACCCTTAGCTTGTGAGTGTGATCCAAAGAAATTCTTGAAAGGAGTTGTCTTCAAGAAATATGTCCATCAAATTGTTTTGGGAGTTGACTCGTGTAGCACTGGAACAGCTGGGCAGTGGCTCCAGAAGGTTCAGTCCCCTTTACTCCATCTTGTGGATGTCTATATGTCTCTTGCTTTCCTTGGCACTGAGCTTCTTTCTCTGTAGTGGATAGGGACAGCTCTCAATACATCCTATGAAAGCTCGACAAAAAATGGAAAAAATGTCTGTTTGAGGACAAAAGGCTTCTAATCCCCTAGAAATGGATACAGAACAATTTGCTGACTGAAATCTCTGGCATGAATGAGAAAACTTCATTTGTAAAACTATGCAATGGTTTACATCAATTGTGGAAATGGCTGTCTAACAGCAAACTAAAGGCCAGCTTCCTCCCCTGAGGTCCAAGGCCAGTAGATTTAAAGAGAAGTGTGATGGAAGCCTTTGGAGACAGAGTTCTAT
The DNA here is from genome assembly GCF_021556685.1 of Rattus norvegicus. Taxonomy (NCBI): domain Eukaryota; kingdom Metazoa; phylum Chordata; class Mammalia; order Rodentia; family Muridae; genus Rattus; species Rattus norvegicus. Next base: position 151,925,310 of record NC_141537.1, on the reverse strand, counting down.
CCTCAATGCAGTGCATGTGAAAGCCTCTCACAGAGTCCTGAAGAGCAAAATGTGAGAACAGCTGTGCAGTGTGAAACCACGAAGCAGGGTGGATGTCACCCCTAGGTTTTCTGGACCCAGCTCTATTTCACCGAGATGCTTAGCTGCCAAGGGAGGTTTCTTGCCTCCTCGATTCTTTGGCACTGTATTTTCTTCAGTGCTTAATAAAGGTCTGTTGTGTTGAACAGAAGCTGCAGGCCCAACCTTTCTTGTGCTTCTTCTTGTTGTGTTTATTTCCTTGACCTGTTTTTCTAATCTCTGAAGCTGTTGTACACTATGAAGAGCTGTTGTAGGCAGAGAAACACCTGTTGGAACCTGTGGACACTGACAGAACTCCTTCCCTTCATGCGTGAGCTGGGGATTGGTGTAAGGCCTGAGGCAAGGCCACCTTACCTTAGAACACAGGAAAGGACTTACTGGTGGTAGTCTGTGGGTGGCCTAGGCAATAGAGTCATCCTGAATTGTAGAATTTTAGCATCAGAAGGGCATAGAAATTTCCAGCCAGACTCCAGAGTTGAAAACCTGTCCAGAAGAAATCGACTGACTTGATTCTTTTATGCCAGGCCTGTACTGGATCCTGGAGGAGCAAAGATAGAGCCTTGGTAATTCCTCTTCTGGAGAAGTAGACATGGGGACAGTTAAGCCCCTGAGAAGGAAGCATGATACTGAGCAGACAGCTAAAAGTGAAGGGTACTGTAGGCCAAGAGACACCTTCTGTGCTGACGCAGGGACTCAGTGCTGGGAGAACCACTGACAAGGATACCCTGGAAGTGGCAGCCAGCTCAGTGGTGTTTCACAGCTGTCAAAATACTAGCTAAGGCTTTTTAAGGTATTTTACATTCGAAATATTATCAAAATTAATTTCTGAATGACATAGTTAGGGAAAACTGCACAGAGCAGTGTCCTCTGCTGCGTTCTTGTGAAGTGTTCACAAATGTTAGCCCAACCTTGCCTCATCTGCCCTCTGAGGGCAGCTGGAGACCAGCCTTTGTGGGGCAGAACAACCCTGGAACTTGAGACTATGGAGGCTGAGACGTCACGGTGAGCTAGGGCTACAATCTGCTATGGAGGTCACAGCCTTTCTGGGGTGTTCCCCGCCTCTCAGATGATAAAGGTATCTACAGATAAAGATCCCTGCCGGAAAGCACCATCTTCAGAAACAGGCCTGTCCTCAGAGCCTAGAATAATAAACGGCACAGGATGAAATCAGCATGATTACAAGATTGCACAAGTCCTGAGCGCAGGATAAACAGGATTGTTTGTCCAGAACAAATGACCAGAGCAGATTGAAAACAAGAGGGGGAAGACTTGTTTTTCTGAAGCAGTAACCTTTGGCCTTTCTCTCTGACAAAACAAAGCCTTTCTCCCAGGATACATCTGGCTCCTTGGTCCCAGGGAAAGGAGAAAGGGCTTATGTAGTCTACTCAGGTGATTTAGTAGGGACTGGAATTAGGCCAACTGTGCTGTGTGAGCACAGCTGCAGGGAGGCAGGCCATGGAACGTCCTTATCAGGGGAACTCTGACTGCCAGGTCCTCAGGCCCTCTAACCCTCATCAGTGGCAAGCAGGAAGTCTGTTAGGTCACAGCCAAGCGGTAGCACACATACAAACAACCAGATGCATGTACTATATTTAGGCCCCAAGAACGGCACTTGGGTATTAGCCAACTGTTGACATGCTGGGAGCCTCACAGGACCTGAGGTGGGGCTCTGTGCCCTCCAGTGGAGTTGTAACAAAGGTTTTCTGCTAATCCAAGAGCATGGGAATTCCCAGGGTTTCCTTTTTCATCCAGCCCAAGGGAAACAAGACTTACCAAACAGACTTATCTAACCGACTCATTGTCCAGAGTCCTGGGCTGAAGAACCCACTTTGAGGGAAACAGAGTATATTTGTTCCTATACTCAGGCATTCCAATAACCCGTCCTGCTGTCTCTGGATTGTGGGTCAGTTCTGCCAATGACAGAACTTCTGCCAAGCACTCCTCACTGATACAGTGCTTATTTGTGTACATGTATGTACACCTGCATGTGTACCAAAACACATATGTGAAGAACAGGGTCTAAGAAACAAAACCACAGAAAAGAGAAATTCCTTTGCTAGGGTGTTTCTCAGCTGTTGTTGTTGGTTTTGTTCTAGATTTCTTGTTCCACAATGAGCTCTTTAAATACCCAACCCACTCTGGGTAAGTGGCCCCTGTGGTGCAGATCTCCAGAGAAGCTACAGCCATTGAGCTAACACTCCCCAGAAAGAAAATCTGCCTGCTGTCCAGGCTGTGGCTTCTCCTCTTACCCGTTGTCTCTTCTCCCTTTGTCTAATCGAAGGACGACCTGTGACTGGTTTTCATCATTTAATCGATGATTTAAACACAACATGATTCCAAAACTTGACTCTGTTAAGTGTGTCCATGTGGGTGTTTCACAACATTTGGTCCTCGTGTATGAGAACCAGCTGCCAGAAGGCAGAAGGTGATATGAAACTAAAGGCAGGCCCAGATAGACCCCAGAGTGCAGAGCGTAACTTATGGACTCATGGCTTCCATGGCGTGTGAAGCAGCAGGCAGAGGGATCTGTATATCTCACGTAGGAGTAAGAAGTTTATACACTACTCCAGACAAGGGTAGGCTGCAGTTAGCCAGTATATACCACGTCTTTCTCTAAAGCTGTTGACATGTCCCATATCAGTTAAGAACTATTGTGTGTCAGTAACCAGCACAGAATGCTTGGGTATCCTAACAGCTTTGCTTGTCTTACAGGACTGGTGATGTGTGCCAAGGTCAGCTGGTAGGCAATATGATGGTTATGGTGTACATGTCCATGGTCATGTCAAACTGAAATCTATACTGGGAAAGTTACTTGCCTCACTTTCTCCATCAGTAAAGTGGGAGAGAAAATAGTCCCTCTCTCTCAAGGTTGTTGAGAGTCATAGTTTTATTGCAATAACAAGGCCAGACAACATCACAGGAGACTTTACGTCTCTCAGAAATGGTGGGGCTATACAGTGCCCATGGTGTGTCTGTGTGGCTCAGTTCTACATGTTTTCTCATCCTGGATGCCCAAACTCCTTGAGCCATGTGATTGAAACGGAGGGAAAGAGCATGTGTATCAAGGCTGCTTCTGGGCCACTGTGTCACCTCCATCCACTCTTGGCCAGTTTAAGTCCCCTAGTAAAGTCCTTATCTGGAGATGCACCCTCTAGGGTAGTGGTGCTCACCTTCCTCATGCTGCAATCCTTTAATACACTTTCTCACGTTCTGACGACCCTCACACCGGAATGATTACTTTCATTGTTACTCTCAATTGTAATTCTGTTACGGTTATAAATCGCAATGGAAATACCTGATATTTCCAAAGGTCTTCATTGACAGTGTCATTGAACTTCAAAAGGGGTTGTGACAACCCATAAGTTGAGAACTGCTACACTGGGGGCTCTGAGAATTGCCCCCTCCCTATAAGCAAGAGTTACAAAAATCAAAAAAGGTGTCCCAGGCAGCTGCTATGGCCACGCTCTGACAGTATTAAAGACCTTAAAAGTTCTTTACACAGTAGCTGGCTGAAGTATAACAACAGAATACTGTAATATTAACACACGAAGAAGGGCATGTCTTTTCCTGGCCCAGGCCTCTCCCCAGGCTTCCCTCCCATTCTTTCTATTCACCATGACTTTGCTCCTTTCTTTCCTGACATTTGTCTCCTTTAAAAACTCCATCACTCTTGACTTCCTGCCTATTCCGAATCCCTCTGGGCCTTCTGTAGCCGGTGTAGGTGTTTTTCTATACAGCAAAGAAGGATGCTCTACCTTTCAGTGAGGCAACAAAGATTTAGCGTTCCTGACTAGTAGTCCCAGTGCATTTTTGCTCTTGAGTTTTTTCTCTATTCCACCAGCTCACCTCACCACCAGCACCAACCACACAAGACAACAATTTAGTAATAAAATTAACAATAAATCATGTTTATCATGTGCTACACAAAGCGTCTGCTCCTGTTTAGCCTCTATCATTGTGATAAAGCACAAACTGCAAGCAATTTAGGGGAACAATGAGTTTATTCAGCCACCAGGTCCGTCACTGAGGGAAGACAGGGCTGGAACTTGAAGCAGAATTCATGGAGGAGTACTGTTTGCTGGCTTTCACACAGGCCCATTCTTATCTAACTTTCTTATATAGTCCAAGAATATTACCCAAGGGATGCTGCTATTCACAGTAGTCTGGGTCCTTCTACATCAACTAATAATCAAGAGAATTCTCCACAGACATATCCACAGGCCAATTTGATGTGGTAAATCCCTCATGTCCTTCCTCTCAGGTGATTTTAAGCTGATTAAAGCTAAAATGAACAAAGTTGTGCGTTATTTCATTCTCTCTTTGATAAAGCTCACACAGTGTCTGACTTACTGAGTTGATGACCTTGATGAGGACATCATTAAGTTCATTGTTCGGTCATCTGCAGAAACAGCTCCCTCTGCTGGCCAGAACTCTTTAGCCAGAGACACGAACTCCAGAAGGGATGGGCTGGCCTTCATTTACATGTCTGCCAAGGCAGATATGGTGAGCACTGCTTTGTGGGACTGCAGCTAGAAGAGAATGAGGAAAATGTTGAAGTAAGTAAAGAAGCGTCTTACCAGTTCACTGATGCAACAAACGTGTACTGAGAACCTGCGGCCTCTTGAGCGCGGACGGCTCTTAGCCCTACCGCGTCGGACTTCGTGTGCCACAGTCAGTCACTGGCTTTTGTTTTGAGACGGGAAGACTTTGGGAGGTTTTGGACACAGGAAAGGCATGATCTAACTTGGTTTTTAGAGGGTCACACTGAGCTTTGAGAGAATACTTGTCACTAGAAGCTCTGTGGAGGTTGTGAGAAAGAGGCTCGGTTCTGAACATACTGTGAAGACAGGCCCAGAATAATCTGTGGGAATGAGAGATGAGGAGCTAGAGAGGTCCCTGCTAGGAAGGGGAAAGTTAGTTATGGAAAAGGGTCACAGACAAATAATAAAGAGGCTCACTCCCAGCTTCTTCCTCACCTTTCTGACCTGAGGCAGAGGCCGGGTGGAATTTTCTTCTGCAGTAGGAACCTCACTGTAGCTGACCGGCCCAGGCTGTTCCGATGTTCAAGGCCAATCCTGAGCGTGTTTACCCAAAGCTGTGGGTCTGTCGGCTCCCTGTTCTCCATCTAAACTGACTGTCTCAGTTAGAGTTTCTATTGGTGTGATAAACACCATAGCCAAAGCACCTTGAGGAGGAAAGGGTTTATTTCATCTCATACTTCCAGGTAAGGGTCCATTCCTGAAGAAAGCCAGGGCAGGAACTCAAGCAGGGCAGGAGCCTAGAGGCAGGATCTAATGAAGAAGCCAAGGAGACTTGCTACCCGCTGGCTCTCCCCAGGGCTCACTCAGTTTGTGCTCTTAAACACCCAGAATCACCTGCCCAGGCTGGCACTACCTACACTGAGCTGGGCCCACCTACATCAATTATTAACCAAGAAAATGCCCTGCAGACATGCCTACAGGCAGGCCTTGGAGAGTGGGGGGATCTTCTCAGGTGAGAGACCTTTCCAAATGCTACTAGCTTGTGTCAAGTTAGTATAACACCAATCAGGACACTAACCAATATGAAGTGAGGAGAGTGAGAACTCAACCCAGGCAACCGAAAACACTCAAAAGCCCCACATGAGGAAAATGGATTTTAATTCCCTAATCCCCTTTCCACCTTATGGAGAGTCTTTCTTTCTGTATGCTTTTCAGTAGCTGCCTCTGGGGCCTGATTTCTCACTGGCTTTAACTGGTCCTTTAATTGATACGTCCTTTTCCAGTGTTCCTGTGTGGTTTTGTTTTGTTTTGTTTTGTTTTACCTTTTTGTATATGTGAGTACACTGTCGCTGTCTTCAGACACACTAGAAGAGGGCATCAGATCCCATTACAGATGGTTGTGAGCCACCATGTGGTTGCTGGGAATTGAACTCAGGATCTCTGGAAGAACAGCCAGTGCACTTAACCACTGAGCCATCTCTCCAGACCCTCATCTTTTATTTCTTTAGTTGGTGAGGAAATATATCCAGCCAAGACCCCTAGATGGTAACAGAAAGGTTGTTTGTAAGTCTAGAGTGGGGAAAATGTGACAAGAATGACACTGGGGATTTTTGGCTTGAGCAGCTAGAGTGATGGCATGGCTGTCAACAGCTGTGTGAAGACTACTCAGGGATGGAATGTTTGGTCTATCAAATTCATTGAACATTCAAACAGGGAACTCAGGCAATTGGATATATGAACCTGGAATTCTGGAGTGCTGTATCTTTCAATGTAAAACCTCAGCTCTTACTTCAGATGGGACAAGAGAGTTTATTCTGGGACCAAGTATAAATGACCATGGTCTGGAAACAGATTTAGGTTGCCTCACATCCCAGGCCCCAACATGGAAGCAGTTTCGTGAAGTTTTGTAGTAATAGATTAAAGAAAGTTATATATCAAGACACTTTGAAACACGCCAGTGGCAGCATGGAGTGGGTGATTACAGCAATGTGAAGGAACCCCAGCTGCAGGCCTCTGCCTATCAAATGACTCTTGGACTTCTTATTGTAGAAAAGTCAGTTTTGTTAAATTAACACATCCCCAAACCTATTTTTACCTATCAGTCACAGGATGTTGAGTCTGACAGAAGTGGGCTAAGTAGTGGTTATTTTGGTGGCTAAAGATACCTCAAAACGTGTTGTAACTGGGCTCCGGACCTGCAACATTCCAACACAGAATGAACCACAGAAGTTCACTTATCTGTCCAGCCCCGCAGACGATGCAGCTTCTTGGTGGGAAGTTGCATTTATAGATACCAGGATCAGTGGTTGCCTGTGGGGGAGTCAGCAGCAATGTGACAAACCCGAAGCCATTAGACTGGAAGGACTCTCCCCTGGGAAGGAGGTAAATGTGTGCCTTTCCAAAACTGAGTTGTTCACTCGAATTGTGAACGTGAGTAAACTTCCTCTCCAAGCTGGGGTTCCTGCCCAGTATACCGAATGCATTCATTTTCCCCTGATGGGAGTGACTGATTCAAAACCACAGCCCTCACTTCAAAGTCATAAGAGGTTTCTTTTGTTTTTTGTTTTTTGTTTTGTTTTTTGTTTTTTTATTCTGGATCCAAACACGAGTGACCATGGCCCAGGGAACACAGATTTAGATTACCCAAACTCCACCTTTCAACCTGCAACTGGTTTCATGAAAATTTGACAGTAACAGAACAAAGAAAGCCATAAATCGAGATACTTTTAAATACATTGCAGAGAAGTGGGTTTAGACATCTGAGCTGTAAATGTTATCTAATATAGTATTATTCTTAGCCTCTTGATTGGAGAATGGGATTTTGTGTAATGCATTCCAAAGGTGTTTTATCTAACAGGAAGTTCCACGTCCTTCCGCATAAGTGGACAAAGAACGAATGCAGCCCGAGATGAATAGTAATTACCCTCTGGACCTGGGACATCCCAACCTTTCTTCACCACTGTCATTTTAATCAGTCAGCCTGTGCGGACAATGTCTTTCAGAACTTCATTCACGGGACTTTTTAGTGGTATAATTTAAAAAAAAAGACAAAAACAAACAAACAAAAAACATGAATTACACCTTAGGCTGATGTTCTTTCTTTATACTAGATACTCAGCACTAAGAATGCAATTTACAAGTTGGACGGGCTAGCTTGGGGGGTGGGGAGAATCTAACAAAGGCCAATTTCTGTGTAGCTCGACCGGAATAGAAAGAGAGCGGGTACTTGGCCTTGCGGTCCGTGGGTCTGCCTTCTGAGTGGTAAGCGAGGAATACAAAAGGACCGCCTAAAGAAGCCGCAGGACTCGGTGGGCTGGGCTGGGGACCATAGAGGGTCTCTCCGCCTCTTCCTAGAGCGGCCCGCAGCTCCGCTAGGAGCTCGCACTTCCGGCGGGCGAGGCGGGAGGCGAGCACCGTGGCGGCCTGCACGGTGAGTGCGCCAGGCCTGCGGGTCGGCCTGGACCGGTGTGGGGTCGGGCTGCGGCGCTTCACGGAGCCGGGCGGGCGGCCTCGGCCTGGGGTCAGTCTCGGCCTGAGCGCCTCGGCTCGCTGCGGAGAAAGACTCCATTGTACGACTGCGTAGGCTGCACCGGGCCATTGTGAGCGACTTGGAGGGAGCCGGGGAGGCTTTGTTGCTCTGGTAAATGGGTGAGAAAGCAGGTGCATGCCAGTTAGACGGGTTCCCCGTACTGGAGCTCCATTACCCAGCTTTACGGAGCCTCCTTTCTATTGAGGACCTCTATCAGAAAACCGGACTTGGCGTTCAGAGGAGGGGGGCGATGGCCACCTCCCCCGTCCCATCCCCCCTCCCCGAGTTCGGACAGGCCCGGAGGCGGCTCCTGGGTTGGGACGGGTGTGTTAAAGGAGCTTTGTGCTTGTGTTTACAAATCCACAAACGGAGGCAAAAGCATAAAGCTGTATAAAATTCTACTTGTAAGTTTGACTATTTCATCCATAGGTAGATTTCATAATCCATCAGTTTCCAACCAGTCGTGAGTTCCTCGGTATTTAAAAAGATGTGCTTGAAAGTGTATGATTACCATTATAGCTGTTTATTGAGTACCAGGTACCCCACACACCGTCTTCTGTTTAGTGCGATTGTACCTAACACAACGGTCCGTACGTAACGGGGACGGTTAATGGGCAGGTATTACTCTAGATCTGTGTTATACGCAGTTTGCCCTTTCTCTTGCTGCAGTTACAGCAGATAGAATTATTAAACACCCCGGAAAAGTTCCTGAGCACTCTTATGCTTGGAGAGTTATTATACAACAAAATCAAGAAGAAGAAGAAAAAGACAAGAAACGTGTCATTTGTGTTTTTATTTACTACCTTTAAATGCTTGTATGCAAGGAAACTCAGGACAGTTACTGATTGCTCGTAGGGTAGGTTAAGTAGCCTACAACACTGAAAGTCCACTAACAGTTTGGCTTTGCAGCCCTGAACACCTCCCACGCTGTCACCTATTTGTGTGTGTGTGTGTGTGTGTGTGTGTGTGTGTGTGTGTGTGTGTGTGTAAGGGGTTGTTTTGACAGCCTCCAGACAACCTTAAATGTAAACAAATACAATTAATGTAAAACTTTTGATTGCTCTTTTCTTCTTGGTGTAGTGTAGTCTTAGAAATAGAATAAAACATTTCTTCAGAGTTTTCTCACCTAGTATTTTCTGAATAAAACTCTTTGGAAACTTTTACTTTTTTTTTTTTTAAACTGATTAGCTTCTATTTTTTGACACAGTTTTCTAGGTTATCATCTACAGAAATAGCCAAACAAATAAGAATAAATAGAATCTAATCCCTCATTTCCTTTGAATTTGAATGTCTTAGCAGCTGTTAAATGAGAAGTGTAGCACAGTCGATGTGGACATGAGATGCTGTGTGGCAAAGAGTTTGATCGGCTTTTGCAGTTATTTTTCTATTCCCTCTAAGCCTTTATCTTGCTTTTACTTCTTAGTCCTTCAAAAATACCCTCTGTGGCTGCTCCGGAACACATCTGTGTTATCTTCATCTTCTCTTTTGCCTGTCCAAACTCAGTAAGATTGCAAATTGATGATGTTATTTATTAAGCTTAACTTCTGGAGTTAGAATTCCCTAACAAGCATTTGTCTCTTAAAAGTGCGCTCATTTCCTTTGTACTAGGTGTGCTTTGATTTAAATGTGGATGCAGTTTTGACAGATCGAAGAGGTGTTAATGTTGAATTAACGGTTGATCTGTATTTTTCTTTTTCTTCTACAGAAAATTCTGAGTTGCGTTACTCTAGGATATGAGACCTTAGTTCAGAAGTTCAGAAGACAGTACAATCTCTTGTCAGTACATTTGGCTGCTCACCATGAGGTTAGGAAAGCCTAAGGGGGGTATTTCTCGAAGTGCAAGCCAAGGAAAAACCTATGAGAGCAAGCGCAAGACAGCCCGCCAGCGACAGAAATGGGGGGTGGCCATTCGCTTCGACTCAGGGTTAAGTAGACGGAGAAGAAACGTGGATGAGAAGCCTTACAAATGTACTAAATGTTCTAAGAGTTTCAGTCAGAGCTCCACTCTTTTTCAGCACAAGAAGATCCACACTGGGAAGAAATCCCATAAATGTGCCGATTGTGGGAAAAGTTTCTTTCAGAGTTCTAACCTCATTCAGCATCGGCGGATCCACACGGGGGAAAAGCCCTATAAGTGCGACGAGTGTGGAGAGAGATTTAAACAGAGCTCCAACCTTATCCAGCACCAGAGGATTCACACCGGGGAGAAGCCCTATTGCTGCGATGAGTGTGGCCGGTGCTTTAGCCAGAGTTCCCACCTCATTCAGCACCAGAGAACCCACACCGGAGAAAAGCCCTACCAGTGCGAGGAGTGTGACAAGTGCTTCAGCCAGAGCTCCCACCTGAGGCAGCACATGAAGGTGCACAAAGAAAAGAAGTCACATAAAAGGGGTAAAAATGCCAGGGCGAAAACTCACCCGGTGTCCTGGAAACGTGGTAAAGGAAGGAAGGCAGTGGCTGGGCTCCGCCAGGTAAAGGGAGCCGCTTCGGGCCTTTTCAAAAAGAAGAAGTGAATCTCGTAGCGGTGAAAGCCTCTCCCAAGAGGGAGGACACTTTACAGTAGATAGAGCACTTAGATACTGGTCCTCCCTAGCATGGAGATGTCAGGAGTTTCATGACAATGGGCTGAAACTCTGAGTCTAGCCATCCTCATTTCCTTTCAGAATAAATAAGTAAATTTATGTGACATGGAGCAGAAAACTGAAAAAAAAGTTTGGTAAGAATTTAACATCCTTGGCCTCAGTTGAAATTTCTTCCCTACGTTTTGATAAAAAGCGTCATGTTTTCATGATTCACTGGTGTGCCAATGATTACTCTTGGTTTTAGGAATTTCTGTATACAAAATCATTAAAGAGAAGGAATGAGTTTTCAAGTTCTAGGACCGACTATATTTTTAATGTTTTGTAGTTTTTTTTAACCATTAGTATCAGCATTGATTCAGTATTTGACATAATAAAATGCATTCAAGTTCATAGATTTTTGTATTTTTTATTAGCGTATATTGTATGAAGTAATGAGTTCGTTTTCTTTAATGTGTACGATGTATCTGTATGATGTGCTTTGATTATATCCATTGCTCTTACCCTCACCTCCACCTCCTGGTTCTCTTCTTCCTCCCAGAGAGTTCCCTTCCCACTTGAATTGTTGACCCTGGATTCTGTGAATGACAGAAATTGTCTTTGGTTATTTTTCCACATCTGCTTTACTGTGTTTACTGTAATGTTCTCCAGTTCTATCCATTTTTCGCCAAACAACAGGATTTTGGCTTCTTTTTTTTTTTTTTTTTTAACTAATAAGTTTGTCATAGTGTCTGATGCTTTAATGAAGGGGTGAAAAGGTCTCCATGTGGCTTTTCTTTTGTTTGTTTTTTGTTTACCATATTCTTAGAGATTTCAAAGAATCCAAAGTGAGAAACTGCAGACCTCCTCCTAAGACCATTACTTGCGATGCTGATGCCCTGCCTCTTGCTTTCTTGAAATGGGAATGGTTTATGTTGAATCATGCCAGTGGCCTCTTGGCGTTCCTTTGTTCTCTTGCAAACAGGGCCTGCATGAATAAACTATGTTACCAAGAAAGCCTGACTTACTTCTGGCTAAAGAACTACAGTGTCATAGACTGAGCTTTGACTGCCGCTGACTGAGACAGATGTGTGTCTACAAGTTCCTGGAGCCCTGTTAGAACTTAACTGTTCTTTACTTTTTAGCAGTTGTTTAAGAAGACTAGCGGACATCCTTTTTCGAATGCTAAGCCTGAGTTCCTAGTTAACCCTTAGTTCAAGTTTTTGTTTATTGAATGCTAATGTTTTCTGATTTTTATAATCTCACTTCTTCCTGTATTAATGACAATTATCCTCAAAATAAAGATTGAGATATTTTTGCGTACTACTATCTTACTTTCTTTTGGAAGATTGTTTCCAGTGAGTTAAAAAACAGATCACAGCTTTTAGAAGACTTGTTCTGCTCTTTCTGATTTTCCTCAGAATTGAACTTTTCCTCCTTCCCTCCCTACCACCACCACCATCCCCACCACCTGTATTTATGGAGATCCTTAGCATGTGGCCTGTGGACAATAGTTACATCCAACAGAGTATCCAACATGGTATAAGGCTATTGCAGACATCTTTTATAAAAGACTCAATCCTTGACATCCTGTTGTAGCCAAATCTCTATAGCAAGGATGTATCCATGGGACTCTAGTGAGCATCTGTCAGTCTCTGTAGCAGGGATGCATCCATGGGGCCCTGCGAGCATCTGTCAGTCTTGGGTTTGTATCTGACATAGCTTCTAGGAGAGGAGGGGCACACAGGACTAACAACATTTTCTTAAGTCCTATGTGTTGCCCATTCTGATGACAACCACAATGAGGCCTCTCTAGTAGTTTTGATAGCTTGTACTCTTATCCAATAGATCCATCTGTGTTTCTTATTAAAACAAAGCCTTCAGATTTTAATGTAGTTTGTTTTGTAAGTATTCTGAAATCCCTGAAACTGACAGGCATCAAAGACACTGATTTGTGGGAGTCTTCTTTGGTGACCAGTGTACTTTGTGTTTCTTTTTGGAAATGTCAATAAAACTGAGAGATCACAGGTGTATAAAATTAATAAATATACTGATAGAAATACCAACATGTCTAGTAGACATCACCTCTGGGAATACAGATTCATTCTATAAGAAAACTGCTCCTCAACCCCTGTATTCTGCTGAGTTTCTGGTGTCAAGTGTTTACCAACCCAGTTCTTGTATTGCCTCTTCCCACATCTAGGCATAGTGGTCTAGGTCTTATTACCAAGCCACATCCCAACTCCACCAGACTCCTTGACTTCATGTTTTATTGGGAAAAGAGGTGCTCCATAGGTTTTTGTTTGTGTTTCTTGTGGGTTTTTAAGTATGCCAAAATGTTTTCCACCCAGTGAGGAAGGTGTAGAGTAAGGCTAAGAGTGGCTTGTCCTGAAACAAATGGCAGAAGCAGAGTAGAAATAGGAATGAGGTTTAGAAGCCGGAGGTAAACATGCATAGGGGTTGTCTTCATAACTGCTGGAAGAAATGGCATGACTGGCTCCATTTCTGTTGGCACCCTGATAGGGTGCCTTGGTGTGAAACCCAGACCTTAAATTCATTCCTTTGCTTGGGCTTTCCATGGGCCAGTATTACACATAAGTGCTACCAGACCCAGCATTACACATGAGTTCTACTAGCCCCACCATGACTTCCACTTGAATTTTAACACCACCATTCCACCCACCCCCAAACACTTCACTCTGAAGACAGAAGACATCACATAGTGTGAGCTTGATTTTCCCTTGTTACAGGGATGAGGTCTGCCTTGGTTTGTCTGGTTACATGTGGGAGGGTAACATGTTAAGGTATTAATCCCAAATCCAAGCAGTTAGAGGTAGGCAAATGTTAGAGGGGTGCAGATATGACTGCTAGGCCAAGTCTATCTGGAGCCCATTGTTAAATTCAGTCAGTCCTATTTGTGGTATCCTTCAACTATAGGTAGGTAGGTAGATGATAAATGATAGATAATAGGTAGGTAGATAGGTAGATGATAGGTAGGTAGATAGACAGACAGACAGATGGCCCACTCTATCATGGAAGGCTTGTAGAATACAAGAGGAATGATGAGGGAGCCAGCAGCAATTAGCATAATTGCACACAACAACACAGAAGTCTTTTATGTATTTACTTTCTACTTTTGAAACAAAACTTACACCCTTAACTTAGGATAATCTATAGCACTGACGAAAATCAAAATCTTAGGACTCTTACATATTACGAAACTTTGCCAGAGTGCTGTTGACCACAAACATTCATTTCTTAGGTACAGGTGACTTCATATACAAACACAAAGTTACTAAGGAAACAGATGCCCAAATGCCAGGTTCTTTCTTTCTTTATTTATCCAAATGATACTAATTAAAAAGAGAAGTGTCTAGAAGGTCTCCCTACCTCCCATCTTAAGAAAAAAAGAAAGAAAGAAAAGAAAGAAGAGAAAGAAGAGGAAAGAAAGAAGGAAAAGAAAGAAAAAGAAAAAAGGAAGGAAGGGAGGGAGGGAGGGAGGGAGGGAGGGAGGGAGGGAGGGAGGGAGGGAGGGAGGGAGGGAGGGAAGTGTCTTAAACTAGTACTGGGTTGCCTCTCATGAAAGCCAGAGAACAGAAGGTCACCTTCAGCTACATGAGGCTAGCCTAATATATGCGAGTTCCTGTCTCAAAAAAGAGTGAAAATAATTCCATTGTTTCATATGTTGAAAATCCAGGCAGGCCTGTTGTATAGAAGAGTGCTTATGAGATCACTGCATTATTGATGTGTCTTTAACTCTGCAGACTCCCACATAATATCAAGCTCAGATACGTAGTTCTTGTGTTTCCAGTCACAGATACATAGAGTATTAAACAGTGTTGAATTTATCTAAAATCACCTAAAACAATTGCTTGTAAAGTAACCATCTAGAAGATTTAGATGAACTTAGACTTTTTTTTTTTTTTTTTTTGGTTCTTTTTTTCGGAGCTGGGGACCGAACCCAGGGCCTTGCGCTTCCTAGGTAAGCACTCTACCACTGAGCTAAATCCCCAGCCCCGAACTTAGACTTTTAAGATAAGTTTACTAAGTAGTCAAAAGCCTTATAAAATCAACAATTTAATAAGTAATAATTTTTCTAAGATAACTCAGTTATATGAATGTTTCAAAGAGCAGAATAATATTTTAAAGGCTGGTTGGTTTAGACACACAGAATCAGTAGTTACATTGTACATTAAAATTTGACCTTAGAAAATCCTGGGAGGGCTGACATAGAGACCGATTGGTGTTGTGGTCATCCCCCTGCCTGCACCACCCAAATGGTAAAATGTGCTGCCTGTGTGTAGTCTCAGGCAGGACGGTCAAGGTCATGACTGACTACATACAGAGTTTGAGTCCAGCCTGGGATACATGGAATTATTTGTTGTTTGTTTTAAAAACCATCAGTAAATTTGCATTTTGAAACACTTTACAAAAAAAAGTTGGGGGACTGGCAAGATGGTTCAGTAGGTAAATTTGCCACCACACCTGACTGATCACTTGAATTTTTGTCCTTAGAAACCATGTAATGGAAGGAGAGAGCCAACAGCCATACATTGTCTGCTTCACACATGGTTCCCATGTAAATGTAAAATGTTAGTATGTCCCTTAAAAAAAGAAGAGATAAAGAAAACGTGGTATATTTACACAAGGGAGTCTTACTAGGCAGTATTTTTTTTAAATGACATCATTGGACAAAGACTATGAGATCTAAGAGACCTTTGATTCTCCAGTCCCTATCAAGGAATTGCCACTTGTGTGAATACCCCAGGAGAAAGGGGCTTCTTGTGCCAATTTCCTCCTGGGAAACAGTGGGCTGACCTGTGAAATTGCCACGATTCCTGTGGAGGGACTGCCTGACAACATGGAGGTACGTGCTGTAAAGCCTCTGAGCACCCCGTCTGTATCTGCCATGCTGGATATGCTAGAAGGTTCTGGGAGACAGATGACAATGAATGTGCTTCCAGCCCTTGCCACAATGGGGCTGTATGCCAGGATGGAATCAATGGCCACTCCTGCTTCTGTGTGCCTGGATACCAAGGCAGCCATTGTGACTTGGAAGTAGGTAAAAGTATTTCTGATCCCTGCACGGATGAGGCGGTATGCCTCAATGAGCTAGGATGATACACCTGTGTCTTCCTCAAGCGTATTCTGGTGTGAGCTGTGAGTTGGAAATTGAAGAAAGTGGTTCCCTGCTGAATCTACACGGTGCCACGTGTCACGATGCTCTTTGGGATCACTTCTGTGACTGTGCACCTGGATTCCTTGGAGACCTCTGTGAACTTAATTTTGATGAATGTTCCAGTCAGCCATGTCTCCGTGGACATCTATGTGTGGATGGAGGAAACTACTGTCACCACACAGGCAGTGGATTCACAGGGACACACAGTGAGACCTTGATGCCTCTTGGTTGGTCAGTCTTATCACAATGATACAACATATGAAGACACTGTTGACAGCTATATTTGTCACTGCTGGCCTGACACATGGGTATCCTGTGTGAGACAGACATGGATGAATGCAGTAGCAACCCCTGCCTGTTCGGAGGGGGAGGAGGGATAAGCTAAGCTGTTCTTAGAAGATCTAAGACACATTGCTGACTGGCTATCCTTCAATCGCCTTGGAATCTCAGGCTGTGATTGTATCTGTCAACCTGCATTCACAGACAGGAGCCTAGCGTAACTGTCCTCTGAGAGGCTCCCCCCAGCAGCTGATCAGAAACAGATGCAGAGACCCACAGCCAAAAATTTTACAGTGCTCAGGAAGTCACTGAAGAGTTGAAAGAGTTGGGGGAAGGATTGAGGAACCTAGAGGGGATAGGGGCTCTACAAGAAGACCAACAGAGTAAATTAACCTGGACCTGTGGGAGCTCCCAGAGACTGGACCACCAACCAAAGAGTTTACAATGGCTGGACCTAGGACCTAGCCCCTCTCCCTTGCACTTGTATAGCAGATGTGCAGCTGGATCTTCATGAGGGTCCCCCAACAACTGGAGTGGGAGCTGTCCCTGTCTGTTGCCTACCTACCTGTGGATCCTGTTCCCCTAACTGGGCTGTTTTGTCTGGCCTCAGTGGGAGAGGATGTACCCAGTCCTGCAGTGACTTGAGGTACCAGCATGGGTTGGTTTCCTGGGAAGGCCCCCTCCACTTCTCAGAGGTGAAAGGGAGGAAGGGATGGGGGAGGAGCAACTGGGATGTAAAGTGAATAAATAAATAAATTAATGGGGAAAAATGGTAACACAAAATTTGCCAGCAAAGTGCTGGAACTAGAAAGAATATCATCCTCAGGTAACCCAACCCAGAAAGATAAACATGGTATTTAATAATTTATAAGTAGATATTAACTGTTAAATAAATAATGATCATCAGATCCAGAGAGGCTAAGTAACAAGGAGAGTTATTGGGGGCAAATGGATCTCCCTGGGAAGGGAAATAGAATAGATTTCGTGAATGGACTGGGAGCCGGTGGGGAAGGAACAGGAGTGATCGGATGGTGGGGAAAGGTTAGAAGGACAAAGTACAAAGGGACAAAGTACAAAGGTTAGAAGGACAAAGGGAGAGATGACTGGGATTAGAGGGCATTTGGGGGACAATGTGGGGGCAACCCTCGGAATTTACAAGGGTTATCCTAGCAAGGACTCCTAGTAATAGGATGGGGAGGACAAGGAGCCTGGACCATCCATCTTTTGTAACCAGACAAGGCTTCCAGTTATGGACTGGGACATCAACCCAGCCACAAAACCTTGACCTATATTCTGTCCTGCCTGCAAGACATGCTGAGGCAATGGTGGTGCAGAACTTGTGGGAGTGGCCAACCAATGACTGGTCTAATTTGAGGCCCACTCTATGTTCAGCATTGCCTGAATGACCAAGAACTAAAGGCTGGAACAGCCCAGAGACCTAGGATATGAGACCAAGTATGACTGGGAAAAGAATGAATGAAATGATCCCTAACGATGTTCTGCTAGATCATAGATCGGTTCCTAATCTAGTTGTCATCAAAGAGGCTAGCTCTGCAGTTGACAGGAGCAGATGCAGAGACTCAGAGCCAAACATTAGGCAAAGAGAGAGCCCAGGTTGGAGGTCTCTATTGGAATCCTCCCCTCAGAGATCTAGGAACCCTACAGAGTATGGGAAGGAGAAATTATGGGAATCAGGTGATCAAGAAGACAGGGAGAACACAGCCTGTGGAATCAACAAAGTAGTTCTCATAGGGCTCACAGAGTTGTGGAGTCCTGCATGGGTCTGCACTAGGTCCTCTGCATGTATGTTATGGTTGTTGGCTTGGTGTTTGGGGGAAATTCCTGGCAGTGGGAGTTGGGGTATCTCTGACTCTTTTGCTTGCTTTGGGGACATTTTTTTTCTCCTACTGGGTTGCCTTGCCCAGCTTTGGTGTGAGGGTTCATGCCTGTGAATATCTTGTGCTGTGTTTGACTGATGTCTCTGGGAGATCTGTCCTGGAGGGACTCAGGAGATGGGGGAGAGCTGGGGGTGGTGGATCTAGGGGAGAGGGTTGGTGGGGCAGAACTAAAAGGAGGGGAGCAAGGAGAAGTCCTGGTCAGGATGTATTATATGAGAGAAGAATAAATTTAAGATTAAAGTAACATCAGTGACTGAAAAGAGACATCACTAATACATAAGTTCCTATGACATATATAATACAGTGGTGTATAAGTAAGGCTCAGACAGACCCAACAGGGTTAAATTATTAGAAATTCTGTTCACATTCTTACTGGTTTCTGGTACTTTAAAAATATTTACTTATTTATTTACTGATTTGTTTGGTGTGTGTGTGTGAGAGAGAGAGAGAGAGAGAGAGAGAGAGAGAGAGAGAGAGAGAGAGAGAGAGAGAGAGAGAGATATTCTGGAGGAGAGAAATCCAAAGTTCCAGCAAGGTTAGCTTCTTGTGAATCTTATTTTCTTACTTTGTAAGAGGACCCTCTTGCTCCTTCCTTATATGGGTTAAATACACACACAGATACAGAGACAGAGACAGAGACAGAGACAGAGACACAGACACACAGACACACAGACACACACACACACACACACACACAGACACACACACACACACACACACACACACACCAGTATTTAACATACTCCTCAATGCACTTGCACATAAGAACTCACAGTGGCTGTGAAAGCATGCATAAGACCTGAGCAAGGTAAGTCAGAGGATAACCCCAGTGTGGAGGAGGAAGGTGTCATGAAGTCTTTGCTGAAGAGCTTTGGCAGTTGATGGTTGCTAGGAAACCCAGTTAACTTTCTTAAAGTTTTTGTCCCTGCAAGGATGCCCACGCTCCTGTAGATGACCCTGTACCTGTATACACACTGGCAGATCTAAGTGGACTGTGGGAAAAAACAAAACCAAGAAATTAGGAGGGAGTAGTGGTGGAGGTGTAGGGAGAAACTGGAAGGGAGAGATGTGCTGTGCATTTGAGCAAGGCATATGCATGCCTGAAATTCTGAAACACTATTCAGAGTCCTTTAAATAGAGGGCAGGGACATATGCACCTAAGTGATCCTGCTCGAAGTCTGGCCCCACTCTCTGCTGGCTCACCGTCTTCTAGGCTCCTACTTCATGACCTGTAAAGTTATTAGAACTATGTGAAAGTTTTTATTCTGAGACACATATTCTAGTGGAGACCTTTCCCTTCTCCCAGCATGAGAGTTCTTGAGCCATTCCTACTTCTTGGGCTCCACTGTTTTAATAAACTGACTGGGGAACACATGTGTCTCTTCAGACTATCATTCTTTCTGCCAGACCAGTTACAAGTCTCTCCCGTGTCTTTAACACCTCATTCTTGAGAAGGGACATGTCTGTGTCTGAAATGTATGTAGTAGAATTCAAGGAGGGGCCAAGGTTTGAATATCTAGTTAGTGTCAGGTGTGTATAAGAACCATAAAGGGCTGGAGACATGGCTCAGCCAATAAAGGCTAGGCTCACAACCAAAATATAAGAACCAGGACCCCCTGCCCTGCAGAACCCCTGCCTTGCTCCGGCAGTGGGCAAAGACACACCTTGTTGGTGCCAATACTCATGTATCAGTCAGGGACAGAGCAGATGGCAGTCCTTTATCAATCCTAGCTTGATGCCTGACTTTGTGGTCCCAAGCTGTTTTACGCCTAGGATACATAAAATCAAATCAAATCCAGGCAGCACAACTCAGGAGGAGGAAGAGACAGAGACCTGCTTTCTGCCATGCCACATAGTGCAGGTAGGGAAAGACGCTCTGCCCCACAGCAAGGGGGCGGGGCATTGAAACACAGAGTCCCAATTACTACTCAGAGAGTACAGCGTGGGAGAAGACAGATGGAGACCAGCAGAACACCATGCTGCCCACAGACCTGCCCTCTAGTTCATGGCACAGGTGGGAGGTAGACACCTGCTTGCAGCCATGCCATGCCGCTCTGCCTGTCCTCCGCTGCAGCACTTGGGAGAGGTGGCCCTGTACCCCTCCTGGACAGCACAGCAGAACTGACCCTTGGAGTGAGAGTTCAGGAATCTTGGATTTTTTTCTTTAAAACACAGAAATATTATAAGAATATAGTTTTGTTTTAATCCCAGGAGTGGGGATGTGGAGATGCTTCGCAGCAACTGATTGTGATTTGCCTCATGCTCTAGCAGAGGCGTGGTTTTGCCAGCTGCAGTTAGTTTCTGTGATTGTGTGACATTTGGAGTCCTGGGAACTTTTTAAAAGGGTATACAAAGCTTAACTCACATAGAGTGGGTGGGTGGTGGTTATCCTTCAGGGAGGTTGGCTGCAGCTTGTTAATAGTTGTGTTCTAAGAAGTAACAAGAAAGAAATTGTATTAAAGGATCTCTCTCACCCCCCACTCTATCCTTTATCTCCTATTTAGAGATGGGGGGGGGTGAAACCAAGGGGTTAAAGGGTGGGAAAAAGAACCCACAAAGTAGCTAGACCAGCTACAGACCCTGGTGATGAGGTGAAGGTGAGCCAGTCCAAGAATGATAGCATGGGAGAGTAGGCCCTGCCACTTCTCTGCCATGAGCATTGGTATGGGGGTTATGCCCTCCTCCTCTGGGCCCTCATCACCTGTGGCAGTTGGGAGAGCTGACCCCCGATCATGAGAGTGGGCGAGCTGTCCTGTACCTTGCTGGCTGCAGCCCAAGGAAGAGTGGGCTCTGCACCATACCTGGGCAGCACAGTAGGGCTGTGGAGAATGTGCAGGTGAGCCAGCCCCAAGAGCGAGAGCTTGGGAGAGTTGGCCCTACCACTCATCTTCTGTGAAGTGGCATGGAAGCCAGACTTCCACAATGAGATATTTCTATGCTCCGTTTTTTTCTGTTGTTTGTGTGTTTTTTTATTTGTGGGGGGTGGGTGAAGGGCGAATATGATGGGGCAGGGAGATGAGCAGGCCTGGATGCATAATATAAAACTCATGAAGATCAATATAAAATTAAAAAACAAAACATTTTCTGTAACCTCTTGGGTTTTGCTTACTCTTGGAAGAGGTGGCAAAAGCAACTCCATTTTGTTGGTTTGAGACAGGCTTTCCTTACAAAGCCTGGTCCTCCCCAATCCTTAAACTTACAACCACATGCTTCAGCTTCCCAAGCAGAGGAAAGAGTGTCCCTGCCCATAAGTGCACAACCTTATGTCAATTCTGATGACTTCTTCCCTTGTCTCTGAAAAATATTTTTTGAAGACATTGATAATTAACCATGATAAATCTGTCATTGTCCATTGTCCCACATTGCCAGGATAGTATCCATCCCATTTGGTCTAATTCGATCTCACATTGGAGGTGCTGAGGAGGGGGTAAATGTCACACAACTCTCTAAATTCATCGCAGTAAACTCTTTAGACCCAACTTAGACAGCTGAGAAGCAGAGGTGGTTCTCCAGGCAGGCAGCCCTGGAGTACATTCTTGGTACCCTGAGACCCAACTGAAGAAAACACAGTACTGGTTGTGTCTTACTCTCATTATTCTCATTGGCTGTGGCTGCTCTATTCAACTGTGTGTGATTGCACTACTTATAATTTTTAATTAGATCTCTTATGATAGGCTTTGTCCCACCCACCACTGGTTCTCAGCACACATACTTCCAGGTGTTCTGCCTTCACTGTCCTGCATCAGAAGAAAAAGGGCTCAGTTCTTTTTTCTTCCTGCTCCTGTTTATGGTCCCATCCAGTCCCTGGGCAGGATGAAACCATAGTCTACTTACCAGTGAGTTGATAGTGACTCTGACTCTGGTGCTCTGTCCCCACACACTACTAATGGTGTTCTCAAAACTTTAGTAGCCTTTCTATATTTCTCATTTTATAGTTGTATCCAGAAATAGAGGAGAGTAAAGTTTTCTATATTTCCTGATACCAGCTCCTGCAAATACTCATTTATTCTTTATTTAAACCCCTTGCCTGCAACCAATATTGGAACTTACATTTTATACACCTTCTGGTGTTCCTTTTCTCTTCCTCTTCAGTGAAGGAGTAATACTCATTGTACACCATATCATGAACTGTTCATCATATGTAGAACTATAATAGCATGTATATATTGTACTAGGTGTTACTAACAGTGTATTGCCAAATACTTATGTGTTATACCTGTCTTGGGTAGCCTTATCCTGAGGTCAAAAGACAGATTCATTAAGATAGTTTAGGGAATACCTAATAACTACCTCAATGCTCTAATTGCTCAGGGTATAGGCGAGGTGATGAAGGCAGAATTTTATGATTTCCCAAAGGTGTGTAAGTTTAACAAAAAACATTTTCAAGTCAAAGTAAGTAGTTTGCTCCCATGGGATTAATTATCTACTAAGTTATCACATTGTACTGACTCAGAGGTAAAACATTGTGTAATGGGATTTGGGGAAGCCCCAGAGAAGGACATTGCTTCCCCAAAATGTTCTATTGCAATTACTGTTAACTGCTCATGGTTTTCTGAAACAGTTGGCAACAAAAATAAGTTGACTTCTTCCTCTCCTCTGTTTCCATGCTTTCAGATCCACACTTCCTGTGAGTACCCTAACTTAAATAAGCATTCATTTATGCATATCACTTGTGCTGCTGATTTGTTTATGCCATGTCCCCCAACGTAAGAGTTTTACCAACTCTTCAACATTGCTTCCCTCAGGGCTAATTTTCTTGAAAAGCTGACTAATATTTGAGGATTGAAATGAGTGCCAAGGGAATACAAAGTTGGCCACTCCATGACTGGTAGCTATTCCTCACTTAGGAAATGGTTTTAAATTGGCTTTCTTGGGGCCCATAGACAAATAAATTCTTGGGCTGTAGCCATACCACCTGTGATTTCACAAACCCTATAGGTAATATCGATGCTCAAAATTTAGAGACCCTAGAAACAGGAAGTTAGTAATTGGTTAGGAGTGGTATAATGAACAAGAAGTACGTGTTGTCAGTACCCATTAAATTATTGTTTTCTTTTCTGATTGGAAAACAACTTATCACTGAACCAAACTGCAGACAGAGTAGATAAGCAAGACTTACGTGCTGGGTGTGATGGGTGGACAGTGATGAAAGCCTCCATTTCCTTCTCTAACTACTGGCGTGGATATGCTATCTGCTGACAGCATTTTGACTGTTACCTAAATAACATCTTCCTAGTAAAACTTCACTTTTCTTTTTAAGTAGTGCTAAAATTACTTCACAAATGCATCTTTCTGCCAAAAAAAAAAAAACATACATTATTTGATCCTGGTGTATAAGACCTCCTCATTAGTCCTTAGAAAATTTTAGACAATATATGTTGATCATATTTATCCCCTACTCCACTTCCTTTCTCTTCTTTCTCCCTTTTCTACTGTCTAATTTTGTCTTTAAAAGCTTACCAAGTACAATTTGTGCTATCCATGTGGTATGGTCTTCTTCTGGAGCTTGGTGAACCTACCATTTATTAGCTCTTGGTCATAATGTTAACACTGCCCAGTGTGGAGTTTGAATGTGAAGGGCCCCAGTAGACTCATATTTCAGTACTTGGCCCCCAGTCGGAGTTATATTTTGGGAAGGATCTGGAGGTGTGGCCTTGTTGGAGGAGGTATAGCAGACTGGCTTGAGGTTTCAGCCAACTCCTGCCATTCCCAGTATGCTCTCTGCTTCCTGTTTGTGGCTCTGGATGTGAGTTCTCAGTTGCTAGTCTAACACCATGACTTCCTGTCATGATGGTCACAGGCTCCTATTCCTATGGAACCATGAATGTGTACCAAATAAACCTTTCCTTTTGTAAGTTGCCCCGGTCATGGTGTTTTATCATAGCATTAGAATAGTAATTGATGTAGCAGGTCTTGTTCAGAAAGTTCTTTCCTGTGCCAGTGAGCTCAAGCATATTCACTACTGTCTCTACTTTCAGATTCAGGGTTTCATGCCTCACACTGAGGTTCTTGGTCCATTTAGGGTTGACTTCTATGCAGTGTTAGAAATGACTATTTTCATTCTTCTACACATGGCTACCCAATTTAACCAGTACCATTTCTTAAAGATGTTGTCTTTTCTCCAGGATGTATCAGAGTCTTCTTTGGTCAAGAATCAAATGTCCATGAGTATAGGACACTTAGGTTGAGTTATATTCTGGTCTTCCATTCGAATCCATTGATCAATATTCTTTCATTCAAATAACATGCTGTTTTTATTGCTATCACTCGGTAGCACATCCTGACATCTGGGATGGTCATTTCTGCAGCACTTCTTCTACTGTTCAGGGTTGTTTTAGCTAACTTAGGCTTTTGTGTTTCCATATGAAGTTAAAAATTTTTTCCAATTTGTGTGAATTGTGTTGGAATTTTCATTGAGACTGCACTGAATCTGTAGACAGCATATGGTAAGGTAGCCATTTTCACAATAGTAATCCTGGTTCACGAACATGGGAATATTTCCAGATTTTGATATCCTCTTTAATTTCTTCCTTTGATGACTTGAAGTTTTTATTGTATAAGTCTTTTACTATACAAGTCTTTCACTTGCTTGGCTAGAGTTATTGAAACATAAATATTTTAGGTTGCTAAGGACCAGCCTCATCTTGGAGAGGGGGTCCTGAGAAAGGAATGTTTAGGAGCAGCAAAAGAAATGACTCAAAGTCAATGATGGGGTGCAAGCTGACAGCTCTGTAGTCTCCTCAAGACAGCCCTCTGCTCAAGACAGCTCTCTGCTCAAGATAGCTCTCTGCTTGAGATAGATCTATAGATAGCTCTTGGGTTTTCTGGCCAAAGTCTGAAAACCCACCAGAACAATTCTAAAAGAGCTATGTTAGCTCTCCACACAGTTCTATCTAGGTAGCTCTCTCTTGCAAACCAAAGCTTAATCTTTTATTAACACATCAATTCAATCATTTATCCAAGTTCCGTTTCGATTATCCCCAAAAGAGCATTTTATGACTTTAGTCCCTGGATTCTTAGAAAAAGAGGGCAAGTACATTTTTTTTAACATAACAAATGAATTCAGAGATTGGCCTGCCTTTGTAACCACAAAGAAAAAGCTAAGCCAAGTGGGATTGTGCCCCTGAATTTCTTGATCTCTTTAATACTTTTCTGACAAACTGACTCACTAGTGCAGCTACCTCTGTTATTTCATGTCTGTGAAGCCCCTTACACAAATCATATTGCATTCTTATATTTTACATAGTCAAGAAATCCTGTAAAGGACACCTCTTACACTCAGTTATGTATTCCTGAACTCATGTTTTCAGAGCTTTTTCCCACAGTCTTAATGGCTGTCCTGAAGGTCTATGTTTCAGAGACACAATCTCACTTCCCAGAACTGTGCTATTTCGAATTAACCATGGACTCATTAACCATGGTAAAGAGAACATTTCCTGAAGGAGGAACATGAAGTAAAATATATTATTATTACATTATTATATAATCAAGCCTTATGCCTAGCACCTGTTAACACTTAAGGAGGTCTATTCCCTGCTAACTTTGCTCCAGTGGCAAGAACTGTGTCATATCATCCCTTCTGAGGTCATGCAGGACTTGGCAGAGGGTATTAAAAAAGGTATTGTTTCCCTTCTTTATTTCCCCATATGTTTGTCATTTGTATATAAGAAGACTACTGATTTTGTGTTTGATTTTATATCCTACTAATTTGCCGAAAGTACTTATCAGCTATAGAAGTTTCCTGGTGGAGTCTTCAGGGTCTGTTATGTATAAAATTGTAATTTCTGTGATGAGGGTTCTTTGAATTCTTCCTTTCTTATTTGTATCTCCTTCATTTCCTTCAGTTTTTCTGATTCTCTAGCTAATATTTAAAGCCCTAGACTAAACAGCTATCAAAAGATTAAACACCCTTGTTTTGTTCTTGATTTTAGTGGAAATATTTTGAATTTCTCTACACTTAGAATGACGTTGGATGTAAGCTTATCATAAGTTCCTTTTATTGTGTTGTACTGTTTCTTTCATGTCCTATGTCTCTAGGGATGTTAGATGAGTGGATGTTGGATGTTTGTCAAAGGATTTTTCTGTATCTAGTATGATAATTAAGTGGTTTTGGTGTTTTAGTCTGTTTATCCTGCAGATTATGTTTATTAACTTACATGTATTGAATCTCCCATGTATTTCTGGGATGAAACTAACTTGACCATGGTGGCCAATATTATGATGTGTTCTTAAATTCAGTTTCCAAGTATTTTGTTAAGAATTTTTGGGTAAGTTGGGTAATGGTTTGTAAATCTTATTGTTTTTTAAATAACTAACTCCATTTCAGTGATTATATTTTTTATTTGTGTTTTTTTCTAGTTATTAATTATGGGTTCGGTCCCCAGCTCCAAAAAAAAAAATAAAAAAAAATAAAAATAATTATGGCCTCAGTTTGATAATTTTTTGCTCTTAGACTCTTTTTTACTCTTTCCTTCTTGTTTTGCTAAAGCCTTCAAGTGTGTCATTAACTGATAATTTTTAATTTTCAAAGTTTTTAATGTAGGCACTTAGTGCTATGAGCTTTCTGTGAGGAGTACTTTCATCTTGTCCATTTGGGTCCAGTGGAAACATTTCACACTAAAATCACAATAAATAATATTAACTCACCAGAACTCGCCCAGATCTCAAGGTACCTGGTCAAACAGCTCCCTGCACCCAAATCTCGTGGGAGGGAGAGCTAGACCTTCAGAGGTGCCAACACGCCTGGGAAGCCAGAGAAGACTACTCTGCCCACATTTCTGACTCTAAAGGAAAACGCCTAGTACCATCTGGGCCCCCTGTGCACAGGGACCACAGAGAATGCAGCACAGGCCCTTCTGGTTGCTGCATTCATGGAGATCTGAAATGCAGACCGGAGGAGCATCTTCAGGAATGAGACCAAAGGTAAGACCAACATTTCTGCTCCAAGTGACCTGCCTGGTGGACTCAGAACACACGCCCACATGAACAGTTAAAGACCAGTAGACAGGAACGACTACACGTCTGAAAGCAGAACACTCTATTCCCATAACTGGCAGAAAGTAAACAGGAAAACAGGTCTACAGCACTCCTGACACACAGGCCTATAGGACAGTCTAGCCACTGTCAGAAATAGAAGAACAAGGTAACACCAGAGACAATGTGATGGCGAGAGGCAAGCAGAGGAACCCAAGCAACAGAAAACAAGACTGCATAGCATCATCGGAGCACAGTTCTCCCACCAAAGCAAATACTGAATATCCAAACACACCAGAAAAGCCAGAGCTAGATTTAAAATCACAATTGATCATGATGATGGAGGACTTAAGGAAAGACATAAAGAACTCCCTTAGAGAAATGCAGGAAAACACAAATAAACAAGTAGAAGCCTATAGAAAGGAAACACAAAAATCCCTGAAAGAATTACAGGAAAACACAATCAAACAGGTGAAGGAATTGAAAATGGAAAAAGAAGCAATAAAGAAAGCACAGAGGGAGACAACCTTGGATATAGAAAACCAGAGGAAGAGAAAAGGAGTAGTAGATACAAGCATCACAACAGAAAAAAAGAGATAGAACAGAGAATCTCAGGAGCAGAAGATTCCACAGAAATCATCGACACATCTGTCAGAGATGATGTAAAACAGAAAAGCTACTGGCCCAAAACATACATGAAATCCAGGACACAATGAGAAGATCAAACCTAAGGATAATAGGTATAGAAGAGAGGGAAGACTCCGAACTCAAAGGACCAGTAAATATCTTCAACAAAATCAAAGAAGAAAACTTACTTAACCTAAAGAAAGAGATGCCCATAAACATACAAGAAGCCTAGAGAACTCCAAATAGATTGGACCAGAAAAGAAATTCCTCCCCTCACATAATAGTCAAAACACCAAATGCA
Source organism: Rattus norvegicus (assembly GCF_021556685.1). Taxonomy (NCBI): domain Eukaryota; kingdom Metazoa; phylum Chordata; class Mammalia; order Rodentia; family Muridae; genus Rattus; species Rattus norvegicus. The sequence goes on along the minus strand of NC_141537.1, from coordinate 151,897,407 downwards.
CAAAACAAAGAAATGATATTAAAAGCAGTAAGGAAAAAAGGTCAAGTGACATATAAAGGCAGACCTATCAGAATTACATCAGACTTCTCACCAGAGACTATGAAAGCCAGAAGATCCTGGACATATGTCATACAGACCCTAAGAGAACACAAATGCCAGCCCAGGTTACTGTATCCAGCAAAACTCTGAATTAACATAGATGGAGAAACCAAGATATTCCATGACAAAACCAAATTTACACAATATCTTTCTACAAATCCAGCCCTACAAAGGAAAATAAATGGTAAAGCCCAACATAAGGAGGCAAGCTACACCCTAGAAAAAGCAAGAAACTAATCATTTTGCAACAAAACAAAGAGAAGACAAGCACACAAACATAATCTCACCTCCAAATATGAAGATAACAGGAAGCAACAATCACTATTCCTTAATATCCCTCAACATCAATGGATTCAATTCCCCAATAAAAAGACACAGGTTAACAAACAGGATATGCAATGAGGACCCAGCATTCTGCTGCCTACAGGAAACACACCTCAGAGACAAAGACAGACTCTACCTCAGAATAAAAGGCCGGCAAAGAACTTTCCAAGCAAATGGTCTGAAGAAGCAAGCTGGAGTAGCCATTCTAATATCGAATACAATCAATTTTGAACCAAAAGTCATCCAAGAAGATAAGGAAGGATGCTCCATATTCATCAAACGAAAAATCCACCAAGATAAACTCTCAATTCTGAATATCTATCTCCAAATACAAGGGCACCTACATACATAAAAGAAACCTTACTAAAGCTCAAAGTACACATTGCACATCACATAATAGTAGTAGGAGATTTCAACACCCCACTCTCATTAATGGACAGACATGGAAACAGAAATTAAACAGAAACAAAGAGAGATTAACAGAAGTTATGAACCAAATGGAATTAACAGATATTTACATAACATTCTATCCTAAAACAAACGGATATACCTTCTTCTCACCACCACATGGTACTTTCTCCAATATTGACCATATAATCGGTCATACAAAAAGCCTCAACAGATACGGAAAGATAGAAATAATCCCATGCGTCGTATCAGACCACCACAGGCTAAAGCTGGTCTTCAATAACAACAAGGGAAGAACGACCACATATACATGGAAGTTGAACGATGCTCTACACAATGATAACCTGATCAAGGAAGAAATAAAGAAAGAAATTAAAGACTTCTTAGAATTTAATGAAAATGAAGGTACAACATACCCAAACTTATGAGACACATTGAAAACTGTGCTAAGAGGAAAACTCATAGCTCCGAGTGCCTGCAGAAAGAAAGGAGAGAGCATATATCAGCAGCTTGACAGCACACCTAAAAGCTCTAGAACAAAAAGAAGTAAATACATCCAGGAGGAGTAGAAGGCAGGAAATAATCAAACTCAGAGCTGAAATCAACCAAATAGAAACAAAAAGGACTATACAAAGAATCAACAGAACCAAAAGCTGGTTCTTTGAGAAAATCAACAAGATAGATAAACCCTAGCCAGACTAACCAGAGGACACAGAGAGTGTGTCCAAATTAACAAACTCAGAAATGAAAAGGGAGACATAACCACAGAATCAGAGGAAATTTAAAAAATCATCAGATTCTACTACAAAAGCCTATATTCTACAAATCTTGAAAATCCGAAGGAAATGGACAATTTCCTAGACAGATACCAGGTACCGAAGTTAAATCAGGGACAGATAAACCATTTAAACAACCCCATAACCCCTAAAGAAATAGAAGCAGTCATTAAAAGTCTCCCAAGCAAACAGAGCACAGGTCAAGATAGGTTCAGTGCAGAATTCTATCAGACCTTCATAGAAGACCTCATACCAATATTATCCAAACTATTCCACAAAATTGAAACAGATGGAGTGCTCCTGAATTCCTTCTATGAAGCTATAATTACTCTTATACCTAAATCACACAAAGACCCAACAAAGAAAGAGAACTTCAGACCAATTTCCCTTATGAATATTGATGCAAAAATACTCAATAACATTCTTGCAAACAGAATCCAAGAGCACATCAAAACACTCATCGATCATGATCAAGTAGGCTTCATCCCAGGGATGCAGGGATGGTTTAATATATGGAAAACCATCAACATAATCCACTATATAAACAAACTGAAAGATAAAAACCACATGATCATTTCATTAGATGCTGAGTAAGCATTTTACAAAATTGAACACCCCTTTATGGTAAAAGTCCTGGAAAGAACGGGAATTCAAGGCCCATACCTAAACATAGTAAAAGCCATATACAGCAAACCAATAGCTAATATTAAATTAAATGGAGGGAAACTTGAAGCAATCCCACTAAAATCAAGGACTAGACAAGGCTGCCAACTCTCTCCCTATTTTTTCAATATAGTTCTCAAAGTACTAGCCAGAATAATCAGACAACAAAAGGAGATCAAAGGGATACAGATTGGAAAGGAAGATGTCACAATATCACTATTTGCAGATGATATGATAGTATATTTAAGTGATCCCAAAAGTTCCACCAGAGAACTACTAAACCTGACAAACACCTTCAACAAAGTGGCTGGGTATAAAATTAACTCAAATAAATCAGTTGCCTTCCTCTACACAAAAGAGAAACAAGCCGAGAAAGAAATTAGGGAAACGACACCATTCATAATAGTCCCAAATAATATAAAATACCTCGGTGTGACTTTAACCAAGCAAGTGAAAGATCTGTATGATAAGAACTTCAAGCCTATGAAGAAGAAATCAAAGAAGATCTCAGAAGATGGAAAGATCTCCCAAGCTCATGGATTGGCAGGATTAATATAGTAAACATGGCCATTTTACCAAAAGCGATCTACAGATTGAATGCAATCCCCATCAAAATTGCAATCCAATTCTTCATAGAGTTAGACAGAACAATTTGCAAATTCATCTGGAATAACAGAAAACCCAGGATAGCTAACACTATCCTCAACAATAAAAGGACTTCCGGGGGAATCATATCCCTGAACTCAAGCAGTATTACAGAGCAATAGTGATAAAAACTGCATGGTATTGGTACAGAGACAGGCAGATAGACCAGTGGAATAGAATTGAAGCCCGAGATATGAACCCACACCCATATGATCACTTGATTTTTGACAAAGGAGCGAAAACCATTCAATGGAAAAAAGATAGCATTTTCAGCAAATGGTGCTGGTTCAACTGGAGGTCAGCATGTAGAAGAATGCAGATCTATCCATTCTTATCACCCTGTACAAAGCTTAAGTCCAAGTGGATCAAGGACCTCCACATCAAACCAGATACACTCAAACTAATAGAAGAACAAGTGGGGAAGCACCTCGAACACATGGGCACTGAGGAAAATTTCCTGAACAAAACACCAATGGCTTATGCTCTAAGATCAAGAATTGACAAATGGGATCTCATAAAACTACAAAGCTTCTCTAAGGCAAAGGACACTGTCGTTAGGACAAAACAGCAACCAACAAGTTGGGAAAAATCTTTACCAATCCTACAACAGATAGAGGCCTTATATCCATAATATACAAAGATCTCAAGAAGTTAGACTGCAGGGAGACAAATAACCCTATTAAAAATGGGGTTCAGAGCTAAACAAAGAATTCACAGCTGAGGAATGCCGAATGGCTGAGAAACACCTAAAGAAATGTTCAACATCTTTAGTCATAAGGGAAATGCAAATCAAAACAACCCTGAGATTTCACCTCACACCAGTGAGAATGGCTAACAGCAACAGCAGATGCTGGGTTAATAATGTTGGTGGAGGGGATTCCAAGGCAGCCTAGTACTGACTGTGTTATGTGCTTATTAGTAATCACTCCTATGCATGTCTGTAATGAGAAGGAACAAGCTGGATAAAAAGAAATAAAGATGTACAGTTTGGAGAGAAAAGGAGCACCAGGAAGTATAATGAAGCTAAGTCCGGTTCTCAAGAGTATAAAAAGTTTAAAGAAAACCCTGATGCTCAATGTAGTTAAGGGAGCAGTAACCTCAGAGTAACCCTACCTAGCTAAGTTTACAACTTGTGAGAAAGAATTAAAGAAAAGCTTAAAGCAATGAAGGAGGCCATTAACAAGAGAAAGCTGATGCAAACGTAATTAAATCAAAGAGACCCAGGTGCCAGCCCCAGCAAGCAGTAGAACTTGGCCACTCTGACCACTGTGCATGGTTCTGGCTTAGAGTCAAGGATACAATAAAGGGATTTACGAATTTCCCCCCATGGCTGAAGAAAGCTGAAACACAGCAGGGTCAGAGGTGTCATTGCATAGAAGCTCAGAAAGGCCATTGGGTGAAGTAGTGAGGTGAAGTCTGGATTCGATTAGAGATATACCAAGATGTTGGAGATGCCAGAGTCATGGGTTATCTACCAAGAATAGCTGCAGATCAGGTGTGGAAGCAGCCCGAGAGAGAAGTATGTTGCATTCAAAACGCTGGAAGGAGTTGGAGATTAGAAGATCCTTTAACATTATGTGGAGGTACAGACTTTGGAGTTTGTCCTGTTCATCGTGCTTTTGTTCAGTATTTCCTCACTAGTCTTATTTTCCTTATTTGGAGGATGGTAATGTATGTTGTATGTTGGAAGTATGTATGATCTATTTTTTGTTTTCTTTTTTATTTTACGGTGGGTTACAGTTAAAAGATTGTCATGAGTCTCAGAAGAGACTTTGAACTTCGGACTTTAAACAGTATTGAGACTGAAGACTTTGGGGGCTTTAGAAGTTGGACTGGAGACATTTTGAATTGTGATATAGCTACAAGCCTGTAAGGGGTCAGGGGTGGAATGTGCTGAATTGAATGGGAATTGCCCCCATAGGCTCATATATTTGAATATTTAATCACCAAGGAGTGAAAGTGTTTGAGAAGATTACAAGGATTAGGAGGTGTGGCCTTGTTGGGGGAAGTTTGTCACTGGGAGTAGGCTTTGGGGTTTTCAAAAGCCCACAGCAGACCAAGTCCCCTGCCCCTTTCTCTCTTTCCCTCTCTCCTTTACTCTATTTCTTCCTCCCTTCCTCCCTTCTCCCTCCCTTTCTCCCTCCCTCCTTCCTTCTTTCCTTTCCTTTAGACCAGATTGTAGCTTTCCACTACTATTCCAACACCATTCATCCTCCCGCCATGATGATTATGTATATTAGAACCACTTTAAACTAATCCTTGACTAGCTTACAAATAACTGAGATTCAGACTATGATTATTTTATTTGGCTTTGACAATTAATTGAGGAAACCTTAATCCACTTTTCTAACTGCTGATTTAGCTACCTACCCAGCAATGTACCCCAAATACACACTGTTTCTCTTGGCTTTGTGCTCATGATACATCTCCCCTCGTGGCAGTTTCCTCCTCTCTTCTTATTCTTCCTCCTTCTCTACCTGGTCTCTTTTCTCTCTTCTCTGTCCCACACAGGGTAACTCAAAACCCACCTACCCTAATCCCTCCAGTAATTGGCTATGGCCAATTTTGTTTAATCGATAGTTTTAAATCAAGAAATAAGGTTTACACAACAACAGCTTATAAACATGAGAAGTCACTCGTAGACCTTCCCTTTGGGTATAGAATTTAGCATTGCAACACATAGCAACAGACCAAACTTTAACAATCTCCCCTCTTTGTCTAAATAAAAAGGTTCTTTCTTTTATAACAAACAACATTGTACCCTAGCAACAGTCATGACATTATTATGAAAATTACTAGGTAAGAGTTACATTCAAAAGTCCAGTTTGTCTATATTTGGCAACCCTGGAGAACCTATTCTATTACCTCTCTTATCCTGGTGAGTTCAGAGTCCTGTATCTAAATTAATTTCTATCCTAACTTGTATTACCATCCTAAAATTACCTTCCTAGACCTAGAATATTTTAAATTCCAAACAACTTATGCTTATTGTAAGACTATGACTATCTCGTCTTCAACCCCATCAGAGGTCTGAGAAAGAAATATCACCTGAGTATGCAGCTTCCAAAAATATAGAAATGACAGAAACAGCTGACCACCTGGCCAGTCACCAATATTCTTTACAATGTTGGAGCATCTGTCTTCAGCCTTCTGGCCCAGAATACCTAACAGGCCTTTGGTTAAGCAGGAATGGTGAAGGAATTGCTTACCCTGTCTTGGGAGAGCTTGGCAGTTGACATCCTTGCATCTGTTTGTCCTTTCTGCACAGCATTTTGTCTGCAAATAAAATTAGGGCATCTTCTTTTCCAAGTGGCTAGGTTCCCACAGTGGAACCAACTCCATACAGAGGTCTTTTGTTACCCATCATTTCTTCCAGGTTGAATGGGGTGCTGCCAGGAGCTGATGTGTCTCAATGTCAAAAAGGCCTTAAATTTATAAAAATATCTTTAAGTGCCATATTCTGTGAGTCTCTGAGATTTCTGAAGATCATCTATCTCTTATAGCATATCTGAGCAAGCAAACATTGCCTGTTTCCAGCTATCTAATATCTGTACAACCCAGGATGTATATTTTTGTGATAATCAAGGCTTGTATTATAAGCGAGTCAGGGATAAGCTTAAAGTGGTTCTACTAACGCACCGTACATGAGGCATAAAACCAAACTGAGAGAAGTTACTGGGTAGAGAGGTACAACCCCAAGACTCCTCAAAAACATGGTTTTCGAGCTACTAATGCTTGGGACCAGCTGGATTAGTGTCTGAGAAGGCTTTGCACGTGTTTGGCTGCTGAGAGAAACTGAAGCTGTGGTTCTCCCAAGAGCTACTTGGTGGAAAGCATGGCTTATTCTGAGGCCCATGGAGAAGAATGGCATCCTAGTATGGGTCCATTCGAGCCCTCTGTCTGGTGAGAGTTGCCAGCACAACCAAGGATGGCATGGCACTGGGGCCAAAGACTACTACTGGTGGATGCCCAGGGATGAAGACCTGAAGTCATAAAGAAGCAGGGCAAGTTGGAGAAGCCTGGCCAGGGCTGACAAAAGGCAGAGCAAGGAGCCCTGAGCTAACTAAACTTCTGGGGCAGAACTAAGGAACTAACACAGCAAAAAGTGCAAATTCAAAAATCCCAAGAGTCTAAACTGATAAGGTGTTGAATTTTAAAAACAATGAAAGAGAAGGGAAGCTAAATATAAAAAAATCATATTGAGAAATATTTAATTTAAGTATAAGAATATAGAGTCCTTATGGAGAAATTTTAAAAGAAAAATGATTTTATATTTGGGGTGGAGGGCAGCACAGTGACACACTGCATCTGGATTTGATTTGGTCTTGCTTCAATTATCAGCATACAAATGGTTATTTTTTTCTATGATTACAGTTTTGTATGTCATTTTTGGGAGAGATCAGAATAAGACAGATTTGGAGAAGGAAGAGACTGAGAAATTAGATACTAGATTAAAGACCATAAAATAGAAGTTGAAAGAATCTTTGAATCAAAATTAGAAACCCTCAAAGGAATCCAATGCGGAACTTACAAAAACATCAAAAAATATAGTTTCATACAAGAAAGTTTCACAGGGGTTTAAGAAATTAGAATGGCAGCCCATAAGGATACAATGTATTCTATTAAAAATCCAGATTCTGCTTACTAATTCTAACTTAAAGCAATGCCACACAACGGATTGTGTGCTTCATTTTGTAGAGTTTGGAGAATTGAGATATGTATAAGAGTTGATACATCGTACAATTGATACATGTTCAGCGTTCCAATGGACTTGAGTTCTGAGGGGGCTAATTCTGAGGTTACACATTTATTAGAGATGATGGCTATCTTGGAGATGCTTTACAAAGTAAAACTGATTATGTTCAGGCATATATGCCTATTAAAATACAATTTTATGGACATCATGGCATAAATAGCACAACTGCTAAGATACACTGAATTTCAGAAAGGACTGCTGAATTAGATCAACCTATGGAAGTCTGAATTTCAAAAGTGAAGAAAGGAGATATGTTAGGTTGGAGAGGAGATTTTACATTTGTTCCAACAGATAAAGAAAAGCTATATCTTCTATCCAGATCATTGAAAATAAGATTTGATCAGGGAAGACCCCTTGAAGATCTTGGCTACAGACAAAAAGAAGGAGATTGGCAAGATCAACAAGACAGGTAATAAATACACTCATCCTGCTACTTGAGAGCAGCTCTGAGACTGACTTGAGACATACAAAAGTCTTTGCATAGCCAATGGATCTTGTTGACTACAAAATCCTCAAGACTTTTTATACCATTCTTTTAGATTGTACTGATAAATATATTGCAATGATATAATCCAAAATAACTTTTATAGAAAGACGGTTTTCTTTCACCTGCTCAAAAAGAGCAGGAAAACATCCTTAATTAAACGGTGAGTGCTACACATTTCACACAAATGTCTCTGTAGACATTTATATGTATTACACGTAAGGTTTGTATATTGCAGAATGGAAGTTCAGGAGGGCAGCCCTAATAGGAGTCACCCATGAGGAGGCTGAGGGGACCTGCTCTTCCACCTTCCTGCTTGATCCAACCTCAACTGCAAAGAAGCTGTTTCTTCTAAAGACTTGCTTCTGGGACATTTTTATAACAGTTGCTCACTTGGTCCAGCCTTTCAGATGTTCAGGTCAGGACTTCAGTTAAGCTCCTGAACTTTCTCAGAACATGGAGATTAGATGACAAATAATAACAGCTAGCTTTTTTTAAACTTAACTATTTCCCTATTTTTCTCTTGGGGCCCGAACAGGAAATCTTCACCCCAATTCAGCAGGAAGCAATTATAGGAGACCATCATCCCAGTCCCTTAAGTTGGGGTGGATGATTTGGTTATTTTATAAATAATAGACATGCTGTCATTTTAGGGGATGATCTATAAGTAATTATGGCCTTGAATAGGGAAAAATTGAAGTAAGAAGTTCAGACTCCATGATTTCTCTTTCCTTTCCTCTTCTCGTATGCTTCTTTCTTTCTTAGGGCAGGATGTTGAGAAGAAAAAGAGGGGGATATGGAAGTATTATAAGAAATTAGACATATATGGGTGGATTATTGAATCTACTCTTAAGCAAGAGCATTTTATAGTCATAATCTTACATTGGTCTTTATATTCATATTTATATTATATTTTATTCTCAAATCCTGGCATATATTATATAAAGATCAATATTTATATTGATCTTTATATTTTGATGCAAAATTGAGGTTATATTGTTACATTGGTACAGAATTTTGTATATTAATACAGGTTTAAGGTTTTCACTGGTATAAATCTTTTTATATTGATAAAAATTAAGATTAATTTTATCACAATGGACTAGACCTCTGAAATTATAAGCAAGCCCTCAATTAAATGCTTTCTTTTATTAGAGTTGCTTTAATGATGTCTCTTCACAGCAATAGAACAGTGACTAAGACAAAGTATCTTCATCAAAAAAGTCTTTCTATCACAATCTGGTGGGTAACTAAGGGCAGAGACAATGGATGGTCCATAGACCCCGCTGACCACCAACAACAAAAAAGAGAACTCAACCAGGCACTGAGCTTTTTATTTGAAAGCATGTAGTGTCTAGAAGACAACATAAATGTCCCTCTGTGATAGAGTAACCCCATTTAAACTCAACGTATATGTTTATCTCTATTTATATTAGGAGGACTATGGTAGTGGTTTCTTACATGGATTTTTCAAAGATATTTAATATTAGTTATCCCTCCTTATAATTCCTCTCATACTTACCTCCCATTCCTCACTCCTCTGAGTCTTTCCTATTCCATTATTCCTTTTTTCCATTTATTCCTCTGCCTCCCCAACATGCTCTTTAGGAGATTTTCTAGATGCATGTAAGTACTCTGTTTTAAACACACACGTGCTGGTTAGGTTAGGGTTTTTCATTTGTTTGTTTCTTTGCTTTGTCAACTTGAGATGATCTAGGATCATATGGAAAAGGGAACCTCAGTTAAGAAAACACCTCCATAAGGCTGACAAGCCTGTAAGGTATTTCATTGATTAATATTGATGTGGGAGGTCCCAGCGCATTGAAGCTGGTGCTACTTTGGGAAGGTGGACCTGAGTGTACAAGACAGTAAATTGAGTGAGCCACGGAGAGCAAGCCAGTAAGTAGCATTTCCCTGCTCCAGTTTATGCCTGAGCTCCTGGCTTCTGCTTGATTTCTTACTCTGATTTTCCTCAATGATGAACTGTGATCAAGATGTGTAAATCAAATAAGCCTCTTCCTCCCCAAGTTCATTTTAGCTTCTGTTTTTATCACATAAATAGAAACAAAATAAGACAGAAATGGTATTAAGTTGATGGAGGAACTGGTTATGCTTTTCTTTTAATTTAATTAAAATATAATTATATTATTTCCCTGCCTTCTTCTCCTTCTTCCAACAACACACACATGCCCTCATTTTTATTCTCAAATCCTGGCATATTATCTTTTATTATTGCTGCATGTGTTTGTGTGTGTATATTTCTGTGAGTGTGTGTGTGTGTGTGTGCGTGCGTGCGTGTGTGTGTGTGTGTGTGTGTGTGTGTGTGTGTAAGAATATATAAATGCAATCCAATCCACTGATTCTCTTTTGTGTTGATTGTGCATATATTTTTAGGACTGGCCACTTGGGATTTGATAACTACCTAGAGGAAATCATCTATGGAAAAGATTAAGTCTCCCAGCGTCAGGAATTTTTATAGCCCAGGACCTTTTGGGATTCTGGATGAACTTTAGGAGAATATTTCTTTCTTTTTTTAAAATGCCATTTTGTAAAACAACAGCCAATCAAAATGCAGAGTTGTACAGACCAGTCCCGATGGATTTATCTACAAAACAATTCCCACAGCTAATGCTCAGGGAACCTTCAGGAAAAAGCAGCAGAAGATTGTAAGAGCCAGAGAATTAAGGAATTTGATGAGATTGGAGTTTGATTGGAATTGAATTGTATTTCTGAATACAATTGTGGTAGAATGGTCATTTTTACAATAGTAGTTCTTACAATCCATCGATAGGATGTCTTTTCATTTCCTGCTCTTTGTCAATCTCTTTCTTTAGAGAATTACCATATCAATGTAGAAGTCTTTTACATCTTTGATTAGGAATGCTTCTAAATATTTTTTCTTTTAGGCTTTGGTGGATGGAAAGTGCCCGCTATCTCTCCAAGTGTGTTTGCTTGTAATTTTTGTAAGTTGATTCTGTATGCTGCCAATTTGATGAAATTGGTGTTCATTTCTGGACGTTTTCAGGTGGAATTTTTGAATCCTGTGTTTAATATGTTATCTGCAAATAGGGATAGTCTTGCTTCTTTTCTGATGCGTATTTCTTTAATTTCCTTCTCTTGCCCTATTGTTCCAGCTGGTGTTTTAAGCACTGTGTTAAAAAGGAGTGAAGCTAGTGGATACTCCTGTCTTGTTCCTGATTTCAATAGTATTCCTTCATGTTTTTCTCTGTTGAGGATGATGTCGTCTCTGGGTTCCTCATATATATGGCCTTTACTGTTGCAGTATGTTCTCTCTGACCCTACTCTTTCTCAGACATAGCCTTTACTGTTGAGGTATGTTTTGTCAGATCCTACTCTTTTTAGGGCTTTTATTATGAAGGCATGTTGGATTGTGTCACGGGGTTTTGTTGTCATCATTTGCTTGTTCTCTTTGCATCTATGGAAATGAATGTGGGATTTTGTCTTTTAGTTCATTCATGTAACATAAAACATTTATTGATGTGCATATGCTGACTCTTCCCTGCATCTCTGATATGAAGCCAACTTGTTCAGAGTGGGTCATCTTTTTGATGTATCTTTATTCAGTTTGAAAACATTTTATTGAGAAATTTTGAATCTTTATTCATTGGGATTGTTGGCCTGTAGTTTTTCGTGTGTGTGTGTGTGTGTGTGTGTGTGTGTGTGTGTGTGTGTGTGTGTGTGTGCGTGTGTCTATTTATATAGTTTCGGTCTTATAGTAATACTGTCTTCATAGAGAGACTTTGGTATCATCCTTCTGTTTTTATTTTCTTTTTTAGTTTAAGAGGAATTCCCTGAAGGTCTTCTCTGAACATATTGTTCAGTTCTGCTGTGAATTTATCTCAACCTGGACATTTTTCAGTTAGAAAAAAATGTATGCCTCTCTCAATCCCCTCATTTATTATGGATATGCTTAGATTGGTTTGCTGTGGTTGAAGTTATTGTTGTTGTTGGTGTTGGTGTTACTTGTTGGTGTGGTTTGAGGTTTTTTTGTCTAACTTGGCAGTTTGACCTAATCTAGAAAGAAATTCACTCATTTTAGATTTTCCAACCTAATGAAGGAGAGCTTTTTAAAGCATTTTTTTATAGTGTTCTGAATTTCTTTGATGTCTGCTGTACTGTTTCCATGTTCATCTCTGATTCTGGTTCATTGGATCCGCTTTCTTGTTTTGGTTAGTTGGGTCACAGGTCTGTTGATCTTATTGATCTTCTCAAGGAGCCATCTTTAGATTCACTGACTCTTTGTTTTCTTTGTTGATATTTCATTAATTTTGGTCTGGATTTTTAATATTCCTTGGTGTCTAGTGGGTTGGGTTTGGTTCGTTCTTGTTTGAGATTGCACCAATCAGTAATTTACTTGTGGTTTTTTTTTTTCCTGATTTTTAAAAATTTTCTTTGTTTTTTTAATTGGTTATTTTATTTACATTTCTTATTTTTCATCTCTTTTTTTTTTTTTTTTTTTTTTTTTTTTTTTTTTTTACATATCTATGGTAAATTTTATTTATACATTATGTACAGCAAAGAAAAAAATAACACAAAATAATTAGAATGATTTAACGGTAATAACATAATAACTATAAACTTTCCTTCTTAAAATATCCTGATATTAAACTTTAATCACATTTTCTTTTTTTTTTTTTTTTTTTTTTTTTATTAACTTGAGTATTTCTTATATACATTTCGAGCGTTATTCCCTTTCCCGGTTTCCGGGCAAACATCCCCCTCCCCCCTCCCCTTCCTTATGGGTGTTCCCCTCCCAACCCTCCCCCCATTGCCGCCCTCCCCCCATAGACTAGTTCACTGTGGGTTCAGTCTTAGCAGGACCCAGGGCTTCCCCTTCCACTGGTGCTCTTACTAGGATATTCATTGCTACCTATGGGGTCAGAGTCCAGGGTCAGTCCATGTATAGTCTTTAGGTAGTGGCTTAGTCCCTGGAAGCTCTGGTTGCTTGGCATTGTTGTACTTTTGGGGTCTCGAGCACCTTCAAGCTCTTCCAGTTCTTTCTCTGATTCCGTCAATAGGGGACCTATTCTCAGTTCAGTGGTTTGCTGCTGGCATTCGCCTCTATATTTGCTGTATTCTGGCTGTGTCTCTCAGGAGCGATCTACATCCGGCTCCTGTCGGTCTGCACTTCTTTGCTTCATCCATCTTGTCTAATTGGGTGGCTGTATATGTATGGGCCACATGTGGGGCAGGCTCTGAATGGGTGTTCCTTCAGTCTCTGTTTTAATCTTTGCCTCTCCCTTCCCTGCCAAGGGTATTCTTTTTCCTCATTTAAAGAAGGAGTGAAGCATTCACATTTTGATCATCCGTCTTGAGTTTCGTTTGTTCTAGGGATCTAGGGTAATTCAAGCATTTGGGCTAATAGCCACTTATCAATGAGTGCATACTATGTATGTCTTTCTGTGATTGGGTTAGCTCACTCAGGATGATATTTTCCAGTTCCAACCATTTGCCTACGAATTTCATAAACTCGTTGTTTTTGATAGCTGAGTAATATTCCATTGTGTAGATGTACCACATTTTCTGTATCCATTCCTCTGTTGAAGGGCATCTGGGTTCTTTCCAGCTTCTGGCTATTATAAATAAGGCTGCGATGAACATAGTGGAGCACGTGTCTCTTTTATATGTTGAGGCATCTTTTGGGTATATGCCCAAGAGAGGTATAGCTGGATCATCAGGCAGTTCAATGTCCAATTTTCTGAGGAACCTCCAGACTGATTTCCAGAATGGTTTTACCAGTCTGCAATCCCACCAACAATGGAGGAGTGTTCCTCTTTCTCCACATCCTCGCCAGCATCTGCTGTCACCTGAGTTTTTGATCTTAGCCAATCGCACTGGTGTGAGGTGAAATCTCAGGGTTGTTTTGATTTGCATTTCCCTTATGACTAAAGATGTTGAACATTTCTTTAGGTGTTTCTCAGCCATTCGGCATTCCTCAGCTGTGAATTCTTTGTTTAGCTCTGAACCCCATTTTTTAATAGGGTTATTTGTCTCCCTGCGGTCTAACTTCTTGAGTTCTTTGTATATTTTGGAAATAAGGCCTCTATCTGTTGTAGGATTGGTAAAGATCTTTTCCCAATCTGTTGGTTGCCGTTTTGTCCTAACCACAGTGTCCTTTGCCTTACAGAAGCTTTGCAGTTTTATGAGATCCCATTTGTCGATTCTTGATCTTAGAGCATAAGCCATTGGTGTTTTGTTCAGGAAATTTTTTCCAGTGCCCATGTGTTCCAGATGCTTCCCTAGTTTTTCTTCTATTAGTTTGAGTGTGTCTGGTTTGATGTGAAGGTCCTTGATCCACTTGGACTTAAGCTTTGTACAGGGTGATAAGGATGGATCGATCTGCATTCTTCTACATGTTGCCCTCCAGTTGAACCAGCACCATTTGCTGAAAATGCTATCTTTTTTCCATTGGATGGTTTTGGCTCCTTTGTCAAAAATCAAGTGACCATAGGTGTGTGGGTTCATTTCTGGGTCTTCAATTCTATTCCATTGGTCTATCTGTCTGTCTCTGTACCAATACCATGCAGTTTTTATCACTATTGCTCTGTAATACTGCTTGAGTTCAGGGATAGTGATTCCCCCTGAAGTCCTTTTATTGTTGAGGATAGCTTTAGCTATCCTGGGTTTTTTGTTATTCCAGATGAATTTGCAAATTGTTCTGTCTAACTCTTTGAAGAATTGGATTGGTATTTTGATGGGGATTGCATTGAATCTGTAGATTGCTTTTGGTAAAATGGCCATTTTTACCATATTAATCCTGCCAATCCATGAGCATGGGAGATCTTTCCATCTTCTGAGGTCTTCTTCAATTTCTTTCCTCAGTGTCTTGAAGTTCTTATTGTACAGATCTTTTACTTGCTTGGTTAAAGTCACACCGAGGTACTTTATATTATTTGGGTCTATTATGAAGGGTGTCGTTTCCCTAATTTCTTTCTCGGCTTGTTTCTCTTTTGTATAGAGGAAGGCAACTGATTTATTTGAGTTAATTTTATACCCAGCCACTTTGCTGAAGTTGTTTATCAGCTTTAGTAGTTCTCTGGTGGAACTTTTGGGATCACTTAAATATACTATCATGTCGTCTGCAAATAGTGATATTTTGACCTCTTCTTTTCCGATCTGTATCCCCTTGATCTCCTTTTGTTGTCTGATTGCTCTGGCTAGAACTTCAAGAACTATATTGAATAAGTAGGGAGAGAGTGGGCAGCCTTGTCTAGTCCCTGATTTTAGTGGGATTGCTTCAAGTTTCTCTCCATTTAGTTTAATGTTAGCAACTGGTTTGCTGTATATGGCTTTTACTATGTTTAGGTATGGGCCTTGAATTCCTATTCTTTCCAGGACTTTTATCATGAAGGGGTGTTGAATTTTGTCAAATGCTTTCTCAGCATCTAATGAAATGATCATGTGGTTCTGTTCTTTCAGTTTGTTTATATAATGGATCACGTTGATGGTTTTCCGTATATTAAACCATCCCTGCATGCCTGGGATGAAGCCTACTTGATCATGGTGGATGATTGTTTTGATGTGCTCTTGAATTCGGTTTGCCAGAATTTTATTGAGTATTTTTGCGTCGATATTCATAAGGGAAATTGGTCTGAAGTTCTCTTTCTTTGTTGTGTCTTTGTGTGGTTTAGGTATAAGAGTAATTGTGGCTTCATAGAAGGAATTCGGTAGGGCTCCATCTGTTTCAATTTTGTGGAATAGTTTGGATAATATTGGTATGAGGTCTTCTATGAAGGTTTGATAGAATTCTGCACTAAACCCGTCTGGACCTGGGCTCTTTTTGGTTGGGAGACCTTTAATGACTGCTTCTATTTCCTTAGGAGTTATGGGGTTGTTTAACTGGTTTATCTGTTCCTGATTTAACTTCGATACCTGGTATCTGTCTAGGAAATTGTCCATTTCCTGAAGATTTTCAAATTTTGTTGAATATAGGTTTTTATAGTAAGATCTGATGATTTTTTGAATTTCCTCCGAATCTGTAGTTATGTCTCCCTTTTCATTTCTGATTTTGTTAATTTGGACACACTCTCTGTGTCCTCTCGTTAGTCTGGCTAAGGGTTTATCTATCTTGTTGATTTTCTCAAAGAACCAACTTTTGGTTCTGTTGATTCTTTCTATGGTCCTTTTTGTTTCTACTTGGTTGATTTCAGCTCTGAGTTTGATTATTTCCTGCCTTCTACTCCTCCTGGGTGTATTTGCTTCTTTTTGTTCTAGAGCTTTTAGGTGTGCTGTCAAGCTGCTGACATATGCTCTTTCCTGTTTCTTTCTGCAGGCACTCAGCGCTATGAGTTTTCCTCTTAGCACAGCTTTCATTGTGTCCCATAAGTTTGAGTATGTTGTATCTTCATTTTCATTAAATTCTAAAAAGTTTTTAATTTCTTTCTTTATTTCTTCCTTGACCAGGTTATCATTGAGTAGAGCATTGTTCAATTTCCACGTATATGTGGGCATTCTTCCCTTATTGTTATTGAAGACCAGTTTTAGGCCGTGGTGGTCCGATAGCACGCATGGGATTATTTCTATCTTTCTGTACCTGTTGAGGCCCGTTTTTTGACCAATTATATGGTCAATTTTGGAGAAAGTACCATGAGGAGCTGAGAAGAAGGTATATCCTTTTGCTTTAGGATAGAATGTTCTATAAATATCCGTTAAGTCCATTTGGCTCATGACTTCTCTTAGTCTGTCTACATCACTGTTTAATTTCTGTTTCCATGATCTGTCCATTGATGAGAGTGGGGTGTTGAAATCTCCCACTATTATTGTGTGAGGTGCAATGTGTGTTTTGAGCTTTAGTAAGGTTTCTTTTACATAAGTAGGTGCCCTTGTATTTGGGGCATAGATATTTAGGATTGAGAGTTCATCTTGGTTGATTTTTCCTTTGATGAATATGAAGTGTCCTTCCTTATCTTTTTTGATGACTTTTAGTTGGAAATTGATTTTATTTGATATTAGAATGGCTACTCCAGCTTGCTTCTTCTGACCATTTGCTTGGAAAGTTGTTTTCCAGCCTTTCACTCTGAGGTAGTGTCTGTCTTTGTCTCTGAGGTGTGTTTCCTGTAGGCAGCAGAATGCAGGGTCCTCGTTGCGTATCCAGTTTGTTAATCTATGTCTTTTTATTGGGGAGTTGAGGCCATTGATATTGAGAGATATTAAGGAATAGTGATTATTGCTTCCCGTTATATTCATATTTGATGTGAGGTTATGTTTGTGTGCTTTCATTCTCTTTGTTTTGTTGCCAAGACGATTAGTTTCTTGCTTCTTCTAGGTTATAGCTTGCCTCCTTATGTTGGGCTTTACCATTTATTATCCTTTGTAGTGCTGGATTTGTAGAAAGATATTGTGTAAATTTGGTTTTGTCATGGAATATCTTGGTTTCTCCATCAATGTTAATTGAGAGTTTTGCTGGATACAGTAATCTGGGCTGGCATTTGTGTTCTCTTAGGGTCTGTATAACATCAGTCCAGGATCTTCTGGCCTTCATAGTTTCTGGCGAGAAGTCTGGTGTGATTCTGATAGGTCTCCCTTTATATGTTACTTGACCTTTTTCCCTTACTGCTTTTAATATTCTTTCTTTATTTTGTGCGTTTGGTGTTTTGACAATTATGTGACGGGAGGTGTTTCTTTTCTGGTCCAATCTATTTGGAGTTCTGTAGGCTTCCTGTATGTCTATGGGTATCTCTTTTTTTAGGTTAGGGAAGTTTTCTTCTATGATTTTGTTGAAGATATTTACTGGTCCTTTGAGCTGGGAGTCTTCACTCTCTTCTATACCTATTATCCTTAGGTTTGATCTTCTCATTGAGTCCTGGATTTCCTGTATGTTTTGGACCAGTAGCTTTTTCCGCTTTACATTATCTTTGACAGTTGAGTCAATGATTTCTATGGAATCTTCTGCTCCTGAGATTCTCTCTTCCATCTCTTGTATTCTGTTGGTGAAGCTTGTATCTACAGCTCCTTGTCTCTTCTTTTGGTTTTCTATATCCAGGGTTGTTTCCATGTGTTCTTTCTTGATTGCTTCTATTTCCATTTTTAATTCCTTCAACTGTTTGGTTGTGTTTTCCTGGAATTCTTTCAGGGATTTTTGCGATTCCTCTCTGTAGGCTTTTACTTGTTTATTAATGTTTTCCTGTGCTTCCCTAAGTGTGTTCAGGTCTTTCCTGAAGTCCTCCAGCATCATGATCAAATATGATTTTGAAACTAGATCTTGCTTTTCTGGTGTGTTTGGATATTCCATGTTTGTTTTGGTGGGAGAATTGGGCTCCGATGATGGCATGTAGTCTTGGTTTCTGTTGCTTGGGTTCCTGCGCTTGCCTCTCGCCATCAGATTATCTCTAGTGTTACTTTGTTCTGCTATTTCTGACAGTGGCTAGACTGTCCTATAAGCCTGTGTGTCAGGAGTGCTGTAGACCTGTTTTCCTCTCTTTCAGTCAGTTATGGGGACAGAGTGTTCTGCTTTCGGGCGTGTAGTTTTTCCTCTCTACAGGTCTTCAGCTGTTCCTGTGGGCCTGTGTCTTGAGTTCACCAGGCAGCTTTCTTGCAGCAGAAAATTTGGTCTTACCTGTGGTCCCGAGGCTCAGGTTTGCTCGTGGGGTGCTGTCCAGGGGCTCTCTGCAGCGGCAGCAACCAGGAAGACCTGTGCCGCCCCTTCCGGGAGCTTCAATGCACCAGGGTTCCAGATGGTCTTTGGCTTTTTCCTCTGGCGTCCGAGATGTGTGTGCAGGGAGCAGTCTCTTCTGGTTTCCCAGGCCTGTCTGCCTCTCTGAAGGTTTAGCTCTCCCTCCCACGGGATTTGGGTGCAGAGAACTGTTTATCCGGTCTGTTTCCTTCAGGGTCCGGCGGTGTCTCCGGCAGGGGTCCTGCCGCTCCTGGGCCCTCCCCCACGGGAGCCCAGAGGCCTTATACAGTTTCCTCTTGGGCCAGGGATGTGGGCAGGGGTGAGCAGTGTTGGTGGTCTCTTCCGCTCTGCAGCCTCAGGAGTGCCCACCTGACCAGGCGGTTGGGTCTCTCTCTCACCGGGTCTGGGAGCAGAGAGCTGCTGCGGGCCGGGATCCGCGGGTGTGGGACTTCCGGTAAACACAGAACGTGCCCGGTTCTAGAGAAATTCTGCTTCCGTGTGTCCCAAGCTCACCAGGCAGCTTTCTTGCAGCAGAAAATTTGGTCTTACCTGTGGTCCCGAGGCTCAAGTTCGCTCGTGGGGTGCTGCCCAGGGGCTCTCTGCAGCGGCAGCAACCAGGAAGACCTGTGCCGCCCCTTCCGGGAGCTTCAGTGCACCAGGGTTCCAGATGGTCTTTGGCTTTTTCCTCTGGCGTCCGAGATGTGTGTGCAGGGAGCAGTCTCTTCTGGTTTCTCAGGCCTGTCTGCCTCTCTGAAGGTTTAGCTCTCCCTCCCACGGGATTTGGGTGCAGAGAACTGTTTATCCGGTCTGTTTCCTTCAGGGTCCGGCGGTGTCTCCGGCAGGGGTCCTGCCGCTCCTGGGCCCTCCCCCACGGGAGCCCAGAGGCCTTATACAGTTTCCTCTTGGGCCAGGGATGTGGGCAGGGGTGAGCAGTGTTGGTGGTCTCTTCCGCTCTGCAGCCTCAGGAGTGCCCACCTGACCAGGCGGTTGGGTCTCTCTTTCACCGGGTCTTTCATCTCTTTTTTTAATTGGGTATTTCTTATTTACATTTCAAATGGTATTCCCTTTCCCAGGTTCCTGTCCATAAGTCCCCTAACCCCTCCCTTTCTATAAGGGTGTTCCCCTCCCCATCCACCCTCCCTTATTGCACCCCCTCTGACAATCCCCTACACTGGGGGTTCAACCTTGGCAGGACCAAGGTCTTCTCCTTCCACTGGTGCCCAGCAAGGCCATCCATTGCTACATATTCAGTTGGAGCCATGGGTCAGTCCATGCATAGTCTTTGGGTAATGGTTTAGTCCCTGGAAGCCCTGGTTGGTTGGCATTGTTGTTCTTATGGGGTTGCAAACACCTTCAGCTCTTTCAATCCTTTCTCTAATTCCCCCAAGCTGGTCTTGTTCTCATTTCAGTGGTTTGCTGCTAGCATTTATCTCTGTATTGGACATGCTCTAGATGTGTGTCTCGGGAGAGATCAATATTTGTTCCCTTTCAGCATGCACTTCTTAGCTTCATCCATCTTATCTAGTTTTGGTGGCTGTATATGTATGGGCCACATGTGGAGCAGGTTCTGAATGGCCCTTACTTCAGTCTCTGCTCTAAACTTTGCCTCCCTATCTCTTCCGATGGATATTGTTGTTCCCCTTTTAAAGAAGTAGTGAAGCACCCGCATTTTGATCATCCTTCTTCTTCATGATTTTTGTGTGGTCTGTGGATTGCATCTTAGGTAATTCGAGCTTTTGGGCTAATATCCCCTTATCAATGATATTAAAACCATGTGTGTTTTTCTGGGTTACGTCACTCAGGATGATATTTTCTAGGTCCATCCATTTGTCTATGAATTTCATGAAGTCATTGTTTTGATAGCTGAGTAGTACTCCATTGTGTAGATGTACCACATTTTCTGTATCCATTCCTCTGTTGAAGGGCATCTGGGTTCTTTTCCAGCTTCTGGCTATTATAAATAAGGCTGCTATGAACATAGTGGAGCATGTGTCTTTGTTGTATGTTGGAGCATCTTTTGGGTATAAGCCCAGGAGAGGTATGGCTGGGTCCTCAGGTAGTACAATGTCCAATTTTCTGAGGAACCTCCAGACTGATTTCCAGAATGGTTGTACCAGTCTGCAACCCCACCAACAATGGAGGAGTGTTCCTCTTTCTCCACATCCTCACCAGCATCTGCTGTCACCTGAGTTTTTTAATCTTAGCCATTCTGACTGGTGTGGGTGGAATCTCAGGGTTGTTTTGATTTGCGTTTCCCTTATGACTAAAGATGTTGAACATTTCTTTAGGTGTTTCTCAGCCATTCGATAATCCTCAGCTGAGAATGTTTTGTTTAGCTCTGAACCCCATTTTTAATAGGGTTATTTGTCTCCCTGTGGTCTAACTTCTTGAGTTCTTTGTATATTTTGGATATTAGCCTTCTATCAGATGTAGGATTGGTAAAGATCTTTTCTGAATCTGTTGGTTGCCATTTTATCCTAAAGACAGTGTCCTTTGCCTTACAAAAGCTTTGCAGTTTTATGAGGTCCCATTTGTCAGTTCTTGATCTTAGAGCATAAGCCATTGGTGTTCATTTCAGGAAATTTTCTCCAGTACTCATGTGTTCAAGACACTTCCCCACTTTTTGTTCTATTATGTTGAGTGTGTCTGGTTTGATGTGGAGGTCCTTGATCCACTTGGACCTAAGCTTTGTACAGGGCGATAAGAATGGGTAGATTTGCATTCTTCTGCACAGTGACCTCCAGTTGAACCAGCACCATTTGTTGAAAATGCTATCTTTTTTTTCCATTGGATGGTTTTGGCTCCTTTGTCAAAAATCAAATGACCATAGGTGTGTGGGTTCATTTCTGGGTCTTCAGTTTTATTTCAGTGGTCTGTCTGCCTTCCTCTGTACCAATACCATACAGGCTTTATCACTATTGCTCTGTAATACTGCTTGAAGTCAGGGATGGTGATTTCCCCAGAAGTTCTTTTGCTGTTGAGTATAGTTTTTGCTATCCTGGGTTTTCTGTTATTCCAAATGAATTTGAAAGTTGCTCTTTCTATCTCTATGAAGAATTGAGTAGGAATTTTGATGGAGATTGCATTGAATCTGTAGATTGCTTTTGGCAAAATGGCCATCTTTACTATATTAATCCTGCCAATCCATGAACATGGGAGATCATTCCATCTTTTGAGATCTTCTTCAATTTCTTTCTTCAGAGACTTTAAGTTCTGGTCATACAGAACCTTCACTTGATTGGTTAGAGTCACACCAAGGTATTTTATATTATTTGGGACTATTATGAAGGGTGTCATTTCCCTAATTTCTTTCTTAGCCTGTTTATCCTTTCAGTAGAGGAAGGCTACTGATTTGTTTGAGTTAATTTTATACCCAGCCATTTTGCTGAAGGTGTTTATCAGGCTTAGTAGTTCTCTGGTGGAACTTTTGGGGTCACTTAAGTATATTATATCATCTGCAAATAGTGATATTTTGACTTCTTCCTTTCCAATCTGTATCCCTTTGACCTCCTTTTGTTGTCTGATTGCTCTGGCTAGGACTTTGAGAGGTATGGTGCATAAGTAGGGAGAAAGTGGGCAGCCTTGTATAGTCCCTGATTTTAATGGGATTGATTCAATTTTCTCTCCGTTTAGTTTGATGTTAGCTACTGGTTTGCTGTATATGACTTTTACTATGAATTCCTTGAATTCCTGTTCTTTCCAGGACTTAAACCTTACTAAAGCTCAAATCACACAGTGCACCTCACATAATAATAGTGGGAGATTTCAACACCCCACTCTCATCAATGGACAGTTCATGGAAACAGAAATTAAACAGCTACATAGAGAAACTAATAGAAGTTATGAACCAAATTGATTTAGCAGATATTTATAGAACATTCCATCCTAAAACAAAAGGATATACCTTCTTCTCAGCTCCTCATGGTACCTTCTCCAAAATTGACCATATAATCAGTCATAAAACAGGCCTCAACAGATACAGAAAGATAGAAATAATCCCATGCATCCTGTCAGATCTCCACGGACTAAAACTGCTCTTCAATAACAACAATAACGAAAGAACATGCACATATACATGGAAGTTGAAAAACATTCTACTCAATCATAACTTGGTCATAGAAGAAATAAAGAAAGAAATTAAATACTTCTTAGAATTTAATGAAAATGAAGGTACAACATACCCAAACTTATGGGACACAATGAAAGCCATGCTAAGAGGAAAACTCATAGCTCTGAGTGCTGCAAAAAGAAAAAGGAGAGAGCATATATCAGCAGCTTCACAGCACACCTAAAAGCTCTAGAACAAAATGAAGCAAATGCACCCAAGAGGAGTATAAAGCAGGAAATAATCAAACTCAGGGCTAAAATCAAGCAAGTAGAAACATAAAGGACTATACAAAGTATCAAGAGAACCAGGAGCTGGTTCTTTGAGAAAAATCAACAAGATAGATAAACCCTTAGCCAGACTAACCAGAGGGCACAGAGAGCCTGTCCAAAATCAGAAATGAAAAGGGAGACATAACATCAGAATCCGAGGAAATTCAAAAAATCATCAGATTCTACTACAAAAGCTTATATTCAACAAAACTTGAAAATCTGGAGGAAATGGACAATTTTCTAGACAGATACCAGGTACCAAAGTTAAATCAGGAGCAGATAAACCATCTAAACAACCCCATAACTCCTAAGGAAATAGAAGCAGTCATTAAAGGTCTCCCAACCAAAAAGAGCTCAGGTTCAGATGGGTTCAGTGCAGAATTCTATCAGATATTCATAGAAGACCTCATACCAATACTATCCAAACTATTCCACAAAATTGAAACAGAAAGAGCACTACCGAATTCCTTCTATGAAACCACAATTACTCTTATACCCAAACCACAAAAAGACTCAATAAAAAAAGAGAACTTCAGACCAATTTCCCTTATGAATATCGACGTAAACATACGCAATAAAATTCTTGCAAACCGAATCCAAGAACACATCAAAACAATCATCCACCATGATCAAGTAGGCTTCATCCCAGGCATGCAGGGATGGTTTAATATACGGAAAACCATCAACATAATGCACTATATAAACAAACTCAAAGAAAAAAACCCACATGATCATTTCATTAGATGCTGAGAAAGCATTTGACATAATTCAACACCCCTTCATGACAGAAGTCCTGGAAAGATCAGGAATTCAAAGCCCATACCTAAACATATTTACATTTCAAATGTTATCCCCTGTGATAGTTTGTATATGTTTGGCCCAGGGAGTGGCCCTATTAAGAGGTATGGCCTTGTTGGAGTAGGTGTGTCACTATGGGTGTGGGCTTAAGATGCTCACCCTAGTTGTCTGGAAGTCAGTCTTCCACTAGCAGTCTTCAGATGAAGATGTAGAACTCTCAGCAACTCATATACCATGCAGGAGTGAATGCTTCCATGTTCCTGCCTTGATGATACTGGACTAAACCTCTGAACCTGTCAGCCAGCCTCAAATACATGTTGTCCTTTATAAGACTTGCCTTGGTCATGGTGTCTTTCACAATAATAAAACCCTAACTATGACACCCCCATTTCCACTTTCCCCCTCCACAAGCCCACTTGCCCCTCCTCCCTCCTCCTTCCTCTCTGAGGTTACTACCCACCTGCTCACCCACTCCTGCCTCAGTACTCTAGCATTCCCTTATCCTGGGTCATCAAGCTTTTGTGAAAACAAGGGGCTACGCTCCCAGTGATGCCCACTAAGGTACTCTGCTATATATGCAGCTGGAGCCATGGGTCCCTCCATGTGTACTCTTTGGTCAGTGGTTTAGTCCCTGGGAGCTTTAGGGGGTCTGGTTGGTTGATATTGTTGTTTTTCCTATGGGGTTGCAAACCCCTTCAGCTCCTGCCATCTTTGCACATTGAGGTCCCCGAGGTCAGTTTGATGTTCAGCTGCATGCATCCACATCTGTATTGGTCAGGTTGTGGCAGAGCCTCTCAGGGGACAACTATACCAGGCTCTTGTCAGAAAGCACTTCTTGGCATCAGTAATAGTGTCTGTGTTTAGTGTCTGCAAATGGGATGGATCCCTAGGTGGGGTAGTTTCTGCTCCACCCTTTGTCCCTGCATTTTCTTTTGACAGGAGGAATTCTGGATTAATATTTTTCTTCTTCTTTTTCTTCTCTTCTTTTTTCTTTTTTTTTTTTTTTTTTTGGAGCTGGGGACCGAACCCAGGGCCTTGCGCTCGCTAGGCAAGCGCTCTACCGCTGAGCTAAATCCCCAACCCCCTGGATTAATATTTTTGAGGTGGGTGGGTGACCCCATCCCTCAACCAGGTACCTTACCTATCTACTGGATATGGTCTCTACAAGTTCACTCTCCCCCATGTTAGGTATTTCAGCTAATGTTCTCCCTGTTGGGTCCTGGGAACTTCTTGGGACCCTGGTATCTGGAACATTATAGTGGCTACCCCCAGTTTCCCCTTCCCCACTGCTACACACATACTTTCAAATTCCTGATCCTCTGTACTTCTCCCCCATCTCCTCCCATATGTGAACTGGCCACCCTTTTCCCCTCCCCCTCCTCTCTCCCTCCCAGATCTCTCTCTCCTTCTACTTCCTGGAGATTATTTTCTTCCCCCTTCTGAGTAGGACTGTAGCATCCACACTATGTTGTGATCTAGTTTCTTCTTAGGTTTCATATGGTCTGTGAGTTGTATCAGGGGTATTCTGGGCTTCTTTTTGGCTAATATCCACTTATCAGTGAGGACATACCGTGTGTGTGTGTGTGTGTGTGTGTGTGAGTGTTTTTTTGGTCTTTTTTTTTTTTTCATGATTGGGTTCCCTCATTCAGGGTGATATTTTCAAGTTCCATCCATTTGCCCATGAATTTCAAGAAGTCATTGCTTTTAATAGCAGAATAGTACTCCATTGTGTAAATGTACCACATTTTCTGTATCCATTCCTCTGTTGAAGGATATCTGGGTTCTTTCCAGCTTCTGGCTATTATAAATAAGGCTTCTATGAACATGTGCCCCTCTGGTATTCTGGAACATCTTTTGGGTATATGAACAGAAGTGGTATAGCTGGCTTCTCAGGTAGAACTATTTCCATTTTGATGAGGAACCTTCAGACTGATTTTCAGAGCGATTGTATGAGCTTGAAATCTCACAAACGATAGAGGAGTGTTCATTTGCCCCACATCCTCACCAGCATCTGCTGTCACCTGGGTTAATGATCTTAGCCATTCTGACTGGTGTGAGGTGGATCTTAGGGTTGTTTTGATTTGCATTTCCCTGATGACTAAGGATGTTGAAAATTTCTTTAAGTGCATCTCAGCCATTGAGATTCCTCAGTTGAAAATTCTGTGTAGCTCTATACTCAATTTTTTCCATCTTTATTAAGTTGGGTATTTCTTATTTACATTTCAAATGTTATTCCCTTTCTGGGTTTCCAGGCCAACGTACCCCTCACCCCTCTCCCTCCCCTTTTATATAGGTGTTCCCCTCCCCATCCTCCCCCCATTACCACCCTCACCCCAAGAACCCCATTAACAGGGGGTCCAGCCTTGGCAGGACCAAGGGCTTCCCCATCCACTGGTGCTCTTACTAGGCTATTCATTGCTACCTATGCAGTTGGAGCCCAGGGTCAGTCCATGTATAGTCTTTGGGTAGTGGCTTAGTCCCTGGAAGCTCTAGTTGGTTGGCATTGTTGTTCATATTTGGTCTCAAGCCCCTTTCAGTTCAGTGGTTTGTTGCTGGCATTCGCCTATGTATTTGCCATATTCTGGCTGTGTCTCTCAGGACAGATCTACATCTGGTTCCTGTCAGCCTGCACTTCTATGCTTCATCCATCTTATCTAATTGGGTGGCTGTATATGTATGGGCCACATGTGGGGCAGGCTCTGAATGGGTGTTCCTTCTGCCTCTGTTCTAAACTTTGCCTCTCTATCCCGTCCCAAGGGTATTCTTGTTCCCCTTTTAAAGAAGGAGTGAAGCACCTACATTTTAGTCATCCTTCTTAAGTTTCATGTGTTCTGTGCATCAAGGGTAATTCTAGCATTTGGGCTAATATCCACTTATCAATGAGTGCATACCATGTGTGTTTTTCTGTGATTGGGTTACCTCACTCAGGATGATATTTTCCAGTTCCATCCATTTGTCTATGAATTTCGTAAAGTCATTGTTTTTTCTTTTTTCTTTTCTTTTTTTTTTTCAGAGCTGGGGACCGAACCCAGGGCCTTGCGCTTGCTAGGCAAGTGCTCTACCACTGAGCTAAATCCCCAACCCCAAAGTCATTGTTTTTGATAGCTGTGTAGTATTCCATTCTGTACATGTACCACATTTTCTGTATCCATTCCTCTGTTGAAGGGCATCTGGGTTCTTTTCCAGCTTCTGGCTATTATAAATAAGGCTGCTATGAACATAGTGGAGCATGTGTCTTTGTTGTGTGTTGGGGCACCTTTTGGGTATATGCCCAAGAGAGGTATAGCTGGGTCCTCAAGTAGTGCAATGTCCAATTTTCTGAGGAACCTCCAGACTGATTTCCACAATGGTTGTACCAGTCTGCAATCCCACCAACAATGGAGGAGTGTTCCTCTTTCTCCGCATCCTCGCCAGCATCTGCTGTCACTGGAGTTTTTGATCTTAGCCATTCTGACTGGGTGAGGTGGAATCTCAGGGTTGTTTTGATTTGCATTTCCCTTATGAATAAAGATGTTGAACATTTCTTTAGGTGCTTCTCAGCCATTTGGCATTCCTCAGCTGTGAATTCTTTGTTTAGTTCTGAACCCCATTTTTAATAGGGTTATTTGTCTCCCTGCAGTCTAACTTCCTGAGTTCTTTGTATATTGTGGATATAAGTCCTCTACCAGTTGTAGGATTGGTAAAGATCTTTTCCCAATCTGTTGGTTGCTATTTTATCCTAACAACAGTGTCCTTTGCCTTAGAGAAGCTTTGCAGTTTTATGAGATCCCATTTGTCGATTCTTGATCTTAGAGCATAAGCCATTGGTGTTTTGTTCAGGAAATTTTCTCCAGTGCCAATGTGTTCGAGGTTCTTCCCCACTTTTTCTTCTATTAGTGTGAGTGTATCTGGTTTGATGTGGAGGTCCTTGATCCACTTGGACTTAAGCTTTGTACAGGGTGATAAGAATGGATCAATCTGCACTCTTCTACATGCTGACCTCCAGCTGACCCAGAACCATTTGCTGAAAATGCTATCTTTTTTCCATTGGATGGTTTTGGCTCCTTTATCAAAAATCAAGTGCCCATAGGTGTGTGGGTTAATTTCTGGCTCTTCAGTTCTATTCCCCTGGTCTATCTGCCTGTCTCTGTCCCAATACCATGCAGTTTTTATCACTATTGCTCTGTAATATTGCTTGAGGTCAGGTATAGTGATTCCCCCAGATGTCCTTTTATTGTTGAGGATAGTTTTAGCTATCCTGGGATTTTTGTTATTCTAGATGAATTTGCCAATCTTTCTGTCTAACTCTATGAAGAATTGGATTGGAATTTTGATGGGGATTGCATTGAATCTGTAGATACTTTTGGCAAGATAGCCATTTTTCCAATATTAATCCTGCCAATCCATGAGCAGGGGAGATCTTTCCATTTTCTGAGATCTTCTTTAATTTCTTTCTTCAGAGATTTGAAGTTAAGCAGGGGGTATAGCTAAGTGGTTCAGCATTTGACTGCAGATCAAGAAGTCCCTGGTTCAATTCTGGGTACCTCCTTATCCTCTCATAGCTATGACTGCCTCATTCATAATACCAGAAGATGGAAACAATCTAAATGGCTCTCAATAGATGAGTAGTTTTTTTTAAATAATGTGGTCCATTTACACAATATAATATTCCTGACCCATTAAAAAAAGACATCATGAAATTTGCAGATAATAGATGGAAGAAGAAGAAAAAATCATCCCAGTGTGGCAGTCTAGACCCAGAAAGACAAATGTAGCATATATTCACTTATATCTGGATATTATCTGTGAAGTCAATGGTAAACAAACTGTAATCCATAGAATTACAGAGAATAGGTATAGATTACAGGGCTAGGGGTGGGACAGTTTTTTTTCTTAGAAAGGGAAATAGAATAGTTATGGGTGGACTTGGGTGGCTGAAAAGGAAAAATCATTTCTGCGTCTTCAATTCTATTTCACTGATCTACCTGTCTGTGTCTGTACCAATGCCATTCAGTTTTTATCACTATTGCTCTGTGGTATAGCATGGTGATTCCCCCAGGAGTTCTTTTATTGTTGAGAATGGTTTTTGATATCCTGATTTTTTGTTATTCCAGATAAATTTGAGAATTGCCTTTCTATCTCTGTGAAGAATTGAGTTGGAATTATGATGGGGACTGCACTGAATCTGTAGTACTAAAGATGCTAACCAGTAGGGGAAAAGACTCTGTGTAGGTATCAGGTCCACTTCTTTGTTTTCAATGAATGTATAGGTGTTCTCTTCAGCAATAGGGCCTTGCTGTCAGTATGTGGAGAAGTTTGGCAACAGCCTGGGTGTTTTGGGTGTTCCTGTGGGACCCCTTTGTCCAACAACTTAATTAGATAAAGCACATTACCAGTATTGAAAGCTTCATTTGTTAACAAATTGATATCCAGTTGGGGCTTTGTCTGTCTACCCTATTGTTTGGCAGTTTCATTTTGATTATTTATATGTGTGTGTGTGTGTGTGTGTGTGTGTGTGTGTGTGTGTGTTTCCGTATGAAACTGAAAATAGTTGTTTCAAGATCTGTCAGGAATTATGTTAGAATTTTGATTGGGATTGTATTGAATCTGTAGATTGATTTTGGTAGGATGGCCATCTTTACTATTTATCATACTGATCCATGAGGATGGGAAATCATTCCATCTTCTGATATTTTCTTTAATTTCTTTCCTCAATGTCATAAAAATTTTATCATAAAAGTAGTTTACTTGCTTTGTTTGAGTAATTCCAAGATATTTCATATTTTTAGGCTATTCTGAAAAGTACTCTTTCCCTGACTTCTTTCTCAGTCTTTCATTTGTATATAGGAGGCCTACTAATTTTTGTGAATTTTGTATTCAGCTACTTTGATGCATGTGTTCATCAGCTATTGGAGTTCTCTGGTAGAATTTTTAGGATCACTTATGTATACTATCATTTTAACATTAATATTTAATAAATCCCTGTGTGGGGATGCTACCCAGCTCAATGGTTTATGTTCCCAAATAAAAGACACACACAGAGACCTTATATTTTAATATGCCTTATGTAGTACCATAGCTGGTTAACTGCCTATCCTGCATGTTGCTAGAATTTACTTCCCACTGATAATTCCATGTTACTATTTACTAATTTCTGTGTTCCGTCGTGGCTGCTCTTAACTTCAATTAGTCATCTGCAAAAATAGCTACTTTAGCTAGCTTCCAATTTTTATCCGCTTGATCTTCTTCAGTTGTATTCTCACTATAGCTTAGACTTCAATAACTATATAAATAGGCATGGAATATACAGTTTGTCTTCTTTGTGATTTTAGTGGAACTGCTTTCAATCTCTATTTAAGTTGATATTGTATGGCCTTGCTATAAACTGCTTTTACTATGTTGATATATGACCCTCATGTCCCTAATCTCTCCAGGACTTTTATCATGAAGGAGCTTTGGGTTTTTCAAAGGTATCTTTTTTGTTTTTGTTTTTGATTTTTTATCTACTAAGACGACCATATAGTTCTGTCTTTCATTTTGTTTATATGGTAAATTATATATATTGATTTATGTATATTGAAGCATCCCTGCCTCTCCGGGATGAAGCCTACTTGAAAATGGTGGATAATCTTTTTCATGTGTTCTTGGATTTGGTTTGCAAATATTTTGTTGAGAATTTTTTCATCTGTGTTCATACAGGAAAATGGCCTATGATTCTCTTTCTTTGTTAAGTCTTTATGTAGTTTAGGCATTAGGGTAACTGGCTTCATAAGACAAATTAGGCAATGTTCCTTGTGTTTCTACTTTTTGGAATAATTTGAGGAATACTGGTGTTATGTCTGGTATAATTCTGAAGTGGTTTATTTGGAAACTCTGCTGTGTCACATGATGTTTTTCTTGAAGCTGTCTTATGAGAGGAGGTTTTGCTGAAGCAGACATGTGAAAGGTTGTGTGAAGTTTTCCTGGAGCAGACACTTGAAAGGGCATGCAATGTTTGGAAAGAGTCTAAGTAGAACCCAACAGACAGTGAAAGGACATTCTTACATTGCTATGCCTTGTAAGGCTTCACTAGTCTTCACTGGCTTGACTCGTTGTGCAACTCTTAGCTGGTCTTCACTGATATTTACTTGTTGTAGCTTTATAAAGAGAAATACACCAAAGAGCTTCTCACAGTATTCCTTTTGGTGGAGCGTCACAATTTCTGCTGGATTGAGTCACTGTTTGCTATTGGACTGGACTGCTTATATTCTGATAATGAAGATTTAGAATTGCTTCGAAGGAACTACTTCTAAACAGGTCCACACCCCTTTGTCCTTTTAACCATCTTTCTTCCCTACTTTGGTTGGTGGACTAGAAGGAAGATCAGAGTGTTAAAGAACACTAAATAAAGTAGGATCTGAAAAATCTAAGGCTACAAAATTTTGTGCTAAAACATCTGACCCTGAGTTCTTTTAGACGGGTAATCTTCTAATTACTGTTTATATTTTACTAGAGAATATAAGTCTGTTTAATATAGATCTATCTGTTGCCTATCTGATATTGGTTTAACTTTGGAAAGTGATAGGTATAAAGAAAATTATCCATTCCTTTTAGATTTTCCAGATTTGTGAAGTATGTCCTTATGATTCTCTGGATTTTCTCAGAGTCTGTTATTATGCAATGTATTCACTTTTATTCAATTCTAGAAAGTCTTGCATTTCTTTCTGGATTTCTGTCTTTACCCATTTTTGATTCTTTGGTGAATTGCTCTATGCGTTTGTAATCTTTCTGGATTTTTTTCCTCTTGATACCCAGCTTTAGTCTGTGGCGGTCAGATACAATGCAAGGTATTATTTCTATTGTCTTGTATCTGTTGAGACTTGCTCTGTGTCTCAATATGTGGTCAATTTTGAAGAAAGTTCCATGAGGTGCTGAGAACATGGTATATTCTTTTGTATTTTAATGAAATGTTCTGTAAATATCTGTTAGGTCTATTTGATTTATGATATGAGATAATTCCAGCATTTCTTTCCTTAGTTTTTTTCTGGATGAACTGTTTATTGGCAAGAGTGGGATATTGATGTTGCCACTATCAGGGTAGTTTGTGAGGGTCAATATGTATTTAAGCTATAGCAGTGGTTTTTTATCAACTTGGGTTCCCCTGTGCTTGGTGCATAGATGTTAAAAATTATAATGTCCTTTTGGTGGTTTTTTTTTCCATTGATGAGAACATAGGGTTCTTCCTTATCTCTTCTGATTAGTTTTGGTTTAAAGTCTATTTTGTCTGAAAATAAAATGACTAAATTGGTTTGCTCCATAGATTCATTTCTTTGGAATATATTCTCCCATTATTTAACCCTAAGATGATGTCTATCTTTGATGTTAAGGTATGTTTATTAGACACAGCAGAAGGATGAAGCCTGTTTTCACCTCTACCTGTTAGCCTGTGTCTTTTTATTGGTGAATTGAGATCATTGCTGTTGTGAGTTATCAATGAGCACTATTTGTTCATTCTTGTTATTTTGTTGTTATTTTTGTTGTTGTTGTTTTGGTGGTGGTGGTGTTTGTTTCCCCTCTTCTGATTTGCTCGTCTGGGATTATTTATTCTGCTGTTTTGGAGATATGGTTATCTTCTTCCTGTTAAAGTTGGCATACTAGCACCTT
This sequence comes from Rattus norvegicus, assembly GCF_021556685.1. Lineage (NCBI taxonomy): Eukaryota > Metazoa > Chordata > Mammalia > Rodentia > Muridae > Rattus > Rattus norvegicus. Next base: position 151,864,822 of record NC_141537.1, on the reverse strand, counting down.
CTGTGAGGCTGGATTTGTAGATAGATGCTGCTTAAATTTGCTTTTATCATGAAGTGTCATAACCACTTTACTAGAAAACTGACCCCTAGCTGCATTCTAAAACCTACCCTTTTGCCCACCTCTCATGAAAGAAGCACCTCTTTGCAGCAAATGGAGGCTACTACAGAACACCACCACTGCTCACAATACAAAAGCCATGGATTGTGTGGAGCTCAGCCTTAAGGAACACCACAACTCTTAACCTAAGACTCAGGGAACATCTCCAAAAAGAGAGAAAAAAAGGTTATAAATGCAGAGAACCAGGAAGTCTGCTGCAAGATTGTGTCTTCAAAAAAAGGACAGAGAAACTATACTCATGACACCACAACAATATAGCTGCCTAATCAAGACCTGAACAATAAAATTTCAGTAAATATGCTAATTCAGAAGGGGAAAGTTCACAGGTTCTCACAACTAGACCAGAGCTATAGGTAACTAATGATCGCAGAAAAAGGGAGTGTCAGCGTCTCCCAGGGAGGAGCCCCTAATTGTTTTTTTTTTTTTTTTTTTTGGTTCTTCTTACAGGAAACATATATTATGTGCCAAGATGTAACAGAAACTATCAAAGCCGGGGGGGGGGAGCCTCCAGGGTATTGATCAGGGACATTCATTTATACTCTTGTCCTTGAGGCAGCTAAACCTAGTCATTATATTTCTATCCACCCATTGGCAACAGTGAATCAATAGCTCAGAAAGCAGAGGATTCTTTCTTTAAGGTCTTGACATAATTCAGCCTAAATATTGCTTTCAACTTTCATCCTGCTCTCGAATTATTTCTAGTATTTCCCTGCTATTCTTGTTAAAAGAAACAAGGTTTAAATTTGTCTGTTTAAAAGCCAAGGTCCCTTGGTCTCTATCTTTCACTAAATTAGTGAAACTCAAATTTTCTGACCTGACTTGTCTCCTACAAAAGTAGTTTTGTTTTTTTGTTTTGTTTTTTTTTTTTTTTATTATTAACTTGAGTATTTCTTATATACATTTCGAGTGTTATTCCCTTTCCCGGTTTCCGGGCAAACATCCCCCTCCCCCCTCCCCTTCCTTATGGGTGTTCCCCTCCCAACCCTCCCCCCATTGCCGCCCTCCCCCCATAGACTAGTTCACTGGGGGTTCAGTCTTAGCAGGACCCAGGGCTTCCCCTTCCACTGGTGCTCTTACTAGGATATTCATTGCTACCTATGAGGTCAGAGTCCAGGGTCAGTCCATGTATAGTCTTTAGGTAGTGGCTTAGTCCCTGGAAGCTCTGGTTGCTTGGCATTGTTGTACTTTTGGGGTCTCGAGCCCCTTCAAGCTCTTCCAGTTCTTTCTCTGATTCCTTCAATAGGGGACCTATTCTCAGTTCAGTGGTTTGCTGCTGGCATTCGCCTCTATATTTGCTGTATTCTGGCTGTGTCTCTCAGGAGCGATCTACATCCGGCTCCTGTCGGTCTGCACTCCTTTGCTTCATCCATCTTGTCTAATTGGGTGGCTGTATATGTATGGGCCACATGTGGGGCAGGCTCTGAATGGGTGTTCCTTCAGTCTCTGTTTTAATCTTTGCCTCTCCCTTCCCTGCCAAGGGTATTCTTTTTCCTCATTTAAAGAAGGAGTGAAGCATTCACATTTTGATCATCCGTCTTGAGTTTCGTTTGTTCTAGGGATCTAGGGTAATTCAAGCATTTGGGCTAATAGACACTTATCAATGAGTGCATACCATGTATGTCTTTCTGTGATTGGGTTAGCTCACTCAGGATGATATTTTCCAGTTCCAACCATTTGCCTACGAATTTCATAAACTCGTTGTTTTTGATAGCTGAGTAATATTCCATTGTGTAGATGTACCACATTTTCTGTATCCATTCCTCTGTTGAAGGGGATCTGGGTTCTTTCCATTTTCTGGCTATTATAAATAAGGCTGCGATGAACATAGTGGAGCACGTGTCTCTTTTATATGTTGAGGCATCTTTTGGGTATATGCCCAAGAGAGGTATAGCTGGATCCTCAGGCAGTTCAATGTCCAATTTCCTGAGGAACCTCCAGACTGATTTCCAGAATGGTTTTACCAGTCTGCAATCCCACCAACAATGGAGGAGTGTTCCTCTTTCTCCACATCCTCGCCAGCATCTGCTGTCACCTGAGTTTTTGATCTTAGCCATTCTCACTGGTGTGAGGTGAAATCTCAGTGTTGTTTTGATTTGCATTTCCCTTATGACTAAAGATGTTGAACATTTCTTTAGGTGTTTCTCAGCCATTCGGCATTCCTCAGCTGTGAATTCTTTGTTTAGCTCTGAACCCCATTTTTTAATAGGGTTATTTGTTTCCCTGCGGTCTAACTTCTTGAGTTCTTTGTATATTTTGGATATAAGGCCTCTATCTGTTGTAGGATTGGTAAAGATCTTTTCCCAATCTGTTGGTTGCCGTTTTGTCCTAATCACAGTGTCCTTTGCCTTACAGAAGCTTTGCAGTTTTATGAGATCCCATTTGTCGATTCTTGATCTTAGAGCATAAGCCATTCGTGTTTTGTTCAGGAAATTTTTTCCAGTGCCCATGTGTTCCAGATGCTTCCCTAGTTTTTCTTCTATTAGTTTGAGTGTGTCTGGTTTGATGTGGAGGTCCTTGATCCACTTGGACTTAAGCTTTGTACAGTGTGATAAGCATGGATCGATCTGCATTCTTCTACATGTTGCCCTCCAGTTGAACCAGCACCATTTGCTGAAAATGCTATCTTTTTTCCATTGGATGGTTTTGGCTCCTTTGTCAAAAATCAAGTGACCATAGGTGTGTGGGTTCATTTCTGGGTCTTCAATTCTATTCCATTGGTCTATCTGTCTGTCTCTGTACCAATACCATGCAGTTTTTATCACTATTGCTCTGTAATACTGCTTGAGTTCAGGGATAGTGATTCCCCCTGCAGTCCTTTTATTGTTGAGGATAGCTTTAGCTATCCTGGGTTTTTTGTTATTCCAGATGAATTTGCAAATTGTTCTGTCTAACTCTTTGAAGAATTGGATTGGTATTTTGATATGGATTGCATTGAATCTGTAGATTGCTTTTGGTAAAATGGCCATTTTTACTATATTAATCCTGCCAATCCATGAGCATGGGAGATCTTTCCATCTTCTGAGGTCTTCTTCAATTTCTTTCCTCAGTGTCTTGAAGTTCTTATTGTACAGATCTTTTACTTGCTTGGTTAAAGTCACACTGAGGTACTTTATATTATTTGGGTCTATTATGAAGGGTGTCGTTTCCCTAATTTCTTTCTCGGCTTGTTTCTCTTTTGTATAGAGGAAGGCAACTGATTTATTTGAGTTAATTTTGTACCCAGCCACTTTGCTGAAGTTGTTTATCAGCTTTAGTAGTTCTCTGGTGGAACTTTTGGGATCACTTAAATATACTATCATGTCATCTGCAAATAGTGATATTTTGACCTCTTCTTTTCCGATCTGTATCCCTTTGATCTCCTTTTGTTGTCTGATTGCTCTGGCTAGAACTTCAAGAACTATATTGAATAAGTAGGGAGAGAGTGGGCAGCCTTGTCTAGTACCTGATTTTAGTGGGATTGCTTCAAGTTTCTCTCCATTTAGTTTAATGTTAGCAACTGGTTTGCTGTATATGGCTTTTACTATGTTTAGGTATGGGCCTTGAATTCCTATTCTTTCCAGGACTTTTATCATAAAGGGGTGTTGAATTTTGTCAAATGCTTTCTCAGCATCTAATGAAATGATCATGTGGTTCTGTTCTTTCAGTTTGTTTATATGATGGATCACGTTGATGGTTTTCCGTATATTAAACCATCCCTGCATGCCTGGGATGAAGCCTACTTGATCATGGTGGATGATTGTTTTGATGTGCTCTTGAATTCGGTTTGCCAGAATTTTATTGAGTATTTTTGCATCGATATTCATAAGGGAAATTGGTCTGAAGTTCTCTTTCTTTGTTGTGTCTTTGTGTGGTTTAGGTATAAGAGTAATTGTGGCTTCGTAGAAGGAATTCGGTAGGGCTCCATCTGTTTCAATTTTGTGGAATAGTTTGGATAATATTGGTATGAGGTCTTCTATGAAGGTTTGATAGAATTCTGCACTAAACCCGTCTGGACCTGGGCTCTTTTTGGTTGGGAGACCTTTAATGACTGCTTCTATTTCCTTAGGAGTTATGGGGTTGTTTAACTGGTTTATCTGTTCCTGATTTAACCTCGATACCTGGTATCTGTCTAGGAAATTGTCCATTTCCTGAAGATTTTCAAATTTTGTTGAATATAGGTTTTTATAGTAAGATCTGATGATTTTTTGAATTTCCTCCGAATCTGTAGTTATGTCTCCCTTTTCATTTCTGATTTTGTTAATTTGGACACACTCTCTGTGTCCTCTCGTTAGTCTGGCTAAGGGTTTATCTATCTTGTTGATTTTCTCAAAGAACCAACTTTTGGTTCTGTTGATTCTTTCTATGGTCCTTTTTGTTTCTACTTGGTTGATTTCAGCTCTGAGTTTGATTATTTCCTGCCTTCTACTCCTCCTGGGTGTATTTGCTTCTTTTTGTTCTAGAGCTTTTAGGTGTGCTGTCAAGCTGCTGACATATGCTCTTTCCTGTTTCTTTCTGCAGGCACTCAGCGCTATGAGTTTTCCTCTTAGCACAGCTTTCATTGTGTCCCATAAGTTTGGGTATGTTGTATCTTCATTTTCATTAAATTCTAAAAAGTTTTTAATTTCTTTCTTTATTTCTTCCTTGACCAGGTTATCATGGAGTAGAGCATTGTTCAATTTCCACGTATATGTGGGCATTCTTCCCTTATTGTTATTGAAGACCAGTTTTAGGCCGTGGTGGTCCGATAGCACGCATGGGATTATTTCTATCTTTCTGTACCTGTTGAGGCCCGTTTTTTGACCAATTATATGGTCAATTTTGGAGAAAGTACCATGAGGAGCTGAGAAGAAGGTATATCCTTTTGCTTTAGGATAGAATGTTCTATAAATATCCGTTAAGTCCATTTGGCTCATGACTTCTCTTAGTCTGTCGACATCACTGTTTAATTTCTGTTTCCATGATCTGTCCATTGATGAGAGTGGGGTGTTGAAATCTCCCACTATTATTGTGTGAGGTGCAATGTGTGTTTTGAGCTTTAGTAAGGTTTCTTTTACGTATGTAGGTGCCCTTGTATTTGGGGCATAGATATTTAGGATTGAGAGTTCATCTTGGTTGATTTTTCCTTTGATGAATATGAAGTGTCCTTCCTTATCTTTTTTGATGACTTTTAGTTGGAAATTGATTTTATTTGATATTAGAATGGCTACTCCAGCTTGCTTCTTCTGACCATTTGCTTGGAAAGTTGTTTTCCAGCCTTTCACTCTGAGGTAGTGTCTATCTTTGTCTCTGAGGTGTGTTTCCTATAGGCAGCAGAATGCAGGGTCCTCGTTGCGTATCCAGTTTGTTAATCTATGTCTTTTTATTGGGGAGTTGAGGCCATTGATATTGAGAGATATTAAGGAATAGTGATTATTGCTTCCCGTTATATTCATATTTGGATGTGAGGTTATGTTTGTGTGCTTTCATTCTCTTTGTTTTGTTGCCAAGACGATTAGTTTCTTGCTTCTTCTAGGGTATAGCTTGCCTCCTTATGTTGGGCTTTACCATTTATTATCCTTTGTAGTGCTGGATTTGTAGAAAGATATTGTGTAAATTTGGTTTTGTCATGGAATATCTTGGTTTCTCCATCAATGTTAATTGAGAGTTTTGCTGGATACAGTAACCTGGGCTGGCATTTGTGTTCTCTTAGGGTCTGTATAACATCAGTCCAGGATCTTCTGGCCTTCATAGTTTCTGGCGAGAAGTCTGGTGTGATTCTGATAGGTCTCCCTTTATATGTTACTTGACCTTTTTCCCTTACTGCTTTTAGTATTCTTTCTTTATTTTGTGCGTTTGGTGTTTTGACAATTATGTGACGGGAGGTGTTTCTTTTCTGGTCCAATCTGTTTGGAGTTCTGTAGGCTTCTTGTATGTCTATGGGTATCTCTTTTTTTAGGCTAGGGAAGTTTTCTTCTATGATTTTGTTGAAGATATTTACTGGTCCTTTGAGCTGGTAGTCTTCACTCTCTTCTATACCTATTATCCTTAGGTTTGATCTTCTCATTGAGTCCTGGATTTCCTGTATGTTTTGGACCAGTAGCTTTTCCCGCTTTACATTATCTTTGACAGTTGAGTCAATGATTTCTATGGAATCTTCTGCTCCTGAGATTCTCTCTTCCATCTCTTGTATTCTGTTGGTGAAGCTTGTATCTACAGCTCCTTGTCTCTTCTTTTGGTTTTCTATATCCAGGGTTGTTTCCATGTGTTCTTTCTTGATTGCTTCTATTTCCATTTTTAATTCCTTCAACTGTTTGATTGTGTTTTCCTGGAATTCTTTCAGGGATTTTTGCGATTCCTCTCTGTAGGCTTTTACTTGTTTATTAATGTTTTCCTGTGCTTCCCTAAGTGTGTTCATGTCTTTCTTGAAGTCCTCCAGCATCATGATCAAATATGATTTTGAAACTAGATCTTGCTTTTCTGGTGTGTTTGGATATTCCATGTTTGTTTTGGTGGGAGAATTGGGCTCCGATGATGGCATGTAGTCTTGGTTTCTGTTGCTTGGGTTCCTGCGCTTGCCTCTTGCCATCAGATTATCTCTAGTGTTACTTTGTTCTGCTATTTCTGACAGTGGCTAGACTGTCCTATAAGCCTGTGTGTCAGGAGTGCTGTAGACCTGTTTTCCTCTCTTTCAGTCAGTTATGGGGACAGAGTGTTCTGCTTTCGGGCGTGTAGTTTTTCCTCTCTACAGGTCTTCAGCTGTTCCTGTGGGCCTGTGTCTTGAGTTCACCAGGCAGCTTTCTTGCAGCAGAAAATTTGGTCTTACCTGTGGTCCCGAGGCTCAGGTTCGCTCGTGGGGTGCTGCCCAGGGGCTCTCTGCAGCGGCAGCAACCAGGAAGACCTGTGCCGCCCCTTCCGGGAGCTTCAGTGCACCAGGGTTCCAGATGGTCTTTGGCTTTTTCCTCTGGCGTCCGAGATGTGTGTGCAGGGAGCAGTCTCTTCTGGTTTCCCAGGCTTGTTTGCCTCTCTGAAGGTTTAGCTCTCCCTCCCACGGGATTTGGGTGCAGAGAACTGTTTATCCGGTCTGTTTCCTTCAGGGTCCGGCGGTGTCTCTGGCAGGTGTCCTGCTGCTCCTGGGCCCTCCCCCACGGGAGCCCAGAGGCCTTATACAGTTTCCTCTTGGGCCAGGGATGTGGGCAGGGGTGAGCAGTGTTGGTGGTCTCTTCCGCTCTGCAGCCTCAGGAGTGCCCACCTGACCAGGCGGTTGGGTCTCTCTCTCACCGGGTCTGGGAGCAGAGAGCTGCTGCGGGCCGGGATCCTCGGGTGTGGGACTTCCGGTAAACACAGAACGTGCCCGGTCCTAGAGAAATTCTGCTTCCGTGTGTCCCAAGCTCACCAGGCAGCTTTCTTGCAGCAGAAAATTTGGTCTTACCTGTGGTCTCGAGGCTCAGGTTCGCTCGTGGGGTGCTGCCCAGGGGCTCTCTGCAGTGGCAGCAACCAGGAAGCCCTAATTGTTTTTGAAAGCAAAGTGTTCAGTCCTGAAATCGTATACACACAGGCCATACTGACCTGACTCAGCAGGTTGTATTTATTTAACTATGTATATATGTATTAAAAAAGAATCATAAAAAAGTCAATAGTTTACGAAGGAAAGATCCAGGTTTGCCTGGGTTGAGGCAGAATGAGCCAATGTTTTAGGATTAGTTAGGCTATTTATTCATTGTGGGAACCATAGGAACATTGAAGAAAGCTTTGATATTTGCCTTGGCTTTGTAAAGTAGGGTTGATGATGGCAGGTTCAAATGTAACATCTCTAAGAAGTCACCTCACAATCTAGCAGTGAAAAGGGGAAAAAAAGTGCTTTAAGTCTGAGCATATCATTTGTCTGTGAGTATAAATGTAAGTATTTAAGAAGCATTTGGGGCTTTGTTAATTTAGCGACACAATTGTAAATTTCTCCCTAAGTCAGAAGACCCCTCCCTTAATCAAGGATTTTTTAAACTGGGTTTATAGTACCAGGCACAAATTCCTTCCTGTAAAGTGGGACTGAAATCAAATCAGGAGCTGTGGGCTATGCCAAACAGTCATGCCACCAGTGGACATAAGTTGTGTGGTTGGGTAGAATTGCCTTTCATTGGCTTCACAAATCATTAAGACTGTATACACCTTTTCTTCCCAATTTGCATGTATACCATTTTCTGGAATACAGAAGCCACCTAGCAAGAATATTGCTTCCAGCTCAGTGCCAACTTCAATTCTCTACATCTTGTATTGAAAAATGTGTGATCCCTGTTTGAACTGTAAAGCCATAAACTGCAGGAGTAGAGATCTGTTTCCAGAAACCAACTTAAAGTAGCCAAGAGAAGAAGCCCCAAGATCAAATGTTACTAAGCAACAGCTTCTCCGTTCTCAGGCTCACATGCCTTACAGCAATGTCTACCTACATCTCTGAATTATAAGGGGATTCACTTATTACAGATGCATACTCTGATAGTCAACCACTAAGATAAAATTATGATTTATTTAGTAGCCTGAATAAAACGAAAGATTATGTTAAGTGAAACAAGACAAGAACAGGGAGATGAGAAACTATTTTTCTCTAGCCTGTGGAAGCACTTTATTACATTTCGTTATACATGTGCACTGCCATGCTTCCTGCCATGATATATATATATATATATATATATATATATATATATATATATATAATAATTAGGTAGGCTTAATGTGTCAGGAGAACCCTAGCTTTCCCTTTATCTCTATGGAAAAGTAGGAATGCATTTCCCTCATGAAGAAGGCTGGACCATGGAAGAGCTTGAAGGGGCTCGAGACCCCATATGAACAACAATGCCAACCAACCAGAGCTTCCAGGGCCTAAGCCACTACCCAAAGACTATACATGAACTGACCCTGAACTCCAACCTCATAGGTAGCAATGAATAACCCAGTAAGAGCAGAAGTGGAAGGGGAAGCCCTTGGTCCTTCTAAGACTGAACCCCCAGTTAACGTGATTGTTGGGGTGAGGGCGGTAATGGGGGGAGGATGAGGAGGGGAACACCCATATAGAAGGGGAGGGAGAGGGGTTAGGGGAATATTGGCCTAGAAACCGGGAAAGGGAATAACAATCAAAATGTAAATAAGAAATACTCAAGTTAATAAAGAAAAAAAAAGAAAATGCTGAAGAATAAAACTGGAGCACATCCTCCCACTGATTAAAATCCCCCCCCCAAAAGAAGGCTGGGCCAGCAAAGAAAATGCTCTGCTGACAAAAACACCAGCAGCTGGTGCCCACACACAAATAGTTTAAATTTAAATTAATTTCAAACATAAAGAAAACAATTATCACATACATAGGTGGACAGATGAAGGTGAAATATACTCTATCCCATACATCTTCCTTCTCTACCTTCTCCATAACTCTGACAAAAACAAAAGATCAGGCCCAATCGTTTACGGTCACTTATTTGCATTTGGCTACATTGCTCTGGCCTCAGTACCCACACTGCCTGTAGAAAATGTAAGGCTGGACTTTGACCTAAATAAATAGGAAATATCCAAGATGAAACCTGAGAAACCTTAGAAAATTAAGTAAATTGCCTCAGCAGAGGACAGTATGCAGTACCTGTCACCCTAGATAGGAGACACAGTATTCTATCAATAATTCTTGTTCTCAAAAGTGACCAATTAGAAGTCTCTAGGGAGCCCAGCTGTGCATAACATTTCCTTTCTATTCCTTCTACTTATAACAAGCTCTGAGAGAACACTGTTCCCTGCCTAGGGACATCATGCTAGTGACCAAATTCTTGTGGGGAAATCATCAAACACGTATTAGACTTGTGTTTTTGGAGACTTTCATTCTCGATATAGTCCAACAGAGATGGTTTCTGCACTACGTTCTGTGGGATTACAAAGGAGAAAGCCATGTGGAAGAAAGGCCAGATGCACAGCAGAGAGGTGAGCAGCATGCTGGAATGTTTCTTAGGCTGCTCTGCAGGTCCTGAAGCATGAAGGAGAGTGAGGTACTCAGTGCATGCAGATCTTGGCCATGACAGTGTGGGACAGACACATATTCCAGCCTGCTGCCAGCAACTGGACCCTCAGATGAGATGAAAGAATGATAAAGTTGCAATGAGTTAAGGGGCTAGTGTAGTGTGTCTGGATCATTCTTCCTAGTTGGTTTATGCTGTGAGAACTGCCATCAGTATCTTCTTATGTGCTAAGATAGAGCCCAGAAGAACAAGCTTATGTCATTGGTTTACCCTGTACTGGTAAGGTCCTTTGTGATGGCCATCTCAGAGCCTTTATGTTATGTGGCCATTTTGAAACAGATCTAAGAGCTACTCTGCCCTTATGTGCCCCATATGTCATTATGACCACGTGAAGAATGAGAGTGCAGTGTCAATGGAGTGAAGCTCTCACATAGGTTTGGAGACTGTCAGTTGGACGTTTTCTCCTACAAGAATACTACTTCAGCAAGTTGAGGTCTTTGTCACCAAGCCTGAGGCCATGAATTTGATCTCCAGGACCCAGAGGATGCAAGAAGAAACTGACTCCTGCAAATCATCCTCTTACACCCACATACATTACCCCCCACAGTTATAATAACATTAAGTAAGTATAAATAGGACAAATTAAAGATACTTTGTCATAATATTGAGAAGCAGCAGGAAGTTTTGGATTCCAGTGAGTCCCAGTTATAATACAGGCTTTAATATCTCTGACACTCTGAAGGTTTTGATCTCTTCTGGTGAAACAGGGGTGGCAAGAACCTATTACTCAATATTGTGGGGACAGAGAGGAACACTGATGTCAGTTGGCCAGTATAGTAGTGTAAGTGGTGACGGTAATAATAGCAATATCTGGACCAAAGAATAATATGCAATAATTGTGTACTATAGTTAAACTTAGGAACACACTGGCTCATGTCAAAAGTAAAGCAAATAGCATGCGACGTTATATTTTGTCTTCACCACACCTTGAACTGAATGACCTGGTTGTGTGCACTGTGAGAACACCTCTGCTCTCCGTGATCTCTTTACCGTAAGTCGTCTTACACAGCAGGGATGAGAAACGGGACAACTGTCCAGGAATTTATCCTGGAGGGATTTCCTGCTGTCCAGCACCTGGGCAGGCTTCTCTTCTCACTGAACCTGCTGGCAAACCTGACCTCCATCACCGGAAATGTCGTCATTGTCTCCATTGTCTGCACCAGTGCCCATCTGAAAAGCCCCATGTACTTTTTCCTCGGTGTTTTCTCCTTCGCGGAGTCTTGTTTTACGAGCGCTGTTATTCCCAAATTGTTGGCTATCTTTCTTTTAGGGAAACAAACAATTTCCTTTGTCGCTTGTTTCATACAAGCCTTCGTCACTCTATTTATCGGGGCATTTGGTTCTCTTCTCATGGCTGTGATGTCAGTGGACAGGTGTGTAGCTATTTGCAAGCCTCTGCATTATCCCACCATCATGGACCTGAGGACCTGCGTCCTCCTCATCATGGCCAGCCTTGCTGTGACCTTCACCCTGATCACGTGGCTAGTAGTGAAGGTTTCTCAGTTATCCTTCTGCGGCCCCCGCCTCATCCCACACTTCTTCTGTGACCTCAGCCCTCTGATCCACCTCTCCTGCTCTGACACCAGATCTGCTGAAGCTCTGACGTTTGCCGTTGCTTTGATTATCCTTCTCTCGTCTCTCATCATAACCACCATCGCATACAGCAACATAGTAGTCATAATAGTGCGTCTCCCATCCGCCAAGGAGAGACAGAAAGCTTTCTCCACCTGCTCATCCCACCTCATGGTCCTCTCTCTGATGTACGGCAGCTGTGTATTTATATATGTGAAACCAAGGCAAACCAGCAGGCTTGAATCCAACAGAGAGGCTGCTCTCGTAAACATGGTAGTGACACCGCTTCTGAATCCTGTCATCTACACCCTGCGCAACAAGCAGGTCCACCAGGCTCTGAGGGAGACTCTTTGCAGAAAAAAATTATCGGGGTAGAAAAGCTTCACATGTTCTCGGAGTGGAAAACCTCAGAAATTATGCTTTCTCCATTTTAATCAATGCCTCGGCCCTTGAGAGTTCGAGTTCACAATCCTTCCTTATAAATAGCTCCACAAAATGCAGAATTTGTCACCTCGTAAAATACATTTTAATGCAGTGTGTGTGTGTGTATGCGCGCGTGTGTGTGTGTGTGTATGTGTGTGTGTGTGTGTGTGTGTGCCTGTTCCACATATTTTTGGCAATCAATTTTATTTTGTTTGTTTTGGCTTTTCAAGATAGAGTTTCCCCAAATAGCCCTCATCGTACTGAACTCACTCTTTAGAACAGGCTGGCCTAGAACTCATAGTGATTTGCCTGCCTCTGCCTCCCAAATACTGGTATAAGAGGCATCAACACACAACCTGGCAACAGATTTTATTTGCAAAATCTATTGAACTTTTAAATCAAAATGCTAAGAACTGTACGCTTGAGATTTCTGAAATACTCAACTATACTAGCTTAACTGTGCTCTCTTCCATGCATAAACAGGCTTTAGCAGAAATAATAATTATTTACCAGTGGTGGTAAAGTAATTAAAACAATTAGTGGTTTTATTTGAACTGAAGCTTTGAAAATATTAGAGGACATCAGCGATGCTTCGTCCATGTCCCCCCGTGAGTAGTTGAAGGACGCATGACCACAGAATCCTTTTTTTTTACCTTGTAAAATGGATGTCATGGTGGGCATCTCCTCCATTTCTCTTCCTGTCACTTGGCTCACCTGTCCATGAATGCCTCTACTATTTAGGGTCTCACTTCATCCTCTAAAATGGTTACTGTCCTAAAGATGTGCAAAGTCTTGCTGTTCTAAACTTTGCAATTGCATGCCAGTCTCTAGGAGTCAAGGTTACATATGATTGATTTCTATTCTGAACCAGTTACTAAGAACCATGTACACAGTAGGCTGAGATGGGTCATGCTAATCAATAACCTACTTTAAAGCCAATGCTCCGTTGCTTAGCTTTTAACCTTGAATGCTTTTAGTCCCAACTTCCATGATATAATGGGTCTGTCTGTCTCCTCAGAAGAAATGCCTCTGAAATGATTACAGCTCACTACTGTGTGTATGTTTTGAAATAAGGTCTCTCCATGTGGCAGGCTTGACTGTCACTGTCACCCCTGTTCCTTTGCTTTACACACCTGAGTCCAGGGAATTGGGGTGTTGTGCCTGCCTCTTTCTTTTAGCTTATGTGAACTAAATCATTATACAACCACAAATAAAATCTTATGAAATTCCTTTAGGTTCATGGTTGGCCCTGAATGTCATAATTCAAAGTTCATATTTCACTGCAATTTCACAGGCACAGCCCAAACACACCAACTCCAGGTGCACAGTTCCTGCACTGCCTCTGCCTTATGGATCCCCTCAGAATTAAGCCTGTGACCATGTTCATGTTCCCAGACCTAGTTCTGAACACAGGACCCCTGTATGGCTTTGCGTGGTTAGCCCCAGGCCCAGCTCTGGAAATTCAGCTTACACACCCACCAGTGCATCCAGTTGACCACCTCTGACCCTAGACTACCCATGTCCCCTTTCCATGCTGGCAGGCCTAGATCCAATCTAATAGTTTCTATAGTAGTTGTACATGGGCTCCTGCCCAACTTGAGGCAGGCTAGATCCTCACCTCAGACACATGTCCAATGAATGAAGTTCACATCACAAACCTCCCCCCCAAACCATGAAAGAACATGACAGAGTGTCCCTCCTGAAACCCCCTAGCTCTATAAGAATGCTTTCTGATCTTGGAGGGGCTCGAGACCCCATATGAACAACAATGCCAACCAACCAGAGCTTCCAGGGCCTAAGCCACTACCCAAAGACTATACATGGACTGACCCTGGACTCTGACCTCATAGGTAGCAATGAATAGCCTAGTAAGAGCAGAAGTGGAAGGGAAGCCCTTGGTCCTTCTAAGGCTGAACCCCCAGGGAACGTGATTGTTGGGGGGAGGGCGGTAATGGGGGGAGGATGGGGAGGGGAACACCATATAGAAGGGGAGGGGGAGGGGTTAGGAGGATGTTTGTCCAGAATACAGGAAAGGGAAAAACAATCGAAATGTAAATAAGAAATACCCAAGTTAATAGAGATGGGAAAAAATATGTATAGTTTAAAACCTTGAGCCATAAAAAACCAGGTGCACATCTTTAACCCCAGCATTTGGGAGGCAGAGGGAGGTGGATCTCTATGTATGAAGTCAGCCTGATCTACACATTGAGTTCTAGGACAGCCAGGTCCACAAAAAAAAAAAAAAAAAAAAAAAAAAAAAAGAATGCTCTCTGATGAGAATTACCTAGATGAGCCCCAGGAAACAGAGTTTAACAGAACAATCACTACAAACTCCACCAAAGACATCAAAGTCACACATAAAGGACACACAATTAAGTTGGTCAGTCCATGAGGCTGGGTGTTTCACCTGGTCTTCTGTACAAGCTGGAGTCCTGAAGAGGTAGGTTCTAACAGATGTGCTGGCAAGTAAGTCCAATCAGGGAAGAAGAGTGAATCTTCTTCCAGTGTCCTTATGTAGCCTCCAGCAGAAGATGTGGCTCAGGTTAAAGGTGTGGACCACCACGCCTGGATCTGGAATTTGCTTTGTCCCAGTCTGGTCTTGAACTCAGAGTTCTGCTTGTCCTAGTCTCCTGGGATTAAAGGTGTATTTTTACCTTTTGTGGGCTTAAGCTTTCATGGCCACTATGCCTCAAGATCTCTATATCAAGATCCAGGTCAGAAGCCTGTATCTTCCAGTATCAAGATCTGGATCATAGGTGTGCCGTCCATTTCTGAATTGTAGTTCATTCCACATGTAATCAAGTTGACAACCAGGAATAGCCATCACAGCCAACCTAGATTACTTTACCCAGCAAAGCTATCTGCCTTATTCGAAGGCAAAGGAAAACCTTTTCATAATATAAACAGGCCAAAAGAATGAATGTCCATCAAACCAGCCCTACAGAGAATATTGAAAGCAACCTTTCAGACTGAAGGGAGGGCTAAGAAGACACCACACAAAGCAAAGAAACGAAGCAATAATTCCTAAGAACATGATCAGGAATCAAATAATGCATTCATCACACACCCTTCAAAAACTTTAAATGTAAATAACCTGAACTCACCCATCACACTAACTCCATGACACACACTAACTCCATGGACAGAAATAAAATCCAGCTTTCTGTTTGCTTTAATGACAGGCTCCACCTTAAATTGATAGCATGGGACTGGAACCTGCAATCGAGTACTTGTAGATATCCTAATATCTGATAAAATAGACTTCAGACTAAAACTAGTCAGAAGAGATAAAGGACACTTTATTCTAAACAAAGAAACAACCAAGAAGACATTATAATTCCAAACACAAACATACATGCACCAAACTCCGGTACACTCAATGTCATAAAAAGCACACTATGAGACTTAAAGATGCAGGTAAAGTCCAGTGCTACTTTATCCCGTAGATAGGTTATCTGGGGGGGGGAAAGAAACATCAGAAATAAATGATTGTGCATCAAATGGGAACTACTGAATATGCTATTCCAAAACCAAAGAAAATATATTCACTCTGAAGCCTGAGGAAAAATCTCTAAAACAGATTGTATCCTGGGATACAACAAAAACTTAACAAATTCAGAAAAATCAAAGTAATTCCACTTACCTTTCTGACCACGATGCAAGAAAGCTTACAATCAACAACAGATGAAACCCTAAAATCTACACAAATTTGTGGAGATTAAATAACATATGTCTGAATGATGATTGGATCAAATAAGAAATGCACAAGGAAGTTAAAAGTTTTTGGAATTGAATGAAAATGACAACCAAACATTTGCGACACATTAAAGCAGTCCTGCAGAGTCCTGCACTATCCAGCACTGTCCCTCACTGTCCTGCAGATTTCTGCACTATCCAGCACTGTCCCTCACTGTCCTGCAGATTTCTGCAGAGTTCTACACAGTTCAGCACATGGCATTTACAGTTCTAAGAGTCTGTATTTAAGTATCAGAAACAGCACAAATAAATGAATTGATGATGCAACTCAAGAAATTGGAAAAAATAAGATCAAACCAAACCCTAGTCCAGCAGACAGGAAGAAATAACAAAAATTAGAGAAGAAATGAATAAAATAGAATAAAAAATACTGAGAATGAACCTAAGAGTTGGTTCTTAGGATGGATGAACAAGGGAATAGAGAGATGACTCAGCAGGTAAGAGCACGTGTTGTTCTCGCAGAGGACCCAGGTTTATTACGATTACCCATATGGTCTCTCAGAACCATCCAAAACTGCAGCTCCAGGGATCCAATCCAAGATCCTTCTTCTGATCTCTGCGTGCACCAGGCACACACATGGTGCACAGACATACACATGAGCAAAACACTCATGTGCATAAAATAAATCTTTTAAAGATAAGCAAGACTGACAGATTTTATGATCCAATTAACCAAAAGAAAGAAAGAGATGACCCAAATCATCAGACTCAGAATGAACAAGGAAATATTATAGCACAAACCACAGAACAGGAATACTGTAAAAAACTTATATTGTTCCAAATTGAAAAATGTAAAAGAAATGAATGGATTTCTAAATTCATCCAAATCTCCAAAGTAAAACCATGAAGAGACCCATAACCTATTACAAATAGCAAGATCAAAGTGATACTTAAAAATTTTGTGAAAAAAAACTGTTCAGGTCCAAATGGAATTCTACTAGACCATTGAAGAAGAACTTTAAATAATACTTCTTAAACTATCCAAAAAAAGAGAGAAAGAAAGATAATGCACACTCCCAAACTTCTACCAAGTCAGTATTACTCTAATATCAAAACCAGATAGAGTCACAACAAAAAAGAATTCTACAGGCCAATATTTGTGGTGAACATCTAAAAATATCTCTTTTTCCACTGGACAGCTTTAGCTCCTTTGTCAAAGATCAAGTGATCACAGGTGTGTGAGTTCATTTCTGGGTCTTCAATTCTATTGCCTGTAACTACCATACAGTTTTTATCACTATTGCTCTGTAATACATCTTGAGGTCAAGGATGGTGATTCCCCCAGAAGTTGTTTTACTGTTGAGTTCTGTTATTGTTTTTGATATCCTGTTTGTTTTTGTTTTTGTTTTTGTTTTTGTTTTTGTGCTATTGCAAATTGCTCTTTCTAACTCTATGAAGAATTGAGTTGGAATTTTGGTGGAGATTGCATTGAATATGCAGATTGCTTTTGGCAAAATGGCCATCTTTACTATATTAATCCTTCCAATCCATGAGCACGGAAGATCTTTCCATCTTCTGAGATCTTTAATTTCTTTCTTCAGACCCTTGAAGTTCTTGTCATACAGATCTTTCACTTCATTGGTTAGAGTCTCATTAAGGTATTTATGTTATTGATGGGTATTGTGAAGTGTGTTGTATCCCTAATTTCTTTCTCAGCCTGTTCATCCTTTGAGTAGAGAAAGTCTAGTGATTTGTTTGAGTTAATTTTATATCCAGTCACTTTGCTGAAGTTGTTTTTCAGGCTTAGTATTCTCTGGTGGAATCTTTGGGGTCACTCAAGTATACTATCATATCATCTGCAAATAGTGATATTTTGACCTTTTCCTTTCCAATTTGTATCCCATTGACCTCCTTTTGTTGTCTGATTGCTCTGGCTAGGACTTCAAATACTATATTGAATAGGTAGGGAGAGAGTGGGCAGCCTTGTCTAGTCCCTGATTTTAATGGGATTGCTTCAAGTTTTTGTTCATTTAGTTTGATGTTGGCTACTGGTTTGGTATATATTGCTTGTACTATGTTGAGGTATGGGCCTTGAATTCCTGATCTTTCCAAGACTTTTAACAAGAAAGGGTGTTGAATTTTGTCAAGTGCTTTCTCAGCATCTAATGAGATAATCATGTGTTTTTTTTCTTTGAGTTTGTTTATATAGTGGATTACATTGGTGGATTTCTGTATATTGAATCATCCTTCCATCCCTGGGATGAAGCCTATGTGATCATGATGGATGATTGTTTTGATGTATTCCTGGATTCTCTTTGAGAGAATTTTATTGAGTAATTTGGTGTTGGTATTCATAAGGGAAATTGGTCTGAAGTTCTCTTTCTTTGTTGGGTCTCTGTGTAGTTTAGGTATAAACGTAGTTGTGGCTTCATAGAAGGAAGTGGATAGTATTCCTTCTGTTTCTGTTTTGTGGAGTAGTTTGGACAGTATTGGTATTAGGTCTTCTTTGAAGGTCTGATCAAATTCTTCACTGAACCCATCTGGTCATGGTCTGTGTTTGGTTGTGTGACATTTAATAAATGCTTCGATTTCGTTAGGAGTTATGGAATTGTTTAGATAGTTTATCTGATCCTCATTTAACTTTGCTACCTGGTATCTGTCTAGGCCATTGTCCATTTCCTCCAGATTTTCCAGTTTTGTTGAGTACAGGCTTTTGTAGTAGGATCTGATTTTTTTTTTAATTTCGTCAAGTTTTTGTTGTTATGTCACCCTTTTCATTTCTGATTTTGTTTATTTGGATACTTTCTCTGTGCCCTCTGGTTAGTCTGGATAAGTCTTGTTGATTTCCTCAAAGAATGAGCTCCTGATTTTGTTGATTCTTTGTATAGTTCTTTTTTTTTTCTACTAGGTTGATTTCAGCCCTGAGTTTGATTATTTCCTGCCATCTACTCCTCTTGTGTAAATTTGCTTCTTTTTGTTCTAGAGCTTTTAAGTGTGCTGTGAAGCTACTAGTGTATGCTCTCTCTAGTTTCTTTTTGGAGGAACTCAGAACTATAAGTTTTCCTCTTAGCACTGCTTTCATTGTGTCCCATAAGTTTGGATATGTTGTGCCTTCATTTTCATTAAATTCTAAAACGTCTTTAATATCTTTCTTTATTTCTTCCTTGACCAAGCTATTGAGTAGAGCATTGTTCAACTTCCATGTGTATGTGGGCTTTCTGTCATTTTTGTTGTTATTAAAGGCTGGCATTAGTCTATGGTGAACTGATAGGATGCATGGGTTATTTCAATCTTCCTGTATCTGTTGAGGCCCATTTTGAATTCTAATAGATAGTCAATATTGGAGAAGGTACCATGAGGCGCTGAGAAAGTATATTCTTTTGTTTTAGGATGAAATGTACTATAGATAGCTGTTAAGTTGATTTGGTTCATAACTTCGTTAGTTTCTCTGTGTCTCTATTTAGTTTCTGTTTCCATGATTTGTCCATTGCTGAGAGGGTGTGTTGAAGTCTCCCACTATTACTGTGTGAAGTGCAACATGTACTTTGAGCTTTAGTAAGGTTTCTTTTATGAATGTTGGTGCCCTTGCATTTGGAGCATAGATATTCAGGATTGAGAGTTCATCATGGTGGATTTTTCCTTCGATGGATATGAAGTATCCTTCCTTATATTTTTGGTAACTTTCAGTTGAAAGTCGATTTTATATGATATTAGAATGGCTACTCCAGCTTGTTTCTTTGGACCACTTGCTTGGAAAGTTGTTTTCTAGTCTTTTACTCTGAGGTAGTATCTGTCTTTGTCACTGAGGTGTGTTTCCTGTATGCAGCAAAATTCTGGGTCCTCTTCACATATCCAGTCAGTTAGTATTTGTCTTTTTATTGGGGAATTGAGTCACTGATGTTAAGAGATATTAAGGAATAAGGATCGTTGTTTCCTATTATTTTTGTTGTTAGCAGTGGATTTGTTTGTGGGGCTCTCTTCTTTTGGGTTTGTTGCAAAAAAGACTGCTTTCTTGCTTTTTCTAGGGTGTAGTTTCCCTCCTTGTGTTGGACTTTTCCATCTATTATCCTTTGTAGGGCTGGAAATGTGGAAAAAGTATTGTGCAAATTTTGTTTTGTCATAGACTATCTTGGTTTCTCCATCTATGTTAACTAAGAGTTTTGCTGGATATAGTAGCCTGAGCTGGCATTTGTGTTCTCTTAGGGTCTGTATAACATCTGCCCAGTTTCTTCTGGCTTTCATAGTCTCTGGTGAGAAGTCTGGTGTAATTATGATGGGTCTGCCTTTATATGTTACTTGACTTTTTTCCTTATTGCTTTCTTTGTTTTGTGCATTTGGTATTTTGACTTTTATGTGACAGGAGGGATTTCTTTTCTGGTCCAATATTTGGAGTTCTGTAGGCTTCCTGTATGTTAATGGGCATCTCTTTCTTTAGGTCAGGGAAGTTTTCTTCTATAGTTTTGTTGAAGATATTTACTGGCCCTTTATGTTGGGAATCTTCACTCTCTTTTATACCTTTTATCCTTAGGTTTGTTCTTCTCATTGTGTCCTGAATTTCCTGGATTTTTTGGTTAGGAGCTTTTTGAGTTTTACATTTTCTTTAATGGTTGTGTCAATGTTCCCTAGGGTATCTTCTGCCTGTGAGATTCTCTCTTCTTTCTCTTGTATTCTGTAGGTGATGCTTGAGTCTATGACTCCTGATCTCTTTCCTAAGTTTCTCCAGGGTTGTCTCCCTTTGTGGTTTCTTTATTGTTTCTCTTTCCATTTTTAGATCCTGGATTGTTTTGTTCAATTCCTTCACCTGTTTGATTGTGTTTTCCTGTGATTCTTTAAGGGATTTTTGTGTTTCTTCTTTAAGGGCTTCTACTTGTTTACCTGTGTTGTCCTGTATTTCTTTATGGGAGTTATTTATGTTCTTCTTAAAGTCCTCAATCATCATCATGAGATGTGATTTTAAATCCAAATCTTGATTTCCCAGTATGTTGGGATATTCAGTATTTGCTTTGGTGCGAGAATTGGATTCTAATGATATTAAGTAGTCTGGGTTTCTGTTACTTAGGTTCCTGGGCTCACCTCTCACCATCAGATTATCTGTGGTGCTATCTGGTCTTGCTGTCTCTGACAGTGGCTTGACCCTCCTGCAAGCCTGTGGGTCCACACTCCTGGAGACCAGCTTTCTCCCAGCAGGATCTGGATATAGAGAGTTGTGTCACAGGGTCAGCTTTGGGCACAGGCAGAAACTGGAAGGATCATGTCCCAGACTGCTCCTAGGTTCCTATGTCCTGATGGTTCCAGGTAGATTTCTCTTGGTCCAGGAATGTGAGCAGAAGTGATCGTCTTCCCTGTGCTCAGGATTGTCTGCACTTTTGAAAGCTCAGTTCTCTCTTCCAGGGGATCTGGGTACAGAGAGCTGTGTCACAGGGTCAGCTCCTGGCACAGACCATCACTCCTCCAGAGACCTCACATGGCTACTTAGCTTTCTCTCTCCAAAGCATGGTGAACTTTCCTCTCCTTCTGTTTTTATGCTGAACATTTCTTTAGTTGCTTCTCAGTCATTTCATATTTATTAGTTGGGAATTCTTTGTTTAGCTCTGTACCCCATTTTTAAAATAGGTTATTTGATTCTCTGTTCTCTAACTTGTTGAGTTCTTTGCATATATTGGATACTAGTCCTCTATTGTAGGTAGGATTGGTAAAGATCTTTTCCCAATCTGTTGGTTACCATTTTGTCCTAATGACAGTGTCCTTTGCCTTACAGAAGCTTTGCAATTTTATAAATTCCCATTTGTCGATTCTTAATCTTAGAACATAAGCTATTGGTGTTCTGTTCAGGAAAATTTCCCCAGTGCCCATGTGTTCAAGGCTCTTCCTCACTTTTTCTTCTATTAGTTGGAGTGTACTTGGTTTTATGTGGAGGTCCTTGATCCACTTGGACTTGAGAGCTTTGTACAGGTTGTTAAAAATGGATCGATTTGCATTCTTCTACAGGCTGACTGCCAGTTAAACCAGCACCATTTGTTGAAAATGCTTTTTCTTTTTTGGTTTTACGTCCTTTGTCAAAGATCAAATGACCATAGGTGTGTGGATTCATTTCTGGGTCTTCAATTCCATCTGGGTCTTCAACTCCATTGATCTACCTGCCTGTCTCTTACCAATACCATACAAGTTTTTATCACTATTGGTCTGTAATATGGCTTGAGGTCAGGGATGGTGATTCCCCCAGAAGTTCTTTTATTGTTGAGGATAGTTTTTGCAATCCTGGGTTTTTTGTTATTCCAGATGAACTTGAAAATTGTTCTGTCTAACTCTATGAAGAATTGAGCTGGAATTTTGATATGGATTGCTTTGAATATGTAGAATGCTTTAAGCAAGATGGCCATTTTTCCAATATTAATCCTGCCATTCCATGAGTGTGGGAGATCTCTCCATCTTCTGAGATCTTCAATTTCTTTCTTCTGAGACTTGAAGTTATGCTTGGTGTATAGCTCAGTGGTAGAGCATTTGACTGCAGATCAAGAGGTCCCTCATTCAAATTGGGTTGCTTCCATAGCTCTGGCTGCCTTAGTCATAATAGCCAGAACATGGAAACAATCTAAATAACCCTCAATGAATGAATAATTTTTTTTAAAAAATGTGGTCCAGTCATACAATATATTACTGACCCATTTAAAAAGACATCATGAAACTTGCCACTAACTAGATGGAAGTAGAAAAAAGTCGTTCTAATGAGGTAGTCTAGACCCAGAAAGACAAATGTGGCATATATTCAAATGTGAATTATTTCTGTGAGGTCAATGATAAGAAAGGTATAATCCATAGACTCACAGAGGATAGGTATAGAGTTAAGGGCTAGGGGTGGACCCTCTTACACAGGTTTCCTCTCTTACACAGGGAAATAAAATAGTTTTGGATGGACTGGGGGGACTGAAAATGAAAAGTCAATTGGGAAGGGTTCATTTCTGGGTCTTCAATTCTATTCCATTAATCTACCTGTCTGTCTCTGTACCAATACCATTTTGTTTTTATCACTATTGCTCTGCAGTATAGAGCATGGTGATTCCCCCAGAAGGTTTTATTGTTGAGAATGGTTTTTGATATCCTGGGTTTTTTTTTACTATTCCAGATAAATTTGAGAATTGCTCTTTCTATCTCTGTGAAGAATTGAGTAGGAATTTTGATGGGGATTACATCGAATCTGAAGTACCAAAGATCCTAACCAGTAGGGGCAAAGACTCTATGTAGGTATCAGATCCACTTCTCTGTGTTCAATGAATGTATAGGTGTTCTCTTCAGCAATAGAGTCTCACTGTCAGTTTGTAGAGAAGAACTCACGGGTTTGCCAACAGCCTGGGTGTTTTGGGTCTTCCCATGGGATGCCTTTGGCCAACAACTTAATTAGATGTAGCCTATTCCCAGTATTGAAAGCTTCATTTGTTAACAAATGATATTTAATTGGGGCTTTGTCTGTCTACCCTGTTGTTTGCCAGTTTCATTTTGATTGCCCATATATATGAAGTAGATATTCATTGACATATATAAAGTAAAAACTTACACACACACATGCACACACACACACACACACACAGAGAGAGAGAGAGAGAGAGAGAGAGAGAGAGAGAGTCTACTGTTTCAAGTTTCCATACTGCTCCTCCTTAAAAGATCCTTAATTTTAAGCTGTCTCTCGCTGTATTCCTTCCACTTGTCCCCCTCTTCACTCACCCTCATTGAGCATTTAAGTGCTTCTCAGCCATTTGAGTTTCCTCTATTGAGAATTTTGTTTAGATTTGTATTCCATGTTTGAAATTTGGTTGTTTGGTTTTTTTATGTCTAGCTTTTCGAGTTCTTTATATATTTGAATATTAGCCCTCTATTAGATGTCTAGTTGGTGAAGATCTTTTCCCAATCAGTGGGCTGCTGATTGTTCAAATGACTGTGCCATTGCCATGCAGAAACCTTTCAGTTTCACGAGGTTCCATTTGTTAATTAACTTTCTGCATATGCTATCAGTGGTCTGTTCAGAAAGTCTTCTCCTGCATCAAGGAGTTAAAGGCTATTCTCCATTTTCTCTTCTACCATGTTCAGTGTATCTGGTTAGGGTTAAGGTCTTTGATCCATTTGGAGTTGAGTTTTGTGCAGGGTGATAAGTATAGGTCTATTTGCGCTCTTCTAAATGCAGTTTTACCAGGATCATGTGTTGAAGATGCTGTCTTTTATTTCCCAGTGTGTATTTCTGGCTTATTTATAATAAAAAATTAGTTGTCCATAGCTGTGTAATTTAAGTCTGCATTTCCAATTAAATTCTATTGATCAAGGTGTCTGTTTTCACAACAATACCATGTTGGTTTAATTACTATAGCTCTGTAGTATAATTTGGAATAGATGATGGTGATACCTCCTTCAATTTTTTTAAAATAAGGATTGTTTTAGATATCCTGGTGTGTGTGTGTGTGTGTGTGTGTGTGTGTGTGTGTGTGTGTGTGTGTGTGTGGTGTGTGTGGTGTTCCCATATGAAACTGAAAATAGTTATTTCAAGATCTGTCAGAAATTGTACTAGAATTTTGATTGGGATTGTATTGAATCTTTAGATTGATTTTGGTAGAATGGCCATCTTTACTATATTTATGATATTGATCTATGACGATGGGAGATCATTCCACCTTCTGATATCTTCTTTAATTTCTGTGTGCAATGTCATAAAATTTTTATCATAAAAATATTTTACTTGCTTTCTTTATTCTAACATATTTCATATTTTTGAGGCTATTATGAAAGGTGCTATTTCCCTGATTTCTTTCTCAGTTCGTTGGTCATTTGTGTATAGGAGGCCTACTAATTTTTGTGAATTTTGTACCCAGCTACTTTGATAAAAGTATTCATCAGCTGTTAGTGCTCTCTGGTAGAATTTTTAGGATAACTTATGTATAGTATATTTTTAACATTAATATTTCATAAATCCCAGCGTGGGGATGCTGCCCAGCTCAATGTTTTATGTTCCCAAATAAAACATCAATGAGTGCATACCATGTGTTTTTCTGTGATTGGGTTACCTCACTCAGGATGATATTCTCCAATTTCATCCATTCGCCTATGAACTTCATAAAGTCATTGTTTTTGATAGCTGAGTAATATTTCGTTGTGAAAATGTACCACATTTTCTGTATCCATTCCTCTGTTGAAGCGCATCTGGGTTCTTTCCAGCTTCAGGCTATTATAAATAAGGTTGCTATGAACATAGTGGAGCCTGTGTCTTTCTTATATATTGGGGCATCTTTTGGGTATATGCCCAAGAGAGGTATAGCTGGGTCCTCAGGTAGTTCAATGTCCAATTTTCTGAGGAACCTCCAGACTGATTTCCAGAATGGTTGTACCAGTCTGCAACACCACCAACAATGGAGGAGTGTTCCTCTTTCTCCACATCCTCGCCAGCATCTGCTGTCCCAGGAGTTTTTGATGTTAGCCATTCTGACTGGTGTGAGGTGGAATCTCAGGGTTGTTTTGATTTGCATTTCTCTGATGACTAAGGATGGTGAACATTTCTTTAGGTGTTTCTCAGCCATTCGGCATTCCTCAGCTGTGAATTCTTTGTTTAGCTCTGAACCCCATTTTTTAATAGGGTTATTTGTTTCCCTGTGGTCGAACTTCTTGAGTTCTTTGTATATTTTGGATATAAGGCCTCTATCTGTTGTAGGATTGGTAAAGATCTTTTCCCAATCTGTTGGTTGCCGTTTTGTCCTAACCACAGTGTCCTTTGCCTTACAGAAGCTTTGCAGTTTTATGAGATTCCATTTGTCGATTCTTGATCTTAGAGCATAAGCCATTGGTGTTTTGTTCAGGAAATTTTTTCCAGTGCCCATGTGTTCGAGATTCTTTTCCATTATTTCTTCTATTAGTTTGAGTGTATCTGGTTTGATGTGGAGGACCTTGATCCACTTGGACTTAAGCTTTCTACAGGGTGATGAGAATGGATCAGTCTGCATTTTTCTACATGCTGACCTCCAGCTGAACCAGCACCATTTGATGAAAATGCTATCTTTTTTCTATTGGATGGTTTTGGCTCCTTTGTCAAAAAACAAGTGACCATAGGTGTGTGGGTTCATTTCTGGGTCTTCAATTCTTTTTTTTTTTTTTTGGTTCTTTTTTTCAAAGCTGGGGACCGAACCCATGGGTCTTCAATTCTATTCCACTGGTCTATCTGCCTGTCTCTGTACGAATACCATACAGTTTTTTATCACTATTGCTCTGTAATACTGCATGAGGTCAGGGATAGTGGTTCCCCTGGAAGTCCTTTTATTGTTGAGGATAGTTTTAGCTATCCTGGGTTTTTTGTTATCCCAGACGAATTTGCAAATTGTTCTGTCTAACTCTCTGAAGAATTGGATTGGAGTTTTGATGGGGATTGCATTGAATCTGTAGATCGCTTTTGGTAAAATGGCCATTTTTACTATATTAATCCTGCCAATCCATGAGCATGGGAGATCTTTCCATCTTCTGAGGTCTTCTTCAATTTCTTTCTTCAGAGTGTTGAAGTTCTTATTGTACAGATCTTTTACTTGCTTGCTTAAAGTCACACCAAGGTATTTTATATTATTTGGAACTATTATGAAAGGTGTCGTTTCCTTAATTTCTTTCTCAGCTTCTTCTCTGTTGTGTGAAGGCTACTGAATTATTAGAGTTAATTTTATACCCAGCCACTTTGCTCAAGGTGTTTGTCAGGTTTAGTAGTTTTCTGGTGGAACTTTTGGGTTCACTTAAGTATAAAATATTTAGTCTGCAAATAGTGATATTTTGACTTCTTCCTTTCCAATCTGTATCCCTTTGATCTCTTTTTGTTGTCTGATTGCTCTGGCTAGGACTTTGAGAACTATACTCAATAAGTAGGGAGAGAGTGGGCAGCCTTGTCTAGTCCCTGATTTTAGTGGGATTGCTTCAAGTTTCTCTCCGTTTAGTTTAATATTAGCTACTGGTTTGCTGTATATGGCTTTTACTATGTTTAGGTATGGGCCTTGAATTCCTGTTCTTTCCAGGACTTTTACCATGAAGGGGTGTTGAATTTTTTCAAATGCTTTCTCAGCATCTAGTGAAATGATCATGTGGTTTTTATCTTTCAGTTTGTTTATATAGTGGATTACGTTGACGGTTTTCCATATATTAAACCATCCCTGCATCACTGGAATGAAGCCTACTTGATCATGATGGAAGATTATTTTGATGTGCACTTGGATTCAGTTTGCAAGAATTTTATTGAGTATTTTTGCATCAATATTCATAAGGGAAATTGGTCTGAAGTTCTCTTGTTGGGTCTTTGTGTGGTTTAGGTATAAGAGTAATTGTGACTTCATAGAAGGAATTCGGTAGCGCTCCATCGGTTTCAATTTTGTAAAATAGTTTGAATAGTATTGGTATGAGGTCTTCTATGAAGGTCTGATAGAATTCTACACTGAACTCATGTGGACCTGGGTTCTTTTTGGTTGGGAGACTTTTAAAGACTGCTTCTATTTCTTTAGGGGATATGCGATTTTTTAACTGGTTTATCTGATCCTGATTTAACTTCGGTACCTGGTATCTCTCTAGGAAATTGTCCATTTCCTGCAGATTTTCAAGTTTTGTTGAGTATAGGCTTTTATAGTAGGATCTGATGATTTTTTGAATTTCCTCTGATTCTGTTGTTATGTCTCCCTTTTCATTTCTGATTTGGTTATTTGGACACACTCTCTGTGTCCTCTGGGTAGTCTGGCTAAGGGTTTATCTATCTTGTTGATTTTCTCAAAGAACTAGCTTTTGGTTCTGTTGATTCTTTGTATAGACCTTTTTGTTTCTACTTGGTTGATTTCAGCCCGGAGTTTGTTTATTTCCTGCCTTCTACTCCTCTTGGGTTTAATTGATTCTTTTTGTTCTAGTGCTTTGAGGTGTACTATGAAGCTACTGATATATCCTCTCTCCTGTTTCTTTCTTCAGGCACCCAGAAAACTATGAGTTTTCCTCTTAGAACAGCTTTCATTGTGTCCCATAAGTTTGGGTATGTTGTACCTTCATTTTCATTAAATTCTAAGATGTCTTTTATCTTCTTTCTTTATTTCTTCCTTGACCAGGTTATCATTGAGTAGAGCATTGTTCAACTTCCGTGTATAGGTGGGCGTTCCTTCCTTATTTTTATTGAAGACCAGCTTTAGCCCATGGTGGTCTGAGAGGATGCATGGGATTATTTCTCTCTTTCTGTATCTGTTGAGGCCTTTTTTATGACTGATTCTATGGTCAATTTTGGAGAAAGTGAGAAGGAGGTGGTGAGAAGAAGATATATCCTTTTGATTTATATAAATATCTGTTAAGTCCTTTTGATTCATGACTTCTCTTAGTCTGTCTATGTCTCTGTTTAATTTCTGTTTCCATGATCTGTCCATTGATGAGAGTGGGGTGTTGAAATCTCCTATCTATTAGTATTGTGTGAGGTGCAATTTGTGCTTTGAGCATTAGTAAGATTTCTTTTATGTATGTAGGTACCCTTGTATCTGGAGCACAGATATTTAGGATTGAGAATTCATCTTGGTGAATTTCTCCTTTCATGAATATGACATGTCCTTCCTTATCTTTTTAATGACTTTTGGTTGAAAATAGATTTTATTCAATATTAGAATGGCTACTGCAGCTTGCTTCTTCAGACCATTTGCCAAGAAAGTTGTTTTCCAGCCTTTCACTCTGAGGTAGTGTCTGTCTTTGTCTCTGAGGTGTGTTTCCTGTAGGCAGCAAAATGCTGGGTCCTCATTGCATATCCAGTTTGTCAATCTGTGTCTTTTTATTGGGGAATAGAGTCCATTGACGTTGAGAGATATTAAGGAATACTGATTGTTGCTTCCTGTTATATTTGTATTGGGATGTGAGATTATGTTTGTATGCTTTTCTTCTCTTTGTTTTGTTGCAAAACAATTAGTTTCTTACTTTTCCTAGGGTGTAACTTGCCTCCTTGTGTTGGACTTTACCATTTATTATCCTTTGTAGGGCTGGGTTTATAGAAAGATCTTATGTAAATATGGATTTGTCATGGAATATCTTGGTTTCTCCATTTATGTTAATAGAGAATTTTGCTGTATACAGTAACCTGGGCTGGCATTTGTTTTCTCTTAGTGTCTGTGTGACATCTGTCCAGGATCTTCTGGCTTTCATAGTCTCTGGTGAGAAGTCTGGTGTAATTCTGATAGGTCTGCCTTTATATGTTACCTGACCTTTTCCCCTTATTGCTTTTAATATTTTTTCTTTGATTTGTGCATTTGGTGTTTTGACTATTATGTGACAGGAGGAGTTTCTTTTCTGATCCAATCTCTTTGGAGTTCTGTAAGCTTCTTGTATTTTTATGGGCATCTCTTTCTTTAGGTTAGGGAAGTTTTCTTCTATGATTTTGTTGAAGATATTTACTGGTCCTTTGAGTTGGGAGTCTTTACTCTCTTCTATATCTATTATCCTTAGGTTTGATCTTCTCATTGTGTCCTAGATTTCCTGTATGTTTTGGGCCAGTAGCTTTTTCCATTTTACATTATCTTTGACAGTTCTGTCAATGATTTCTATGGAATCTTCTGCTCCTGAAATTCTCTCTTCTATCTCTTGCATTCTGTTGTTGATGTTTGTATCTACAGCTCCTTGTCTCTTCCTTTGGTTTTCTATATCCAGGGTTGTCTCCCTCTGTGCTTTCTTTATTGCTTCTATTTCCATTTTTAATTCATCACCTGTTTGACTGTGTTTTCCTGTAATTCTTTCAGGGATTTTTGTGTTTCCTCTCTATGGGATTCTGCTTGTTTATTTGTGTTTTCCTGCATTTCTCTAAGGGAGTTCTTTATGTCTTTCTTGAAGTCCTCCATCATCATGATTAAATGTGATTTTAAATCTAGATCTTGCTTTTCTGGTGTGTTTGGATATTCAGTGTTTGCTTTGGTAGGAGAATTGGGCTCTAATGATGCCATGTAGTCTTGGTTTCTTTTGCTTGGGTTCTCGCACTTGCCTTTCACCATCATGTTGTCTCTGGTGTTACTTGTTTTGATATTTCTGACAGTAGCTTGACTTTCCTGTAGGCCTGTGTGTCAGGAGTGCTGTAGACCTGTTTTCCTGTTTTCTTTCAGCCAGTTTTGGGAACAGAGTGTTCTGCTTTCAGGCGTGTAGTCTTTCCTGTCTACTGGTCTTCAGGTGTTCCTGTGGGTGTGTGTCCTGAGTCCACCAGGCAGGTAACTTGGAGCAGAAAAGTTGGTCTTACCACTGGTCTCAGGCCTGAATTCTCTCTTTGTGACTGGGTTTCAGCTCTCCGTGAGGGCAGCAACCAGAAGGGACTGCCCTGCCTTCTCCCAGTTCCCTGTGCACAGGGGGCCCAGATAGTGCTATGCGTTTTCCTTGAGAGTCAGAAATGTGGGCAAAGAGTCATCTCCTCTGGCTTCCCAAGCGTGTCTGCCCCTCTGAAGGTCTAGTTCTTCCTCCCTCGGGATTTGATTGCAGGGAGCTGTTTGACCAGGTCACTTCAGATCCAGGCACAATCTGGACCGCAGGGCACCTGCAGCTTGAGTGCCTCTGTCTTCCTTTTTCCCAGAGGCCCTATACAGTTTCCTCTTGGGCCAGAGATGTGGGCAAGGTTGGGCAGTATTGGCAGTCTCTCCTGCCCTGCAGTCTCAGGAGTGCCCACCTGTCTGGGTGATGAGTTCTCTCTCCCATGGGGTTTGGGAGCAGGGAGATGTAGGCCAGGATCAGTGAGGTTTGGGCTCTAGCTAGAAACCTGTTACATTTCTTTATACATGAGCACTGCCATGCTTCCTGCCATGATCACAGTGGACTAAATCTCTGAAATTATAAGCCAGCCTTAAGTAAATGTTTTCCTTTATAAGAGTTGTTGTTGTCATGGTGTCTCTTCATATATATATATGAATGAGATATATGAGATTAGGTAGGCTTAACGTGTCAGGAGAACCCTAGCTTTCCCTTTATCTCCATGGAAAAATAAGAATTGCATTTCCCTCATTAAGGAGGCTGGGCCAGCAAAGAAAATGCTCTGCTGACAAAACACCAGGACCTGGTGCCCCCACACAAATAGTTTAAATTTAAATTAATTTCAAATAAAATGAAAACAATTATCCCATACATAGGTGGACAGATGAAGGTGAAATATACTCTCTCCCATACATCTTCCTTCTCTACCTTCTCTGTAAGTCTGGTAAAGCAAAAGGTCAGGGCCAATTGTTTATGGTCACTTAGTTGCATTTAGCAGCATTGCTCTGGCCTCAGTACCCACACTGCCTGTAGAAAATGTAAGGCTGGACTGTGACCTCAAATAGGAAACATCCATGTTGAGACCTAAGAAACCTTAGGAAATTCAAGTAAATTGCCTCAGCAGAGGACAGTATGCAGTACCTGTCACCCTAGATAGGAGACACAGTATTCTATCAATAATTCTTGCTCTCAAAAGTGACCAATTAGAAATCTCTAGGGAGCCCAGCTGTGCATAGCATTTCCTTTCTATTCCTTCTACTTATAACAAGCTCTGAGAGAACACTGTTCCCTGCCTAGGGACATCATGCTAGTGACCAAATTCTTGTGGGGAAATCATCAAACACGTATTAGACTTGTGTTTTTGGAGACTTTCATTCTCGATATAATCCAACAGAGATGGTTTCTGCACTACGTTCTGTGGGATTACAAAGGAGAAAGCCATGTGGAAGAAAGGCCAGATGCACAGCAGAGAGGTGAGCAGCATGCTGGAATGCTTCTTAGGCTGCTCTGCAGGTCCTGAAGCATGAAGGAGAGTGAGGTACTCAGTGCATGCAGATCTTGGCCATGACAGTGTGGGACAGACACATATTCCAGCCTGCTGCCAGCAACTGGACCCTCAGATGAGAGGGAAGACTGAATGATAAAGTTGCAATGAGTTAAGGGGCTAGTGTAGTGTGTCTGGATCATTCTTCCTAGTTGGTTTATGCTGTGAGAACTGCCATCAGTATCTTCTTATGTCCTAAGATAGAGCCCAGAAGAACAAGCTTATGTCATTGGTTTACCCTGTACTGGTAAGGTCCTTTGTGATGGCCATCTCAGAGCCTTTATGTTATGTGGCCATTTTGAAACAGATCTAAGAGCTACTCTGCCCTTAGGTGCCCCATATGTCATTATGACCACGTGAAGAATGAGAGTGCAGTGTCAATGGAGTGAAGTTCTCACATAGGTTTGGAGACTGTCAGTTGGACATTTTCTCCTACAAGAATATTACTTCAGCAAATTGAGGTCCTTACCACCAAGCCTGAGGCCACAAATTTGATCTCCAGGACCCAGAGGATGCAAGAAGAAACTGACTCCTGCAAATCATCCTCTTACACCCACATACATTACCCCCCACAGTTATAGTAACATTAAGTAAGTATAAATAGGACAAATTAAAGATACATTGTCATAATATTGAGAAGCAGTAGGAATTTTGGATTCCAGTGAGGCCCAGTTATAATACAGGCTTTAATATCTCTGAGACTCTGAAGGTTTTGATCTCTTCTGGTGAAACAGGGGTGGAAGAAACACACCAGCTCATGTCAAAAGTAAAACGAATAGCATGCGACGTTATATTTTGTCTTCACCACACCTTGAACTGAATGACCTGGTTGTGTGCACTGTGAGAACACCTCTGCTCTCCGTGATCTCTTTACCGTAAGTCGTCTTACACAGCAGGGATGAGAAACGGGACAACTGTCCAGGAATTTATCCTGGAGGGATTTCCTGCTGTCCAGCACCTGGGCAGGCTTCTCTTCTCACTGAACCTGCTGGCATACCTGACCTCCATCACCGGAAATGTCGTCATTGTCTCCATTGTCTGCACCAGTGCCCATCTGAAAAGCCCCATGTACATTTTCCTCGGTGTTTTCTCCTTCGCGGAGTCTTGTTTTACGAGTGCAGTTATTCCCAAATTGTTGGCTATCTTTCTTTTAGGGAAACAAACAATTTCCTTTGTCGCCTGTTTCATGCAAGCCTTCGTCACTCTATTTATCGGGGCATTTGGTTTTCTTCTTATAGCTGTGATGTCAGTGGACAGGTGTGTAGCTATTTGCAAGCCTCTGCATTATCCCACCATCATGGACCTGAGGACCTGCATCCTCCTCATCATGGCCAGCCTTGCTGTGACCTTCACCCTGATCACGTGGCTAGTAGTGAAGGTTTCTCAGTTATCCTTCTGCGGCCCCCGCCTCATCCCACACTTCTTCTGTGACCTCAGCCCTCTGATCCACCTCTCCTGTTCTGACACCAGATCTGCTGAAGCTCTGACATTTGCCCTTGCTTTGATTATCCTTCTCTCGTCTCTCATCATAACCACCATCGCATACAGCAACATAGTAATCACAATAGTGCGTCTCCCATCCGCCAAGGAGAGACAGAAAGCTTTCTCCACCTGCTCATCCCACCTCATGGTCCTCTCTCTGATGTACGGCAGCTGTGTATTTATATATGTGAAACCAAGGCAAACCAGCAGGCTTGAATCCAACAGAGAGGCTGCTCTCGTAAACACGGTATTCACACCGCTTCTGAATCCTGTCATCTACACCCTGCGCAATAAGCAGGTCCACCAGGCTCTGAGGGAGAGACTGTCTAGAATAAAATTATCAGGGTAGGAGGGTTTCACTTGTTCTTGGAGTGGAGAACATCAGAAACTATGTCTTCTCCATTTTAATCGATGCCTCGGCCCTTGAGAGTCACAGAGTTCACAAACCTTCCATATAAATAGCTCCACAAAATGCAGGTGTTTGTCACCTTGTAAAATACATTTTAATGCAGTGTGTATGCGTGTGTGTGTGTGTGTGTGTGTGTGTGTGTGTGTGTGTGTGTGTGTGTTTGTGTGCCTGTTCCACATATTTTTGGCAATCAATTTTATTTTGTTTGTTTTGGCTTTTCAAGATAGAGTTTCGCCGAATAGCCCTCATCGTAATGAACTCACTCTGTAGAACAGGCTGGCCTAGAACTCATCATGATCTGCCTGCCTCTCCCTCCCCAATACTGGTACAAGAGGTATCAACACACAGCCTGGCAACAGATTTTAATTGCAAAATCTATTGAACTTTTTTATCCAAATGGTAAGAATTGTACACTTGAGATTTCTGAAATGAATCGAACTGTCCTAGTTTAACTGTGCTCTCTTCCATGCATAAACTCACTTTAGCAGAAATAATAATTATTTACCAGTGGTGATAAAGTATTTAAAACAATTAGTGGTTTTATTTGAACTGAAGCTTTGAAAATATTAGAGGACATCAGCGATGCTTCGTCCATGTTCCCCCCGTGAGTAGTTGAAGGACGCATGACCACAGAATCCTTTTACCTTGTAACATGGATGTCATGGTGGGCATCTCCTCCATTTCTCTTCCTGTCACTTGGCTCACCTGTCTATGAATGCCTCTACTATTTAGGGTCTCAGGTCATCCTCTAAAATGGTTACTGTCCTAAAGATGTGCAAAGTCTTGCTGTTCTAAACTTTGCAATTGCATGCCAGTCTCTAGGAGTCAAGGTTACATATGATTGATTTCTATTCTGAACCTGTTACCAAGTACCGTGTACATAGTAGGCTGAGAGAGGTCATGCTAATTGATAACCTACTTTAAAGCCAATGCTTCTGTTGCTTAGATTTTAACCTTGCATTTTTTAAATCCTAACTTCCATGATATAATGTGTCTGTCTTGTCCTCAGAAGAAATGCCTCTGAAATGACTATGGCTCATTACTGTGTGTTTGTTCTGAAACGAGGTCTCTCTATGTGGCAGGCTTGGATTGTAGCCCTTATTCCTTTGCTTTAGACACTGAGTCTGGTGATAACAGAATTGGGGTGTTGTGCTTGCCTCTTTCCTTTAGCTTATGTGAACAAAATCATTATACAGCCACAAATAAAATTTTATGAAATTCCTTTAGGTTCATGGTTGGCCCTCAATGTCTTAATTCAAAGTACATATTTCGCTGCAATTTCACAGGCACAGCCCAAACACACCAACTCCAGGTGCACAGTTTCTGCACTGCCTCTGCCTTATGTATCCCCTCCAAATTAGTACATGTTCATATTCCCAGACCTAGCTCTGAACATATGAACCCTGTATGGCTTTGCCTGGTGAGTCTCAGAACCATGACTGCTTCTGCCATCCCAACAGTCCCAGGCCCAGTTCTGGAAATTCAGCTTACACACCCACCAGTGCTTCCAGTTGACGGCCCCTGACCCTAGACTACCCATGTCCCATCTCCATGCTGGCAGGCCTAGACACAATCTAACAGCGTCTGTAATAGTTGTACATGGGCCCCTGCCCAACCTGAGGCAGGCTAGATCCTCACCTCAGACACATGTCCGATGAATGAAGTTCACATCACAAACAACAACAATAACAACAACAACAACAACAACAACAACAACAACAACAAGAACATGAAAGGACAAGACTGGGTGTCCCACCTGAAACCTCCTAGTGCTATAAGAATACTCTCTGATGAGAATTACCTAGATGAACCACAGAAAACAGAGTTTAACAGAACAATCAATCACAAACTCCACCAAAGATATCAAGGTCACACATAAAGGACACAAAATTAAAGTTGCTCAGTCCACAAGGGAGGGTGTTTCATCTGGTCTTCTGTACAAGCTGGAGTCCTGAAGAGGTAGGTTCTAACAGATGTGCTGGCAAGTAAGTCCAATCAGGGAAGAAGAGTGAATCTTCTTCCAGTGTCCTTATGTAGCCTCCAGCAGAAGATGTGACTCAGATTAAAGGTGTGGACCACCACGCGGATCTGGAACTTGCTTTGTCCCAGTCTGGTCTTGAACTCAGAGTTCTGCTTGTCCTAATCTCCTGGGATTAAAGGTGTATTTTTACCTTTTGTGGGCTTAAGCTTTCATGGCCACTATGCCTCAAGATCTCTATATCAAGATCCAGGTCAGAAGCCTGTATCTTCCAGTATCAAGATCTGGATCATAGGTGTGCCGTCCATTTCTGAATTGTAGTTCATTCCACATGTAATCAAGTTGACAACCAGGAATAGCCATCACAGCCAACCTAGATTACTTTACCCAGCAAAGCTATCTGCCTTATTCGAAGGCAAAGGAAAACCTTTCCATAATACAAACAGGCCAAAAGAATGCATGGCCATCAAACCAGCCCTACAGAGAATATTGAAAGCAACCTTTCAGACTGAAGGGAGGGCTAAGAAGACACCACACAAAGCAAAGAAACAAAGCAATAATTCCTAAGAACATGATCAGGAATCAAATAATGCATTCATCACACACCCTTCAAAAACTTTAAATGTAAATAACCTGAACTCACCCATCAGAGACACACACTAACTCCATGGACAGAAACAAAATCCAGCTTTCTGTTTGCTTTAATGACAGGCTCCACCTTAAATTGATAGCGTGGGACTGGAACCTGCAATCGAGTACTTGTAGATATCCTAATATCTGATAAAATAGACTTCAGACTAAAACTAGTCAGAAGAGATAAAGGACACTTTATTCTAAACAAAGAAACAACCAAGCAGACTTTATAATTCCAAACACTAACATACATGCACCAAACTCCAGTACACTCAATGTCATAAAAAGCACACTATGAGACTTAAAGATGCAGGTAAAGTCCAATGCTACTTTATCGCGTAGATAGGTTATCTGGGGGGGGGGGGGGGGAAGAAACATCAGAAATAAATGATTGTGCATCAAATGGGAACTACTGGATATGCTATTCCAAAACCAAAGAAAATATATTCACTCTGATGCCCGAAGAAGAATATTTAAAACAGATTGTATCCTGGGAAACAACAAAAACTTAACAAATTCAGAAAAATCGAAGTAATTCCACGTATCATTTCTGACCACGATGCATGAAAGCTTAAAATCAACAACAAATGAAACTCTAAAATCTACACAAATTTGTGGAGATTAAATAACATATGTCTGAATGATGATTGGATGAAATAAGAGATCAACAAAGAAATTCAATTTTTTTTGGAATTAAATGAAAATGATAAACATTTGCGACACATTTAAAGCAGTCCTGCAGAGTCCTGCACTATCCAGCACTGTCCCTCACTGTCCTGCAGATTTCTGCAGAGTTCTACACAGTTCAGTACATGGCATTTACAGTTCTAAGAGTCTGTATTTAAGTATTAGAAACAGCACAAATAAATGATTTGATGATACAACTCAAGAAATTGGAAAAAATAAGATCAAACCAAACCCTAGTCCAGCAGACAGGAAGAAATAACAAAAATTAGAGAAGAAATGAATAAAACAGAATAAAAAATACTGAGAATGAACCTAAGAGTTGGTTCTTAGAAAGGATGAACAAGGGAATAGAGAGATGACTCAGCAGGTAAGAGCATGTTTTGTTCTCGCAGAGGACCCAGGTTTATTATGATACCCATATGGTTTCTCAGAACCATCCAAAACTGCAGCTCCAGGGATCCAATCCAAGATCCTTCTTCTGATCTCTGCGTGCACCAGGCACCCACATGGTGCACAGACATACACATGAGCAAAACACTCATGTGCATAAAATAAATCTTTTAAAGATAAGCAAGACTGACAGATTTTATGATCCAATTAACCAAAAGAAAGAGATGACCCAAATCAACAGACTCAGGAATTAATAAGGAAACATTATAGCACAAACCAAAGAACGGGAATACTGTAAAAAACTTATATTGTTCCAAATTGGAAAATATAAAAGAAATGAATGAATTTCTAAAATTCATCCAAATATCCAAAAGTAAAACCCTGAAGAGACCCATAACCCATTACAAATAGCAAGATCAAAGTGATATTTAAAAATTGTCTGAAAAAAAAACTGTTCAGGCCCTAATGAAGTCCCATCAGAATTCTACTAGACCATTAAAGAAGAACTAAAAACAATACTATTTAAACTATTCTAAAAAAGAGAGAAAGAAAGATAAGGCACATTTCTCTAATATCAAAACCAGATAGAGTCACAACAAAAAAGAATATACAATACAATATTTCTGGCAAACATCCAAAAATACTCAGGAATTACACCCCCAGGTATATTTCCAAAGAAAATGGAGTCAATATGCTGATATTCCTGCATTCTCATATTTTATTCACCACTATGAACAATCACCAAAATACACAACCAATATATGTCCATCTGAAAAATGGACAAAGAAAGTGTGGTGTATACACAGTGGAATTATATCCAGGAATTTAACATACAATGTGATTGTTTGTCTATGTTTGAACCTGTAAGTGAAATAATCCAAAAACATATAGGTAAATATCACACAATCTAACTCATAGTGTGGAATAGAAATATGGCATTAGAAATCACAAGCATAATTTGCAGGGAGAGTACATTTGACCCAAGGATCAGAGAACACTGTAAGAGGAGGCTGGGAGAGTGTAAGGGTAGGATGGTGGGAAGGGGTGCTGTGCAATGCTACTTTCTGGACATGGCATGGCTATTGTAATCATAAGCTCACAGTAGCTGTGGTTATCTGTGCAAGTCAGCCAGAATTCTGGCAAAAATGGGAGAGGTACTCTCCAGATCCCAACCTGTACAGGGAGCTGTTAGCCACTGAAAGCTGCTGGGGGAGGTTGAACCAGACTATTCGAGAGTGCTCCCACTGGTAGTTTTCCAGTGATCTAGTGAATGGCCCAAAACTCATGCACATGTGGACAACACTAATTTGATTCAGTAGATTTTGTGGAGGGGGGGAGGAGGAGGAAGAGGAAGAGGAAGAGGAAGAGGAAGAGGAAGAAGAAGAAGAAGAAGAAGAAGAAGAAGAAGAAGAAGAAGAAGAAGAAGAAGAAGAAGAAGAAGAAGAGGAAAAAGAGGAGGAGGAGGAGGAGGACGAAAAATAATAAAAGAAGGTGAGGAGGAGGAAAAGGAGAAAATTAAGCAAACAAGGTCTTGTTGGGAGGAGGGGAAAGTTGGAGAAAGTGGGAGGGAAATGCAGAGTGGGTATGGTAATATTTCATTGTACACATGTATGAAATTCTCACACAAAAAAGAAAAACTATCATAGAAAAATCGTAGTTTTCAGAAGCTGGAAGTAACAGGGGTTTGGAGAGAGGCTGATCAACAAGTACCACACACAAGTAGATAGGATGATATGACCAAGAGTTTATGTGTCTAGGAGTTTATACTCCATAGAATATTTTTAATTGCTAAAAATACTTTCTATCAAGCTAGAGCAATAATTCCCAAGGTTGCCTTTTCTTTAAAGAATATTGGTTTGGGCCCAAGAGCAGCAGGACCACTGCGTCTGAGACACCGCCAGAACCTGAAGGGATCTACCAGATAAACAGTTCTCTGTACCCAAATCCCGTGGGACGGAGAGCTAAACCTTCAGAGAGGCAGACACGCCTGGGAAACCAGAAGAGACTGCACTCTGCACACATCTCTGACGCCAGAGGAAAACACCAAACGCCATCTGGAACCCTGGTGCACGAAAGCTCCCGGAAAGGGCGGCAGAGATCTTCCTGGGTGCTGCCGCCGCGGAGAGCTCGTAGGCAGCACCCCACGAGCGAACTTGAGCCTCAGGACCACAGGTAAGACCAACTTTTCTGCTGCAAGAGACCTGCCTGGTGAACTCAGGACACAGGCCCACAGGAACAGCTGAAGACCTGTAGAGAGAAAAAACTACATGCCCGAAAGCAGAACACTCTGTCCCCATAACTGGCTGAAAGAAAACAGGAAAACAGGTCTACAGCACTCCTGACACACAGGCTTATAGGACAGTCTAGCCACTGTCAGAAATAGCAAAAGAAAGTAACACTAGAGATAATCTGATGGAGAGAGGCAAGCACAGGAACCCAAGCAACAGAAACCAAGACTACATGGCATCATCGGAGCCCAATTCTCCCACCAAAACAAACACGGAATATCCAAACACACCAGAAAAGCAAGATCTAGTTTCAAAATCATATTTGATCATGATGCTGGAGGACTTCAAGAAAGACGTGAAGAACTCCCTTAGAGAAACAGAGGAAAACATTAATAAACAAGTAGAAGCCTACAGAGAGGAATCGCAAAAATCCCTGAAAGAATTCCAGGAAAACACAATCAAACAGTTGAAGGAATTAAAAATGGAAATAGAAGCAATCAAGAAAGAACACATGGAAACAACCCTGGATATAGAACACCAAAAGAAGAAACAAGGAGCTGTAGATACAAACTTCACCAACAGAATGTAAGAGATGGAAGAGAGAATCTCAGGAGCAGAAGATTCCATAGAAATCATTGACTCAACTGTCAAAGATAATGTAAAGCAGAAAAAGCTACTGGTCCAAAACATACAGGAAATCCAGGACTAAATGAGAAGATCAAACCTAAGGATGATAGGTATAGAAGAGAGTGAAGACTCCCAGCTCAAAGGACCAGTAAATATCTTCAACAAAATCATAGAAGAAAATTTCCCTAACCTAAAAAAAGAGATACCCATAGGCATACAAGAAGCCTACAGAACTCCAAATAGATTGGACCAGAAAAGAAACACCTCCTGTCACATAATAGTCAAAACACCAAACACACAAAATAAAGAAAGAATACTAAAAGCAGTAAGGGAAAAAGGTCAAGTAACATATAAAGGCAGACCTATCAGAATCACACCAGACTTTTCACCAGAAATTATGAAGGCCAGAAGATCCTGGACAGATGTCATACAGACCCTAAGAGAACACAAATGCCAGCCCAGGTTACTGTATCCTGCAAAACTCTCAATTAACATAGATGGAGAAACCAAGATATTCCATGACAAAACCAAATTTACACAATATCTTTCTACAAATCCAGTACTACAAAGGATAATAAATGGTAAAGCCCAACATAAGGAGGCAAGCTATACCCTAGAAGAAGCAAGAAACTAATCATCTTGGCAACAAAACAAAGAGAAAAAAAGCATACAAACATAACCTCACATCCAAATATGAATATAACAGGAAGCAATAATCACTATTCCTTAATATCTCTCAACATCAATGGCCTCAACTACCCAATAAAAAGACATAGATTAACAAACTGGATATGCAACGAGGACCCTGCATTCTGCTGCCTACAGGAAACACACCTCAGAGACAAAGACAGACACTACCTCAGAGTGAAAGACTGGAAAACAACTTTCCAAGCAAATGGCTGGAAGAAACAAGCTGGAGTAGCCATTCTAATATCAAATAAAATCAATTTTCAACTAAAGTCATCAAAAAGGATAAGGAAGGACACTTGATATTCATCAAAGGAAAAATCCACCAAGATGAACTCTTAATCCTAAATATCTATGCCCCAAATACGAGGGCACCTACATACGTAAAAG
The DNA here is from genome assembly GCF_021556685.1 of Rattus norvegicus. Lineage (NCBI taxonomy): Eukaryota > Metazoa > Chordata > Mammalia > Rodentia > Muridae > Rattus > Rattus norvegicus. The sequence continues at coordinate 151,823,718 of NC_141537.1, read as the reverse complement.
AAACCTTACTAAAGCTCAAAACACACATTCCACCGCACACAATAATAGTAGGAGATTTCAACACCCCACTCTCATCAATGGACAGATCATGGAAACAGAAATTAAACAGAGATGTAGACAGACTAAGAGAAGTCATGAGCCAAATGGACTTAACAGATATTTATAGAACATTTTATCCTAAAGCAAAAGGATATACCTTCTTCTCAGCTCCTCATGATACTTTCTCCAAAACTGACCATATAATTAGTTAAAAAATGGGCCTCAACAGGTACAGAAAGATAGAAATAATCCCATGCATGCTATCAGACCACCATGGCCTAAAACTGGTCTTCAATAACAATAAGGGAAGAATGCCCACATATACATGGAAATTGAACAATGCTCTACTCAATGATAACCTGGTCAAGGAAGAAATAAAGAAAGAAATTAAAGACTTTTTAGAATTTAATGAAAATGAAAGTACAACATACCCAAACTTATGGGACACAATGAAAGCTGTGCTAAGAGGAAAACTCATAGTGCTGAGTGCCTGCAGAAAGAAACAGGAAAGAGCACATGTCAGCAGCTTGACAGCACACCTAAAAGCTCTAGAGCAAAAAGAAGCAAATACACCCAGGAGGAGTAGAAGGCAGGAAATAATCAAACTCAGAGCTGAAATCAACCAAGTAGAAACAAAAAGGACCATAGAAAGAATCAACAGAACCAAAAGTTGGTTCTTTGAGAAAATCAACAAGATAGATAAACCCTTAGCCAGACTAACGAGAGGACACAGAGAGTGTGTCCAAATTATCAAAATCAGAAATGAAAAGGGAGACATAACTACAGATTCAGAGGAAATTCAAAAAATCGTAAGATCTTACTATAAAAGCCTATATTCAACAAAACTTGAATATCTGCAGGAAATGGACAATTTCCTAGACAGATACCAGGTACCGAAGTTAAATCAGGAACAGATAAACCAGTTAAACAACCCCATAACTCCTAAGGAAATAGAAGCAGTCATTAAAAGTCTCCCAACCAAAAAGAGCCCAGGTCCAGACGGGTTTAGTGCAGAATTTTATCAGACCTTCATAGAAGACCTCATACCAATATTATCCAAACTATACCACAAAATTGAAACAGATGGAGCACTACCGAATTCCTTCTATGAAGCCACAATTACTCTTATACCTAAACCTCACAAAGACCCAACAAAGAAAGAGAACTTCAGACCAATTTCCCTTATGAATATCAACGCAAAAATACTCAGTAAAATTCTGGCAAACCGAATCCAAGAGCACATCAAAACAATCATCCACCATGATCAAGTAGGCTTCATCCCAGGCATGCAGGGATGGTTTAATATGCGGAAAACCATCAACGTGATCCATTATATAAACAAACTGAAAGAACAAAACCACATGATCATTTCATTAGATGCTGAGAAAGCATTTGACAAAATTCAACACCCCTTCATGATAAAAGTCCTGGAAAGAATAGGAACTCAAGGCCCATACCTAAACATAGTAAAAGCCATATACAGCAAACCAGTTGCTAATATTAAACTAAATGGAGAGAAACTTGAAGCAATCCCACTAAAATCAGGGACTAGACAAGGCTGCCCACTCTCTCCCTACTTATTCAATATAGTTCTTGAAGTTCTAGCCAGAGCAATCAGACAACAAAAGGAGGTCAAGGGATACAGATCAGAAAAGAAGAAGTCAAAATATCACTATTTGCAGATGATATGCTAGTATATTTAAGTGATCCCAAAAGTCCCACCAGAGAACTACTAAAGCTGATAAACAACTTCAGCAAAGTGGCTGTGTATAAAATTAACTCAAATAAATCAGTAGCCTTCCTCTACACAAAAGAGAAACAAGCCGAGAAAGAAATTAGGGAAACTACACCCTTCATAATAGACCCAAATAATGTAAAAGTACCTTGGTGTGACTTTAACCAAGCAAGTAAAAGATTTGTACATTAAGAACTTCAACACTCTGAAGAAAGAAATTGAAGAAGACCTCAGAAGATGGAAAGATCTCCCATGCTCATGGATTGGCAGGATTAATATAGTAAAAATGGCCATTTTACCAAAAGCAATCTACAGATTCAATGCAATCCCCATCAAAATATCATTCCAATTCTTCAAAGAGTTAAACAGAACAATTTGAAAATTCATCTGGAATAACAAAAAACCCAGGATAGCTAAAACTATCCTCAACAATAAAAGGACTTCAGGGGGAATCACTATCCCTGAACTCAAGCAGTATCACAGAGCAATAGTGATAAAAAACTGCATGGTATTGGTACAGAGACAGACAGATAGACCAATGGAATAGAATTGAAGACCCAGAAATGAATCCACACACCTATGGTCACTTGATTTTTGACAAAGGAGCCAAAACCATCCAATGGAAAAAAGATAGCATTTTCAGCAAATGGTGCTGGTTCAACTGGAGGGCAACATGTAGAAGAATGCAGATCGAACCATGCTTATCACCCTGTACAAAGCTTAAGTCCAAGTGGATCAAGGACCTCCGCATCAAACCAGATACACTCAAACTAATAGAAGAAAAACTAGGGCAGCATCTGGAACACATGGGCACTGGAAAAAATTTCCTGAACAAAACACCAATGGCTTATGCTCTAAGATCAAGAATCGACAAATGGGATCTCATAAAACTGCAAAGCTCCTGTAAGGCAAAGGACACTGTGGTTAGGACAAATCGGCAACCAACAGATTGGGAAAAGATCTTTACCCATCCTACAATAGATAGAGGCCTTATATCCAAAATATACAAAGAACTCAAGAAGTTAGACCACAGGGAGACAAATAACCCTATTAAAAAATGGGGTTCAGAGCTAAACAAAGAATTCACAGCTGAGGAATGCCGAATGGCTGAGAAAAACCTAAAGAAATGTTCAACATCTTTAGTCATAAGGGAAATGCAAATCAAAACAACCCTGAGATTTCACCTCACACCAGTGAGAATGGCTAAGATCAAAAACTCAGGTGACAGCAGATGCTGGAGAGGATGTGGAGAAAGAGGAACACTCCTCCATTGTTGGTGGGGTTGCAGACTGGTACAACCATTCTGGAAATCAGTCTGGAGGTTCCTCAGAAAATTGGACATTGAACTGCCTGAGGATCCAGCTATACCTCTTTTGGGCATATACCCAAAAATGCCCCAACATATAAAAAAGACACGTGCTCTACTATGTTCATCGAAGCCTTATTTATAATAGCCAGAAGCTGGAAAGAACCCAGATGCCCTTCAACAGAGGAATGGATACAGAAAATGTGGTACATCTACACAATAGAATATTACTCAGCTATCAAAAGCAATGACTTTATGAAATTCGTAGGCAAATGGTTGGAACTGGAAAATATCATCCTGAGTGAGGTAACCCAATCACAGAAAAACACACATGGTATGCACTCATTGATAAGTGGCTATTAGCCCAAATGCTTGAATTACCCTAGATGCCTAGAACAAATGAAACTCAAGACGGATGATCAAAATGTGAATGCTTCACTCCTTCTTTAAAAGGGGAACAAGAATACCCTTGGCAGGGAATAGAGAGGCAAAGATTAAAACAGAGACTGAAGGAACACCTATTCAGAGTCTGCCCCACATGTGGCCATACATATACAGCCACCCAATTAGACAAGATGGATGAAGCAAAGAAGTGCAGGCCGACAGGAGCCGGTTGTAGATCTCTCCTGAGAGACACAGCCAGAATACAGCAAACACAGAGGCGAATGCCAGCAGCAAACCACTGAACTGAGAATAGGACCCCCGTTGAAGGAATCAGAGAAAGAACTTGAAGAGCTTGAAGGGGCTCGAGACCCCATATGAACAACAATGCCAAGCAACCAGAGCTTCCAGGGACTAAGCCACTACCCAAAGACTATACATGGACTGACCCTGGACTCTGACCTCATAGGTAGCAATGAATATCCTAGTAAGAGCACCAGTGGAAGGGGAAGCCCTGGGTCCTGCTAAGACTGAACCCCCAGTGAACTAGACTGTTGGGGGGAGGGCGGCAATGGGGGAAGGATGGGGAGGGGAACACCCATAAGGAAGGGGACTGGGGAGGGATTAGGGGGATGTTTGCCCGGAAACTGGGAAAGGGAATAACACTCAAAATGTATATAAGAAATACTCAAGTTAATAAAAAAAAAAAAAGAACTGCAAAAAAAAAAGGAATATTGGGTTGGGGATTTAGCTCAGTGGTAGAGCGCTTGCCTAGCACGCGCAAGGCCCTGGGTTCGGTCCCCAGCTCCGGAAAAAAAAAAAGAAAAAAAAAGAATACTGGGTAGGAGGGTGATGTTTGAATCCAGGGCAACTAGGAAAACACACAACCTTAAGCCTCATGCTTGAAGATGCTGTCCAACAGTGTTTCACAGAGGGGAGGGAGGAACCTCATGTGTGAGGGTTTGAGCTGTGGAACCTGCCCCATTCTTCCAAGCTGTACCCCTATGCCTTTAGAAATAAATAAGAAATATCTGAAGTGATAGATGTGATAATTACCCTCAATTGGTCAACACAATGCATCTAGGCATCAAAGCATAATATAATATTGTGTTCATACACATACATGACTATATATCAAAAACAAAGGCTCCTGGGTAAGACAGTTAAAGATATCACTGCATGAGCCGGATAGGCAGGAAGTTGAAATAAGAAAATAATCATATCACAGAGAGAAATAGAGGAAGAGGATTGCAAAGGAACAAGGAATTAAACGAGGATAGGATAGAGACCAGACGATGATGCAGATAAATTAGCAGAACATGACCTCATCAAAACCGCCTGCAGGAGGAGAAGGAATGGAAACTTCTCCCAAATATAAGCTAAATGAAAGATGGGCAATCAACTCTCAGAACACACCTGTAAGAGTTGAATCTGCTTGTGGCATTTGATAAGATGGGATTCCTCTGGCAGACATATTAATAGTAGAGGAAAAGCCCATTTTATTTTGCTCTATGAGTCAGAGAGCAGTAGTCAGGTGACATCTTGAGAGAAAACCTAGTTAAAGCAGAGATAGCTCAGAGATTAAGCACTGTCCCAGGTCATGGCATGACTAGCCACTGCCTCTGGGTGCAAGTCTTGGCAGCTGGAGGGTCAGATGGTGAGACAAAGGGGTGCAAACTCAGGCTGGGGAGCTCGTAAGGTCAGATGCCCCAGCCTTGGTGAGCCTACACAGATCTCATCAACCATAAAAACCCTGAGTTTGATAGCTATGAACTGAGGCCAGTAGGTGGATCAAACTGTAGAGTCCAAGAACTCTGATTCCACAACTGTATTTGATGGTTAGAGCTGTAACCTACAACCTATGACTGCTCTGCAAATACAAAGACAGGACAATCACCTCAGGGATATGGTTTGATTCCCACACTCTCCAGACACCTCCAGTTAAACACTATCTGTGGGAAAACTTGCTTCAGATCATGGGCTGCAAAACTAAATGTGACCAGTAGAGATCGCTGGCACACAAGGAGTCAATCTAACAGCTTGGATACAGTCTGGTAAATACATATGTATACACATGCACGCACACACGCACACATACGTGAACATTCATAACTCCCAGTCTTCAAGTTTTGAGGATACAACAATTCTCCACCAACCCACCTTTTTGTTTTTCTTTCTCTCCCCAGTGACTCGCACTTTTAGAAACTACCTATTTAGCAGGAGGTTTGCATTATTTCTAAAAGTTTCAGCTGATTATTTCTCTTCATATATCCATCTGATTTTGTTTATGGAGTATTTCTCTTATTGGGCCATATTTTCTTCTTCTCACATTTCCTGTGTTTCCTTCTTTTTTATGCCAGGGACTTCTTTGCCCCTATATTTAGTAATGCTTTTTATTTTAACACTGATTTTGTTTTTACCTGCCCTGCCCCCTCTGCTTTTTAACTTTTTCAGTATTTGAATTTTTTTCTAATTTAACTTCTCTTTCCTCACACAATAGTCCTCTCCTCTTCTTTCATCTACATAGCCCTGCTCCCTACTTACCTTCTTCCTTTCTTTATTTCACTCACACTTAGCCAAAGTGATGCTTAATTTCATTCTACAGTAGTATTTGCATTGTGTTTCACTGTCACCGGTGATGGTGGGTTGTAATAATTCTCAATGTATTTCAATATCGTGTAGGGATTGAAGCTGTTATCAATAAAATCATTTGTTTTCTACTATTAAGTGGTAGTAGGGATTGAGCCTCCAAGGGCAGGCTGATCGGCCAGAAGACTGCCCCCCAAAAGCCAGACGAGAAATCTAAAACAAAAGATGTGCATGTAACAGTGAAGAAATGTACACGACATAGGAATGCAGACACCATGTCTCATCCCAGAATCATAACTTCTCGCCTGCTGACCTCAGAGGTACCGAGATAGGCCAGATGCTCCAGGACATCACGCATTTTCTGTTAAAAATGACAAAGGGCCTGCAAGAAGATACAAATGCTCAGAAGAATTAAACCCCCCGTGTGTCGGGAACACATGGGGAAAGATCGCAAAATGGATAAAACAACTGGATAAAATCAGTGATGCGGAATAAAAATTCATCATGAATATTGAACTATTGAAAGGTCAACCCAAATTGATGTGTTCAAAGTAAAAACTTGGCAAACAAATAAACGCGCTAGAAAGTATCACAGATAACCAAGGAGAATAAAGGTTCATGAAAATTATATTCACGAAACACTAACAAGAGCATGACTAGAACATCCAAGAATTCTGGTGCATGCTAAAGACATCAAACATAGGAAATCTCTGATGGGAGAAGGTGCTGATATGAAAACGAAAAGCATGCAGGTGTGAAGTGGAAACTTAAGGGTTCTGTGGAAAGTCAGTTGTGTTGGATGGTTTGCTGAGGCAAACATGTGAGGGAACGTTTCACTGACGTGGACGCAGGTGAACGGCTAAGGCAGACTCCTGAAGAAATGTTTAGCTGAAGCAGACACAGTGAAAGGATGTTCTGCTAAAGCAAGCACATGAAAGGACACATGATCAAAGATTTTTTGTTAACAACATCCGTGTACTGCTCCACCTTACATCGTATAATCGAGCTCCATTAGTCAGGACTTCATAGAGAGAAACTCAACAAAACACTTCTGGTGGTGTGCTGAGGCTTCTTGTTGCTTCCTTGGACTCTAACCAATTGGCAGACTGATGTCGGCTGAAACAGACACGTGTGCTGAGGCAAGATCTGTGGAGGACACGTGATGTTTGGAGGGAGATAAATAGGACTCAACAGACTATGAGAGGAGCTGAAGGCTGGGCTGAGCTTGGCTTGCTGGGAGAGATACCTATTCAAAGCTTGTTGGTCTCTTGTCTTTGCTGATTTTCACTTAGCTGACAGAGACACGGCCTAGAATTTCTGGCATTCCTGCTGGCCCCTCCTGCTGACTCCTGCCTAAGCTGAAGCCTGGCTGTCTCTGAAGGGTATTACCACTTCTGCTGATTCATGTTTGCTGTCCCAACTCTACCAAACTGGACTGCTGGTGTACCTGTGAAGTGTTTGAGAGTGGATCAAGCTGCCAATGGTGACCTGTGAACTGAACTGCAAATTTCCTGACAACACAGATGGGATCTACTCCAAATAATCATTTCTAAACAGGACCGCTTCCCCATAACATTTCCTTTCCACTACCTGTGATGGAAGGGCGTTTAAAGAGTTTAAGAACAATCACTAAAAGTAGGCTTTGAAAAAATTAAAAGTTACACAGGTGCATCCAACCTATGGCCAGCAGGCTGCATATGGCAAATGCAAAATTACAGACTTACTTAAAACAGTGTATGAGTTTTTAAACTCAATTGTGTGATGGGCTTTTTTTTTTTCTCTTTTCTTTTCTTTTCTTTTTTTTTTTTCCGGAGCTGGGGACCGAACCCAGGGCCTTGCGCTTGCTAGGCAATCGCTCTACCACTGAGCTAAATGCCCAGCCCCATGTGATGGGCTTTATAAATGGCAATGTGGTGTCATACCATGGAAGGGCTGGACATGTCTGGTATCTATTCACTGACAGGATAGCAGAACATCTCAAAATTAAAGAAAGAAATGGATATTCAAACATACGACCCATGTAAAGCTCTAAACAGACCTGACCAGAGGAGAGACATTCTGTACCATATAACCAAGACGCCAAAAATACAAAGCAAAAGAAACAATGCTAACAGCTGTGAGAGCAAAATGCCAACTCCCTTCTGAAGGTAAAACACCAGATCTGTCTTCAGAATTCAAAAACAAAAACCACAGGAAAAAAAAACCCAAAAAACAAAAACAAAAAATGAAAAAGGATGTATATGTCCAACCTGAAAGTAAATATCTGCCATCTGCCAACAAACATTGCTACACCCACAAAAGTTATATTTAAATGAGGAGGGGGGGGGAGATAATTCAGGTCAAGCCTAGACTAAAGCAGTTTGTCCTCAAAGTCACACTACAAAGGGTATTTAAAATAATATTATGCAGAAAAGAGGAAGAAGGGGGAGGCCCTAAGGTGCTATAGGGGTGGCTCTAGCTGAAACTCCTAGCAGTGGGGGACATGGATTCTAAAGTGGACACTTCTTGTAGTCAAGCAGGACTCCTAGTGGATGGATAAGGACAGCGGCCCATCCACAAAATCTTCTACCTAAAATGTATCCTGCCTACAAGATGTGCAGGGGCAAAACTAGAGCAGAGATGGAGGGAATGGCCAACCAGTGACTGTCCCAAACTGAGACCCATCCCATGGGCAAGAACCAAACTCTGATACTATGAATGATACCTTGCTATTCTTGCAGACAGGAACCTAGCATAAACTGTCCTCTGAGAGGCTCCACCCAACAGCTGACATTAAATGGAGCTCTGGGAGTCTCGTAGAAGAGTTGGAGGAAGGATTGAGAGACCCAAAGAGGTAGGAAGCCCCAACAGAGTCAACTGAACCCTCGGGGGCTCCCAGTGACTGAACCTCTAACCAAAGAATGAGTATGGACTGGACCTAAGCCTCTTGCACATATATAACAGATGTGCAGCTTGGTCTTCTTCATGTGGGTCCCCCAACAACTGGAGTGGAGGCTGTCCCTGAATTTGTTGTCTGCCTATGGATTCTGCTCCCCTAAATGGGCTGCCTTGTCTGACTTCAGTGAGAGAGGATGTGTCTAGTCCTGCAGTGACTGATGGGTAGGGTGACTGATAGGAAAGGGATGGAGGAATAGGGGAATGGGGAAAGGCGCTGCAAGAGGGGGACTAGGAGGAGAAGGCTGATATGGGGTATAAAAAGAATAAATAAATTAGCTTTAAAAAAGAGATGAGAAGAAAAGGCATTCTCAGTCACAGAACATAGAAGAGAGTACTTCATGAGAGAAAAAGATGAACAAGGGAGGTCTACAAATGAAGCTGTTTGTCAAACACAAGCCAGCAAATCTCTAGTACAAATAGGGAAGAAAGTGCATTAAATAACTGACTCAGCCAGCAAAATGACCTGCAAAATTACAGAGCTCAGTAAGTACATCTGAGTAACAGCCTTCAGTGTGAATGAAGTGTCTCAAACCACCAGCCAAGACAGGAAGACAGAGTGGATTAAAAACTAGCTCCCACCATTAGTTGTCTCCAAAAACCATAACTATTGGTAAGGATGTGCAGACTGCCAAGGACAGTGATGTCCCTAGACTCTTTTCTTTCCTTTGGCACATGTTAGGTCTCAGTCCTCTCCCCAGTGGGAACCCTAAAGCATGCCCCGTGTGACACAAACACAAGTAGGTTACCTGTGCTCCCCTCAAAGCCCCCATCCAACCTGATAGCCCTGGGGCTGCTTGATAGGGGCTGTGACTACCTCCCAACCTCTCTCTCTCTCCATTTAAGACTCAATAGTTCTCAGACTACATCTCACAAAGGACTCTCCACCCAACACACAAGGCTGGGAGGTTCAAACCATTCCTCCTCTTTAAGAATTGCCAAAACCCTACTAGGGGCTTGGCTGAAACTGTCCTTCCATCTCCATTCCTTAGTGACTTCCAGCCAACCCACAGAACAGCTATCAGGGACCCCATAGCCATGGAAAAGGGCTGAACCTAGGGAAACTGCCTACATCCTCCTTCCTCTAGTCCATTAGTCTTTCAGGGCAATTCTTAGATATACTATTTCTTATCTCCTGAGTTCCTCCTCCCAAACCACTTCCATCCCTAGGACTTGGCCCCTTGGTACAGACTCAGGGTCCATAGTCCCCATACCTCTTCACCATTGTCCCTTTCAGCTTTTCCTTCTGAACCATCTTTATTTCTTTGTGACTCTCTGTGGGGCAGTGATCCATGAGAGGAAGCCTGCTCTTCGATTGAGCTAAAGTCTTGAAACCCCTAAAGGGACAGGAGGAGCAGCTTTGCCTGCTTCTAGCACCAGGACCCTGTCACACAGCGGCACCTCCCAACCCCCATAGATCTGTGGCCATCTGTCACATAAGGGCAATGTCCCAAGCCCTTCCACACATAGATGAGGCATTCCTAACATCTCTGACCAAGACAATAGGAAAAGAGAGGTGACTGGAATCCAGTAAGCTCAAAACAGTGTTCTCCATGCTAATGAGGTACCTAGAAGCCTGGAGAGCATGCAAATAAGCTTCCCTTCCCGACATTCCTCCCTGCAAAAAAGGTTTTTAATCTCAGGCCCACCCTGAGAAGTGGGGTATGGTTTTATGCATCCACTTTGAACAATGACAATAAACGGTTTGGAACCACAGACTGTATCTTTTCTTCAAGATCCCCATGGAGAGCCACAGAGAAGGCCTTCACCTACAGAGCCTCAGCCTGGTCTCCTGTAGAAGGCCTCTCTGCACTCTCAGCCACGACTGCCACCAAGCCTACCTCCATCGCCCACTAAGCCAAGGACTTTCCCCACCGGGACAAGCCAAAATACCTTTTTCCTCCCCTACAGCCCCGCCTTGGCTCTGGGCTAGATGCTGTTCCCAGCCCTCAACCCCCAACTCCATTCTCTGCTCTTCCATAACTCCTAGTGGTGCCTGGATGTCCAGGGGCCTGAGAACCCATGGCCCTGGCTTAGTTGCAGGCCTGGGGACCTCTGGACCAGCTCCAGTTTGACTGTGCTTTTCTACGCACCTTGGCAATTGAGTGGAATGAAGGTTGGTATTCTGTCTAAGCTTCACCCCACAGCTACCTGGGAAAAGTCAGGTATGCTCCGCCCCACAGTTGCCTAGCAACAGCCAGCTGTGCCTGACTATAAAGGGGACTGCTTGCCCACCCCTCTCCATCTTTTTGCTCTTTGTTCTTCTCTGCTCTTCCCTTCTGTCCCTTCTCTCCCCAATCCCTGCCCCCCTTTCCCCCACGTGCCCATGGCCAGCTTTTCCTCTCTTCTTCTACTCTTCTCTCATTAAACCTCTCCACATGGAACCATGCTGGCTTGGTGTGCCCTGTCCGAGCACAGGCCAAGATTTAAACCATGATAAGTGCAGTCAAACTCCCCAAGTCCCGCTTCCCCAGGCACCCCATGCCCTGTGGCTGAGCAGATGTGGGACCCACAATACTATAATTCTCCACCTCCCACAGAGCTATTCTCTACTAGGGACCCCACAGCCATCACAGTTGGTGAGGATTCAGTGTGAGCAACACCAACTGAACAATAGATTACCAACCCCAAACCTGAGACCAGATACGTGCACCTAGAAATGCTTGAAACATCATAGCTCCAGATGCCTAGATTTCAGCACAAAACCACAAACAAATAGCCAAGACACTATGCTTCCTCTAGAAGTAAGCAACCCTATTCCAACAGGCCATGAGAAAAGCAATTCAGCTGAAATGCAAGGCAAGGATTTCAAAATAGCAATCGTGGATAAGCTTCAAGGACCTTAAAAAGGATCAAATGCTCTAATGAAGACCATAAAAAAACAAAATGTTGGGAAAACTAACAAAAGAAGTTCAAGACATGCAAGTATCCTATATAATTACATACATATATACTTTTTATTATATACATAAACATATATACACCTACAGATTTGTAAAATGTAGTTACCAAAACGGAGACCTGAATTATGTCAGGAGACGTGAGCATGGCTCCTGTGAGACCAAGGGAGACATCCTAGTGATAATAAAATGGCCTTAATTTGACCTCTTCAATGTCTGTGTCCTGATCACAATATGCAAAATATATATATGCATATCTGTATATTTTGTATTAGTTCTTAAAACTGAACATATAATTATCCTAAAACTAAAAGTTTATTTATTTAGGTGGGTAGTTTTGTGACTCTGTGTGTGTGTGTGTGTGTGTGTGTGTGTGTGTGTGTGTGTGTGTGTGTGTGTGTAAGTGAGAGAGGGGAGGGGGCACATGCATGCATTCCACAAGAAGTATGCCAAAGGACAGCCTGCAGGAATCAGTTCTTTCCTTTCACCATGTGGATTCCAGGGAACGAATTCAGGCCATCAGTGTTGATGGCAGGTACCCATTTAACCATTTCACAAGCTTTCTAATAGTTGGTTTTCAAATATATATTTTATTTTTTATTGCCTTTAATTATTTAGTGGGTGGTATAAATGTCACAATGCATGTGCTGGGTCAGAGGATGTCATCGAGTGGTTCTAGAGGATCAAACTTGGGCTATCAGGACTTACCCACTACGTCATCTTATCAATCAAAACATAATCACTTTCAAAGTTCATCCTTTTTTTCCATGGCAATTTATGGAAAGGTTCTCCTGTGTGGGCCAAGTTTTGCTCACTGATAGAATAGCCAGAATTCTATTCAGCATTTTCCGAAACACCATGAAGAAGGATGCAGTTCACTATGGCTTCCTTGTCCCTGAGAGAGTCCAGCTCAGGTGTCTGGGAGACACCCTGTGAAGGCAGAGTCCTTTCAATAACAAATGCAGGCGAACTGAGTGAGACGCCTTTGAATGGCTGATCCAGCTGTGAGGACAACGCTCACTCCTCTCCCAGCTGGATCGTAAGACTCTTGCAAAGTACACCAGACTTCTTACATTCGAGTGGTGCACACTGTCAGCACTCTTCAGAGTTCCTTGCTGTTAGTTTTTATTCATGAATACCTAATTTATTATTGTTTTTGGAGAAAGATGAATTTGTCTCTTGGCAGCCATAACTCTCAGAATATCTTATAATCAAGTCGTCCCCAGGTAAGGTAACTGTTGAGTCTCTGAAAGTCTAAAGTTTTTTTAATCAGATTATACCTCAAAATAATTAATTCTCAAATATCTGTGATAGGAATTGGATACTCAAATAACATGTACACACACACATAAAACACGATAACATAGAAACATATAAAGTGGCAGCCAGAATTCTACCTAACCCAAAACATTACTAGCAGACGCTTAAAATTACTTTTGTGGAAAATATCCAACATGAGAAGGTAGAAACAGTTATGGGACCATCTCCTAGCAAGCTAATTTTACAGGGCTTTGCAATCTAAAGTCTAAGAAAAATAGTCATATACTAAGAGGTTTGTATCTTTTGTTTCAAGAACTCATTAAAGCAAATTATTAAAAATATGCAGTACAGCAAGATGATGGTAAATTTAAAGTATGCATATCAGCCACCCAGAGTTATACTAAGTTATTTATGTCTCTGAAACAAATGGATCCAAAAAGAGAAAGAATTATACTTATTAATGATTTGTTTCAAACCCACTTTGTTTCTCACATTTTTAAATGTTGACTTCAGCAAAGTGGTAAAGAAAATATTTTTACCTATTTGTTTTAAGTATCAGAAAATTCAAGCAAAAGAATGTGTCATACACAACACATACTCTGGCTGACAATATGTCATACACGTCACATATTGACTCTGGCTATGGCTTTGTAGGACTCTACCCGTCAACATCCTTTCAGAACAATCTCCAGAAATCTTCTTCCACAAGGAAATCCATGGATGTTCAAGATCCTTATGTAAAGTGACATAAAATTTGCATACAATCTATACAATCTTCATATACCTTAAAATCATGTCTAACTTACTTATGCTATGTGATATAAATTCTATGCAAGCATACATGTTTCATTCACACACCCAAATATTTTTGTGTCCCTGTTGGCTGAACCTGTGAACATATGATTCACAGAAACGAAGAGGGCAATGTTTTTGTTAATATTCTTTTGTTTAATCCACTTATGGGTTCTCTATAAATGCTGTCTGGGTTGAATCAATATGAGACCAATGAATAGAAATAAGAGAAGGTATTTGATAACTTGAGGTAGCAAATGCTTTTTTTTTCCTCCAAGTTGTAAGTGGCATTGGAAGATAAGGAAGCATGGATTTAGTGAAATTGGCATAAACTAAATCACCATACAGATATAGAACGGGTTTCCACTGCAGGAGAGTTTCAGTTAGGTGACCAAGAAGACTCACCTTCCCAAGCAGATGCTACTATTTCTGTAAGTTCACCCTAGACAGTGCATCCCTCAGAGCCTGGTGGACCTGCTTGTTGCGCAGGGTGTAGATGACAGGATTCAGAAGCGGTGTCACTACCGTGTTTACGAGAGCAGCCTCTCTGTTGGATTCAAACCTGCTGGTTTGCTTTGGTTTCACATATATAAATACACAGCTGCCGTACATCAGAGAGAGGACCATGAGGTGGGATGAGCAGGTGGAGAAAGCTTTCTGCCTCTCCTTGGCCGATGGGAGGCGCATGATTGAGATTAGTATGTTGCTGTATGCAAATATTGCTGCAAGGACAGACGTGAAAAGGATAACCAAAGCGACGCCGAAGGCCATTTTTTCAAGAGATTTGGTGTCTGAACAGGAGAGATGAATTAAGGAGCCAAGGTCACAGAAGAAATGGGGAATGACATTAGAGCCACAGAAAGACAACCAGGAAAGCTTGAGAATCACACCGGTTACCAGGAGGAAGGAAAGCACGTAGCTGAGGAAAACCAGAAGGAAACAGACCCTGGGGTTCATGATGGCTGGGTAGTGCAGAGGTTTGCAAATGGCCAGATAGCGGTCCAAGGACATCACAGCCATGTGGAAGAAAATTGTTGACCCAAGAAATAAAAAAGAAAATGCTTGGATGATACAGGGAGCGAAATGAATCGTTCTGTCTCCAAAAAGAAAGATGGACAGGAGCTTCGGGATAACCGTGGAGATGAAACAGCACTCACAGATGGAGAAACTTCTGAGGAAGAAGTACATCGGGGTCTGCAGGCGAGGATCGGCCCAAGTGATGGCGATTATGAGTGTGTTTCCTGTGACTGAGGCCAGATACACCAGCAGGTGCACGAGGAAGAGGGCCTTGCCCAGGCGCGGAGCCACAAGGAAGCCCTCCAGCACAAACGCCAGGACTGTTGTCTCATTCCACGCCTCCATCCTTACCTCCGCTTCTTTTGCCATCAATCCTCCTTGATCTGGTAGGCAAACCTCTGTCACCAGATAATAAATAATTTAATGGCGGCCACTGCATTTAAAGGTTGCTTAACCAAACACAGGGCTTGCATGGGCTGCACCAGGTCCTCAGCGTATATGCTATGACTCTTAGACTATTTATTTTTTGGGCGGGGGACTCCTAACTGTGGGGTCAGGAACATCTCTATCACGTTGACCCACTCCTGAGATTCTTTTCCTCCTATTGGGTGGCCTTGTTCAGCCTCGCAATGAGGGCTTTTGCCTGGTCTTACTGTATCTTGTTTTGTTGTGTTTGGTGGTTGTCTCTTGGAAGCCTGCTCTTTTTCTGAAGGGAAACAGAAAGAGAGTGGGTCTAGGGGAGAGGGGAGAAGGGAGGAACTGGGAGGAATGGAGGAGGGGAAACTGTGGTTGGGATGTCATGTATGAGAAGATAACCTATTTTCAATGTTTAAAAATGTTCAAAAAATTGCTCGCCCTTATCATATTCTAATTTTAAAATGTCTTCTGGTAAATTTTTTTCCTTTTCTCTTTTTGGAAATACAAATGTGAAATTTGTAGTTTGGGTTCGTGTTGATTTTTAGAATTGTATATTCTTAAAATATTATCTTTGGATCATCTCCCACAAGATAAAGAATAAAAATGAGAATCATAGTTTTAAAGATAAAACAAACATATTGGGATCACATTTCACAAGCGCCACCCTAGGGAAAACAGTGCTAGTTTCTAAACTGCGGCCCTGTGGTCTGAAGCCCCACTACGTGTTGACTGCAGCCTCTGGAAACATTTTAAAAAGCTGTCGTTCTACTGCCAGATTCTGAACCAGTTTTTAAACAAAGTCCAAATACGTTCTTACCCACTTCCCAGAAGGAGCTCAAATGCTTGTCCCCATGAGAACGGTGACTATTCAATGACTGAGATTAAGACGACCTAGGGGTGAAGGTGGTGAAACAGCCCAGCACAAAGGAGAAAAAGGAAGTGTGTAACTCAGTGTCCTGTGCCTTCCACCCTTGCTTCCGCTGCCCTCCACAATTTGCCCACGATCCTTCCCTTCCTGTGAACATTGTTAATAAAAGATTCCATTGTGTTTAAAATCAATCACTGATGACACATTAATTTTCTCATACCCATTGCCCAGTAGAAGGCAGAATGGTGTGTAACTGCTCCACGGGGAGAGTGGGCATTTGTGTGAAATTGGTGCTCAGTGAAACCTTGTCACAAGTCGGCTTGCTTTATTTTCTTGAGTGCCCAGATCTACGGCTTTCACTGTGCTGAACCTCACTGCTGGCTTAAGCAGAACTAATCTCCATTTCAATTACACATCCTCCCTACAGCCAGGCACTTGCACTCACCAAGAAGCAGCTCCCAGGGAAGAGCTGCTTTGGATAGCTAGCTGCTCCTTCTTCTGACAAAGCAAAACCTTTCTCCTAGGAAACAAAGATAAGAAAAAATAAAAAAACTAATCTTACCAAGAGTTGTATCTCGGAGATATAAAACAAATAACGCTTGCTTTATATTTCAAGCCGCAGAAAATGATTAAGAAATGATTTAAGAAATAAAGAGATTTCGGGGCTGGGGATTTAGCTCAGTAGTAGAGCGCTTGCCTAGGAAGCGCAAGACCCTGGGTTCGGTCCCCAGCTCCGAAAAAAAGAACCAAAGAAGAAATAAAGAGATTTCTAAACCCGAGGAAGCTGACAACCATTCTCTCCCTTATAGAAGTATGACTGGTAAATTCCAGACTCTCTGAGGCAACTTGTAAAGTACCAACCCACACTAGCATTTGAGGGAGTTATCATTTAGAAATGCAGGACGTACTCGTATTCGTTCTATGGAACACTCACCTGCTCCAGGGGATGTGATAACACAGTCATGCCACAAAGTGTATTATTAACTTTATATTGGGCCCGAAAGCATGGACTGACATGAATGTCAAGCCTAGCACGTTGTACATCCATTCGAAGGAACTTAGGAAAAGAGGACAGTAAAAGTTAAATCGTCTTGTTTATGGAAGCTGGTAGCTACTTTCTTATCAACTAGCTATGGAAGACCACACTGGAGAGGTGAAAATAATTACGGTCATAAATGAGAATACATTTATAGATATTATTATTATGCACTATGATACACTATTTTAGGATTGTATGCTGTCAAGGGTGAAGTCACCACGGGGTCCAAAAGGACAAACCTCTAGGACATTCATTAGAGGAATATGGGCAAAGGATTCAAAAGTAAAATGTCAACAAAATCCCGGGAGGCTTTTCACTGTTTGTTGGAAATGGAAATTTTCAGGAGAATATTCTAATTAACTTTCTACAGCCTCTGACCTCATTCTCAATGACCCGCATAATTCCCTGTGAAAGTCTTTAGAGGTAGGTATATTTGGCATGCCTCCCAAAGGGACACATGTGAGGAAACACAGGGTTAGAATGTGCACATTTTACTTCAGAGATTTGCTTCTTTTTACTTGATGTGCAGTGTTTGCCTACATGTGTGCATGTGTACCATGTGCAAGCCTGGTGCCCTTGGATGCCAGAAGAGGGAATCAGAATCCTCTGGAACTGGGTGGCTTCCAATGACTGTGATCTGCCGCATGGATGGTGGGAACTGAACCTGGGTTCTTTGTAAGAGAATAAGCATGCTTAATGGCTGAGCCATCTCTCCAGCCCTACAGTTTACAAACTTTAAAATGAAATTCCCTGGGAGCTCTGGTTGGTTGGTATTGTTGTTCTGATGGGGTTGCAAACCCCTTCAGTTTCTTCAATCCTTTCTCTAACTCTTCCAATGGGGACCCTGTTCTCAGTCCAATAGTTGGCTGCAAGCATCCTCATCTGTATTTGCCATGCTCTGCCAGAGCCTCTCAGGAGACAGCTATATCAGGCTCCTGTCAGCATGCATTGCTTGGCATCAGCAATATCGTCTGGTTTGGTGGCTGTGTGTATATGGGCTGGATCCCCAGGTGGGGCAGCCTCTGGATAGCCTTTCCTTTACTCTCTGCTCCACACTTTGTCTCCATATTTCCTCCAGTGCGTATTTTGTTCCCCTTTCTAAGAAGTATTGAAGCACCCACTCTTTTGTCTTTCTTCTTCTTGAGCTTCCTGTGGTCTGTGGATTGCATTTTGGGTAATTTGAGCTTTTGGGTTAATATCCACTTATCAATGAGTACCTACCAAGAGTGTTTTTCTGTGATTGAGTTACCTCACTCAGGATGATATTTTCTAGTTCATTCCATTTGCCTATGAATTTCATGAAGTCATTTTTTTTGATAGCTGAGCAGTACTCCATTGTGTAGATGTACCACATTTTCTGTATCCATTCCTCTGTTGAAGGGCCTCTGGGTTCTTCCCAGCTTCTGGCTATTATAAATAAGGCTGCTATGAACATAGTGGAGCATGTGTCCTTGTTACATGTTAGAGCATCTTTTGGATATATACCCATCCAAAGAGTACACATGGACTGACCCATGGCTCCAGCTGCATATGTAGCAGAGGATGGCCTTGTTGGCGAATGGGAGGAGAAGCCTTTGATCCTGCCAAGACTCAGTGCCCCAGTGTTGGGGAATGTCAGAGTGGGTTTATGGATGGGAAATCAGGAAAGGGGATAACATTTGAAATGAAAATAAAATATATCCAACAACAACAACAAAGGAAAGGTCATGAATTTGAAGAAAGGAGCTGTATTTGGGAAGGTTTGGGGGGTAAGGGGCAGAAATGATGTAATTATATTATAATCTCAAAGATAAAAGAAAAAAAGATTTTAAAAAATAAAATGAAGAAATTTAAATGTACAAATGGGTTTTTATACAAAGAACAGCCATATAACCACCTCTCAGACTTTGACATTTGCCATGTTGCTTCAAATTCCTTTATCCCCTTCAAGTAAAGAGCTCTCACCATAAGAAAATAATTATTGCCCTGCTCCCAAATCCTGTGGGAGAGAGAGAGCTGATTACCCAGAAATGCGGGCAATCCTGAGACTGCAGGGCAGGACAGACTGCTACTTCTGCCAACCTTTGCCTACATGCCTGGCCCAAGAGGAAACTTCATAGTGCCTTTGGACACAGGAATATAGAAACAGTCAGCTGCAGGAGCTCTGCGGTCCAGTTCTGCACCCAGATCTGAACTGAACTGGTCAAACAGCTCCCTGAATACAAATCCCGTGGGGGCAGGGGTGAGCGCTAGACCCTCAGAGGTGGAGACATCCCTGAGAACCCAAAGGGGACTACTCTCTGCTCACATTCCCAACTCAAGCAGAAAATGCCTAATGCCATCTGTGACCCCTAAACATAGAAACCTAGGAGTAGTAGGGGTAGGACCCTTCTGGTTGCTGCCCTCACAGAGAGCTGAAAGCAAGCCACCAGGAGCGAACACACTCCTGAGAGCAGAACACTCTGTTCCCATAACTGGCTGAAAGAAAACAGGAAAACAGGTTTATAGGAGTGCTGGCACACAGGCCCACAGGAAGGTCAAGCCACAATCAGAAACAGCAAGAACGGCTAACACTAGAGACAACCTAATGATGAGAGGCAAGCACAGGAACCCAGGCAACAAAAACCAAGACTACTTGGCATCATCACAGCTCAGTTCTCCTACCAAAGCAAACACTGGATATCCAAACACATGGGAAAAGCAAGATCTAGATTTAAAATCAAATTGTATCATGATTATGGAGGACTTTAAGAAGGTCATAAATAACTCTCTTAAGGAATTATAGGACAACACAAGTAAACAAGTAGAAGCCCTTAAAGAGGAAACACAAAAATCCCTTAAAGAACTACTGGGAAAAAAAACAACCAAACAGGAGAAGGAAATGAACAAAACCATTAACAAGTTAAAAACAGAAATAGAAACAATAAAGAAAGCACAAAAGGAGACAACCCTGGAGACAGAAAATCTACAGAAGAGATCAGGAGTCACAGATGTGAGCATCACCAACAGAATATAAGAGATAGAAGAGAGAATCTCAGGAACAGAAGATACCATAGAAAACATCAACACAACCATCAAAGATAATGGAAAATGGAAAAAGCTCCTAGCCCAAAACATCCAGGAAATCCAGGACACAATGAGAGGATCAAAGCTAAGAATAATAGGTACAGAAGGGAGTGATGACTCCCAACTCAAAGGGCCAGTAAATATCTTCAACAAAATCAAAGAAGAAAACTTCCCTAACCTAAAGAAAGAGATGCCCATAAACATACAAGAAGCCTACAGAACTCCAAATAGATTGGACCAGAAAAGAAATCCCTCCCGTCACATAATAGTCAAAATACCAAATGCACCAAAGAAAGAATATTAAAAGCAGTAAGGGAAAAAGTCAAGTAACATATAAATGCAGACCTATTAGAATTACACCAGACTTCTCACCAGAGACTATGAAAGCCAGAAGATCCTGGACAGATATCATACAGACTCTAAGAGAAAACAAATGCCAGCTAGGCTACTATATCCAGTAAACTATCAATTAAAATCAAAGGAGAAGCGCTTACCTAGGAAGCGCAAGGCCCTGGGTTCGGTCCCCAGCTCCGAAAAAAAAGAACCAAAAAAAAAAAAAAATCAAAGGAGAAACCAAGATATTCCATAACAAAACCAAATTTACACAATATCTTTCTACAAATCCAGCCCTACAAAGGATAATAAATGGCAAAGCCAAACACAAGGAGGTAAACTACACCCTAGAAACAGCGAGAAAGTAATCTCCTTGCAACAAATCAAAAGAAGAGAAGTACACAAGCATAATCCCACCTCCAAATACGAAAATAACAGGAAGCAACAATCACAATTCCTTAATATCTCTCAACATCAATGGACTCAATTCCCCAATAAAATGACACAGATTAACAGACTGGATATGTAAAGAGGACTCAGCATTTTGCTGCCTACAGGAAACACACCTCAGAGACAAAGATAGACCTAATGAATATCGATGCAAAAATACTCAATGAAATTCTTGCAAACTGAATCCAAGAACACAGCAAGACGATCATCCATCATAATCAAGTAAGCTTCATCCCAGGTATTGAGGGATGGTTTAAAATATGGAAATCCATCAACATAATCCACCATATAAACAAACTCAAAAATAAAATCCACATGATCATTTCATTAGATGCTGAGAAAGCATTTGACAAAATTCAACGCCCCTTCATGATAAAAGTCCTTGAAAGAACAGGAATTCAAGGCTCATATCTAAACATAGTAAAAGCCATATACAGCAAACCAGAAGCTAACATTAAACTAAATGGAGAGAAACTTGAAGCAATCCCACTGAAATCAGGGACTAGACAAGGCTGCGCATTCTCTCCCTACCTATTCAATATAGTACTCAAAGTCCTAGCCATAGCAATCAGACAACAAAAGGAGGTCAAAGGGATAAAAATTAGAAAGGAAAAAGTCAAAATATCACTATTTGCAGATCATATGATAGTATAATTAAATGACTACAAGAGTTCCACTAGAGAACTATTAAGCCTGATAAACAACTTCAGTAAAGTGGCTGGGTATAAAATTAACTCAAACAAATCAGTAGCCTTCCTCTACTGAAAGTATAAACAGGCTGAGAAAGAAATTAGAGAAATGACACCCTTCATAATATTTCCAAATAATATTAAATACCTCAGTATGACTTTAACCAAGCAAGTGAAAGATCTATTTGATAAGAACTTCAAGTCTCTGAAGAAAGAAATTAAGGAGCTCTCAGAAGATGGGAAGAACTCCCATGATCATGGATTGGCGGGATTAATATAGTAAAAATGGCCATTTTACCAAAAGTGATCTACAGATTCAATGTGATCCCCATCAAAATTCCAATCCAATTCTTCATAGAGTTAGACAGAAAAATTGGCAAATTCATCTAGAATAACAAAAAACCCAGGATAGCTAAAACTATCCTCAACAATAAAAGGACTTCTGGGGAAATCACTATCCCTGACCTCACGCAGTATTACAGAGCAATAGTGATAAAAACTGCATGGTATTGGTACAGAGATAGGCAGATAGACCAGTGGAATAGAATTGAAGACCCAGAAATGAACTGACACAACTATGGTCACTTGATCTTTGACAAAGGAGCTAAAACCATCCAGTGGAAAAAACACAGCATTTTCAACAAATGGTGCTGGTTCAACTGGATTTCAGCATGTGGAAAAATGCAAATCCATCCATTCTTATCACCCTGTACAAAGCTTAAGTCCAAGTAGATCAAGGACCTCCACATCAAACCAGATACACTCAAACCAATAGAAAAAAAGGTGGGGAATGATCTCGATCACATGGGCACTGGAGAAAATTTCCTGAATAAAACACCAATGACTTATGCTCTATGATCAAGAATGGACAAATGGGACCTCGTAAAACTGCAAAGCTTCTGTAAGGCAAAGGACAGTGTCATTAGGACAAAATGGCAATCAACAGATTGGGAAAAGATCTTTACCAATCCTACATCTTATAGAGGACTAATATCCAAAATATACAAAGAACTCAAGAAGTTAGGCTCCATAGAGCCAAATAACCCTATTAAAAATGGGGTACAGAGCTAAACAAAGACTTCTCAGCTGAGGAATATTGCTGGAAAAGCACCTAAAGAAATGCTCAACATCCTTAGTCACCAGGGAAATGCAAATCACAACAACCCTGAGATTCTACATCACACAAGTCAGAATGGCTAAGATCAAAAACTCAGGTGACAGCAGATGATGACAAGGATCTGTAGAAAGAGGAACACTCCTCCATTGTTGGTGGGATTGCAAACTGGTACAACCACTCTGGAAATCAGTCTGGAGATTCCTCAGAAAATTGGACATTCCACTACCTGAGGACCCAGCTATAACTCTCTTGGGCATATACCCAAAAGATGCTCCAACATATAACAAAGACACATGCTCCACTGTGTTCATAGCAGCCTTATTTATAATAGCCAGAAGCTGGAAAGAACCCAGATGCCCTTCAACAGAAGAATGGATACAGAAAATGTGGTACATCTATACAATGGAGTACTACTCAACTATCACAAACAATGACTTCATGAAATTCATAGGAAATGGTTGGAACTGGAAAATATCATCCTGAGTGAGGTAACCCAATCACAGAAAAACACACATATATGCATTCACTGATAAGTAGATATTAGCACAAATGCTAGAATTACCCAAGATGTACCAACCACATGAAACTCAAGAAGGATGACCAAAATGCGGATGCTTCACTCCTTCTTTAAAAGGGGAACAAAAAATATCCATAGGAGGGGATAGGTAGGCAAATTTTGGGCAGAGACTGAAGGAACGCCCATTCACAGCCTGCCCCACATGTGGCCCTTATATATGCAGCCACCAAAACTAGATAAGATGGATGAAGCAAAGAAGTGCAGGCCGACAGGAACCGGAGATAGATCTCTCCTGAGAGACACAGCCAGAATATGTCAAATACATAGGTGAATGGCAGCAGCAAACCACTGAACTGAGAACAGGACCCTTGTTGGAGGAATTAGAGAAAGGTCTGAAGGAGCTGAAGGGGCTTGCAACCCCATAAGAACAACAGTGCCAACCAACCAGAGCTTCCAGGGACTAAACTACTACCGAAAGACTATGGATGGACTGACCCTGGGCTCCAACTGCATATGTAACAGTGAACAGCCTTGTTGGGACATCAGTGGAAGGGGAAGCCCTTGGTTCTGCCAAGGTTGGACCCCCCCAGTTTAGGGGATTGTTGGGGGGAGCCATTATTAGGGGGTGGATGGGGAGGGGAACACCCATATAGAAGGGAAGGTGGAGGGGTTAGGGGGTTGATGTACAGGAAACCGGACAAGGGAATAACATTGGAAATGTAAACAAGAAGTATCCAATTTAATAAAAATGGAAGAAAAAAATGCCAGTTCATTCGTTCTAACCAAGGCCTCTGAACTGTCCATCCTCTGGTTCTTTGTAATCTACACAGTATCAGGCATGGCTTCCTCTCTGAGGCATGGGCTTCAAATCAGACCATTCAGTCATTGGTTTGCCACTCTCACAAGTTCTGTTTCACCAGCTATGTCTATTCACATACGAGTTGTTTGAAAACAGAAGGATTTGTTGCTCTTGAGTGACTCACATGTGGTTCAATTGACATGTTCAAGTTCTAAGTAATGAGATGGATCTTTTGTATATGGTACAAAGTTACAGTTTCATAACAGCATTTCTAGATCATAGACTTTACCCATCAGGATTGCCCCATTGCTCCCCCTTACCTACCCACTGGTCATCTTTTATGCTTTCCTTCCTTACATGCACCTTTGTCTTCAAATCTAGATTCTGAATATGTGAGGACACATGTAACATTTGCATGTGCCTGATCTGCTTTGCTTAACATGGTGATCTCCAGTTCCACCCCTGTAAATGGGACACCCATCTCGCTTTCCGTTGGCAGGTAAAGCAGGACTGTGTCTACATGGTGCACTTTCTTCTATCTACTCATCTTCTAATGGACAGCTGCGATGATTCCATAAACTTGCCACTGCTGATCATGCTATGGCAGTCGTGGATGTGAAGATCTCTTGGTGGTACACTAACCTAGATCTCTTCAGGATTGTTGCTCAGAGCGGTACAGCTGGATCATCTGGTAGTTCTGCCTCTGTTGGGGGTTGTTTTGTTTTTAGGAGAAGGGGTCCTACTCTTTAGCCCAGGGTGGCCTTGAATACACAGCCATCCCCCTTCTTCTTTCAGCCCAGTGAATGCTGCAATTGCAGGTGTGAGCCACCACACCAGCTTGCCTTTAGACCCTTTCGGGAAATCTCATACTTACTCACTTTCCAGATGCAATGCTTAAATTCCTACCAAGACTATTACGCTTTCCACATTCTCCCCAGCATTGGTTGTTTATCTGGTCACTGCCAACTTGAGAAGCATGGGACCTCCATGTGGTTTGGGTTAATTATTTCTCGATGATATTGGATATTGGGAGTTGTTTTCATATACTTATTGGCCATTTGCGTTTCTTCTTCTGAGAAGTACTTGCTCGATTCATTCATCACCTGCTGTAGTTTGACTTCTTCTTCTGGCATCAGGAAAAGAGTTTAAGCTTTGGAAATTGGACCCAGACACATTTGAGTCCTAGATCCAGCAGTAGTGGGTACATTAGAAATTTCCTGGGAAAGGAGAAACAGTGGGAAACAGAACAAACATAAACAGAACAAACACATAGAGAACCCTTCTCACCTCTGTCAGCTCTATTGTAAGTCTTTAATCTGTTGTCTCAATCTCTTATCTCTCTGTCTGTCTCTTATCGCTCTGTCTGTCTGGAGACTAACTTTTTGAACCCTTTGTATATTCTCAATGACAATTTCTCCTATTCTGGCGACTGTCTTTCTCACTCCATTAACTCATTCCTTCATCACATAAACGCTTATAAATTTGATGATCCCATCAGTCAGTTCTTGTTATTATCTCTGGGGTTATTGGAGTACTTTTCAGAAGTTGAGGTGTTTTAGTTTGGGTTTTGGTTTTGTTGTTGTTTTTGCTGTTTTTGCTGTTTTGTTGTTTGTTTGGGGTTTTTGTTGGTTGGTTGGTTTGTTTTGCCTCTCCCTACATGTCAGTGTTTTTCCTAGAAGTTTCAAAGTTTCAGGTCTTCCACTGGGGTCTGTGATCGATTCCCAGTTTGTGTATAGGGAGAGATATGGATGTACCATCCTTCATCCACACGTGGGGTCCAGTGACTGTTTTTCTTCCGTGTATGTTTTTGGCACCTTTGTCAGGGCTGGGTGCTGTATAAGTTAGTTTCTGGGTTGTCTATTCTATTTCATTGGCCTGTGTGTATATCGTGTGATCAGACCATGCTGTGTGGTTGTTGTTGTTTCAGAGAATAAACTCATTGTTCCAATGCCTCCAGCATTGCTCTTTTGGCTCAGAAATGCTTCAGCCATTCCAGGTTGTTTGTTCCTTGGTGCTAATTTGAGGGTAGTTTTTAACTTTCTGTGAGAATGTCAGTAGGATTTTCATAAGGGTCACATTGAATTTGTAGATTATTTTTGTAATATAGAAAATTTTCACATTAGTTTGACTAGCTCAGGAGCGTGAGTAGTCTTTCAACCTCTCAGTGTCTTCGATTTTTTTTTCTTTTGGTATTTTGATGTTTTCACTGTGGATGGTTTCATCCCCATAGGCAGCTGCAAAGCTATTGTGAGTGGCACTGATTTCACAATTATTGTCTAGTGTACTGATTACCGAAGTATGGAAAAACTACTGGTTTTGTAAGCTTACTTTGTCTCTGGATTCTTTTTAAATTTTTTTTATTAATCATTCCATTTGTTTACATCTCAAGTGATATCCCTTCCTAGTTACCCCTCCACAATCCTCCTATCCCTTCCGTGCCCTCTTCCCCTCCCTTTGCCTCTATAAGGGTGTTCCCCCACCCACCCACCACCCACTCCTGCCCCACTGCTCCGGCTCCCCTCTATGCTAGGGCATCAAATCTCCATAGGACCAAAGGCCTTCCCTCCCACTGATGCCAGAGAAGGCCGTCCTCTGCTACATATGCAGCTAGAGCCATGGGTCCCTCCCTGTACACTCCTTGGTTGGTGGTCTAGTCCATGGGAGCTCTGGGTGGTCCAGGTAGCCAATATTGTTCTTCCTATGGGGTTGCAATCCCCCTCTGCTCCTCTAGTCCTTCCCTCAGCTTCTCCACCAGGGTTCCCAGCTCAGTCCGATGGTTGGCTGCAATTGGCCAGGGGCTGCCAGAACCTCCCAGGGAACAGCCATACCAGGTTTGCTGTCTGCAGATGGGATGGACACCTAGGTGGGGCACTCTCCTGATAGCCTTTCCTTCAGTCTCTGCTTCGTTTTGTTTTTGTTTTTGTTGTTGTTGTTGTTGTTTTGTTTTGTTTTGTTTTGTTTTGTTTTTTTGTCCCTGTCTTTCCTTTGGATGGAAACATTTCTGGGTTAAAATTTTTGGAATGGGTGGGTTGTCCGATCTATCAGTGGGGGCCCTGCCTCTCTACTTGAGAGGTCTCTACAGGTTTTATCTCCCCTTTGCTGCATAGCAGGACCATGCCATCAGTGAATAGAAAATTTTATTTAATAGGGTTATTTTACTTCTATGATTCCCATTGTTCCCATCTTATTTTTTTCTCTTGAATATTATTTTAAGTATTATACTAAGCGAAAGTTGAAAGTCTGAACAGTTGTCTCCTTCCTGATTTTATTTCTAAAGATTTATTCATTTATTATATATAAGTACACTATAGCTGTCTTCAGACACACCAGAAGAGGGCATCAGATCTTATTAGATGGTTGTAAGCTACCATGTGGTTGCTGAGATTTGAACTCAGGACCTCTGGAAGACCAGTCAGTGCTCTAAACTGCTGAGCCATCTCTCTAGCCCTCCTTCCTCATTTTAAACAAAGTGCTTTAAGCTGTGAAATGGCAGCAGGTGGGAAGACTGGCCTCTGTGCTTGATAACATTAATTCAGTCCTCAGGACTCACATGATAGCAGCCTGATGCCCACAAGTTAGCCTCCAACCCACACACATGAATGTGGCATGTGCGTTAACACACAATACAGACACAAACAAAAATACATGTAATCAAGTTCTAAAGGAAATTTCCTCTCCCCCACAAGATAGTGTTGGCTGTACATTTGCTACAGGTGCTGTAGACATGTTAGGTGTGCTCTTTCTCACGCTAGCTTCTACAGGCTTTTATTGTAGGAGATAATAAGCTGTTAGTCGAAGGCTTTTTCTGTATACTGAGGACTCTACCAATTTTTCTACGCCATGCTCAGTACTTTGCATAACAATAAAAATCCAAGTCATGTCCAAGAAAATACAAATGCAAAGTTGAACAGAACAACTAAGATAATTTAGTCTTTAAAAACTAAATTAAGCAAAGAGATAGAAATAGTGGGGGGGAGAAAACTCAAGCTGAAATTAGTCTGGAAATGAAAACTCAGTAACACAGTTAGGAAAGTCAAGGGAACGCCATCCAAGCTGAGTGGGTCAGGTAGAAGACAGAACTCAGGAGTCAGTGATAGAGTAGGAGAAATAGACCATGTGAGCAAAGAAGACAAAAAGAAACAATAAGTTATGGGAAAGGGGCACACAATTCTGAACCCTTATTTCCTTTGTTAATACCTGAAGCAATGACATTGAACTTCCTCCCACAGTTCTGTGTTCTTTATTCTTCTTCTAGTGATTGCAGTTTTACTGTGCTTTAAGTCTATCTTTTTATAAACACACACACACACACACACACACACACACACACACACATATCACTACTGCATCTTTCTGATTGGGTCATGTTTTTTTTTTTAACCAGTCTACTTGGAATGCTATAATTTCATAATATTTTTTTTTAATTTGCGGTTGTAAACTTAAGACTGTCTCTGTGTTCTTAAATTTTATGCCATAATCAGCTCATATAGTAAAAGCCTCTTTTTTTAAAAAAAAATTAACCTACATACACTTTGTCATTATGATAAATTGGAATTTACCTCTGTGGTCTCAATGTTTGTTTCAGTTTGTCCTTTCTATAATATAAGGGCGCACTGCTTAGCTTCTTGTTGCTGTGATAAACACCAAGGCCAAAAGCAATTAGAGGAGGAAAAGGGTTTAGTTGGCTTCTAGGTTGCATTTAATTTAAGGAAACAAGGGGAGGATCCCAAGGCAGGAACTTGAAGTAGAAATGACAGAAGACTATGGCTTGCTTTTTGACTCCTATGGTCACAGTCACTGGCCTTTCCCACACAGCCAAGGCTGATCAGACCAAGGAACAGGACAGCACTGCTCATGGGTGCTGGGCCCTTCCATGTCAGTCAACAATGAAGAAAATGCCCCACAGACTTATACACAGGCCATCTGATGGAAGCCATTCTCCTACTGAGGTTCAATTAAAAAAAAACCTAACCAGGACACGGGAGTTTCCTGTGTTGCTGTCTAGTCAGCTTGTCTCATGACACATGACTGATTAGATCCATTTTGCCTCAGTGCTAAGATGCAGGCCTGACCTAGTCCACGAATTCATCTCAAGAAGCATTCTTTCACCTCTCAGGTAATTTCTCTCGAATCCTTTTCATTTCACTGGCACGGTAACCAACCTACAACTCTAGTCAGCTTGACAATCCATCATTCCTATGGCCTTTTGTTGGTCCTTCAGTTTCAGGGTTCAGATTAAATTCAGCCTGGTAAATGAATGAAAGCAATGGGGTCTTTTTATCTCAAGGCTTTACACCTTAGTGAAAACTAGAGGTCTGATAATGTCTGTTTATATACTAATATGCTTCAAGGGGAGTAAAAGTGGTATAAAGTTTTTTATTATTTATATCATGACAGTTATTGTTCATGGTTCATTCAATTTTGATATGATGATCACATAAATCTGTCATCAAATAAATTTTAAATTTTTGGTACTCGTTAATTTAATTATCCATTCCCAACAAAACCCTCAAGTCTCTCTTTTTTCCCCCATCACTTACACAGGATACATGAAATCAGACCAAAACACACATCACACCAATGCATGGATAACTTGAGGCACTTTGTTTAAATAGTAACAATGTATGTAATATATAGGAGGTTTTGGTCTTAATTGCCACCAAAGCAGATATAAAAAGATTTTTCATCATAAGATTACTAATGCCTTCAGAGGAAATTACTGGACACATCAGCCATTGTTGTAATAATAAACAAGCAGAATTTGATGGTAACGTACCTGATGATTAATATAGAGCATTTAAACAAATATGGTATTGGACTAAGTCACAGGGAAGGTGCGTGCTCCTCTGATATCTGTGCAATTGAACCCTGGACAGAGCATCCCTGAGAGCCTGGTGGACCTGCTTGTTGCGCAGGGTGTAGATGACAGGGTTCAGAAGGGGTGTCACTACTGTGTTCACAAGAGCAGCCTCTCTGTTGATGTCCACTCTGCTTCTCTGCTTTGGCTTCAGGTATATAAATGCACAGCTGCCATACATTAGAGAGAGGACAATGAGATGAGAGGAACAGGTGGAAAAAGCTCTCTGTCGCTCCCTGGCTGAAGGAAGACGCACTATGGTGACTACTATATTGCTGTATGCAAAGATGGCGATCAGAAGGGAAGCAAAAAGCACAATTATAGCAAGGGTAAAAAACAGCATCTCAATAGACCTGGTTTCTGAACAGGAGAGATTTGCCAGTGGTCCAAAATCACAGAAAAAGTGAGGAATAATGTTTGGACCACAGTAAAATGACTGGGAAAGCATCACAACTGGACTGGCCATGAAGAGGAACCCCAAAACTAAAGAGACAGTAACGAGAAGGAAGCACATCCTTGGGCTCATGATGGTTGGATAATGTAGAGGTTTGCAGATGGCCAGAAAGCGGTCCAGGGATAACACACCCAAAAGGAAAAAACCTGTTGCCCCCACGACAAGATAGACGAAGGCCTGTGAGATGCAGGCCATAAAGGGAATCTTTTGCCTCCCTGACAGAATGATGGTGAGGAGCTGGGGGATAACAGTGGTTATAAAACAACACTCCACAGAGGAGAACATGCTGAGAAAGAAGTACATGGGCGTCTGCAGTCGGTGGTCCACACAGGTGATGGTAATTATGAGCATGTTGCCCATGAGGGAAGCCAAGTAGGCCAGCAAGTGCAGTAGGAAGAAGAGGATCCTCAGGTGCTCAGCCACAGGGAATCGATCAAAGATAAACTCCAGGACCAAAGTCCCATTCTTTATTTCCTTTGCCATCAGCCATTCCATTTCTTCAGTCTGTTTGTCACTGAGTGTCTTTGCAGAACCATGACTGAAGGTGGAGAACTGTGTGTTCCTAAAACTGTAAATGACATGGGAAGGCAATCATATTTGTAAATAGAACATCCAATGTGTCACTTTGCCCATTGTGAAGCAAAAATGACTGATATTACTATGACTGACTTGTATTACCTGCACCCTAAGATGCTAGCCTGAGAAAAAATGCTTACAGAAATCCAGGTTACACCCTTTTATCTACTTAGTCATGGGACATGTTTCTAGTAAAAGCATATTCACGTCACACAGGTCCAGATAAATACTGCAAAGGAAAACTACAACTTAAAAAATCAGCCTGATCCTGGGAGTGTAGATCAGGGGTAGTGGACCTATCTAACAAGTGTGATATTATGGTTTTAATTCCCACCACACAAAACTGAAGAAAGCAAAACAAGCCAGACAAACCAACATTTCAGTCACAGGAACAAAAGAGATGGCTCAGCAGTTATGGGCATCAGTTATTCATGCAGAGGACCTGGGGTCAGTTCCCAGATTATACATGACAGCTCATTGGAACTCCAGTTCCAGGTTATCTAGATCTCTATTCTGACCTCTGAGAACACCAGACATGCATGTTGTATGCATGCACACAGGCAACCAAAATACATAGTACACATAAAATAGGAAATTCTCAAAAGATTTTCAACCAGAAACCATTCATTACACAAAATACATTCCTTCATCGTAACTTAGTATTTGTTTTTATGTTTGGCCATATTATTATTAAGAAAAAAATCCTGTAGTTCATAGTCTCATCTGCAGACTTATGAAGAATACTAGATTAGAAGACCCACACAGTTAACTCTAGCTGGGTGGTTAAAGGCTCAGTTATAGCTACTTTAATCTAGAGGCCAAGACAGCAAAAATTCAGACTCCCAGCACCATGTAAAAAGCCGAGAGTGGTGAATTGCAGCTGTTAGTCCAGCATTGGACAGGACAGACAGGCAGGCTCCAGGAGCCCACAGGACACACTAGCCAGTCTACTTGAAGCAAGGAGCCCCACATTCAGGAGGAGACTGTAGCTCATCAAACAGTGATGACTGGGGGTATCCAAAATCAACCTCTGGCTACTACAGGAACATCTGCAGTTAAATACTCTTTCCCTGTAAATGGATAGAGTCCTTGTATGTGAGACTTTGTCATTCTGGTTCACTAACATCAATCTCCTAAGACTTAGCTATCTAATTTAGAACAAGCAAATGCTCTCAATCTTGTTATCAGACCTGTAGGGAAACCAGGTTGAAGAAAAACATCACAGCCATTTACAGCAAACAAATGGCAAGATGCTCTGTTCACACTGAGGCCACAGCATTGTCACAAGCAGCTCACAGCACCCGGAACTCTGCCTTCTGCTCTTTTCACTCTAAGGAGAAAAAAGTCACCACATTGGTCCTGACAGCTGAAGCGTAAGGAAATCCACACCTCCATTGTAATGCTCATAATTTCTCCAGAGGTAAATCCAACATCTGCCCGATATCCTTCTCCAATCAGCTAACAGACTAAGAACTGCATTAAACTAAGCACATCTCAGTGCGCACATCTCAGTGCAAATCTTGAGTGGTAACTATGGAAAAACAACCACACACATTTCCTCATTGTTCTCTGAGAATTGGCAAGTGAATTCGTCTGAAATTCCAAAAAAGAATTCCTGAGTCTCCAGGTCACACACCCTATCCTGAGACCCTTCCTATGCCAGCATCAAAAAGAAACCCTAGTGCTAGGAACATAATACAGTCAGGGTAGAAGGCAGGAGACGCTTCCCTCAATAAACCTACATAGATATGATCTACATTGATAAACTTTCTTTAAAATGCTTTCCAAGGCACTCAAATTTTCTCTCACCATCACCAAAACCAGAGCATGCACAGTCCCAGACTGAGAATACTTACAACACAAGGAGCAGAAGTGAAAGGGACATGAATCTGTTCCAGCATATGTTTAGTAATGGACTGTCTCTTGACACTAATCAGGGGCTACCAGGTCCAGTGGGCAGCACCAAGAGACACTAAGATTCATTAGTGAGTGGAACAAAGCCCTCACACACCTGACACTCTAGGATCCCTCATGATTGGTAACTTAACAATGTTGTGAATGAAATATCACTTGATTAATAATAATAATAGTAATCTTGTATAAATTTTTATTATATCTGATAACAAATAATGATTGGGAAGTACAGCGGTTGCCCTTTCATTTTGGGGGGGATTGACATTTTTCTTTCTTTTTATAATATATGTACACGTTTATTTTTTAATTTTTATTAGATATATTTCTTTACTTATATTTCAAATGTTATCCCCCTTTCCGATTTCCTGTATGTAAGCCCCCATCACCTCCTATCCCTCCCCTGTACGTATTCTCCCAACATCCCTCTTACTGTCCCCCCTACTCCCCTGCATTGGGGGTCCAACCTTGGCAAGACCAAGGGCTTCCCTTTCCACTGGTGCCCCAACAAGGTTATTCTCTGCTACATATGCAGTTGGAGCCCTGGGTCAGTCCGTGTATAGGCTTTCGGGAGTGGTTTAGTCACTGGAAACTCTGGTTGGCTGGCATTGTTGTTCTTATGGGGTTGCAAACTCCTTCAACTCTTTCAATACTTCCTCTAATTCCCCCCAACCAGGTCCTGTTCTCAGTTCATTCTTCTACATGCTGACCTCCAGTTGAACCAGCACCATTTGTTGAAAATGCTATCTTTCTTCCATTGGGTGGTTTTAGCTCCATTGTCAAAGATCAAATGACCATAGGTCATTTCTGGATCTTCAATTCTATTCCACTGATCTATCTGCCTGTCCCTGTACCAATACCATATAATTTTTATGAGTATTGCCCTGTAATACAGCTTGAAATTAGGGATGGTGATTCCCCCAGAAGTTCTTTTATAGTTGAGTATAGTTTTCTCTATCCTTGGTTATTTGTTATTCCAAATGAATTTGCAAATTGCTTTTTCTATCTCTATAAAGAATTGAATAGGAATTTTGATGGGGATTGCATTGAATTTGTAGATTGCTTTTGGCAAAATGTCCATCTTTACTATATTAATCCTGCCATTGCACAAGCATGGGAGATCTTTCCACCTTCTAAGATCTCCTTCAATTTCTTTCTTCGGTGACTTAAAGTTCTTATCATACAGATCTTTCACTTGCTTGGTTAAAGTGGCACCTAGGTATTTTATATTATTTGGGACTATTGTGAAGGGTGTCATTTCCCTAATTTCTTTCTCAGCCTGTTTATCCTTTGAGTAGAAGAAGGCTACTGATTTGTTTGAGTTAATTTTATACCCAGTCACTTTGCTGAAGTTGTTTATCAGGTTAAATAGTTCTCTGGTTGAACTTTTGGAGTCACTTAAGTACACTATCATATTATCTGCAAATAGTGATATTTTGATTTCTTCCCTTCCAATTTGTTTCTCTTTGACCTCCTTTCACTGTCTGATTGCTCTGGCTAGGACTTCGAGTACTATATTGAATAAGTGGGGAGGGAGTGGGCAGCCTTGTTTAGTCCCTGATTTTAGTGGGATTGCTTCAAGTTTTTCTCCATTTAGTTTGATGTTAGCAACTAGTCTGCTGTATATTTCTTTTACTATGTTTAGATATGGGCCTTGATTCCTGATCTTTCCAGAACTTTTATCATAAAGGGGTGTTGAATTTTGTCAAATGCTTTCTCGGCCTCTAATGAAATGATCATGTAGTTTTTATCTTTGAATTTGTTTATATAGTGGATTACACTGATGAATTTTCATATATTAAACCATCCCTGCATCCTTGGGATGAAGACTACTTGATCATGATGGATGATCAATTTGATGTGTTCTTGGATTTGGTTTGCAAGAATTTTTTGAATGTTTTTGCATCAATATTCATAAGGGAAATTGGTCTGAAGTTCTCTTTCTTTGTTGGGTCTTTGTGTGGTTTTGGTATAAGAGTAATTATGGGTTAATATAAGGAATTGACTAGTGCTCTGTCTGTTTCTATTTTGTGGAATAGTTTGGACAGTATTTGTATGAGGCCTTCTATGAAGATCTGATAGAATTCTGCACTGAATCCATCTGGACCTGGGCTCTTTTTAGTTGGAAGATTTTTAATAACTGCTTCTATTTCTTTAGGAGTTATGGGATTGTTTAGATGTTTTCTTGGTTCCTTATTTAACTTTTGTACCTGGTATCTGTCTAGAAAATTGTCCGTTTCCTCCTCATTTTCTTGTTTTGTTGAATGTAATGTTTTGTAGTAAATCTGATGATTTTTTAATTTCTTCAGATTCTGTTGTTATGTCTCCCTTTTCATTTCTGATTCTGTTAATTTTGATACACTCTTTGTGACCTCTGGTTAGTCTGGCTAAGCGTGTATCTATCTTGTTGATTTTCTCAAAGAACCAGCTCCTGGTTTTGTTGATTCTTTGTATAGTCCTTTTCATTTCTTCTTGGTTGATTTCAGCCGAGTTTGATTATTTCCTGCCTTCTACTCCTCTTGGGATTATTTATTTCTTTTTGTTCTAGATCTTTTAGGTGGACTGTAAAGCTACTTATATATACTCTCTCCTGTTTCATTTTGCAGGCACTCAGAGCTATGAGTTTTCCTCTTAGTACTGCTTTCATTGTGTCCCATAAGTTTGGGAATGTTATACCTTCATTTTCATTAAATTCTAAGAAGTCTTTAATTTCTTTCTTTATTTCTTCATTGACCAGGTTATCATTGAGTAGAACATTGTTCAACTTCCAGGTACATGTGTGCTCTTGGACATTATTGTTGTTATTGAAGATCAGTCTCAGTGTGTGGTGATCTGATAGGATGCATGGGATTATTTCTATCTTCTTGTATCTGTTGAAGCCTGTTTTGCCACCAATTATATGGTCAGTTTTGGAGAAGGTTCCATGAGGTGCTTAGAAGAAAGTATATCCTTTTGATTTAAGATGGAATTTTCTATAAATATCTGTTAAATCAATTTGGTTCATAACTTCTGCTAGTTTCTCTATGTCTCTGTATAATTTCTGTTTCCATGATCTGTCCAGTGATGAGAGTGAGGTGTTGAAATCTCCTCCTATTATTGTGTGAGGTGCAATGTGTGCTTTGAGCTTTAGTAAGGTTTCTCTTATGAATGTAGGTGCCCTTGCATTTGGAGCATAGATATTTAGGATTGAGAGTTCATCTTGGTGGATTTTTCCTTTGATAAATATGAAGTGTCCTTCCTTATCTTTTTAAATGACTTTTTGTTGAAAGTCAATTTTATTGGATATTAGAATGGCAACTCCAGCTTGTTTCTTCAGGCCATTTGCTTGAACAGTTGTTTTCCAGCCATTTACTCTGAGTTAGTGTCTGTCTTTGTCTCTGCGGTGTGTTTCCTGCATGCAGCAAAATGTTGGGTCCTCTTTACATATCCAGTCTGCTAGTGTATGTCCTTTTATTGGGAAATTGAGTTCGTTGATGCTGAGAGATATTATGGAATAGTGATTGTTGCTTTCTGTTATTTTCGTTGTTAGAGGTGGAATTATGTTTGTCTCTCTTTTGGTTTCATAGCAAGGAAATTATATTCTTGCTTTCTGTATGGTGTAGTTTCTCTCCTTGTGTTGGAGTTTTCCATCTATTATACTATGTAGGGCTAGATTTGTAGAAAGATATTGTGTAAATTTGGTTTTGTCATGGAATATCTTGGTTTCTCCATCTATATTAATTGAGAGTTTTGCTGGATACAGTAACTTGGCTGGCATTTATGTTCTCTTAAGGTCTGTATGACATCTGTCCAGGATCGTCTGGCTTTCATAACCTCTGGTGAGAAGTCTGGTGTATTCTTTCTTTGTTTTGTGCATTTGGTGTTTTAACTATTATGTGACGGGAGAAATTTCTTTTCTGGTTCAATCTGTGTGGAGTTCTGTAGGCTTCATGTATGTTTATGGGCATCTCTTTCTTTAGGTTAGGGAAGTTTTCTTCTACAATTTTGTTGAATATGTTTACTGACCCTTTCAATTGGGAGTCTTTACTTTCTTCTATACCTATTATCCTTAGATCGGTTCTTGTCATTGTGTCCTGGATTTCCTGTATGTTTTGGGCTAGGAGATTTTTGCATTTCACATTATCTTTGACAGTTGTGTTGATGTTTTCTATGGTATCTTCTGCCCCTGAGATTCTCTCTTTTATCTCTTGTATTCTGTTGGTGATGTTTGTATCTACGGCTCCTTGTCTCTTCCTTAGGTTTTCTATATCCAGGGTTGTCTCCCTTTTTGCTGTCTTTATTGTTTCTATTTCCATTTTCAATTCGTTCACCTGTTTGGTTATATTTTCCTGTAATTCTTTCAGGTTTTTTTGTGTTTCCTCTCTAGGGGCTTCTACTTCTTTACTTGTGTTTTCCTGCATTTCTTTAAGGGAGTTCTTTATGTCTTTATTAAAGTCCTCAATCATTATCAAAAAATGTGATTTTAAATCTTAACCTTGTTTTTCTGGTATGTTTGGATATCCAGTATTTTCTTTAGTGGGAGAACTGGGCTCTGATGATGCCAAGTAGTATTCTTGGTTTCTGTAGCTTAGGTTCCTGTACTTGCCTCTAGGCATTGGGTTATCTCTGGTGTTTGCTTTTCTTGCTGTTTCTGAGAGAGACTTAACTCTGCTGTAGGCCTCTGTGTCAGCACTCTTGTAGAACTTTTTTCCTGTTTTCTTTCATCCTTTTCTTAGAACAGGTGCTCTGATTTCAGGTGTGTCAGTGCTTCTGGAGACTGTCTTCCAGCTCTAGGCGCAGGCAGGAATCAAAGGGTCCTGTTCCTGATTCCCCCTAGGTCCTTGCACCCTGTAGGCACAGTTGGCACGATGCAATTCCCTCTTGGGTCTGGACTGTGGGCAGAGGGTATTCTCTTCTGACTTCTCAGGAGTATCCACATGCCACGAGCTTAGTGAGGTCAGCTACCACAGTGAGCTGTACCCTCTGCTACCAATCATCAATCAAGAAAATGTCCAGTGAGAATAGCTAAGATCAAAAACTCAAGTGACAGCAAATGCTGGCGAGGATGTGGAGAAAGAACACTCCTCCATTGTTGGTGGGATTGCAGACTGGTACAAACATCCTGGAAATCAGTCTGGAGGTTCCTCAGAAAATTGGACATTGAACTACCTGGGGACCCAGCTATACCTCTCTTGGGCATATACCCAAAAGATGCCCTAACATATAACAAAGACACATGCTCCACCATGTTCATAACAGCCTTATTTATAATAGGCAGAAGCTGGAAAGAACCCAGATACCCTTCAACAGAGGAATGGATACAGAAAATGTGGTACATCTACAGAATGGAATACTACTCAGCTATCAAAAACAATGACTTTATGAAATTCATAGGCAAAGGGATGGAACTGGAAAATATTATCCTGAGTGAGGTAACCCAATCACAGAAAAACACACATGGTATGCACTCATTGATAAGTGGCTATTAGCCCAAATCCTCCAATTACCCAAGATGCACAGAACTCATGAAACTCAAGAAGGATGACCAAAATGTGGATGCTTTACTCCTTCTTTAAAAGGGGAACAAGAATACCCTTGGGAGGGGATAGGGAGGCCAAGTTTAGAACAGAGACTGAAGGAATGGCCATTCAGAGCCTGCCCTACATGTGGCCCATACATATACAGCCACCCAATTAGACAAGATGGATGAAACAAAGAAGTGCAGGCTGACAGGAACCAGATATAGATCTGTCCTGAGAGACACAGCCAAAATACAGCAAATACATAGGCGAATGCCATCATTATACCACTGAAATGAGAACAGGACCCCCGTTGAAGGAATCAGAGAAAGGACTGAAAGAGCTGAAGGGGCTTGAGACCCCATATGAACAACAATGCCAACAATCAGAGCTTCCAGGGACTAAGCCACTACCCAAAGACTATACATGGACTGACCCTGGACTCTGACCTCATAGGTAGCAATGAATATCCTAGTAAGAGCACCAGTGGAAGGGGAAGCCCTTGACCCTGCCAAGGCTGGACCCCCCAGTGATCAGGATTTTTGTGGAGAGGGCGGTAATGGGGGGAGGATGGGGAGGGGAATACCCACATAGAAGGGGAGGGGGAGGAGTTATGGGGATTTTGGCCTGGAAGCCAGGAAAGGGAATAACATTTGAAATGTAAATAAGAAATACCCAATTTTATGAAGATGGGAAAAATTTTTTAAAAAAGGATTGAAAAAAATCATCTATTTCATCTTAATTTTCCAGTTTTGTTGAGTAAAGGCTTTTGTAGTAGGATCTGATGATGTTTTGAGTTTCTACAGTTTGTGTTGTTATGTCTCTCTTTTCAATTCTAATTTCTTAATTTGGATACTGTCACTGTGCCCTCTGGTTAGCCTGGGTAAGGGTTTATTTATCTTGCTGATTTTCTCAAAGAACCAGTCCTGGGTTTTGTTGATTCTTTATATAGTTCTCTTTTATTCTATTTGGTTGATTTCAGTCCCGAGTTTTATTATTTCCTGACATCTACTGCTTTTTTTTTTTTTCGGAGCTGGGGACCGAACCCAGGGCCTTGCGCTTGCTAAGCAAGCGCTCTACCACTGAGCTAAATCCCCAACCGACATCTACTGCTCTTGAGTATATTTGCCTCTTTCTATTCTTGAGCTTTCAGGTGTGCTTTTAATCTGCTACTGTATAATATCTCCAATTTCTTTATGGAGACACTCAGAGCTCTAAGTTTTCCTCTTAGTTTTGCTTTCATTGTGTCCCATAAGTTTGGGTATGTTCTGCCTTCATTGTCATTAAATTCTAAAAAGGCTTTAACTTCTTTCTTTATTTCTTCTATGACCAAGTTTTCATTGAGTAAAGAGCTTTTCAGCTTCCATGTGTATGTGGGCTCTCTGTTGTTCTTGAAGGCCAGCCGTAGTCTATGGTGGTCTGATAGGATGCATGGAATCATTTAAATCTTCTTGTATCTGTTGAAGCTTGTTTTTGTTAACTATATCATCAATTTTGGAGAAAGTATCATAAGGTGCTGAGAAGATATAATCTATTGTTTTAGGATGAAATGTTATGTAGGTATCTATTAAATCCATTCAGTTCATAACTTCTGTTAGTTTCACTGTGTTTCTAGTTAGTTTCTCTTTCCATGATGTCCATTTGTGATAGTGGGCATTGAACTCTCCCACTATTATTGTGTGAGGTTGAATATTTGATTTCAGCGTTAGTAACTTTTCTTTTTCAAATGTGGATGCCCTTGTTTTGGAGCATAGATGTTCATAATTGAGAGTGCATCTTGGTGAATATTTCCTCTGATGAGTGTTGTGCCCTTCTCCAAAATTTTGATAACATTTGATTGAACATCTATTTTATTGGAAAATAGTATGACTTGTTTTTTGGGACCATGTGCTTTGAAAAATTTTCCAGCCTTTTACTTTGGGGTAGGATCTGACTTTGTCACTGAGGAGTGTTTCCTGTACGTAGCAAAATGCAGGGTCCTGTTCATGTATCCAGTCTGGTAGCCTATGTAGTTTTATTGGAGAATGGAGTCCATTGATGTTGAGAAGTATTAAGGACCAATGATGGTTTCTTAGTACTATTTTTGTTGTTAGAGGTACAAGTATGTTTGTATGGTTCACTTCTTTTGGGTTTGTTATGTGAAGATTATTTTCTTATTTTTTCTTTTTCTTTTTTTTAAGTTGTATTTCTTGTTTATTTTTTTTATTAACTTGAGTATTTCTTATTTACATTTCGAGTGTTATTCCCTTTCCCAGTTTCCAGGCAAACATCCCCCTAATCCCTCCCTCTCCCCTTCTTTATGGGTGTTCCCCTCCCCATCCTCACCCCATTGCCGCCCTCCCCCCCAACAATCACATTCACTGGGGGTTCAGTCTTAGCAGGACCAAGGGCTTCCCCTTCCACTGGTGATCTTACTAGGATATTCATTGCTACCTATGAGGTCAGAGTCCAGGGTCAGTCCGTGTATAGTCTTTAGGTAGTGGCTTAGTCCCTGGAAGCTCTGGTTGCTTGGCATTGTTGTTCATAAGGGGTCTCCAACCCCTTCAAGCTCTTCCAGTTCTTTCTCTGATTCCTTCAACGGGGGTCCTGTTCTCATTTCAGTGGTTTGCTGCTGGCATTCGCCTCTGTATTTGCTGTATTCTGGCTGTGTCTCTCGGGAGAGATCTACATCTGACTCCTGTCTGCCTGCACTTCTTTGCTTCATCCATCTTGTCTAATTGGGTGGCTGTATATGTATGGGCCACATGTGGGGCAGGCTCTGAATGGGTGTTCCTTCTGTGTCTGTTTTAATCTTTGCCTCTCTCTTCCCTGCCAAGGGTATTCTTGTTCCCCTTTTAAAGAAGGAGTGAAGCATTCACATTTTGATCATCCGTCTTGAGTTTCATTTGTTCTGTGCATCTAGGGTAATTCAAGCATTTGGGCTAATAGCCACTTATCAATGAGTGCATACCATGTGTGTTTTTCTGTGATTGGGTTACCTCACTCAGGATGATATTTTCCAGTTCCAACCATTTGTTTCTTGTTTTTTCATGTGTGTAGTTTCACTCTTTGTGTTAAAGGTTTCCTTCTATTATCCTGGCAGGGCAGGATTAGTGGAAAGATAGTTTAAATTAGGTTTTGTTATGGAATATCTTGGTTTCTTCATCATGGTAATTTAGTGTTTTGCTAGGTATAATAGCTTGGACTGACATTTTTGTCCCCTTATGGTCTGTAGCAATTTGCCCATGATCTGGCTTTTAGAGTTTCTGTTGAGAAGTCTAGTGTAATTCTGATAGGTCTTCTTTCATATGTTATTTGACATTTTACCTTACAGCTTTTAATATTTTACTTTGTTCTATGCATTAGGTTTTTTCATTATCATGTGATGGGAGGAATTTTTCTGTTCTAATCTGTTTGATGTTCTATAGACTTCCTGTATGTTTATGGGCATCACTTTCTTTAAGTTAGGGAAGTTTTTTTTTTTCAATTATATTGTTGAGGATGTTTATTGGCCCTTTGATTTGGCAATCTTCCCACTCTTCTATACCTATTATTCTTAGGTTTGGTATTTTCTTTGTGTCCTGGATTTCTTTAATCTTTTGAAAGAGGAGATTTTTGATTCTTATATTTTCTTTGACTGTTTTGTCAATATCTTCTATGTTATCTTCTAAGCCTAAGCTTCTCCCATCTATCTCTTGTATTCTGTTGACTATGCTTGCATCTATGAGTCCTCCTCTCTTTCCGATGTTTTTCATCTCCATGGTTGTCTCCCTTTGTGTTTTATCAAATGTTTCTATTTCTATTTTAGGTACTGTATGATTTTGTTCAATTCCATCACCTGTTTGATCATGCGTTCCTCTATTTCTTTAAGAGATTCATTTGTTTCCTGTTTAAACACTCCTACTTGTGTTCTCCTGTATTTC
Organism: Rattus norvegicus; assembly: GCF_021556685.1. NCBI lineage: Eukaryota > Metazoa > Chordata > Mammalia > Rodentia > Muridae > Rattus > Rattus norvegicus. The sequence continues at coordinate 151,781,293 of NC_141537.1, read as the reverse complement.
TTTAAGGGAGTTATTTATGTCCTTCTGAAAGTCCTCTATCATCTTCATGTGATGGGATTTAGATCTGAATCTTGCTTTTCAGGTGTGTTGGTGTATCCAGGGTTTGCTGTGGTGGGAGAGTGGTGTTCTGATGTTGCCTAGTAGTAGTAGTTTTTTGTTTTTTTTTTTTTTTGTTTTTTTTTTTTCAATTGGTAGGACCTGACATTGTTTCTTTTTTTTTTTTTTTATTTTTTTATTATCTTGAGTATTTCTTATATACATTTCAAGTGTTATTCCCTTTCCCGGTTTCCGGACAGACATCACCCTCCCCCCTCCCCTTCCTTGTGGGTGTTCCCCTCCCAAACCTCCCCCCATTGCCACCCTCCTCGCATAGTCTAGTTCACTGGGGGTTCAGTCTTAGCAGGACCCAGGGCTTCCCCTTCCACTGGTGCTCTTACTAGGATATTCATTGCTACCTATGGGGACAGAGTCCAGGGTCAGTCCATGTATAGTCTTTAGGTAGTGGCTTAGTCCCTGGAAGCTCTGGTTGCTTGACATTGTTGTACTTTTGGGGTCTCGAGCACCTTCAAGCTCTTCCAGTTCTTTCTCTGATTCCTTCAACGGGGGACCTATTCTCAGTTCAGTGGTTTGCTGCTGGCATTCGCCTCTGTATTTGCTGTATTCTGGCTGTGTCTCTCAGGAGCGATCTACATCCGGCTCCTGTCAGTCTGCACTTCTTTGCTTCATCCATCTTGTCTAATTGGGTGGCTGTATATGTATGGGCCACCTGTGGGGCAGGCTCTGAATGGGTGTTCCTTCAGTCTCTGTTTTAATCTTTGCCTCTCCCTTCCCTGCCAAGGGTATTCTTTTTCCTCATTTAAAGAAGGAGTGAAGCATTCACATTTTGATCATCCGTCTTGAGTTTCCTTTGTTCTAGGGATCTAGGGTAATTCAAGCATTTGGGCTAATAGCCACTTATCAATGAGTGCATACCATGTATGTCTTTCTGTGAGTGGGTTAGCTCACTCAGGATGATATTTTCCAGTTCCAACCATTTGCCTACGAATTTCATAAACTCGTTGTTTTTGATAGCTGAGTAATATTCCATTGTGTAGATGTACCACATTTTCTGTATCCATTCCTCTGTTGAAGGGCATCTGGGTTCTTTCCAGTTTCTGGCTATTATAAATAAGGCTGCGATGAACATATGTTCTTCCACTTCCCTCTCTGATTATTCCTGCTGTTGATTGGTCTTACTGTCTCTTACTGGACCCTGTCCTTCCTGTGAGCCTGTGATGCTGGGTGTATCATAACTCCTGGGGACTCAAGTTATTTCTGGGTGTGCATGGTTTGTGGGGAGGTTGCAGCACAATCTCTGCTGTGTGCAGAGTTGCAAACCAGAAGGAACGTGTACTTCTGCCTTATGGGGGTTCCTGCATCCCTTGAGTCCCAGGGGTACCAGTTAGGCCAGGTATTAGGGCTGGATTGGGGCTTCAACTGTGATCCAGGATGGGTCAGAACTCCTGAGTGTCAAGCTGACTCTGGATGTGGGAACAAGAAAGGCGATCACCATAATATTGTTGTTATGAGACAAAGGTTAGATGAAGGTAGCTAACACCACATATGCCTGTCCCCATGCATTCAATAGACTAAGGCAGTAGGATTAGAATAAGTTTGAGGCAAGCCTGGAATTCACAATGAACCCCATGCCAGAGAGAACTGAAGAGGTATAGCACAACTTGATTTATTTTTTTTAAAGTCACATAGAGAATCAGATCCCTGAACTGTTGTTGTAAAATTATAAAAAATGAAAACTGTCTTTTATCCCCCACTAGATCTGGCACTGCAGTGCCCTGAGATAACTGATTGATATCTTAATCTCAGTGCAAAGCCTCTCACCCGCTTTCCTCCATCCCATATCACACTGCTGAAGGCCTTTCTCAGAGCCTGGCAGCAATCTCTCTACCTATCTAGTTCCCAAGGCAGGTTTCCATGCCAGAAACACACATCCCAACTCCATGGCAGCCCAGACCAATCGCCCCACACTCCCTTACACTTAAATCTACACAAGAAAGAACACACAACACCCTAACCTTAACTCCAATTGATAATTGGAAACTTAAACATTCAAAGCCAGACACATCCATCCCTTATGAATACTCTTAACAACCTGTAAAGGTACAGCGTGGAACCTTAACATCAGTTTCCATGTTGTCTCCACCAGGGCTTGTCTCTCTCTGTCCCTCCTGACTCTTCTTCCTCTTTCCATTCCAGTCTCCTCCCCTTCCCTCAAACTTGTCTCCCACCCATCCTTCCTTCTCATCCAATGACAGGCCTCCTCATTCTACCTTGTACCTGACTCACCTGTGACATCATCCCACACTATGTAACTATGTAAGCCAGACTTCTCTAGAGAAATACAAGTAATAGAATGATCACATGTTACAAAGAGAATTCTCTGGCTTGGCTTATACAATGTGAGTGTGTGGTCCAGCAATGTCTGGCTGCACACTGTATAGGCTGAGAACCCAGTTCTCGGTCACCAGGCATGCTGCCTTTCAAGTTCAAATCTGCTGCTGGAACCATGGATGATTCCTGGAGACATGTTGGTCTTCAGTCCACACTGGAAAGCTGATAAGGCTGAATTCTGAGTCTAGTCTCTTGTTTAATGACATGAAGAAACAGCTTGGGTATATATGCAAAGTTGCCACAACACGGCACAGTGTCAGGTGCTCTACTATATCTATACTGGCCTTATCTGGGATAGCCAGAAGCTGGAAACAACTCAGGTGACCAACATTAGAAGAATGGATACCAAAATTGTGGTTCATTTACAAAATGGAATACTACTCGGCTGTTAAGAACAAGGACATTATGAATTTCCAAGCAAATGGATGTAATTAGAAAATATCATTCTGAGTGAGATAATTCAGCCCCCAAAGGACATGTATGATATGTATTCACTAATAAGTGAATATTAGCCAATAAAGTACAGAATACCCAGGATACAATCCACAGAACTCAGGAAGGTTAACAAGCCATTGGGTTAAGCTAGGATGACTAAATCTTAATTGGGAAGGAGGAGAATGCAATCATGTGGGGAGCAGTTAGACAAAGGGTCCTGGGTGGGAGAGGGGACAGGGAGGGAAAGGGGCAAACATGATCAAGTACTGGATATGAGAGAGGAACAGGACTGAAGCCCTGAGGGCCAGCAGAAAGAATGCAAACAGGCAACCTGAGGAGGTAGGAGTGAGGGGACCCATGAGAATGTACTGGAGACCTTGGAGGTGAGAGACTCTCAGGACTCAAAGGGAGGGACCTTGGATGAAGTGCTGTACAGTGGGGAGGGAGAACTCCTAGAGTCCAGCTCCTGGGAGGGGCAGCACATCAAATGGAAGAATAGGGTTTCCATCCCATAGTCAAAGGTCTGACCCAGGATTGTTCCTGTCTAAAGGAATTTCAGGGACAAATGTAGAGAAGAGCCAGAGACAAAGGAGGTCCAGTGAGAGACCCAAATTGGGATCAAGCTCAAGGGGAGGTCCCAGGGTCTGACACTGTGCTGATGCTGTGGTGTGCTTGCAGACAGCAGACTAGCATGGCTGCCCTTGGAGAGGCTCAACAAGCAGCTGAAAGAGTCAGAGGCAGGTTCAAGCACCCAGTCAATGGATGGGAGCCAGGGACGACTATGATTGAATTCAGGACAAGTTTGAAGAATCTGGGGAGGAGGGAGTTCCCATGGGAAGACTAGGAGTCTCAAATGACCTGGACCCCAAGATCTCTCAGACACTGAGCCACCAACCAGGCACCACACAACAGTTTATTTGAGGCCCCTGACAAATACACAGACACATACATATATGAAAAGTGTCTAAATGGAGGTACCTTATAATGAGGAAATTGCAAATTACACCCCTGCTAGATACCTTGGTAGCAAATAAAATTCATGGTACTGAGATGAACGATTCCCCATTTGAGATATTTCCCGGTAGAGTCCCATAAACCACTAATATTACTGGCTATTGTCCTTGCTCTTTGTTACCCTACATAAGATCATTGTAAGACCTTATTCTTGCAAATTCTCCCTACCTGAGTCACGGAACATGGAGAAATCAAGTCGTTACTCACCTGGAAGCTTCAGCCCTTCAGTCTGGCTTTCCTAGTGGTAAAAGTTGCTATTGACATTACCAGAGGAGGAAAGTGATCATGAGTGAACTGTGAACTGTGAGAACTACAATGAGGACTGGCTTGGCAAAATTAGCCCAGTGGAGCAATTGTGACTCAAGTGTCATGGCAGTCCCTGTCTGGTTTGATTTAGAACCTTCTCCACAAAGTAGAAGCCAAGAGAGAGAGAAGATAGAGTCTGGCATTACTATCCTCTGTGGAGCAGAACCTACTACTATTATTTGGATGCATGAATATTTAAGATAATTCCTAATGGTTTATTATTATACCAATTGCATTTCTCGGTGATCTATTGTTGTGCAGAGGCAACTTTTCTAAAGTCATTTAATTGAGGCTTGCTTATATTTTCAGAAGTTTAATTCATTGATGTCATAGTGGGGAGCATGACAGCATCCAGGCAGATGTGGTGATGGAGAAGGAGCTAAAAATTCTACATCCAGACCAGAATCAGCAAAGAGAGAGAATGGTCTTGGCTTGGGCTTCTGAGACCTCAACGCACACCCTCAGTGAAACAGTTTCTCCAACCAAGTCATACCTAGTCTTACAAGCCCACACCTCTTTTTTTTGCATAAAAATGTCACATAGCATTTAATGATTGCAAACATATTTATTACAATTTACAGATTAGTTAATAATTATATACAAATGTAATCTGAGCTATAAAGCCTACATTAGTTACATGTAAAATGACTAATCTGAAGCCAACTCAAAAAATCTCAGTCCAAAAAAAAAACAAAAAAACAAAACTCATTCCATCTCTACTTTTCTTAAATTATAAAAAATAAAATCTGACGGTTTTGATTTCAAGTTAGGGTTGCCACATTTCAGCACTCAGAAGTGTGGGTCCCCACCTGTACAGAGCCTCACATGCTACACAGATCTCTAAAGCACCACTGTAAGACCTGCATGTGTAAAGTATTCAGCTAGAACCGCCATGCCTGCCTTGCCTTGAGGTGTTCTTTCCCTGGGATTGGATGACAATGACAGTAACTTTGTTTTTCTCCTTCAGTCAATTTATAAAAACCCTTCTGTCTTTGCCACCATTTGTTCTGCAGGCATGGTTATTTTAACCAGTCATTTATTCATTTGACAGTGAAGGTGTAAACTGGAACGATTTTCAAACATCTCAAACACATCGTCAATGTATAGATATCCCGTCCCTTGCAAATATTCAGGTGCTAGGGTCTCAGAAACAAAAACAACCTAATCCTCTGAAATCAGTGTTAAGCTGCACTCTGGTTTTAAAAGAAATGTCTACGCATTGTCACAGTTTTTCTTCCTAAAGTCAACACGCCTGCTTTCCAAACAACACAGCTTCTGTGGCCCATTTCCATAGCACTAAACCAGACTGTGCAACGCCCTCTCTGGAGTTCACAAAAGGCAGGTGCACAAAGTCCACAGAAATGAGGGTTCTCGAAAATAAGCCCAAGGTTTCTGGTACTGCACTCCTCCTACTGTGTGTGGATTAACACCTGACACCACTGAGGCAGACCTTAGAGCACATCAGACGGAATAACCAGGAGATTGTAAACTGAGGTAGTTACCCAGCCAGTTCTTGTGAGAAAAGCTCATCCTCACGACCAATCCAGAGCGCCTCTCTTTAGTGCACGTTTAGTCCCAGGGTAAGGACTGGGACTAAAGAGCTGCCATGCACAGGAGGTGAAGCTACCTGAACAAGCACGCCCAAGCCACACACTCTATTCAAAAGCAAGCTTCGGGGAGGACACTAAGACTTTGTGACTGTTCTATCTGTATTTCTGCTCTGCTTCTCTCTATCTAAGGTAGAACACAATGGACCTGGATTTGACCTTTGTATTTGACATTTCATACTTGCAAACTCAGAACTGCACAATCCAAGTTTACAGGGTCACCAAGACAGGTTTGAAAAGTGCCCGTGCTGAGGCAGGGTATAAGTAACACTGGTTTTAAGATACATAAAACAGATTTCTGAGATGTCTCCTAGATACCCCCTAGAAAAATTCTAGGCTTCTAAGTTTAAAAACTAAAAGTCTACAATGCAATGATCACTTCCCAGAATGCTTTACAATCTTTGCCCATTCTTGAGAGCTACGAAAGCCAGTCAACTGGAGCTACAACACACAGGTGCCTTCTAAATGGCGTTGCACAGGAACCAAATATACTACATGTTAAAGTTTGGCAGCCTAGCTGGGCGACACTGCGTGTGCCTTTAAGAAGCAAACACGGCTTTCCCAGTCTAGAAAGTACTGTATTTGTGGGTTTGTGGCAGTCCTTGGAAATATCGTAAATAGACCTAGATATAGAAAAAAATCAAATCTGGATGTATGGTGCATGCCATGTGCAATCCAGAGGACAAGAGGATCTCTCCAAGTCATCCTTGGCTAAGTAATGAGTTCAAGGCCAGCCTAGACTACCAAAACATAAACAAACAAACCAAAAACCAACACAAGTATAGCGCCACACTCAGGAGGTTGAAGCAGGAAGACTGCCATAAGCAAGGTCACAGTGAGACCCTGCTTCAATCCCCCGCTTCAAAATATAAAACAGACACACAAATATATGAAAACAAACACATAAAACCCATTGATTTTAGTATAGAAAAAGCACACAAGAACTCAGTTTTTAGATGAGTATGCATAATCTGAGATAGGACTGAATATGAGGCTTGAAGCTTATAGTTATCCAAGACTGTTTTTCTCTCTTCTTGCAGTACTGGAGACTGACCCCAGGGCCTTCACATGTAGGCAGGGCCCTCTGCTGCTGAGCTATATCCCCAGCCTCCGTTCCATTCTGAGCTCAAAACGAAAAGGTCTCACTAAACGCCCCACGCTGGCCTTGAGCTCCCTGAGTTCCAGGCAGACCTGGTACTGTCTCTCCTCCTGCCTCTGTCTCCACAGTAGCCTGTGTTCTGTTCTGCTTGTCCTCTAGGACTCACCACATAGCCCGGCTGGCCTGACCAGCCTCTGCCTCCAGAAGAAATATTTTGAAAGTGCAGAATTAAACTCAAAGGGCCCCTCTCACCCCAGGTTAGCAGAAGATGTTTAAAAACACTTCCAGCTGGGCATGGTGGCACAGGAAACAAAGGCAAAAGGATCCCGATTTCAAGGCCAACCTTGTCTACATACATAGACCTAGGCCAACAATGCAGTGAGACCCTCTCAAAAAAAAAAAAACCCACATCCAGCTATATAGGAAAAGAAAGGATTAAAGATTAGAGATCCTTCATTATTAGAGTTGTGTGTGTTTCTAATGAGACACATTATCCAAAAATAACTAAACTACATCACTAGAAACAAGTCGTTTCTTTAAAACCATGTCCAAGGACAGCTGCCAGTGTTTGTCTATAAGAGAAACCTCTCAAGTAAGAGATGGAGTGGGTGAGGGCTGCAGGCTGCTCCCTCTGCTTAGCACTGCTGTACAACAGGAAGTCCTTTGAAACGCGGTCTTGCAGTCTACTAAACACTCTTTGTGCTCAAACGTCAAGCAGTAACCAATGGCAACTTCTGTTTCCTGAATTCGTTTCTGGAACTTGCATCCATCCCTTGCAAATTCTTCCCATAATCCTTTGCGACCCTCATCACCACTTATATAATACTCAGTAACTTCTTCAAGGAAGGTTATCTTTTTTCTCTTGATATGGGTGTATCTTTCACCAAAAAGAGCCTCACCCAGCCCACAGCCCTACAATTATCTTCTTGGCTCTCTAATTAAGTTTCTTGTGCCTTACAAGAAAGTAAGGTCTGATGCCCAGACAAGACCACTGTGGCCCCAGAGGATGCCTTCGAGTCCTCACAGCCTTTCCAGCTCTTCCCTAACGTTTGGAAAGGAGCCTTAAAATTTAAAAGGTTGTAGGGGTCCTCAGAATTACAGAGAGAGTTCCACAATCTATGATTTTCTGCTTCCTCTGCACTAGGTTCCCAGTCATCCTCCTCCCCAGAACTCTGGTCAGGGGTCTCGGGAAGGAGTGTGGCCTGAGACCTCCCTACATCCGGGTTGCCAGACCAGGACTTCTCTGAATCAGATGGGTCTCTGGGGGCAATTCTGGCAGCAGTCTGAATCGTGGCTGTAAAGTGTTGGGGGTTGTAAGGATCTACACTGTAGAAAGAGTTCCAAAGGTGAAGCCCTTCGGAGTCTTGTTCCCTGTCTGATTCAGACAGGGAGCCATCACTATCAAAACCATCATACTCAGGTTCCTCATCCCAATCCTCACTTTCAGAAACGGAGCTGGTGTCCAAGTCACTGGAGGCTCCTCCCAAAATATAATCTATCAGTTTGTTGGTACAAGCTGGTCTGGGAGAAACAGGAAGGTTTCCCCCTATGTCTGAGTAGTCAATTACATTAGTGTGGTCCTCTTCACATTCTTTTTGCACACTTAACTCACAAGACAGACTGCTTCCCTGGGGGCTCTGTGAAACTTCCTCAACCACCAATTCTACTTTTTTCTCAGTGGGCTGCGGGCTGGCTCCAGCAGGGGACATAGCCTGTGCTACCTTATCTGTGCAATGTTGCGTGTCCATCCGGAGAAGGCAGTGCTCCTCCTCCAAGCTATGATAGCCATTGTCTTGGTCAGGGGTTGGTAACTCTTGCCTCTGAAGGAATTCTAGCCGTTTCATCCGAATGTGGTGGATTTCCGGCAGGCCTTCTGTAGAGAGGGCTGGACACCTCCGCCAGGCAGTTGCCGACATCTCAGCACGCAGCGGCTGGAGTGACAACCACCTTCAGAAAGGTAACAGCTCTCTGGGGATAGCGCTCGGAAATCCACAAGTTGGCCACCTCAGATGCTGTTCTGACAGCGCAGCTCTAACTGGGGAAGGCAGTCCAGGTAGGAAGGGTTCAGGAGATAGGAAACTACCTTGAAATTGCCCAAGCTCTGAGTGCTCAGAGGCCCAGAGGATGAAGAGCCAAGTTCTTGGTGGGAGACTAGATCGGTTTGAAGAGGACGGGGCAGCAACTCCACTCCCCACAGCTGCTGCTCCATGAGGAAAGTGTGCGCTGTAGAGTCTAAAGCTCTTTCCTGGGCCTTGAGTTTCAATTCCAGGTCTGAGGACGAGCACTGCCACTGGAGTCCGTCCTCTAGCCGATCAAGAGAACTGACAGCCAAGTCTTCCGAAGAAAAATCCAGCCGCAGAGAACTCAAAGATTTCTGCAACGTGGGAGCGGCTGATTTCCTCCGGTCCTCTCAAAACTCACAGGGAGCTGTAACTTGCTGAAAAGTATAGCCATCTGGTCAGAATCATGCCACCGAAAAGCTGACTCCAAATAAGCAGCTTCTGGAGCAAGCTAGGGAGAGCAAGGAACTGGGAATGCAATTTGGTCCAGTACCTGGTCTGAGGCTCGGACCAGGCAGAGTCCTCGAGATTTGGTTGAGAAGAAGGTTTCGGGAACTCAGAAGTGCAGGCGTGTGATCGCCCTAAGGAAGGGCAGCATAATCAGGAGCCCATCCGAGAGGTAGGCGGCTTTGAGCCCTGTGTGTTCCCGTCTCCATCTCCTTTCCTTGGCAACTTCACGGGCAGGAGTACGGAGCTCAGCGGCATCAGAGCGAAGCCCACACCTCTTAATAGTGTCACTCCCTGGTAGGAAAGCATTAAAATTGATATGTCTACAACTTTATGGGCCTCTGAAGGGCATTCTTATTCAAACCAACACCCCCCCACACACAGTTTAGTGCATCTTTTAACCCTCAACAAAGAATATTCTTCTTTCAATAGATGGCAATTAACTCACAGAAGCACACTGTGCAGACCACACTGTGGTCATTATGCAGAGATTATAAACTACAGGGTGCTCAATAATGAATGGGATATCTATATTGAACCCCTCCTCTATGGTTCATGGATCTTCATGGAAGAGGGTTTGGAAAGATTGTTCAAGTCAGAGACGGTCAATGGGAACGTGGAAAGTGTTTTCAAGATACAACACAGCAATTGTACATAGGAACTCAGATTGGCTGTGTGCTGCACAAGTTCAAATGAGACAAAATCCCAGAAAGAAGTGGGGAGGTGAGTAGGACGTGCCATCCCTAGCTGAGGAGAGATTGGAATCTGCAGCTGCAGGAGGCAGGAGAATCAGGTTTACTTAGGATGTGATAGGTCATGGTAGATCAGCTGTGCTCCATTGCAGGCTCCACATCAAGAGTATTGGGACAGCAAAATTAAAACTTAGTGAACCAGAGAAAGAGGGTATTTAATCTTCAAACAGTGCAATCCAAATAGCACAAATCAAAACACAAAACAAACCCTTTTTACTACTTTTCCTTTGAGTTCTGAAACCTGAAGGGGGTCAGCTGGTTGATTTAGTGGTTTCTACTCAAAGTTTAGAGCTCTCTCTCTCTTGCTCTCTCTCTCTCTCTCTCTCTCTCTCTCTCTCTCTCTCTCTCTCTCTCTCTCTCTCTCTCTCTCCCCTCTCTCTTAGACCAAGCTGACCTAGAACTCACAGAGATCCTCTTGCCTCTCTGCCTCATGCATGCTGAGATTAGAGGTGTGCACCATTACTTCTGGCCTCTACCCTGGGATTCTCCTAAGACTGATCAAAAATGACTGGAGCTTGGGCTAGAACTATTAAAAGTCTTCCTCATTCCTATGTCTGCTGCATGGTCAAGACAGAATCAGAGGACTGTGGTAGCACCTTCAGCCTTTCTCAACTGCCATGCCGCCTCCCTGAATTATGTCTCAGATGGTATCTTCCAACTTCCTGAATGTCCTATGTTAATAGTTGACTCTGAAGAGAATTTTCTGGAAGAGGAAACCATCCAGTAAATGTCTTGCTTTCTAAGTCTTTTCTAGACGTTTCCAACACATCACAGCACTTCCATCACATCTCCCACACCCTCTGATCTCTGTCCTTACCTTTCATTCTATTGTCATGGCCTTTATCACTCCCACTTCTCTCTCTAGCTAACCAAGTTCCTAATATTTCAATACACAAGCAAATGCCCTTTAAAATCCATTCCTTGTATGTTTTGTTCCTGCAGTTCTTTCAAGGAATAGCAATTTCTAGACTCTATTTATAATTTTTTCTGTCATGAAGTCATCATTTACACTGAGTCCTTTACAGCCAAGTGGTAAGTTCTCTCAGTTCATTTGTTGCTATGTTTGTTGTTTCTTTTTCATTTACTCTGTGGCCTAATAACATCCTATCTTTCCATTCCTGCGAAGAGTTTTGACACTGAGTTTATAGCCCAATGAATGTTCTATTATGATAAAGTGCTCATGTTCCAATGGGCATCCTACAAATGCAAAATAAAAGAATGTGCTAATTATTCAGGCCCTGTCTGTTCATTGGGGGCTCCCACAATTCTGAACACTTACTATTATTCTTCCCTGTTAATAACTGAAGCAATGACATTGAACTTCCACCCACAGTTGTGTGTTCTTTATTCTTGTGCTAGCGATTGCAGTTTTTCCTGTACAAAATCTACCATTTTGTACACACACACACGCACACACACACACACACACGTATCACTACTGCATCTTTGTGATTGGGTCATTATTTTTACACTCTACTTGGAGTGCTGTTATTTCATACCATCTGCTCTTTTGAAATTTTGCAGTTGTGAATTTAAGACTGTCTCTATGTTCTTAAAATTTAAGTCATAATCATCTCATATACTAAAAGCCTCTTTATCTAAAATAAAAGTCTTAAACTACTTACACTTTGTCATTATGGTAAAGTTGGAATTACCTCTGTGGACTCAATGTTTGTTTCAGTTTGTCCTTTCTATAATATAAGAAGACAGTGCTTAGGTATTCTTTGCTGTGATTAACACCAAGGCCAGAAACATCTTGGGAAGTAAAAGGTTTATTTGACTTCCAGGTTATAGTTCATTAATGGAAGCCAGGGAAGGATCCCAAGGCAGGAGCTTGAAGTAGAAATGGCGGAAGGCTGTGGCTTGCTGGCAGACTCCTATGGTCACAGTCACTGGCCTTTCCCACACAGCCTGAGCTCACCAGCCTGAGGAAGAGGATAGCACTGCTCATGTGTGCTGGGCCCTCCCATGTCAGTCAACAGTGAAGACAATGCCCTACAGACATATACACCAGCCATCTGGTGGAGGCCATTCTCCTACTGAGGTTCAATTAAAAAAAATAACCTAACCAGGACACGGGTGTTTTCCTGTGTTGCTGTCTAGTCAGCTTGTCTCATGACACATGACTGATTAGATCCATTTTGCCTCAGTGCTAAGATGCAGACCTGACCTTGTCCATGAATTCATATCAAGAAATGTGATTATTACAGTCTGATTTCTTTCAACTCTGAGGTAATTTCTCCTGAATTATTTGCATTTCACCAGCACGGTAACCAACCTACAACTCTAGTCAGCTTAACAATCCATCGTTCCTATGACCTTTTGTTGGTCCTTCAGTTTATGGCTCAGAGTGAATTCAGCCTGGTAAATAAAGAAATGTATCCAATATAAATGAAAGAAAGTAATGGGGACTTTTGATTTCAAGGCTTTACATTTTAGTGAAAACTAGAGGTGTGATGATGTCTGTTTGTATGCTAACATGCTTCATGAGAAACAAATGTAGTAAGTGATGAAAAGTAGTTTATTATTAATATGACAGTTATTGTTTATGGGGTATTCATATTTTAGTATGATAATCACATAAATCTGGCATCAAACAAATGTTTCATTCTTAATACTCATTAATTAAATAATCCATTCTAAACATTACCCTCAAGACGCACTTGGTTCCTCTAGAGGATCTGTGAAATCACACGAAAAACACACATCAAATCATGCATAGATAATTTGAGCCACTTTGTTCAAACTATAACATGTATGTAATATATATGAGGCTGTGGTCTTAATTGCCACCAATATAGGAAGAATTTTCATCACAAGATTATTAATGACTCCATATGGAATTACAGAATATGCCATCCATTTTTGTAATAACAAAAAAAGCAGAATTTGATGTGATAAAATAGAAAATTTAAATGAAATTGGTGTTAGACTAAGTCAAAGGGAAGGTGCGTTGCTCCTCTGATATCTGTGTAATTGAATGTTGGACAGAGCATCCCTCAGAGCCTGGTGGACCTGCTTGTTACGCAGGGTGTAGATGACAGGGTTCAGAAGGGGTGTCACTACTGTGTTCACAAGAGCAGCTTCTCTGTTGGTGTCCACTCTGCTTCTCTGCTTTGGCTTCAGGTATATAAATGCACAGCTGCCATACATTAGAGAGAGGACAATGAGATGAGAGGAGCAGGTGGAAAAAGCTCTCTGTCGCTCCCTGGCTGAAGGGAGTCGCACTATGGTGACTACTATATTGCTGTATGCAAAGATGGCAATCAGAAAGGAAGTAAAAACCACGATTAAAGCTAGGTTAAAAAACAGCATCTCAATAGACCTGGTTTCTGAACAGGAGAGATTTGCCAATGGTCCAAAATCACAGAAAAAGTGAGGAATAACATAGGGGCCACAGTAAAATGACTGGGAAAGCAACACAACTGGAATGGACATGAAGAGGATTCCCAAAACTAAAGAGACAGTAACGAGAAGGAAGCACATCCTTGGGCTCATGATGGTTGGATAATGTAGAGGCTTGCAGATGGCCAGATAGCGGTCCAGGGATAACACACCCAAAAGGAAAAAGACTGTTGCACCCAGGATAAAAACAATAAAGGCCTGTGAGAAGCAGGCCACAAAGGAAATCTTTTGCCTCCCTGACAGAATGATGGTGAGGAGCTGGGGGATAACAGTAGTTATAAAACAACACTCCACAAAGGAGAAGGTGCTGAGGAAGAAGTACATGGGCGTCTGCAGTCGGTGGTCCACACAGGTGATGGTAATTATGAGCATGTTGCCCATGAGAGAGGCCAAGTAGGCCAGCAAGTGCAGTAGGAAGAAGAGGATCCTCAGGTGCTCGGCCACAGGGAACCCCTCAAGGATGAACTCCAGGACCAAAGTCCCATTTCTTGTTTCCTCTGACATCAGCCATTCCATTTCTTCACTCTGGCACTGAGTGTCTTTGCAGAACAAGGACTGAAAGTGGAGAACCATGTGTCTCTAAAACTGTAAATGACATTTGGTAAACAGGGAGTCCAATGTGTCATTTTGCCCATTTTGAAGGAAAAATACTGAATATTACTATGACTGACTTTATAATCCCTGCACCCTAAGATGCTATCTACAGAGGAAATGCTTGTGCCATGCACCTGCATTATTGATAAAGTCACTCACCAGTGCTGGTCACTTTCCCATGTGGTTGGCTGCTTACAGAAATCAAGGTTACACACTTTTATCTACTTAGTCATGGTGCATGTTTCTAGTAAAAGCATATTTATGTCACACAGGCCCAGATAAATTTGCAAAGGAAAACTACAACTTAAAAATCAGCCTGATTCTGGGAGTGTAGGTGAGGGGTAGTGCACCTAAATAACAATGTGATATTGTGGTTTTAATTCCCATGACACACAATGAAAGTAACAAAACAAGCCAGACAAACCAAGATTTCATTCATAGGAATGAGACAGGTGGATCAGCAGTTACAGGCATCAGTTATTCATGCAGAGGATCTGAGGTCAGTTCCCAGATCATACATGACAGCCCATCTGGAACTCCAGTTTCAGAGGATCCTTTTCTTTTTTGTCGCCTCTGAGGGCACGAGGCATGCAGGTTGTTCACATACACACAGGCAACCAAAATACTCAATACACATAAAATAAGAAATCTGTAAAAGAGTTGAAGTCCGAAGCCATTCATCCCACAAAATATATTCCATCATCATACCTTAGCATTTTTCCATGGTTCATCACATTTTTATTAGGAAAAAAGCAAAAATCCTGTACTTCTGTAGTCTTCTTTGCAGACCTACGAACTGAACAAGATTAGAAGACCCACAGAGTCAACTCTAGCTCGGTGGTTAAAGGCTCAGGTCTAGTTGTTTTCATTTAGAGCCCCAGCGCAACAGCGAAAATTCAGACTCCCTACACCATGTAAAAATCCATGAGTGGTGAATTGCAGCTGTAAGTCCAGTATTAGACAAGGCAAAGACAGGCAGGTACCAGGAGCCCACAGGATACTCTAGCCAGTCTACTTGAAACAATGAGCCCCACATTCAGTAAGAAATTGTAATTCACAAATTAGTGATGAGTAGGGTTATCCAAAAATCAACCTCTGGCTACTAAAGGAACATCTCCAGTTAAATACTCTTTCCCTGTAAATGGATAAAGTCCTTGTATGTGAGACTTTGTCATTCTGGTCCACTAGCGTCAATCTCCTGTTTAAGACCTAACTATCTGACTTGGAACAAGTTATCAGAACTGTAGTGAAACCAGGTTGAAAAAAAAGCACCATTTACAGCAAACAAATGGCAAGACGTTCTCTTAACACTGAAGGCCACAGCCTTGTAACAAGCAGCTCACAGCAACCAGAACCCTGCCCTCTCTTTTCACTCTAAGGGAAAAACTCACCACATTGGTCCTGACAGCTGAAGCGTAAGGAAATCCACACCTCCATTGTAATGCTCATAAATTCTCCAGAGGTAAATCCAACATCTGCCCGATATCCTTCTCCAATCAGCTAACAGACTAAGAACTGCATTAAACCAACTATATCTCAGTGGAAATCTTGAGTGGTAACTATAGAAAAACCACTACACAGGGTTGGGGATTTAGCTCAGTGGTAGAGCGCTTGCCTAGCAAACACAAGGCCCTGGGTTCGTCCCCAGCTTGGAAAAAAAGAAAAGAAAAAAAGAAAAGAAAGAAAAACCACTACACACATTTCCTCATTGTTCTCTGAAAAATTGGTAAGGGAATTCATCTGGAATTAAAAGAAAGGCTTAGTGAGTCTCCAGGATCCCAAACCTCATCCTGCTACCTTTCATATGCCAGCATCAAAAAGAAACCCCACTGTCAGGAACATAATACAGTCAGGGTAGAATGTAGGAGACTCTTCACTCAATATGACATACCTAAATATTTTCAACATTGATACTATTTCTTTAAAGTGCTTTCCAAGGCACTGAATTTCTCATTTTTGCCAACACCAAAACCAAAGCATGCATGATCAACTGATATTTCATTTACAACACTGTTAAATTACCAACTCTGTTAAATTATCCTTATCCAGAATGATAAGGATAATTATACCACCAGGAGCAGATATAAAAGGAACCTGAATTTGTTCCAACATATGTTTAGTAGTGGACTGTCTCTTGATACTAATCAGGGACTACCAGGTCCAGTAGGTAGCACCAAGAGACACTAAGTATCATTAATGGGTGAAGCAAAACCCTTACAGACCTGTGTCACCCTAGGATCCCTCATGATTGACAATTTAACAGTGTTGTGAATGAAATATCTCTTGATCTATGATAACAATAGTAAGCTTGTATGAAGTATTATATCTGATAACACATAATGATTAGTAATTATAATTTTTACATCATGAACATATTTTAAACTGGAATACATACAATCCCCCAAAGTTTCATAAATTTCTAAATTGCATAATTCTGGGGTTTTAAAAGCATTTTTGTTCACATTTCAAATGATATCCCCTTCCCTGTTGCCCCTCCACAACCTCCATTTTATCCTACTTCTCCCCTCTTCATGTACCTCTATGTGGGTGCCCCTCCACACACTCATCCACTCTAGCCTCACCACTCTAGCACCACCCTACAATGGGAGATCGACCCTCCACAGGACCAGGGCCTCCCCAGCCATCGCTATCCCATAAGGCCATCCTCTCCTACATATGTGTCTGGAGGCAGGAGCCCCTCCGTGTAGACTCTTTGATAATGGTTTACTCTCTGGATCTCTGGGTTGTCTGGTTAGTGGATATTGTTCTTCCCATGGGGTTGCAATCCTTTTCAGCTCCTTCAGTCCTTCCCCCAGCTCTTCCCTTGGGGTCCCTGCCACTCACTGCATGCAATGGTTGGCTGTGAGGACCTGCATCTGTATTGGTCAGGTGCTGGTAGGAACACCCAGGAGAGAACACTGTTCTCAGGGAGCAGCCATACTGGCCGCCTCTCAGGAAGTGCTTCCTGTCATCAGCAATAGTGTTGGGGTTTGCTGTGTGCAGATGGGATGACCCCTCGGTGGGGATGTCTCTGGGTGGCCTTTCCTTCAGTCTCTGTTCCATTTTTGTCTCTGTCTTTCCTTTAAACAGAAACATTTCTGGGTTTAAAATTTTGAGATGGGAGGGTGACCATATCCCTCAACTGGGGGACTTGTCTACTTGATGTGGGCTTCATAGGTTCTATCTCCCCTTTGCTGGTTATTTCAGCTAATATCATCTTTCCATTTTCATGAGGTCCCATTTATCAGTTCTTGTTCTTAGAGCTTGATCCATTGGAGTTCTGTTTAGGAAATTTCCTCCTTGACAATGAGTTCAAGGCTTCCACTTCCTCTTCTGTTAGATTCAGTCTATCTGGTTTTACATTGAGGTCCTTGATCCACTTGGACTTGAGTTTTATGCTTGGTGAGCAGGACCATTTATTGAAGATGCTGACATTTTTCCATTCTATATTTTTAACTTCTGTGTCAAAGTTCAAGTGTGCATAAATGTGTGGTTTTATTTCTGGGTCTTCAATTCTATTCCATTGATCAGTCTGACTGTCTGTGTACCAATACCATGCAGTTTTTATCCCTATTACTCTGTAGTAGAGCTTTTTTTAAAATCTCATCTGTATTTACCTTTTTAAAGCAGAATGTGATTGGGCACTGTTATTTTCACATTCACAAACCTTGCTGAGTTACAAGACCTAGGGGAACTTAGAGTTTTGTTCTCCGTACTTTGGAAAACAAGCCACTTGGGGAATTCCTCTGTCAAGTCGTTTTAGCTTGTGTTTACTTCTAAGACTAGTACATGCAGAATTAACTACAGAGAATGAAAAATTTTTAAGATGGAACTTAAATCATCTTAATTTGGTCAACTAAGGAATCCAGCTCAACAGCTAAACACTTCAGACCATATAGTTAACATTAACAGTAGGTTACATTACATCTTACAACAAGCGTTCTATCAACCTCTTGAGTCAAAGCTATAGTGTCACAGTATCACATGTGGAAATTTTTATCTTCCCCTTAGTTTTCATGCCATACAGATGTTTTAAATGTCAACAAAAATAAACAAAAATCATGGAAAATACATTATCAGAAGGAATGAAGGTAAGCATCAGACACATAGTTCTGGTGAAGCCTAGTCTACTTCTTCCATGAGTGACGTGTCGTCATCTCCTTCCAGGGGTAGCATTTCTTCAGTTACAGCAGCACTGGTATCATCCACAGTAGGATCATCCTCATCAATACCTAGACCAAGCTTGATCATCCTGTAGATCCTGTTAGCGTGGGTCTGGGGATCTTCCAGACTGAAGCCGGAAGACAGGAGTGCTGTTTCGTACAGTAAGATGACCAGATCTTTCACAGACTTGTCATTCTTGTCAGCCTCTGCCTTTTGCCTTAAGGTTTCAATAATGGAGTGATCAGGGTTTATCTCCAGGTGTTTCTTTGCTGCCATGTAGCCCATTGTTGAGTTGTCTCTGAGGGCTTGAGCTTTCATGATTCTCTCCATGTTTGCTGTCCAGTCATATGTGCTTGTGACAATACAGCATGGGGATGTCACCAATCGGTTTGACACAATCACCTTTTCAACCTTTTTCTCCAAGATATCTTTCACAATTTTGCAGAGGTTCTCGAATTTTGTCTTTTTCTCTTCCTGTTTCTTCTTTTCCTCTTCATCTTCTGGAAGTTCCAGTCCTTCTTTGGTAACTGACACCAAGGTCTTGCCCTCAAATTCCTTCAGCTGTTGCACACAATACTCATCAATGGGCTCAATCATATAGATTACTTCTAAGCCATGCTTTTGGAGACATTCCCCAAAGGCTGAGTTAGCAACCTGGTCCTTGGTCTCACCTGTGATAAAATAGATGCGCTTCTGATTTTCCTTCAGTCTGGTGCAACAGTCCTTCAGAGAAACCATCTCATCCCCAGAAGCAGATGTGTAGTATCTCAACAGCTCTGAAAGCTTCTTCCGATTTTGAGAGTCTCCATGAATTCCAAGCTTTATATTTTTTGAGAGGGTTGGGGATTTAGCTCAGCGGTAGAGCGCTTGCCTAGCAAGTGCAAGGCCCTGGGTTCAGTCCCCAGCTCCGAAAAAAAGAAAAAAAAAAGAAAAAAATATTTTTTGAGAACTACTCATAAAACTTTTTGTAGTTCTCTTTATCTTCAGCAAGTTCAGTAAATAGTTCTAGGCATTTCTTGACCAAATTCTTCCTGATAACTTTCAGAATTTTGCTTTGTTGCAGCATTTCATGGGAAATATTTAGAGGGAGATCCTCAGAATCCACCACCCCTCTCATGAAATTCAGATACTCGGCGATTAACTCCTCACAGTTATCCATGATAAAAACTCTGTGAACATACAACTTGATGTTGTTCCTTTTCTTTCTGTTTTCAAATAGATCAAAAGGAGCGCGTCTTGGGACAAAAAGAAGAGCCCGGAATTCTAACTGTCCTTCAACAGAAAAATGCTTTACTGCCAAATGTTCTTCCCAATCGTTGGTTAAGCTCTTGTAGAACTCTCCGTATTCTTTATTCGTAATGGCATCAGTATATCTGGTCCAAATCGGCTTTGTTTTGTTGAGTTCTTCTTGATCAATGTACTTTTCCTTTATCTTCTTTTTCTTCTTGTCACCATACTTCTTCTCTTCTTCTTCTTCATCAGAACCAACATCTTCTATTTCAGGCTTGTCATCAGACTCCTTTTCTTCTTTTTCTTTCTCTTCCTTTTCTTCAGCCTCATCATCACTGACTTCCTTGTCATGTTCCTTCTCCACAAAGAGAGTAATGGGATAGCCAATAAACTGAGAATGTTTCTTCACAATTTCTTTTATTCTCCTTTCCTCCAAATATTCAGTTTGGTCTTCTTTCAGATGCAAGATAACCTTTGTTCCATGACCCATTGGTTCACCTGTGTCAGTCCTCACAGTGAAGGATCCCCCAGCTCAGGACTCCCAGGCGTACTGCTCATCATCATTATGCTTCATGATGACAGTTACTTTCTCAGCAACCAAATATGCGGAGTAAAAACCAACACCAAACTGGCCAATCATAGAGATATCTGCACCAGCCTGCAGGGCCTCCATGAAGGCTTTGGTGCATGACTTGGAAATAGTGCCAAGGTTATTGATCAAGTCAGCCTTGGTCATTCCAATGCCGTATCCACAATAGTAAGGGTTCAGTCTTGCTTGTTGGGAATGAGATTAATGTGCAACTCCTTCCCCAAGTCCAGTTTATTAGGATCTGTCAAGCTTTCATATCTGATCTTATCCAGAGCATCTGAGGAGTTGGAAATGAGCTCCCTCAGAAAGATCTCTTTTTTCGAGTATAAAGTGTTGATGATCAAGGACATTAACTGGATAATTTCTGCCTGAAAGGCAAAGGTCTCGACCTCCTCCTCCTCCATTGGTCAGTCTTGGGTCTGGGTTTCCTCAGGCATCTTGGCTGAATGAGCACACATGAAACGTGACTAACCGCACCAGGACACTGAAGCAAATATAATAGAACTTGAGGTCAGGAATGGTGATTCCCCCAGCCGTTTACAATTTGCAAATTCATTTGGAATAACAAAAAACCCAGGATAGCAAGAACTATACTCAACAATAAAAGAACTTCTGTGGGAATCACCATCCTTGACTTCAAGCAGTATTACAGAGCAATAGTCATAAAAAATGTATGGTATTGGTACTGAGACAGGCAGATAGATCAGTGGAACAGAATTGAAGACTCAGAAATGAACCCGCACACCTATGGTCACTTGATCTTTGACAATGGAGCTAAAAACCATTCAATGGAAGAAAGATAGCATTTCCAACAAATGGTGTTGGTTCAACTGGAGGTCAGCATGTAGAAGAATGCAAATCAATCCATTCTTATCACCATGTACTAAGGTTAAGTCCAAGTGGATCAAGGAACTCCACATCAAACCAGATACACTCAAACTAATAGAAGAAAAGTGGGGAAGAATCTCAAACACATGGGCACTGGGGAAAATTTCCTGAACAAAACGCCAATGGCTCATGCTCTAAGATCAAGAATCAACAAATGAGATCTCATAAAACTGCAAAGCTTTTGTAAAGCAAAAGATACTGTCATTAGGACAAAAGGATTGGGAAAAGATCTTTACCAATCCTACAACTGATAGAGGGCTAATATCCAAAATATACAAAGAACTCAAGAAGTTAGAATCCATAGAGCCAAATAACCCTATTAAAAATGGAGTACAGAGCTAAACATTCATTCTTAGCTGAGGATTATTGAATGGCCAAAAAGCACCTAAAGAAATGTTCGATATCCTTAGTCATCAGGGAAATGCAAATCAAAACAACCCTGAGATTTCATCTCACACCAGTGAGAATGGCAAAGATAAAAAACTCAGGTGACAGCAGATGCTGGCAAGGATGTGGAGAAAGAGGAACACTCCTCCATTGTTGGTTGGATTGCAGACTGGTACAACCATTCTGGAAATCAGTCTGGAGGTTCCTCAGAAAATTGGACATTGAACTACCTGAGGACCCAGCTATACCTCTCTTGGGCATATACCCAAAAGATACCCCAATGTATAAAAAAGACACATGCTCCACTATGTTCATAGCAGCCTTATTTATAATAGCCAGAAGCTGGAAAGAACCCAGATGCCCTTCAACAGAGGAATGGATTAAAAAATGCAGTATATCTACACAATGGTTACTACTCAGCTATCAAGCCTTCATGAAATTCATAGGCAAATGGAATGAACTAGAAATATCATCCTGAGTGAGGTTACTCAATCACAGAAAAACACACTTGGTATGCACTCACTGATAAATGGATATTAGCCAAAAAGCTCGAATTACTCAAGATGCAATCCACAGACCACAGGCAGCTCAAGAAGAAGGATGACCAAAATGCACATGCTCCCACTCCCACATTTCCACTTGTGGAAAAATATATATCCATAAGAGGGGATATGGAAGCAAATTTTAGAGCAGTGACTCAAGGAATGGCCACTAAGTGCCTGACCCACATGTGGCCCTTATAAATACAGCCACCAAAACTAGATAAGATTGATGAATCTAGAAAATGCATGGTGAAAGGGACAGGATATTGATCTCTCCTGAGAGATACATCCAGAGCATGTCCAATACAAAGATCAATGCTAGCAGCAAACCCTTGTGGGGAATTAGAGGAAGTATTGAAAGAGCTGAAGGAGCTTGAACCCCATAAGAACAACAATGCCAACCAACCAGAGCTTCCAGGGACTAAATCACTACCCAAAGCCTGTACATGGACTGACCCAGGGCTCCAACTGCATATGTAACAGAGAATAGCCTTGTTGGGGGCACAAGGGGAAGGGGAAGCCCTTGGTCCTACCAAAGTTGGCCCCCCGGTGCAGGGGAATATGAGGGAGGCAATAAGGGCGATGGGGGCTTATGAACAGGAAACTGGGAAGGGGAATGACATTTGAAATGTAAGTAAAGAAATATATCAAATAAAAAAGTTTTTAAAAAAGAATTGTTTTTGCTATCCTAGCTTTTTTGCCTTCCCAGATGAATTTGAGAATTTCTCTTCCCATGTCTTTGAAGAATTGTGTTGGGATTTTGATGGGGATTGAATTGAATCTGTAGATTACCTTCAGTAGGATGGCCATTTTTACTATGTTAATTCTGCCAATCCATGAGCATTGGAGATCTCTCCATTTTCTGAGATCCTCTTCGATTTCTTTCTTGAATCCAACTAGTAAAACAAATGTTGGACAGTTCATTTTATTGTCAAACACTGGAATACACTTTCTACCTTGCATATGCTAAAAGTTGGTTCCCCCAGAGGTGTCAGCTCTACTTAGCTCTACACTAATATATGTCTACATCTATGGCAGCAACTGTGAGGTTGATTTCAAGTCTAAAGCAGAGTATCCTATAGGCAATAATAGATAAAATTTGTCTGTTAGGTATTTAGTAGAGAGAGGGCTTGCTAAGTTCCCAAGCTGACCTTGAACTCCTGGGTTCAAGGAATCCCACAGTTTCAGAAGTACTGGAATAATTAGTACAGGCCACAGTACCTTGAAACTTCAACTATAGCTCCCAGTACTAGAGTTAAGTGTCAATGTGGACATCCACACTCTGGGGACGGGTGGCACGAACATACAGAAATGTACCATCTATGCTGCTGACTTACCCCTCTAACTTTCCCTGAGTGTTTTCAACTTACATTAAAAAGGAGAAATTAATGGAGTATCTACACTAGCATTCTAACAACCAGCTGTCTAAGGTTTACAGACTTCCCTATCACACTGTCATCTTCTTACACTCACAGAGACCCATTCCAGGCAGGTCTGGTATTCTCTGTCCATGACGTGCTTCCTTTATGTTCCATATATATGACTTTCTTCATATTCCCTGACAGTAGTGTTATACTTTCTAGAGATCCCATAGCATACCCACCACGTATGTAACAGTTTATGTGACTACTAACCTATAGTTGAGATACACACGTTCTATTCCTTAAAAACACAAAAGCTCACTTTTGTGAAAAATATTCCAAGATTACTGTCTCCAAAAGAACATCAAGTCAAACAGTTGGCCATACTTTTATTTACTGCATATACTATAAACATTAACAATACATGCCTCAATTTTTTTAATTTATTTAATCTGAGACTTGAAGTACTTATCATGCAGATCTTTCACTTGTTTGGTTAAAGCTACCCCAAGATATTTTATATTATCTGTGACTAGAGTGGAGGGAGTTGTTTCCCTAATTTCTTTCTCATCCTCTTTATCATTTGTATAAATGAAGGCTACTGATTTACTTGAGTTAATTGTATATCTGGCCACTTTGCTGAAGTTGTTTATCAACTGAAGAAGTTCTCGGGTAGAATTTTTGGGGTCACTTATGTATACTAGCATGTCATCTGCAAATATTGAGACCTTTATTTCTTCTTTGCCAATTTGTATCCCTTGATCTCTTTTTGTTGTCTTATTGTTCTAGCTAGCACTTTGAGTACTATACTGAATAGATATGGGGAGACTGGGCATCCTTGTCTTGTCCTTGATTTTAGTGGGATTGCTTCAAGTATCTCTCTATTTAATTTTATATTGGTTTGTAGTAAATTGCTTTTATTGTGTTTAGGTGTGGGCCTTAAATTCTAGATCTCTCCAGTACTTTTAAAATGAAGGGGTGTTGTATTTTTCTCAAATGCTTTTTCTGCATCTAAATAGATGTTCATGTGATTGTTTTTTCCTTTGAGTTTGTTTTTATAGTGGATTACGTTAATGGATTTTTGTATATTGATTAAACCTTGCATCCCTGGAATTAAGCCTACTTGATCATGGTGAATGATGGTTTTAATGTGTTCTTGGATTCAGTTTGCAAGAATTTTATTGAGTATTTTTGCATCGATATTCATAAGCGAGATTGGTCTGAAGTTCTCTTTTTTGGTAGGCCGCTTGTGTGGTTTAGGTACCAGAGTAATTGTGGCCTGACTAGAATGAATTAGGTAGTGCCCCTTCTGTTTCTATTTTATGGAACAGTTTTAGGAATATTGGTATCAGGTCTTCTTTGAAGGTGTGGGAAAATTCTGAACTAAATCCATCTGGCTCTGGGCTTCTTGTTGGCTGGGAGATTTTTCATGACTTCTTCTATTTCTTTATGGGATATGGCCCTGTTTAGAAGGTTTGCCTGGTCTTGATTTAAATTTGGTATATGATATCTGTCTGGAAAACCATCCATTTCATCTAGGTTTTCCGGTTTTGTTGAGTATAGGGTGCTGTAGGATCTGAATGATTTTTTTGAATGTCTTCTTTTTCTGTTGTTATATATCCATTTTTATTTCTGATTTTGTTAATTTGGATACTGTCCCTGCGCACTTTAATTAGTTTGGCAAGGGCGTTATCTATCTTGTTGATTTTTTCAAAGATCCAGCTTTTGTTTTTGCTGATTCTGTGTTGTTCCCTTTGTTTCTTTTTCTTTTCTCTTTATTATGAAATCCAGCTTTATTGACTGCTCAGTTCTCAAAATTGGTTTTAAAAATCCCATCCCTGGCCGGGACAGGTGGGCACTCCTGAGACTGCAGAGCGGAAGAGACCACCAACACTGCCCACCCCTGCCCACATCCCTGGCCCAAGAGGAAACTGTATACGGCCTCTGGGTTCCCTTGGATAAGGGCACAGGAGCAGCAAGTCCGCTGCATCTGAGACACCGCCGGAACCTGAAGGGACCGACCAGATAAACAGTTCTCTGCACCCAAACCCCGTGGGAGGGAGAGCTAAAACTTCAGAGAGGCAGACACGCCTGGGAAACCAGAAGAGACTGCACTCTGCACACATCTCTGACGCCAGAGGAAAACACCAAATGCCATCTGGAACCCTGGTGCACGGAAGCTCCCGGAAAGGGTGGCGCAGATCTTCCTGGTTGCTGCCGCCGCGGAGAGCTCATAAGCAACACCCCATGAGCAAACTTGAGCCTCGGGACCACAGGTAAGACAAACCTTCCTGCTCCAAGCGACCTCCCTGGTGAACTCAAGACACAGGCCCACAGGAACAGCTGAACACCTATAGATAGAAAAAACTACATGCCCAAAAGCAGAACACGCTGTTCCCATAACTGGGTGAAAGAAAACAAGAAAACAGGTCTACAGCACTCCTGACACACAGGCTTATAGGACAGTCGAGCACTGTCAGAAATAGCAGAACCAAGTAACACTAGAGATAATCTGATGGCGAGAGGCAAGCGCAGGAACCCAAGCAACAGAAACCAAGACTACATGGCATCATTGGAGCCCAATTCTCCCACCAAAGCAAACACGGAATATCCAAACACACCAGAAAAGCAAGATCTAGTTTCAAAATCATATTTGATCATGATGCTGAAGGACTTCAAGAAAGACAGGAAAAAATCCCTTAGAGAAACACAGGAAAACATAACTAAACAAGGAGAAGCCTACAGAGAGGAATCACAAAAATCCCTGAAAGAATTCCAGGAAAACATAAATAAACAAGTAGAAGCCTATAGTGAGGAATCACAAAAATCCCTGAAAGAATTCCAGGAAAACACAATCAAACAGTTGAAGGAATTAAAAATGGAAATAGAAGCAATCAAGAAAGAACACATGGAAACAACCCTGGATATAGAAAAGGCAAAAGAAGAGGGAAGCAGCCGTAGATACAAACTTCACCAACAGAATACAAGAGATAGAAGAGAGAATCTCAGGAGCAGAAGATTCCATAGAAATCATCAACTCAACTGTCAAAGATAATGTAAAGCAGAAAAAGCTACTGGTCCAAAATATACAAGAAATCCAGGACCCAATGAGAAGATCAAACCTAAGGATAGGAGGTATAGAAGAGAATGAAGACTCCCAGCTCAAAGGACCAGTAAATATCTTCAACAAAATCATAGAAGAAAACTTCCCTAACCTAAAGAAAGAGATACCCATAGGCATACAAGAAGCCTACAGAACTCCAAATAGATTGGACCAGAAAAGAAACACCTCCCGACACATAATAGTCAAAACACCAAATGCACAAAATAAAGAAAGAATATTAAAAGCAGTAAGGGAAAAAGGTCAAGTAACATATAAAGGCAGACCTATCAGAATCACACCAAACTTTTCGCCAGAGATTATGAAAGCCAGAAGATCCTGGACAGATGTCATAAAGACGCTAAGAAAACACAAATGACAGCCCACGTTACTGTATCCTGCAAAACTCTCAATTAACATAGATGGAGAAACCAAGATATTCCATGACAAAACCAAATTTACACAATATCTTTCTACAAATCCAGCACTACAAAGGATAATAAAGGGTAAAGCCCAACATAAGGAGGCAAGCTACATGCTAGAAAAAGCAAGAAACTAATCATCTTGGCAACAAAACAAAGAGAAGAAAAGCACACAAACATAACCTCACATCCAAATATGAATATAAAAGGAAGCAATAATGACTATTCTTTAATATCTCTCAACATCAATGGTCTCAACTCCCCAATAAAAAGACATAGATTAACAAACTGGATACGCAATGAGGACCCTGCATTCTGCTGCCTACAGGAAACACACCTCAGAGACAAAGACAGACACTACCTCAGAGTGAAAGGCTGGAAAACAACTTTCCAAGCAAATGGTCACAAGAAGAAAGCTGGAGTAGCAATTCTAATATAAAATAAAATCAATTTTCAACTAAAAGTCATCAAAAAAGATAAGGAAGGACACTTCATATTCATCAAAGGAAAAATCCACCAAGATAAACTCTCAATCCTAAATATCTATGCCCCAAATACAAGGGCACCTAAAAGAAACCTTACTAAAGCTCAAAACACACATTGCACCTCACACAATAATAGTAGGAGATTTCAACACCCCACTCTCATCAATGGACAGATCATGGAAACAGAAATTAAACAGAGACATAGACAGACTAAGAGAAGTCATGAACCAAATGGACTTAACAGATATTTATAGAACATTCTATGCTAAAACAAAAGGATATACATTCTTCTCAGCTCCTCATGGTACTTTCTCCAAAATTGACCATATAATTGGTCAAAAAACAGGCCTCAACAGGTACAGAAAGATAGAAATAATCCCATGCGTGCTATCAGACCACCACGGCCTAAAGCTGGTATTCAATAACAATAAGGGAAGAACGCCCACATAGACGTGGAAGTTGAACAATGCTCTACTCAATGATAACCTGGTCAAGGAAGAAATAAAGAAAGAAAATAAAGACTTCTTAGAATTTAATGAAAATGAATGTACAACATACCCAAACTTATGGGACACAATGAAAGCTGTGCTAAGAGGAAAACCCATAGCCCTGAGTGCCTGCAGAAAGAAACAGGAGAGAGCATTTGTCAGCAGCTTGACAGCACACCTAAAAGCTCTAGAACAAAAAGAAGCAAATACACCCAAGAGGAGTAGAAGACAGGAAATAACCAAACTCAGAGCTTAAATCAGCCAAGTAGAAACAAAAACGACCATAGAAAGAATCAACAGAACCAAAAGTTGGTTCTTTGAGAAAATCAACAAGATAGATAAACCCTTAGCCAGGCTAACGAGAGGACAGAGAGAGTGTGTCCAAAGTAACAAAATCAGAAATGAAAAGGGAGACATAACTACAGATTCAGAGGAAATTCAAAAAATCATCAGATCTTACTATAAAAGCCTATATTCAACAAAACTTGAAAATCTGCAGGAAATGGACAATTTCCTAGACAGATACCAGGTACCGAAGTTAAATCAGGAACAGATAAACCAGCTAAACAACCCCATAACTCCTAAGGAAATAAAAGCAGTCATTAAAGGTCTCCCAACCAAAAAGAGCCCAGGTCCAGATGGGTTTAGTGCAGAATTCTATCAGATCTTCATCGAAGACCTCATACCAATACTATCCAAACTATTCCACAAAATTGAAACAGATGGAGCACTACCGAACTCCTTCTATGAAGCCACAATTACTCTTATACCTAAACCACACAAAGACCCAACAAAGAAAGAGAACTTCAGACAAATTTCCCTTATGAATATCGACGCAAAAATACTCAATAAAATTCTGGCAAACCGAATCCAAGAGCACATCAAAACAATCATCCACCATGATCAAGTAGGCTTCATCCCAGGCATGCAGGGATGGCTTAATATGCGGAAAACCATCAACATGATCCATTCTATAAACAAACTGAAAGAACAAAACCACATGATCATTTCATTAGATGCTGAGAAAGCATTTGACAAAATTCAACACCCCTTCATGATAAAAGTCTTGGAAAGAATAGGAATTCAAGGTCCATACCTAAACATAGTAAAAGCTATATACAGCAAACCAGTTGCTAACATTAAACTAAATGGAGAGAAACTTGAAGCTATCCCACTAAAATCAGGGACTAAACAAGACTGCCCACTCTCTCCCTACTTATTCAATATAGTTCTTGAAGTTCTAGCCAGAACAATCAGACAACAAAAGGAAATCAAGGGGATACAGATAGGAAAAGAAGAAGTCAAAATATCACTATTTGCAGATGATATGATAGTATATTTAAGTGATCCCAAAAGTTCCACCAGAGAACTACTATAGCTGATAAACAACTTCAGCAAAGTGGCTGGGTATAAAATTAACTCAAGGGTGTAGCTTGCCTCCTTATGTTGGGCTTTACCATTTATTATCCTTTGTAGTGCTGGATTTGTAGAAAGATATTGTGTAAATTTGGTTTTGTCATGGAATATCTTGTTTTCTCCATCTATGTTAATTGAGAGTTTTGCAGGATACAGTAACCTGGGCTGACAGTTGTGTTCTCTTAGGGTCTGTATGACATCTGTCCAGGATCTTCTGGCTTTCATAGTCTCTGGCGAAAAGTCTGGTGTGATTCTGATAGGTCTGCCTTCATATGTTACTTGACCTTTTTCCCTTACTGCTTTTAATATTCTTTCTTTATTTTGTGCATTTGGTGCTTTGACTATTATGTGTCGGGAGGTGTTTCTTTTCTAGTCCAATCTATTTGGAGTTCTGTAGGCTTCTTGTATGCCTATGGGTATCTCTTTCTTTAGGTTAGGGAACCTCACACCAGTGAGAATGGCTAAGATAAAAAACTCAGGGGAGAGCAAATGCTGGCGAGGATGTGGAGAAAGAGGAACACTCCTCCATTGTTGGTGGGATTGCAGACTGGTACAACCATTCTGGAAATCAGTCTGGAGGTTCCTCAGAAATTTGGACATTGAACTGCCTGAGGATCCAGCTATACCTCTCTTGGGCATATACCCACAAGATGCCCCAACATATAAAAAAGACACGTGCTCCACTATGTTCATCGCAGCCTTATTTATAATAGCCAGAAGCTGGAAAGAACCCAGATGCCCTTCAACAGAGGAATGGATACAGAAAATCTACACAATGGAATACATCTACACAATGGAATATTACTCAGCTATCAAAAACAATGACTTTATAAAATTCATAGACAAATGGTTGGAACTGGAAAATATCATCCTGAGTGAGCTAACCCAATCACAGAGAAACACACATGGTATGCACTCATTGATAAGTGGCTATTAGCCCAAATGCTTGAATTACCCTAGATGCCTAGAACACATGAAACTCAAGATGGATGATCAACATGTGAATGCTTCACTACTTCTTTAAAAGGGGAACAAGAATACCCTTGGCAAGGAATAGAGAGGCAAAGATTAAAACAGACAAAGAAGGAACACCCATTCAGAGTCTGCCCCACATGTGGCCCATACATATACAGCCATCCAATTAGACAAGATGGATGAAGCAAAGAAGTGCAGGCAGACAGGAACCGCATGTAGATCTCTCCTGAGAGACACAGCAGAATACAACAAATACAGAGGCGAATGCCAGCAGCAAACCACTGAAATGAGAACAGGACCCCCGTTGAAGGAATCAGAGAAAGAACTGGAAGAGCTTGAAGGGGCTCGTGACCCCATATGAACAACAATGCCAAGCAACCAGAGCTTCCAGGGACTAAGCCACTACCTAAAGACTATACATGGACTGACCCTGGACTCTGACCTCATAGGTAGCATTGAATATCCTAGTAAGATGATCAGTGTAAGGGGAGGCCCTGGGTCCTGCTAAGACTGAACGTGATTGTTGGGGTGAGGGCGGCAATGGGTGGAGGATGGGGAGGGGAACACCCATAAAGAAGGGGAGGGGGAGGTATTAGGGGGATGTTGGCCCGGAAACTGGGAAAGGGAATAACACTCGAAATGTAAATAAGAAATACTCAAGTTAAAAAAAATAAATAAATAAATAAAAGGAAAAAAATTTCCTCAAATAAATCAGTAGCCTTCCTCTACACAAAAGAGAAACAAGCCGAGAAAGAAATTAGGGAAACGACACCCTTCATAATTGATCCAAATAATATAAAGTACCGCGGTGTGACTTTAACCAAGCAAGTAAATGATCTGTACAATAAGAACTTCAAGACTCTGAAGAAAGAAATTGAAGAAGACCTCAGAAGATGGAAAGATCTCCCATGCTCATGGATTGGCAGGATTAATATAGTAAAAATGGCCATTTTACCAAAAGCAATCTACAGATTCAATGCAATCCCCATCAAAATACCAATACAGTTCTTCAAAGAGTTAGACAGAACAATTTACAAATTCATCTGGAATAACAAAAAACCCAGGATAGCTAAAACTATTCTCAACAATAAAACAACTTCTGGGGGAATCACTATCCCTGAACTCAAGCAGTATTACAGAGCAATAGTGATAAAAACTGCATGGTATTGGTACAGAGACAGACAGATAGACCAATGGAACAGAATTGAAGACCCAGAAATGAACCCACACACCTATGGGCACTTGATTTTTAACAAAGGAACTAAAACCATCCAATGGAAAAAAGATAGCATTTTCAGCAAATGGTGCTGGTTCAACTGGAGGTCAAAATGTAGAAGAATGCAGATCGATCCATGCTTATCACCCTGTACAAAGCTTAAGTCCAAGTGGATCAAGGACCTCCACATCAAACCAGATACACTCAAACTAACAGAAGAAAAACTAGGGCAGCATCTCGAACACATGGGCACTGGAAAAAATTTCCTGAAAAAAACACCAATGGCTTATGCTCTAAGATCAAGAATCGACAAATGGGATGTCATAAAACTGCAAAGCTTCTGTAAGGCAAAGGACACTGTGGTTAGGACAAAACGCCAACCAACAGATTGGGAAAAGATCTTTACCAATCCTACAACTGATAGAGGGCTTATATCCAAAATATACAAAGAACTCAAGAAGTTAGACCGCAGGGAGACAAATAACTCTATTAAAAAATGGGGTTCAGAACTAAACAAAGAATTCACAGCTGAGGAATGTCGAATGGCTGAGAAACACCTAAAGAAATGTTCAACATCTTTAGTCATAAGGGAAATGCAAATCAAAACAACCCTGAGATTTCACCTCACACCAGTGAGAATGGCTAAGATCAAAAACTCAGGTGACAACAAATGCTGGTGAGGATGTGGAGAAAGAGGAACAGTCCTCCATTGTTGGTGGGATTGCAGACTGGTACAACCATTCTGGAAATCAGTCTGGAGGTTCCTCAGAAATTTGGACATTGAACTGCCTGAGGATCCAGCTATACCTCTCTTGGGCATATACCCACAAGATGCCCCAACATATAAAAAAGACACGTGCTCCACTATGTTCATCGCAGCCTTATTTATAATAGCCAGAAGCTGGAAAGAACCCAGATGCCCTTCAACAGAGGAATGGATACAGAAAATGTGGTACATCTACACAATGGAATATTACTCAGCTATCAAAAACAATGACTTTATAAAATTCATAGACAAATGGTTGGAACTGGAAAATATCATCCTGAGTGAGCTAACCCAATCACAGAGAAACACACATGGTATGCACTCATTGATAAGTGGCTATTAGCCCAAATGCTTGAATTACCCTAGATGCCTAGAACACATGAAACTCAAGATGGATGATCAAAATGTGAATGCTTCACTACTTCTTTAAAAGGGGAACAAGAATACCCTTGGCAGGGAATAGAGAGGCAAAGATTAAAACAGACACAGAAGGAAACCCATTCAGAGCCTGCCCCACATGTGGCCCACACATATACAGCCACCCAATTAGACAAGATGGATGAAGCAAAGAAGTGCAGGCTGACAGGAGCCAGATGTAGATCTCTCCTGAGAGACACAGCCAGAATACAGCAAATACAGAGGCGAATGCCAGCAGCAAACCACTGAAATGAGAACAGGACCCCCGTTGAAGGAATCAGAGAAAGAACTGGAAGAGCTTGAACGGGCTCGAGACCCCTTATGAACAACAATGCCAAGCAACCAAGCTTCCAGGGACTAAGCCACTACCTAAAGACTATACATGGACTGACCCTGGACTCTGACCTCATAGGTAGAAATGAATATCCTAGTAAGATCACCAGTGGAAGGGGAAGCTCTTGGTCCTGCTAAGACTGAACCCCCAGTGAACGTGATTGTTGGGGGGAGGGCGGCAATGGGGGGAGGATGGGGAGGGGAACACCCATAAAGAAGGGGAGAGGGAGGGATTAGGGGGATGTTTGCCCGGAAACCGGGAAAGGGAATAACACTCGAAATGTAAATAAGAAATACTCAAGTTAATAAACAAAATAAATAAATAAAAAAATCCCATCCCTATGCTACCCTCCCTCGAAATAGGTCCTGCCTAAGCAACATGTCCAATAAACTGTCCTATTAAAATCCAGAAAACAGGGCACTCCCAAAGGGCACACTACACAGGTTATGTGGTGGGCAATCTTGGCTGTCAACTTGACCGCACCATCTAGAAATCACTGAAACCCAACCAGCAGGGCACACCTGTGAGAGAAATCTTGATTATCTGAGGTAGGAGGAGCCACCCAAAATCTGGGAAACACACACACTGGTGGCAGTGTATATAAAAGTTCACGGAAAAAGGAAGCTTCGGCTTTTTGCCTGTTTGCCCTCACTCTCACTGCCTGGTCCATCTATTCTGCTGCTGAGGCATTTCTTCCCTGCTTCTTCAGCTTTCCAGCACAGACAAACTACCCAAAGCTCTCTAGGATTCCCGGGACTCCAGCATCAGATGAGCACTGCTGAGATATCCAGTCTCAACACCTACTGATCCTTGGCCTTTCTGTCAGGAGACAGCAGTGTAGTTAGAATGACAACCCAGACCACGGTCTGTCAGCCACTCTGATGAAATCCCATGTACACACA
Organism: Rattus norvegicus; assembly: GCF_021556685.1. Classification (NCBI taxonomy): domain Eukaryota; kingdom Metazoa; phylum Chordata; class Mammalia; order Rodentia; family Muridae; genus Rattus; species Rattus norvegicus. Next base: position 151,747,444 of record NC_141537.1, on the reverse strand, counting down.
CACACACACACACACACACACACACACACAGAGAGAGAGAGAGAGAGAGAGAGAGAGAGAGAGAGAGAGAGAGAATAATCAGTTTTTTCTTAGACATTCTACCAGTTCTGTTCCTTTGGAGAACCCTAAAACAACAGATCATGACCTGTACCTGTAAAGTCCTTATTAGTTAGCTGTCTAACATGAAATATACCAAAACAAAATCCAGGAAGTGGGGCTGGGGATGGAGATAAGTGGTGGGGCACTTGCTTACCACAAGTAAGGCTAGTTCAAATCTCCTGTACCACAAAGAGGGTTAATGTATGCAGAGCCTAACCAAAGGGGATTTTTTTTGCTTTGTTTTATTTTTGTTTTTGTTATTTTTTTTCTTGAAATTTATACCATTTACAAACATTTAGGGTGCCCACAAAGTCCAAAAGACAACATTGAACTATGCAAAAGGAAGGTTTGTGCCCAGCCAGCTCTCCCCTTCATGTCCTCTCAGGAGTGATTAGGAAGCCCAGGCCTCCTCTCCCTGTGAGGTCCAGTCATTGGGAAGCACAAATAGTCCGCCCGGCCTCTTCTTTCCTCTTGTGTTGTGCCCTCTCAAGAGTCACTGGGAAGCCCAAATAGCTTCACAGTTCCAGTCTCCTGACTGCTGTCATACTTGCCATTTTTGTCATCACAGGCAAAAGCCAGCAGAGGCCTCTTGGGGTGCCAAGCCACAGAGAAAGTCAGGGACTCACACTGCACCTCCCGCAGCTTGTCTCCAGTCTCTACTTCAGCTATGTCAATGATGTGATCCTCCGAAGCCAATGCTTATGTCTTTTTATAGGTGAGTTCAGTCCATTAATATTGAAAGATATTAAAAATGTTGGTTTCTGTTGTATTTGCTTGTGTAAGTAGCTTCATGTGCTCGTGGTTTTCCCCTTTTGCTTTGTTGTGAGGTGCTTAATATCTTGTCTTTGCTATAGGTATTCTCCTTGTATTGGAGTTTTCCTTCTAGGATCCTCTGTAGGGCTGGATTTGTAGATAGCTACTGTTTGAATTTGTGTTTGTCCTGAATATATCGGGTTCCCTATCTATTTTGATTGGGAGTTTTGCTGAGTATATTAGCCTGGAATGGCATTTGTGTTCTCTTAGGTTCTGTATGACCTCTGACCCGGTCCTTCTGGCTTTCATAGTTTCTGTTGAGAAGTCTGGTGTAATTCTGATAGGTCTCCCTTTGTATGTTACTTGGTCCTTTTCCCTTGCAGCTTTAAACATTCTGTCTTTGTTCTGCGCATTTAGTGTTTTGACTATTATGTGATGAGAGGATTTTCTGTTCTGGTGCCATTTGTTTGGTGTTCTGTAATCTTCTTTTATGTTTATGGGCATCTCTTTCTTTAGGTTGGGGAAGTTTTCTTCTATGATTTTGTTGAAGACATTTTCAGGTCCTTTGAGCTGGGAATCTTCATTCTCCTCTTCTCCAATTATTCTTAGATTTGGTCTTTTCATTTTGTCCTGAATTTTCTGGATGTTTTAGGTTAGTTTTTTTTATGTTTTGAATTTTCTTTGACTATTGTGTCAACCTCTTCTACTGTATCTTCTACACCTAGATTCTCTCTTTTATCCCTTGCATTATGTTGGTGATTCCTACATCTGTAATTCCTATCCTCTTTCCCAGGTTTTCCATTTCCTCATTTGCTTCCATTTTTTTTCTTTATTGTTTCTACTTCCACTTTTAGGTCTTGGACTGCTTTACACAATTTCTACAGCTGTTTGATTGTGTTTTTCTGTATTACTTTCAGAGGTTTATTTATTTCCTTTTTAAGGGCTTCTACCTGTTTACCTTTGTTTTCCTGTATTTCTTTCAGTGAGTCCTTAAAGGACTCTACTATCTTCATGAGATAAGAGTTTAAGTCGGCTATGTGATTTTCAGGTGTGTTGATGTATTCAGGGCTCACTCTGGTGGGAGAACTGGGTTCTGATGATGCCCACATATGATGGCTTCTGTTGCTTATGGTCTTGTGCTTGTCTCTTGTGGTTATCCCTAGTGTTTGCTGGTATGAGTTGACTCTGTCTAGAGTCTGCCTCTTTCGTCCCAGGGTGGCAACATGTCTCCTGGCTGTAGCAGACCTCCTGTGATGCCTTCCAACTGGAGGGTATTCAGAGGGGCAGGGAAGCTGCTAATTTGTTGCCCTGGATGCATTACATCTCCTGGGAGGCCTTCAGACTGTTGGGTCCTCAGAGCAGCAGTCGCACTGTTGTCTGGTGTGAGGTTGTCTTTTTTTTTGTGTGTGTGTGTGGTGGTGGTGGGGTTAATGAACTGTGGTTTCTGTTTCCTTGAGTGTAGCTACACTCCAGGGAGGCTTTGAGTCTTTTGAATCAGTTGCCCTGCATACCACACAGCCCCTGGGAGGTCTTCAGACTGTGGTATGAATTTCTCAGTTGCCCTATGTACAGAAGAATTCCTGGATTGCCATCAAGCTGTGGTGTTCTGAGTGCAGCAGATCCCCTGGGATGCCTCAGGATGTGGTATCAAAGGTTTTGAGGGTAGTGGTTCTTCTGATAGGCTTCAATATGTGACTTCAAATGTTCTGAGTGCAACAGATCCTCTGGTATGCCTCAGGATATAGCTTCTTTGAGAAAGCAGTCTAGCTACCAGTCTGCCCCAGCAGAAAGGATCAGGCAGAAAGGGATTGGTATTAGAGGATGGGGTTTGGGGACATGATGGGTCTCTGAGTCCACTGGCTCCCAGAGTGTTGAGTGCAGTGGATCCTCTGGTATATCTCAGGATATAACCTCTTCCAGTGAGCAGACTAGGTACCAGTCTGCTGAGCAGAAAGGACCAGGCAGAAGGACAACATGTACACATTTTATTATTATACGGGAACTCTAAATAGCGCCTAAGACCAAGTCATTTTTATTGGATATTTAATATATTCCTATTTCAAATGTCATCCCCTTTCCTGGTTTCCCCTCCAGAAATCTTCTATCCCATCCTTCATGCCCTGCTCTGTGAGGGTGCTCTTCCACCTAACACACCCACTCCAGCCTCACCACTCTCACATCCCCCTACAATGGGGCATCAAGTCTCCAAAGGATCAAGGGCATCTCCTATCACCCACAGTTGTGTGTTCTTAATTCTTGTTTCAGTGATTTCAGTTTTCCTGCACTTAAAATCTATCATTTTGTACACACACACACACACGGAGAGAGAGAGAGAGAGAGAGAGAGAGAGAGAGAGAGAGAGAGAGAGAGAGAGAGAGAGAGAGAGATATTTCATTATGAAACTGCATTGTTCGGATTGGGTCATTTTTTATTAGTCTACTTGGAGTGCTAGTATTTCATACCATTAGCTTTTTTGAAATTTGGCAATTATGGATTTAAAACTGTGTCTATGTTCTTAAAATTTAAGACATAATCATCTCATATAATAAAAGCCTCTTTTTCTAAAGTAAGTCTTAATGTACTTACATTTTGTCATTATGGTAAAGCTGGAATTACCCCTGTGGCCTCAATGACTGTTTCAGTTTGTCCTTTCTATAATATAAGGGTGTGATGCTTAGTTTTTGTTGCTATGATAAACACTAAGACCAAAACCAACTTCAGGAGTAAAAGGTTTAGTTGACTTCCAGTTCATTAAGGGAAGTCAGGGAAGGATCCCAAGGCAAGAGCTTGAAGTAGAAATGGCAGAAGACTGTGGCTTGCTGACAGACTCCTATGCTCACAGTCAGCTGCCTTTCCCATACAGTCAAAGTTCACCAGCCCGAGCAAAAGGATAGCACTACTCTTGTCTGCTGGGCCCTCCCATGTCTGTCAACACTGAAGAAAATGCCCCACAGACATATGCACAGGCATCTGATGGAGACCATTCTCCTACTGAAGTTCAATAAAAAAAAATTCACCAGGACACGGGTGTTTCCTGTGTTGCTGTCTAGTCAGCTTGTCTCATGACACATGACTGATTAATAGATTGATTTTGCCTCAGTGCTAAGATGCAGACCTGACCTCGTCCATGAATTCATCTTAAGAAGTGTTATTATTACAGTTAGATGATTTCTTTCACCTCTGAGGTAATTTCTTCCATTATTTGCATTTTACCTGCACGGTAACCAACCTACAACTTTAGTCAGCTTAACAATCCATCGTTCCTAGGGCCTTTTGTTGGTCCTTCAGTTTTAGGGTTCAGACTGAATTCAGCCTGGTAAATGAAAGATAGCAATAGGGACATTTTGTTTCAAGGCTTTACATCTTAGTGAAAACTAGAGGTGTGATGGTGTCTGTTTGAATGCAAATAGGCTTCATGGGGAACTTGTATAGTAAGTGGTAAAAAGTAATTTATATTAATATGACAGTTATTATTTATGGGCCATTCATATTTTAGTATGATGATCACATAAATCTGGCATCAAATAATACTTCTTAGTATTCATTAGTTCAATTATCCATTCCAAACACTACCCTCAAGATTCTCTTTGATCCTCCAGAGGATACGTGAAGTCAGACCAAAAACACACATCAAATCAGGCATAGATAATTTGAGACAATTTGTTCAAACTGTAACTTCTGTGTAATATATTTGAGGCTGTGGTCTTAATTGCCACCAAAGCAGATATAGGAAGAATTTTCATCACAAGATTATTAACGCCTCACAATAGAATTACAGGATATGTCATTCGGTTTTATAATGACAAAAGAGTAGAATTTGATGTGATAAAATACCTGGTGACTTATATACAAAATTTAAATGAAATATGTCAGCCATTTTTGTAATAACAAAAAAGCAGAATTTGATGAGATAAAATACCTGGTGATTTATCCAGAAAATTTAAATGAAATTGGTTTTAGACTAAGTCAAAGGGAAGGTACATTGCTCCTCTGATACCTGTGTATTTGAACCCTGGACAGAGCATCCCTCAGAGCCTGGTGGACTTGTTTGTTGTGCAGGGTGTAGATGACAGGGTTCAGAAGGGGTGTCACTACTGTGTTCACAAGAGCAGCCTCTCTGTTGCTGTCCACTCTGCTTCTCTGCTTTGGCTTCAGGTATATAAATGCACAGCTGCCATACATTAGAGAGAGGACAATGAGATGAGAGGAACAGGTGGAAAAAGCTCTCTGTCGCTCCCTGGCTGAAGGGAGTCTCACTATGGTGACTACTATATTGCTGTATGCAAAGATAGCAATCAGAAAGGAAGTAAAAACCACGATTAAAGCTAGGTTAAAAAACAGCATCTCAATAGACCTGGTTTCTGAACAGGAGAGATTTGCCAGTGGTCCAAAATCACAGAAAAAGTGAGGAATAATGTTTGGACCACAGTAAAATGTCTTGGAAAGCATCACAACTGGACTGGACATGAATAGGAATCCCAAAACTAAAGAGACAGTAACGAGAAGGAAGCACATCCTTGGGCTCATGATGGTTGGATAATGTAGAGGTTTGCAGATGGCCAGATAGCGGTCCAGGGATAACACAGCCATAAGGAAAAAAACTGTTGCACCAAGGAAAAAAAAGACAAATGCCTGTGAGAAGCAGGCCCCAAAGGGAATCTTTTGCCTCCCTAACAGAAGAATGGTGAGGAGCTGGGGGATAGCAGTAGTTATAAAACAACACTCCACAAAGGAGAACGAGCTGAGGAAGAAGTACATGGGCGTCTGCAGTCGGTGGTCCACACAGGTGATGGTAATTATGAGCATGTTGCCCATGAGGGAAGCCAAGTAGGCCAGCAAGTGCAGTAGGAAGAAGAGGATCCTCAGGTGCTCGGCCACAGGGAACCCCTCAAGGATGAACTCCTGGACCAAAGTCCCATTCCTTGTCTCCTCAGCCATCAGCCATTCCATTTCTTCACTCTGGCACTGAGGGTCTTTGCAGAACCAGAACTGAGGGTGGAGAACTGTGTGTTCCTTAAACTGTAAATGACATGGGAAGTCAGTCACACTTGATGAACAAGGCATCCAATGTATCACTTTGCTCATTGTGAAGGAAAAATAACTGATTATTACTATGACTGCCTTTATATTACCTGTACCCTAAGATGCTGTCTACAGAAGAAATGCTTGTGCCACGCACCTGGGTTATTGATAAAGTCACTCACCAGTGCTGGTCACTTTCCCATGTGGTTGGGTGGGTTATCTACTTAGTCATGGGACATGTTTCTAGTAAAAGCATATTCCTGTCACACAGGTCCAGATAAATACTTCAAAGGAAAACTACAACTTAAAAATCAACCTGAATCTGGGAGTGTAGGTGAGGGGTAGTGCACCTATCTAACAAGTGTGATATTATGGTTTTAATTCCCATGACACACAATGAAAGATAACAAAACAAGCCAAACAAACCAAGATTTCACTCACAGGAACAAGACAGGTGGATCAGCAGTTATGGGCATCAGTTATTCATGCAGAGGATCTGAGGTCATTTCTCAGATTATACACGGCAGCTCATCATGTAACTCCAGTGTCAGAGAATCCTTTTTTTTTTTTTTGTCATTTCTAAGGGCATGTAAGTTGTACACATGCACACAGGCAACGAAAATACTCAATACACATAAAATAAGAAATCTCCAAAAGACTTTAAGTCAGAAGTCATTCACCCCACAAAATATATTCCTTCATCATCCCTTAGCATTTTTGCAAGTTTCATAACACCTTTATTAGCAATAAATAAATAAATAAATCCTGTACTGTTGTAGTGTTGTTTGCAGTACTGTGAAGTGAAGAAGATTAGAAGACCCACACAGTTAACTCTAGCAAGGTGGTTAAAGGCTCAGGTCTAGTTGCTTTCATCTAGAGCCCCAGACAAACAGCAAAAATTCAGACTCCCAGCCCCATGTACAAAGCCAGGAGTGGTGAAGTGCAGCTGTAAACCCAGCATTGGACAAGGCAAAGCCAGGCAGTTTCCGGGAGCCCACAGGACACACTAGCCAGTCTACTTGAAACAGTGAGCCCCACATTCAGGAGGAGACTAACTCACAAAATAGTGATGACTGAGGGTATCCAAAATCAACCTCTGGCTACTACAGAAACATCTGCAGTTAAATACTCTTTCCCTGTAAACGGATAAAGTCCTTGTATGTGAGACTTTGTCTTTCTGGTCTACCAGCATTTGTCTCCTGTCGAAGACCTAGATATCTGACTTAGAACAACCAAATGCTCTCAATCTTCTTATCAGAACTGTAGTGAAACCAGGTTGAAGAAAAACATCACTGCCATAAACAAATAACAAGATGCTCTCTCCACACTGAGGCCACACCCTTGCCACAAGCAGATCACAGCAACCAGAGCTCTGCCCACTGCTCTTTTCACTCTAAGGAAAAAATGTCAACACATTGGTCCTGACACCTCAAGTGTAAATAAATCCACACCTCCATTCTAATGCTCATAATTTTTCCAGAAATAAATCCAACATCTGCCAGATATTCTTTTCCAATCAGCTAACAGACTAAGAACTGCATTAAACCAAGCATATCTCGGTGCAAATCTTGAGTGCTAATTATGGAAAAACCACTACACATTTCCTCATTGTTCTCTGAAAAATTGGAAAGGGAATTCATCTGGAATTAAAAGAAAGGCTTAAATGAATATCCTAGTAAGAGCACCAGTGGAAGGGGAAGCCCTGGGTCCTGCTAAGACTGAACCCCCAGTGAACTAGACTGTTGGGGGGAGGGTGGTAATGGGGGGAGGGTTGGGAGGGGAACACCCATAAGGAAGGGGAGGGGGGAGGGGGATGTTTGCCCGGAAACCGGGAAAGGGAATAACACTCGAAATGTATATAAGAAATACTCAAGTTAATAAAAAAAAAATTCAAGATCAAAAAAAAAAAAAGATAAATTCTGGAAAAAAAAAAAAGAAAGGCTTAGTGAATCTCCAGGATCCCAAACCCCATCCTGCTACCTTTCATATGCCAGCATCAAAAAGAAACTCCACTGTCAGGAATATAATACAGCCAAGGTAGAATGTAGGAGACTCTTCACTCAATATGACATAGCTAGATATTTTCGACATTGATACTATTTCTTTAAAGAGCTTTCCAAGGCACTGAATTTCTCATTCGTGCCACCACCTAAACAAGAGCATGCACACTTCCACACTAATAAGGATACTGACACCACCGGGAGCAGAAATAAAAGGGAACTGAATTTGTTCCAACATATGTTTAGTAGTGGACTGTCTCTTGATACTAATCAGGGACTACCAAGTCCAGTAGGAATCACCAAGAGACACTAAGTATAATTAGTGGCTGGAACAAAGCCCTCACAGACCTGTGTCATCCTAGGATCCCTCATGATTGGTAATTTAACTGTGTTGTGAATGAAATATCACTTGATCAATGATAACAATAGTAAGCTTGTATGAAGTATTATTATATCAGATAACACATAATGATTAGTAATTATAATTGTTGCCTTATTTCATTGTACACAAAAATATGAGCTTCCAAGTGTCATCATGAGAATATTTTAAACTGGAGTATGTATAATCCCCAAAGTTTCATAAATTTCTAAATTGCATAGTATTGGGGTTTTAAAAGCATTTTTTGTTTACATTTCAAATTATATCCCCTTCCATGTTACCCCTCCACAACCCCCACTTCATGCTACTTCTCCCCTCTTCACTTACCCCTATGTGGGTGCTCTACCATGCACCCTCTCAGTCCAGCCTCACCACTCTAGCATCACCCTACAATGGGGCATCAGCCCTCTACAGGACCAGGACCTCCCCACCCATTGATATCCCATAAGCCCATCCTCTCCTACATATGTTTCTGGAGGCAGGAGCCCCTCCATGTAGACTCTTTGATTAATGGTTTACTCTCTGGGATCTTTGGGTTGTCTGGTTAGTTGATAATGTTCTTCCCATGGGGTCGCAATCCTTTTCAGCTCCTTCAGTCCCTCCCCTAGCTCTTCCATTGGGGTCCCTGCCACTCAGTGCAATGGTTGGCTGTGAGGACCTGCATCTGTTTTTGTCAGTTGCTGGTAGAACCTCTCAGGGAACAGCCATGTGGAGTTCCTCTCAGGAAGTGCGTCTTGTCATCAGCAATAGTGAAGTGGTTTGCTGTCTGCAGACAGGATAATCCCTAGGTGGGAATGTCTCTGGATGGCGTTTCCTTCAGACTCTGTTCCATATTTTGTCTCTGTCTTTCCTTTATACAGGAACATTTCTGGGTTGAAATTTTTGAGATGGAAGGGTGACCACATTCCTCAACTGGGGGACTTGTCTATCTACTGTAAGTGGTCTCTATAGGTTCTATCTTCCCTTTGTTGGGTATTTCAGCTAATGTCATCCCCTCTAGGTTCTGAGACCCTCTTTCTTTTCTTGGATTCTTGACTGGCTACCCCCAGTTCTGGATCCCCCACTGCTACATCCATTCAATTTCCTGAGCCTCTGAACTTCTATCCTGTCTCTTCCAACATCTGATCCTGCCCCTTTCGTTTCACTCCTACTTTTCCTCTCATGTTGCTCCCTCCATCTATCTCTTGTGATTATTTTGATCCCTGTTCTATGTAGGATTGAAGCATCCACACTTTGATCTTCCTTCTTCTTATGCTCCATGTATTTTATGGTTGTATTATGAATATGCTGAGATTTTGGGTTTATATCCACTCATCAGTTACTACATATCATGTGAATTATTTTGAGTCTGGGTTCCCTCACTCAGGATGATAATTTCTAGTTCCATCCATTTCACTGTGAATTTCATGAAGTCATTGTTTTTAATTGCTGCGTAGTACTCCCATGTGTATATCTACCACACTTGCTGTAGCCATTCTTCTGTTCAGGGACATCTGGGTTATTTTCAGTTTCTATTATAAATAGTGGAAAATGAGTCCTTGTTGTATGTTGAAGTATCTTTTGTGTATATGCCCAGGAGTGGTATAGCTGGGTCTTCAAGTAGAACTATTTCTAATTTTCTCAGTAATCACCACACTGATTTCCAGAGTAGTTGTACCAGCTTGCAGTCCCACCAGTAATGGAGGAGTGTTCCCTTTTTCTAGATTTTCGCAGCATGTGCTGGCACCTGAGGTTTTAATCTTAGCCATTCTGATTGGGGTAAGGTAAAATCACAGGGTCATTTTGATGGGAATTTCACTAGTGACTAAGGATGTTGAACATTTCTAGAAGTGCTTCTCATCCATCTGCAATTCCTCAGTTGAGAACTCTTTGTTTAGCTCTGTTCCCATTTTTTAATAGAGTTATTTGATTCTCTGGCGTCTACCTTCTTAAGTTCTTCAAATATTTTGGATATTAGCCCTGTATTGGATGTAGGGTTGGTAAATAATCTTTTCCCAATTTGTGGTTTGTCGGTTTGTGGCCAGCCTTGCCTTGTCCCTGAATTTAGCAGAATTGCTTCAAGTTTCTCTCCATTCAGTTTGATGTTAACTACTATTCTGCCGTATACAGCTTTTATTATGTTTGCATATGGACTTGACTTCCTGATCTTTCCAATACTTTTAACATGAATGGGTGTTGTATTTTGTTAGAGCCCTTTTCAGTGTCTAATGAGATGATCCTGTGGTGTTTTTCATTGAGTTTGTTTATACAGACGATTATGCTGATGAATTTCTGCATATTGATCCACTCCTGCATGCCTGGGATGAAGCATACTTGACCATGCAGAACGATCACTTTGATGTGGTCTTGGATTCAATTTGCAAGAATTTTATTGAGTATTTTGCATCAATATTCATAAGAGAAATTGGTCTGAAGTTCTTTGTCTTTGTTCTTTCTTTATGTGGTTTAAGAATCAGTATAACTGTGGCTTCATAGAACACATTGGGTAGTGTTCCTACTATTCTATTTTGTAGAACAGTTTAAGAAGAATTGGCCTTCTCTGAAGGTCTGATAGAATTCTTCACTAAAATATCATCTAGACATGGACTTTTTTTTTAAGTTGAGAGAAATCAATGATTGTTTCTAGTTCCTTGGGAGTTATGGGACTGTTTAGATGGTTTATCTGATCTTGATTTAACTTTGGTACCAGGTATCTGTCTAGAATATCATCCTTTCCATCTAAATTTTCCAGTTTTGTTGAGTATAGGGTTTTATAGTGGGATCTGATGATGTTTTGAATTTCTGTAGTTTCTGTAGTTAAGTCTCCCTTTTCATTATTGATTTTCCTAATTTGCATACTCTCTCTGTGTCCTCTGGTTAATCTGGAAGGGTTTTTCCCTTCCAGACTTGTTGTTTTTTGTCCCGCGCTGTCTCTCGCCAGCAAGAATACGCGGGGACACATGAATCCTTGTTGCAGCTAAACGTTTATTGAATCTTAAGGAGAGGCCCCCCGCGCCGGCATGGCGTGGCTTATATACACCCTAGCGCGGCGCATCCACACCTGATTGGTCACTTACCCATGATCTCATAAGGCACGCCCCGGAGTGGGCAGAGACCTGGCATGAAGGCACTCTTGCACATGTGCACACAGTTAACTTCCTGAAAGGAAGTCGGCTGGTGCGGCGGAGACCAGCGCCATCTTGTAATGGCAAAGCTACCTCGGCCTTCCACGTGGGGCACAGTGGAAGCCAGCGCCATCTTGTGGTGGCGAATGTTATTGCGGCCCTCTACATCTCCCCCTTATTATTTTATTAATTAATAACAATAAATTATTGTCTAGGCTGGTCTAGATCCCTGCAGTTACGTCCATCTGCTGTGGCTCCTGTCTTAGGTCGTTCCTCTATGTCACAGCCTTATCCGTCGAAGGGTAACCCTATCGCCACCGGGCCCCGTGTCTTAGATTGGTCTGTGCATGAGGAAAGTTGTCAGTCTCTGGATACCGCAGTGCTGTGTGACAGTAACTGTTAATGACCTAGGGCGAACTCTAAAAAGAGGCCAGCCAGAAGATGCGTTAGTGGGGGAATCATGATCACCCTATTGCGTGCAGTGAGGAAACCTCAGCGATGTAGAAGGGCTGATCAAAGAATCATTGAGTCTCTCTCATCCCAGTGCAATGGATCCCACAGATCCATGGGGTGCAAGAGCAGAGAACTCAGATACCGACTAATTTTTGAAGATAGATAACCAAATTTTAGGGGAGGCCCCTTGTTCAATGGCCACAAGTGCTTGAGTGATAACGGCCTTGTCACGTTTCTGTTGAGATCTGAGTTTGCAAACCAACCATAGCATGAACGCTAATCCACAGCATAGGGCTGCACCAAACAGAGCCACCCCCACCCATTCTTTGAAGTACTAGGAATCCAAATCCAAAGAGGCAGTGTGAGGGCTAGAGGTAGTTTCCGAGGGATCTATCCGGGAGTCATTTCTAGGCGTCAGAATTCTCCGTGTCAGTCGTTCCGGTAGCCAGAATGGGTTGTCTTCTTCCTGCAGGAAAACACAAACACAAATCTTATTAAAATAGGATCCAGGCCTTTCCATAGACCAATCAAAACATCTTTCCATTTTACCATCTCTTTTGGTCTATCAGGTTCTGAATAGTGACGTTCGGCCGCAGTATGGCCTTGGGCATCAAGATTTAAAAAATTAAGGGTGAAGAGTGCCATGGAAACAACTACTCTTGGTACTGAGGGTAGAGCCTCCTCGACTCCCCCTTTTTGTTTAATTAAATAGGATTTGAGTGTGCGATGGGCACGTTCTACAATGTCCTGTCCCTTAACCTGTCCTGTCAACCACATAAGCACCTATACCAGTTTTTGACCCATCTGTATACACTACAACCCCATCAACAAGTGGTTTCTGAGACATTATGTGTGGGAACACAATGGCTTGACTTAAAGCAAATTGTAGGATCGGATGTTTTGGATAATGATTATCAATCTGTCCAGCAAAGGAAGTAACTAACACTGCCCAAGCATTTGAGGTAGCAGCTAATGTTTGAACCTGAATGGCTGTATATGGTACTATCAAGGTTTTGGGTTCTTTCCCAAAATGAGTAATAGCTGCCTTCAACCTGCGGAGTGCAAGCTGAGCAACCGCATCGGGATACCAGTCAATAATCTTAGCAGGAGACACATCGGGATGGATCCATAATAAAGGCCCATCCTGCCACAAGATAGCTGTTGGTAATTGCATAGTTTTGAAAACACACAAATCAAAAGGCTTGGTTTCATCAATGTGCTGCAATTGAGCATCCTGTAAGGCTTTTTCTACAACTTGTAAGGCCTGGTTTGTGGCTGGCGTCAATGCTCTCGGAGAGGAGATATGAGAGTCCCCTTTCAGAATATCAAATAAAGGTTTCAACTCAGCAGAAGAAATCTTTAAAACTGGTCTCAGTCAATTTATATCTCCCAATAATTTTTGGAAATCATTTAAGGTATGTAAATGATCTCTGCAAATCTCTAATTTCTGGGGAACTATTTTTTCAGGATAAATGACCGATCCCAGAAATGAGCCAATTTCTGCAATTTGAACCTTTTCTGTAGCGACTTGTAGTCCCCATTGTCCCAATGTTTTGATTAAGATGGGATATGAGGTCTGTAAGGTTGTTAAATCTCTATCACACATTAAAATATCATCCATGTAATGAGCCAGAAGCAAAGATGGAAATTGCTTCCTTATAGGCTCAAGGGCTCGTTGCACATACAGTTGGCAAATAGTGGGGCTATTGGCCATGCCTTGAGGCAGGACCTTCCACTGAAATCTCTTATCAGGTTCAAGGTGATTAATAGCTGGTATAGTAAATGTAAACCTCTGTCTGTCTTGTAGACACAAGGGGATAGAAAAGAAACAATCCTTAATGTCTATAATTATTATCTTCCATTGCTTAGGTAAGGTGGAGAGTAAGGGTAGGCTTCATTGGATCGAGCCAAATAAACGCATCTGTGCATTAATGGCTCTCAAATCATGGAGAAGTCTCCATTTTCCTGATTTTTTCTTTATCACAAAAATAGGAGTATTCCATGGTGAAATGGACGGTTCTAAATGACCAAGCTATAATTGTTCATTAACCAATTTAGTGGCAGCTTCTAATTTTTCAGAGGATAGATGCCATTGAGGAGCCCATATTGCCTCCTCCGTGAGCCAGGGTATGGGCATAGAACCCTCAATGGCACCTAGGAAAAACCCAGGCCCTGCCTTCCTATATTACCTTCTTGTGGGACCAGTTCTAATTTTCCTTGTTCCTTTTTTCCTAATCCCTTCCCTTCCTTGTAGCCCATTCTCTTCATAATCTCGACAGCTTGTCGAGAGTACTCGTTGGTCAATGTCAGACCTAGACCCTGTAAGACATCCCTCCCCCAAAGGCTAACAGGAAGAGGGAGGACATAAGGAATAAACCTTCCTGATTGGCCTTCTGGAGCATGCCAGATCAAGGAGCGTGAGCTGATAGTGGGCCTGGCCTCATATCCTAGTCCTTGTAAGGAATGGGATGATTGAGTGACAGGCCATGCCTTAGGCCACCAACTAGAGGAGATAATGCTCTTATCAGCCCCTGTATCTAGAATTCCCGTAAAAGTTTTCCCTTCTATATTCAACTCTAAAGAGGGTCTGGAATTAAGGTCCATCATTAAATAAGCAGAATCAGTCCCAGAAGAGCCAAACTTCGCGGTGCCTCTAGGGACCCCGGAAGAAGGAAAATGATCATGTAAGCTTGGAAGAATAATCAACTGAGCAATCCTGTCACCTGAGGAGATGGAAAAAACGCCTTGAGGACAAGAGCAGAGAACTTGAAGTTCTCCCGTGTAATCTTGATCTATTATTCCAGGGTGAACAATAAGTCCCTTTAAAGTTAAGGAGGATCGACCCATAATAAGGCTGACACTTCCCACGGGTAGGGGGCCTTTGTAGTCAGTGGGGACAGGTTGCACACCCATCAGTGGCATTAATATGAATTGGGTGGTGGAACAGCGGTCCACTCCTGCTGAGCCTTTTGTGGCTCTGTGAACCATGGTGTCTGTCTGTTGTAAGCTGGAGTCCCATATGTTTTGGGGCCCTGAGACTTGGGGCCCAGATACCCGGTTTTTGGAGTGTTTTCACCCCCTTCTGCCTGGGGAGGCTCGGGCTGAATAAGCCTGTCTCTGATATCTTTAACTGAGCGACACTCACTAGCCCAATGATAGCCTTTCTCACACTTAGTACACAGTCCTGGTGTTCTCTTCTTTTTGAGGGCCTGACACTCCTTTTTCAAATGTCCTGGTTTGCCACAGTTATAGCAGACCCTGTGATCACCTGTACCTGAGCACTTTTGGCCCTGTAGGATAGCAGCCTCGAGGCCGGCATTAGTAAGCAGGCCTCCAAGTTCTCGGCAAACTTTTAGCCAGTCCTGTAATCCTTTGCTCTTCCTAGGTGTAATAGCCGTTCTGCATTCTTGTGTGGCTTGCTCATAGACCAACTGTTCCACTAAAGGCATTGCCTGTTCAGGGTCTCTAAAGATCCTGCCTGCTGCCTCTGTCATCCTAGCCATGAAGTCTGAGAATGGCTCCTGGGGGCTTTGTATAATTCTCGTTAAGTGTCCCCCGGACTCTCCCTTCTTGGAAAGTGCCTTCCATGCTTCACTTTTTGAGTGTATGCTCCCCAGTCATAGTTTGTTTGATTATTGGCATACTGCCCTTGTCCTGTTAGCAGATCAAGCGTCCAGTCTCTCTGATTGCCTTCAGCAATGGCATTGACTTTGGCCTGTGCCTGAGAGGCGTCATACCACAAGGCTTTCCATTCCACGTATTGTCCCATATTAGGGAGCGCAGCCTTCACTGTTGTCTGCCAGTCTCCTGGAGTCATGGCCAGAGTGGCAAGCCTCTCGACCTGAGCAATAGTAAAATTGGCACTAACTCCATAGTTACGGACCGACTCAGCAAGTTCCTTAATTTGAACATATTCTACTGGTGCTTGAACACGGCCTCCATCGGCGGCCTCAAACACCGGGAATGCCTGCTGTATCTTTTTCTGTTCCTCTTTAGTGAGGAAGGAATCTGAGTGAAATCTCTCCATATAAGATGGAGGGGCGCTGGGGCTTATAGGCCGGGAAACTGCATGGTTTCCATCTCCCACTTCCTTTTGTTTACCCAAGCTGTTAGCTCATTGTTCATCTGGGTAGTATCCTTCTTCTTCATAGCGAGCTGCCTCATCTTCTAAATCCTCTTCCTCAGAGGAGCTAAGCTCGTCTGTCTCTGAGCTATCAAGCTCTGAAGTCTTTAAATCCTTTACCAGATAAAGACTTCTCCTTTTCAAGACTTTTTTCTCCCTTCTCTGTTTTATCTCTCCCGGGGCGTTTTTTCCCCAATCTCTTGCCTCCTCAGAGGGGACTGTCTGCTTGTTATCTTTCCTTGAGCTCTTTAATTTTTTATCCCATCCTGTTTCTGACATGCCGCCTTGCCCCTCCCCCAGCGCTCTCTGCTTTGCTGTTACAGCTGGGCGGCTCCCATGCGACCTCTGACGCCGTCTGGCAGTAGCTAGAAACTCAAAGGCCAATAGAGAAAGCCCGAGGGCTGCCAGAATGATAATGAAAACTTCCGCCGCATCTAGCAGGGGAGTGAAGTGGAACAGGTCAAGACTAAGCATTGTCTCTCAGGATCTTACCCGCGTCCTGCAGCTTTGGATTCTCTCCGCCTACGGAGGGACCTCTCGGCACCTGGTGATGGTGTAGCGTCCCGGGTTTCCGGCACCAAATGTCCCGCGCTGTCTCTCGCCAGCAAGATAACACTCGGGGACACAGGAATCCTTGTTGCAGCTAAACGTTTATTGAATCTTAAGGAGAGGCCCCGCGCGCCGGCATGGCGCGGCTTATATACACCCTAGCGCGGCGCATCCACACCTGATTGGTCGCTTACCCATGATCTCATAAGGCACGCCCCGGAGTGGGCAAAGACCTGGCACGAAGGCACTCTTGCACATGCGCACACAGTTAACTTCCTGAAAGGAAGTCGGCTGGCGCGGCGGAGGCCAGCGTCATCTTGTAATGGCAAAGCTACCTCAGCCTTCCACGTGGGGCACAGTGGAAGCCAGCACCATCTTGTGGTGGCGAATGTTATTGCGGCCCTCTACAGTTTTTCCCAAAGAACAAACTCCTGGTTTTGTAGATTTTTAGTATATTTGCTTTTGTTTATCCCTGGTTGATTTCAGTCCTGAGTGTGATTATTTTCTGACAGCTACTCCTCTTGGGTGTATTTGTTTCTTACTGTTCTAGACTTTTCAGATGTGCTGTTAAGCTACTAGAGTATCATCTCCCCAATTTTTTTATGGAGACATGCAGAGCTATGAATTTTCCCCTTAGCACTGCGTTCGTTTTGTTTCATAAGTTTGACAATGTTGTGCCTTCATTTTCATTAAATTCTAAAAAGGTTTTAATTCATTCTTTATTTCTTCTTTGACCATGGTTTCACTGAGTAGAGAGCTGTTCTGCTTCCATGTGTATGTGGGCTTTCAGTTGCTCTTGAAGACCAGCCTTAGTCCCTGGTGATCTGATAGGACACATGGGATCATTTCAATCTTCCTGTTTGTGTTGAGGCTTTGTTTTGTTATGGACAATTTTAGAGAAAATACCATGAGATGATGAGAGGATATATTCTCTTGTTTGAGAGTGAAATGTTCTATAGATATCTGTTAAAATTGTTTGGTCCATAACTTCTGTTACTTTCACTGTGTCTCTATTTTCTGTTTCCATGATCTGTCCATTGGAGAGAGTGGGTATTTCAACTCTCCCACTATTGTGTGTATGTTCCATGTGTGATTTCAGCCTTCAGAATTGAAGGTTTATCTTCATGGATTTTTCATTTGTTGAGTATGTGATATCTTCTCGCATCTTTTTGATAACTTTTGGTTGATCACCTATTTTATTGGTTATTATAATGGCTTGTTTCTTGGGACCATGTGCTTAGAAAAAATTTCCAACCTTTTACTTTGAGGTAGTATCTGACTTTGACCCTGAAGTGTGTTTCATGTATGTAGCAAAATGCAGGGTGCTGTTTATGTATTCAGTCTATTAAACTGTATTTTTTTGGATAATTGAGTCCATTGATATTGAGAAATATTAAACACCAATAATTGTTGTTTAGTGTTATTTTTGTTTTAAAAAGTGGTATTACGTTTGTGTGATTCTCTTCTTTTGGGTTTGTTGTGAGATTAATTTCTTGTTTGGGGGGTGTAGTTTCACTCTTTGTGTTAAAGTTTTCCTTCTATAATCCTCTGTAGGGCACGACTAGTGGAAAGATACTTGTAAATTTGGTTTGTTATGGAATATATTGGTTTCTTCATCCATGGGAATTGAGAGTTTTACTGGGTATAGTAGCCTCAGCTGGCATTTTTGCTCTCTTAGGGTCTATAGCACATTTGCCCACTATCTGGCATTTAGAGTCTCTGTTGAGAAGTCTAGTGTAATTCTGATAGATGTGCATTTATGTGTCACTTGATATTGTTCCTTTACAACCTGTAATATTGTATCTTTGTTCTATGCATTTGGTGTTTTGATTGTCATGTAATGAGAGGAATTTCTTTTCTGGTCCAATCTATTTGGTGTCCTATAGGTTTCTTGTATCTTTATGGGCATCACTTTCTTTAGGTTAGAGAAGTTTTCTTCTATAATTATGTTGAAGATGTTTACTAATGCTTTGAGGTGGGAATCTTCTCTATCTTCTATACCTATTAGTCTTAGGTTTGGTTTTTTAATTGTGTCTTGGATTTCTTTAATTTTGGAGTTAGTTTTTTGTTTTTAATATTTTCTTTGACTGCTTTGTCAATGTATTCTATGGTATTTTCTGTGCCTGAGATTCTCTCTTTTAAAGCTTCTATTCTGTTGGTAATGCTTACATCTGTGACTCCTGCTCTCTTTCCTAAGTTTTCCATATCCAGGATTGTCTCTGTGTTTTCTTTCATGTTTATATTTCCATTTTTATCGTGGATGGTTGTGTTCAATTCCTTCACCTGTTTGACTGTGCTTTCTTGTATTTCTTTAAGAGAGTTATGTGTTTCCACTTTCAGGGCTCCTATTGTTTACCTGTCTTCTCCTGTATTACTTCAAGGGAGTTATTTAAGTCCCTCTTAAAGTTCTCTATCATCTTCATGTGATGGGATTTTAGATCTGAATCTTACTTTTCACGTCGGTTGGGATATCCAGGATTTGCTGTGATAGAAGAACTGGGTTCTCCTGTTGCTTAGTAACACTGGTTTCTGTTGCTGCTTCTTTCTGTTCTGGTGTTAACTGGCCTTGCTGTCTCTGAATGGAGCCTGTCCCTTCTGTGAATCTGTGACCCCTGGGGCCCAGAAGTTTCAGCTAGGCCAGGTACTGGGGCTTGATTGGGGCCTCAACTGTGATCCTGGATGTTTCAGAACTCCTGGGGGACAAGCTGCCTCTCCATGTGAGCAGAGTGGATAGGGATCTCCATAATATGATAAATGTAGAACTGAAAGGTTCAATGAAGGTAGCTAACATCATATATGCCTGTCCTCATGCATTCAGTAGACTAAGGCATGAGAATTATAGTGAGTTTGAGGCCAGCCTGGAATTCACAATGAACAGCATGCCAGCCTGAACTGAATAGCTAAATAGCACAACTTGATTTATTTTTTAAAGTCACATAGAGAATTGGGTTCATGAACTATATAACTCAACCTTCTCTATAGAAATGCAGGTAATACAATGAATACATGTTGCAAAGAGAATTCTCTGGTTTGGCTTATACAATATGCATGTATGGTCCTGCAATAGATGGTTGCACACTGTACAGGCTGAGAGCCCAGTGCTCAGGTCATCAGGAATGCTGCCTTTAAAGTTCTAATCTGGTGCTGGAACCCTGGATAATTCCTGGAGACATGTTGGCCTTCAGTCCACAGTGAAACTTGATGAAGCTGAGTTCTGATGTCTACTCTCTTGTTTAACAACATGAAGACCAAGCTTGGGCATATATGCAAAAGATGCCACAATAAACCACAATGGCAGGTGTTCCACTATGTTCATACTGGTCTTATCTGTGATAGCCAGAAGCTGGAAAGAACCCAGGTGTCCAACAAAGAAAGGATACAGAAAATATTGTTCATTTACACAATGGAATACTACACAGCCATGAAGAACAAGGACATTTTGAGTTTTGCTGGCAAAATGGATAGAACTAGAAAATATCATCCTGAGTGAGATACTTCAGGCTTAAAAGGACATGTATGATATATACTCACTAATTAGTTTATATTAGTTGATGAAGTACAGAATACCAAAGATACAATCCACAGAACTCAAAATGGTTATCAAGTCATTGGGCTAAAGCTAAGATGACGCAATCTTGGTTGGGAGAGAGGAGAATGGAACCATGTGTGGAGTAGCTAGACAATGGGTTCTGGGTGGGAGAGGGGACAGGGAAGGAAAGGGGCAAACATGATCAAGTACTGAATTGGTGGGGAGGAACAAGATATAAGCCCTGAGGGCTGACTGAAAGAATGCAAACCAGCAACCTCAGGATACCTGCTGAGGGGACCATTTAGAATGTATTGGAGACCTGGGAGGTAAGACACTCTCAGGACTCAAATGGAGGGATTTTGAATGAAGTACTACTGTACAGTGGGGAAGGAGAACTTGTAGAGTCCAGCTCCTGTGGAGGGACAGGAAATCAAATGGAAGAATATCCACTGTGAAAGATCTGACTCAGAATTGTCCCTCTTTAAAGGACAAATGTAGAGAAGAGCCCGAGACAAAGGAGGTCCAATGACAGGCCCCAGCTCAAGGGGAGGTCTCAGGGCCTGACACTGTGCTTGCAGACAGGAGCCTAGCACAGCTGCCCTTGGAGAGGCCCAACAAGCAGCTGAAAGAGTCAGAGGCAGATTCAAACACCCAGTCAATGGAGGGAAGCCAGGGACCACTGGCTGAATTCAAGATAATTTTGAAGAAGCTGGGGAAAAGGAAGGACCCATGGGAAGACCAGTAGTCTCAAGTGACTTGGACCCCCAAGATCTCTCAGACACTGAGCCACCAACCAAGCAGCATACAGCAGTTTATTTGAGGCCTCAGACAAGTATACAACAGAGGACTGACTGGTCTGGTCTCAGGGAAAGAAGATGTGCCTAACCCTCAAGAGACTTAAGGTGCCAGGCTCTGAGGAGGTCAACTGTGGGGTAAGGAAATACTCTTGGAGATGGGGACGAGGTGAAATGGGATGAGGAGTAGTCGAGGATATTCCAGGAGGTAGATAAATGAACTGTAAAAAAGAATTAAAGAATAAAAATTATTAAAAAGAAAATAAGGGGGGTTGGGGATTTAGCTCAGTGGTAGAGCACTTGCCTAGCAAGCGCAAGGCCCTGGGTTCGGTCCTCAGCTCCGAAAAAAAAGAAAAAAAGAAAAAGAAAAGAAGGAAAAGGTCTTATGGAAACCTGCAACTAAAAATAATTCCATATATATATAATACACACACACACACACACACACACACACACACACACACATATATATATATATAGTGTCTAAATGATGGTACCTTATAATGAGGGAATTGCAAATAACAACCCCGCTAGATACCATGGTAGCAAATAGAACTCATGGTACCAACAAAGAATTGACCCTATTTGAGTTTTTTGCCAGTAGAGTCCCATAAACTACTAACCTTACTGGCTATTTCCCTTACGCTTTGGTCGCCCTCCATAAGATCATTTTAAGAACATGTTACTGGAAATTCTCCTTACCTGCATCACGGAACGTGGAAAAATCAAGTCATTATTCACCTGGAAGCTTCATCCCTACAGGCTGACTTTCCTAGTGGTGAAGTGGGTATGAACAGGACCAGAGAGGAAAGTGATCACGAGTCTTACCCAGCTGTGAACCGTGAGAACTACAATGGGGACTGGCTTGGCAAAATTAGCCCAATGAGCTATAGTGGTCAAGAGTGTCAGGGCAGTGCCTGACCACTTTCTGGTTTGATTTAGAATCTTCTACACAGAGCAGCAGCCAAGAGAGATAGAACAAGATAGAGTCTGGCATTACTATCCTCTGTGGAGCAGAACCTGCTATTATTGGATGTATGAATATTTAAAATAATTCCTAATGGTTTATTGTTATACCAATTGCATTTCTTGGTGATCTATTGTTGTGCAGAGGCAACTTTTATAAAGACATTTAATTGAGGCTTACGTATAGTTTCAGAGGTTTAATCCATTGATGTCATAGTGGGGAGCATGACAGCATCCAGGCAGATGTGGTGATGGAGAAGGAGCTAAAAGTTCTACATCCAAACCAGAATCAGCAGAGAGAGAGACTGAGCTTGGATTGGGCTTCTGAGACCTCAAAGCACACCCTCAGTGAAACAGTTTCTCCAACTAGGCCACACCTACTCCTATAAGCCCACACCTTTTAATAGTGTCACTCCCTGGTAGGAAAGCATTAAAATTGATATGCTTACAACTTTATGGGCTCTGAAGGGCATTCTTATTCAAACCAACACCTCCATAGTTTAGTACATCTTTCAACCCTCAACAAAGAATATTCTATGAATAGATGGCAATTAACTCACAGAAACACACTGTGCAGACCACCGTATGGTCATATGCAGAGATTATAAACTACAGGGTGCTCAATGATGAACAGGATATCTATGTCAAACCCCTCCTCTTCTGGTTCATGGATCTTCGTGGAAGAGGGTTTGGAAACATTGTTCAAGTCAGAGACAGTCAATGGGAACGTGGAAAGTGTTTTCAGGATACAACACAGCAATTGTACATAGGAACTCAGAGTGGCAGTGATGTGCACAAGTTCAAATGAGACAAAATCCCAGCATAAGTGGGGAGGTGTGTAGGACGTGCCATCCCTAGCTGAGGAGAGATTGGAATCTGTAGCTGCAGGAGGGAGAATCAGGTTTACTTAAGGATGTGCTAGGTCATGGTAGGTCAGCTGTGCTCCATTGCAGGCCCCACATCAAGAGTATTGGAACAGCGCAAATAAAAATTAGTAAACTAAAGAAAGAGGGTATTGAATCTTCAAACAGTACAATCCAAATAGCACAAATCAAACACAAAACAATCCCTTTTTAATACTTTCCCTTGTTTTTTGAAAACTGAAGGAAATCAGCGGGTTGATTAGGTGGTTTTCACTCAAAGTTTAGAGCTTCTCTCTCTCTCTCTCTCTCTCTCTCTCTCTCTCTCACCAAGATGAGCTTGAACTCTCAGAGATCCTCCTGCCTATCTTCCTCATGCGTGCTGGGATTAGAGGTGTGCACTGCTACTCCTGGAATCTACCCTAGGATTCTCCTAAGACTGATCAACAATGGCTGGAGCTTGAGATAGAACTGTTAAAAATTGTCCTCATTCCTATGTCTGCTGCGTGGTCAAGACAGAATCAGAGGACTGTGGTAGCTCCTTCAGCCTTTCTTAACTGCCATGCTCCTCCCTGAATTATGTCTCAGATGGTACCTTCCAATTACCTGAATGTCCTATGTGTTAATAGTTGACTCTGAAGAGAATTTGCTAGAGGAGGAAACCATCCAATAAATGTCTTGCTTTCTAAGACTTTTCTGGAAGTGTCTAGCACATCACAGCAATTCCATCACATTTCCCACACCCTCTGATCTCTGTCCTTACCTTTCATTCTATTGTCATGGCCTTTATCACTCTCTCTAGCTAACCAAGTTCCTAATATTTCAATACACAAGCAAATGCCCTTCAAAATCCATTCCTTGTATGTTTTGTTCCTGCATATCTTTCAAGAAATAGCATTTTCTAGATTCTATTTGTAATATTTTCTGTCAAGGAGTCATCATTTACACTGAGTCCTTTCAGCCAAATAGTTAGTTCTCTCATATGAATTGTTGCTATTTTTGTTGTTTCTTTCTCATTTATACTGTGGCCAAATTACATCCTATATTTCCATACCTGTGAACAGTTAAGAGACTGGGTTTACATCCCAGTAAAAGTTCTATTATGATAAAGTGCTCATGTTCCAATTGGCATCCTACAAATGCAAAATAAAAGAATATGATAATTATACAGGCCCTGTTTGTTCATTGACAGGCTTGCACAATTCTGAACACTTACTATTATTCGTCCCTGATAATAAGTGAAGCAATGACATTGAACTTCCTCCGACAGTTGTGTGTTCTTTGTTCTTGTTCTAATGATTGCAGGTTTTCTACAATTTTGTACAGACACACACACACACACACACACACACACGTACACACACACACGTATCACTACTACATCATTCTGATTGTGTCAGTTTTTACCAGTCTACTTGGAATGCTATTATTTCATACCATTAGCTTTTTTGAAATTTTGCACTTATAAATTTAAAACTGTGTCTATGTTCTTAAATTTTATGCCAAAATGATCTCATCTGGTAAAAGCCTCTTTCTCTAAAATGAAAGTCTTAATGTACTTACACTTTGTCATTATGGTAAAGTTGGGATTACCTCTGTGGTCTCAATGTCTGTTTCAATTTGTCCTTTCTATAATAGAAGGGTGCCCTGCTTAGCTTTTTGTTGCTGTGATAAACACCAAGACCAAAAGCAACATGGGGACGAAAAAGGTTTATTTGGCTTCCAGGTTTCAGTTCATTAATGGAAGCCAGGGAAGGATCCCAAGGCAGGAGCTTGACGTAGAAATGGTAGAAGGCTGTGGCTGGCTGGCAGACTCCTATGGTCACAGTCAGCTGCCTTTCCCACACAGCCTGAGCTCACCAGCCTGAGGAAGAGGATAGCACTGCTCATGTGTGCTGGGCCTTCCCGCATCAGTTAACAAACAATGAAAAACTGCCCCCAGACATACACACAGGTGATGGTGACCATTCCTCAACTGAGTGTCAACTTAACAGCAAAACTCACCAGGACAAAGGTGTTTTCCTGTCTTGCTCTCTATTCAGCTTGTCTTATGACACATGATTGACTGATCAATACATTCGTTTTGTCTTGGTGCTAAGATGCAGGCCTGTCCTCGTCCATGAATTCACCTCAAGAAGCATTATTATTACAGTTAGATTTCTTTCACCTCTAAGATAATTTTTCCTCAACTATTTTCATTTTACCTGCACGGTAACCAACCTATAACTCTAGTCAGCTTGACCATCCATCATTCCTATGGGCTTTTGTTGGTCCTTCAGTTTTAGGGTTCAGACTGAATTCAGCCTGGTAAATGAATGAAAGCAATGGGGACTTTTTTATCTCAAGGCTTTATACCTTAGTGAAAACTAGAGGTGTGATGATGTCTGTTTATATGCTAACCTGCTTCATGGGGAGCAAGTGCAGTAAGTGGTGAAAACTCACTATTAATATGACAATTACTGTTGATGTTAGTATGATGATCACACAAATCTGTCATTGAATAAATATTTATTTCTTATTACTCATTAATTCAATTATCCATTCCAAACACTACCCTCAAGACTCTCTTTACTCCTCCAGAGGATATGTGAAATCAAACCAAAACCAAACATCAAATCAATGCATAGATAATTTAAGACACTTTGTTGAAACTATAACATGTATGTAATATATATGAGGTTATGATCTTAGCTGCCACCAAAGGAGGCACATGATAATTTTTTTCATCACACGATTATTAATGCCGTCAGATGGAGTTACCTGATGTGTCAATCATTGTTGTAATAACAAGCAGAATTAGATGAGATGAAATACATGATGATTTCTATAGGACATTTAAAGAAAATGGTGTTAGGTGAGGTCAAGACAAAGGAGCCTTCCTGCTCTGATATCTGTGTAATTGAACCCTGGACAGAGCATCCCTGAGAGCCTGGTGGACCTGCTTGTTGCGCAGGGTGTAGATGACAGGGTTCAGAAGGGGTGTCACAACCATGTTCACAAGAGCAGCCTCTCTGTTGGTGTCCACTCTGCTCCTCTGCTTTGGCTTCAGGTATATAAATACACAGCTGCCATACATTAGAGAGAGGACAATGAGATGAGAGGAACAGGTGGAAAAAGCTCTCTGTCGCTCCCTGGCTGAAGGAAGACGCACTATGGTGACTACTATATTGCTGTATGCAAAGATGGCGATCAGAAGGGAAGCAAAAAGCACAATTATAGCAAGGGTAAAAAACAGCATCTCAATAGACCTGGTTTCTGAACAGGAGAGATTTGCCAATGGTCCAAAATCACAGAAAAAGTGAGGAATAATGTTTGGGCCACAGTAAAATGACTGGGAAAGCATCACAACTGGACTGGCCATGAAGAGGAACCCCAAAACTAAAGAGACAGTAACGAGAAGGAAGCACATCCTTGGGCTCATGATGGTTGGATAATGTAGAGGTTTGCAGATGGCCAGAAAGCGGTCCAGGGATAACACAGCCATAAGGAAAAAAACCGTCGCCCCCAGGAAAAGAACAACAAAGGCCTGTGAGAAGCAGGCCATAAAGGGAATCTTTTGCCTCCCTGACAGAATGATGGTGAGGAGCTGGGGGATAACAGTAGTTATAAAACAACACTCCACAAAGGAGAAGGTGCTGAGAAAGAAGTACATGGGCGTCTGCAGTCGGTGGTCCACACAGGTGATGGTAATTATGAGCATGTTGCCCATGAGGGAGGCCAAGTAGGCCAGCAAGTGCAGTAGGAAGAAGAGGATCCTCAGGTGCTCGGCCACAGGGAACCCCTCAAGGATGAACTCCTGGACCAAAGTCCCATTCCTTGTCTCCTCAGCCATCAGCCATTCCATTTCTTCACTCTGGCACTGAGTGTCTTTGCAGAACCAGGACTGAAGGTGGAGAACTGTGTGTTCCTAAAACAGTAAAGGACATGGGAAGTTAGTCACACTTGATGAACAAGGCATCCAATGTATCACTTTGAGCATTGTGTAGGAACAATAACTGATATTACTATGACTGACTTTATAATCCCTGCACCCTAAGATGCTAGCTACAGAGGAAATGCTTGTGCCACGCACCTGCATTATTGATAAAGTCACTCACCAGTGCTGGTCACTTTCCCATGTGGTTGGCTGCTACAGAAATCAAGGTTACATACTTTTATCTATGTAGTCATGGTGCATGTTTCTAGTAAAAGCATATTCATGTCACACAGGCCCAGATAAATTTGCAAAGGAAAACTGCAACTTAAAAATCAGCCTGATTCTGAGAGTTTAGATCAGGGGTAATGAACCTATATAACAAGTGTGATATTGTGGTTTTAATTCCCATGACACACAATGAAAGTAACAAAACAAGCCAAACAAACCAAGATTTCCTTCATAGGAATAAGACAGGTGGATCAGCAGTTACGGGCATCAGTTATTCATGCAGAGGATCTGAGGTCAGTTTCCAGATCATACACGGCAGCCCATCTGGAACTCCAGTTTCAGAGAATCCTTTTTTTCATTTCTCACCTCTGAGGGCACTAGGCAGGTTATTTGGATACATACAGTAAACCAAAATATTCAATACATGTAAAGTAAGGAATCTTCAAAATATTATAAGCCAGAAGCCATTCATCCCACAAAATATATTCCTTCATTATACCTTAGCATTTTTCCATGTTTCACTACATTTTAATTAGGAAAAACAAAAATCCTATACTTCTGTAGTCTTGTTGCAGTCCTGTGAAGTGGACTAGATTAGAAGACCCACACAGTTAACTCGAGCTGGGTAGTGAAAGGTCAGGTCGAGCTGCTTTCATCTAGAGCCCCAGACAAACAGCAAAAATTCAGACTCCCAGCACCATGTAAAAAGCTAGGAGTCACCGCAGCTGTTAGTCCAGCATTGGACAAGACAAAGACAGGCAGGTTCCCGGAGCCCACAGGATACACTAGCCAGTCTACTTGAAGCAATAAGCCCCACATTCAGGAACTCACAAAATAGTGATGACTGGGGGTATCCAAAATCAACCTCTGGCTACCAAAGGAACATCTGCAGTTAAATACTCTTTCCCTGTAAATGGATAGAGTCCTTGTATGTGAGACTTTGTCATTCTGGTCCACGAGCATCAATCTCCTGTGTAAGACCTAGATATCTGACTTAGAACAACGAATGCTCTCAGTCTTATCAGACCTGTAGTGAAACCAGGTTGAAGAAAAACATCACAGCCATTTACAGCCAACAAATGGCAAGATGCTCTCTTCACACTGAAGGCCACAGCATTGTCACAAGCAGCTCACAGCAATCAGAACTCTGCCCTCTGCTCTTTTCACTGTAAGGAAAAATAAGTCAACACATTGTTCCTGACAGGAGAAGTGTATGTAAATCAATGCCTCCATTATAATGTTCATAATTTTAACAGAAGTAAATCCAACATCTGCCAGATATCCTTCTCCAATCAGCTAACTAAGAACTGCATCAAACCAAGCACATCTCGGTGCAAATCTCGAGTGCTAACTATGGAAAAACCAGTACACACATTTCCTCATTGTTCTCTGAGAACTGGCAAGTGGATTCATCTGGAATTCCGAAAAAAAAAGGCTTAGTGAGTCTCCAGGTCCCCACACTTCATCCTGCTACCTTTCATATGCCAGCATCAAAAAGATACCCCACTGTCAGGAACTTAACACAGTCAGGGTAGGAGGTAGGAGACTCTTCACTCAATATGACATAGCTAGATATGTTCTACATTGACAGTTTTTCTTTAAAATGCTTTCCAAGGCTCTAAAATTCTCAGTCTTCAACCATCAACACCAAAGCATGCATGCTTCCAGACAGATAAGAATACTTAAACCACCAGGAGCAGAAATGAAGGGGATGTGAATCTGTTCCAGCATATGTTTAGTAGTGGACTGTCTCTTGACACTAATCAGGACTACCAGGTCCAGAAGGCAGCACCAAGAGACACTAAGTATCATTAGTGTCTGGAGCAAAGCCCTCACAGACCTGTGTCACTCTAGGATCCCTCATGATTGGTAATTTAACTGTGTTGTGAGTGGACTATCACTTGATTAATGATGACAATAGTAAGCTTGTGTGAAGTAATATGATATCTGATAACACATAATGATTAGTAATTATAATTGTTGCCCTTTTTATTGTGTACAAAAATATAATATGAGCTCCCATGAGTCTTCATGGAAACATTTTAAACTAGCGTACATATAATTCCCAAAGTTTCATAAATTTCTAAATTGTATAATATTGGAGTTTTAAAAGCATTTTTGTTCACATTTCAAATGGTATTCCCTTCCCTGTTGCCCCTCCACAACCTCCATTTTATCCTACTTCCCCCCTGTTCTCTTACTTCTCTGTGGGTGCCCCTCCACACACTCATCCACTCTAGCCTCACCACTCTAGCACCACCCTACAATGGGAGATCGACCCTCCACAGGACCAGGGCCTCCCCAGCCATCGCTATCCCATAAGGCCATCCTCTCCTACATATGTGTCTGGAGGCAGGAGCCCCTCCGTGTAGACTCTTTGATTAATGGTTTACTCTCTGGATCTCTGGGTTGTCTGGTTAGTGGATATTGTTCTTCCCATGGGGTCGCAATCCTTTTCAGCTCCTTCAGTCCTTCCCCCAGCTCTTCCCTTGGGGTCCCTGCCACTCACTGCATGCAATGGTTGGCTGTGAGGACCTGCATCTGTATTGGTCAGGTGCTGGTAGGAACACCCAGGAGAGAACACTGTTCTCAGGGAGCAGCCATACTGGCCGCCTCTCAGGAAGTGCTTCCTGTCATCAGCAATAGTGTTGGGGTTTGCTGTGTGCAGATGGGATGACCCCTCGGTGGGGATGTCTCTGGGTGGCCTTTCCTTCAGTCTCTGTTCCATTTTTGTCTCTGTCTTTCCTTTAAACAGAAACATTTCTGGATTAAAAATTTTGAGATGGGAGGGCGACCACATTCCTCAACTGGGGGATGTGTCTATCTACTGAAGTTGGTTTCTATAGGTTCTATCTCCCCTTTGCTGGTTATTTCAGCTAATGTCATCCCCTCTAGGTCCTGGGACCCTCTTTCTTTTCTGGCATCTGGGACTCTTGACTGGCTACCCCCAGTTCTAGATTCCCCACTGCTACATATTTCTATTCAATTTCCTGAGCCTCTGAACTTCTATCCTGTCCCTTCCAACATTTGATCCTGCCCATCCCCTTTTCCCTTCTTCTCTCCTCCTCCCATCTCCCTCCCTCCCCTCTACCTCCTGTGACTATTTTGATCCCTGTTCTATGTAGGATTGAATAATCCACACTTTGATCTTCCTTCTTCTTAAACTCCATGTATTTTGTGGGTTGTGTCATGGATATTCTAAGATTTTGGCCTTATATCCACTTATCAGTTAATATATATCATGTAAATAATTTTGAGTCTGGGTTACCTCACTCAGGATATTTTCTAGTTCCATTCATTTCATTGCAAATTTCAAGAAGTCATTGTTTTTAATAGCTGCATAGTACTCCATTGTGTAAATGTACCACATTTTCTGTATCCATTCTTCTGCTCAGGGAAATCTGGGTTCTTTCCAGCTTCTGGCTATCATAAATACAGTTGCTTTGAGCATAGTGGAGAATGTGTCCTTCTTATATGTTGAAGCAACTTTTGGGTATATGCCCAGGAGTGGTATAGCTGGGTCTTCCAGTAGAAATATTTCTAATTTTCTCAGGAACCACCAGACTGATTTCGAAATTGGTTTTAACAGCTTTCACTCCCACCACCTATTGAGGAGTGTTCCTCTTTCTTCACATGCTTTCCAGCATCTGTTGTCACCTGAGTTTTTGATCTTATCCATTCTGATTGGTGTGAGGTGAAATCACAGGGTCATTTTAATGTGAATTTCCCAAATGAGTAGAGATGTTGAACATTTCTTTAAGTGCTTCTCAGCCAGGTGAGATTCCTCAGTTGAGAATTCTTTGTTTAGCTCTGTTCCACATTTTTAAATAGAGTTATTTGGTTCTCCGGAGTCTACATTTTTGAGTTCTTTAAATATTTTGGATATTAGCCCTGTATTGAATGTAGGGTTGGTAAATATCTTTTTCCAATCTGTGGTTTGCCGTTTGTCCCATTAACAGTTTCCTTTGCTTCTTTATGTTCTAGAGCTTTCAGATGTGCTGTTAAGCTGCTAGAGTATCATCTCCCCAATTTCTTTATGGAGGCACCCAGAGCTATGAGTTTTCCTCTTAGCACTGTTTTCAGTTTGTCCCATAAGTTTGGGTATGCTGTGCCTTCATTTTCATTGAATTCTAAAAAGGCTTTAATTTCTCTCTTTATTTCTTCTGTGACCAACTTTTCACTGAGTTCACCTTCCATGTGATGTGGGCTCTCTGTTGTTCTTGGAGTCTAGACTTAGTCCCTGGTGATCTGATAGGATGCATGGGATAATTTCAATCTTCTTGTATTTGTTGAGACTTGTTTTGTGTCCAATTACATGTAAATTTTGGGTACCATGAGGTGGTGAGAAGATATATGCCTTTGTTTTAGGATGAAATGTTCTGTAGATATCTGTTAAATACATTTGGTTTATAACTTCTGTTAAGTTTCATTGTGTCTCTATTTAGTTTCTGTTTCCATGTTCTGTCCATTGGAGAGAGTGGGTGTTTGAAGTTCCCCACTACTGTGTGAGTTCACTGTGTGGTTTCAGCATTCAGAATTGAAGGTTCATCTTGCTGGGTTTTTTTTTTCTCCATCTTTATTAAATTGGTTATTTCTTATTTACATTTCAATTGTTATTCCCTTTCCCGGTTTCCAGGCCAACATCCCCCTAACCCCTTCCCGTCCCCTTCTACCTAGGTGTTCCCCTCCCCATCCTCCCCCCATTACCGCCCTCCCCCTAACAATCCCGTTTACTGGGGGCTCAATCTTGGCAGGACCAAGGGATTCCCCTCCCACTGGTGCCCTTACTAAGCTATTCATTGCTACCTATGAGGTTGGAGCCCAGGGTCAATCCATGTATAGTCTTTGGGTAGTGGCTTAGTCCCTGGAAGCTCTGGTTGCTTGGCATTGTTGTTCATATGGGGTCTCAAACCCCTTCAAACTCTTCCAGTCCTTTCTCTGATTCCTTCAACAGGGATCCCATTCTCGGGTCAGTGGTTTGCTGCTGGCATTTGCCTCTGTATTTGCCATATTCTGGCTGTGTCTCTCAGGAGAGATCTACATCCGGTTCCTGTCAGCCTGCACTTCTTTGCTTCATCCATCTTATCTAGTTTGGTGGCTGTATATGTATGGGCCACATGTGGGGCAGGCTCTGAATGGGTGTTCCTTCAGCTTCTGTTCTAAACTTTGCCTCCCTATCCCCTCCCAAGGGTATTCTTGTTCCCCTTTTAAAGAAGGAGTAAAGCATTCGCATTTTGATCATCCTTCTTGAGTTTCATGTGTTCTGTGCATCTAGGGTAATTTGAGCATTTGGGCTAATATCCACTTATCAATGAGGGCACCAGTTTCTTTAGGTTAGGGAAGTTTTCTTCAATAATTTTGTTGAAGGTGTTTATTAGCGCTTTGAGTTGGGAATTTTCTCTATCTTATATACCTGTTATTCTTAGGTTTGGTCTTTTCATTTTGTCCTGGATTTCCTTAATATTTGGAATAAGGAACATTTTGTTTTTAATATTTTCTTTGACTTTTTGTCAATGTACTCTATGGTATCTTCTATGCCTGAGACTCTCTCTTCTATCTCTTATATTATGTTGGTAATGCTTACATTAGTGAATCCTACTCTCCTCCCTACATTTTCCTTCTCCAGAATTGTTTACCTTTGTGTTTTCCTTAATGTTTATATTTTCATTTTTTATCCTAGATGATAGTGTTAAATTCCTTCACCTGTTTGACTGCCTTTCCTTTATTTTTTAAGGGAGTTATGTGTTTCTTTTTTAAGGGATCCTACTTGTTTACCTGTTTTCTCCTGTATTTCTTTAAAGGAATTACTTATGTCCTTCCTAAAGTCCTCTATCATCTTCATGTGATGGGATTTTAGATCTGAATCTTCCTTTTCAGGTATGTCGGGATATCCAGTGTTTGCTGTATTGGGAGAACTGGATTCTCCTATTGCCTAGAAGCACTGGTTTCCTTTGCTTGTTGTTTCTGTTCTGGTGTTAACTGGCCTTGCTATCTTTGATTGAAGCCTGTCCCTCCTGTGATTCTGTGACCCTTGGTGTGTCAGAACTCCTGAGGAGTCAAGCTATTTCTAGGTGTAGGTTGACTGTGAGGAGGCTGCATCACAGGCTCTTCTCCAGGAACTCCTACAAAGCAGAAGGAACATGTCCCTTTGGATGGGCAGGGGTTCATGTGTCCCGTGGGTCCCAGGGGTCTCACTTAGGCCAGGTATTGGGGCTGGATTGGAGCCTCAACTGTGATCCTGGATGTGTCAGAACTCCTGGGAGTCAAGATGCCTCTCGCTGTAGGCAGAATGGGTAGGGATCCCCATACTATTGTTAATGTAGGATTGAAAGCTCAAATCAAGGAAGATAACACCACACATGCCTGTCCCCATGCATTCAATAGATTAAGGCAGGAGGATAGCAGTGATTTTGAGGCCAGCCTGGAATTTAGAATGCCAGCCAGAACTGAAGAGCTAAATAGCACAACTTGATTTTTTTTTTTAAAAGTCACATAGAGAATTGGATCCCTGAACTATGCAAGTCACGTTTCTCTAGAGCAATACAAGTAGTAAAATGGATACATGTTACAAAGAGAATTCACTGGTTTGGCTTACGCAATATGAATGTGTTGTCCAGTAATAGCTGTCTGCACACTATACAGGCTGAGAACCCAGTTCTCAGTTCACCATGCATGTTGCCTTTCAAGTTCTGATCTGACGATAGAACCCTGGACAGTTCCTGGAGTCCTGTTGGCCTTCAGTCCACACTGGAAAGCTCATAGGGCTAAGTTGTGCTGTCTCCTCTCTTGTTTAACCACAGACTTGATGCACTTACCAACAATAAGTGATAGAATTCAGGCTAAGAGACTGATTTCCTTCATTCTTCTTTATATATTGGATCCAGCCAGAAGATACTACAGGACTTCAGAAAGGATCTTGTTCTCACAGTTAAACCAGAAAATAACTCACAGAGTTACCCAGGGATTCCTGATCCATCAAGTTGAGAACAAGAATTAAGGACTACTAGTCCACCTTTTGCTAACATAATATCCAATATAATACTACTTCATGATTATCTTCTAAAGGAATGCAATAACATCATATCAATTACACCTAACATAACATGAATATTGCATTTTTTTAATAGTCGTTAATTGCCTTTTCTTTATTATATTAATTAAAATTTTCATATGTTTTTGATTATGTTTTGTTTTTTTTTTATTAACTTGAGTATTTCTTATATATATTTCAAGTGTTATTCCCTTTCGCGGTTTCCAGACAAACATCACCCTCCCCCCTCCCCTTCCTTATGGGTGTTCCCCTCCCAAACCTCCCCCCATTGCCACCCTCCCCGCATAGTCTAGTTCACTGGGGGTTCAGTCTTAGCAGGACCCAGGTCTTCCCCTTCCACTGGTGCTCTTACTAGGATATTCATTGCTACCTATGGGGACAGAGTCCAGGGTCAGTCCATGTATAGTCTTTAGGTAGTGGCTTAGTCCCTGGAAGCTCTGGTTGCTTGACATTTTTGTACTTTTGGGGTCTCGAGCCCCTTCAAGCTCTTCCAGTTCTTTCTCTGATTCCTTCAACGGGGGACCTATTCTCAGTTCAGTGGTTTGCTGCTGGCATTCGCCTCTGTATTTGCTGTATTCTGGCTGTGTCTCTCAGGAGCGATCTACATCCGGCTCCTGTCGGTCTGCACTTCTTTGCTTCATCCATCTTGTCTAATTGGGTGGCTGTATATGTATGGGCCACCTGTGGGGCAGGCTCTGAATGGGTGTTCCTTCAGTCTCTGTTTTAATCTTTGCCTCTCCCTTCCCTGCCAAGGGTATTCTTTTTCCTCATTTAAAGAAGGAGTAAAGCATTCACATTTTGATCATCCGTCTTGAGTTTCCTTTGTTCTAGGGATCTAGGGTAATTCAAGCATTTGGGCTAATAGCCACTTATCAATGAGTGCATACCATGTATGTCTTTCTGTGAGTGGGTTAGCTCACTCAGGATGATATTTTCCAGTTCCAACCATTTGCCTACGAATTTCATAAACTCGTTGTTTTTGATAGCTGAGTAATATTCCATTGTGTAGATGTACCACATTTTCTGTATCCATTCCTCTGTTGAAGGGCATCTGGGTTCTTTCCAGTTTCTGGCTATTATAAATAAGGCTGCGATGAACATAGTGGAGCACGTGTCTCTTTTATATGTGGAGGCATCTTTTGGGTATATGCCCAAGAGAGGTATGGCTGGATCCTCAGGCAGTTCAATGTCCAATTTTCTGAGGAACCTCCAGACTGATTTCCAGAATGGTTTTACCAGTCTGCAATCCCACCAACAATGGAGGAGTGTTCCTCTTTCTCCACATCCTCGCCAGCATCTGCTGTCACCTGAGTTTTTGATCTTAGCCATTCTCACTGGTGTGAGGTGAAATCTCAGGGTTGTTTTGATTTGCA
Organism: Rattus norvegicus; assembly: GCF_021556685.1. NCBI lineage: Eukaryota > Metazoa > Chordata > Mammalia > Rodentia > Muridae > Rattus > Rattus norvegicus. Next base: position 151,712,245 of record NC_141537.1, on the reverse strand, counting down.
TTTCCCTTATGACTAAAGATGTTGAACATTTCTTTAGGTGTTTCTCAGCCATTCGGCATTCCTCAGCTGTGAATTCTTTGTTTAGCTCTGAACCCCATTTTTTAATAGGGTTATTTGTTTCCCTGCGGTCTAACTTCTTGAGTTCTTTGTATATTTTGGATATAAGGCCTCTATCTGTTATAGGATTGGTAAAGATCTTTTCCCAATCTGTTGGTTGCCGTTTTGTCCTAACCACAGTGTCCTTTGCCTTACAGAAGCTTTGCAGTTTTATGAGATCCCATTTGTTGATTCTTGATCTTAGAGCATAAGCCATTGGTGTTTTGTTCAGGAAATTTTTTCCAGTGCCCATGTGTTCCAGATGCTTCCCTAGTTTTTCTTCTATTAGTTTGAGTGTGTCTGGTTTGATGTGGAGGTCCTTGATCCACTTGGACTTAAGCTTTGTACAGGGTGATAAGCATGGATCGCTCTGCATTCTTCTACATGTTGCCCTCCAGTTGAACCAGCACCATTTGCTGAAAATGCTATCTTTTTTCCATTGGATGGTTTTGGCTCCTTTGTCAAAAATCAAGTGACCATAGGTGTGTGGGTTCATTTCTGGGTCTTCAATTCTATTCCATTGGTCTATCTGTCTGTCTCTGTACCAATACCATGCAGTTTTTATCACTATTGCTCTGTAATACTGCTTGAGTTCAGGGATAGTGATTCCCCCTGAAGTCCTCTTATTGTTGAGGATAGCTTTAGCTATCCTGGGTTTTTTGTTATTCCAGATGAATTTGCAAATTGTTCTGTCTAACTCTTTGAAGAATTGGATTGGTATTTTGATGGGGATTGCATTGAATCTGTAGATTGCTTTTGGTAAAATGGCCATTTTTACTATATTAATCCTGCCAATCCATGAGCATGGGAGATCTTTCCATCTTCTGAGGTCTTCTTCAATTTCTTTCCTCAGTGTCATGAAGTTCTTATTGTACAGATCTTTTATTTGCTTGGTTAAAGTCACACCGAGGTACTTTATATTATTTGGGTCTATTATGAAGGGTGTCGTTTCCCTAATTTCTTTCTCGGCTTGTTTCTCTTTTGTATAGAGGAAGGCAACTGATTTATTTGAGTTAATTTTATACCCAGCCACTTTGCTGAAGTTGTTTATCAGCTTTAGTAGTTCTCTGGTGGAACTTTTGGGATCACTTAAATATACTATCATGTCGTCTGCAAATAGTGATATTTTGACCTCTTCTTTTCCGATCTGTATCCCCTTGATCTCCTTTTGTTGTCTGATTGCTCTGGCTAGAACTTCAAGAACTATATTGAATAAGTAGGGAGAGAGTGGGCAGCCTTGTCTAGTCCCTGATTTTAGTGGGATTGCTTCAAGTTTCTCTCCATTTAGTTTAATGTTAGCAACTGGTTTGCTGTATATGGCTTTTACTATGTTTAGGTATGGGCCTTGAATACCTATTCTTTCCAGGACTTTTATCATGAAGGGGTGTTGAATTTTGTCAAATGCTTTCTCAGCATCTAATGAAATGATCATGTGGTTCTGTTCTTTCAGTTTCTTTATATGATGGATCACGTTGATGGTTTTCCTTATATTAAACCATCCCTGCATGCCTGGGATGAAGCCTACTTGATCATGGTGGATGATTGTTTTGATGTGCTCTTGAATTCGGTTTGCCAGAATTTTATTGAGTATTTTTGCGTCGATATTCATAAGGGAAATTGGTCTGAAGTTCTCTTTCTTTGTTGGGTCTTTGTGTGGTTTAGGTATAAGAGTAATTGTGGCTTCATAGAAGGAATTCGGTAGGGCTCCATCTGTTTCAATTTTGTGGAATAGTTTGGATAATATTGGTATAAGGTCTTCTATGAAGGTTTGATAGAATTCTGCACTAAACCCGTGTGGACCTGGGCTCTTTTTGGTTGGGAGACCTTTAATGACTGCTTCTATTTCCTTAGGAGTTATGGGGTTGTTTAACTGGTTTATCTGTCCCTGATTTAACTTCGATACCTGGTATCTGTCTAGGAAATTGTCCATTTCCTGAAGATTTTCAAGTTTTGTTGAATATAGGTTTTTATAGTAAGATCTGATGATTTTTTGAATTTCCTCTGAATCTGTAGTTATGTCTCCCTTTTCATTTCTGATTTTGTTAATTTGGATGCACTCTCTGTGTCCTCTCGTTAGTCTGGCTAAGGGTTTATCTATCTTGTTGATTTTCTCAAAGAACCAACTTTTGGTTCTGTTGATTCTTTCTATGGTCCTTTTTGTTTCTACTTGGTTGATTTCAGCTCTGAGTTTGATTATTTCCTGCCTTCTACTCCTCCTGGGTGTATTTGCTTCTTTTTGTTCTAGAGCTTTTAGGTGTGCTGTCAAGCTGCTGACATATGCTCTTTCCTGTTTCTTTCTGCAGGCACTCAGCGCTATGAGTTTTCCTCTTAGCACAGCTTTCATTGTGTCCCATAAGTTTGGGTATGTTGTACCTTCATTTTCATTAAATTCTAAAAAGTTTTTAATTTCTTTCTTTATTTCTTCCTTGACCAGGTTATCATTGAGTAGAGCATTGTTCAATATCCACGTATATGTGGTCATTCTTCCCTTATTGTTATTGAAGACCAGTTTTAGGCCGTGGTGGTCCGATAGCACGCATGGGATTATTTCTATCTTTCTGTACCTGTTGAGGCCCGTTTTTTGACCAATTATATGGTCAATTTTGGAGAAAGTACCATGAGGAGCTGAGAAGAAGGTATATCCTTTTGCTTTAGGATAGAATGTTCTATAAATATCCGTTAAGTCCATTTGTCTCATGACTTCTCTTAGTCTGTCTACATCTCTGTTTAATTTCTGTTTCCATGATCTGTCCATTGATGAGAGTGGGGTGTTGAAATCTCCCACTATTATTGTGTGAGGTGCAATGTGTGTTTTGAGCTTTAGTAAGGTTTCTTTTACATATGTAGGTGCCCTTGTATTTGGGGCATAGATATTTAGGATTGAGACTTCATCTTGGTGGATTTTTCCTTTGATGAATATGAAGTGTCCTTCCTTATCTTTTTTGATGACTTTTAGTTGAAAATTGATTTTATTTGATATTAGAATGGCTACTCCAGCTTTCTTTTTCTGACCATTTGCTTGGAAAATTGTTTTCCAGCCTTTCACTCTGAGGTAATGTCTGTCTTTGTCTCTGAGGTGTGTTTCCTGTAGGCAGCAGAATGCAGGGTTCTCGTTGCGTATCCAGTTTGTTAATCTATGTCTTTTTATTGGGGAGTTGAGGCCATTGATATTGAGAGATATTAAGGAATAGTGATTATTGCTTCCCGTTATATTCATATTTGGAAGTGAGGTTATGATTGTGTGCTTTCATTCTCTTTGTTTTGTTGCCAAGATGATTAGTTTCTTGCTTCTAGGGTATAGTTTGCCTCCTTATGTTGGGCTTTACCCTTTATTATCCTTTGTAGTGCTGGATTTGTAGAAAGATATTGTGTAAATTTGGTTTTGTCATGGAATATCTTGGTTTCTCCATCTATGTTAATTGAGAGTTTTGCAGGATACAGTAACCTGGGCTGGCATTTGTGTTCTCTTAGGGTCTGTATGACATCTGTCCAGGATCTTCTGGCCTTCATAGTTTCTGGCGAAAAGTCTGGTGTGATTCTGATAGGTCTCCCTTTATATGTTACTTGACCTTTTTCCCTTACTGCTTTTAATATTCTTTCTTTATTTTGTGCGTTTGGTGTTTTGACAATTATGTGACGGGAGGTGTTTCTTTTCTGGTCCAATCTATTTGGAGTTCTGTAGGCTTCTTGTATGCCTATGGGTATCTCTTTTTTTAGGTTAGGGAAGTTTTCTTCTATGATTTTGTTGAAGATATTTACTGGTCCTTTGAGCTGGGAGTCTTCACTCTCTTCTATACCTATTATCCTTAGGTTTGATCTTCTCATTGAGTCCTGGATTTCCTGTATGTTTTGGACCAGTAGCTTTTTCCGCTTTACATTATCTTTGACAGTTGAGTCAATGATTTCTATGGAATCTTCTGCTCCCGAGATTCTCTCTTCCATCTCTTGAATTCTGTTGGTGAAGCTTGTATCTACAGCTCCTTGTCTTTTCTTTTGATTTTCTATGTCCAGGGTTGTTTCCATGTGTTCTTTCTTGATTGCTTCTATTTCCATTTTTAATTCCTTCAACTGTTTGATTGTGTTTTCCTGGAATTCTTTCAGGGATTTTTGCGATTCCTCTCTGTAGGCTTCTACTTGTTCTCTAAGGGAGTTCTTTATGTCTTTCTTGAAGTCCTCCAGCATCATGATCAAATATGATTTTGAAACTAGGTCTTGCTTTTCTGGTGTGTTTGGATATTCCGTGTTTGCTTTGGTGGGAGAATTGGGCTCCGATGATGCCATGTAGTCTTGGTTTCTGTTGCTTGGGTTCCTGTGCTTGCCTCTTGCCATCAGATTATCTCTAGTGTTACTTTGTTCTGCTATTTCTGACTGTGGCTAGACTGTCCTATAACCTGTGTGTCAGGAGTGCTGTAGACCTGTTTTCCTGTTTTCTTTCAGCCAGTTATGGGGACAGAGTGTTCTGCTTTCGGGCGTGTAGTTTTTCCTCTCTACAGGTCTTCAGCTGTTCCTGTGGGCCTGTGTCTTGAGTTCACCAGGCAGGTTTCTTGCAGGGGAAAAGTTGGTCCTACCTGTGGTTCCAAGGCTCAAGTTTGCTCGTGGGGTACTGCCTAAGTCCTCTCTGCTGTGGCAGCAACCGGGAAGATCTGTGCCGCTCCTTCCGGGAGCCTCCGTGCACCAGGGTTTCAGATGGCGTTTGGTGTTTTCCTCTGGCGCCTGGATGTGCACAGAGTGCAGTCTCTTCTGGTTTCCCAGGCGTGTCCGCCTCTCTGAAGGTTCAGCTCTCCCTCCCACGGGATTTGGGTGCAGAGAACTGTTTATCCGGTCTGTTTCCTTCAGGTTCCGGCAGTGTCTCAGGCGCAGGGGTCCTGCCGCTCCCGGGCCCTCCCCTACGGGAACCCAGAGGCCTTATACAGTTGCCTCTTGGGCCAGGGATGTGGGCAGGGGTGGGCAGTGTTGGTGGTCTCCTCTGCTCTGCAGCCTCAGGAGTGCCCACCTGATCAGGCGGTGGGGTCTCTCTCCCACGGGGTTTGGGAGCAGAGAGCTGCTGCGGTCCGGGATCCGCCGGTGTGGGACTTCCGATAAACACAGGAAGTGCCCGGCCTTAGAGGAATTTTGCCTCTGTGTGTCCTGAGTTCACCAGGCAGGTTTCTTGCAAGGGAAAAGTTGGTCCTACCTGCAGTTCCAAGGCTCAAGTTTGCTCGTGGGGTACTGCCTAAGTCCTCTCCGCTGTGGCAGCAACCGGGAAGATCTGCGCCGCTCCTTCCGGGAGCCTCCGTGCACCAGGGTTTCAGATGGCGTTTGGTGTTTTCCTCTGGCGCCTGGATGTGCACAGAGTGCAGTCTCTTCTGGTTTCCCAGGCGTGTCCGCCTCTCTGAAGGTTCAGCTCTCCCTCCCTCGGGGTTTGGGTGCAGAGAACTGTTTATCCGGTCTGTTTCCTTCAGGTTCCGGCAGTGTCTCAGGCGCAGGGGTCCTGCCGCTCCCGGGCCCTCCCCTACGGGAACCCAGAGGCCTTATACAGTTGCCTCTTGGGCCAGGGATGTGGGCAGGGGTGGGCAGTGTTGGTGGTCTCCTCTGCTCTGCAGCCTCAGGAGTGCCCACCTGATCAGGCGGTGGGGTCTCTCTCCCACGGGGTTTGGGAGCAGAGAGCTGCTGCGGTCCGGGATCCGCCGGTGTGGGACTTCCGATAAACACAGGAAGTGCCCGGCCTTAGAGGAATTTTGCCTCTGTGTGTCCTGAGTTCACCAGGCAGGTTTCTTGCAAGGGAAAAGTTGGTCCTACCTGCAGTTCCAAGGCTCAAGTTTGCTCGTGGGGTACTGCCTAAGTCCTCTCCGCTGTGGCAGCAACCGGGAAGATCTGCGCCGCTCTTTCCGGGAGCCTCCATGCACCAGGGTTCCAGATGGCGTTTGGTGTTTTCCTCTGGCGCCTGGATGTGCACAGAGTGCAGTCTCTTCTGGTTTCCCAGGCGTGTCCGCCTCTCTGAAGGTTCAGCTCTCCCTCCCTCGGGGTTTGGGTGCAGAGAACTGTTTATCCGGTCTGTTTCCTTCAGGTTCCGGCAGTGTCTCAGGCGCAGGGGTCCTGCCGCTCCCGGGCCCTCCCCTACGGGAACCCAGAGGCCTTATACAGTTGCCTCTTGGGCCAGGGATGTGGGCAGGGGTGGGCAGTGTTGGTGGTCTCCTCCGCTCTGCAGCCTCAGGAGTGCCCACCTGATCAGGCGGTGAGGTCTCTCTCCCACGGGGTTTGGGAGCAGAGAGCTGCTGCGGTCCGGGATCCGCCGGTGTGGGACTTCCGATAAACACAGGAAGTGCCCGGCCTTAGAGGAATTTTGCCTCTGTGTGTCCTGAGTTCACCAGGCAGGTTTCTTGCAGGGTAAAAGTTGGTCCTACCTGCAGTTCCAAGGCTCAAGTTTGCTCGTGGGGTACTGCCTAAGTCCTCTCCGCTGTGGCAGCAACCAGGAAGATCTGCGCCGCTCTTTCCGGGAGCCTCCGTGCACCAGGGTTCCAGATGGCGTTTGGTGTTTTCCTCTGGTGCCTGGATGTGCACAGAGTGCAGTCTCTTCTGGTTTCCCAGGCGTGTCCGCCTCTCTGAAGGTTCAGCTCTCCCTCCCACAGGATTTGGGTGCAGAGAACTGTTTATCCGGTCGAATATTGCATTCTGATGATCAGTTTTATCTGAATTTAACACAAGATAGAGTCATTTTGGAAGAGTGAAGCGCAACTGAGAAAATGTCCCCATCAGATGGGATTTTTGGAATATCTGTTGGACATTTTCTTGATTGATGATTGATAGCAGAGGGCCCAGCTCACTGTGGTAGCTGACCTCACTAAGCTAGTGGCCCTAAGGACTATAAAAATGCAGACTGAGCAAGCTAGCATGCAGTAATCCTCGGCTGCAGCTGCTTCAGTTCCTGCACACAGCTTCCTGCCCTGCCCTTCCTCCATGATGAACTGTTGCCTGGAGGTGTAAAACAAACTTCACAAATTGCTGCAGGCCATGGTATTTTATCTGAAGACAATAGAAACCATAACTAATGCAGGAATTAGCACCAGGAATAGAGTAATGACTGTGACAGTCCTGACCGTGTATTTTGGGGAGGATGGTGGAAGGATTGGAACTTCGTAACTTTAATTTTTTTCAGAACCTATTCTTCATGATAGTTTTTAAATGCTTCAACCTCTCTTGTAGCCTAGAAACCACCAAGTAATGGGAAAGGAAGGATATGAGTGAAGTAGACCTGATTAGAAAGGTTCTTTAGAGCAACTTTCATCTGTGTTGTCTTTAAATGTGTAGTTGGTTCACAGGTTAGCAGTGACAGCTCAATCGGCTCACAAACACTTCCCAGATACACCAGCAATCCAGATCTCTACAGTGGGCTAGCAACAGTGGTGACCTAGCAGAGACAGCCAGTCTTCCACCTTGACTTGACTCAGTAGGAAAGACCAAGAGAAACACCAGGAGAAGTTCTCACTTAAGATCCAAAACTTAGGTTATAGCACATGTGGGCAAGGATACATAAAATGAGGAAAACTCCTCCATTACTGGAAGGGGATGAAGATTGCATAATGGTACAAACACTCTGGAAATCAATCTGGATGTTCCTCAGAAAATTGGATATAGATCTACCTGAAGACCAGCTATACTATGTTTAGGAATACACCCAAAAGATACCAAAACACACCACAAGGGGCTGGGGCTCCACTATGTTCATACAGGCTTTATCTGTGATAGCCAGAAGCTGGAAAGAACCCACATGTTCCACAATGGAAAAATGGATTCAGAAAATGGGGTGATTTATACAATGGACTTCTAGTCAGCTGTTAAGAACAAGGACATCGTGAGTTTTGCAGGTAAATGCATGGAACTAGAAAATATCATCCTGAGTGATAAAATTTCAACCCAAAGGATATGCACAGAATGCTTCACTCCTTCTTTAAAAGGGAACATGGAATAGGGAGGCAAAGATTAAAACAGACACAGAAGGAACACCCATTCAGAGCCTGCCCCACATGTGGCCCATCCATGTACAGCCACCCAATTAGACAAGATGGATGAAGCAAAGAAGTGCAGGCTGACAGGAACCGGATGTAGATCTCTCCTGAGAGACACACCCAGAATACAGCAAATACATAGGCGAATGCCAGCAGCAAACCACTGAACTGAGAACGGGACCCCCATTGAAGGAATCAGAGAAAGGACTGGAAGAGCTTGAAGGGGCTTGAGACCCCATATGAACAACAATGCCAAGCAACCAGAGCTTCCAGGGACTAAGCCACTACCTAAAGACTATACATGGACTGACCCTGGACTCTGACCTCATAGGTAGCAATGAATAGCCTAGTAAGAGCACCAGTGGAAGGGGAAGCCCTTGGTCCTGCTAAGACTGAACCCCCAGTGAATGTGATTGTTGGGGAAGGGTGGTAATGGGGGAAGGATGGGGAGGGGAACACCCATATAGAGGGAGAGGGGGAGGGGTTAGGGGGATGTTGGCCCAGAAACCAGAAAAGGGAATAACAATCGAAATGTAAATAAGAAATACTCAAGTTAATTAAGAAAAAAAAGGATATGCATAGTATGTACTCACTAATAAGTGGATATTTGCCAAAAAAAAGTACAGAATACCTAGGATAAAATCCACAGGACTCAAGAAGGTTAACAAACTATAGGGCTCAAGTGAGGAAGCCTCAAACTCAACTTGGTAGGGAGAAAAAAGCAATCACAAGAGAGGGTAGCAGAGGGTGGAAGGAACCTATGTGAAAGGGAGACAAAAAGGGGAAGGCAGGAACATGATCAAGTATTTGAGGGAACAGGACTGAAGTCCTGATGTCCAGCACAAAGAATGGAAACAGACAAGCTCAGAAGGTAGGAGGTCAGGGGACCCTTTATAATATACCACAGCTCTGGGAGGTGAGAGACTCCAGGATGCCGTGCTCTACAGTGGGGAGGGGGAACTTGTAGAGCCCACCTCCAATGGAGGGACGGGATATCAACTGGAGTCAAAAGGTCTAACTCAATATTGTCCCTGTCTAAAGGAACTGAAGGGACAAAAGTAGAGAAGAGCATGAGAGAAAGGAGGTTCAGTGACAGGCCCAAATTGGGCTCCAGCTCAAGGGGAGACCCCAGGCCCTGACACTGTTACTGACGCTGTGGTATGATTGCAGATAGGAGCCTAGCAGGGCTGCCATGTGAGAGGTGCAACAAGCAGCTGAAAAAGTCAGGCGCAGATACTAGCACCCAATCAATAAAGGGAAGGTGGAGACCACTGCAGTTGAATTGGGGATGAACTGGAAGAAGCTGGAGAGGAGAGCATCCCCATAGAAAGACCAGTAGGACAACTGACCTGGACAACTGAGGTCTCTCAGTAAGCCACCAACCAGGCAGCAAACCCGAGTTGATTTGAGGCTACTGATATATATAGAGAGAGAGCAGAGGATTTCCTGGTACAGCCTCAGAGACAGAAGATTCACCTAACCCGCAAGAAACTAGAGGTCCCAGGGAGTAGGAAGGTCTAGTAGGGTGGGACATCCTCTGGGAGATGGGGAGCAGTCGGGGGGCTGATGAGGAAGGGGATGAAGATTGGACTGTAAAAAAAGGATTAAAGAATAAAAATAAAAAGATCCCTACCAAAGAAACGAAGAAAGAACAGTTCATATGGAAACTTGCTGTTAAAAACCTTTCTAAAATATGTACATAAACAGATCCATATAAATACACATGCATATATAAAAAGTCTAAATGGAGATACCTTATAAGGAGGGAATTGCAGATAACACCCCAGCTAGATGAAATGGTAACAAATAAAATTCATGGTACCAACAATGAACTGTCCTTATTTGAGTTATTTGCCAATAGAATCCCATAAAATACCAACATTACTGACTATTACCCTTGCTCTTGGTTACCCTCCACAAATTCACTGTAAGACCCTACTTCTACAAATACTCCATACCTGAGTCACAGAACATGGGGATATAAAGTTGGTACTAAAATGAAAGCTTCATCCCTATAAGCTGGCTTTCCTAGTGGTGAAAGGTGCCATTGCCATTACCAGAGGAGGAAAGTGATCATGAGTCTTACCCAGCTGTGAACCCTGAGAACTTTAGTGAGGACGGGCTTGGCAAGAAGAGCCCAATGGAGCAATAGTGGCCAGAGTGTCATGGGAGTACCTGGTCATGTCCTGGTTTGATTTAGAGCCTTCTCCACAAAATAGAAGCCAAGAAAGATAGAACAAGACAGAGTCTGGCATTACCATCCTCTGTAGAATAGAACCTGTTACTATTATTTTGATATAGGGACACTTAAAATAATTCCTAATGGTTTATTATTATACCCATTGCCTTGCTCAGTGTTCTACTGCTGTGGAGAGGCAACTCTTATAAAGGACAGCATTTATTTGGGGCTTGCTTATAGTTTCAGAGGTTTAGTCCATTGATGTCATAGTGGGGGAGCATGATATCCACACAGATGTGGTGCTGAAGACGCAGCTGACAGTTCTACATCCAGATCCAGAAGCAGCAGAGAGATAGTGATCCTAGGTAGGGCTTCTGAGACCTCAAAGGCCACCCTCAGTGATGTAGTTTCTCCAACAAGACCACACCACATATTAGTACCACTTCCATGTGGCTGAGCATTCAAATCAATAAGCCTAAAATTATATGGACTTATGAAAGCCATTCTTATTCAAACCAACACACCCATAGGTTATTGCATCTCTCTTGCCTCACTGGAGAATATTTTTCTCTTAATAGATGGCAATTAGCACACAGAACCACACTATGCTGACCACAGTATGGTCATTATACAGAGAATAGGAACTACAGGGTGCTCAACAATGAAAGGGAGAGCTATATCAAACCCCTACTCTTCTAATTCATGGATCACCAGGGACGAGGGTTTGGAAAAATTGTTCAAGCCTGAGATATTGGGTGACTACAAGAAAAGTGTTATCTGGACACAACAGGGCAATTGTATATATGAACTCACAATGGATTTGACTTGCAAAAAGGGAGTAGGAAGTGCCATCCATAGCTGAAGAGAGATTGGCAATCTGTAGCTGCAGGAGAAAAGAGAATCGGGTTTGCTTAAGGATGTGATTGATAGGTCATGGTAGGTCAGCTGTGCTCCACTGCAGGCTCCACATCAAGAGTATTTCTACAGCAAATATAAAATTCAGTGAAAAAGAGAAAGAAGGAGTTTTATCTGCACACAGTGCAATCCAAATAGCACAAATCAAAACACAAAACGAACCCATTTTACTACTTTTCCTTTGAGTTCTGAAAACTGAAGGGGCTCAGTGGGTTGATTGGGTGGTTTCCACTCAAAGTTTAGTGCTCTCTCTCTCTCTCTCTCAGACCAAGTTGATATGGAACTCACAGAGATCCACCTGCCTCTGCCTCCAGTGCTAGGTTTGAAGGTGTGCACCACAACTCCTGTCCCCTGCTCTTTAGTTCTTGTAAGGCTGATCAGCAATGTCTGGAACTTGGGCTAGAACTACTAAACACCTTGACCATCCCCATGTCTGGCACATGAGCAAGACAGAATCAGATGACTGGGGTAGCACCTTAGCCTTTCTCCTTTTCCACGCTGCCTCTCTGAATGATGTATCCGATGGTATCATCCAAATTCCTGAATGTTCTATGTGTTGATTGTTGACTCTGAAGAGAATTCACTGGAAGAAGAAACCAGGCAATGAATGTCTTGCTTTTATTTTTATTAGACTTTTCTAAACTTTTCAAGCACAACACAGCATTACCACCACTCTCCCCATACCCACTGTCTCAATCCTTACCTCTCATTCTTTTGTTCTGGTCTTTACCACTCCCACATCTGTCTCTAGCTATCTAAGTTCCTAATGTTTCTTTATATAAGTAAACACCTTTTAAAATTTCTTATTTGGAAGTTTTGTTCCTGCATCCGTTTTAAGTAATGGCATTTTCTAGACTATATTTGCAATATTTTCTGTCAGGAAGTCATCATTTACACTGAGTCCTTTACAGCCAATGCTAAGTTCTCTCAGATAAATTGTTGCTATTTTTGTTGTTTCTTCATCATTTTCTCTGTGGCCTAATAACATCCTATCTTTCCATTCCTGTGAAGAGCTTTGTGACAGTGTTTACAGCACAATAAAAGTTCTATTATGATAAAGTGCCCATGTGCCAATGGGCATCCTACAAATGCAAAATAAAGAATGTGCTAATTATTCAGGCCCCATTTGTTCATTGATGGGTTTACACAATTCTAAACACTTATTATTATTCTTCCCTGTTAATAACTGAAGCAATGACATTGAACTTCCTCCCACAGTTGTGTGTTCTTTATTCTTGTTCTGGCAAGTGCAGTTTTTCCTGTGCTTTGAATCCATCATTTTGTATACACACACACACACACACACACACACACACACACACACACACACACACCAGTCTACTTGGAGTGCTATTATTTCATACCATTAACTTTTTTGAAAATTTGCAGTTATGAATTTAAGACTGTGTCTATGTTCTTAAATTTTATGCCAAAAGCCTCTTTCTCTAAAATAAAAGTCTTAAACTACTTTCACTTTGTCATTATGATAAAGTTGGAATTACCTCTGTGGTCTCAATGTCTGTTTCAGTTTGTCCTTTCTATAATAGCCCTGCTTAGTTTTTTGTTGCTATGATAAACATCAAAGACAAAAGCAACCTGGGGAGGAAAAAGGTTTATTTGGCTTCCAGGTTTCAGTTCATTAAGTGAAGCCAGGGTAGAAGTTTGAAGTAAAAATGGCAGAAGGCTGTGGCTTGCTGGCTGACTTCTATGGTCAGAGTCAGCTGCCTTTCCCACACAGCCTGAGCTCACCAGCCTGAGCAAGAAGATAACACTGCTCACGTGTGCTGGGCCCTCCCATGTCAGTTATCAATGAAGAAACTGCCCCACAGACATACACACAGGCCATTTGATGGTGACCATTCCTCAACTGAGTGTCTACTTAACAGCAAAACCAGGACAAAGGTGTTTTCCTGTCTTGCTCTCTGTTCACCTCATCTCAGGACGCACGACTGATCAATACATTCGTTTTGCCTTAGATTTAAGATGGAGTTCTGACCTCGTCGATGAATTAATCTTAAGAAGCATTATTATTACAGAAGCATTACTATTACAGGGAGATTCCTTTCCACTATGAAGTAATTTCTCCCAAAGTATTTGCATTTGACCATCATGGTAACCAATATACAACTCTATTCTGCTTAACAATCCATAATTCCTTTGACTTTAGGTTAGCCCTTCATTTTTAGGATTCAGATCTAATTCAGCTTGGTAAATGAATAAAAACAGTGGGGACTTTTTATTTCAATGTTTCACATCTTAGTGAAAACTAGAGGTATGATGACGTCTGTTTATATGCAAATATTCTTTGTGGGGAACAATTGTAGTAAGTGATGTAATCAGTAGCATGGCAATTATTGTATTTGGGTCACTCATATTTTGGTATGATGATCACATAACTCTGTCTTCATATAAATTTTAAGTTCTTGATACTCATTAATCTAATTATCCGTTCCCAATACTACCCTCAAGTCTCGCTTTGTACCTCCACCACAACAAGAGGATACATGGAATCAGATCCAAAACACACATCGAATCAGTGCATGGATAATTTAATGCATTGCTGCACCATATAGGTAATACATTGGAGGCTTTGGTCTTAACTGCCACCAAAGAAGATATAGAATAATTTTCATCACAAGATTATTAATGCCGTCAGATGGAATTACCGGATGTGTCAGCCATTGTTCTAATTCTGGACAAGCAGAATTAGATGAGAAGAATTACCTGATGATTCATATAGGACAATTAAAGAAAATGGTGTTAGACAAAGTCAAAGGAAAGGAGCCTTCCTCCTCTGATATCTGTGTAATTGAAGCCTGGACAGAGCATCCCTGAGAGCCTGGTGGACCTGCTTGTTGCGCAGGGTGTAGATGACAGGGTTCAGAAGGGGTGTCACAACCATGTTCACAAGAGCAGCCTCTCTGTTGGTGTCCACTCTGCTTCTCTGCTTTGGCTTCAGGTATATAAATGCACAGCTGCCATACATTAGAGAGAGGACAATGAGATGAGAGGAGCAGGTGGAAAAAGCTCTCTGTCGCTCCCTGGCTGAAGGGAGTCTCACTATGGTGACTACTATATTGCTGTATGCAAAGATGGCTATAAGAAAGGAAGCAAAAAGCACAATTACAGCAAGGGTAAAAAACAGCATCTCAATAGACCTGGTTTCTGAACAGGAGAGATTTGCCAGTGGTCCAAAATCACAGAAAAAGTGAGGAATAATGTTTGGACCACAGTAAAATGTCTTGGAAAGCATCACAACTGGACTGGCCATGAAGAGGAAGCCCAAAAATAAACAGACAGTAACGAGAAGGAAGCACATCCTTGGGCTCATGATGGTTGGATAATGTAGAGGTTTGCAGATGGCCAGAAAGCGGTCCAGGGATAACGCAGCCAAAAGGAAAAAACCTGTTGCCCCCACGACAAGATAGACGAAGGCCTGTGAGAAGCAGACCCCAAAGGGAATCTTTTGCCTCCCTGACAGAATGATGGTGAGGAGCTGGGGGATAGCAGTAGTTATAAAACAACACTCCACAAAAGAGAAGGTGCTGAGAAAGAAGTACATGGGCGTCTGCAGTCGGTGGTCCACACAGGTGATGGTAATTATGAGCATGTTGCCCATGAGGGAGGCCAAGTAGGCCAGCAAGTGCAGTAGGAAGAAGAGGATCTTCAGGTGCTCGGCCACAGGGTACCCCTCAAGGATGAACTCCAGGACCAAAGTCCCATTCCTTGTCTCCTCTGTCATTAGCCATTCCATTTCTTCAGTCTGTCTGTCACTGAAGGACTTTGCAGAACTGTGACTGAATGTGGAGAACTGTGTGTTCCTAAAACTGTAAATGACATGGGAAGGCAATCAGACTTGGTAAACAGGGCATCCAATGTGTCACTTTGCCCATTGTGAAGGAAAAATAACTGATTACTATGACTGACTTATATTACCTGTACCCTAAAATGCTATCTACAGAAGAAATGCTTGTGCCATGCACCTGGGTTAGGGATAAAGTCACTCACCAGTGTTGGTCACTTACCCATGTGCTTGGCTGCTTACTGAAATCAAGGTTACACCCTTTTATCTACTTAGTCATGGTGCATGTTTCTAGTAGAAGCATATTCATGTCACACAGGCCCAGATGAATATTGCAAAGGAAAACTACAACTTCAAAATCAACTGAACTCTTGTTCTTCCTCTTCCTCTTCTCTGCTCTCTTGTCCTCTTTGTCCCTGTCCCTTCTCTCCCCATGCGCCCCTTCCCTTCACATGCTCATGGCTGGCCTTTGTTTCTCTCCACTTGTACTCTTCTTCTCTCATTAAACCTTCCCATATGGAACCATGTTGGCTTGGTGCACTTTGTCCAGACAGAGGCCGAGATTTAAACCCCAACAGCCGAAAGAAGCTGAGGAGGAGGGCGACTCCATAGGAAGACCGGAGCCCAGAACCCCAGATAGAGCAGTCTCCACTACTCTTGAGGGAAGCTCTCTTTGGAGAAGATGAAGACCATTATTGAAAGCTGCAATCAATCAAAATACAGAGCAATGGAGCCTAGTCTCTGTGGATTTGTCTAAACAAAATTCCTGCAAAAAGACTCAGGGAAATTTTACAGAGAATGTGGGTGAGTCATAGCAAGAATCAGAAATTTAGGGTGTTTCCTGTCATATCTATAGAAATGTGAGAAGCTACACCCATTGTCTCAACAACATGACTGCTCTGATGTTAGCTGAATAAGAACAATCCCAACAAACGTGCCAGACCGGACAAAGCGAAACCAACAAGTCTTCAACGTATAAGCAACTGAGAGTAAACCTAAAAACTGAGGAGCTGGCCTTTGAATGGAAAAAGAAAATGAAATAAATGGAAGAAGAATATTGTCTTCTTTTAGAATGTGGAGAAGTCTTTCTTTTTCATTAACTCATTTATTTCTTTACATCCTGATCACTGTACTACCTTTGTCCTGCACCCACCCCAGGCACAGTCCATCCCTCCATCCCCCCATGCCTTCTCCTTTTAGAGAGTGGCGTCCCCCACCATGGATATTCACTTACTCTAGCACTAATGACTTGAAGTTAAGAGAATTATTGTGGTGATAAAAAGCTGGGTCTAGGCGTCTTTTTGCCTCTCTATATTTTAGAAAGAATCTCAGGATCTTCAACCATCGTTTCTGCAGTGTTGTGATACATAGCTAGGAAGCTTCATTTAGAAAAAGACTCTGGAACTCATAAAAAGCAATGAAACATAATTGTAAATTTTTAGAAGAAAGAAGTGCAGATGAGCCATAAGGATATGAATTAACTGAGGATGTGATGCCATGTGAGAGTGAAAAAGGCAAAAACACAGTAAGTGGAAGACACAGACAAGTCAAACTCTGCCAGTGTCATTGCCAACTTCTAGTGAAACAGCAAGTTGTGTGGATAAGCATAGTCTGCAGGGCATGTTGGAATTTTCTTTCCCAGTTTTTCTCACTGAATTCAGCATTGACATTAAATTCTACACAGATACATTTGTTTGCAATAATAATAATATGCATTGCTCTACTTTTAGCAGTATTGATTTGGACAAGTGATACAAGTTTAGCTTTGCCATTATTTAAAGGATGGTATTAATAATGGTAATTACCTCGCAGTGTGAAGACAGAGTGACATTAAATTCTGAATTAAAGGGGCTGGAGGAGTGGTTCAGCAGTTAAGAATACTGGCTGCTTTTGCAGAGGACCCAGGTCGAATTCACAGCATCCATATAGCTCACATCTACTTGTAATGCCTGTGCAGGGGATTCATCTTATGCCCTCTCTTTACCACAAAAAGACCAGGCATACATGTGGTGAATAGGCATATATGCCCGAAAGTAATCTCTGTAAATTGAGTATTGGTTCCAATTTTCAGTTTGAAATGGAAGGAGAATAATAAATTTGTTATCCAAATATCATGATCTTTTAATATCTAAGAATTCATGCTTTTGGTTTGCAGTTGAGCATTTCATACATAGTTATCATGTATTTTTATAAAACCCAATCCCATACAACCTCCCTTTAAATTCTTTCCCCATCACCTATAGTTTTGCCTTTCAACTTCATGTATTCTTTTTAAAAATAAATTTTTTGGAGACTATAATTACAAAAAACCTGACCCTGGGAGCGTAGATCAGGGGTAGTGCACCTATCTAACAAGTGTGATATTATGGCTTTAATTCCCAGTACACAAAATGGACGATAACAAAATGAGGCAGACGAATCAAAATATCAGTCACAGGAACAAGAGAGATGGTTCAGCAGTTATGGGCATCAGTTACTCATGCAGAGGACGTGGGGGCAGCTCCAAGAATACACATGACAGCTCCTCATGTGTAAATTCAGTCCCAGGGTATCTAGATCTCTATTCTGACCTCTGAGAACACCAGATATGCATGTTGTATGCATGCACACAGGTAACCAAAATACATAATATGCATAAAATAAGAAATTCTGGAAAGATTTTAAATCAGAAGCCACTCTTTCCACAAGTATACTCCTTTGTCATACAATTGTTTTAATGTTTGGTCACATTATTATTAGGAAAAGAATCTTGTACTTCTGTAGTCTCGTCTGCAGACCTGTGAAGTAGACTAGATTAGAAGACCCACACAGTTAATTCTAACTGGGTGGTTAAAGGCTCAGGTCTAGTTGCTTTCATCTAGAGCCCCAGACAACAGAGAAAATTCAGACTCCCAGCACCAAGTACAAAGCCAGGAGAGGTGAAGTCCAG
This sequence comes from Rattus norvegicus, assembly GCF_021556685.1. Lineage (NCBI taxonomy): Eukaryota > Metazoa > Chordata > Mammalia > Rodentia > Muridae > Rattus > Rattus norvegicus. The sequence goes on along the minus strand of NC_141537.1, from coordinate 151,694,339 downwards.
CTGTAAGTTCAGCACTGGACACGGCAAAGACAGGGATGTCCCAGGAGCCCACAGGACACACCAGCCAGTCTACTTGGAGCAATGAGCCCCACATTCAGGAAGAGACTGTAGCTCACAAAATAGTGATGAGTGAGAGTATCCAAAATCAACCTCTGGCTACCAAAGGAACATCTGCAGTTAAATATTCTTTCACTATAAATGGATAAAGTCCTTGTATGTGAGACTTTGTCATTCTGGTCCACGAGCATCGATCTCCTGTCTAAGACCTAGATATCTGACTTAGAACAACCAAATGCTCTCAGTCTTATCAGACCTGTAGGGAAACCAGGTTGAAGAAAAGCATCACAGCCATTTACAGCAAACAAATGACAAGATGCTCTCTTCACACTGAGGCCACAGCATTGTCACAAGCAGCTCACAGCACCCAGAACTCAACTCTGCCTCTGCTTTTTTCATTCGAAGAAAAAAAGTCACCACATTGTTCCTGACAGCTGAAGCATAAGGAAATCCACACCTCCATTGTAATGCTCATAAATTCTCCAGAGGTAAATCCAACATCTGCCCGATATCCTTCTCCAATCAGCTAACTAAGAACTGCATCAAACCAAGCACATCTCGGTGCAAATCTCGAGTGCTAACTATGGAAAAACCAGTACACATTTCCTCATTGTTCTCTGAGAACTGGCAAGTGGATTCATCTGGAATTCCACAAAAAGCATTCCTGAGTCTCCATGTCATCATAACCTATCCTGAGACCTTTCTTATGCCAGCATCAAAACAAACAAACAAACAAACAAAACCCTACTGCTAGGAACATAATACAGTCAGGGTAGAAGGCAGGAGACTCTTCACTCAATAAACCTACATAGATATGATCTCCATTGATAATAATTCTTTAAAATGCTTTCCAAGGCACTGAATTTCTCACTCTTACCATCACCAAAACATGCACACTCCCAGACTGAGAAGAATACACACAACACAAGGAGCAGAAATGAAAGGGACATGAATCTGTTCCAACCTATGTTTAGTAATGGACTGTCTCTTGATACTAATCAGGGACTACCAGGTCCAGTAGGTGGCACCAAGAGACACTAAGATTCATTAGCGAGTGGAACAAAGCCCTCACACACCTGACACTCTGGGAGCCATCACGATTGGTAACTTAACAGTGTTGCGAATGAAATATCACTTGATTAATGACAATAATAGTAAGCCTGTATAAAGTATTATTATATCTGATAACACATATTGATTATGAAGTAAATGGTTGCCCTTTTAGGAGGAGATTGATATCTTTCCTTTATTTTTATGATATGTACACATTTTTAATTTTTTTATTTTTACATTCCAGATTTTGTACCCATCCCAGTCCACTCCCCTGAATGTTCCACATCCCATACCTCTCCCCCAGCTCCCGTGTCTCCACAAGGCTGTCCCCACACACCCCCAACCCACCCCAACAGACCTCTAAACTTCCTGGGGCCTCCAGTCTCTTGAGAATTAGATGCATCTTCTCTGACTGAACCCAGAGACTGGGTCCTCTAGTGTATATATATTGGAGGCCTCATCTCAGCTGGTGAATGCTGTCTGGTTGGTGATCCAGTGTCAGAGACCTCAGGGGTCCAGGTTAATTGAGACTGTGGTCCTCCTACAGGGTTGCCCTCCTCCTCAGCTTCCTCTAGCTTTTCCCTAATTCAACCAGAGGGGTCAGCAGCTTCTGTTCATTAGTTGGGTCCACATATCTGCATCTGACTCTTTCACCTGCTTCTTGAGTCTTTTGGAGGGCAGTTATAATAGTTTCTTTTTGTGAGCACTGCATAGCCTCAGTAATAGTGTCAGGTCTTGAGGCCTCCCCTTGAGCTGGATCTCATTTGGGCCTGCTGCTGAACCTTCTTTTTCTCAGGCTCTTCTCCAATTTCTATCACTGCATTTAGTTCAGAGAGGAAGAATTATGGGCCAGAGCTTTGACTGTGAGAGAGCAAACCCATCCCTCACTTGACACCCTCTCTTTCTACTGGAGGTAGGTTGAATAAGTTCCCTCTCCCCACTGTAGGGAATTTCATCTAGGTACCCCCCTTTGAGTCCTGAGAGTCTCTCACTTCCCAGGTCTCTGGTACACTCTAGAGGGTCCTCCCAACCCCCTTCCTCCAGAGGTGGCCTATTTTCATTCTTTCTGCTGGCTCTCAGGTCTTCAATATTTTCCCCCCACCCAATACCAAACTATTCCTCACTCTCCCCCCACCCCATCCTCTCTCTCTCCCCAGCCCTCCCTCCATCCCCCCTTGTGGTTGCTTTCTTCTCCATTCCAAGTGGACCTGAGGCCTCCTCACTTGGGCCCTTCAGCTTGATGACCTTTTCAGAAAGGTCTGTGGTTCTTTGGTATTCTGTAATTTGTGTGTGTGGTTGGTGGGGGTCTTAATATCCACTTATTAGTGAAAACATATCAGACTTCTCCTTTTGGGTCTGAGTCACTTCACTCAGGATGATATTTTCTAGTTTCATCCATTTGCCTGCAAAACTCAGAATGTCCTTGTTCTTAATAGCTGTATAGCATTCCATTGTGTAAATGAACCACATTTTCTGTATCCATTCTTCTGTCATGGGATGTATGGGTTATTTCTATCTTCTGGCTATCACAAATAAGGCTACTATGGACAGAGTAGAACATGGGCTACTGTGGCATGGTGGGGCATCATTTAGATATATTCCCGAGTGGTATTTTGGGGTCTTTAGGTAGGTCTAGCTCCAATTTTCTGAGGAACCTCCAAATTAATTTCCAGACTTCTTGTACCAGTTTGCAATCCCACCAGCACTGGAGGCATGTTCTTCTTTCTCCACATCCTCACCAACATGTGCTGTCACCTGAGGGTTTTATCTTAGCCATTGTCACTGGTATAAGGTAGAATCTCAGGATCATTTTGATTGGAACTTCTCTGATCACTAAGGATTTTGAACATTTTTAGGTGCTTCTAAGCCGTTCAAGATTCCTCTCTTGTGAATTCTCAGTTTAGTTTTATACCACATTTTTTTGATTTGGTTGTTTGGGTTTTTTTTATGGTTAGCTTCTTGACTTCTTTATATATATTAGATATTAGCCCTCTATTGGATGTGGGGTTAGTGAAGATTTTTTTCCAATCCATAGGATGTCTTTTTGACTATATCCTTTGCCTTATGAACCTTTCCAGTTTCATGAGTTTCCATTTATCAATTCTTGATCTTGGAATGTGAGCCACTGGAGTTATGTTTAGAAAATTACCCCCTAGGCCAATCAGTTCAAGGCTCTTTCCCACTTTCTCTTCTATTAGATTCAGTGTATCTGGTTTTACATTGAGGTCCATGATCCACTTGAACTTGAGCTTTATGCAAGGTGACAAATATGGGTCTATTTTTATTTTTCTGCATACACACATCCAGTTTAGACCAGCACAATTTATTGAGGATGCTGTCTTTTTTCCATTGTATATTTTTTACTTCTGTGTCAAAAAATCAAGTGTGCATAAATGTGTAGTTTTATTTCTGGGTCTTCAATTCTATTCCATTGGTCAATCTGACTGTTTCTGTACCAATACCACACAGTTTTTTTATCACTATTGCTCTGTAGTAAGGCTTGAGGTCAGGGATGATGATTCCCCCAACTGTTCTTTTACTGTTAAGAATTATTTTTGCTATTCTGGGTTTTTTGCCTTTCCAGATGAATTTGAGAATTGCTCTTTCCATGCCTTTGTGTGAGGATTTTGATGGGGATTGCATTGAATCTGCAGATTGCCTTTGGTGATATGGCCATTTTTACTGTGTTAATTCTGCCAATCCATGAGCATGGGAGATCTCTCCATTTTCTGAGATCTTCTTTGATTTCTTTCTTGTGGGACTCGAAGTTCTTATCATACAAATCTTTCACTTGTTTGATTAGAGTTACCCCAAGATATTTTATATTATTTGTGGCTATTGTGAAAAGAATTGTTTCCCTGATTATCATTTGTATAAAAGGAGATTACTGATTTATTTGAGTTAATTTTATATCCGGCCTCTTTGCTAAAGTTGTTTATCAGCTGAAGAAGTTCTCTGGTAAAATTTTTGGGATCACTTATGTATACTATCATGTCATCTGAAAATAGTGATACCTTTATTTCTTCTTTGCCAATTTGTATCTCTTTTTGTTGTCTTATTTTTCTAGCTAACACTTTGATTACTATACTGAATAGATATGGGGAGACTGGGCATCCTTGTCTTGTCCTCGACTTTAGTGGGATTGTTTCAAGTATCTCTCCATTTAATTTGATATTGGTTTGCAGTAAATTGCTTTTATTATCTTTAGGTATGGACATTAAGTTCCAGATCGCGCCAATATTTTCAACATGAAGGGATGTAGTATTTTGTCAAATGCTTTTACTGCATCTAATAAGATGCTCATGTTCATCTTTCCTTTGAGTTTGTTTATATGGTGGATTACATTAATGGATTTTTATATATTGATTCAACCTTACATCCCTGGAATGAAGCCTACTTGATCCTGTTTAATGATGGTTTTAATGTGTTCTTGGATTTGGTTTGCAAGAACTGTATTGAGTATTTTTGCATTAATCTTCATACATGAGATTGGTTTAAATTTCTCTTTTCTGGTAGGGCCCTTGTGTGTTTTAGGTATCAGAGTTATTGTGGCTTCATAAAATGAATTAGGTAGTGCTCCTTCTGTTTCTATTTTAGGGAATACTTTGAGGAAAATTGGTATCAGGTCTTCTTTGAAGGTCTGGTAGAATTCTGAACTAAATTCATCTGGCCCTGGGCTTTTTTTTTTTTTTTTTTGGTTGGGAGGTTTTTCACAACTCCTATTTAATTATAGGATATGGGTCTATTTAGAAAGTTTACCTGCTCTTGATTTATCTTTAGTATATGCTATTTGTATAAAAAAAACTATCCATTTCAACTAGATTTTTTATTTTGGCGAGTATAGGCTGTTGTAGTAAGATCTGATGATTTTTTTTAATTGCCTCTGTTTCTGTTGTTTTGTCTCCCTTTTCATTTCTGATTTAATTAATTCGGATACTGCCTCTGGGCCCATTAATTAATTTGACTAAGGGTTTATCTATCTTGTTGATTCTTTTAAAGAAACATCTTTTGTTTTTACTGATTCTTTGTTGTTCTCTTTGTTTCTATTTGTTTTATATCAACCCTGAGTTTGACTATTTCCTGCCTTCTAATTGACCTGGGAGAGTTTGCTTCTTTTTGTTCTAGAACTCTCAGGTGTGCTGTTAAGTTACTAATGTAAGATCTTTCCAGTTTCTTTACCAGTGCATTTACTGCTATGAATTTTCCTATTAGCACTCTTTCATTGTGTCCCATAACTTTGGGTATGATGGGTCAATATTTTCATTAAATTCCAGAAAGTCTTTAATTTCTTTCTTTATTTCATCCCTGAATAAATTATCATTGAGTAGAGAGTTATTTAGTTTCCACAAGTCTGTGGGTTTTCTGTTGCTTTTGCTGCTATTGAAGACCAGCTTTAGGCCATGGTGGTCTGTTAGAATGCATGGGATTATCTCCATCTTCTTAAATTGGTTGAGGGTTGTCTTGTGACCAATTATATGGTCAATTTTGGAGAAGGTACCATGAGGTGCTGAAAGGAAAGTATATTCTTTTGTTTTAGGGTGAAGTGTTCTGTAGATTTCGGTTATATCCATTTGGTTCATAACCTGTATTAGCTTCATTGAGTCTCTGTTTATTTTCTGTTTCAATGACCTGTCCATTGGTAAGAGTGTGATGTTGAAGTTTCCCATTATCATTGTGTTTGGTTCAATGTGTGCTTTGAGTTTTAGTAAAGTTTCTTTTCTGAATGTGGGTGACCATGAATTTGGGGCATAGATGTTGAGAATTGAGACTGTCTCTTAGTGGATTTTCCCTTTGATGAATATGAAGTGCCCTTCCTCATTATTCTTGTTAACTTTTGGTTGAAAGTCTATTTTATTGGATAGTAGGATGGTGACTTCAGCTTGTTTCTTGGGACCATTTGCTTGGAAGACCCTTTTCCATCCTTTTACTGTGAGATGGTGTCTGTCTTTGTTATTCAGGTGTGTTTGTTGTATGCTGCAAATTGCTGGATCTTATTTGTGTATCCACTCTGTGAGCTTATGTATTTTTATAGGTGATTTGAGTCCATTAATATTGAGAGATATTAAAGACACATGAATGTTGGTTCCTGTTATATTTGTTTTTGTGGGTAGCTTTATGTGCTTGTGATTTTCTCTTTTTGGCTTTGTTGTGAGATGCTTAATATCTTGTCTTTGGTATTGGTATCTTCCTTGTATTAGAGTTTTCCCTCTAGGATCCTCTGTAGGACTGGAGTTATAGATAGCTATTATTTTAATTTGGTTAAATTAAACTGGAATATTTTGGTTTCTCAATCTATGTTGATTGAGAGTTTTGCCGGGTATATTAGCCAGGGATGGCATTTGTATTCTCTTAGAGTCTGTGTGACCTCTGACCAGGCTCTTCTGGCTTTCATAGTCTCTGCTGAGAAGTATGGTGTAATTCTGATAGATCTACCTTTGTATGTTACTTGCCACTTTTCCCTTGCAGCTTTAATATTCTTTCTTTGTTCTGCACATTTAGTGTTTTGACTATTATGTGATGAGAGGATTTTCGTTTCTGGTACCATTTGTTTGGTGTTCTGTAGGTTTCTTGTACCTTTACGGCCATCTCTACTTTTAGGTTGGGGAAGTTTTCTTCTGTGATTTTGTTGAAGACATGTTCAGGTCCTTTGAACTGGGAATCTTCATTCTCCTCTATTCCAATTATTCTGAGACTTGATCTTTTCATTGTGTCCTGAATTTTCTGGATGTTTTGGGTTAGGAGTTTTTTATGTTTGAATTTTCTTTGACCATTGTGTCAATCTCTTCTACTGTATCTTCTACACCTATATTCTCTCATTTATCTCTTGTATTCTGTTGGTGAAACTTACATCTGTAATTCCTGTCCTCTTTCCCAGGCTTTTCATTTCCTGGTTTGCCTCCATTTGTGTTTTCTTTATTGGTTCTACTTCCACTTTTCAGTCTTGAATGAAAATTGTATGCAATTCCTTCACCTATTTGATTGTATTTTCCTGTATTCCTTTAAGGGATTTATTTGTTTATTCTTTAAGAGCTTCTACCTGTTTACCTGTGTTTTCTTGTATTTCTTTCAGTGAATCCTTAAAGGACTCTACTATCTTCATGAGAAAGGTTTTTAGGTCAGCTTCCTGAGGTGTGTTGGTGTATTCAGGGCTTGCCATGGTGGGAGAACTGAGTTCTGATGATGCCCATGTGTATTGGCTTCTGTTGCTTATGGTCTTGTACTTGCTTCTTGCCATCTGGTTTTCCCTAGTGTTTGCTGTTCTGGGTGACCCTGTCTAGAATCTACCTTTTTTATCCCTGGATTTCAACATGTTTCCTGGCTGAAGCAGACCTCCTGTGTGGCCTTCCCACTGGAGGGTCTTTAGAGGGGCAGAGAAGCTGCTGATTTGTTGCCCTGGCTGCAGTAGATCTTTTGGGAGGCCTTCAGACTATTGGATCTTCAGACAAACAATCACACTATTGTCCCGCGTGAAGCTTTTTTATTTTTGGTGGTGGTGAGGTTAATGGACTGTGATTTCTGTTCCTTTGTGTGCATCCACACTCCAGGGAGACTTTGAGTCTTTTGGGTCATTTACCCTGCATGCCATACAGCCTCTTGGAGTTCTTCAGACTGTGGTGTCAATTGCCCAGTTGCTCTGTGTACAGAGGAACTCCTGGGATGCCTTCAAGCTATGGTGTCCTGGGTGCAAGAGACCTTCTGGGATGCCTTAGAATGTAGTATCAATTATTTGAGGGTAGTGGTTCTTCTGATAGGCTTCAAGATGTGACTTCAAATGTTCTGAATGCAGCAAATCCTCTGGTATACCTCAGGATATAGCTTCTTCAGAGAAGCAGTCTAGCTAGCAGTCTGTCCCAGCAGAAAGGATCAGGCAGAAAGGGATTGTTAGTAACTGGTAGGGTGTTGGGGAAATGGTGGGTCTCCAAGTCCACTCTCCACCAGAACTTGCTGTGGGAATTTATGTGTGTGGAGCGGGGAGTCTTACCAAATGCTCAGGGCAGTGAATCCTCTGGTATGTCTCAGGATATAGTCTCTATCAGGGACTATATAGGAGTGAATCCTCTGGTATGTCAGCAGACTATAGTCTGCTACTAGGTAGCAGTCTGTTCCAGCAGAAAGGACCAGGCAGAAGTGCAATATGTACACATTTTATTATTATACAAGAACTCTAAATAGCTCCTAAGACCAAGTCATTTTTATTGGATATTTTATATATTTACATTTCAAATGTTATCCCCTTTCCTGGTTTCCCCTCCAGAAACTCCTTATCCTATCCTCCATACTCCTGCTTCTATGAGTGTCCTCCTCCTCCTAACAAACCCACTCCAACCTCACCACTCTCGCATCCCCCTACAATGGGGCATCAAGCCTCCTAAGGACCAAGGGCATCCCCTACCAATCATGTCAGATAAGGCCATCCTCTGCTACATATATATTTTCAAAAATGGACTCCTCATTTCATGCTCTTTGGTTGGTGGTTTAGTCCTTGGGAGCACTGGGTGTTCAGATTAGTTGATAATGTTCTTCTTACAGGATTGCAGTCCCCTTCAGCTCCTTCAGTCCTTACTCTAGCCCTTTCATTGGGGTCACAGTCACTCTGTCCAATGGTTGTCTAGGAGTACCCACATTTGCATTGGTCAGGTGCTTGTAGTACCTCTTAGGGAATACCCATACCAAGCTACTGTCAGCAAGAGTTTCTTCTAATCAGCAATAGTGTTGGGGTTTGCTATCTAGAGACAGGGATATCTCTGGATGACCTTTCATTCAGTCTCTGTTCCATTTTTTGCTCTGTCTCTCTTTTTTAACCCTTTCTAGGTTAAAACTTTTGAGGTGAGTGGGTGACCACATCCCTCTACTGGGGGAACGGTAGCTATCTACTGGAGCTGCTCTCTGCAGTTTCTATCTCCCCTTTGTTGTCTATTTCAGCTAATGCCATCCCCATTGGGTCCTGGAAGCCTCCTGATTCCCTGGAATCTGGGACTTATTAGTGGATACCTACAGTTCCCAATACCTCACTGCTACGTGTTTCTATTCTATTTCCAGACCCTCTGTACTTCTCTCCTGTCCCTTCCAACACCTGATGCTGCCCCTCCCCTTTTCAGTCCAACTGTCCCAAATCCTTCCCAGGTCTCTCCCTCCCTCCCTCTACCTCCTGTGATTATTTGTTCTCTGTTCTATGTAGTATTGAAGCATCCACAATTTTTTCTTCCTTCTTCTTAAACCCCATATAGTTTGTGGGTTGTATCATGGGTATTCTGAGATTTGAGGTTTATATCTACCTATTAGTGAGTACACACCATGTGAGTTCTTTTCTGTCTGTATGACCTCACTCAGGATTATATTTGCTAGTTTTATCCATTTGCCTGCAAATTTCATGAAGTCGTTGTTTTTACTAGTAGAGTAGTACTCTATTATGTAAATGTATCACATTTTCTGTATCCATTATTCTGTTGAGGGACATCTGACTTTCTTCCCAGCATCTGGCTATTATAAATAAAGCTGCTATAAACATAGCAGAGCATGAGTCCTTGTAATATGTTGGAGCATCTTTTGGGTATATGCCCAGTAGTAGTATAGCTGGGTCTTCAAGAAAAACTATTTCCAATTTTCTGTGGAACCAACATATTGATTTTCAAAGTGGTTTTACCAACTTGGATTTTCACCACCTATAGAGGAGTGTTTTTTGTTCTCCACACCCTCTTCAGGGTCTGCTGTCACCTGAGTTTTTTTATCTTAGTCATTCTGATTGGTGTGAGGTGGAATATCAGCATCATTTTCATGTGTAGTTCTCTAATGACTAAGGATGTAGAACATTTCTTTAATTGCTTCACAGACATTTGAGATTCTCCAGTTGAGAATGCTTTGTTTAAATCTGGACCCCATTTTTAATAGGGCTACTTGTATCTCTGAGTCTAACTTCTTGAGTTCTTTGTATATTTTTGATATTAGCTCTGAACTGGATGTAGGATTGGAAAAGATCTTTACCCAATCTGTGGGTTGCTGTTTTGTTTTATTGACAGGATCTTTTGCCTTACAGAAGCTTGTCAATTTTATTAGGTCCCATTTGTCGATTCTTGATCTTAGAGCATAAGCCATTGGTATTTTGTTCAGGAAATTTTTCCTTGTGTTCTAGGCTCTTCCCCACTTTCTCTTCTATTAGATTCAGTGTTTCTGGTTGTGCTCAGAGATGGAGTTTCCCCTAGAAGTGCTATTAATGTTGGGAATAGTTTTTGCTATCCTAATTTTTTTGTTGTTCCAGTTGATTTTGAGAATGATTCTTTCAATCTCTGTAAATAATTGAGTCTAATTGCACTAGTTAGAACTTTGAGTACTACATTGAATAGATAGGGGAAGAGTGACCAGCCTTGTCTTCTTGATTTTAGTGGGATTGCTTCAAGTTTCTCTCCATTCAGTTAGGTGTTGACTACTGGTTTGCTGTATATTGCCTTTATCATGCTTAGGAATGCACATTGAATTCATGATCTTCCCAATACATTTAACATGAATGAGTATTATGTTTTGTCATAAGCTTTTTTAGCATCTACCTAGATGATCATGTGGTTTTCTCCATTGAGTTTTTTTATATAGTTAATTATGTTGAAGGATTTCTGTATATTGAACCATCCCTGCATCCTTGGAAGGAAGCCTAGTTGACCACGGTGAACGATAATTCTGATATGTTCTTGCATTCAGTTTGCATGAATCTTATTGAGTATTTTTGCATTGATATTCATAAGCAAGATTGTTCTGTAATCCTTTCTGTTCGTTGGGTTTTTGTGGGGTTTTTGGTATCAGCATAAATGTGGCTTCATAGAACAAATTGGATACTGTTTCTACTTTTTCTATTTTGTGGGATAGTTCTAGAGTATTGGTCTTCTTAGAAGGTATGACAGAATTCTGCCTAACCCTGAGCTTTTCTTGGCTTGGCAGAACTAAATGAATGCTTCTATCTTTGTGGGAGTTATGGGAGAGTTTAGATGCTTTATCCTATCCTGGTCTAACTATGGTACCAGGGACCTCTCTAGAAAAATCATCCATTTCATGGTAATTTTCCAGTTTTGTTGAGTAAAGGCTTTTGGAGTATGATCTGATGGTGTTTTGAATTTCTGCAGTTTCTGTTGTTATGTCTCCTTTTTCAATTCTGATTTTCTTAATTTGTATACTGTCACTGTGACCTCTTGTTAGTATGGGTAAGGCTTTATCGATCTTGTTAACTTTCTCAAAGAACAAGTTCGTGGTTTTGTTGATACTTTGTATAGTTCTCTTTGTTTATCCTTGGTTGATTTCAGCCCTGAGTTTGATTATTACCTGAAATCTACGGCTCTTGGCTATATTTGCTTCTTTCTGTTCAAGAGCTTTCAGATGTGCTGATAACCTGCTACTGTATGATCTCTCCACTTTCTTTTTCTTATTTTCTTTAGTCTTTATTAACTTGAGTATTTCTTTTTTTTTATCTTAATTAACTTGAGTATTTCTTATTTACATTTCGATTGTTATTCCCTTTTCCACTTTCCTGGCCAACATCCCCCTAACCCCTCCCTCCCCTTCTATAAGGGTTTCCCCTCCCCATCCTCCCCCCATTACCACCCTCCCCCCAACAATCACATTCACTGGGGGTTCAGTCTTAGCAGGACCAAGGGCTTCCCCTTCCACTGGTGCTCTTACTAGGCTGTTCATTGTTACCTATGAGGTTGGAGCCCAGGGTCAGTCCATGTATAGTCTTTGGGTAGTGGCTTAGTCCCTGGAAGCTCTGGTTGCTTGGCATTGTTGTTCATATGTGGTCTCAAGCCCCTTCAAGCTCTTCCAGTCCTTCCTCTGATTCCTTCAGCGGGGGTCCCGTTCTCAGTTCAGTGGTTTCCTGCTGGCATTCACCTGTGTATTTGCTGTATTCTGGCCATGTCTCTCAGGAGAGATCTACATCCGGTTCCTGTCAGCCTGCACTTCTTTGCTTCATCCATCTTATCTAGTTTGGTGGCTGTATATGTATGGGCCACATGTGGGGCAGGCTCTGAATGGGTGTTCCTTCTGCCTCTGTTCTAAACTTTGCCTCCCTATAACCTGCCAAGGGTATTCTTGTTCCCCTTTTAAAGAAGGAGTGAAGCATTCGCATTTTGATCATCCGTCTTGAGTTTCATGTGTTCTGTGCATCTAGGGCAATTCAAGCATTTGGGCTAATAGCCACTTATCAATGAGTGCATACCATGTCTGTTTTTCTATGATTGGGTTAGCTCACTCAGGATGATATTTTCCAGTTCCATCCATTTGCCTACGAATTTCATAAAGTCATTGTTTTTGATAGCTGAGTAATATTCCATTGTGTGGATGTACCAAATTTTCTGTATCCATTCTTCTGTTGAAGGGCATCTGGGTTCTTTCCAGCTTCTGGCTATTATAAATAAGGCTGCTATGAACATAGTGGAGCACGTGTCTTTGTTATATGTTGGGGCATCTTTTGGGTGTATGCCCAAGAGAGGTATAGCTGGGTCCTCAGGTAGTTCAATGTCCAATTTTCTGAGGAACCTCCAGACTGATTTCCAGAATGGTTGTACCAGTCTGCAATCCCACCAACAATGGAGGAGTGTTCCTCTTTCTCCACATCCTCGCCAGCATTTGCTGTCACCTAAGTTTTTGATCTTAGCCATTCTCACTGGTTTGAGGTGAAATCTCAGTATTGTTTTGATTTGCATTTCCCTTATGACTAAAGATGTTGAACATTTCTTTAGGTGTTTCTCAGCCATTCGGCATTCCTCAGCTGTGAATTCTTTGTTTAGCTCTGAACTCCATTTTTAATAGGGTTATTTGTCTCCCTGCAGTCTAACTTCTTGAGTTCTTTGTATATTTTGGATATAAGGCCTCTATCTGTTGTAGGATTGGTAAAGATCTTTTCCCAATCTGTTGGTTGCCGTTTTGTCCTAACCACAGTGTCCTTTGCCTTACAGAAGCTTTGCAGTTTTATGAGAACCCATTTGTTGATTCTTGACCTTAGAGCATAAGCCATTGGTGTTTTGTTCAGGAAATTTTTTCCAGTGCCCATGTGTTCAAGATGCTTCCCCACTTTTTCTTCTATTAGTTTGAGTGTATCTGGTTTGATGTGGACTTGATCCACTTGGACTTAAGCTCTGTACAGGGTGATAAGCATGGATCTATCTGCTGACCTCCAGTTGAACCAGCACCATTTTCTAAAAATGCTATCTTTTTTCCATTGGATGGTTTTGGCTCCTTTGTCAAAAATCAAGTGACCATAGGTGTGTGGGTTCATTTCTGGGTCTTCAATTCTATTCCATTGGTCTATCTGTCTGTCTCTGTACCAATACTGTGCAGTTTTTATCACTATTGCTCTGTAATACTGCTTGAGTTCAAGGATAGCGATTCCCCCAGAAGTCCTTTTATTGTTGAGGATAGTTTTAGCTATCCTGGGTTTTTTGTTATTCCAGATGAATTTGCAAATTGTTCTGTCTAACTCTCTGAAAAATTGGATTGATATTTTGATGTCTCCACTTTTTTTATGGAGGCACTCAGAGGTACGAGTTTTCCTCTTAGCACTGCTTTCATTGTGTCCCATAAGTTTGGGCATGTTTGTGCCTTCATTTTCATTAAATTCTAAAAAAAGGTCTTTAATTTCTTTCTTTATTTCTTCTGTGACCAAGTTATCCTTGAGTAGAAAACTGTTTGCCTTCCATGTGTATGTGGGCTTTCTGTTGTTCTTGAAGGCTAATCTTAGTCTGTGGTAACCTGATAGGTTGCATGGGATCATTTCAATCTTCTTATCTCTGTTGAGGTTTTTTTTTTGTTAATTATATGGTCAATTTTGGAGAAAGTACCATGAGGTGCTGAGAAGAAGATATATTCTATTGTTTTAGGGTGAAATGTTATGTAGGTATCTGTTAAATCCATTTGGTTCGTAACTTCTGTTAGTTTCACTGTATCTCTATTTAATTTCTCTTTCCATAATCTGTCAATTCATGAGAGTGGGTGTTGAACTCTCCCACTATTATTCTGTGAGGTTGTTTAGTAACTTTTCTTTTACAAATGTGGGTGCCCCAGCATTTGGAGCATAATGTGCAGAATTGAGAGTTCATCTTGGTGAATTTTTCCTCTGATGAGTATGCTGTGTCCTTCTCCAAATTTTCTGATGACATTTAATTGAACATCTATTTTATTGGATAATGGAATGGCTTGTTTCTTGAGACCATGTGTTTGGAAAATTTTTCCCAGCCTTCTACTTTGAGGTAGGATCTGACTTTGTCACTGAGGTGTGTTTCCTGTATGTAGGAAAATGCATGGTCCTGTTCATGAATCCACTTTATTAACCCATGTCGTTTTATTGGAGAATAGAGTCCATTGATGTTGAGAAATATTAAGGACCTGATTGTTGCTTATTGCTCTTTTTGTTTTTAGAGGCAGAAGTATGCTTGAATGGGATTGGGGATCCCCATAATATTGTTAATATGAGACTGGAAGCTCAGATGAAGGTTGCTAACACCACATATCCCTGTAATCCATGCATTCATATGACTAAGGCAGGAGGATTACAGTGAGTTTGAGACCAGCCTGAACTTCACAATGAATGCCATGCCAGCCAGAACTGTAGAGTTAAATAGCACAACTTGATTTATTTTTTTAAGTCGTAAGGTATTGGATCCCTGAATATAAGTCAGGTTTCTCTAGAGAAAGACTATTAAAAGAAAGAACACATGTTACAAACAGAATTCATTGGTTTGGCTTATGCAATATGGATGTGTTGTCCAGCAATGGCTGTCTGCACAGTGTACAGGATGAGAAGCCAGTTCTCGGGTTACCATGCATGCTGCCTTTCAAGTTCTAATCTGGTGCTGAAACCCTGGATAATTCCTGGAGACCTTTTGGTCTTCATTCCACCCTGGAAAGCTGATAAGGCTGAGTTCTGATATCTACTCTTTTGTTTAACCACTGAGTCGATGCACTTACAAACAATAAGTGAAGGAAGTCAGGCAAAAGAAATGGTTTTTCTTCATTCTTCTTTATATATTGGATCCAGCCAGAAGATACTGCAGGCTATTGGAATGGATCTTGCTCTCACATTTAAACCAGAAAATATCCATACAGAGCTACCCAGAGGCACATTTCTTAATTAATTGATCCAATCATGTTGACAACAAAAATTAACCATTACGAGTCCAACTTTTGCCAACATAACACTCACTAAAATGTGTCATGATTCGCTTCTAAAGGATCATAATAACATTATAATTACACCTAACATTAGACAAATATTGCATTGTGCTGACTAGTTTTATGTCAAGTTAACACAAGCAGAGTCATTTTGGAAGAAGAAAGCTCAACTGAGAACCAGATTTGCCTGTTGAAAAATCTGGTGACACTTTTTTCATTGATGATTGATATCAGAGGGCTCAACTCACTGTGGGACCTAACACCCCTAAGCTAGTAGTCCTGGAGACTATATAAATACAGGCTGAGCAACCCAGTGACCAACACTACTCCATGGTTTCTGCTTCAGTTCCTGTCCTGACTTTCTTCTGTGATGAACTCTTACCTGGAGGTGTAAGACAAACTAGCACTTTCCTTCACAAACTGCAGCTGGGCATTGTATTTTATCTAAAGACAATAGAAACTGTATTTAATACAGGAATCAGCACTAGAAATAGAGTAATAGCTGTGACATGTATTTTGGGCATGTCCTTTTGGGGTTTTGTAACTTTAATTTTTTTCAAAACCTACTTTTCATGATGGTTCCTAAGAATTTTAACCTCCCTTGTAACCCACTACCCACCAGAGGTAGTGGTGAAGAAAGGATATGAGTGAAGGGGGCCTGACTAGAAAGGTTCTTTGGAGCAACTCCCATCTGTGTGGTCTGGAAATGTACAGTTGGGTTCACAGGTTGGCAGTAGCAGCTCAATCCACTCACAAACAATTTCCAGGTACACCAGCAGTCCAGATCTGTAGAGTGGGCTAGCAACAGTGGTGACAAGACCTAGCAGAGACAACCAGTCTTCAGCCTTGGCTCAACTCAGCAGGAAGGACCAAGAGGAACACCAGGATAAATTCTCAACTATGATCCAAAGCTCAGAAAAGAGCACATGTTGGCAAGGATGTGTAAAAAGAGGAATAGGCCTCCATTGCTGGTGAGATTGAAAAATGGTACAAACACCCTGGAAATCAATCTGAAGGTTCCTCAGAAAATTGGACATAGATCTACCTGAAGACCAGCTATACCATGTTTGGGCATATATCCAAAAGATGCCACAACACACTACAGTGGCAGAGGCTCCACTATGTTCATATTGGCCTTGTCTGTGATAGCCAGAAGCTGGAAAGAACCCAGGTAACCCAGAATGGAAGAATGGATACAGAAAATGTGGTTTATTTACACAATAGAATACTACCCAGCCATTAAGAACAAGGACATTATGAGATAGGCAAATGGATGTAACTAGAAAATATCATCCTGACTGAGGTAACTGAAACCCAAAAGGACATGCACAATATGTACTCGCTACATGGATATTAGCCAATAAAGCACAGAATACCAAGAATAAAATCCACAGAACTCATGAAGGTTAACAAGCCATTGGGAGGCCTCAATCTCAGTTGGGAGGGAGGAGAATGCAATCTTGTGGGGAGTAGTTAGACAAAGGGTTCTGGGTGGGAGAGGGGACAGGGGTGGAAAGGGACAAACATGATCAAGTACTGGGTGGGTGGGAGGAAAGGACTCAAGCTCTGAGGGTCAGCAGAATGAATGGAAACAGTCCACCTCAGGAGGTAGGAGGTGTGAGGACCCTTTAGAAGGTCCTGGGGACCTGGGAGATCAGAGACTCTCAGGACTCATAGGGAGGGAACTTGGATGAAGTGCTCCACAGTGAGGAGGGGAACGTCTTGATTTTTCTTGGATGTAGTTTCACTCTTTGTCTTTGAGTTTTCCTTCTATTATCCTCTGTAGGGTTGGAATAGTAGAAAAATATTGTTTAATTTAGTTTTGTCATAGAACATCTTGTTTTCTCCAAATATGGTAATTGAGAGTTTTACTGGGTATGGTAGCCTGGAATGCATTCTTGTTCTCTTTGGGTCTGTAGCATATCTGCCCAAGATCTGGCTTTTAGAGTCTCTGTTGAGAAGGCTCATGTAATTCTGATAGGTCTGCCTTGATATGTTACTTGACATTTTACCCTTACAGCTTTATATATTCTTTCTGTGCATTTTAATTATGTGATGGGAAGAATTTCTTTTCTGGTCTAATCTGTTTGGTGTTCTGTAGCCTTCTTGTATGTTTATGGGCATCTCTTTCTTTAGGTTAGGGAAGTTTTCTTCTATAATTTTGTTGAAGACGTTTACTGGCACTTTGAATTGGAATTTCCCCTCTCTTCTACACCTATTATTCTTAGGTTTGTCTTTAAATTGTGTCCTGGACTACTTTAATGTTAGAGTTAGGATCTTTTTGCTCTTTATATTTTCTTTGACTGTTTTCTCATTGTCTTCTATGGTAGCTTCTACGCCTGGGATTCACTTCTATCTCTTGTATTCTTTATGTAATGCTTGTATCTGTGACTTCTGCTCTCTTTCCCATGTTTTCCATCTTCAGCATTGCCTCCCTTTGTGTTTACTTTCATGTTTCTATTTCCATTTTTAGATCCTGGATGTTTGTGTACAATTCCTTCACCTATTTGATTTTGTTTTCATCTGTTTCTTTGAGTTCTGTGTTTCCTCTTTAAGGGCTTCTACTGTTTTACCTGTTTTCTCCTATAATTCTTAATGTATTTATGTCCTCCTTAAAGTCCTCTATCATCTTCATGAGATGAAATTTTAGACCTGAATCTTGCTTTTCAAGTGTGCTGGGGTATCCAAGTCTTGCTGTGGTGGGAGAACTGGGTTCTGATGTTGCCAAGTAGCACTGGTTTCTGTTGATTATGAACTTGCACTTGCCTGTTCACATCTGATTATCTCTGCTGTTAACTGGCCTTACTGAAGGGGGCCTTTTCCTCCTGTGAGTCTGTGATCCTGGGTGTGTCAGAACTCCTGAGGAGTCAAGCTATTTCTAGGTGTGGGTTAGTTGTGAGGAGGCTTCAGCACAGGCTCTTCTCCAGGCTCTCATGCAATGCAGAAGAAACATGTGCCTCTGGCTAAGAAGGAGTTCCTATGTCCCCTGAGTCCCAGAGGCCTCAGTTAGGCCAGGTATTGGGACTTGATTTGGGCCTCAAATGTGATCCTGGATGTGTCAGAACTCCTGGGAGTCAAGTTGCCTCTCCATATGGGCAGAGTGGATAGGGATCTCCATAATATGATAAGTGTAGGACTGAAAGGTTAGATGAAAGTAGCTAACACCACATATGCCTGTCCCCATGCAGGAGGATTACAGTGAGTTTGAGGCCAGCCTGGAATTCACCAGTGAAGCCCACGCCAGCCAGAAATGAAGAACTAAATAATACAACTTAATTTCCTTTTTTAAAGTTACATAGACGAATGGATCCCTGCACTGTATAAGTCAGTTTCTCTAGAGAAATACAAGTAATAGAATGAACACATGCTAAAAAGAGAATTCACTGGTTTGCCATATACAATATGGGTGTGTTGCCCAGTAACTGCTTTCTGCTCACTGTACAGGCTGAGAACCCAGTTCTCAGGTCACCATGCAGCTGCCTTTCAAGTTCTAATCTGACGATAGAACCCTAAGTAATTCCTGGAGACCTGTTGGTCTTCAGTCTAAACTGGAAAACTAATAGGGCTGAGTTGTGATGTCTCCTCTCTTGTTTAACCACAGAGTTGATGCACTTACCAACAATAAGTGATGGAATTCAGGCTAAAAGACTGATTTCCTTCATTCTTCTTTATATATTGGATCCAGCCAGAAGATACTACAGGCCTTTGGAAAGGATCTTGCTCTCACAGTTAAATCAGAAAATACCCCCATAGAGTTACCGAAAAGTACATTTCGTAAGGGATTCCTGATCCATCAAGTTGACAACAAAAATTAAGGACTCCTAGTCCATCTTTTGCCAACATAACACCCAATACAATATTATTTCATGATTATCTTCTAAAGAAACACAAAAACATCATAATTACACCTAACATAACACAAATATTGCATTCTGATGACCAGTTTTATCTGAATTTAACACAAGATAGAGTCATTTTAGAAGAGGGAAGCTCAACTGAGAAAATGTCCCCGTTAGATGGGATTTTTGGAATATCTGTTGGACATTTTCTTGATTGATGATTGATATCAGAGGGCCCAGCTCACTGTGGTAGCTGACCTCACTAAGCTAGTGGCCCTAAGGACTATAAAAATGCAGACTGAGCAAGCTAGCATGCAGTAATCCTCGGCTGCAGCTGCTTCAGTTCCTGCACACAGCTTCCTGCCCTGCCCTTCCTCCATGATGAACTGTTACCTGGAGGTGTAAAACAAACTTCACAAATTGCAGCAGGCCATGGTATTTTATCTGAAGGCAATAGAAACCATAACTAATGCAGGAATTAGCACCAGGAATAGAGTAATGACTGTGACAGCCCTGACCGTGTATTTTGGGGAGGACTGTGGAAGAATTGGAACTTTGTAACTTTAATTTTTTCAGAACCTATTTTTAATGATGGTTCTTAAGTGCTTCAACCTCCCTTGTAGACCACCACATACCAGGAAGTGGGAAAGAAAGTATACGGATGACATGAACTGATTAGAAAAGTTCTTTGGAGCAACTCCCATGTGTGCTGTCTGGAAATGTACAGTCGGGTTCACAGGTTAGCAGTGGCAGCTCGATCCACTCACAAACAATTCCCAGATACACCAGCAGTCCAGATCGGTAGAGTTGGGATAGCAACAGTGGTGGCATGACCTAGCAGAGACAGTCAGTCTTCAGCCTTGACTAGACTCAGCAGGAGGGACTAAGAGAAGCACAGGATAAGTTCTCAGCTAAGATCCAAAGCTCAGGTAAGAGCACATGTTGGCAAGGATGTGTAGAAAGAGGAACATCCTCCATAACTGGTGAGATTGCAAAATGGTACTAACAGTCTGAAAATCTATCTGGACATTCCTCAAAAACCAAAATAGATCTATCAAAATAGATCCAACTGAAGACCAGCTATACCACTCTTGGAAATATACTCAAAAGAAGCCCCACCACACCACAGAGGCAATTGCTCCACTATGCCCATAGTGGCCTTATCTGTAGTAGCCAGAAGTTAAAAATGATCCAGATGTCCCACAATGGAAGAATGGATGCAGAAAGTGTGGTTGATTTATACAATGGCATACTATCCAACTGTTAAGAACAAGGATGCCAGGAGTTTTGCAGACAAATGCATGGAACTAGAAAATACCATCCTGAGTGAGAAAATTTCAGAGCAAAGGACATGTATAGTATGTACTCATTAATAAGTGGATATTAGCCCCAAAAGTACTGAATTCATAGGATACAATCCAGAGAACTCAAGAAGATTAACAAGGAGAAGGACCCAAGTGAGGATGCCTCAATCCCACTTGGGAGGGAGGAGAAAGAAATCACAGGAGAGGGTGACAGAAGGAGGAAGGGATCTGGGGGAGGACAGGGAGTGGAAGGAAGGAACATGTTCAAGTATCTGGGGAAACAGGACTGAATTCCTGACTTCCAACACAGACAATGGAAACAGGCAACCTCAGGAGGTAGGAGGTGGGAGGACCCTTTGTAATGTACCACAGATCTGGGAGGCGAGAGACTCCAGGGTGAAGTGCTCTACAGTGGAGAGGGTGAACTTGTAGAACCCACCTCCAGTGGAAATTATGCATTTCCACTACTACCCTGGAGTCTTGCTTTGTTCCTCCACCACAACAAGAGGATACATGAAATCAGACCCAAAACACACATCAAATCAATGCACGGATAATTTGAGACACTTTGTTGAAACTGTACCATATAGGAGATTTTGGTCTTTACTGCCACCAAAGCAGATATAGAATGATTTTTTTCATCATAAGATTATTAATGCCATCAGATGGAATTACCAGATGTGTCAGCCATTGTTGCAATAACTAACAAGCCGAATTTGATGAGATAAAGTATCTGATGACTTATATAGGACATATAAAGAAAAGGGTGTTAGATGAAATCAAAGGAAAGGAGCCTTCCTCCTCTGATATCTGTGCAATTGAAGCCTGGACAGAGCATCCCTGAGAGCCTGGTGGACCTGCTTGTTGCGCAGGGTGTAGATGACAGGGTTCAGAAGGGGTGTCACTACTGTGTTCACAAGAGCAGCCTCTCTGTTGCTGTCCACTCTGCTTCTCTGCTTTGGCTTCAGGTATATAAATACACAGCTGCCATACATTAGAGAGAGGACAATGAGATGAGAGGAACAGGTGGAAAAAGCTCTCTGTCGCTCCCTGGCTGAAGGGAGTCTCACTATGGTGACTACTATATTGCTGTATGCAAAGATGGCTATAAGAAAGGAAGCAAAAAGCACAATTATAGCAAGGGTAAAAAACAGCATCTCAATAGACCTGGTTTCTGAACAGGAGAGATTTGCCAGTGGTCCAAAATCACAGAAAAAGTGAGGAATAATGTTTGGGCCACAGTAAAATGACTGGGAAAGCATCACAACTGGACTGGCCATGAAGAGGAAGCCCAAAAATAAACAGACAGTAACGAGAAGGAAGCACATCCTTGGGCTCATGATTGTTGGATAATGTAGAGGTTTGCAGATGGCCAGAAAGCGGTCCAGGGATAACACAGCCATAAGGAAAAAAACTGTTGCCCCAAGGACAAGATAGACAAAGGCCTGTGAGAAGCAGGCCCCAAAGGAAATTTTTTGCCTCCCTGACAGAATGATGGTGAGGAGCTGGGGGATAGCAGTAGTTATAAAACAACACTCCACAAAGGAGAATGAGCTGAGAAAGAAGTACATGGGCGTCTGCAGTCGGTGGTCCACACAGGTGATGGTAATTATGAGCATGTTGCCCATGAGGGAGGCCAAGTAGGCCAGCAAGTGCAGTAGGAAGAAGAGGATCCTCAGGTGCTCAGCTACAGGGAACCCCTCAAGGATGAACTCCTGGACCAAAGTCCCATTCCTTGTCTCCTCAGCCATCAGCCATTCCATTTCTTCAGTCTGTCACTGAGGGTCTTTGCAGAACCATGACTGAAGGTGGAGAACCATGTGTCTCTAAAACTGCAAATGACATTTGGTAAACAGGGAGTCCAATGTGTCATTTTGCCCATTTTGAAGGAAAATACTGAATATTACTATGACTGCCTTTATATTACCTGTACCCAAAAATGCAATCTATAGAAGAAATGCTTGTGCCACACACCTGCATTATTGATAAAGTCACTCACCAGTGTTGATCACTTTCCCATGTGGTTGGCTGCTTACTGAAAGCAAGGTTACACACTTTTATCTATGTAGTCATGGGACATGTTTAAAGTAAAATCATATTCATGTCACACAGGTCCAGATAAATATTGCAAAGTGAAATTTACAACTTTCAAATCAGCCTGATTCTGGGAGTGTAGATCAGGGGTAGTGCACCTAAATAACAAGTGTGATATTATGGTTTTAATTCCCACTGACACAAAATGGAAGGAAAAAAAACAAGACAGACAAACCAACATTTCAGTCACAGGAACAAGAGAGATGGCTCAGCAGTTATGGGCATTAAGTTATTCATGCAGAGGACCTGGGGTCAGTTCCCAGATTGTTCATGACATCTCGTCATCTGGAACTCCAGTTCCATGGCATCTGGATCTCTATTCTGACCTCTGAGAACACCAGACATGCATGTTGTATGCATGCACACAGGTAACCAAAATATATAGTATGCATAAGATAGGAAATTCTCAAAAGATTTTAAATCAGAAGCCATTCATTATAGAAAATATATTCCTTCATCATACCTTAGCATTTGTTTTCATGCTTGGTCATATTATTATTGGGGGAAGAATCCTGTAGTTCATAGTCTCTTCTGCAGACCTATGAAGAATACTAGTTTAGAAGACCCACACAGTTACTGTCGCTGGGTGGTTAAAGGCTCAGGTCTAGTTGCTTTCATATAAAGCCCCAGACACACAGCGAAAATTCAGACTCCCAGCACCAGGTAAAAAGCCAGGAGTGGTGAAGTGCAGCTGTAAACTCAGCATTGGACAAGACAAAGACAGGCAGGTTCTGGGAGCCCACAGGACACTCTAGCCAGTCTACTTGAAACAGTGAGCCCCACATTCAGGAGGAGACTGTAGCTCACCAAACAGTGATGACTGGGGGTATCCAAAATCAAACTCTGGCTACTACAGGAACATCTGCAGTTAAATACTCTTTCCCTGTAAATGGATAGACTTTGTATGTGAGACTTTGTCATTCTGGTTCACGAGCATCGATTTCCTGTCTAAGACTTGGCTATCTGACTTAAGACAACCAAATGCTCTCAATCTTGTTATCAGACCTGTAGGGAAACCAGGTTGAAGAAAAACATCACTGCCATTTACAGCAAACAAATAGCAAGATGCTCTGTTCACACTGAGGCCACATCCTTGTCACCAGAAGCTCACAGCACCCAGAACTCTGCCCTCTGCTTTTTTCATTCAAAAGAAAAAAGTCAACACATTGGCCTGACAGCTGAAGTGTAAGTAAATGAACACCTATGTTCTAATGCTCATAATTTCTCCAGAAGTAAACCCAACATCTGCCAGATATTCTTCTCCAATCAGCTAACAGCCTAAGAACTGCATTAAACCAAGCACATCTCAGTGCAAATCTCGAGTGCTAACTATGGAAAAACAACTACACACATTTCCTCATTGTTCTCTGAGAACTGGCAAGTGGATTCATCTGGAATTCCGAAAAAGTATTCCTGAGTCTCCAGGTACCCACACCCTATCCTGAGAGCTTTCTTATGCCAGCATCAAAAAGAAACCCTAGTGCTAGGAACATAATACAGTCAGGGTAGAAGGCAGGACACTCCTCACTCAATACACCATACATAGACTCGATCTACATTGATAATAGTTCTTTAAAATGCTTTCCAAGGCACTGAATTTCTCACTTCTGCTACCGCCAAAAACAGAGCACGCATGCTCCCAGACTGAGAAGAATACTTACAACTCAAGGAACAGAAATGTAAGGGACATGAATCTGTTCCAACATATGTTTAGTAATGGACTGTCTCTTGACACTAATCAGGGACTACCAGGTCCAGTGGGCAGCACCAAGAGACACTAAGATTCATTAGTGAGTGGAACAAAGCCCTCACACACCTGACACTCTGGGATCCCTCATGATTGGTAACCTAACAGTGTTGTGAATGAAATAGCACTTGATTAATGACAATAATAGTAACCTTGCATAAACTATTATTATATCTGATAACACAAATTGATTAGGAAGTAAAATGGTTGCCCTTTCATTTTGGGGGGAATGACATTTTTCTTTCCTTCTTTTAATGATAAGTACAATTTTTTAAATTTCTTTATTTTTACATTCCATATTTTATTCCCCTCCCACTCCATCCACCTTCCCCGAACTGTTCCACATCCCATACCTCTCCCATCCCAGAGCACCTCCTCCACAAGGCTGTCCCCACCCCACCCATCCCAACAAACCTCTAAACTTCCTGAGTCCTCTAGTCTCTTGAGAATTAGATGCATCTTCTCTGACTGAACCCTGACCTGGGAGTCCTAGGCTACATTTGTGTTGAAGGCCTCATCTCAGGTGGTGTGTGCTGACTGGTTGATGGTCCAGTGTCTGAGAGATATGGGGGATCCAGGTTAATTGAGACTACTGGTCCCCCTTCAGGGTTGCCCTCCTCCGCAGCTTCCTCTGGCTTTTCCCAAATCCAACCAGAGGGGTCAGCATTGGTTGGGTGCACGTATCTACATCTGACTCTTTCAGCTGCTGGTTGGGACTTTTGGAGGGCAGTCATGACAGGTCCCTTTTTGTGAGCACCCCATAGCCTCAGTAATGGTGTCAGGTCTTGGGGTCTCCCCTTGTGCTGGTCCCACTTTGGGCATGTTTCTGGACCTTCTATACCTTAGGTTCTTCTCCATTTCCATTACTGTACTTCTTTCAAACAGGATGAATTATGGGTCAGAGCTTTGGCTATGGGATAGCAACCCCACCCCTCACTTGATGCCCTGTCTTTCTGCTGGAGGTGAGTTCAATAAGTTTCCTTTCCCTACTGTCAAACATTTCATCTAGTGTCCCCTCTTTGAATCCTGAGAGTCTCTCATTTTGCAGGTTTCTGGTACATTCTAGAGATTCCTCCCAATCAAATTCCTCTGGAGGTCGCCTATTTCCATTCTTTCTGCTGGCCCTGAGGGCTGTAGTCCTTTCCCCTCACCCGATACCAGATCTTGTTCCCCCCTACCCCTACCCCTACCCCATCCCCTATCCCTCCTCTGTCCCTCCCTCCATCCACCCTTGTGGTTGCTTTCTTCTCCCTCCCAAGTGAAACTGAGGCATCCTCACTTGGGCCCTTCAGCTTGTTGAACTCTTTGAGTTTTGTGGACTTTTATTTGGCTAATATCCACTTATTACTGAGAACATACCAGGCTTGTCCTTTTGGGTCTGAGTTACCTGACTCAGGATGATATTTTCTAGTTTTATCTTTTGGCCTGCAAAACTTAGGATGTTCTCATTCTTAATAGAAGAATAGCATTCCATTGTGTAAATGAAACACAATTTCTGTATCCATTATTCTGTCAGTGTTGGGATTTTGAAGGGGATTGTATTCAATCTATAGATTGCCTTTGGTAGGATGACCATTTTTACTATGTTAATTCTGCCAGTCCATGAGCATGGGAGTTCTATTTTCTGAGATGATCTTTGATTTCTTTCTTTCTGGAGAGATGTCAAGTTCTTATCATACAGATGTTTCACTTGTTCAGTTAGAGTTACCCCAAGATAGTTTATATTATCTGTGGCTATTGTGAAAGGAATTGTTTCCCTAATTTCTTTCTCATCCTGTTAATCATTTGTATGAAGGAAGGCTACTGATTTATTTGAGTTAATTTTATATCTGGCCACTTTCCTGTTTATCAGCTGAAGAAGTTCTCTGAAAGAATTTTTGGTGTCGCTTATGTATATAATCTGAAAATAGTAATACCTTTATTTCTTCTTCGCCAATTTATATCCCTTGATCTCTTTTTGTTGTCTTATTGTTCTAGCTAGCACTTTGAGTACTATATTGAATAGATATGGGGAGAGTGGGCATCCTTGTCTTGTCCCCGATTTTAGTGGGATTGCTTCATGTATTTTGGTCTGCACTAAATTGCTTCTATTATGTTTAGGTATGGGCCTTGAATACATGTTCTCTCCAACACTTTTAACATGAAGGGGTGTTGTATTTTATCAAATGTTTTTTTCTGGATCTAAAAATATGATCATGTGATTTTTTTTCATTTGAGTTTGGTTATATGGTGGATTACGTTAACAGATTTTTGTATATTGATCCAACCTTGCAGCCCTTGGATGAAGCCTACTTGATTTGGTGAATGATGGTCTTAATATGTTCTTGGATTCAGTTTGCAAGAATTTTATTGAGAATTCTCGTATCGATATTCATAAATAAGATTGGTCTGAAGTTCTCTTTTTTGGTAGGGCCCTTGTGTGATTTAGGTATCAGAGTTATTGTGGTCTGACTAGAATGAATTAAGTAGTGTTTCTTCTGTTTCTATTATATGAAATAGTTTGAGGAATATTAGTATCAGGTCTTATTTGAAGGTCTGGGAGAATTCTGAACTAAATCCATCTGGTCCTGGGGTTTTCTTTGGTTGGGAGTTTTTTAATGACTTCTTTTATTTTTTGATGGTATATTGTCCTGTTTAGAAAGTTTACCTGCTCTTGATTTAACTTTGGTATATGGTATCTGTCTAGAAAACTATCCATTTCATCTAGATTTTCCAGTTTTGTTGAGTATAGGCTATTGTAGTAGGATCTGATGATTTTTTGAATTTCTTCTCTTTCTGTGGTTATGTCTCCCTTTTCATTTCTGATTTTGCTAATTTGGATACTGCCTGTAGGTCATTTAATTAGTTTGTCTAGGGGTTTATCTATCTTGTTGATTGTTTCAAAAAAACCAGCTTTTCTTTTTGTGGATTCTTTGTTGTTCTCTTTGTTTCTGTTTGGTTGATTTCAGCCCTTAGTTTGACTATTTTCTGCTGTCTACTCCTATTGGGTGAGTTTGCCTATTTTTGTTCTAGAACTCAAGTATGCTGTTAAGTTGCTAATGTAAGATCTTTCCAGTTTTTTTTTCAGACATGACTGATTTATTTGATGAATTCAAATTTCACTTGTCAAAGTATATTGAGGGGCAGGGTTTTGGGTTAATTATTTCATTAGAAGCAATCACATTTTTTTTACAGTTAATTGACATGGGGTAGTATCTAGAGGAAAGGCAAAACTCTAAAAAACGACAGCGAAAAACAACGTCATGTGTGTGGGTGATAATTACAAATATCAGCAAAGGAAACAACTAGCTTATACTACTGAGGCGTGAAGCATGCTCACACTAGTAGTGACCCTTTAGTTCAACTCAACCCACAGTCTGGAATGAGTTGGTGCAAGACACTAGGTACTAGGGATATGGTGAAAACACATGCACAATCAGACATCCTCCATCTCCTTAGCAAGTACACTAATAGCATTTATAAAAGTGGTATCGTGAGGCATAAAGCACTCTTCTAAGGCCATGGATGGAGATGTTTCTTCAGGTGACACCACTGAGTTCCACTTCAATCTGGTGAAGTAGATCTTTCCAGGTTTTTACCAGTGCATTTAGTGATACGAATTTTCCTCTTAGCACTCTTGCATTATGTCCTATAACTTGGGTATGATGTGTCAATATTTTCATTAAATTCCAGGAAGTCTTTAATTTCT
This sequence comes from Rattus norvegicus, assembly GCF_021556685.1. NCBI lineage: Eukaryota > Metazoa > Chordata > Mammalia > Rodentia > Muridae > Rattus > Rattus norvegicus. Next base: position 151,666,409 of record NC_141537.1, on the reverse strand, counting down.
TTCTTTGTTTCATCCCTGACCAAATCACCATTGAGTAGAGAGCTGTTCAGTTTCCATATGTATGTGGGTTTTCTGTTGCTTTTTCTGTTACTGAAGAACAGCTTTAAGGTATGGTTGTCTGAAAGAATGCATGGGATTATTTCCATCTTCTTTAATTGTTTCAGGGTTGTTTTGTGACCAATTATATGGTCAATTCTGGAGAAGGTACCATGAGGTGCTGAAAAGAAGGTATATTCTTTTGTTTCAGGGTGAAGTGTTCTGTAGATGTCTGTTAAATCCATTTGGTCCATAACATCTATTAGTTTCACTGTGTCTCTGTTTAGTTCCTATTTAATGACCTGTGCATTGGTGAGAGTATGCTATTGAAGTCTCCCATTATTATTAGGAAGAATTCAATGTGTGTTTTCAGCTTTAGTAGTTCCTTTTATGAATGTAGATGCCCTTGCATTTGGAGTATAGATGTTCAGAACTGAGACTTTCTTTGGTGAATTTTCCCTTTGATGAATATGAAGAGTCCTTCCTTGTCATTCTTAATAATATTTGGTTGAAAGTCTATTTTATTGGATATTAGGATGGTGACTTCAGCTAGTTTCTTGGGACCATGTGCTTGGAAGACCTTTCTCCATCCTTTATTGTGAGATAGTGTCTGTCTTTGTTATTGAGTTGTGTTTGTTGTATGCTGCAAATTGCTGGATCTTTAACCAATCTGTTAGCTTATGTCTTTTTATAGGTGATTGGAGTCCATTAATATTGAGAGATATTAAAGACATGTGACTGTTGCTTTTTGTTATATTTGTTTGTTATAAAGTTACATAAAGGTAGCTTTATGTGCTTGTGATTTTCTCCTTTTGGCTTTGTGAGATGCTTAATTTCTTGTCTTTGCTATAGGTATAAGTCCTTGTATTAGAGTTTCCCATCTAGGATTCTCTGTAGGACTGGATTTGTAGATAGATACTCTTTGAATTTGGTTTTGTCTTGGACTATTTTGGTTTCTCCATCTAAGTTGATTGAGAGTTTTGCTGAGTATATTAGCCTCTGCTGACATTCGTATTCTCTTGGAGTTTGCATGACCAGGCTCTTCTGGCTTTCACAGTCTCTGTTGAGAAGTCTGGTGTAATTCTGATAGATCTGCCTTTGTATGTTACTTGGTCCTTTTCCCTTGCAGCTTTTAATACTCTTTCTTTGTTCTGAGTGTTTAGTATTTTAACTATTATGTGATGAGAGGATTTTCTGTTTTGGTCCCATTTGCTTGGTTTTCTGTAGGCTTCTTGCACCTTTATGGCCATTATGTCTTTAGGTTGGGTAAGTTTTCTTCTACGATTTTGTTGAAGACATTTTAAGGTCTTTTGAGCAAGGAATCTTCGTTCTCCTCTATTCCAATTGTTCTGAGATTTGGCTTTTCATTGTGTCCTGAATTTTTTGGATGTTTTGGTTAGGAGTGGTTCATGCTTTGAATTTTCTTTGACCATTGTGTCAATCTCTTCTACTGTATCTTCTACACCTGCGATTCTTTCTTCAATCTCTTGTGTTCTGTTGGTGATAGTTACATCTGTAATTCCTGTCCTCTTTCCCAGGTTTTCCATTTCCTGGTTGCCTCCATTTGTGTTTTCTTTAATGTTTCTACTTCCACTTTTAGGTCTTGTACTGCTTTATGCAATTATTTCACCTGTTTGATTCGGTTTTTCTGTATTAGAGGTTTATTTGTTTCCTCTTTAAGGGCTTCAACCTGTTTACCTGTGTTTTCCTGTTAGTCTTCAGTGAGTCATTAAAAGATTCTATTATCTTTATGAGATAAAGGGTTAGGTCAGCTTCCTTATTTTCAGTTGTGCTGGTGTTCTCTGTGGTGGGAGAAGTGGGTTCTGATGATACCCATGTATATTGACTTCTTTTGCTTGTGGTCTTGTGCTTGTCTCCTGCCATCTGATTATCCCTAGTGTTTGCTGTTCTGGATGACTCTGTTTAGAGGCTTCCTCTTTTGTCCCTTTTACATCATGTCTCCTGACTGTAGCAGACCTCCTGTGGGGCCTTCCAACTGGAGGGTCTTCAGAGGGGCAGAGAGGCTGCTGATTTGTTGCCCTGGCTGCAGTAGATCTCCTGAGAGGCCTTCAGACTGTTGGGTCCTCAGAGGAGCACCCACACTGTTGTCCTGTGTGAAGGTGGTTTTTTTCTTTTGGTGGTGGTGGTGGTGGGATTAATGGACTGTGGTTTCTATTTCGTTGTGTGCAGCCACATCCCAGGGAGTCTTTGAGTCTTGTGGGTCAGTTGTCCTGCATGTCACACAGCCCCTGAGAGATCTACAGTCTGTGGTGTGAATTGCCCAGTTGCCATGTATACAGAGGAACTCCTGGGATGCCTTCAAGCTGTGGTGTTCTGGGTGCAGCAGACTCCCTGGGATGCATCAGGATGTGGTTTCAAATGTTTTGAGGGTAGTGGTTCTTCTGGTATGCTTCAGGATATGATGTCAAATGTTCTGAGTGCAACAGATCCTCTGGTAAGCCTCAAGATACAGCTTCCTCCAGGAAGCAGTCTAACTAGCAGTCTGTCCCAGCAGAAAGTACCAGGGGGGAGGTGATTGGTATTTGGCGGTGTCAGGTTGGGAGGATGGTATGTCCCCAAGTCCACTGGCCCCCAGCAGCAACTGTGGGAGTCTGGGAGAGAGTGAGTGCAGTAGAACTTTTGGTATGTCTCAGGATACAGCCTTTTCCAGGGAACAGACTGTCTGGGTAGCAGTCTATCCCAACAGAAAGGACCAGGCCAAAGGGCAATATGTACACATTTTATTATTATATTGGAACTCAAAATAGTTCCCAAGACCAAGTAGTTTTTATATTGGATATTTTATTTATTTACATTTCAAATATTATCTTCTATCCTGGTTTCCCCTCCAGAAACACCCTATCCCATCCTCCATAACCCTGCTTCTATGAAGGTGCTCCTCCACTGAACACACCCACTCCAGCCTCACCACTCTCGCATCCCCCTACAATGGGGCATCAAGCCTCCAAAGGACCAAGGGCATCTCCTCCCAATGATGTCAGATAATGCCATCCTCTGCTACATATATTTGCAGAAAGGGACTCTATGCTCTTTGGTTAGTGGTTTAGTATTTGGGAGCTCAGGGTGGTCTGGCTAGCTGACATTGTTCTTCTTATGGGGTTGCAATCCCCTTCAGCTCCTTCAGTCCTTACCCTAGCTCTTGGGGGGGGCTAGCTGCTCATTCCAATGGTTGGCTGTGAGTACCTACATCTGTATTGGCCATGTGCTGATAAAACCTCTCAGGAAATAGTCATACCAAGCTCCTGTTAGCAAGAGCTTCTTGTCATCAACAATAGTGACAGGTTTGTTGTCTGCAGACAGGATGATCCCTAGGTGGGCATTCTTTTTTTTTTAATTTTTCAAATACTATTTTAATGATGGTTTTTTTTAATTCACAGAACCAAGGACCTCCCCTCCCATTGATGCCCAACAAGAACATCCCCTGCTACATAAGCAGATAGAGCCATACATCCATCCCTGTATACACTTGAGATGGTAGTTTACTCCCTGGGAGCTCGGGGGTGGGGGAGGTTGGTTGGTAGATGTTGTAGTTCTTCTTGTGGGGTTGCAAACTCCTTCAGCTCCTTCAGTCCTTTCTCTAACTCCTCCATTAAGGACCCCATTCTCAGTTCAATGGTTGGCTGTGAGCATCTAGGTGGGCATTCTTTAGGAGACATTTCCTTCAGTCTCTGTCCCATTTTTTGTCCCTGTCTTTCCTTTGGACAGGAACATTTCTGGGTTAAATATTTTGAATGGGTGGGTGACTACATCCCTCTATTGGGGGACTGTGCTATCTACTGGAGCTGCTCTCTACAGGTTCTATCTCCCCTTTGTTGGATATTTCAGCTAATGTCATCCCCACTGAGTGCTGGGAGCCTCTTATTTCCATAGAATATGGGACTTTCTATTAGATACCTCCAGTTCCAATACCCCACTGCTACATATTACTATTCAATTTCCAGACCCTCTGTACTTCTCTCCTGTCCTGTCCAACACCTGATCCTGCCACTCCCCTGTTCAGTCCCCTCTTCTGTCTCTGTTCCAGGTCCCTCCCTCCCTCTACCTCCTGTGATTATTTTGTTCTCTGTTCTATGTAGGATTGAAGCATCCACAATTTTGTCTACCTTCTTCTTAAACTCCATAGAATTTGTAAATTGTATGATGGGTATTCTCAGCTTTGGGGCTTATATCCACTTACCAGTGAGTACATACCATGTGTATTCTTCTGTCTCTGTGTGACCTCACTCAGGGTAATATTTGCTAGTTCTATCTATTTGTCTGCACATTTCATGAAGACATTGTTTTTACTAGAAGAGCAGTACTCTATTGTGTAAATGTACCACATTTTCTGTATTCATTGTTCTGCTGAGGAATATCTGTGTTGTTTCCAGCTTCTGGCTATTCTAAATAAGGCTGCTCAGAAGCTGGAAAGAACCCAGATGCCCTTCAACAGAGGAATGGATACAGAAAATGTGGTACATCTACACAATGGAATACTACTAAACTATCAAAAACAATGACTTTATGAAATTCATAGGCAAATGGATGGAACTGGAAAATATCATCCTGAGTGAGCTAACCCAATCACAGAAAAACACACATGGTATGCACTCATTGATAAGTGGCTATTAGCGCAAATGCTCGAATTACCCTAGATGCACAGAATACGTGAAACTCAAGAAGGATGACAAAAATGTGAATGCTTCACTCCTTCTTTAAAAGGGGAACAAGAATACCCTTAGGAGGCAATAGGGAGACAAAGTTTAGAACAGAGGCTGAAGGAACACCCATTCAGAGCCTGCCCCACGTGTGGCCCATACATATACAGCCACCAAACTAGATAAGATGGATGAAGCAAAGAAGTGCAGGCTGACAGGAACGGGATGTAGATCTCTCCTGAGAGACACAGCCAGAATACAGCAAATACAGAGGCGAATGCCAGCAGCAAATCACTGAACTGAGAATAGGACCCCCGTTGAAGGAATCAGAGAAAGGACTAGAAGAGCTTGAAGGGGCTTGAGACCCCATATGAACAACAATGCTAAGAAACTAGAGCTTCCAGGGACTAAGCTACTACCCAAAGACTATACATGGACTGACCCTGGGCTCCTACCACATAGGTAGCAATGAATAGCCTAGTAAGAGCACCAGTGGAAAGGGAAGCCCTTGGTCCTGCTAAGACTGAACCCCCAGTGAACGTGATTGTTGGGGGGAGGGCGGTAGTGGTGGGAGGATGGGGAGGGGATCACCCATATAGAAGGGAAGGGTCAGGGGTTAGGGGGATGTTGGCCTGGAAACCAGGAAAGGGAATAACAATTGAAATATAAATAAGAAATACCCAAGCTAATAAAGATGGAGGAAAAATAAATAAGGCTGCTATAAACATAGTGTCAATATTATATGTTGGAGCATCTTTTGGATATATGCCCAGTAGTGGTATAGCTGAGTTTTCAGGTAAAACTATTTCCAATTTTCTAAGGAACTAACACATTGATTTGCAACATGGTTTTACCAGCCTGGTTTCCCACCCGCTGTAGAGCAGCATTCCTCTTTCTCCACATCCTCTCCAGCATCTGATGTCACCTGAATTTTTGATCTTAGCCATTCTGATTGGTGAAAGGTAGAGTCTCAGCATCATTTTTTTTATTATTTTTTTATTAACTTGAGTATTTCTTATATACATTTCAAGTGTTATTCCCTTTCCCGGTTTCCGGGCAAACATCCCCCTCCCCCTCCCCTTCCTTATGGGTGTTCCCCTCCCAACCCTCCCCCCATTGCCGCCCTCCCCCCATAGACTAGTTCACTGGGGGTTCAGTCTTAGCAGGACCCAGGGCTTCCCCTTCCACTGGTGCTCTTACTAGGATATTCATTGCTACCTATGGGGTCAGAGTCCAGGGTCAGTCCATGTATAGTCTTTAGGTAGTGGCTTAGTCCCTGGAAGCTCTGGTTGCTTGGCATTGTTGTACTTTTGGGGTCTCGAGCCCCTTCAAGCTCTTCCAGTTCTTTCTCTGATTCCTTCAATAGGGGACCTATTCTCAGTTCAGTGGTTTGCTGCTGGCATTCGCCTCTGTATTTGCTGTATTCTGGCTGTGTCTCTCAGGAGCGATCTACATCCGGCTCCTGTCGGTCTGCACTTCTTTGCTTCATCCATCTTGTCCAATTGGGTGGCTGTATATGTATGGGCCACCTGTGGGGCAGGCTCTGAATGGGTGTTCCTTCAGTCTCTGTTTTAATCTTTGCCTCTCCCTTCCCTGCCAAGGGTATTCTTTTTCTTCATTTAAAGAAGGAGTGAAGCATTCACATTTTGATCATCCGTCTTGAGTTTCGTTTGTTCTAGGGATCTAGGGTAATTCAAGCATTTGGGCTAATAGCCACTTATCAATGAGTGCATACCATGTATGTCTTTCTGTGATTCGGTTAGCTCACTCAGGATGATATTTTCCAGTTCCAACCATTTGCCTACGAATTTCATAAACTCGATGTTTTTGATAGCTGAGTAATATTCCATTGTGTAGATGTACCACATTTTCTGAATCCATTCCTCTGTTGAAGGGCATCTGGGTTCTTTCCATTTTCTGGCTATTATAAATAAGGCTGCGATGAACATAGTGGAGCATGTGTCTCTTTTATATGTTGAGGCATCTTGTGGGTATATGCCCAAGAGAGGTATAGCTGTATCCTCAGGCAGTTCAATGTCCAATTTTCTGAGGAACCTCCAGACTGATTTCCAGAATGGTTTTACCAGTCTGCAATCCCACCAACAATGGAGGAGTGTTCCTCTTTCTCCACATCCTCGCGAGCATCTGCTGTCACCTGAGTTTTTGATCTTAGCCATTCTCACTGGTGTGAGGTGAAATCTCAGGGTTGTTTTGATTTGCATTTCCCTTATGACTAAAGATGTTGAACATTTCTTTAGGTGTTTCTCAGCCATTCAGCATTCCTCAGCTGTGAATTCTTTGTTTAGCTCTGAACCCCATTTTTTAATAGGGTTATTTGTTTCCCTGTGGTCTAACTTCTTGAGTTCTTTGTATATTTTGGATATAAGGCCTCTATCTGTTGTAGGATTGGTAAAGATCTTTTCCCAATCTGTTGGTTGCCGTTTTGTCCTAACCACAGTGTCCTTTGCCTTACAGAAGCTTTGCAGTTTTATGAGATCCCATTTGTCGATTCTTGATCTTCGAGCATAAGCCATTGGTGTTTTGTTCAGGAAATTTTTTCCAGTGCCCATGTGTTCCAGATGCTTCCCTAGTTTTTCTTCTATTAGTTTGAGTGTGTCTGGTTTGATGTGGAGGTCCTTGATCCACTTGGACTTAAGCTTTGTACAGGGTGATAAGCATGGATCGATCTGCATTCTTCTACATGTTGCCCTCCAGTTGAACCAGCACCATTTGCTGAAAATGCTATCTTTTTTCCATTGGATGGTTTTGGCTCCTTTGTCAAAAATCAAGTGACCATAGGTGTGTGGGTTCATTTCTGGGTCTTCAATTCTATTCCATTGGTCTATCTGTCTGTCTCTGTACCAATACCATGCAGTTTTTATCACTATTGCTCTGTAATACTGCTTGAGTTCAGGGATAGTGATTCCCCCTGAAGTCCTTTTATTGTTGAGGATAGCTTTAGCTATCCTGGGTTTTTTGTTATTCCAGATGAATTTGCAAATTGTTCTGTCTAACTCTTTGAAGAATTGGATTGGTATTTTGATGGGGATTGCATTGAATCTGTAGATTGCTTTTGGTAAAATGGCCATTTTTACTAAATTAATCCTGCCAATCCATGAGCATGGGAGATCTTTCCATCTTCTGAGGTCTTCTTCAATTTCCTTCTTCAGTGTCTTGTAGATCTTATTGTACAGATCTTTTACTTGCTTGGTTAAAGTCACACCGAGGTACTTTATATTATTTGGGTCTATTATGAAGGGTGTCGTTTCCCTAATTTCTTTCTCGGCTGGTTTCTCTTTTGTGTAGAGGAAGGCTACTGATTTATTTGAGTTAATTTTATACCCAGCCACTTTGCTGAAGTTGTATATCAGCTTTAGTAGTTCTCTGGTGGAACTTTTGGGATCACTTAAATATACTATCATGTCATCTGCAAATAGTGATATTTTGACCTCTTCTTTTCCGATCTGTATCCCCTTGATCTCCTTTTGTTGTCTGATTGCTCTGGCTAGAACTTCAAGGACTATATTGAATAAGTAGGGAGAGAGTGGGCAGCCTTGTCTAGTCCCTGATTTTAGTGGGATTGCTTCAAGTTTCTCTCCATTTAGTTTAATATTAGCAACTGGTTTGCTGTATATGGCTTTTACTATGTTTAGGTATGGGCCTTGAATTCCTATTCTTTCCAGGACTTTTATCATGAAGGGGTGTTGAATTTTGTCAAATGCTTTCTCAGCATCTAATGAAATGATCATGTGGTTCTGTTCTTTCAGTTTGTTTATATAATGGATCACGTTGATGGTTTTCCGTATATTAAACCATCCCTGCATGCCTGGGATGAAGCCTACTTGATCATGGTGGATGATTGTTTTGATGTGCTCTTGAATTCGGTTTGCCAGAATTTTATTGAGTATTTTTGCGTCGATATTCATAAGGGAAATTGGTCTGAAGTTCTCTTTCTTTGTTGTGTCTTTGTGTGGTTTAGGTATAAGAGTAATTGTGGCTTCATAGAAGGAATTCGGTAGGGCTCCATCTGTTTCAATTTTGTGGAATAGTTTGGATAATATTGGTATGAGGTCTTCTATGGAGGTTTGATAGAATTCTGCACTAAACCCGTCTGGACCTGGGCTCTTTTTGGTTGGGAGACCTTTAATGACTGCTTCTATTTCCTTAGGAGTTATGGGGTTGTTTAACTGGTTTATCTGTTCCTGATTTAACTTCGATACCTGGTATCTGTCTAGGAAATTGTCCATTTCCTGAAGATTTTCAAATTTTGTTGAATATAGGTTTTTATAGTAAGATCTGATGATTTTTTGAATTTCCTCCGAATCTGTAGTTATGTCTCCCTTTTCATTTCTGATTTTGTTAATTTGGACACACTCTCTGTGTCCTCTCGTTAGTCTGGCTAAGGGTTTATCTATCTTGTTGATTTTCTCAAAGAACCAACTTTTGGTTCTGTTGATTCTTTCTATGGTCCTTTTTGTTTCTACTTGGTTGATTTCAGCTCTGAGTTTGATTATTTCCTGCCTTCTACTCCTCCTGGGTGTATTTGCTTCTTACTGTTCTAGAGCTTTTAGGTGTGCTGTCAAGCTGCTGATATATGCTCTTTCCTGTTTCTTTCTGCAGGCACTCAGCGCTATGAGTTTTCTTCTTAGCACAGCTTTCATTGTGTCCCATAAGTTTGGGTATGTTGTATCTTCATTTTCATTAAATTCTAAAAAGTTTTTAATTTCTTTCTTTATTTCTTCCTTGACCAGGTTATCATTGAGTAGAGCATTGTTCAATTTCCACGTATATGTGGGCATTCTTCCCTTATTGTTATTGAAGACCAGTTTTAGGCCGTGGTGGTCCGATAGCACGCATGGGATTATTTCTATCTTTCTGTACCTGTTGAGGCCCGTTTTTTGACCAATTATATGGTCAATTTTGGAGAAAGTACCATGAGGAGCTGAGAAGAAGGTATATCCTTTTGCTTTAGGATAGAATGTTCTATAAATATCCGTTAAGTCCATTTGGCTCATGACTTCTCTTAGTCTGTCGACATCACTGTTTAATTTCTGTTTCCATGATCTGTCCATTGATGAGAGTGGTGTGTTGAAATCTCCCACAATTATTGTGTGAGGTGCAATGTGTGCTTTGAGCTTTAGTAAGGTTTCTTTTACGTATGTAGGTGCCCTTGTATTTGGGGCATAGATATTTAGGATTGAGAGTTCATCTTGGTGGATTTTTCCTTTGATGAATATGAAGTGTCCTTCCTTATCTTTTTTGATGACTTTTAGTTGGAAATTGATTTTATTTGATATTAGAATGGCTACTCCAGCTTGCTTCTTCTGACCATTTGCTTGGAAAGTTGTTTTCCAGCCTTTCACTCTGAGGTAGTGTCTGTCTTTGTCTCTGAGGTGTGTTTCCTGTAGGCAGCAGAATGCAGGGTCCTCGTTGTGTATCCAGTTTGTTAATCTATGTCTTTTTATTGGGGAGTTGAGGCCATTGATATTGAGAGATATTAAGGAATAGTGATTATTGCTTCCCGTTATATTCATATTTGGATGTGAGGTTATGTTTGTGTGCTTTCATTCTCTTTGTTTTGTTGCCAAGACGATTAGTTTCTTGCTTCTTCTAGGGTATAGCTTGCCTCCTTATGTTGGGCTTTACCATTTATTATCCTTTGTAGTGCTGGATTTGTGGAAAGATATTGTGTAAATTTGGTTTTGTCATGGAATGTCTTGGTTTCTCCATCAATGTTAATTGAGAGTTTTGCTGGATACAGTAACCTGGGCTGGCATTTGTGTTCTCTTAGGGTCTGTATAACATCAGTCCATGATCTTCTGGCCTTCATAGTTTCTGGCGAGAAGTCTGGTGTGATTCTGATAGGTCTGCCTTTATATGTTACTTGACCTTTTTCCCTTACTGCTTTTAATATTCTTTCTTTATTTTGTGCGTTTGGTGTTTTGACAATTATGTGACAGGAGGTGTTTCTTTTCTGGTCCAATCTATTTGGAGTTCTGTAGGCTTCTTGTATGTCTATGGGTATCTCTTTTTTTAGGTTAGGGAAGTTTTCTTCTATGATTTTGTTGAAGATATTTACTGGTCCTTTGAGCTGGGAGTCTTCACTCTCTTCTATACCTATTATCCTTAGGTTTGATCTTCTCATTGAGTCCTGGATTTCCTGTATGTTTTGGACCAGTAGCTTTTTCCGCTTTACATTATCTTTGACAGTTGAGTCAATGATTTCTTTTTTTTTTTTTTATTTACTTGAGTATTTCTTATATACATTTCGGGTGTTATTCCCTTTCCCGGTTTCCGGGCAAACATCCCCCTCCCCCCTCCCCTTCCTTATGGGTGTTCCCCTCCCAACCCTCCCCCCATTGCCGCCCTCCCCCCATAGACTAGTTCACTGGGGGTTCAGTCTTAGCAGGACCCAGGGCTTCCCCTTCCACTGGTGCTCTTACTAGGATATTCATTGCTACCTATGGGGTCAGAGTCCAGGGTCAGTCCATGTATAGTCTTTAGGTAGTGGCTTAGTCCCTGGAAGCTCTGGTTGCTTGGCATTGTTGTACTTTTGGGGTCTCGAGCCCCTTCAAGCTCTTCCAGTTCTTTCTCTGATTCCTTCAATAGGGGACCTATTCTCAGTTCAGTGGTTTGCTGCTGGCATTCGCCTCTATATTTGCTGTATTCTGGCTGTGTCTCTCAGGAGCGATCTACATCCGGCTCCTGTCGGTCTGCACTTCTTTGCTTCATCCATCTTGTCTAATTGGGTGGCTGTATATGTATGGGCCACATGTGGGGCAGGCTCTGAATGGGTGTTCCTTCAGTCTCTGTTTTAATCTTTGCCTCTCCCTTCCCTGCCAAGGGTATTCTTTTTCTTCATTTAAAGAAGGAGTGAAGCATTCACATTTTGATCATCCGTCTTGAGTTTCGTTTGTTCTAGGGATCTAGGGTAATTCAAGCATTTGGGCTAATAGCCACTTATCAATGAGTGCATACCATGTATGTCTTTCTGTGATTGGGTCAGCTCACTCAGGATGATATTTTCCAGTTCCAACCATTTGCCTACGAATTTCATAAACTCGTTGTTTTTGATAGCTGAGTAATATTCCATTGTGTAGATGTACCACATTTTCTGTATCCATTCCTCTGTTGAAGGGCATCTGGGTTCTTTCCATTTTCTGGCTATTATAAATAAGGCTGCGATGAACATAGTGGAGCACGTGTCTCTTTTATATGTTGAGGCATCTTTTGGGTATATGCCCAAGAGAGGTATAGCTGGATCCTCAGGCAGTTCAATGTCCAATTTTCTGAGGAACCTCCAGACTGATTTCCAGAATGGTTTTACCAGTCTGCAATCCCACCAACAATGGAGGAGTGTTCCTCTTTCTCCACATCCTCGCCAGCATCTGCTGTCACCTGAGTTTTTGATCTTAGCCAATCGCACTGGTGTGAGGTGAAATCTCAGGGTTGTTTTGATTTGCATTTCCCTTATGACTAAAGATGTTGAACATTTCTTTAGGTGTTTCTCAGCCATTCGGCATTCCTCAGCTGTGAATTCTTTGTTTAGCTCTGAACCCCATTTTTTAATAGGGTTATTTGTTTCCCTGCGGTCTAACTTCTTGAGTTCTTTGTATATTTTGGAAATAAGGCCTCTATCTGTTGTAGGATTGGTAAAGATCTTTTCCCAATCTGTTGGTTGCCGTTTTGTCCTAACCACAGTGTCCTTTGCCTTACAGAAGCTTTGCAGTTTTATGAGATCCCATTTGTCGATTCTTGATCTTAGAGCATAAGCCATTGGTGTTTTGTTCAGGAAATTTTTTCCAGTGCCCATGTGTTCCAGATGCTTCCCTAGTTTTTCTTCTATTAGTTTGAGTGTGTCTGGTTTGATGTGGAGGTCCTTGATCCACTTGGACTTAAGCTTTGTACAGGGTGATAAGCATGGATCGATCTGCATTCTTCTACATGTTGCCCTCCAGTTGAACCAGCACCATTTGCTGAAAATGCTATCTTTTTTCCATTGGATGGTTTTGGCTCCTTTGTCAAAAATCAAGTGACCATAGGTGTGTGGGTTCATTTCTGGGTCTTCAATTCTATTCCATTGGTCTATCTGTCTGTCTCTGTACCAATACCATGCAGTTTTTATCACTATTGCTCTGTAATACTGCTTGAGTTCAGGGATAGTGATTCCCCCTGAAGTCCTTTTATTGTTGAGGATAGCTTTAGCTATCCTGGGTTTTTTGTTATTCCAGATGAATTTGCAAGTTGTTCTGTCTAACTCTTTGAAGAATTGGATTGGTATTTTGATGGGGATTGCATTGAATCTGTAGATTGCTTTTGGTAAAATGGCCATTTTTACCATATTAATCCTGCCAATCCATGAGCATGGGAGATCTTTCCATCTTCTGAGGTCTTCTTCAATTTCTTTCCTCAGTGTCTTGAAGTTCTTATTGTACAGATCTTTTACTTGCTTGGTTAAAGTCACACCGAGGTACTTTATATATTTGGGTCTATTATGAAGGGTGTCGTTTCCCTAATTTCTTTCTCGGCTTGTTTCTCTTTTGTATAGAGGAAGGCAACTGATTTATTTGAGTTAATTTTATACCCAGCCACTTTGCTGAAGTTGTTTATCAGCTTTAGTAGTTCTCTGGTGGAACTTTTGGGATCACTTAAATATACTATCATGTCATCTGCAAATAGTGATATTTTGACCTCTTCTTTTCCGATCTGTATCCCTTTGATCTCCTTTTGTTGTCTGATTGCTCTGGCTAGAACTTCAAGAACTATATTGAATAAGTAGGGAGAGAGTGGGCAGCCTTGTCTAGTCCCTGATTTTAGTGGGATTGCTTCAAGTTTCTCTCCATTTAGTTTAATGTTAGCAACTGGTTTGCTGTATATGGCTTTTACTATGTTTAGGTATGGGCCTTGAATTCCTATTCTTTCCAGGACTTTTATCATGAAGGGGTGTTGAATTTTGTCAAATGCTTTCTCAGCATCTAATGAAATGATCATGTGGTTCTGTTCTTTCAGTTTGTTTATATAATGGATCACGTTGATGGTTTTCCGTATATTAAACCATCCCTGCATGCCTGGGATGAAGCCTACTTGATCATGGTGGATGATTGTTTTGATGTGCTCTTGAATTCGGTTTGCCAGAATTTTATTGAGTATTTTTGCGTCGATATTCATAAGGGAAATTGGTCTGAAGTTCTCTTTCTTTGTTGTGTCTTTGTGTGGTTTAGGTATAAGAGTAATTGTGGCTTCATAGAAGGAATTCGGTAGGGCTCCATCTGTTTCAATTTTGTGGAATAGTTTGGATAATATTGGTATGAGGTCTTCTATGGAGGTTTGATAGAATTCTGCACTAAACCCGTCTGGACCTGGGCTCTTTTTGGTTGGGAGACCTTTAATGACTGCTTCTATTTCCTTAGGAGTTATGGGGTTGTTTAACTGGTTTATCTGTTCCTGATTTAACTTCGATACCTGGTATCTGTCTAGGAAATTGTCCATTTCCTGAAGATTTTCAAATTTTGTTGAATATAGGTTTTTATAGTAAGATCTGATGATTTTTTGAATTTCCTCCGAATCTGTAGTTATGTCTCCCTTTTCATTTCTGATTTTGTTAATTTGGACACACTCTCTGTGTCCTCTCGTTAGTCTGGCTAAGGGTTTATCTATCTTGTTGATTTTCTCAAAGAACCAACTTTTGGTTCTGTTGATTCTTTCTATGGTCCTTTTTGTTTCTACTTGGTTGATTTCAGCTCTGAGTTTGATTATTTCCTGCCTTCTACTCCTCCTGGGTGTATTTGCTTCTTTTTGTTCTAGAGCTTTTAGGTGTGCTGTCAAGCTGCTGACATATGCTCTTTCCTGTTTCTTTCTGCAGGCACTCAGCGCTATGAGTTTTCCTCTTAGCACAGCTTTCATTGTGTCCCATAAGTTTGAGTATGTTGTATCTTCATTTTCATTAAATTCTAAAAAGTTTTTAATTTCTTTCTTTATTTCTTCCTTGACCAGGTTATCATTGAGTAGAGCATTGTTCAATTTCCACTTTTGGGTATATGTGGGCATTCTTCCCTTATTGTTATTGAAGACCAGTTTTAGGCCGTGGTGGTCCGATAGCACGCATGGGATTATTTCTATCTTTCTGTACCTGTTGAGGCCCGTTTTTTGACCAATTATATGGTCAATTTTGGAGAAAGTACCATGAGGAGCTGAGAAGAAGGTATATCCTTTTGCTTTAGGATAGAATGTTCTATAAATATCCGTTAAGTCCATTTGGCTCATGACTTCTCTTAGTCTGTCTACATCACTGTTTAATTTCTGTTTCCATGATCTGTCCATTGATGAGAGTGGGGTGTTGAAATCTCCCACTATTATTGTGTGAGGTGCAATGTGTGTTTTGAGCTTTAGTAAGGTTTCTTTTACATATGTAGGTGCCCTTGTATTTGGGGCATAGATATTTAGGATTGAGAGTTCATCTTGGTTGATTTTTCCTTTGATGAATATGAAGTGTCCTTCCTTATCTTTTTTGATGACTTTTAGTTGGAAATTGATTTTATTTGATATTAGAATGGCTACTCCAGCTTGCTTCTTCTGACCATTTGCTTGGAAAGTTGTTTTCCAGCCTTTCACTCTGAGATAGTGTCTGTCTTTGTCTCTGAGGTGTGTTTCCTGTAGGCAGCAGAATGCAGGGTCCTCGTTGCGTATCCAGTTTGTTAATCTATGTCTTTTTATTGGGGAGTTGAGGCCATTGATATTGAGAGATATTAAGGAATAGTGATTATTGCTTCCCGTTATATTCATATTTGGATGTGAGGTTATGTTTGTGTGCTTTCATTCTCTTTGTTTTGTTGCCAAGACGATTAGTTTCTTGCTTCTTCTAGGGTATAGCTTGCCTCCTTATGTTGGGCTTTACCATTTATTATCCTTTGTAGTGCTGGATTTGTAGAAAGATATTGTGTAAATTTGGTTTTGTCATGGAATATCTTGGTTTCTCCATCGATGTTAATTGAGAGTTTTGCTGGATACAGTAATCTGGGCTGGCATTTGTGTTCTCTTAGGGTCTGTATAACATCAGTCCAGGATCTTCTGGCCTTCATAGTTTCTGGCGAGAAGTCTGGTGTGATTCTGATAGGTCTCCCTTTATATGTTACTTGACCTTTTTCCCTTACTGCTTTTAATATTCTTTCTTTATTTTGTGCGTTTGGTGTTTTGACAATTATGTGACGGGAGGTGTTTCTTTTCTGGTCCAATCTATTTGGAGTTCTGTAGGCTTCCTGTATGTCTATGGGTATCTCTTTTTTTAGGTTAGGGAAGTTTTCTTCTATGATTTTGTTGAAGATATTTACTGGTCCTTTGAGCTGGGAGTCTTCACTCTCTTCTATACCTATTATCCTTAGGTTTGATCTTCTCATTGAGTCCTGGATTTCCTGTATGTTTTGGACCAGTAGCTTTTTCCGCTTTACATTATCTTTGACAGTTGAGTCAATGATTTCTATGGAATCTTCTGCTCCTGAGATTCTCTCTTCCATCTCTTGTATTCTGTTGGTGAAGCTTGTATCTACAGCTCCTTGTCTCTTCTTTTGGTTTTCTATATCCAGGGTTGTTTCCATGTGTTCTTTCTTGATTGCTTCTATTTCCATTTTTAATTCCTTCAACTGTTTGATTGTGTTTTCCTGGAATTCTTTCAGGGATTTTTGCGATTCCTCTCTGTAGGCTTTTACTTGTTTATTAATGTTTTCCTGTGCTTCCCTAAGTGTGTTCAGGTCTTTCCTGAAGTCCTCCAGCATCATGATCAAATATGATTTTGAAACTAGATCTTGCTTTTCTGGTGTGTTTGGATATTCCATGTTTGTTTGGGTGGGAGAATTGGGCTCCGATGATGGCATGTAGTCTTGGTTTCTGTTGCTTGGGTTCCTGCGCTTGCCTCTCGCCATCAGATTATCTCTAGTGTTACTTTGTTCTGCTATTTCTGACAGTGGCTAGACTGTCCTATAAGCCTGTGTGTCAGGAGTGCTGTAGACCTGTTTTCCTCTCTTTCAGTCAGTTATGGGGACAGAGTGTTCTGCTTTCGGGCGTGTAGTTTTTCCTCTCTACAGGTCTTCAGCTGTTCCTGTGGGCCTGTGTCTTGAGTTCACTAGGCAGCTTTCTTGCAGCAGAAAATTTGGTCTTACCTGTGGTCCCGAGGCTCAGGTTTGCTCGTGGGGTGCTGTCCAGGGGCTCTCTGCAGCGGCAGCAACCAGGAAGACCTGTGCCGCCCCTTCCGGGAGCTTCAGTGCACCAGGGTTCCAGATGGTCTTTGGCTTTTTCCTCTGGCGTCCGAGATGTGTGTGCAGGGAGCAGTCTCTTCTGGTTTCCCAGGCTTGTCTGCCTCTCTGAAGGTTCAGCTCTCCCTCCCACGGGATTTGGGTGCAGAGAACTGTTTATCCAGTCTGTTTCCTTCTGGTTCTGGTGGTGTCTCAGGCACAGGGGTCCTGCCACTCCTGGGCCCTCCCCCACGGGAGCCCAGAGGCCTTATACAGTTTCCTCTTGGGCCAGGGATGTGGGCAGGGGTGAGCAGTGTTGGTGGTCTCTTCCGCTCTGCAGCCTCAGGAGTGCCCACCTGACCAGGCGGTTGGGTCTCTCTCTCACCGGGTCTGGGAGCAGAGAGCTGCTGCGGGCCGGGATCCGCGGGTGTGGGACTTCCGGTAAACACAGAACGTGCCCGGTTCTAGAGAAATTCTGTTTCCGTGTGTCCCAAGCTCACCAGGCAGCTTTCTTGCAGCAGAAAATTTGGTCTTACCTGTGATCCCGAGGCTCAAGTTCGCTCGTGGGGTGCTGCCCAGGGGCTCTCTGAGTCAATGATTTCTATGGAATCTTCTGCTCCTGAGATTCTCTCTTCCATCTCTTGTATTCTGTTGGTGAAGCTTGTATCTACAGCTCCTTGTCTCTTCTTTTGGTTTTCTATATCCAGGGTTGTTTCCATGTGTTCTTTCTTGATTGCTTCTATTTCCATTTTTAATTCCTTCAACTGTTTGATTGTGTTTTCCTGGAATTCTTTCAGGGATTTTTGTGTCTCCTCTCTATGGGCTTCTACTTGTTTATTTATGTTTTCCTGGAATTCTTTCAGGGATTTTTGCGATTCTTTCAGGCATTGTTGCAATTCCTCTCTGTAGGCTTCTACTTGTTCTCTAAGGGAGTTCTTCACGTCTTTCTTGAAGTCCTCCAGCATCATGATCAAAAATGATTTTGGAACTAGATCTTGCTTTTCTGGTGTGTTTGGATATTCCATGTTTGTTTTGATGGGAGAATTGGGCTCCGATGGTGCCATGTAGTCTTGGTTTCTGTTGCTTGGGTTCCTGCGCTTGCCTCTCGCCATCAGATTATCTGTAGTGTTACTTTGTTCTGCTATTTCTGACAGTGGCTAGACTGTCCTATAAGCCTGTGTGTCAGGAGTGCTGTAGACCTGTATTCCTCTCTTTCAGTAAGTTATGGGGAGAGAGTGTTCTGCTTTCCGGCGTGTGGTTTTTCCTCTCTACAGGTCTTCAGCTGTTCCTGTGGGCCTGTGTCTTGAGTTCACTAGGCAGCTTTCTTGCAGCAGAAAAGTTGGTCTTACCTGTGGTCCCAAGGCTCAAGTTCGCTCGTGGGGTGCTACCCACAGGCTCTCTGCAGCGGCAGCAACCAGGAAGACCTGTGCCGCCGTTTCTGGGAGCTTCAGTGCACCAGGGTTCCAGATGGTCTTTGGCTTTTTCCTCTGGCGTCCGAGATGTGTGTGCAGAGAGCAGTCTCTTCTGGTTTCCCAGGCTTGTCTGCCTCTCTGAAGGTTCAGCTCTCCCTCCCACGGGATTTGGGTGCAGAGAACTGTTTATCCGGTCTGTTTCCTTCTGGTTCTGGTGGTGTCTCAGGCACAGGGGTCCTGCCACTCCTGGGCCCTCCCCCACGGGAGCCCAGAGGCCTTATACAGTTTCCTCTTGGGCCAGGGATGTGGGCAGGGGTGAGCAGTGTTGGTGGTCTCTTCCGCTCTGCAGCCTCAGGAGTGCCCACCTGACCAGGCCGTTGGGTCTCTCTCTCACAGGGTCTGGCGGCAGAGAGCTGCTGCGGGCCGGGATCCGCCCTCAGCATCATTTTAATGTGCATTTCCCTAATGACTAAGGATGGAGAACATTTCTTTAATTGCTTCTCAGCCTTTTAAGATTTCCCAGTTGAGAATGCTTTGTTGAGCTCTGTACCCCATTTTTTTCTTTCTTTTTTTTTATTAACTTGAGTATTTATTATTTACATTTCGAGTGTTATTCCCTTTCCCGGTTTCCTGGCAATCATCCCCCTAATCCCTCCCCCTCCCCTTCTATATGGGTGTTCCCCTCCCCGTCCTCCCCCCATTGCCGCCCTCCCCCCAACAATCTAGTTCACTGGGGGTTCAGTCTTAGCAGGACCCAGGGCTTCCCCTTCCACTGGTGCTCTTACTAGGATATTCATTGCTACCTATGAGGTCAGAGTCCAGGGTCAGTCCATGTATAGTCTTTAGGTAGTGGCTTAGTCCCTGGAAGCTCTGGTTGCTTGGCATTGTTGTACATATGGGGTTTCAAGCCCCTTCAAGCTCTTCCAGTTCTTTCTCTGATTCCTTCAACGGGGGTCCTATTCTCAGTTCAGTGGTTTGCTGCTGGCATTCGCCTCTGTATTTGCTGTATTCTGGCTGTGTTTCTCAGGAGCGATCTACATCCGGCTCCTGTCGGTCTGCACTTCTTTGCTTCATCCATCTTGTCTAATTGGGTGGCTGTATATGTATGGGCCACATGTGGGGCAGGCTCTGAATGGGTGTTCCTTCAGTCTCTGTTTTAATCTTTGCCTCTCTCTTCCCTGCCAAGGGTATTCTTGTTCCCCTTTTAAAGAAGGAATGAAGCATTCACATTTTGATCATCCGTATTGAGTTGCATTTGTTCTAGGCATCTAGGGTAATTCAAGCATTTGGGCTAATAGCCACTTATCAATGAGTGCATACCATATGTGTTTTTCTGTGATTGGGTTACCTCACTCAGGATGATATTTTCCAGTTCCAACCATATGCCTACGAATTTCATAAAGTCATTGTTTTTGATAGCTAAGTAATATTCCATTGTGTAGATGTACCACATTTTCTGTATTCATTCCTCTGTTGAAGGGCATCTGGGTTCTTTCCAGCTTCTGGCTATTATAAATAAGGCTGCTATGAACATAGTGGAGCACGTGCCTTTTTTATATGTTGGGGCATCTTGTGGGTATATGCCCAAGAGAGGTATAGCTGTATCCTAAGGCAGTTCAATGTCCAATTTTCTGAGGAACCTCCAGACTGATTTCCAGAATGGTTTTACCAGTCTGCAATCCCACCAACAATGGAGGAGTGTTCCTCTTTCTCCTCATCCTCGCCAGCATCTGCTGTCACCTGAGTTTTTGATCTTAGCCATTCTCACTGGTGTGAGGTGAAATCTCAGGGTTGTTTTGATTTGCATTTCCCTTATGACTAAAGATGTTGAACATTTCTTTAGGTGTTTCTCAGCCATTCGGCATTCTTCAGCTGTGAATTCTTTGTTTAGCTCTGAACCCCATTTTTAATAGGGTTATTTGTCTCCCTGCAGTCTAACTTCTTGAGTTCTTTGTATATTTTGGATATAAGGCCTCTATCTGTTGTAGGATTGGTAAAGATCTTTTCCCAATCTGTTGGTTGCCGTTTTGTCCTAACCACAGTGTCCTTTGCCTTACAGAAGCTTTGCAGTTTTATGAGATCCCATTTGTCGATTCTTGATCTTCGAGCATAAGCCATTGGTGTTTTGTTCAGGAAATTTTTTCCAGTGCCCATGTGTTCCAGATGCTTCCCTAGTTTTTCTTCTATTAGTTTGAGTATATCTGGTTTGATGTGGAGGTCCTTGATCCACTTGGACTTAAGCTTTGTACAGAGTGATAAGCATGGATCGATCTGCATTCTTCTCTACATGTTGACCTCCAGTTGAACCAGCACCATTTGCTAAAAATGCTATCTTTTTTCCATTGGATGGTTTTGGCTCCTTTGTCAAAAATCAAGTGACCATAGGTGTGTGGGTTCATTTCTGGGTCTTCAATTCTATTCCATTGGTCTATCTGTCTGTCTCTGTACCAATACCATGCAGTTTTTTTCACTATTGCTCTGTAATACTGCTTGAGTTCGGGGATAGTGATTCCCCCAGAAGTCCTTTTATTGTTGAGGATAGTTTTAGCTATCCTGGGTTTTTTGTTATTCCAGATGAATTTGCAAATTGTTCTGTCTAACTCTTTGAAGAATTGGATTGGTATTTTGATGGGGATTGCATTGAATCTGTAGATCGCTTTTGGTAAAATGGCCATTTTTACTATATTAATCCTGCCAATCCATGAGCATGGGAGATCTTTCCATCTTCTGAGGTCTTCTTCAATTTCTTTCTTCAGAGTCTTGAAGTTCTTATTGTACAGATCATTTACTTGCTTGGTTAAAGTCACACCGAGGTACTTTATATTATTTGGATCTATTATGAAGGGTGTCGTTTCCCTAATTTCTTTCTCAGCTTGTTTCTCTTTTGTGTAGAGGAAGGCTACTGATTTATTTGAGTTAATTTTATACCCAGCCACTTTGTTGAAGTTGTATATCAGCTTTAGTAGTTCTCTGGTGGAACTTTTGGGATCACTTAAATATACTATCATATCATCTGCAAATAGTGATATTTTGACTTCTTCTTTTCCGATCTGTATCCCCTTGACCTCCTTTTTTTGTCTGATTGCTCTGGCTAGAACTTCAAGAACTATATTGAATAAGTAGGGAGAGAGTGGGCAGCCTTGTCTAGTCCCTGATTTTAGTGTGTACCCCATTTTTAATAGGGCTATTTGGTTCTTTGGAGTCGAACTTCTTGAATTCTTTGTATATTTTGGATATTTTCCCTCAATCAGGTGTAGTGTTGATAAAGATATTTTCCCAATCTGTGGTTTGCTATTTTGTCCTGGTGACAGGGTCCTTTGCCTTACAAAAGCTTGTTAATTTTATCAGGTCCCATTTGTCAATTCTTGATCTTAGAGCATAAGCCATTGGTGTTCTGTTCAGGAAATTTTTTCTTGTGCCACTGTATTCTAGGCTCTTCCCACTTTCTCTTCTATTAGATTCAGTGTTTCTGGTTGTATGTGGAGCTCCTTCGTCCAGTTGGACCTGAGCTTTGTACAAGGAGATAAGAATGGATCATTTTGCACTCTTCTACATGCAAACCACCAATTGAACCACCACCATTTGTTGAAAATGCTGTCTTTTTTCCCTGGATGATATTGGTCTCTTTGTCAAAGATCAGGTGAACATAGGTGTGTGGGTTTATTACTGGATCTTCAATTCTATTGCATTGCATTGTCCTGTAGTGCATCCTGAAGTCAAGGATGAAGTTTCCCATACAAATTCTCTTAATGTTGAGAATAGATTTTGCTATCCTGCTTTTTTTATGCCAGTCGATTTTGAGAATTATTAT
The DNA here is from genome assembly GCF_021556685.1 of Rattus norvegicus. Taxonomy (NCBI): domain Eukaryota; kingdom Metazoa; phylum Chordata; class Mammalia; order Rodentia; family Muridae; genus Rattus; species Rattus norvegicus. The sequence continues at coordinate 151,644,268 of NC_141537.1, read as the reverse complement.
TTCTATCTCTGTGAAGAATTGAGTTATAATTATGATGAGGATTGCATTCAATCTGTAGACTGCTTGTGGTCAGATGGCCATTTTTACTATATGGTTAATCCTGCCAACCCATGAGATTGTAAGATCTTTCCGTATTCTGAAGACTTCTTTGATTTCTTTCTTCAGAGAATTAAAGTTCTTCTCCTACAGATCTTTCACTTGCTTGGTTAGAGTCACACCAAGGTATTTTATATTATTCATGACTATTGTGAAGGATGTAATTTCTCTAATTTCTTTCTCAGCCTGTTTATCCTTTGAGTAGAGGAAGGATACTATTTGTATCCTTTGTAAATTTTTAGTTAACTTTATATCCAGCCACATTGCTGAAACTGTTTATCAGCTGTAGGAATTCTTTGGTGGAAATTTTAGGGTCCCTTATGTATACTATCATATTTTTTTTAAATTTAGAGAATACTTTATTAGTTTTTGTAATCAAACCCACGTAGATAAGACCTTACATATTTAATACAGTGTGTTACCCCTGTACAAATGGAAAAAACTTAAGTTCAACATTTCTAGGCCAATATGGCTGTTAATTTCTGTACAGTGCCAACTCAACACAGTAAACGGGGATACTTTTTTCCAAAGTTGACAGCACAGCTAAAGTTTCAAAAAATTCAAATTATATATCTGTATATATATATATATATTTATATTTATATAAAAAGACCAATAATAGCAGTGTGTTATGCATCAACAGCAGCAACAGCTTTTCCAGGTTCTGCAGTCACCTGAACAAAACTGTAGAGACATCCAGCACACTCCATTAAAAAAAAAGTAAAAAAAACAAAACCCGAGAAAACAGCACAGTTCTGTTACTCTTGTGGTACCTGGCACCATTTTTTTAAATTAGCTTCTCAATCATCATCTGGAAAGAAAACATTCTGAGCAACATCATTAAAAACAGCTCTGATAAAGCACGGTCACTACTACGTATCATAAAGCAGGTACAAGCTATTTTACATCCACAGAGGTATGATACAGTACTGTCCTACATCTATAATACTAGAGGATACAATTTAAAAGGCATTATTTGAGACTTGATTCTACTTTTCCAGCAGAGGGCCCAAAGGATGGTGTGACACAGCTTTGTAAAGAAACATACTCTAGACAGGATTTCCTTTCACTAGTGGCACAGTTCTAAGGATTCATTCTCTCCATGAATGTCAGCTAAAACCGTTATTAAAAAAATGAAAAATCCCTATAACAAAACCGTATAACCACTGGATTCACATGAAGATGACCTAGTGGAGACAAGCTGGACCTCACCATACCAACAAGCTATCAAATCTGTTATGTTTAAACAGTGAGACCTCCAAGGAAGGAGATGCCAAGTAGTGCTTCAAAGCTTCGGACCACAATCAAACACAGCATCCTTTTCAACAGAAGCAGAAGCTCATCTGAATATGCTCAAGGATGCTGACAACATTTAATCATCTCCTCACTCATCCAGGAAGAAGGGGAGATCAGTTACTACTGTACTTTATTGTGTTCAACCAAATCACCATGTTACAAAAATAGCAAGCTGCCATAATAAAAAATAAGGCTCCTCTATCCAGCACCAGATAGCATCATTTTACTTTCAAGCCTAGAAATTGCACACTTGTATATAAACCAACCAAAGATGAGGATTGAGAGTTCATCTTGGTGGATTTTTCCTTTGATGAATATGAAGTGTCCTTCCTTATCTTTTTTGATGACTTTTTTTTCTTTTTTTTGTTTATTTCTATATTTTTTTATTAACTTGAGTATTTCTTATATACATTTCAAGTGTTATTCCCTTTCCCGGTATCCGGGCAAACATCCCCCTCCCCCCTCCCCTTCGTTATGGGTGTTCCCCTCCCAACCCTCCCCCCATTGTCGCCCTCCCCCCAACAGTCTAGTTCACTGGGGGTTCAGTCTTAGCAGGACCCAGGGCTTCCCCTTCCACTGGTGCTCTTACTAGGATATTCATTGCTACCTATGATGTTGGAGCCCAGGGTCAGTCCATGTATCATCTTTGGGTAATGGCTTAGTCCCTGGAAGCTCTGGTTTCTTGGCATTGTTGTTCATATGGGGTCTCAAGCCCCTTCAATCTCTTTCAGTCCTTTCTCTGATTCCATCAACTGGGATCCCGTTCTCAGTTCAGTGGTTTCCTGCTGGCATTCACCTGTGTATTTCCTGTATTCTGGCTGTGTCTCTCAGGAGAGATCTACATCTGGCTCCTGTCGGCCTGCACTTCTTTGCTTCATCCATCTTGTCTAGTTAGGTGGCTGTATATGTATGGGCCATATGTGGGGCAGGCTCTGAATGGGTGTTCCTTCTGCCTCTGTTTTTAGCTTTGTCTCCCTATCCCCTCCCAAGGGTATTCTTGTTCCCCTTTTAAAGAAGGAGTGAAGCATTCGCATTTTGGTCATCCTTCTTGAGTCTCATGGGTTCTGTGCATCTAAGGTAATTCAAGCATTTGGGCTAATAGCCACTTATCAATGAGTGCATACCATGTGTGTTTTTCTGTGATTGGTTTACCTCACTCAGGATGATATTTTCCAGTTCCATCCATTTGCCTATGAATTTCATAAAGTCATTGTTTTTGATAGCTGAGTAATATTCCATTGTGTAGATGTACCACATTTTCTGTATTCATTCCTCTGTTCAAGGGCATCTGGGTTCTTTCCAGCTTCTGGCTATTATAAACAAGGCTGCTATGAACATAGTGTCTTTGTTATATGTTGGGGCATCTTTTGGGTATATGCCCAAGAGAGGGATAGCTGGGTCCTCAGGCAGTTCAATGTTAAATTTTCTGAGAAACCTCCAGACTGATTTCCAGAATGGCTGTGCCAGTCTGCAATCCCACCAACAATGGAGGAGTGTTCCTCTTTCTCCACATCCTCACCAGCATCTGCTGTCACCTGAGTTTTTGATCTTAGCCATTCTCACTGGTGTGAGGTGAAATCTCAGGGTTGTTTTGATTTGCATTTCCCTTATGACTAAAGATGTTGAACATTTCTTTAGGTCTTTCTCAGTCATTCAGCATTCCTCAGCTGTGAATTCTATGTTTAGCTCTGAACCCCATTTTTAATAGGTTTGTCTCCCTGCAGTCTAACTTCTTGAGTTCTTTGTATATTTTGGATATAAGGTCTCTATCTGTTGTAGGATTGGTAAAGATCTTTTCCCAATCTGTTGGTTGCCGTTTTGTCCTAACCACAGTGTCCTTTGCCTTACAGGAGCTTTGCAGTTTTATGACATCCCATTTGTCGATTCTTGATCTTAGAGCATAAGCCATTGGTGTTTTGTTCAGGAAATTTTCTCCAGTGCCCATGTGTTCCAGATGCTTCCCTAGTTTTTCTTCTATTAGTTTGAGTGTGTCTGGTTTGATGTGGAGGTCCTTGATCCACTTGGACTTAAGCTTTGTACAGGGTGATAAGGATGGATCGATCTGCATTCTTCTACATGTTGCCCTCCAGTTGAACCAGCACCATTTGCTGAAAATGCTATCTTTTTTCCATTGGATGGTTTTGGCTTCTTTGTCAAAAATCAAGTGACCATAGGTGTGTGGGTTCATTTCTGGGTCTTCAATTCTATTCCATTGGTCTATCTGCCTGTCTCTGTACCAATACCATGCAGTTTTTATCACTATTGCTCTGTAATACTGCTTGAGTTCAGGGATAGTGATTCCCCCAGAAGTCCTTTTATTGTTGAGGATAGTTTCAGCTATCCTGGGTTTTTTCTTATTCCAGATGAATTTGCAAATTGTTCTAACTCACTGAAGAATTGGATTGGTATTTTGATGGGGATTGCATTGAATCTGTAGATCGCTTTTGGTAGAATGGCCATTTTTACTCTATTAATCCTGCCAGTCCATGAGCATGGGAGATCTTTCCATCGTCGGAGGTCTTCTTCAATTTCTTTCTTCAGAGTCTTGAAGTTCTTTTTTTTCCCATCTTTATTAACTTGAGTGTTACTTTTTTTTCATCTTTATTATGTTAGGTATTTCTTATTGACATTTCAATTGTTATTGCCCTTCCCGGTTTCCCAGCCAACATCTTCCTAACCCCTCCCTCTCACCTTCTATATGGGTGTTCCCCTCCCCATCTTCCCCCCTTACTGCCCTCCCCCCAGCAATCACATTCACTGGGGGTTCAGTCTTGGCAGGACCAAGGGCTTCCCCTTACACTGGTGCTCTTACTAGGCTATTCATTGCTACCTATGAGGTTGGAGCCCAGGGTCAGTCCATGTATCGTCTTTGGGTAGTGGCTTAGTCCCTGGAAGCTCTGGTTGTTGGCATTGTTGTTCATATGGCGTCTCAAGCCCCTTCAAGCTCTTCCAGTCCTTTCTCTGATCCCTTCAACGGGAGTCCCGTTCTCAGTTCAGTGGTTTAATGATGACATTCGCCTAAGTATTTGCTGTATTCTGCCTGTGTGTCTCTCAGGAGAGATCTACATCCAGTTCCTGTCGGCCTGCACTTCTTTGCTTCATCCATCTTATCTACTTGGGTGGCTGTATATGTATGGGCCACATGGGGGGCAGGCTCTGAATGGGCGTTCCTTCAGTCTCTGTTCTAAACTTTGCCTCCCTATTCCCTGCCAAGGGTATTCTTGTTCCCCTTTTAAAGAAGAAGTGAAGCATTCGCATTTTGGTCATCCTTCTTGAGTTTCATGTGTTCTGTGCATCCAGGGCAATTCAAGCATTTGGGCTTATAGCCCCTTATCAATGAGTGCATACCATGTGTGTTTTTCTGTGATTGGGTTACCTCACTCAGGATGATATTTTCCAGTTCCATCCATTTGCCTATGAATTTCATAAAGTCATTGTTTTTGATAGCTGAGTAATATTCCATTGTGTATATGTACCACATTTTCTGTATCCATTCCACTTTTGAAGGGCATCTGGGTTCTTTCCAGCATCTGGCTATTATAAATAAGGCTGCTATGAACATAGTGGAGCATGTGTCTTTGTTATATGTTGGGGCATCTTTTGAAGTTCTTATCATACAGATCTTTCACTTGCTTGATTAAAGTCATACCAAGGTATTTTATATTAATTGGGACTATTATGAAGGGTGTCGTTTCCCTAATTTCTTTCTCGGCTTGTTTGTCTTTTGTGTAGAGGAAGGCTACTGATTTATTTGAGTTAATTTTATACCTAGCCACTTTGCTGAAGGTGTTTATCAGGTTTAGTAGTTCTCTGGTGGAACTTTTGGGTGCACTTCAATATACTATCATATAATCTGCAAATGATGATATTTTGACTTCTTCTTTTCCAATCTGTATCCCTTTAACCTCCTTTTGTTTTCTGGTTGCTCTGACTAGAACTTCAAGGACTATATTGAATAAATAGGGAGAGAGTGGGCAGCCCTGTCTAGTCCCTGATTTTAGTGGGATTGCTTCAAATTTCTCTCCATTTAGTTTAATGTTAGCTATTGGTTTGCTGTATATGGCTTTTACTATATTTAGGTATGGGCCTTGAATTCTTATCCTTTCCAGGACTTTTATCATGAAGGGGTGTTGAATGTTGTCAAATGCTTTCTCAGCATCTAATGAAATGATCATGTGGTTTTTATCTTTCAGTTTGTTTATATATTGGATTATGTTGATGGTTTTTGATATATTAAACCATCCCTGCATGCCTGGGATGAAGCCTACTTGATCATGGTGGATGATTGTTTTGATGTGCTCTTGGATTCGGTTTGCCAGAATTTTATTGAGTATTTTTGCGTCAATATTCATAAGGGAAATTGGTCTGAAGTTCTTTCTTTGTTGGGTCTTTGTGCGGTTTAGGTATAAGAGTAATTGTGGCTTCATAGAAGGGATTTGGTATTGCACCATCTGTTTCAATTTTGTGGAATAGTTTGGATGGTATTGTTATGAAGTCTTCTATGAAGGTCTGATAGAATTCTGCACTGAACCCATCTGGACCTGGGCTCTTTTTGGTTGGGAGACCTTTAATGACTGCTTCTATTTCATTAGGAGTTTGGGGTTGTTTAAATGGTTTATCTGTTCCTGATTCAACTTTAGTACCTGGTATCTGTCTAGAAAATTGTCCATTTCCTTCAGATTTTCCAGTTTTGTTGAATGTAGACTTTGTAGTAGGATCTGACGATTTTTTTTAATTTCCTCTGATTCCGTTGTTATGTCTCCCTTTTCATTTCTGATTTTGTTAATTTGGACACACTCTCTGTGTCCTCTCATTAGTCTGGCTAAGGGTTTATCTATCTTGTTGATTTTCTCAAAGAACCAACTTTTACTTCTGTTGATTCTTTGTATACTCCTTTTTGTTTCTACTTGGTTGATTTCAGCTCTGAGTTTGATTATTTCCTGCCTTCTACTCCTCCTGGGTGTATTTGCTTCTTTTTGTTCTAGAGCTTTTAGGTGTGCTGTCAAGCTGCTGATATATGCTCTCTCCTGTTTCTTTCTGCAGGCACTCGGCGCTATGAGTTTCCCTCTTAGCACAGCTTTCATTGTGTCCCATAAGTTTGGGTATGTTGTACCTTCATTTTCACTAAATTCTAAGAAGTCTTTAATTTCTTGCTTTATTTCTTCCTTGACCAGGTTATCATTGAGTAGAGCATTGTTCAACTTCCATGTATATGTGGGCGTTCTTCCCTTATTGTTATTGAAGATCAGCTGTAACCCGTGGTGATCTGATAGGACGCATGGGACTATTTATATCTTTCTGTATCTGTTGAGGCCTGTTTTATGACCAATTATATGGTCAATTTTGCAGAAAGTACCATGAGGTGGTGAGAAGAAGGTATATCCGTTTGTTTTAGGATAGAATGTTCTATAAATATCTGTTAAGTCCATTTGGTTCATGACTCTCTTAGTCTGTCTATGCCTCTGCTTAATTTTTGTTTCAATGATCTGTCCATTGATGAGAGTGGGGTGTTGAAATCTCCTACTATTATTGTGTGAGGTGCAATGTGTGCTTTGAGCTTTAGTAAGGTTTCTTTTATGTATTTAGGTGCCCTTGTATTTGGAGCATAGGTATTTAGGATTGAGAGTTCATCTTGGTGGATTTTTCCTTTGATGAATATGAAGTGTTCTTCCTTATCTTTTTTGATGACTTTTGGTTGAAAATCAATTTTATTCAATATTAGAATGGCTACTCCAGCTTGCTTCTTTGGACCATTTGCTTGGAAAGTTGTTTTCCACCCTTTCACTCTGAGGTAGTGTCTGTCTTTGTCTCTGAGGTGTGTTTCTTGTAGGCAGCAGAATGCAGGGTCCTCATTGTGTATCCAGTTTGTTAGTCTATGTCTTTTTATTGGGGAATTGAGTCCATTGATGTTGAGAGATATTAAGGAATAGTGATTATTGCTTCCTGTTATATTCGTATTTGGATATGAGATTATGTTTGTGTGCTTTCATTCTCTTTGTTTTGTTGCCAAGACGATTAGTTTCTTGCTTGCTTTTTCTAGAGTGTAGCTTACCTCCTTGTGTTGGGCTTTACCATTTATTATCCTTTGTAAGGCTGGATTTGTAGAAAGATATTTTGTAAATTTGGTTTTGTCATGGAATATCTTGGTTTCTCCATCTATGTTAATTGAGAGTTTTGCAGGATACAGTAACCTGGGCTGGCATTTGTGTTCTCTTAGAGTGTGTATGACATCTGTCCAGGATCTTCTGGTTTTCATAGTCTCTGGTGAGAAGTCTGGTGTGATTCTGATAGGTCTGCCTTTATAAGTTATTTAACCTTTTTCCCTTACTGCTTTTAATATTCTTTCTTTATTTTGTGCATTTGCTGTTTTGACTATTATGTGATAGGAGGATTTTCTTTTCTGGTCCAATTTAATTGGAGTTCTGTAGGGTTCTTGTATGTTTATGGGCATCTCTTTCTTTAGGTTCTGGAAGTTTTCTTCTATGATTTTGTTGAAGATATTTACTGGTCCTTTGAGCTGGGAGTCTTCACTCTCTTCTATACCTATTGTCCTTAGGTTTGATCTTCTCATTGAGTCCTGGATTTCCTGTATGTTTTGGACCAGTAGCTTTTTCCGTTTTACATTATCTTTGACAGTTGTGTCCATAATTTCTAAGGAATCTTCTGCTCCTGAGATTCTCCCTTCTATCTTTTGCATTCTGTTGGTGATGCTTGTATTTACAGCTTCCTTGTCTCTTTCTATATCCAGGGTTGTTTCCCTTTCTTTATTGCTTCTATTTCCATTTGTAATTCCTTCAGCTGTTTGATTGTGTTTTCCTGGAATTCTTTCAGAGATTTTTGTGATTCCTCTACAGGCTTCTACTTGTTTACTTATCTTTTCCTGCATTTCTCTAAGGGAGTTCTTTGTCTTTCTTGAAGTCCTCCATCGTCATGATCACATGCGATTTAAAATCAAGATCTTGCTTTTCTGGTGTATTTGGATATTCAGTGTTTGCTTTGGTGGGAGAATTGGGCTCCAATGATGCCATGCAGTCTTGTTCTCTGTTGCTTGGGTTCCTGCGCTTGCCTCTCACCATCAGGTTGTCTCTGGTGTTACCTCGTTCTGCTATTTCCAACAGTGGCTAGACCATCCTATAGGCCTGTGTGTTAGGACTGCTGTAGACCTGTTTTCCTCTTTTCTTTTGGTCAGTTATGGGAACAGAGTGTTCTGCTTTTAGGCGTGAAGTCTTTCCTGTCTACTGATCTTCAGCTGTTCCTGTGGGCGGGCGTGTATCCTGAGACTACCAGGCAGGTCACTTGGAGCAGAAAAGTTGGTCTTACCTCTGCTCCTGGGGCTGAAGCTGTTCCTTGGGGGTTGTGTTTGAGCTCTCCGTGAGGGCAGCAACCAGAAGTCCGGCCCTGCCTTTTCCCTGTACCCCTGTGCACAGGGGTCCCAGATGGCATTAGGTGTTTTCCTCTGGAGTCAGAAATGTGGGCAGAGTGTAGTCTCTTCTGGCTTCCCAGGCATGTCTGCCCCTCTGAAGGTTTAACTCTCCCTCCCAAGGGATTTGGGTGCAGGGAGCTATTGACTGGGTCCCTTCAGATCTTCGTGGTGTCCAGGCCGCAGGGGACCTGCGACTTAAGTGCCCCTATCTTCATGTTCCCAGAGGCCCTATACAGTTTCCTCTTGGGCCAAGGATGTGGGCAGGGGTGGGCAGTATTGGTGGTCTTTCCTGCCCTGTAGTCTCAGGAGTGCCCACCTGTCTGAGCTGTGAACTCTCTCCCACAGGATTTGGGAGCAGGGAGCTGTGGGCCAGGATCAGCAAGGTTCGGGCTCCAGCTCCTTTACAAGACTTTTAAGATGAAGGGGTGTTGAATTTTGTCAAATGCTTTCTCAGGATCTAATGAGATGATCATGTGGGTTTTTTTTCTCTTTGAGTTTATTTACATAGTGGATTATGCTGATGGATTTTCATATATTAAACCATCCCTGCATTCCTGGAGTGAAGCCTACTTGATCATGATGGATGATCATTTTTCACATGTTCTTGGATTCTGTTTGCAGGAAATTTATTGAGTATTTTGCATCAATATTCATATGGGAAATTGGTCTAAAGTCATTATTGTTGATTGTATCTTTGCAATGTATAGGTATCAGCATAACTGTGGCTTCATACAACAAATTGAGTAGTGTTCCTAATTATTGTATTTTCAGGAATAGTTCTAGAAGTAATGGTCTTCCTTAAAGAGCTGATAGAATTCTGCATGAAAATCATCTAGCCCTGAGCCTTTGCTTTTGGTTGGGAGAATTCTATAACTGCTTCTATTTCTTTAGGAGTTATGGGACTGTTTAGATGGTTTATCTGACCTGGATTTAACTTGGGTACCTGCTATCTGTCTAGAAAATTGACCATTTCATCCATATTCTCCAGTTTTGTTAAATATACACTTTTATAGTAGGATCTGATGATATTTTGAATTTCCTCAGATTCTGTTGTTTTCTCTCTCTTTTCATATCTGATTTTGTTAATTTGGATACTCTTTGTGTGCCCTCTGGTTAGTACAGCTAAGGGTTTATCTATGTTGTTGATTTTCTCAAAGAACCAGCTCCTGGTTTTGTTGATTCTTTGTATAGTTCTTTTTGTTTCTATTTGGTTGATTTTAGCCCTGCATTTGATTATTTCCTCCTGTCTACTTCTCTTGGGTGTATTTGCTTGTTTTTGTTCTAGAGTTTGTAGGTGTGCTATCAAGCTGCATGCTCTTTCCAGTTTCTTTTTGAAGGTGCTCAGAGCTAGGACTTTACCTCTTAGCACTGTTTTCATTGTGTCCTGTAAGTTTGGGTATGTTGTGCCTTCATTTTCATTAAATTCTAACAAGTCTTTAATTTCTTTCTTTATTTCTTCCTTGACCAAGTCATCATTGAGTAGAGTGTTGTTCAATCTCCATGTTTATGTGAGCTTTCTGCCTTTTTTGTTGTTATTGATGATCAGCCTTAATCCATGGTGATCTGATAGGATGTATGAGATTATTTCAATTTTCTTATATCTGTTGAGGTCTGTTTTGTGACCAGTTATATAGTCAGTTTTAGAGAAGGTACCATGAGCTGCTGAGAAGAAGGTATATTCTTTTGTTTTAGGATGAAATGTTCTATAGATATATGTTACATCCATTTGGTTCATAACTTCTGTTAGTTTCTCTATGTCTTTGTTTAGTTTCTGTTTCCATGATCCATCCAACGATGAGAGTGGGGTGTTGTAATCTCCCACTATTATTGCGTGAGGTGCAATGCATGCTTTGAGCTTTAGTAAGCTTTCTTTTATGATAGTAGGTTCCCTTGCATTTGGAGGATAGATATTCAGAATTGAGAGTTCATCCTGGTGGATTTTTCCTTTGATGAATATGAAGTGTCCTTTCTTATCTTTTTTGATAACTTTGAGTTGAAAGTCGATTTTATTCAATATTAGAATGGCTATTGTAGCTTGTTTCTTAAGGCCATATGCCTGGAAAATTGTTTTCCAGCCTTTTACTCTGAGGTAATATGTGTCTTTGTCACTGAGGTGTGTTTCCTGCATCAGCAAAATGCTGGGTCCTCTTTACATATCTAGTCTGTTAGTCTATGTATTTTTATTGGGGAATTGAGTCCATTGATGGTAAGAAATATTAAGGAATAGTGATTGTGGTTTCCTGAGTCTGTTGTTGTTGTTGTTGTTGTTGTTGTTGTTGTTGTTGTTAGAATTGGGATTATGTTTGGGTGTCTCTCTTCCTTTGTGTTTATTGCAAGAAGATTACTTTCTTGGTTTTTCTAGGGTGAGTTTCCCTCCTTGTGTTGAAGTTTTCCATCTATTATCCTTTATAGGGCTGGATTTATGGAAAGATATTGTATAAATTTGGCTTTGTCATGGAATATCTTGGTTTCTCCATCTATGCTAATTGAGAGTTTTGCTGGATATAGCAGCCTGATCTGGCATTTGTGTTCTCTTAGAGTCTGTATGACATCTTCCCAGGATCTTCTGGCTTTCATAGTCTCTGGTGAGAAGTCTGGTGTAATTTTGATAGATCTGCCTTTATATGTTACTTGAACTTTCCCCCTTACTGCTTTTAATATTCTTTCTTTGTTTTGTGCATTTGGTGTTTTGACCATTATGTGAAGGGAAGAATTTCTTCTCTGATCCAATCAGAGTTCTGTAGGTTTCTGTATGTTTATGGACATCTCTTTCTTTAGGTTAGGAAATTTTTCTTCTATAATTTTCTTGAAGATACTTAATGGCCCTTTATGTTGGGAATCTTTGTTCTCTTCTATATCTATTATTTGTAGGTTTTGTCTTCTCATTGTATCCTGGATTTCCTGGATGGTTTTGGTTAGGAGAGGGGAGCTGAGTAGGAAGTGCCATCCCTAGCTGAGGAGAGATTGGCAATCTGTAGCTGCAGAAGGAGGGAGAATGAGGTTTGCTTAAGGATGTGATAGGCCATGGTATGTCAGCTATGCTCCATTGCAGTCTCTACATCAAGAGTATTGGGACAGGGCAAATAAAATTCAGTGAACAAGAGAAAGAGGGAATTTTATCATCACACAGTGTAATCCAAACAGCACAAACCAAAACACAAAACAAACCCTTTTTACTACTTTCCCTTTGAGTTCTGAAAACTGACTAAGCTCAGCTGGTAGCTTAGCTGGTTTCCACTCAGGGATTCTACACACACACACACACACACACACACACACACACACACACACACACCTTTTCCTCCCTCTCCCTACCACTACTCCTGGCCTCTATTCTGGGATTCTCCTAAGACTGGTCAACAATGGCTGGAAATATTTAAATACCTTCCTCATTCCTATGTCTGATGCCAGCAAGACAGAATTAGAGCACTGAGGTAGCACCTTCAGCCTTTCTCAACTGCCATGCTGCCTCCCTGAATCATGTCTCAGATGGTATCTTCCAACTTCCTGAATGTCCTATGTGCTAAAGGTTGACTCTGAAGAGAATTTGCTGGAGGAAGAAACCAGCTGATGACTATCTTGCTTTTTTTTAACATTTTTCTAGCATGTCACAACACTTCCACCACATTTCCCATACTCCCTGGTCTCTGTCCTTTTCTCTTATTCTTTTGTCATAGCCTTTTCTCACTCCCACTTCTGTCTTTAGCTTACCAAGTTCCTCGTGTTTCTTTTTTTTCCTTTTATTGGATTTTTTTATTTACATTTCAAATGTTATTCCCTTCCCCGGTTTCCTGGACATAAGCCCCCTATTCCGTTCCCCTCCCCTTCCTCTATAAGGGCGTTCCCTCCCCATCCAACCTCCTTATCCATCCCACCCCCACATTCCCCTACACTGAGGGCTAATGTTTCTTTACACGAGTAAATGCCTTTTTAAATTCATTCCTTGTACATTTTGTTCGTATTTGAGAGAAGTGAACCTTCAGTGGTTGCAACTGAAAGAGGCCCTGGGTTAGAACATAGTCCCTTCACTGTAACACTTAGAGAGCCATATACTTTGTTTTCTCAAAATGTAAAATTTTTTTAAGGTTTACATGAAAATCATATCTACTAGACTTACATATGTTTCTTAAATAGTATAACTACAAAAGAGGAATGCTACCCCAGAAATCTACTTTACAGATGAAGGATTGAATATGACCAAAAACTAACAAGCACGTGTGACAATGTCATAAAAGTCCATAATTAGTACAATTCACCCACCCCTTGTCACAGATGAAACATACAAAGAATGGATTTTAAAAGGTGTTTATTTGTTAAAGAAACATTAGGAGCTTGAAAAGTTAGAACACAGAAGTGCAAGTGAGATAAAGCAATGGAAAAGAATAAGAGAAATGACAGAGAACTCTAACACAAAACCATGCAGTGGTAGGAGAGGTGTTTTTTACAGCATTTTTTCACATTATCATATAATGTTCTCCAACATCATATTTGAATTAATTTATATTAATTAATGTAAAGTTAATATAGTTAATTAATATGAAGTTAATATGAGTAAATTTATCTTTCTCTACTGGCAATTTTCAGATGATTTTGAAAGTGTTTTTTAATGAGCACCTTTTCTATAGCTTTGATGTTTGATTTTTGTAAGGAGAAGGCAATGTAAGAATTTTTCGTACCTGACTTACACTCAAGTAAATAAAATGTATTCTTTGATGGTTCTTCAGTTACCTGGAACAACAAAAGGTATTTCCACAGTTTTTACACTTACAGAGTTTCTCCCTCTTATAGCAACTCATATATTCTAGAAATTTGTTAAGTGAATGAAAAGTTTCTCACATTGTACATTTAGAATTTTTTCCTGATTTTAATGAATGCGTGTATTAGTGACTTTTCTCTTTGGTATGATGAATACCTGACAAAAGAAACTTACACAATGAAGGTTTTATGTTGGCTCACAATATGGTACAAGGCCTATCAGGGCCTGGAAGGCAGAAGGACAGGACATGAAGCAGCTGGTCATACGGCATCTGATTTGGAAAGCAGAGAAAGATGAATGCTTGTGGTCTGTTCACTTTCTCTGGACCCTTGGAATAGGTTCAGATGCAGAAGGTTGGGAATTCTGCCCTCCTAAAGTCTCAAAGGCCTTCACGCCCTCATAACAGAAAGAGCAAGACCCAGAGACCAGGTTTTTCATGTTGTTTGTTTGATTTCCAGCCGTGGAGATCAAATCCTGAGCCTCACAGTCACCTACTGCTAAGCTAAACTCTAGGCCTCTCACCTCGGTGCTTGAATTAAACATGAAGCCTGGGTAAGGAAACATTGGAACCTGGGATTGTTTACATGCTGCTTATAGAGTTTGTGCTGTACATGAAAGTCCCATAGTGTCCTCCATCCAGACTAGCCATATGTGTTTAAGCTGATACTAACAAACAAATCTGGTTTCTACCACATGAAGTGATTAAATTGAATTGAGAATCTCAAGAGAATAAGAACCTGTGGTTGGGAATGGTGGGCTTAATCAGTGACAGAAGACAGAGAAACAGGTGGAATGGAAATTCTGTCCTTTCTTCTCTGTGGCTCCTTCTGTTAGGTTGCAAGGAATAACACAACATGGAAGGAATTGTTCTTTCCTGCCTGTGGGAAGTTGTCACTGGTTCCTATAAAATGATCCACAGAAGAATAAAGTCTTAACTTTTAGGGCTGTTGGGGTAAAAGACACGTATGTCCTTGCAACACAAGGGAGAAAGATAAAGGCATCCCAGCAGACATAAAAAGGCTTAAGCAGCAAGGTAAAGTGGAGGCCAAAATAGGGTTCAACTGCAAAGAGGAGAAAGCATGGTCTGAACACAAATGGAGCTGTTTGAGTTTGCAGAATGGGATAAACATCTCCAGACTGAAGGAGGAAGAAGATGGGCTATGGGAAGGACTGAGACTAAGAGGAGGCTAAGAATCTGTTTCTCCAAGGAACCCTCCCCTTTGGCATCTCCTTAAAAGAGATGGTGGCATCCAGAACCCTGCAAATTATTGAGGTGCCCAAGATTTAGCTGTGGCTTCAGAAACCTCTGGGATAAGGTCTCTCATCTACCTACCCCATTGCCAGTCTCCACTGGATCATTTCAGAGAGTTCACTGTGGTCTCATACAACTTAACCCCATTAGCCCAGTCATGCATTAATATTCATTTCAAACCAGGGAGAGTAATATGCAGTTTTCCACAACTACTCTGGTCCTCAGTGGATGCTCACTAAAAATAGTGGTTTATTACACAAAACACTTGATTTTTTTTTCAGTTGTTTCACTCAAGCCCAGGTTGATCTGTGTCTTTATTATTCTTAGAAGGAAACTGGAATTCAAATTGATGCTGTGCTTCTGCCAAGCAAAATCAAGACTCTTGTCACATTCTCACTTTCACTCTGACCTTGGATGACGACATTTCTTGGCACCTGAGATGCAGCACTAAGTTTATGCCTGTATTTGTCATGTTAAATACCTGTTTAATTGGAGTACTTGCTTCGTGTGTGACACACACATCTCAAATTATATATATATAATATATATTAGATGTATGCTTTGTCAAATTTCTGCTAATGCTCTTTAAACCCTCAATATTCATCTCAATATTCCTTTAAAATCTATTGTAAATATAAAGATCAGAAAATTATTAGAGACTAAGGTGAAAAATAATAAATACTCCTCATTGGATGCTGAAAATCTATTAGGATCATACTGAGACATCAGAAGTTGTTGATAATGTCATGTTTATTAAAAAATCCTGATCACTGAAAGAATCAAAATGCTATCAGGGTGTCATCACTCCATGGAGTTTAGACTTAGCCCATAAGACTCTACATTTCAGACCATAGTCTACTACAAGTCATTTAATTCTCAAACTTCAGGTTCAAAATCAATTTGTTTCTGAGGAAGGATAATGAAAATACGCAGGAAGACTCAAAGACAGTTCAGCCCTCCCAAACCAAATGTCAACTTCTATTTTTAGCTTCCATCTGATCTAGCAAAAAATATGTGGTTTTATTTCTTTCCAAAGATACAGCTAAATAGTCATATTTTTTTCCTGTCACCGTGACCAAAAGAATGGACTTTGCCACAAGGGTTTCTAACACAAGGAACAGACTCGAGATCTCTCTGTGTCAGATACAGATTTATCCAGATTTATTCAGAAACAACAGAAGGATTTTTTTACCCATGCTTTTTGTCACAGTTAACTCTTATCACTGTCCCCATTCTAGGACAAATAAAGTGGCTCAAACTCTCAGAATGCAAAAACTAACTCAAGAGGTGAGAAACCTTGGGTAGTTATCCAGGTGCATAAGTCATATATCATGTAATAAAGATGGAGTTTTTACAGGTAAGGCCAAGAGGTGAACATAAAATTTTGAGTCTAATGTTAGTGAGAGGAGAAGGAAAAAGCAAAGACAGTAGCTCACATTAACATCAATTTTTTCCTTGGAAGCTTAAAGGGGTCCAAAGGGAAGAATTAGAGAAAAAAATAGTAGTGGGTTTCTTGGAGACCAGAGGTCACCTGAAGCAATTATCCAACAATCCTCAAACTGCTATGGGGTCTGTCAATCACACACCACCTAAGTCTGTCAGAGGCTCATGCACTTCGATTCTAAGTGTAATTCCCACTTCTGTACGTCTGAAGATGTACATTCTTCAGATGCTGTATGTCTGAAGAAAGGAAAGATATTTTCATACAGCTGTAAGACTAAAGCTCATGGGGCACATCTATTCTCATGGAAAGCTTTTCATTTCCTGACAATACAGAACTCTATCACTCAGACACAGAGACCTCATTTCTCAGGCTCAGAGTTGTATGCGCTCACATGTAACCACACTCTTCCATTAATCAATGGCAGGTCACCAGAACTCTGAGGTCATCTACAAAACCATTGCAGTGGACAGAAAAGGTTAGCTTGCTAACCTTCCGTGCACAAACAAGCCTGCCCTATGCCCATGGGATAGCCAATGCACAATGAAACTACAAGCCCAAGAGAAGAGCTTTGGGAATCACATTTTAATTTCTGAGAAAAGGGAAAATTTTCCTGAGAGCTGCCTTGACCTCCTTGTTTCTCAAAGTGTAGATCAGAGGGTTGAGCGTGGGGCTCAGCATGGTATACAGCACACCAGCCAATTTGCTCTTCTCTGCGTTATAGCTGGAGACAGGGCTTATGTAGGCATAAAAGACAGCAGTGTAATACATGCACACCACAGTGAGGTGGGAAGAGCAGGTAGAGAAGGCTTTCTGCTTCCCTTCTGAAGTCCGCATCTTCAGGATGCTGGAGATGATGAAGCCATACGACACGATGGTCATCAGGAAGTTCAATATGCCATAAAAGGCGTCAGCCAAGACAATCATGACACTGTTCACATAGGTGGAGCTACAGGAGAGAAGCAGCAGGGGAGGCACCTCACAGAAGAAGTGCGTAATGACATTGGGACCACAGAAATTCAAGCGCGTCATCAGTCCTGTGTGAATGGCTGTGTTGAAAGCACAAAGCGCCCACACTCCAGCAGCCAGCACGCCGCAAAATGCTTTGCTCATCATGGTGCTGTAATGCAGAGGATGGCAGATGGCTGCATAACGGTCGTAGGCCATGACAGTGAGGAGGAGCAACTCTGAGGAAGCAGACCATGTAAGGAAATAGAGCTGGGTCATGCAGCCACCATAGGAGATAGGGTTTCTCTTTGACACCAGACCCTTCAGGGCCTTGGGCATAATGGAGGAGGTACAGATGACATCCATGGTAGCCAAATTGAACAAGAAAAAATACATGGGGGTGTGGAGCCCAGGGTTGCAGGTGATGGCCAAGATGATAAGGACATTACCTGAGAGGGCCACGCAGTAGAGAGAGAGGAAACAGATAAACAGGAGCAGCTGGTACTGCGGATGCTCAGAGAAGCCCTGAAGGACGAACTCTGTTACCAGTGTCTGGTTTCTCATCGCCCTTGACTGAGAAGGATGTTAGAGACTAGTAGATGATTATGGACCTACATTTTCATAAGCTTTCAGGGCTAAAAGAAAGAGAAGTGAAAGGTTTCTTAAGAAATGTCATTGCCTTGTTTCCTTCCCAGACAACGTGGCATGAACGAGTGATAACATGCAGCTTTATTGGGGTACACTAAGATAAACACTCCACTGTTACACAAATAAGTGCAAGTCACCAATTACAGTCATTAATTCTCAGTTTACCTCAGAGAAATGCAAACTGAATCAAAGATCCACTCTGTCATCCATGACTTGATCAACCTAGGACGTTGATGGACTTAGTATTCACATGGCTCCAACGAACAAGGAAGATGGAGCTTGAGGAATAATCTCCAAAGTTGTTCCCGGGCCTCCACATACATTTGGACATGGGCACATGGGTATCTGCACACACAAACGCACCAGAACACATGAACACACACATGCACACACACACACACACACACACACACACACAAATATGTTTTCCAACAATGCTTTCCTTTCTGAAAAATCTTCTTGAGTAAATAAAATTTAAAAATATTTTCTCAGAACAAAATAATTTAGGACTGGAAATTACAAAACTACCTGTACTCTTTAAGATGAATTTATCATTGTATATCCATGTAGTACTAGATACTTTCAAAATGATGTGCTGACAGCCTCTTACTGATTCTTCTTAAGTACATTGAAGATGTAAAAATAATATGCACAATCATTAAGATTTAAAGAACAAAAATTTAATAAGGGGGCATTGGTGTGCATATCTGGAGGCAAAATGAGCTATGCATAATAGATCAGGATGGTTCTCACTTCATTGCTTTTGCTAATGTGTTTTCTGATTTTTCTCTAGAGTAGCTTTTCTGAAAGGCAGGTGTTACAGGTAATCTCCTTCTAATAATTCAGTGACTCCTCACTGCTGACAGCCCAAACACCTCCATACAGTAAACTTTCTTCTGGAAGTTTCCTCTACAGTAAACTCTTCTGACCTGTCTTAACTCTCAAAGCCACAGTCACAGCTACAGCCACTGCCACAGCCAGCCCTCTGCAAATTCACTAGGCCACATCAGTTGCAGGGAGAGGGGATAGATCCCACAGCTTCCTCAGCCACCAGGTTCTCCTCCTCCTCAAAAGCCAAATGGGTCACCTGTTCCTCTTTCCAAACATCACCTCCCTGGTGAGAAACGGTGACTCTCCCTTTTGTGAACCCTCAGGATTGAGTACTGACTTTTGTCCTAGGACCCAGTGCAGGTGCTGTTGACTCGATTACAAAGCTGGCTCCCTAACGTTGGTCCAAGTGCCCGTGTGTGATTTCGCCCCAAGTGCTGACATTCAACAATGTTTGTTTCTTCAATGCTAAAGAACATCTAATCTTAGTATCAGTGACAGCAAGCACAGTTTCATTCTCCAGGCTCTGCACCCTGTGAGTGGGGAGGAAACCAGAGTGGGTGCCACATTTGTACCTTCTGTCTTCTCAATCCCTTCCTCATTAAAAGGATAAGAATAGTTCTTTTCAAGCTAAGAACTGCATCTTTTGCCAAACTTCTAGAGATGCATTTGTCCCAAAATATTAAAGGCTTACACAAAATGTCTAAGCATCAGCTACAGACAAGTCTAGTGCTCTTCTGAAAGATGACAGGTGTCCTTTGAGCAGAAGAGCATGGCATCACAATGGCATACAGCAACAGGCTGACTCAGGATGAAGCCCGTGCTGGCCACCGTGCCGTCCTTTCATCTCCGTATCTTCCTGGGATCTGAGGATCAGGACACCCCAATTGTTTGCATGAATAAAATAAGCACAATACGCCTGTTTCACTGATTTCATTTTTGCTTGAGAACAAAAGACTGGACAGTATTCCTTTTCTTAATGTATTTGGATCAAGAGAAATATGTGACGATATGAGTTCCTCACCACTGCCCAGAGGGTGAATTGTTCATTAGCAAGGGAGACAGAAAAGCTGAGGCTGAGAAAGTTAGGGTGAAAGGGGAGCACTGCTGGCTTTGATGGTCTACTGCAAGGTGTCTGCCCTCTACCCTGAAATTTTTACACACTGGCTTTTCCAGCCACCGTGTTCCCTCCACAGCATACACTGTAGACTGGCCAGAGTGTGTTGCCATAGCTACACTGGGAGGAGACCAGCACTCCCATTCCCTTCATTTGCAGAGCAGTGGAGTGCTTCATTGGTCACGTGTTACTGAGCTCCAAGAAAAGCACCACACAGTAAAGTTGGAGCCTGACTCTTTCTTCAGGTGAGGGTAGAAAAAATAAACAAGTCTTTGATGAATAAAGGGTCTTTACAGGGATAGAGTAGTTTCAACTAATCCCTTTAAACTAAAAGAGCAGATTCCCCTACAAAGAACTACCCACTTGAAGTGATTTTTTACGGCAAGGTGGGCAGTGCCCTGGTCCAGCTAGACAACGGGCAAGTCCGGAATCAGGATACCAAGAGCATCTATGAGAATGACATGAGGTCTACCTCACCAGTCTCTTCTCCTGAAAGGCACAACACTAGCTCTCCTGTGAGGATTCCAGACCATTGGCTTCAGTTCTCATCAAGCCTCAGAATTATCACGAAGGGAGTGAATGGAAAGAGCAAGGTTTCTGAAATCAGCCGTGCGATTTAAACTCCTGCCACACTCAGACACCACACAGAGCCTAGCACATGTTAAAGCAGAATCAAGAAAAAAAGGTTCATCTGTCAACAACCGGCATGGGTATTTTTCTGGTTGTGCTGTGGCGTCCAAACCTTAAACTCTTAGCTTCATTAGCATCTCATTTGCAACATTGCCACATTTTTGGATCAACCAGTAAGGATGGTAGATGGAGAAACATTTCCATGTCCACTGGTGCTATGTAACTAAATACATTTAGCTAAGGAAACACAGGCTGTTTCTATGGCACTCACTAATATCAAGCAGGCAGGGTTACAAGTCAAACTTTCCCCACCGTTTTATCTTACCCCGTGGAACAAACAGTCCTTGAAATACTCGCCATTACCTTGATAATCTTCCCCCTTGTGCAGTAAATGCAATGCATGTCTGACTTTCTCTCTGTCAACCACAGCTGGGGACAAGGTGGAACTGAGATCCTCAGCAGGCAATGAGGGCTTTCGTCCTCCTATATAAGTTCATATTGCCAAGACGTTTAGGCTCATCTTTAGTAAAATTTGTCCCTGTTTATGGGAAACATCCTTTCCTTTAAATGGACCCAGAAGGAGCAATTAAATTAAATCCCTCTTTGCTGGGGTTTGGCTGTCATTGGTGGACACATACGTGCCATTTGGGCTTCAAGCCAAATGTGTGGAACAGAATATAAGCCCCAGTGGGAGATGTCAGGACATCCCCACTGTCCCAGCTCAGAGGATTGAGGTCAGGGAAGACCCAAGCTCAGTTATTCACACTTAGAAATGTGGCATTTTGTTTTCTTGATTTGAATATATTTGCTCAATAAAATGATGGTCAGTTTTAGCCACTTTCCTGAAAATTGAATAATTCCATTATTTTTGATGCTTGAATAAAACTTCATTGTCTATATATGCCACATTTCCTTTATCCATTTATTTGTTGATAGAAGCCTGTGTTTACCCAATAATAGCTATTACAACTAATGCAGCCATAAACATAATTGTATAATTTGTGTGTAGTACATCAACTTACAGTCCTTCAATAAAAGCCCCAGGCATGTTATGGATGGTTCTTAGAAAGTTTTTAAGGAACTTCCACACTGATTTCCATAGTCTTTGGACTAATATGTATTCCCACCAACAACACATAAGGGTTTTCCTTTCCCTGTGTCTTCTCCTGCACTTATTATTATTTATGCTTTTATTGGTGGCCATTTAATGTAGTTTTAATTTGCATTTCTCTGATGGCTAAGAAAATGTATTTTTTCAAGTTTATTGGTTCCTTGTATGTTATCTTTTCAGGGTTGATTGTTAATTAGCCCATTTACTTATTGAATTTTTTGGTTTTGTAGTATTTAGTAATTTGAGTCTTCTATATTACCTAGATATTGATTTTCTGTAGAGCTATAGTTAAGAAAGTATTTTCTCCCATTGCATGGGCTATTCGTTCTCATTGTTTCCTTTGCCCTGTGGTTGTTGTTATTTGTTTTTAATTTTGTGGAAGTCCTACTTGTCAATTCTTGGCTTTATTTCCTGAGCTATATTGGCATCCTTTTCCAAAAGCCCTTTCCTGTGACTGTATCTTCAGTTTTGCACTAATAGCTTTAGAATTTTAGGTACCTCAAGATGTTTATTTGCTACAAACTCCTATGCATTACTGCTCAAGGACCAGGCCTTCTCACTTTTCCCAGCAACCAGCGGCACCTACCAATGAGCCTCACAGGGGACATCCTCAAACTAGCACCTTTAGTTGAGATGGTAATGTCAAAATGTTTATCATCTCACTAAATGTGCAATTGTTTATCCCAAGATCTTTGATAAAGGGATGGAAGAAGTGTTTGTGAAAGGAAACAGCAAAGGTTGTGGTCATAGTCAGTGGGGTAGGAGCAAAGCTGGGGATGTGGCACAATTAGATCACATGGGTTCTACTGCCCCTTGCCTCTATGTCCCTCCCCTCTGTGCCCCATTCCTCTTGCCCCTTCCCCTACCCCACTGCTCCTTTTTTCTAGCTTCCTGACCTCTACAAGAACTCTGGGTTAAGTATTCAGATATAAAAATCCAAAGCATTAAGAGAACTGAGACATCTTGAATTATTTTTGACCAGGGTGAGAGATAGGGATCTCGTTTCATAATTCTACATGTAGATATCCAGTTTTCCCAGCACCATTTGTTGAAAAGTCTTTTTCCAACATCTTTTGACACTTTGTCAAGGGTCCATTGGCTTCCTGGGCAAGGTGGTATGTACCTGTAATCAAAGCACTCAGGAGTTAGAGACAGGTGGGTCAGGTGGTCAAGGTCATCCACAACTACATTGTGAATTCAAGATCAGCTTGTGCTACATGAAACCCTGTGTCAATAAACTATGTCAGATGGGTGTAGCTGTGTGGTTTCATTTCTGGTTCCTCTAAACTATTCCACTGATGTATATTTTTAGTTTTGTTCAAGTATTGTGTCATGTTGCCATGGCTGTGTAATGTAACTTGAGGTCAGCATGGTTCTTTTTTTAGCATTATTTTGCCAATTCGGACTTTCACACTTCCATATGAATTGTACGATTATTGTCTCTGTTTCACTGAAAAAGGGATGACATTGGGATTTTGATGGGGATTTCACTAAATGTATTGATCACTAGTGGTAATTTAACCATTTTGTGATATTAATTTATAGATTCATGACATGATATGCCTTCTAGTATCTTCATTTTTCTACAGTTTTCTTCTTTTATTTTGTGACATCCTCTTTTCTTAACTCACCAGGTCTAATTTGTGCTACCTAAATACTCATGAATGTGGACTTCCCACCTCCCAGGAGCTATACTCTTAAAACAACAACAACAAAAACCAACCTGAGTCGACTTCTCCCAGAAGCTATCCATTGTTAGTGGCCTCTCAGCTGAGAAGACTGTTTCTATACTAGGAGTTTTGTCTTACACAGGTCTGTGTGTGCTGACACAACCTCTGTGAGTGTATATATGCAACTGCTCTGCTGTGTCTGGAGGACACTATTTTCTCATCCACCACCTATGACTCTTACAATCTTTCTGCTCACCCTTCAGCAATGATACCAAAGCCTAGGGAAGAGGGGTGAAATGTAGATGTTCCGTTTATTTTTGAGTATTCCACAATCTTTTATTCTCTGACCTTAGACAGTTGTGTTACTCACTACCCACTGGATAAAGAAGCTCTTCTTCTCCTCACATCTCTCTCTCTCTTTCTTACTTCTCAGATGTTCAGGATGGATCTTCAGGTTTAGTCCAGAAGCAAATTATTCCAATGCCCAACACCAGACTGTAAGGATGTTAAGAAGGAAGATCAAATAGCCACTGTGCCAAATAAACGCAAAAGAGATTAATCTATGGGTATAGTGATAAGTCATTAGGAATCGTTTGAATTCCATTAAACAGAACAGTAGTAGGTTCTTCTCAACAGACCATGGACAATCTATTTATGGGTTTTTGGTCAAGATAAGTGCCAGATATGGGTTCCATCTCCTGAAGTGAGCCTTAAGTCCAATCAGATAGTGTTTGGTTACAGCCATGACATTTGTCTTGCTACTGCACCATCAGGTGTGTCTGGCCAGATCACTCATCAATGTTGCTTGTGGAATTTGCAGCTGGGTAAGGCTGATGACTACTTTTCTCCTCCAGCACAATAAAAGCCAAGTAGGAATGAAGACAGCAGGTAATGTTAGCTTTATTTCCCTGTATTCTGTTGAGTTTTCAATACCTTTACCTTGCTAAGACACTCCTTGTGTGTTTATTTGGCACAGTGGCTATTTGATCGTCCTTCTTAACATCCTTGCAGTCTGATTTTGGACATTGCAGTAAACAGCTTCTGGACTAAACCTGAAGGTTCATCCTGAACATCTGAGAAGTAAGAAAGAGAGATATGTGAAGAGCAGAGGAAGCGCTAAGTAAGCAAAGTCCTTAGTAAATGTCTGCTATTGACATGGGCAGGGCCATGTCAAGGACATCTTAGATCCATGGGAAATGCCAAAGTCTCCCTTCCTGGCCCATGTGAGTGAGAAAATGTCCACTCTAGTATTCTCATCCTGGATGGTTACAGCCTGACGAGCATTAGCTTATTGATGGCTAAACCTGCCCCCATTGTTCAGCTGAGTGCCATAAACCACACATCCTTCTTCACTTTATGCAATAACCCTGACTCCATGTTCAGATGTCTATAATAAGCATGCTGAGTTCCCAGAGTGCTGCAGCTTCTTCATCAGATAGCTCTGCACACAGATCCTATCTTTTCTGTGTCCCTGTGTTTATCCTTTCTTTGTTTCCTCACCGAATAAGTCAAATCCCTTGAGTCACACAGGATATGGTAATTGTACATTAAGTAGACTTAACTGAGTAATACTCCATTTTGTAGCGTATTATCCATTCTTCTGTTTAGGGACATCTAGGTTGTTTCCTGCTGCTAGCTATTATTGCTAGAGCTACAATAAACATGGTTGACCAAGTGTCCTTGTGGTGGGATGAGGTGTCCTTTGCATATATGCACAAAAGTGGACTAGCTAGACCTTGAGGTGGATCAGTTCCCAACTGTCATAGTCAGGGTTTTACTAATGTGAACAAACACCATGACCAAGGCAAGTCTTATAAAGACATTTAATTGGGACTGGCTTACAGGTTCAGAAGCTCAGTCCATTATCATCAAGGCAAGAGCATGGCAGCATCCAGGAAGGCATGGTGCAGGCAGAACCGAGAGTTCTATATCTTCATCTGAATGCTTCTAGCAGAATATTGGTTTCCAGGCAGCTAGTATGAGGGTCTTAAAGCCCATACTCACAGTGACACACCTAATCCAACAGGGCTATGCCCTCTAATAGTGCCATTCCCTTGGCCAAGCATCACATCAACTTTCTAAGGAATCTCCATATTGATTTCCATAATGGTTGTACAAGTTTGCATTCCCATCAGCAATAGATGAGTGCTCTCCTTAGTCCAGATTCTGTGCCCTTGGCCTTATAGAAGCTTTTCAGATTCATGAGGTCCCATTTAAAATAGTTAATTTTGGTGTCTGCCTTATGGGTGTTCTGTTCAAAAAGGCATCTGAGTTCCCAGAGTGCTGCAGCTTCTTCATCAGATAGCTCTGAACACAGATCCTATCTTTTCTGTGTTCCTGTGTTTATCCTTTCTTTGTTTCCTCACTAATTAAGTCAAATCCCTTGAGTCACACAGGATATGGTAATTATACATTAAGTGGACTTAACTGAGTAATACTCCATGGTGTAGCGTATTATCCATTCTTCTGTTTAGGGACATCTAGGTTGTTTCCAGCTGCTGGCTATTATGGCTAGAGTTGCAATGAACATGGTTGAATCCTATCTTAATATCTTAATGCTATCTTTTACTATCTTAATCCACCTGAAACATGAATACGAAAGGTCTATCTTCTGATATCTTCTTCAATAAAGAGGTCATTCCCCTCTTTATCTTCTATCAGGTTCAGCATATCTGGTTTTATGTTGAGGTCTTTGAACCATTTGGAATTGAGTTTTGTGCAGGGTGATGAGTATGAATATATTTGCAGTCTTCTGCATGCAGACATCCAATTTGACCAGGACTATTTGTTGAAGACGCTTTTCTCCTATATGCATTTCTGGCTTCTTTATTAAAAGAAAATCAAGAATCCAGAAGTGCATGGATTTATGTCTGGATCTTCAATTAGATTCCATTGATCAACACATCTGTTTTTATGCCAATAAGGTGTTGTTTCTATTACTATAGCTCTGTAGTGCACATTGGAAGTAGGAAGAGTAAGATCTCCAGCACTTCTCTTTTGTTGTTCAGCATTTTTATCCTGTTGTTTGTTTGTTTCTTTGTTTATGAAGCTGATAATTATCCTTTCAGGACCTGTGAAAAATTCTGCTAAAATTTTGATTGCACTGAATTTACAGATGGATTTTGGTGGGATGGCCAATTTTACTACCTTAATCCTACTGATACATGAATATGAAAGGTCTTTCTATCTTCTGATATCTTCTTCAATTTCTTTCTCCAGTGTCTTAAGACTAAATACTTCATTTACTTGGTTAGTTACCCCAAAAGCTTTTGTGTTACTTGCAGCTGTTATGAAAGGTGATGTTCTCCTGATTTCTTTCCCACTCCATTTGTCATTTGTACATAGAAAGAATAGTGATTTTTTTATGAGTTTATTTTGTTCCAGCTATTTTGC
Source organism: Rattus norvegicus (assembly GCF_021556685.1). Classification (NCBI taxonomy): domain Eukaryota; kingdom Metazoa; phylum Chordata; class Mammalia; order Rodentia; family Muridae; genus Rattus; species Rattus norvegicus. Next base: position 151,617,659 of record NC_141537.1, on the reverse strand, counting down.
TGAAAGTGTTTATCGGCTGTAGGAGTTTCCTAGTGGAATTTCTAGTGTCACTTACACATTCTATCACATCATCTGCAAATAAAGGTGCCTTGACTTCTTCCTTTCCATCTTGTATCTCCTTGATGTTCTTCAGTTGTCTTATGATCTAGCTAAGACTTCAAATAATATATTGAATAAGTATAGAGAGTAAACATCCTTGTCTTGTTCCTGTGTAGGAGCCACCATAGGACAAGTTAATAACTAGCAGTTGATCTTCCTGAGATGACTGCCTTAGATTAAAATCCATAATGGAACTCTGGTGGGCCAGACCCAGGAGAAAATTATTTTAGGAAAGATTCCTACTATTAATATGCTTTTCCTGTTGTTACTGACCATATATGACAATCACTAGGTATAGTCAACCCTCTTGAGCAGATCTCTGCAGATCTACAAAGATGTACTGTCTTGTAGTGATGGTATGCAGACAAATAGATGGTTTCTTAATGATGATCCTATAAGAATTCCTAAAATTATATCAGTATTGATTAAGCTCCTTTATAGTGGGACTGCTATTAGGTCCTTTTCTGATAGTCACAACTGCAATGAGAACTCTGCCAGTCTCCCATGTGTCACCAGTTAATTGTTTCTAGATTAGTCTAGTAACCAGACTTTCTACTTCTCAGAGCACATTCCAAGAGGTTGTAAACCCATTACCCTAAGGTCATAAGAAGGGAACTAATGCTTTATTATATGTGCTGGGACAGAAGATAAAACATTAAGTGGGTTTATCTATACAAAAGCTCATTACTAACTTAGCTATGGTTTTTGACCCTCGATGAACCTGCGAAGCTATGACAGGTGATGGGTGTTTAGCAGGAAATTACTCCTTATGACTATGCAAATAAACATTCTCTGTTGTAAACTTCTTATTCAATTTATGATTTAATTTGATGCGTGAACTTGTGATGAACTTTTTAACCATGTGATCATGTATTCTGAAAGATATATAAGTGCTGAGGAAAGACAGGAGCCTGAAGAATTTTCCATTATCCCCTTTTTCATTCATTCCATTTCCCCCTTTTTCTTAGAGAGCTTTCTAGGAAACTTTTTACAACCTAGTAATAAATGCTCAAATCACTTTTTTAGGTGTCCCTTTTTCTTCCTGTGAGCAGGCTGAAAGTAGAGCCCTGCAGTTCCTGCTGAGGTAGAACAGAGGCTGCTTTACTTAATCCCTAGTTGTTTTAGGATGAGGCCCTAAATGCCAGAGACTGCGATTTCTGGCCTCAGTGGAACACAGAAAGCAGGTCAGCTACAGTAGCAAAGTAGATTAGGCTCAGATAAGTAAACTTTTAATTATTATACAGCAACCGTAAATATCTTCGTAAGACAAAACTCTTACCTCCATATCTCATAAGACAAAAGTCTTATCCTCTGCCAACGCTCTACCCCCTCTACAACCTCAAGAACCAACAAGAAAGAAGACCCTGCCAGGGCTGGCCCCTGGCATTCCAGTTTTAGTACAATTGCTTTGAGTTTCTCCCCATCTAAGTTGATTTTGGCCATGGACTTGCTGTAAACTGCCTTTATTATATTTAAGTATGTCCCTTGTATCCCTAATCTCTAGAACTTTTATCATGAATTGATATTGGATTTTGTTAACATTTTCTGCACCTCATGATATGATCATGTGGTTCTTTTTTTCTGTTTGTTTATATGGCATTTTGCATTTGTTGATTTTCATGTATCTAACCATCTCTAATCTCTGGAATAAAGCCTACTTGATCATGGTAGCTAATATGCTTTGTGTGTTCTTGAATTGGGTTTGTGAGTATGTCATTGAGTATTTTTGCATCTATGTTCATAAGGGAAATTGGTTTGTAATACTCTTTATTTGTTGGGTCTTTGTGTGGCTTTGCATCAGGGTTTTCATTACCTGTTCACTTTAGTGGTTATCTAAGTTGGTTCTGTTTCTCAGGTACTGTCAAAAAAAAAAAAGCAGTAAACGTGTGCAAAAATCTCTGTGGTAGGCTGCGAAGTCTTTTGGGTGTCTGATCAGGAGTGGTAGCTGATCTGTGTGGCATGGTAGTTTTATTTCTAGTTGTTTTTAAGGAGTCTTCATACTGAATTCTCTAGGGGCTATACAAGGGTTGACTTTTTCCAAACATCCCAGTATTTGTTGTCATTTGTAAATTTGATATTGGCCTTTTGGTGAAATTTTAACGTAGTTTTTAAAAATCCAAGTCTGATTGTTCATTTGTTTGTTACTCTTAAAGACTTATATTTGTTAGAAGTAGAAGCTCTCAACCAGGACAGTCTATGCCCCTTTGAAATCTATTCCTGGCATTTTCTTTTGTTTCCTTCATTCTCTTGGCCCAAAGTTTAGTGCATTGTGCAGCCTCCTCCTTGTTTTTCGCAGTGTGTTGTTTCTTCAGAGCAATGTCAGTGTTTGTGTTGCAAGACATGAGGAATAACAAGATATTGCATCTTACGTGCTTTGGTCCTGGGCTTCTCACCTTTGTGTATGGGCTTCTGACAATACATTGGCAGACATTATCTTCTTTAGAGAGTTGAAAAGCTTTCTGATTCTGCTAGCTCTTTTGGAGCCCTAACACTGAGGCACAAGGGTATCTGTCAGTCCAGAATATTCTCCTCTCCTTTATAAAAAATGACAACCAAGTTGAGAACATTCAGAGTGTCATCCACAGTATGTCTGTAAACAAGTTTATGGTTTCCCTCCCCAGCTCTCTTTCATCTATAACAAGAGTGGAAACATTGTTTGGAAAAAAACATGTAGCTATAGATGTGTGGTGAGAAGTGCTTATGGTGCAAGAGCAGCATGACTGTTATAGAAGTAATCTGTTAATTTCTCATAGGACTTGAGGTTTGACCTGTACAAGTGAGTTCATAGCTGGTGCCATGGCCCTGGTCATAGACCCATGGCTCTGGAAATCAGACACTAGAGAGAACCTACTACTGATATTTTTGCTAAATGGACATATTGAACTGTTCTTTGAATGTTTACGATGTGTATAGACAAGTAAAGCCCTTGACCTTGATCAAAGAAGCCTCTCTTTGCCATGAACAATAGTTAATGCAAAGACCCATGGATGGGCAAAGTGCTGAGAACAAATGGCTGTTGAGTCTTTATGATTAAGCATGGTATCCATAGCACTCCTTCAATCTGTAAGGGCCATCAAGGACGAGGAAGCCAAAAGAATGTAAGACCAAACCAACAAGAAGGACAATGAATACGTGCTTAGCATCCTCATGGCACTCATGAATTCTTAACAGCTTTGGTTACCTGTATAGAGTTGAAACAATACTGAACTAGTAAACACTCAGTTGAAGATTGGAGTGGTTCATGGGAACCCACCATACCTAGAGAGTGAGTGGCAATTAAGGCTGCTAGAAGAGAGAAAACATTGTCTTCAGTACTGAGTTATTCATGTTCTGGTAGATAGCTTCACGCCAATTCCCATCTGAGTGGCCCTGGTTAAATCCAGTGGGTCACAAAGGAAAAAACAAAACCAAAATGACATGAAAGTGAGATGTGACTTAGTGAGAGAATTGGTGAGGATGAGAGGAAGTTAAGAGAGAGTGAAGGGATGAGGGGTTCCAGAATATATTACATGGGGGGTATAGCTCAGTGGTAGAGCATTTGACTGCAGAATATATTACATGCATGTCTGACCTCTAACAACAATATCGATGACAGAAAGAAATGAAAGAAGGAAGGAAAGAAAGAAAGGAAGGAAGGAAGAGAAAAGAAAAGAAAAGAGGACACACATGAGAGCAGAGGTAAGACCACTACTTCTGCTCTGAGGGACCCACCAAGAGCCTTCAGTACACAGGAACCCAGGAGCAGTCTAGGATGGGACACTTCCCATTTCTGGCTGTGCCTGGAGCTCACCCAGTCCCACAGTTCTCTATACCAAATCCCATCGGGGAGAGAGCTGGATTCTCAGAAGTGTAGACAATCCTGAGAGCTCAGTGGAGACCACCATTTCTGCTCACATTCCTGGCCCAAGAAGAACCCACCTAGAGCCCCTCAGACATAGAAACCTAGGAGCAGTCAGGAACAGGATTCTTACAGTCACTGTCTAAGTCCAGAGCTAAAAACAAGTCTCCAAAAACTCTGACACACCTGAGAACAGAGATAAGACTACCACTTCTGCTTGAAGTGACCCACCTGCAGCCCTCAGGACACAGAAACCCAGGAACAGTTTAGGACAGGACCCTTCCAGTTTCTTCCTGCACCCTGAGCTCACCAGGTACCACAGCTCTCTGTACTCAGATCCCCCTGAGAGAAAGCCAGTCTACAGGGGTGTGCTGACACACAGGCTTATAGGAGAGTGAAACCACTGTCATAGACAGAAAGACCAGCTAACACTAGACACAATCAGATGGTGAGGGGCAAGAACAGGAATCTAAGCAACAGAAACCAAGAATGCTTGGCATCATCAGAGCCCAGTTCTTCCACCAAAGCAAATATTGGATATACCAATATAGCAGAAAAGCAAGACCTAGATATAAAATTATATCTCGTGATAGAGAACTTTAAAATATTTTTTCATAGATTTGTTTATTATGTTGACAGCATTCTGTGTGCATGTATGTCTCCAGGCCAGAAGAGGGTACCAGATTTCATTATACATAGAGGACTTTAAGAAGGACATAAATAACTCCCTTAAAGAAATACAGAACAACACAGGTAAACAAATCAAAGCCCTTAAAGAGGAAACACAAAATCCCTTAAAGGATTTCAGGAACACATAAACAGGTGAAGAAATTGAACAAAACCATCTAGGATCTAAAAATGGAAATAGAAACAATAAAGAAATCACAACAGAAGACAACCCTAGAGATAGAAAACCTAGGAAAGTAATCAGGAGTCATAGACGCAAGCATCACCAACAGAATACAAGAGATAGAAGAGAGAATCTCACAGGCAGAAGATGCCATAGAAAACATTGACACAACCATCAAAGAAAATGTAAAACTCAAAAGCTCCTAATCTAAAACATCCAGGAAATCCAGGACACAATTAGAAGATCAAACCTAAGAATAATAGGTATAGAAGAGAATGAAGACTCCCAACTTAAAGGGCCAGTAAATATCTTAAGCAAAATGATAGAAGAAAACTTCCCTAACCTAAAGAAAGAGATACCCATAAACATACAAGAAGCCTACAGAACTCCAAATAGATTGGACCAGAAAAGAAATTCCTCCTGTCCCCCAAAACTGTTCATTATGAAGCATACTTGTTAGATGCTATTATGGGGTACATTTACTAAAAAAGGAAAAAGAAAAAAAGAAAAAAAAGAAATTCCTCCTGTCATATAATAGCCAAAACACCAAGTGCACAAAACAAAGAAAGAATATTAAAAGCAGTAAGGGAAAAAGGTAAAGCAACATATAAAGGCCAGACCTATCGGAATTACACCAGACTTTTTACCAGAGACTATGAAAGCCAGAAGATCCTGGGGAGATGTTATACAGACACTGAGAGAACACAAGTGCCAGCCTAGGCTACTATATCCAGGAAAACTCAATTAGTATAGATGGAGAAGCCAAGATATTCCATGTCAAAACCAAATTTACCCAATATCTTTCTACAAACCCAGCCCTACAAAGGATAATAGATGGAAAACTTCAACACAAGGAGGGAAAATACACCATAGAAAAAGCAAGAAAGTAATCTTCTTGCAACAGTGAACCTCCCCAAAAAAGAGAGCCGCACAAACATAATTCCACCTCTAACAACAAAAATAACAGGAAATGACAATCACTATTACTTTATATCTCCTAGCATCAATGGACTCAATCCCCCAATAAAAAGATATAGACTAACAGACTGGATACAGAAAGAGGACCCAGCATTTTGCTGCATACAGGAAACACATCTCAGTGACAAAGACAGCCTCAGAGTAAAAGGCTGGAAAACAATTTTCCAAGCAAATGGTCCCAAGAAACCAGCTGAAGTAGTCATTCTAATATCCAATAAAATCAACTTTCAATCAAGAGTTATCAAAAAGATAAAGAAGGACACTTCATATTCATCAAAGAAAAAATCCACCAAGATGAACTCTCAATCCTAAATATCTATGCTCCAAATGCAAAGGCACCTAAATTCATAAAAGAAAGCTCAAAGCACACATTGCACCTCACACAATAATAGTGGGAGACTTGAACACCCCACTCTCAGCAATGGACAGATCATGGAAACATCAGCAATGGAAGCAGAAACTAAACAGAGACACAGAGAAACTAACAGAAGTTATGAACAAGATGGATTTAATACATATCTATAGAATATTTCATCCTAAAACAAAAGAATATACCTTCTTCTCAGCACCTTGTGGTACTTCTCCAAAATTGACCATATAATGGGTCACAAAACAAGCCTCAACAGATACAAGAAGATTGAATATAATCCCATGCATCCTATCAGATCAACACAGATGAAGGCTGGTCTTCGATAACCACAAAAATGACAGAAAGCCCACATACACATGGAAATTGAACAACATTCTACTCAATGATAATTTGGTCAAGGAAGAAATAAAGAAAGAAATTAAAGACTTGTTAGAATTTAATGAAAATGAAGGCACAACATACCCAAAATTCTAGATCACAATGAAAACAGTGCTAAGAAGAAAACACATAGCTCTGAGTGCCTCCACAAAGAAACAGGAGAGAGCATATATCAGCAGCTTGACAGCACACCTAAAAGCTCTAGAACAACAACAAAAAAAAAGCAAATGTACCCGAGAGGAGTAGATGGCAGGAAATAATGAAACTCAGGGCTAAAATCAACCAAGTAGAAACAAAAAGAACTATACAAAGAATCAACGAAATCAGAAGCTGGTTCTTTGAGAAAATCAGGAAGATAAATAAACCCTTAGCCAGACTAACCAAAGGGCACAAAATCAGGGAGAGATAACAACAGAAACTGAGGAAATTCAAAAAAATCATCAGATCCTACTACGACAACCTATATTCAACAAAACTGCAAAAATCTGCAGGAAATGGACAATTTCCTAGACAGATAGCAGGTACCGAAGTTAAATCAGGATCAGATAAACCATCTAAACAGGTCCATAACTCCTAAGCAAATAAAAGACTTATTAAAAGTCTCCCAACCAAAAACAGCCCAGAACCAGATGGGTTTAATGCAGAATTCTATCAGACCTTCATAGAAGACCTCATACCAATACTGTCCAAACTATTCCACAAAATAGAAACAGATGGAGCACTACTTAATTCCTTCTATGAAGCCACAATTACTTTTATACCTAAACCACACAAAGACCCAACAAAGGAAGAGAATTTCAGACCAATTTCTTTATGAATATCGACACAAAAATACTCAATAAAATTCTTACAAACTGAATTCAAGAACACATCAAAATGATCATCCATCATGATCAAGTAGGCTTCATCCCAGGGATGCAGGGATGGTTTAATATATGAAAATCCATCAATGTAACCCACTATATAAACAAACTCAAATATAAGAACCACATGATCATTTCATTAGATGCTGAGAAAGCACTTGACAAAATTCAATACCTCTTCATGATAAAAGTCCTAGAAAGATCAGGAATTCAAGGCCCATACATAAACACAGTAAAAGTAAAAGCAATATACAGCAAACCAGTAGCCAACATCAAACTGAATGAAGAGAAACATGAAGCAATCCCACTAAAATCAAGGACTAGACAAGGCTGCTTACTCTCTCCCTACCTATTCAATATAGTACTCAACATCCTAGCCAGAGCAGTCAGACAACAAAAGGAGGTCAAAGGGATACAAATTGGAAAAAAAGAAGTAAAAATTTCACCATTTGCAGATGATATGATAGTATATTAAGTGACCCCAAAAGTTTCACCAGGGAACTACTAAGCCTGATAAACAATTTCAGTAAAGTGACTGAATATAAAATTAACTCAAACAAATAAATCAGTAGGTTACTTCTACTCAAAGGATAAACAGGATGAGAAAGAAATTAGAGAAATGACACCCTTCACATTAGTTACAAATAACATAAATACCTCAGTGTGACTCTAACCAAGCAAGTTAAAGATCTGTATGACAAGAACTTCAAGTCTCTGAAGAAAGAAATTGAAGATCTTAGAAGATAGAAAGATTTCCCATGTTCATGGATTGGCAGGATTAATATAGTAAAAATGGCCATTTTGCCAAAAGTAATCTACAGATTCAATGCAATCCCCATCAAAATTCCAACTCAATTCTTCATAGAGATAGAAAGAGCAATTTGAAAATTCATTTGATATAACAAAACACCCAGGATAGCGAAAACTATCCACAACAATAAAACAACTTCTGAGGGAATCACCATCCCTGACCTCACGCAGTATTACAGAGCAATAGTGATCAAAAACTGCATGGTATTGGTACAGAGGTAGGCAAGCAGATCAGTGGAATAGAATTGAAGACCCAGAAATGAACTCACATCCCTATGGTCACTTGATCTTTGACAAAGGAGCTAAAACCGTCCAGTGGGAAAAAAGATAGCATTTTCAACAAATGGTACTGGTTTACCTGGAGATCAGCATGCAGAAGAATACAAATCGGTCCATTCTTATCGCCCTATACAAAGCTCAAGTCCAAGTGGATCAAGGACATCCACATAAAACCAGATACACTCCAACTAATAGAAGAAAAAGTGGGAAAGAACCTCAAACACATGAGCACTGGGGAAATTTTTCCTGAACAGAACACCAATGGCTTATGTTCTAAGATCAAGAATCAAGAAATGCGACCTCATAAAATTACAAAGCAAATTGTAAGGCAAAGGACACTGTCATTAGGACAAAACAGCAACCAACAGATTGGGAAAAGATATTTACCAATCCTACCTCTGATAGAGGGCTAATATCCAATATATACAAAGATCTGAAGAAGTTAGACTCCAGAGAATAAAATAAGCCTATTAAAAATGTACAGAGTTAAACAAAGAATTCTCAACTGAGGAATATGAAATGGTTGAGAACTATAAATAAAAAAATGCCAGAAAGAAGGAAAGAAAGAAAGAAAGAAAGGAAGGAAGGAAGGAAGGAAGGAAGGAAGGAAGGAAGGAAGGAGAGAGGGAGAGAAAGGAAGGAAGGCAGGCAGGAAGGAAGGAAGGAAGGAAGCCTAACTCCAGGTTTATGTTAAAGATTTCCTACCCTAGATTGGAAATTCACCATTTTTCCAAGAAGCCCTAAGTCTCCTAAGTGAGAAATAATGTCTAGCTCTTCCAGAACTCTATATTCAATCTGTTGGTTTTATATAGTTACTATAGTAAAAATTAATTAGAAGTCAAATGAATTACCTATCACCTCCCAGAAGTATTGTGGTGTGTGTGTGTGTGTGTGTGTGTGTGTGTGTGTGTGTGTGTGTGTGCATGAGCATGCCCATGCACTAAGAATACTTAAAATCTACTTCCTTATCAAATTGTTGTCAGTCAATGCCATATGAATCAGCACAGAATGCACATAAAACTATCACTGTATACCTTGAATTTATTTTATTTGTTTAGTGGTTAGGTGTTCAAATAAATAAAAATATGTAAAAATGAAAATCTGCATTCAAAAACCTCATGCCCAAACACACAAAGAACTCTTAAAATAACCAGGACATGGTCATAGCCTAGACATCCATCGCCTTATGATTGGGTGCTGAAAATGTGGCACCTATGTGCCATGGAATTTTATTCACCTGTAAAGAAAAATAAAATTTTCAGATACGTAAATGGAACTGGAAAAAGTTATACTCAATGAGGTAACCCAGACCCGGAAAGACAAACACCACATGCTCTCACTCATATGGATCATTAGAATTTGTTCACCTAGGAGCACCTGTGGAGGCCAGGAAACAAGAAAGGGCCACAGGGAATGGAGAAACAGTTCTTTTATTACCTATTATTTTTTTAAGTTTTTTTATTTATTCACTTTATAACTCAATATCAGCCCTTTCCCTCCTCCCAGTAACCCCTCACACACACCCCATCCCATCTTCCCCTACTCTTTTGAAAAGGGGAAGCCCTTCTCTGGGTGTCACCACCCACTAACACACACAAGCACACACACACACACACACACACACACACACACACACACACACACACACACGTCGGGTGGGACTAGGAGCATCCTCTTCCATTGAGGCCATATTAAGCTGTCCATTTAGAGGTGCAGGGCCCACAGACAGGCAGGCAGGCAGCAAGCTCAAGGACAATGCCTGCTCCAGGTATTGGTGAATCCTCTGAAGACCAAGCCGCTCATCTGCTACACATATTCAAGGGACCTAGGGACAGCCCGTGCTGGCTTATTGGTGGTGGGTGATTCGATCTCTGGGAGCCCCCAAAGATCCAGGCTAGTTGACTCTGTTGGTCTTTTGAGGAGTCCTGAATTCTTCGGGTCCTTCGTTCCTTCTCACAACTCTTCCATAAAAATGTTCAGGTACAAGTCTCTGCATCTCTTTCCATTGACTGCTGGGTGGAGCTTCTCAGAGGACAGTTACGCTGACTTCCTGTCTGCAAGCATAACAGGGCATCATCAATAATGTTAGGAATTGGTTCTTGTCCATGGGATAGGTCCCACTGGGACAGTCATTGGTTGGCCATTCCCTCAGTCTCTGCTCTTTGTCCCTGTATGTCTTGTAGGCAGAACACATCTTGGGTTGAGGGTTTTATGAGTGAGTGGGTTGCTGTCCTTATATCTTTACTGGGAGTCATGCCTGGTTATAGGAAGTAGCCACTTCGAGATACACATCCCCCACTACTAGAAGTCTCAACTAAGGTCACCCCCATAGAACCTCTGGGGCCTCTCACCATCCCAAATCTTTGGCACATCCTAGAGATTGCCCCACCCCCACTGATCTCCCTTCTCTCTCCCCTGCTCTCCCAACATATGATTCCCCCTACTTCCCTCTCCCATCCAGTTCCTTCCTTCCACTGACCTCTGATATTTATTTTGTTTCCCCTTCTGAGTGAGATTCGAGCATCCTCCCTTGGGCCCTCCTTGTTATTTGGCTTCTTTGGGTCTGTGGACTGTAGCACGGTTATCCTGTACTGTATGGCTAATATCCACTTATTAGTGAGTACAAACCATGGATGACCTTTGGGGGTCTGTGTTACCTCACTCAGGATGATAATTTCTACTTCTATCCATTTGCCTGAGAAATTCATGATGTCCTTGTTTTTGGTGGCTGAGTAGTATTCCATTGTGTATATATACCACATGTTCTACATCCATTCTTCAGTTAAAAGACATCTAGGTTGTTTCCAGTTTCTGGCTATTATGAATAAAGCTGCTATGAACATAGCTGAGCAAGTGTCCTTGTGGATGGTGGAGCATCTTTTGGGTACATGCCCAGGAATGGTATAGCTGGGTCTTGAGGTAAAACTATCTCCACTCTTCTAAAAAACCACCAAACTGACTTCCAGAGTGGTTGTACAAGTTTGCACTCCCGCCAGCAGTGGAGGAATGTTCCCTTACTCCACAACCTCACCAGTATGTGCTGTCCTTGGAGTTTTTGATCTTAGCCACTCCAAAGGGTGTAAAGTGGAATCTCAGAGTTTTTTTATTTGCATTTCCCTGATGACTCAGGATGTTAAACATTTCTAAAAAAAAAAAAAAAAGAAAGAAAGAAAGAAAAAAGAAACTGTTTAATCTCTTGATTTGATCTTTAATTTGTGTTTTTAACATGATAATGGCAGTTCAGACACAGGTGGATTGGGGGAGAATACAAAAAGGAGGGAGGAATTGGATCACTAATGCAAAACTATTATTTCTTTAGGAGCTTCTTGATCTTTCGAGAATTCTCTGTTTAGCTCTGTAACCAAGACAGCCTGGTTCCTGGCTGAGGAGGGTTGAGCCCCAGAGACCCTAAGGGGCTGTAGGTGTTTCACCTGACTCCCAGGAAACCAGGCTGGTTACTAGCCCACAGCCCTCCATAGATGTGTGACCATCAGTTCATGTAAGGGCAATGCTCCAAGCCCCTTCACAGGTAGAGAATTTGACCACAGGTCATGTAGGTTTAAGACAGATCTCCATTATAATAAGGTACCTAAAGGCCTGGAGACTTAGCCAATGAAATTCCCTTTCCAGACACTCTTCTCAGTCCCACTCTGAGAAGTGGGGTACAGTATTACTCATCCACTTTCTGCCAAGTAAATAAATTCCTTGAAACCATGGCCTGCCTCTTTTTATTGGAATCCACCATGGGGAGCCACAGAGAAGGCCTTGCCTACAGAGTCTAATTTCCCAAAGAAGGCCTTCCTGCACTCCCAGCAGCGACCATCCAGCCAAGGTCTACTCCCCACCGGATCAGCCAGAGCTCCCCTGTGGGGCGGTGGACGGTGAAAGGTACCTTGATTCCTGGTCAAGATAGGTCAAAACCCTGGGAGACCCTAAAAAGGGCAGCAGGTGCATTCCCAGTATCCCAGGATATTAGGGCCTCATGTAGCTGCACCCCCCCCTCCCAAAGACTCCTGTGGAGAGGTTTAAGACAGACCAGTCAGCAGCTCTCTGCTCCCAAACCCCGTGGGAGAGAGACCTCACCGCCTGGTCAGGTGGGCACTCCTGAGGCTGCAGAGCGGAGGAGACCACCAACACTGCCCACCCCTGCCCACATCCCTGGCCCAAGAGGCAACTGTATAAGGCCTCTGGGTTCCCGTAGGGGAGGGCCCAGGAGCGGCAGGACCCCTGCGCCTGAGACACCGCCGGAACCTGAAGGAAACAGACTGGATAAACAGTTCTCTGCACCCAAATCCTGTGGGAGAGAGAGCTGAACCTTCAGAGAGGCGGGCGCGCCTGGGAGGCCAGAGGAGACTGCACTCTGTGCACGTCCAGACGCCAGAGGAAAACACCAAACGCCATCTGGAACCCTGGTGCACGGAGTCTCCCGGAAAGAGCAGCGCAGATCTTCCCAGTTGCTGCCGCCGTGGAGAGGACTTAGGCAGTACCCCACGAGCAAACTTGAGCCTTGGAACCACAGGTAGGACCAACTTTTCCCCTGCAAGAAACCTGCCTGGTGAACTCAAGACACAGGCCCACAGGAACAGCTGAAGACCTGTAGAGAGGAAAAACTACAGGCCCGAAAGCAGAACACTCTCTCCCCATAACTGGCTGAAAGAAAACAGGAAAACAGGTCTACAGCACTCCTGACACACAGGCTTATAGGACACTCTAGCCACTGTCAGAAATAGCAGAACAAAGTAATAGAGATAATCTGATGGCGAGAGGCAAGCGCAAGAACCCAAGCAACAGAAACCAAGACTACATGGCATCATCGGAGCCCAATTCTCCCACCAAAATAAACATGGAATATCCAAACACACCAGAAAAGCAAGATCTAGTTTCAAAATCATATTTGATCATGATGCTGGAGGACTTCAAGAAAGACGTGGAGAACTCCCTTAGAGAACAAGTAGAAGCCTACAGAGAGGAATCGCAAAAATGCCTGAAAGAATTCCAGGAAAACATAAATAAACAAGTAGAAACCCATAGAGAGGAGACACAAAAATCCCTGAAAGAATTCCAGGAAAACACAATCAAACAGTTGAAGGAATTAAAAATGGAAATAGAAGCAATCAAGAAAGAACACATGGAAACAACCCTGGACATAGAAAATCAAAAGAAAAGACAAGGAGCTGTAGATACAAGCTTCACCAACAGAATACAAGAGATGGAAGAGAGAATCTCGGGAGCAGAAGATTCCATAGAAATCATTGACTCAACTGTCAAAGATAATGTAAAGCAGAAAAAGCTACTGGTCCAAAACATACAGGAAATCCAGGACTCAATGAGAAGATCAAACCTAAGGATAATAGGTATAGAAGAGAGTGAAGACTCCCAGCTCAAAGGACCAGTAAATATCTTCAACAAAATCATAGAAGAGGGGCTGGGGATTTAGCTCAGTGGTAGAGCGCTTACCTAGGAAGCGCAAGGCCCTGGGTTCGGTCCCCAGCTCCAAAAAAAAAAATCATAGAAGAAAACTTCCCTAACCTAAAAAAAGAGATACCCATAGACATACAAGAAGCCTACAGAACTCCAAATAGATTGGACCAGAAAAGAAACACCTCCCGTCACATAATAGTCAAAACACCAAACGCACAAAATAAAGAAAGAATATTAAAAGCAGTAAGGGAAAAAGGTCAAGTAACATATAAAGGCAGACCTATCAGAATCACACCAGACTTCTCGCCAGAAACTATGAAGGCCAGAAGATCCTGGACAGATGTCATACACACTCTAAGAGAACACAAATGCCAGCCCAGGTTACTGTATCCTGCAAAACTCTCAATTAACATAGATGGAGAAACCAAGATATTCCATGACAAAACCAAATTTACACAATATCTTTCTACAAATCCAGCACTACAAAGGATAATAAAGGGTAAAGCCCAACATAAGGAGGCAAGCTATACCCTAGAAGAAGCAAGAAACTAATCGTCTTGGCAACAAAACAAAGAGAAGAAAAGCACACAAACATAACCTCACATCCAAATATGAATATAACAGGAAGCAATAATCACTATTCCTTAATATCTCTCAACATCAATGGCCTCAATTCCCCAATAAAAAGACATAGATTAACAAACTGGATACGCAATGAGGACCCTGCATTCTGCTGCCTACAGGAAACACACCTCAGAGACAAAGACAGACACTACCTCAGAGTGAAAGGCTGGAAAATAACTTTCCAAGCAAATGGTCAGAAGAAGCAAGCTGGAGTAGCCATTCTAATATCAAATAAAATCAATTTTCAATTAAGAGTCATCAAAAAAGATAAGGAAGGACACTTCATATTCATCAAAGGAAAAATCCACCAAGATGAACTCTCAATCCTCATCTTCGGTTGGTTTATATACAAGTGTGCAATTTCTAGGCTTGAAAGTAAAATGATGCTATCTGGTGCTGGATAGAGGAGCCTTATTTTTTATTATGGCAGCTTGCTATTTTTGTAACATGGTGATTTGGTTGAACACAATAAAGTACAGTAGTAACTGAAAAAAAAAAAAAAAAAGACAGACCAGTCACATAGGGCAATGCCTCAAGCCCCTCCTCCACAGGTGAGTAAGTGACCACAGGTTACATAGGCCCAAGACAGATCAGTCACAGAGGACAACACCCCAAGCCCCTCCTCCACAGGTGGGGATGTGACCTCAGGTTACTTAGGCCCAAGAGAGATCAGTTGTAGAGACAGGACCACGCCCCCGAATATATACATAAGGTCTTCCCAAGCTCTCAGGCCAAACCAATAGGAAGTAGCTGCTCTCAGACACTGACCCATCCAAAAAAATTGTATTTAAGTGACTTGTACAGAATTAAAGGTGTGCAGGAATTATTCCATCATCTGAGAGCGTCTGTCATAAGAGATATAGCACTGCCACTTGGGGAAGAGATCTGCTCTCCTGAAATCATTGCAGCCAGAAGCTCCCCTGCACCCCTTACTGGCTAGTCAGTCTCCTGCTGTCTCAACCTGGCAAGCAGCAATGGTACAAAGAAGGACCAGCAGGGAGGGGGGCAAAAGTTGTTCCTCTTCCCTGCCTGAATTCTCTCTCCCCTCGCCTCAACCCATACACCTAGCTGAGCAAGAGATCTTTCCATCTCCTGAGATCTTCCTCAATTTCTTTCTTCAGAGACCTAAAGTTCTTCTCCTACAGATCTTTCACTTGCTTGGTTAGAGTCACACCAAGGTATTTTATGTTATCTGTGGCTATTGTGAAAGGTGCTGTTTCCCTAACTTCTTTTTTTTTTCCTTTTTTTTTTTTCCGGAACTGGGGACCGAACCCAGGGCCTTGCGCTTGCTAGGCAAGTGCTCTACCACTGAGCTAAATCCCTAACTTCTTTCTCAGCCTGTTTATCGCTTGTGTAGAGGAAGGCTACTGAGTTTCTTTGAGTTATGCAGCCACTTTACTGAAGTTGTTTTTCACTTGTAGGAGTTCTCTTGTAAAATTTTGGGGTCATTTATATACACTATCATATCATCTACGAATAGCAATGCTTTGACTTCTTCCTTTCCAATTTGTATCCCCTTGATCTCCTTTAGTTGTCTTATTGCTCTAGCTAGAACTTTAAGTACTATATTGAATAGATAGGGAGAGAATGGGCAGCCTTGTCTTGGCCCTGATTTTAGTGTAAATGCTTTAAGTTTCTCTTCATTTAATTCGATGTTGGCTATTGGCTTGCTGTATGTTGCCTTTATAGTGTTTAGCTATGCACCTGGTATCCCTCCTCTCTCCAAGACTTTTATCATGAATGGGGGTTGGATTTTGTCAAATGCTTTGTCAGCATCTGGTGAGATGACCATGACCATGTAGTTTTCTTCTTTCGGTTTATTTTTACAGTGGATTATGTTGATAGATTTCCATATATTGAACCACCCCTGCAACCCTGGGATAAAGCCTACTTGAGTGTGGTGGAGGATGTCTTTGATGTGTTCTTGAATTTAGTTTGCAAATATTTTATTGAGTAGTTTTACATCAATGGTCATATGGGAAAGTGGTCTGAAAGTTTCTTTCTTTGTTGAGTCTTTGTGTGTTTTAGGTATCAGGGTGACTGTGGCCTCATAGGATGAGTTTGGCAGTGTTCCTTCTGTTTCTATTTTGTGGAATAGTTTGAGGAGTTTGGCATTAGTTCTTCTTTGAAAGTCTAATAGAATTCTGCGCTAACCATCTGCTCCCAGACTTTGTTTTGTTGTTGTTTTGGTTTGGTTTGGTTTTTGGTTTTGGGAGTAGGGTTTGTTTTGGTTTGGTTTGGTTGACTTGGTTTGATTTGGTTTGGTTTTTTTTTGGTTTGGTTTGGTTTGGTTTGGTTTTTTTGGTTGAGAGACTTTTCATGACTGCATCTATTTCCTTAGGAGTAAGCATTAAGTGCCTATGAACTAAAGTTCAAGGTTGGTAGAGTATAGTAGTAGATTGGCTATGACGCTTTGGCTCCCAGCAGGTTACACGAGAGTGCCAGGGGCTATCTGCATTCACAAACGAAAGACACCCACGAGTGTACACACACACACACACACACACACACACACACACACACACACACACACACACACATTGATTTTAAAGTGCCTTGGCTAGTTCAAAGGCTGGGCAGTTCTAGTGATCCTCACAGCTAACACACATTTCTTTCCTTAGTCCTGGCTCCCAAGACACTTCTGGGCAGCCCTCCTGGGAACTGCATTCCTTTTCACATACATTTGGGATAATTTTCCTTTTGCAACTCTAAATCTGATCCACCTCCCTCCAAATCACGGCGATTCTCCTCTTCCTTTCTCCTAGTTTCTAGCCCAAGTTGTAACCACCCCCCTCTGCCTAGCCATTGGCCATTGACTCTTTATTGATCGATCGAAAACCAATTGGGAACAAGAACATTCAGCATTTGGACACTCAGGCACCAGATTGTTTCAAAGAATTAGAACCAATCCCCGACAGTAGAGTGACATGATATATTGTACAGTCAGTTCACTGGCCCAGAAGCAAAACACCAAAGCTTCTCACACGAGATTAATGACAGGCAACAAGTACAAAAGCATCAAAGACCTTCAGGAGTTAAGCAAGAACAAGGTTTGTTTGTTCAACATTTCTTGAGCCCTTAAAGGGATAATTGCTTGTGCTCCCCTCAAGTGGCTTCCTCAAAAGGGCTCTAACTTCACTCCTGAGAAGACCTGGGTTGTTACTGCTGGATTTGCATTGTTCTGGTGAGGAAACTTTGAAATTAAGTTATGGTTGAACTTAATTTGGACTTTTTATCCTTCCCTCCTCTCATTTTCTCCATCCCATATACCCCTCCTGGCTGGTTTCCAAATTGATGGCCCTTTTTTTTTTTACTAGTTATTGTTACATATGTGTGTGTATGTGTGTGTGTGTTGGTATGTGTGTGCCTACATACATAAGTGCAACCTGCTCGGTCTCTATATTACTTCATGCATATTTTAAGGGATGAACATTTGCTATTAGATAACCAATTGCGTTTTCCTGAAAGACTATTTCTCCTGCCCCCAGCCTTCCTTTGTTGCCTATAGTTTTTTTTGTCTAAGGTTGAGGTCTCCTGCGCTCCCTCAGCCCACACCTCCCCATCCATTTTAGCATTTCTATTGTTGTTGTCCCCGTTTGGCTCATGTTCAGGGAGCCATGTTGCTGAGACATTATGAGTATAGCTTCTGACATTCCTGGAAAACACAGTCGCATAGCAAATTTCCTGTTCCTCTGGGTCTTACGGTCCTTTGCCCCCTCGTCTGCAGTGATCCCTAAGCCTTAGGTGCAGGAGTTGGGCTGTACATGTATCAGTGGGCTCTGACCTCTCCAGCTCTGCATTTTGATTGCTTGAGGCCTTCTACAGCAGCCTCTGTCTGTTGCAAAGAGACGTTTCTTGATGAGCACTAAGAACTGTGCTTTTCTTGTGGCTGTGAGCACAGATATTTGGAATGGAGTTTAGGATTGTGCTAATTTAGTAAAGTGGTAAATTCTCCTGCAAGGTCCATGGCTTCAGGTCACTGACTAGGTTTCCAGGTGTTGAGTGGATCTTATACAAAATAAGGAGGGAGGACGGTAAAATAACACTAGGGCTGTCTACAGAAGCCACAATGAGTCATACTATCAACTATCTTCCTAAACTGCCTATCATACACGTCCCATTCAGGTCATGGGGTGGCAGAAGGGGTTGTGAGACACTAGTATCCTGCTATTATTATTATTTTTGCTTTCTATTCATGATGTTTTGCCCCAACAACTATAACCACAATGCACAGCTCACCACTGAACATATATATAATATATACATATATATATATATATTCCTTTCCTATATGTACATGTTTTAGAAGCTCTTACAGTAGTTAGTTCTCTATAGGACATTTAATTAAGCTGCCCCCCATATTGCTTACTTTACCTTGCTCTCTCTTCCTGCTCCCCACTTAGTCCTCTCCTTAGTTTCTCCTGAATGAGGCTATACAGTTCCCCATTCACTGAAAATAGATTCCTTTCTCGCATAATATATCCCAATTACAGTTTTCTCTGCCTCTACTCATCCCAGTTCATCCCCACCCCTCTCCCATCCAGATCCATTCCCTTTCTGTCTCTCATTAGAAAAGAACAGGCTCTTCTGAGAGATATTAAAATATAACAAAATAAAACGTGATAAGATAAAACAAAAGTGATCACATTGAAGTTGGACAAGACAAACCAACTGAACAAGAGCCCAAGAGAAGGCCCAAGACTTAGAGGCCCACTTATTCTCACACTCAGGGATCCCATAAAAGCACTCATCTGGAAGCCACAATATATACTCCGAGAACTGAACGTTGTATAGAGGCACACAGGTTCTGTGCATGTCGCTTCGGTCTCCGTGAAGTCAAACGAGCTTTGCTCATGTGGGTTTAAGGGGCCTTATTTGTTTTTTGGCTCTTTTTTGTTTTGGGGTTTTTTTGTTTGTTTGTTTTTTGGGGGGTTTTTTGGTTGTTTGTTTTATTTTTTTTTTTTTGTGTCTTCCATCGCCTCTGGTTCTTACAATCCTTCTGCCCCTTCTTATGTGAGAGTTCCCGGTGCTCTGGAGGAGGGATTTAATGAAGATAACCCACTAAGAGGCTGAATGTTCCAAGGTCTCTCTCTCACTTCCTGCATAATGTCTGACTGTGGGTCTATGAATTTTTTTTTAAGCTGGCTAAAATAAGGCGTGGTCCACACCTGCTGAGGAAAGTGACTATTCAAATAACTCTCTAGTCACTTCCTTGGCCAGCAGAGGCCAGGTCTGCTTTGTCCTTCTGAAGGGGGGAGGGGCAGAGTCATCCTGTTGCAATTGCACTGGAGTGCAGAGGCTCCAGGGCTTCTCACAGACATGTCACTATATAGTCAGGTAACCATGCCTCCCTTCCCATCTGCTTTTCCAACCACAAATACCTGCTTTCCTGGCAAACAACGGGTTCCCCTATAATAGAGGAATAGTAATAACTAGGGCCTATGCCTAGTTTCTTTGTACCCCACATTGTCCTAAACTAGGAGATGAGCAAAATACAGTCCCAGTCCCCAAGCAGCTCATAACATGATGGGAGAAATGACGACAGAGCAGATCCTGTTGGGACAGAATGGCAATGTGACCGTAAGTCTGAGCAATGGTGGTGGGGTATCAGCAAAGGAGAGGCAAAGGGAGTCACAGAAGAAGCAGCATCTGGGAAGGAGTTTGCACAAGATCTTGAGGTACAGAAGAAAGACAGGAGAAACCCAGAAGGGAAGGAAATATACCAAGAATGTGTGGAAATAAGATACAAACTTTCAGAAAAGGGCTCACTTAGACTGTGGCATGACCAATGATTAGCATATAGTCATTCCATCAACATGATTAGGGCATTACTAAAGGATTTTGGAGATTTAATTGATTATACATTGTCTCATTATCTAGGTGAGCCCCAGCCAATCAACTGGAAGCCAGGAAGAGCAGAACTGAAAGAAATAACCAAGAAGTAGTAATACAATTTATTAAAGACAAATTAATATCACCCATCATTTCACTGTAAATTAAGGAGGGTGTGTTAACCACCCACCTTCTAGACCTGAGCAGCTCTCTTTCCTGCTCTCCTTGGCAACGCTGTTGCCGGTTTCTGAGCACAGTGGGATAGACTTCCTCACCTTCCAGCGATTACTTTCCTAACGGTTCCTTTTCTACCTTTCCCCAAAAAGGACAGTTTGACTATCACTGAAGAGGCTCCCAATCTTTTCCCTAAGACTCCCAGTCTTGACCAACTCCTTAAGCATCTCCAGACAAGACAAACTGCTTTCCCATCACCAGCCCGCCCTCTGCAAGCCTGCCATTCAAGTTCCTGACAGTCCCATGGGCGCAGATTACAAGTCGCCTACTCGGGCCACTGTTTTCTAAGGCTGATTTCCAGTACCACTAACCAGATTGTCCCCAGTTTGTGCCCCTCCCCAGTACCTTGCCCAAAAAGAGAAGATTTTGCTCATCTTGTGAAGATGAAGAAAAGCAAGTTTCCGTGGTCCAGGTCCACCCCTGGCATCAGCTACACGTGGTCTCTCTTGTGGGCTTCAGACTCCCTGCTCTAAGTTAACTGTTGCATACACTGTGCTGCAACTGAACGAGGACAGAGGTAGTTCTCAGCCCTTGAGCTGGCAATGAGGGACACAGACGCAGGTGGGAACCATAAAGGTGGAAGCAATAAGGGATTAACTGACTAATGAAAGCATAAGTGAATGAGGACTAAAAGCTAGGTAGAGATGGAGCACAGGAACAAGGGCCCTGCCTATCAGAGATGAGATTACTGTCCCACCAGCGCCACAGGAGAGAAGGATGAGTTGGAAGGTGGGGTACCCCACCACCACCACAACCCCTGCGTCCCGGACTGGCCAGGGGTGGAGCCAGAGCCAGAAGGCCGGGCCGGTCTCTGGGCGGGGCCAGACCCAAAACTTAGGCTGGCCGGCTGCTGGCCACTGTGGCAGGGAGCTGCCTTGAGTGACAGAGTCAAGAATCTGGTGGGCTGCCACCTGAACTTCCCGGGCTCCTGCGCCCACGCCAGCAGCGCTCACTTCCCAGAGCCATGCCTTCCTACACTGTCACCGTAGCCACCGGTAGCCAGTGGTTCGCGGGCACCGACGACTACATTTACCTCAGCCTCATTGGCTCTGCAGGCTGCAGTGAGAAGCATCTTCTTGACAAAGCTTTCTACAATGACTTCGAGCGCGGCGCGGTGAGAAGGCGCGCTTGGGACCCAGGGCTGACTGCAAAGAGCGGGTGGTGGGGAAGGGCAGGCAGGGGCGCGGGGGCGGGGCGGGTTGGGGGGGACTGTCTTGTTCCATCGCGCCCGAAAGGCTATGTGAGCGCACCTGGGAACCTGATGCAGAGTCGCCAGAATCGCCAGAGTCGGTGCATGTCAGGGCAAGTGATAGTTGAGTAGTGAGGCACGCTAGGCTTCCTGATGGCCCGGATCCATTAAGGGGCAAAGGACTCCCAATTTGGGGTCTGCTTGCGTCTGGCTTCTTAAGTGAGAGAAGGAACAAACTTTCACCAATGGGACCCAGAATATGTGAGAGGACCCTTCACTCGGGAGTTCTGAGGTCCCAGTGCTCCAGAGTTCGGTTCTACTGCAAAGCGTAGAAGGCCCTGTTCCACAGCTATCCATTTGTGTAGACAGTGGTCCAGGGTAAGTCAGAGATCCAGGGTGGGGAGTCAAGTTGGGCTTAATCACTCTTCTGTCCCTACTGTGAACCTCCGTTTACCAAGCTGAAAATAGGGTTAGGTCCAATCTTACCCATGAGTCATGGGGGAGTCCAGTCCCATTTGGTGGCTAGGAATGAATCTAGGAGTTGCCCCCACACCTAGGAATGAGTATCCTACATTTCCTGCACCCAGCCAGGTGGAGGAATTTCAAGGAGGAAAGGTCTGGCAGAGAAGCCCTTGGAAAGACTGTCAGCAGGGTGAATGCAAGGAGACACTTCTCTCTGAGTATTAACTTCTGAAGGAAAAAAGGAAGAAAGATTTCCTTTCTTTCCTCCTAATGCAGACTCTGGAGTCTGGCAGTCAGAGATTTTTGCATCGACAGCCCCACCCAGGCACTGTGGATGTTACTACTGGTGTGTAAATTCTAGCCCCATGGCTTTCTCTGACTACAAACAGGTCATGGTTTACAGTGACCCACTAAGTGCCTAGGACATCAAACTTGATCAGTAAGTGAGTCTGTAATAGACTGTAGACTGCCGACACTGAGGGGTGGGGAGGGGGTACTCTTCCTTCTACTACTTCCAGATCCTAAACTACGTTTAGGTTTTAAACCTATCTTTTTTTATTTCAAGATTTATTTATTTTATATGTATATCAGTAAGTTGCTGTCTTCAGACACACCAGAAGAGGGCATCGGATCCCATTACAGATGGCTGTGAGCCACCATGTGGTTGCTGGAAATTGAACTCAGGACCTCTGGAAGAGCAGCCAGCAATCTTAACTGCTGAGCCATCTCTCCAGCCCTTAAAAATACCGATCTTAGATTTTACCAGGTTTGCTATTGAGTCAACCCACATGAAATTGCTTATACTTAACCATTTGTGGTAAGCACAATGACAATGTCATATGCTTCCTGGGGAAAGTTCACTTCAGATCTGTTCAGCCTAAACGAAGGAAATGATAGTTAAGCCTTTTTCTGGGTCCCAAACTCTAAGCAGGATGCTTGCTTGATTCCTATGCTGGGACCTGGTACTTAGCCGTGATTAATAAACTTCTAGCCAGACTTGAATGCCTTCAGGCAAAGTTGAATGTTGAGCTCCTGCTTGGCTTTACCAGTGAGAGAGCTGGCCCAGAAAGACTAAGTGTGGCATCCATTTGGGAGGCTGACACCTTTGCAGCCTCCGAAGCCCTTGTGTTTGTTTTCATTTATTTTGGGGTGCCCCAGTATACGGGGGGAAGGAGAGAAGGCAGACTGCTTCCTCTTTACAAATGGACTGCAGGGGTCTTCTCCACATACGTAGCTATCAGTGGGCTGGGGCTGTGTGCAGCACAGGACAGCTCCTGTGTCCTTTCCCCCAGGAGGAGAATGGCGAGCAGCGTGGCCATCATAAGAGACTGGACAGGAGGTAAGAGGGCTGCGCTGTTCATCATTTGCCTTTCTATCCCGTCTGCCAATCTGAAAAGCCATTCAGGTGACAGTAATTAAACACCTTAGCAAGAACCCCAGAGGCAAATTTCAGGAGAGATTTGCATACGTATCTCCACTGTGGGAAGGGAACCGCAGCGCTGGTGGAACTGCTGTCCTATGGCTGGACGCAAAAACAGCCTTTAAAAAAAAAAAGAGAAAAAGAAAGCCTTTGAGAAAGTTCCTGTTGATGCAAAGTTACTACATACTTGGTCTTGCACAGTCCAGAGCTACTTCCTCATTCTGTGGCCAGTGTATCTTTAAAGTCCAGATGTCCCTTTTGGGTAAAGGTAGACAAGAAACCTTAAGGGAACCGGTAGCCAAGAAGATAAGGCTATCCCACTGTTCTTAGAAAAGTGCCACAGTGTTTCCGTGAATAACAGCCGCTGTGAAGGCTAGACAGTCACTCCCAGCACCTCTTTCTAATGTACAACTGAGTAATGGTCAGTGCTAACCTGCTTTAATAAATTCCACTATTGCCCATCTCCCATTATTCCCACAAGAGTTCTGCATAGGGATTCAGGTTAGGAACTTTGCAGATGGAATTCTCCTGAGCATCAGGCATTCAGTGGTCCCTGTTGTTTGCTGAGGAGAGCCCAGACGGGACCTGGAACGACCTTGTTTCATAAGCCAGTCCTCCATGGGACCGTCCTAACACATCTTGAAAATTTGAGGGCATCTTACTTGGCTAATTGGTCTGTCCAACACCACTTTGTAAAGCTGAGGGTAGGGTGTGCTGCTGAGTTCATGGTTCTTGAACATATTCAGTACATGTAAATTCATCTTACAGATAATATGTCGCTTAAATATATCTAACACATATTCTTATATTTATGGAGAGTAGATTCTGTAGTGCCTCTTCATGAGGAAGAGAATATTTTTTTGGTTTTTTTTTGTTGTTGTTGTTGTTTTGTTTTTGTTTTATTAACTTGAGTATTTCTTATTTACATTTCGAATGTTATTCTCTTTCCTGGTTTCCAGGGAAACATCCCCCTAACCCCTCCCCCTCCCCCTCTATATGGGTGTTCCCCTCCCCATCCTCCCCCCATTACCACCCTCCCCCCAACAATTACATTCACTCGGGGTTCAGTCTTGGCAGGACCAAGGGCTTATGAGGAAGAGACTATTGATGGAGAACAAATATTTTTTCATTAACCTTCATATACTAGTTCTCTCTCAATGTCCATCTCCCCTACATCTGCCCTTCACCCTCTTCTTTGCCTTCCTTTATCCTCCCAATGGTCAATTTCTGTCCCCTGCTCACCCTCCAACTCTCCTTCCTTCACTACTCTAATGTCCTTTACCTCTGTCCTTCAGCTTCCCCTAACTGCAACTTCTGTCCCCTCTCAGCCCCGACAGTGCAACCTCGTTTTCCCGCTCTGTCCCCACATCCTCTTGACTACTGCTCCCAATGCTCTCATTCTCTGCGACTTTTGGTCTTCCTATCGCTGCCCTTTGGTCTCATTCCCCCTGCCCTTGTCTCTCCTTTGCCCTCCCCCCCTCCCCCGACACTCTGCAGCCTCCTCCTCCTCCACCAGTTTCTCATACCCCATCCAAGATGGACAGCCCAGGTAGCCATGCCCTCGCTGCAGGAGAGATCCATTTTCTCTCCCACACATCCACAGAAGGGTGACAGAACTAAAGGTGAGCTAAAGAGAAATGCAGAGATGGAGGCCCAAGCCATGGACCTCTGTTTATAGAACAGCGATAGAAAGCTCAGAGGCTGATCGCAACACTGCTGAGATATTCATGTACCACATAATGATACTTATGTCAAAGCAGGCCACATATATGATGGTGTCATATATGCTGTAAGGTTATAACAGCTGAAATTTCATTTTGCCTGTTAAATTCAGTATGTTTACGTACATACTTATTATTATATATTACCTAATGTATTCAATACAGCGATATTCAGTACATATATATTTCTTAGGAATAATAGGTTATACCATGTAGGCTGGGTGTATAGTATGATATATCTATGCTTTATATGTAATGTATATGTATATGTATATATTACATATAAAATGACAGAATTACCTTACACTTCATTTTCCAGAATGTAGCCCTGTCACTGATGTGTGACTGTATATGGAAACTTTAAAACCTAATATACAACAAAGTTTTTTTTTAAAAAAAAAAAGGTGAAATCAGTCTTCTGGCCCCTCCTGACTTGGGCTAGTGAACTACGTGCTTCTGTGTCTCTCCCCAGCTTTCTGACCAATGCAGTGGCATCCCTGTCTTGGGAGCTGTGTTCCAGATGTGTCCTCTGTGTGAATTCCCTGATTTGAGAACATTGTTCTGCCAGCTCCCTATATCTGAAATCTCCTGCCCACTCCTCCCTGCTCTGAGGTGGTGAACCTCTCACTAACACATCCTGCTCGCCAGCTGAGTCTCAGACACACCTGTGAAATGGAGCGACCATCTTAACATTCACGTGCTCAGCATCCACTGAGCACCTGGACCACGCACCGTGTATAGCGCTCACCATAAGGAACTCAGTAGGTCAAGGACTTA
Source organism: Rattus norvegicus (assembly GCF_021556685.1). NCBI lineage: Eukaryota > Metazoa > Chordata > Mammalia > Rodentia > Muridae > Rattus > Rattus norvegicus. The sequence goes on along the minus strand of NC_141537.1, from coordinate 151,591,514 downwards.
GACAACAAATAAAATGTCATCCCAGCACACTCAACCATAAAACAAGATGGAAAATGTCAGCATATATGGTGACTCCACATGCCCTCCTAAAGCCTTCTTGGGTGAGGCAACACGTCACCCTGTAGTTTCCTGGAGGGAAGCCTCTCTCTGCTCTCTGTGATCTTGTTCTAGCTACACTCTGGAACTCAAGACCCACAAACAACATACTTTATCTCTAAGACTTCCTGGGTTCTAACTGAACCCCTCAACTCCTGTTTATCGCCTGTCACATTCAGGCCTGAGGCCAGGGTAGCAAGGTCTCTGGCCTAACCAAAGATAAGCCAGACTACAGGCCTGACCTCCATCTTCTATGAAAGATCCTATCGAAGCGCAGATTAAGTCCCTCTAAGATTGCATAGTGGTCTCATCCCAGTGCAGCTCTGAGGCCCTTAGCCAGACCTGTAAGGTCTCATTTTCTGCGACTATACTATAGGTGTGCTAAAGGGTCAGTCTCCCCACCCCCAGAAAAGCTACTCAGTTTCTTTCTTTCTGTCTGTCTTTCTTTTGGTTGCTATTTGCTTGTTTTGTTGATTGGTTGGTTTGGCTTGTTTTGTTTTGTTTTGTTTTGTTTTGGTTTGGTTTGGTTTGGTTTGGTTTGGTTTGGATTTTTTGAGACAGGGTTTCTCTGTGTGGTCGTGGCTGTCATAGAACTGCAGCTCTGTAGACAAGGCTACCCTCACACTCACAGAGATTTATCTGTCTCTGCCTCCCAAGTGCTGGGATTCAAAGCCTGCACCACCACCACCCAGCTACGCAGTAACTTTCTTACAGGTCGCCACTTGTAGCTGCATAGATGGCCTCAAAGTGCATGGCTTTCTCCTCAGATCTTTCTTATTACTTTAGAGTGAGTGCCCTCTCTTCATTCACCCTAACCTTCCTGATGTCATCCCTTCCAACCCTCAAGAACATTCTCTCTAGTCTCTCAATGCCACAGGAAAACCACTTCCCCTGAAGCAGCTGCTCTGGGGTTGGGTCCAGGCATTCTTGGTGGCTGCCCTTTGGTCCTGACCACAAGCTGACTTCCCTCTCCTTTGCATGCATGATAAATTCCTCCCACTGTCCCTTGTCCTTATAAGAGTTCCCCATCCACCAAGTCTAGGGCTTAAACACATAGGGTGTTCCTCTCACTCCACAGGCATAGGGAACTATGAATAAATTGCAGTGCAAAGGTTTGGCTCAGGCTGATTATAGACACTGCAGGGTTCCTTGCCTTATGAGCTCCCATGGAGTCTGAGAACGTACACCAGCTAGTTCTAACATATACACCCAGTGGACTGTGCCCTTGGAGAGAGTAGCTATTCACATATCCCACCATTCTGATTTCTCAATGGTGCTGCGAGCAGGTTGCTATCTCTTCTTGAAAGCTGAAGAAACACAAGCTAGGGAGGTTCTCAGGCAGTCAAGTGCTCATTTTGCAAGCACAAGGACCCGAGTTTGATTCTTAGATCCCATATTTTTAAAAAGCCAGTCATCCTGAGGCTACTGTGTAATCCTAGCTCTGAGGAAAAGGAGACAGGTTTTCTGGCCAGTGAGCCTAGCCTACTTAGTTCTAGGCCAGTAAGAGACACTGACTTGGTGTAGGAGTGGCAATGCCTGAGGAATGACATCCAGTTGTGCGCTCTCTCTCTCTCTCTCTCTCTCTCTCTCTCTCTCTCTCTCTCTCACACACACACACACACACACACACACACACACACACACACACACACACCAAAAAAATAGGATAAGGAGGTCTAAGAGGAGGAAGAGAAGAACAGGGAGGAGAAGTGGAGGATGGGCAGGAGGAGGAAGGGAGGGAAGGGAGGCAAAGAATGGGAAGGATGAGGAGGGGGAGGGGGAAGAAGCAGAGGAAGAAGAAAAGGAGATGAAGACAGGGAGGGCAAAAAGGGAAAGGGTAGGAAGAGGGGGAGTATGAAGAGGAAGATGTGGGGAGGAGGTTGAAGAAGGGAAGGAAGAAGAGGAGAAGGAAATAAAGCAATTTGATGAAGCCATATGACTGGCAAGTTTGCACCTACAATGTGAACTCAGAGTGCCAAACCCCAGGTCATCTATCCCTCTGGCCAATTCCCCTTCGTTGACCCCAACTCTTCTGGGCTCATGTGTGTGCAGACTCGTACATGCATCCTCATATGTACATGTGTGGGACTGAGCAATATTCCATCACATTCACATGCACTATATTCTCTGTACTCATTCATATGAGTACTCACTCATATATCTTTAGTCAAGATTCTTTTTTTTCCCTCCATCTTTATTAAATTGGGTATTTCTTATTTACATTTCAATTGTTATTCCCTTTCCTGGTTTCCAGGCCAACATCGCCCTAACCCCTTCCCCTCCCCTTCGATATGGGTGTTCCCCTCCCTGTCCCTCCCCCCATTACCACTCTCCCCCCAACAATCCTGTTCACTGGGGGTTCAGTCTTGACAGGACCAAGGGCTTCCCCTTCCACTGGTGCTACTCCTTGCTAGGCTACTCATTGTTTAGCCAAGATTCTTAAGGAATCTCTTTGGTAATTTAGGTAGCCTCACCCCCTGCAAGAACCTGGACCCTGACTTTACACAGATGGGCTCTAGCGACACAGTAATATCTTCAGCCACAAAACTGATTACGTAGAAATAGAGACAAGAATCACAGTCAGTAATGTCCAGGAAGGAGTTGGAGGTGGGGTTGAGAATAGGCACCAAAATAAAGTTAGGTAGGAGACATGTTTTAGTTTTTCATGGCACAGTACAGTGGCAATAACTCATAATTTTTGTATATCTCTAAGTAGTCTGAAGAGAAAAAATTAATGTTTCTAAGATGAGTATTTGAGGTAACAGAAATATCAATTACCCTGGTTTGCCAATATTTCCTCTATACTTGTACTGAGAAGTCATACTATACTCCACAAACTTATGATTAGCATCAGCCATAAAAATTAATTATATAAAAAGCAACACTCCCTCATCCCATTTCAGATAAGGCAAGCTTGAGAATTAAACTAGCATAAGTCAAAAATAATAGGAGAAAAGGGGACCAATGTGCCTAATGAGGTAATGTATGTCATGTTACTTAAGACCAAATGAGGACTCCCAAAGGCAGTGGGAGTCCACTGCTTACACACTGAATTGTATGGAAAACATCAGAGGAGTGACTGGATGCTTGAGTTGGCCAACCAGGTCTAATTGTACAGGTTTCTTCAAGAAGGCAAACGTTAGAATGACCTTGAACTGCCGCTTTATATCACTGAACTCAAATATTTGCTGTGCTAGAGCAGCACATTTAGGAAGAAATGCTCTCAGCAGAGTCAGAATTCTGGCCTGGGAGACAGCAGTTGATTGTCCTGTTCTCCTGCCCAGGTGGACTCCTATGACGTCACTGTGGATGAAGAACTGGGTGAGATCTACCTAGTCAAAATCGAGAAGCGCAAATACTGGCTCCATGATGACTGGTACTTGAAATACATCACACTGAAGACACCCCACGGGGACTACATAGAGTTCCCTTGTTATCGTTGGATCACAGGCGAGGGCGAGATTGTCCTGAGGGATGGATGTGGTAAGCTGCTTGGACCCCCTGCCACTCACAGGCTTCCTGGAAACCAGAAAGTCTCCCCTTCTCAGAGAGCTGTATTTCTGGGCATTAGGGTCCATCTTGGATGGAGCACATCTCTGTGTCCTGTTCCCTTATAGGAGATAGGTCTTCCACAGTTCTAACCAGCTCTAAAGCTGAGATAATAGCCTAATGAGGACTCACACCAACTGTGGCTTCCCTCTGCACACTCTCTTGGAAAAGTCTGGAAAGAGACATTCTCCTCTCACCATCAGTTAATGAAGGCCTCTTAACAGGCACCTGTGACAAGAGCCCTGCAAATGGGGAGTGCTGCAGGTTAGCACATGGCCTCCGAAGCCAAATTCTCTGACTGTCCTAAGATGGGGGGAAGTGTTCAAGGTCAGAGGACCCCTCTTGAAGACCTGAACACTAAAGGATCAGACTAAGATTGCCAATGGAATGCTAGCTCCAAGGGCCAGAGGCAAGCTGGAGTTCACTGTTCCCCAGTTTATTTGTTTGCCTTGAAACAAAGCCCAGTTTCACTGCATGCCTCAGGCTGGCCTTGAACTTTCAGTTCTGCTGTTTTAGCCTCCCAAATCCTGGGTATGCAGGGCTCAATTTGTTATTTCCATAAGATCACATTCTTTTTCAGCCCCCAGCCCCACCCAACTGATACAGAGGGTCAGAGAAGGAAGATGATGTCAAAGGTCAGCTAAGGCTGCTTGCACTCTCCACTCACCCCCCTGAGTGACACCCTTTGCACACTAGCTGCTTATATGCATGGGTCAAACTAAGCCTTGGCAAACTTCTATCTTTTAGTCCTGGCCCTGGAGTTTGCTTTCAGTCTCATGAGGAAGGATGAGCCTCTATCTGCCGACAGCCACTGCCGTGAGGATGGCTGCTGCTGCTTATGGCAGCAGTGAGCACTTCTCTGATAAGGATCCTCTGCCATGATTCATCTTCACAGTGAGGAGATGTAGACAAGATGAGATTGATAATTAAACCACCACCATTTTGATAGAAAACTGAGGAGAAGGAGGAAGAAGAAAAAGAAGAGGGGGAATAGGAGGAAGAAAGGAGGAGGAGGAGGAGAGTTGGAAAAGGAGGGTTGGAGGGGGAGGAGGAAGAGGAGGAGGAGGGTTGGAGGAGGAGAAAGAAGAAGGAGGAGGAGGAGGAGGGTTGGAGGAGGAGAAAGAAGAAGGAGGAGGAGGAGGAGGAGGAGGAGGAGGAGGAGAAGAAGAAGAAGAAGAAGAAGAAGAAGAAGAAGAAGAAGAAGAAGAAGAAGAAGAAGAAGAAGAAGAAGAAGAAGAAGAAGAAGAAAAGTTATTATTGTCTTTTCCCTCTATAGTCCTTTGGCCATCAGATCTCATCCCATTGTCCTTGATGTGGAACTTGACTTAAACCAAATTCTGGGAATTTTTCTGACCTGAATACTTGCATTTAGAAGGAGTTTTACAACCTCCTCCCCCAAGCTCTTTGGGAACCCCTTCCCACTCACCCACCTACACGCACGTTGTTCAAGTCATCCTGTGGCTAGAACAATGAAGGCTATGGACAGGGTGCTTCTCTTAACCCAGTGTTTAGAATCTTTCTTCTGTCTGCCCCACCCAAGATCTCAGTGGGTAAGTCTTTCCTGCCTACAGATTCTGTAACTTTGCATAGCAGTATGCACGATAATGCAGGCAGAGTAGGATGATTTGAGGAGGCATCAAGAGAGGAACTTTAGGAAGGCACTGAAGTATCCAAATGTGCCACCTCTGTGTATAGGGATGACAACTTGGCTAATCCTGATAAGCTGGGAGAGGGAAAGAGTTTAAGAACAATGTAGAAAGGCAACATTTTAAAGATAGTCTCCATCTTATGAGTCTGTGCAGAGCTGTGACCTCGGTAGAGAAGTGGACATCCCTGGAGAGAGGAAGAGCAGAGTGGAGAAGAAACCACAGCCCCACCCTCAGCCTACACACTCTCCCAGGACCTCCCCTCAGGCCTGTCTCCAGAGCTGAGTCTGATGGGAAGCCCATTGATGCAATCCATTCTTATCAGCTTTATCAACAAGATATAATGGAAGGGGGTCTTCAGGGACACAAATAATCTGGCTGACAAGTTCCATTAACCTCTGTTGGTAACCAACCATCTTAACTTTAAGCAGTCATTTAATTTGGCTAATGATCACGTAGGTCTAGAATCATGGAAGGAAAGGATCTGCCAAATACTTCATCCATGTCCTCTGTGCCATTAACCCATTGGGCTGCAGGCTTCACCTTGAAGAGGTTCTCCCCCATGGCTCAGCCTCCATGGCCTCCATCTCTGCATAGTGCTCCATTTTTAAGGAGTCTCACAACATGATGACTCAGGGTGGCTTCATTTCTTACATGGTAGCTCACTTCTAGGAGGAAGTATTCCAAGAAACAGAGAATAGAACCTGCCAGGCTCCAGGCCCATGCCTGGAACCAGTATAGTGTAACTCTACCACCTGTGAAGGACACCAAAATATCTGAATTTAAAGAATGCCAAAGGAGTGGTGACCATGATTAACCTACATGGCACAACAACAAATGCCTTGAACAATTGGACAAGAAGAAGACGCACCCCACAAGTGACCCCATTTCCCACCACATCTGGGGGCCTACCCAGCTTCAGGGGAACCAGCTGAGGTGGAACACAAAGTTGGATGAAGACCAAAAGACTGATGATCTTAGCCTTGAAACCCTGTCTCTTGAAAGCCAGTATAGTTGGTGCTATCAATAACAAGATCAAAGCAGGATTTCATAGTCACTATAAGTTCAAAGCACCAGTTTTTACATGGCCTGGTCTTATCGTAATGCACATCTGTGGCTTCATCCTTGGACCTGAATGTTTTTCCTTGAACACAAATTTGTTTCAAGCCATTTCTCTTTTTAGTGTAATTATAGAAGCTCATTGTATTTCTTATTATGCAGCCTTTACTTGCTATTATGAGGAGTAGGTACATTCTATTCTTGATTCTAACTTTATTAGATGTTTTCCTGCAAAACAACTAAAACCATCTCTTAGAACTTTCCTCTGAAAATTATTTGAATCAAATCACGAGTTCTATATAAAATGTAAAATCATCACTTCATTTAAACAGCATTAATTCATGAAAGTTTATCTTCATGTTGATCGGCAGGGAATTTGCCTAATAGGATGCACCGATGCTCAGAGGTTAGACATGTATAGTCATTCCATAGGCTTAGCCCCTCCTAGATGGCTTCTGACACACCACACAATGGCCTACATCTAGCATTTTACCCCTTCACTTAGGTTATCATAAAAGTGATACTATCACTGTGGTCCCAGGATCTATAGCATATGTATGTGGAAATGGTTCATTCAGGGCTCATGCCAGCCCCTGGGGATGTGTTCTGCCACACTCAGTTCAGAAGTAGCTGGATTTGTGATCCTACAGCCTGGGAAGTCCTACCCATTGTTAGTCGGAGTCTCATAACTGGGGAGACTGAGCCATTCTCTTGGGTCAACTTGTTTTGTTGAATTCCATGGAAATCTATTCATACCAAATGCAGGTAAATAAATGAAGCTTCTTAGAGTCAAGGTGCCCAAGGAATATCTGGTTATCTAAGGCACTTAGCAAAGAAAATGTCAAATGTTCCCAATAGTGCCTAGCATAGTCAGTGACAATAGGCATTGCCACAGTTTAGACTCATCTCGACCTCAGAGCTATTGATCCTGCTCTATTGTCTTGATCTTCCCCTTTGGGACCACTTCTATACTTGAGGCTGGACATACAGTGATCTAGAGAGCTCTGGAGTTTTCTGAGAACTGAGGGAAATGGGTCTGCTATAACGGAAAAGAGAACTGAGAGTTGGTGTCTGAGAACCATTCATGGCACCTTGAAACAATCACCCTGTGTTTGCTGGATTTACCTCAGATTAGAGTATAGCTGATTACAATTTTATCTATGTTGAATGCTCTGAGAAAGAACCTTCAGTAACTTGCCAAAGCTCCAGAAATGAGAGATGACATGACAGGCCACGTGACAAAATGCTGTGACTCTCAGACTTACAGGTAGACAGAAAAACCGTGAGGTTATGGGTTACCCCCATAATAGGTAACCAACAATAACCATTATTCTCAAATATTAGACACATGAGAGGACCAACCCTTTGTAGAATGCTTTACAATGTTCTCACACTAACATCCCCCATAAGATCCTGAGAAGTAGGTATTATAATCTACATTTTTATATGAGGCAGTCAAGGCAGCTTGCTCTGTGTCACGTGACTTTTAACCACAGAGTCTAAGTCCATGCCTGCTATATCTTTCCTACATCCTAGGTGTAATCTAAGTGAGCACATTTGTTTTAGAGTAGAGCCTGTCTTCTGTGTAGATAGCACAAGGGACTGGACAGTGTCCTGCATATTGGGACTTAGGGCATGCCATTTCTCTGTGAAGCAACCAAATGGACTTAAAAGCATAAGAGCCATGAGTTCTGCTGTTTTCTCTGGTGGCATGAAAGTCAGCCACTCTTTTATCCCAATATATCAAAATAACAGTTATTGGACCACTCTGAAGTGGCTTATTACTATCCACTGAAGTCTGGCACGGGGAGGGGAGGGGTAAATGCCTATAATCCCAGCCCTTGGAAAGCAAAAGTAAGAGGGTCAGGAATTTACAGTCAGCCTTGGGTAAATAGAAAGTTCCAGGTCAGTCGAGCTACAAACAAAGGGTCCCAGGATTCCTGCATAAGCAGCATACTGAAGGCTAATGGAAGATGTCTGGGAAAACCTGACCACTGGACAATGTTTGGATGTTGTTGCTCTTCCTCAAGCTGCTCTCATACTTGTCCTTCCTTCACAGCAAAATTGGCCCGAGATGACCAAATCCACATCCTCAAGCAGCACAGGCGGAAAGAACTGGAAACACGTCAGAAACAGTATCGGTGAGTTATGGCATGGACAAATGGCTGCCCTCCTGTACCTGGTCCATGGTAGGAGACAAGCCTGACCAGAGCGTAGGCACCATCATCTTACCTCCACCTTCAAGCAGTCAGAGTGAAGGCAGTTAAGGAAAAAGTTTGAGAAGAACCACATGATGCTTGGGGAGAATGTGTCCAAGAGAGTGGGTCTCCTTTCCCATTATTATATGGACTGCCTTAGCTACTTATGTCTTCATGTAATATTTAACTATAAAAGTGATACATAATCTACAACAGCATTGATAAGTCATTACATGTGATCAAGAAAAAAGGGTCCAAATTATTCAAATTAAACATGGGGGAAAAATCAATACTTCGTAGGAATTTGAGTGAATAAAAAGATGTGTACAGCTGCATGCCAATGTAGGAGGAAATGGACAAATCCTAGAAAGGCACAACCCATCACTTACTCAAAAATTAAATGAACCAGGGCCAGGGATTTGACTGAGCAAGTAAAGACAGAAGTCATGCAAGCCTGGCCACCCAAGTTTGACCCCTGGAACACACAAAATCTGGATGTAGTTGTGTACATCTTTAATCCCAGCACTACTGTAGAAAGATGGTCATGGAGACAAGAGAATCAACCAGCTCTCAGACCAGCCAGCCTGGAATATAGAGAGGGCCCAGCACTAGAAACAACCTCAAAAGGTGAAAGGTCATAACCAACTCCCCAAAGTTGACCTCTGAGCTCTACACACAGTGTCATGCATACATGCCTGAACAAACAGATACACACAGACACCCACATACATACCACAAACATACATACAATATCTTTAAGGAAATAGAGGATCAGAATAAGCCAATCTCATGTAATATAATTGAATTAATAATTTTCAAATGTCCTATAAGTAAAAGCTCAGGTAGCTTCATAGGTAAATTCTAGCAAACATTAAGGAATAAATATCAATCTTTTCCCCCAAATGAATGAGAAGGCAATATTTTCCAACACATTGTATGATAGCAGTGTTGTGCAAAAACTGGGCAAAGGCATCATTAAAAATAAATAAATACGGGGGTTGGGGATTTAGCTCAGCGGTAGAGCACTTGCCTAGCAAGCGCAAGGCCCTGGGTTCGGTCCCCAGCTCCGAAAAAAAGAAAAAAAAAAGAAAAAAAAGAAATAAATACACGAATATCTCCCAAGAATACAACTGCAGAAATTTTCAACAAAATATTAGCAAGCCAAGTTCATATGGTATTAACAGAGAAGATTTTCCCTAGGGATACAGTGCTTTTGAACATTCAATACATTGTTATCATACATATAACTCATATATATAGTTTTATATATATATATGTATATCAAAAGTACCTATAATCATGTAAATGTATGTGTATATATTTAAATATAATACAATATAATATATACACAAAAATGAATTTGAGAAAACTCAACATCCTTTCATATTGAAACATTCAAAATATTGGAATCAAAGAGAATGTCCTCAATGCAATAAAGAACATCTATAGAAAACTCCCAAGATGGTAAGAAAGATCTGGAAAATGATAGGATGCCCACTCATGCTGCCTCTGTTTGGCGTTTCACTGAAGGGTCTATCTGGTCAGTTAGGAAAGAAGAAAACTGTGTGCACAGTCACCTTTCATGGATGACACAGTCTTTTATATAACTAATAAATTCACCAAAGTTCAATTATTTATGACTAATAAATAATTAAATAACTAATAAATTAGTAAGATTATGAGATACAAGCTGAATAAAAACTTCTATACATTGTAACAAAAGAAGAAAAATATCTACTTACAGTAAGTTCAAAACTCAATAGACTATTTAGTGAGATGTTTAGCGGACGCAGTGTAAGACTATCGACAAAACCCTAGAACAGAGTTGAAAACGATTCACTAAAGAAAACCTAGGTGAGTGGACGACATCTCAAGTTCACGCAGCTTTGCTAAAGTGGCAGTGCTTCCCCCAAGAATGATGGATGATGTAGAGCTTCAGTGCAGTCGCTGTTAAAATCCCAGCTAGCATTTTTGACACAAGATTGACAAGATGTTCCTCAAATACATATGGAAATTGAAGGCATACAAAATCACCAGGCCAATCTTGAAAATAAGAAAGCTAAGTTAAAGAATCTTTATTTCCCAACATCCAGATTTCTGCACAATCATAGTATTCAGGGAAATATAGCCATATTATGAGGATAATACACAGAGCAATGAAATAGAATTCCAAGTCCAGAAACATCCCTTAATACTTATGGTGAATTGGTTTTTGGTAGAATCGGCGAGACAAATCTATATGTAAAGAGTATCCTTTTAAATAAATGGCACTGACTGAGAAAACTGGACAGCCAAAGTACAAACAAATGACATTGGATGCTTACCTAACACCAAATGGATTAACTGAATGGTAGAATTAAAAACATACAATCCTATGAAAACACAAGAGTAAACATCCATGGCTTTGAGTTAGCAAAAGGACTCTGAGACAGGACGCCACATCATACATAGCAAGAGAAAGATCAGATGACTTGGTATCACCAACGTTTCAAAGGGCAGCGTGAAGAAAATGAAAGACTGTTGATCAAGTATTTGCCTGATGAGCATGGGGAGCTGAGTCCAACCCTCGGAATTCACATTTTTAAAAAGCTGTGGGGGCCGCAGAATAAAATGCCTGCCACACAAGTAGGAGGAGTTAAGTTTCCTTAGCATCCATGCAAAAGTCCAGAGACACATACAGTGCGTGTCTATAACCTACCACTTCTGGGGCAGAGACAGGTGTAATACCAGAGCTCACTGGTCAGCTAGTCCAGCTAAATCAGTGAATCCAGGTTCAGTGAAGCGATCCAGTCTGAAGAAATAAGGTGGAGAGTGACCCAATTCACTCAATATCAACCTCTTTCCTCTAAGTGCACACACACACACACACACACACAAACACACGCACACACACACACGCACGCACACACATACACAATCAGATATGGTAACATATATGTGTAATCCCAGTGCTGAGGATGACGAGACAGGTAGATCCTGGGGCTCTCTAACCAGCCACCCTAGCCTACTTGGTGAGCTCCTATCTAGGGAGAGAGCATATTTCAAAAACAAGGGATTCCTAAACCATGGCAGTAGTAAGTTGTCCTCTGGCCTCTGCATGAAAGGGCACATATGTGCATACAGACACACCTACACACAAAGAAGCCACAGAGGAGATAGAATATTTGCAAGATATTTGTGTGACTTAAGATTCATGTCCAAACTGTATAAAGAACTCTTAAAACTCAAGAGAGAAATAATACAATTTTCTTTTTTATGAAATTATTTATTTACTTTGCATCCCAATCACATCTTCCCCCTCCTTCCTCTCCTTCCAGTTCCACCCTCTCACTCCCTCCCTACTCCCCTTCTTCTCAGAAAATGGCAGGCCTCCCATAGATATCACCCAGTTTTGCTATATCAAGTTGCAGTAAGATTAAGCCCAACATCTTCTATTGAGGCTAATCAAGGCAGCCCACTTAGGGGAAAGGGATCTGAAGGCAGGCAATGTAGCCAAAGACAGTCCCTGCTCCTACCTTAGGAGTCCCACATGAAGACCTAGCTGCACAACTGTTACATATGTGCAGAGGGTCTATGTCAGTCCTGTACATGCTCTCAGGTTGGCAGTTCCATCTCGAGGAGTCCTTATGGGCCTAGGTTAGTTGATTCTGTAGGTTCTCTTGTAGTGTTCTTGACCCCTCAATCTTCTACAATCCTTCCTCCCATCTTCTGCAGGGTTCCCCAAGCTCCACTTAACATCTTGCTGTAGGTCTCTGTATCAGTTTCAATCAGTTGCTGGATGAAGCCTCTCTGATGACAGTGATGCTAGGATCCTGTCTAAAATTATATCAGAATATCATTAATAGTGTCAGGGCTGGGTTCCCTCTCATGTCATGGGTCTCAAGTACACCAATCATAGGTTGCTGTTCCTTCAAATTCTGCTCAATAATACAGTTTTAAAAGGAGTAAGAATTCAAAGTCCAAAGAAATGGACATTTCTCCAAGAAAAATATATAACTGGGTAAACATATCAAAAAGACAGGTGCTACATTAGTCGTATGGGAAATGTATATCAATACTACAGTGAGATGTTAATTCAAACCCACTTAGGCAGCAAGAATCAGAAAATCATTATTACAAATTTTGATGACATTGCAACATTCATATACCACTGTTGAGAATGTTAACATTCTCAACTACTGCTTTGGAAAGTGGCTTAGTAATTCCCCAAACTCTCAAATAGAGTAATTATGTTACCCAGCCACCCCAGTCTTGATTATGTACCTATTAAAAAGGAAGATGTATGTTCAGATGGCTACTGTTCACTGCCAACTAGACTGGAGAATGAGGCACATGTAGGTCACATGTGCCTGTGAGCTCCAGAGAGAATTAAGTGAGTGTGAAAGACCCGACCTGAGCATGAGTAGCTCCATCCTACAAGCCCAGAGTCCTAAATATAACAAAGGGAGAAAGGGGGAAAGCAAGGAGATCCCTGGCTCTCCCCTTTCTCCACTTCATGGACGACCATGACATGAACGGCTCTATACACCTTACCTTCCCCACCAAGATGTAAATGGCTCCATTATACCTCACCCACCCCACCAGAATGGATGAGATCTCTCAAACTGAACAAAACATAACTTTTTTCCCTGAAGTAAACATACACTAATATGTATGTCCTCACTAAGATTTCTACATGCATAATCACTGTCCTAATAACCCCACTAACACAAAGATGTATACAACATAAATGTCTACGGATGGATGTCATCTCTGGATGGATGGATAAAACGTCATATATCGGGGTTGGGGATTTAGCTCAGTGGTAGAGCGTTTGCCTGGGAAGCGCAAGGCCCTGGGTTCGGTCCCCAGCTCCGAAAAAAAAAAAAAAAGAACCAAAAAAAAAAGTGTAATTTGATGTGGATTCCAGGGGTCAGACTCTACCCATTAGGCTTGGTGGTAAGCACTTTTACCTGCTGGCCATCTTGTCAGCCCCACTATGTAGTTCTTTAAAAGCCTTTGAAGTTGGTTAGTGGGAGGAACATGTAAGAGTTTGAACCTTTGGGCTAGAGAAACCCCATGATGCTTCAACCAGAGCTTACCAGATCATCTTGGTAGAACTTCAGAAGGTTGAAGTGCCAAGAGAAGTACAAAGAGTAGAGACCTGATTCATGAGTCTTCAGTGAGGAAACAGGACTCCACTGGTGGACTGGGCTGTAGGCCATTTGTGTGGTACTATGGCATGGGATCTGGCTTCATTCTGCTCATGGCCTGAGAACTCGAATGAGGTTCAATTAATGAAAAATGGACCAATATGTTTGGCAGCAGAAATTTCAAGTCACAGTAGCATCTAGCTTGTTCTACAGCTACTGTCTGCTGCTCTTATCCAGGTGTCCAATGAGAAAGATTGCCCTGAGTCTCAGAAGAGGCCTTATAAGATTGGTATGAACCTGCAGAGAACAGGGGTGGGAGTGTATGGCTTTAAAGTGACATGTTTGAATATCAGATTGACAAGGATTTTGGGCTTGTGGTTGTTAGTCTTGTCAACTTGACTAGGTGTAGGATTACCTAGGAGACAAATCTCTGGGCATGTCTGTGAGGAAGATTTCAGATTGAGTTAATTGAGGTGGTAAGAACCCCATCCCTCTGTGTTTTCCCCACCAAGACGGAGTGCACCCTTCAACTGTAAACCACAGTAAGCCTTCTCTTAGGAAGTTGCTTTTGTCAAATACTTTGTCACAACAAAGGTAGAAATAATTAATACCTAAACTAGCATAGCAGCCACACATAGACTAGTATGTTTAAGGATTGCCCTGATCTGAACAGTCCTTATAAAATGAACAATACAATTGGTGACATTTGTGACTAGGCTGTTTCACTTACATGATAGTTTCTGGGCCCATGCATGTTGTAGTATTTCATTCACTATCTGTAGAAAGAAAACCTGTCCTCTGACCTCTATACGCATGTCATGGCAGGTACACACACACACACACACACACACACACACACACACACAGAGAGAGAGAGAGAGAGAGAGAGAGAGAGACAGAGACAGAGACAGAGACAGAGACAGAGAGAGACAGAGAGAGAGAGACAGAGAGAGAGAGACAGAGAGAGAGAGACAGAGAGAGAGAGACAGAGAGAGAGAGACAGAGAGAGAGACAGAGAGAATTCATGATCGGCATTGGTATGGTAATATCTTAACTTCCCAATCTTATATATTATCTACTGTTCTCATCACTGTGACAAAATGTTCGAGAAGAACAACTGAAATAAGATCGTTTTGCCTTGGACTTTGGTTTGTTTGCTGTTTTGTGGTTTTGTACAGTCTAAGAGAAGACATAGAGGCAAAGCATGAGGAGCTGATCACCCTGAACCCATAGTCAGGGACAGAGAGAGATGAAGTCTAGTACTCGCTTTCTCCTTTGTATTTAGTCTAGGTCCCCGTGTCGTGGAACAGTACTACATACATTTGGGGTGGTTCTTGCAATTACCTCACAAACATGCTAGAGGTTTATCACCCAAGTGATTCTAGGCCCCATCATGTGACCATCAACATTAACCACCACTGCTAGCATTTTCTCCAATTGAAAAATATCTGAGGTAAAATAACTTAAAATAGGAAATGTTTATTTTTAGATCGTAGTTTTAGAGGTTTTGGTTTTCAGCCAGGAGGAGCCATGGTTTAACCTTGTGTGAAAGAAGCATACCATTACAGAGTCGTTGTGGTAGAGAACAAAGCTACTTACCTCACAGAAGCTGGAAGACAGACAAAAGGGCCCAGGGTCCAATATCCCCTCAACGTGTGCCCTGTGACTGAACTTCTGGCTACCATTTCCCGGGAAGGCCATTAGCAGGAGTCAAGCCTTTATTATCCAAGCCACAGATGTTGCCTAGGGACAGAGGGGTCAGTAGTAGCAATGATAGCTAAAGATACGGGTTCCCTTGGGGAATCTAAAAATGCTCTAATATTGACTATGGTAATGGTTGCCCATATCCGTGATATTTTAAAAAGACTAATTATTGACTGTCATTGGGTGAATTTTATGGCATAACAATTATATGCCTATAAATCTGTAAAAAAAATTTAATTAATTCAAACTGTAGCATAGACTTCAATGTAGGAATATCATCTATATACAACAGGTAGAGAACAGAAGAGCAAATCATCATAACCAAGTTCAGCAAAACCTCTTAGCTATGACACCAAGCACACACTGCACAGGATAATTGCCACACTGGATTTGGTCAAAACAAATCTTCTATACTTCACTGGACTCCGCCAGAACAGTAAAAAGACAGAGTGGGCCAATGTATGCAGACTGGGTAGGGGCTTGAATTCAAAATATACAGAGAAATCTAACAAAATGTATCAGATCATAACAAATGCCGCCAAGGAGGGGACAGGGATCAAACCCCAGCCCTCTGGTAGGGTCAAACAGCCGCAGCCGTTCTGGGAGACAAATCAGTTCTTTCTCAGAATTATAGATAGTATCTCCATGTGACCCAGCAGCACTTCTTGTCATAGGTGTTTCCAAAAATAATACAACCAGAATTAGGGGTGTGGCTAATGGCAGAGCACTTATCCAGTATATATAAGAGCCATGGATTCAGTCCCCTGTACTGCAATGACATTAACAAGAGTAACTAAGCATATGCCTACACCAAACACTTCTATGCAAACATTCACGGCAACTGTCTTCCTTAGAGTTTCTATTGGTGTAATGACACAATAACCAAATGCAACTTGGGAAGGAAAGAGTTTATTTCACTTCATACTGCCAGGTAATATCTATCAGTGAACCCATAAGAGGCCAATATGAATAATCACACGATGAAGGCCAGATGTCATAAGCACACGCGGCTGGCCCTGAACTCATGTGGCAGCGGAGTTATGACCAATAACAAAGAAGTGACATCACATCACAGGGGTGACTGGGCTTGCTGCCGTGACGATTGTCCTAGATTATTTGGGAGGCTAAACAGAAGAACCATTTGGTCCCAGATGTTCAAGGCCAGCCTGTTTCAAAGAAGAAAAGAAAATTAAGCATACCAATGCTAAGAGTAAGGGTTGAGCGTACTCTCACTGACTGGGGAGGTGGCTATAGAGATGCTTCAAGTCTGAGAGGAGGAGGGGAAGAAAGAGGGAGAGAGATAAAGAGAGAGGAAAAAACAGGCAGAGAGACAGATTGAGAGAGACAGAGACAAATGCATATGTCTACATACCCTAGTTCACAATTAAAACGTTTAAAAAAAAAAAAAACCTTTTGCACCGTCACTGCCTGGTATGAGAAAGTAACCTGATTATACTGTATTCATGCCAAAAATTCAAAAATTCAATGTGTTTGCAAGCCTTCTACTCAGTACCCTGTGACGTGTTTTGGGACCTCTGTACTTGATTCTGAGAATTGTCCCAGAGTCTGTCTTCCCTCCCATGGGACTGAAGAAAGTTTCTTCAGCTCTCTTCTTCACTTCAACCCCCTGTGACAAAGCCCTTTATAGAATTCTACAAGACTTGTAGTCTGTGGGGTGGGTTAAGACAAAACTCGAGAGGGACTTAATCTGTTGTCAGCCACTAACATCTTGGTGTGGTTTGGTACACACATATGGACTTCTTATCCATTCATCTAAGAGATCACAATGTAACCTGACCTCCTGGAAACTGTTTACTTCATCACAGCCTGGGTCTTGTGGAGAGGAGAAGTGGGGTGTGAGATATCTCGTCCCTTTCTTAGATCTTATTTTACTCCTTCCTTCCACTCAGCTGCTCTCTTCAGCAGCCCTGCCCCTACCCATGGCCCCATTTCCGGTCAGGAAATGCTGAACTTTGCACTGTCTGCACAATCATGAAGTTCCCCTTTCACATAGATTTTTGGGCTTCCAGAGTATGGAAGGAAGCTAAGCAAGAGAGTACTTCCAAGAACTCTGCTGGCATTTCTCAGCAGCCCATCTGGGAAAGGGCACAGAAAAGGCCCAGGTCAGAGATAGTGGCCCATGGCTTCCCTGACTGCACCATCCATGGGTGTGACACAGTACATCATGGTCTGAGGATATCCCTGATCTAATATGTCTGCGTCTTTCAAGCAAGCACTCTCTACTTCCAGCCCCAGAGGCATCATTCTTGGACACCACTCTACTATGTTCATTTGCCTGCCTGCTGATGGACACATGGGTACCTCCTAGTGCTTTCAGACTGAGCCACAGTGAGATTTCTGACTGTCCATGCTCTCATGATAGAATTACTCTGGGGAATATGTCTAGGCAAAGATCTGTGAGATTACCAAGCTTGTGCATCGTCTGAGTTCTCTAAATCTTAATGATCGTTTGCCTAACTGCCCAGACACTTTGTGCCCTTAGCTGGTGTTACCGTAAGATGCCATTCCCCTGCATCACCAACACATTCGACATGAGATGTTTTCATTCTTGCCTGTGGAATGGGTGGGATTGTGTTTCATAGTTTTCTTCTTCACAAATTGCTACATATTTATGCTTTATACATAAGCGCTACAAAGGCCAATGACTCCCCTACTGGTGAACACTCAGCCTGATCCCTACTTATGTTTGTTTTGAATATTACAAAGAGAGAACCAACCTGTATATCTGATATGTAAGTCATTTAATCATCAGCAGATCTGTTTCCAGAACATTAATCTCTCGTCTCAAAACAGCTCTTGCCTCACATAAAATGAAATTATGTATTGTGAGGCAAATATGAATGGCCCTGGTTGACGTGGGTGCTCTGAATGCTGCATTCCCACACAGAACCAATTCATAAACATTCATACGCACAGAATGAGAGACAGCCTTAAACCAACGCATCTGCAAACACATCAGTAGGAACACTGGTTGCATGAGCTACACCAATTTGGGGAAAATCTCATATGAGAGTTACCTGGTGGTAGTCTCAGTTTGGTGTTAACTGGTGTGTTTATACAGTCCAAAGATTTTACCTGATAGTTGGAAGGAATCAGATATAGAAGCAGGCAACGATTGGCTATTAAAGAGACAAGAGGTGGCCCAGGATAATTTTTCTCTAGCTCTGCACACCAACTCTTTACAATAACAAGGTTCCCATAAGCTGAACAGCCTTGTAAAACCTTTAGAATACGTGCAAGCTTTCTTTTCTGAGAACATTAGCTCACAGTTGCGTCAGGTAACTTTTGCACATGCAGAAGCCAAGTACTGTTTTATGTCTTGTGACGCTAGGAAGGCTCATTCTGAGGCTGTGATAAGCAGGAGGCTGAGCAGCCAGGAGAGAGAGTCTCCAGAAGAGAGAATACGGTAAAGTTGTTTAGGAAGACATCCTTTATTTATACCAGTTTTACTAGCAATTATGGTCTCAATACAACCTTTTTCCTCCCTCTGCATCTGACAAGACATTTACGTATAACATAAAAGAGTACTATTATCCCTAAAGTTAAACAATTAAACACCCTGCTCTTCCGGCTGGAACCATGGAGACTGTACCAGAGAGGAAAAAGAAGGTTGCCTTAGTGCAAGAAACTCTTAAGAGAAAGGCTCCTGCTGTGCCAAAAACCAGAAGGTGAAGCGCCTGAGGAAGCTTGCCCTGGAGACACTGCGAAAGGCAAGGAGGAAGCTCATCTGTGAGAAGGCACAGCACTCTCACGAGGAGTGCGGGCGGATAGACTGGACTGAGATTCGGATGCCTGGGATGGCAAGGAGAGCTGGGAACGTCTATGCGCCCGCAGAACCAAAATCGGAGTTTGTCATCAGAGTCCGCGGTATCAGTGGAGTTAGCCCAAAGGCGCACAAGGTGTTGCAGCTGCTTCGTCCTCAGCAGATCCTCCATGGCACCTTTGTTAAGCTCGACAAGACTTCAGTTAACATGGCGAGGATTGCGGAACCGTACATTGCATGGGGGCACCCCAGCCTGAAGTCAGTAAATGAACTCATCTACAAGCGAGGCTATGGCAAAATCAATAAAAGGCAGATTGCCTTGACAGATTAATTCCTTGATTGCTCGATTTCGTGGTAAATTTGGCATCATCTCCATAGCGGATCTAATTCATGAGATCTATACAGTTGAGAAACGCATCAAGGAAGTAGATAACTTCCTGTGGCCCTTCAAACTGTCTTCCCCATGAGGTGGAATGAAGAAAAAGACAACTCACTGTGTAGAAGGTGGAGATGCTGGCAACAGAGAAGACCAGATAAACAGGCTTATTAGACGGATGAACTAAGGTGTCGCCCCTGGTATTTTTATAATCTGATCAGTTAAGAAACACACAGCCTAAAGGAAAAAAGGTAATAGATAAGAGAAGCAGGCAGCTAGCCAAACAAAAAGTCCATTTTTTAAAAAATTCACTATAAATATGTATAATTTTAATTGTCAATTAAATGAATAAAAGTTTAAGATAATTAAATTAAAATAACTGTTTTTAAGTCTTTTTATAATTTAATTAAAATACAACTGCATCACTTCTATCCTAACTCCTCCCTTTCCAATGTTTACCCATCCCCCAATTCACAGCCTCCTCTTTTTTTAACCCTTGTTGGTAAATATACATAAAAACCAGTCAACATGTAAGTACAGCCTGCGAAGCCCCTGTTCCCTAAGTGGTGCCCGCATGTGTGTGTTTCTAGGGCTGACCGCTTGGTATTACATAACAAACCACACCGTCCATCTCTGCCCAAGACTGACTGACTCTCCTCTCCACAGCTGGTAATTGCCTGTAGCTCTTCATCTAGGAGTGGGGCCCTGAGATCCCTCCCCCCACGTCTGTGTTGGGATGGCATTTGTTTTGGAATTGTTTGGGTTCCTTTTTGGCAGCCATGTTGTTGGGATTTTATGGACGGATCTTTCCTGTCATAGCTAGAAGAGACCATCACAAAGCAGACCTTCTGTTCCTCTGGTTCCTACGATCTTCCTGCCCCCTCTTCTTTGGTGCTTCCTCAGTCTTAGATGCTAGCGATGTGTGGTAGATACCCCCCCTGGGTACCACACAACCATTTCTTCTCTTCATTTGGACTAGTTGTGGCTTTCTGTAATGGTCTCCTTCTGCTGCAAAAACAAGTTCCTTGCCACTTGCCTGTGAGTGTTTGAATAAGTATTCCAAATTCCATTAAGAACCACACTGGTTCAGAAAATTGGCCATAATATAATCTATGACCTCCCTAGCCAAGTGCAGTTGGCTAGGTTTCCAGTGCCAAGAAGGATTTCTTTCCTGTTCAGCAGGTTTTGAGTCCAAGTAGATAGCTGTTGGTTACTTCCGAGGTGGGAAATCTGGCCATGGTGGTCATTGTAGTTTATAGGCAACCACAGCTGGTAAAGACTATTGACACTCTCCTTCCCTACGTAAAAAACCACCTTCTGGTACTGTGGAAACTAGTCTTCAGGGCCACTCTTATGGTTCCTTTCCAGCTCAAATCCTCCATGTTCTATGTGTGGAGTGCACGCTGTCTTCAGCAGTAAGAACTTGCCTTTCATTTCTGGGAAGCAATCAAGGACAGTAGCAATAGCCTATATTGTTTCAGGAGCTCTCTTAGATTTCCCTGATTAACAGCTCAAAAGGAGGTTTTCATGCATGGTACTGAACTTTTTGTTAGCTTCTCTTGGCTCTTGGGTAGCCATATTATCCCTCCATATGCTATAATTTCACATATTGCATGTTTTCTCTTCTATGTGGATATTAGATCTTAAGCTTTCCATGTGAGCTTTTCATTTAAAATAGCCACAGAAGTTAGGTAGCTCATATGAGACCAGAGAGAGGAAGGAATCTCCCAAAAAAAAGAGACTTAGAATATAGTGTTATGGATAAACATAAAGGAAACTAAAATAGAAAGTTGAAATGGGGAGAGAAGAAATTATGCAAGGGGCAACTAACACTAAAGGCCTTTTGAATGGCCATATGGAAACTCACAACTCTCAAAGCCTCCTAAATTGTATAACAGAGATTTAAATGGAGTTACCATATAATGGAAGAGACAATGCCCCAACTGGACATCATATGCTATCAGGTAAAACCCCCAGTATCAGGAAGGGGTTATTTCTTGTTGAGTCACTGGTTAAAGGTGACCCACAGACAGTCCTTCATAAACAGTATAGGCTATTGTCAAAGCTACTAGTTATCCTTCAGAACCTAACAGAAAGTCCCTATTGCTGAAGACACCACTTACTTATGTCATCAAACATGGAAAAATTAAGCTGGTGCCCAACCAGAAACTTTAGCCATACTGACTAGCATTCACAGTGCTGGAAGGTGCCGTACATGTGAGCAGAGGAGAGTCATCAGTCCTACCCAGCTACAAACCCAGAAACCTATAACTGTATCTTGCACTGCAAGATACACTGGTACAATAATGGCACAAATGTTATGCAATAACCAACCACTTTTTAAAAATCATATTTAAAGCCTATTCCATGAGATGAAGCCCACATCCAAAAACCGTTAATGAAGCCAGAACCTTGAGACTATCTGAGTCATAGGCTCTAGAGGAACAACTACTACTGTTACTCTGCTAAAGAAGTATGCCAACTCCTAAAGACATAGGTTAATATATAGGACTCAACCCCCATCAGAGACGTCTCTTCTTGAAGTAGATGAGAATTAACACAGAAACACACATACTCCCAACTGGAGAATGTGCAGACAATGTGAGCTCTTGTAATACTCAATCCTAAATGGAGTGTCTTTATCAAACCCCTTCTCCCATCCTCGGGGATCAGAAGAGGCAGAAAGAGCCAAAGGTTCCAAAAATACAGTGTCTTTCAGACACAAAAGGGCAGGTGGACATTGAAACTCACAGAGACAGTAGCAGATATACAAAGACTACACAAACTCAAGCTAGATAAAGGGAAGTGGGCACAAGTCCCACTCCTAACCAGGATACTAATTAAAATTGATATCTACTCAGAGAGGGAATATTCATTTTCTCCAAGTGTGAATTTTAGGTGGGTAGGGAGGTATGGAAAACTTAGGAGTTGAGGAAGGTGAAATCTATGATGAAAATATGTTATATGAAAAAATTCAAATAATTTTAAAAATGTAATAAAAATAGAATGGCTTTATTCCGAAAGAAAAATCCACAAACACTTTACAGTGTCTACCCCTTTAAGTGTGAGAAGTGTGAAGTTTACTAAATTTTCTGATTTGGTGTTCGTGTCTAGTGGTTTCAGCCATAGCTCTTCTGCATTTCTTTGTAGCACTGCTATCCACTTGTGTTACATTGCCTCCAAGATTGCAAAACGTCAAGAGTGCTTCATGGCACAAAGATGGTGCTCAAATAGTTCATTATAGAATGAATATACTTTGTCCTTTAAGAGACTGATCAGTTCCCACACTAACTGTACTCTTTTCCTATTTCTTTATTGAATTCTTACTTTATCAATCATGTCTTTATGAGGACAGATGTCTTTTCTTTTTTTCATTAAATTGTAGTCTACACCTCCTTAAGTTCTCTCCCTCCAAACCAGATGTCTTTTCTACCTCTTCCTATTTCTATCCAGTTGATCCTTGTGGTCTTCCTCCATGGAGTGTGAGGTTTTTGTTTTCCCCTGGCCTATTTATGTCTTTGGCTCCTGTGGGTTGACTTGTCTGTATGTCTTATTCAGTAGCAGGGACGTGGTGTCTGGCTTTGGAGGCCAGTAGCAAGCTATCTGGCCAGTTGTCCCATTCTCATGCAATGCTCTCATCTGCAAAGCAGCAGGTAAATGTGAGCCCCGTGATGTCACATCTGAGCTCAGAATGAATATTTCGGCATTTAAGCAAAACCAACTTATTTTCTCTGTCCCAAATGGATGAACATGATTTTGTTTTTGTTAGTTTGTTCCCGGAGAGTGTTCAGTGAGTTGATGCATGAAGGCTGTAGGAGTTAAACATTCTCACTGGAGTTGGTGTCTGCTTCTCTTCAGAGGGAACTACTTTGGTTGTGACCACCTCTAACCCTGCTGCAGGCCAGATGTTAGAGGGGCATTCCCTCAGTGCTCTGCACCCAGTGTTCTTTCTCGCTTCCTCTAATGCCCTCTGATTCCACCGTGAAAGCTATCTCCTTCCCCAACCACCGCACACAGAATCAGGATGTGCACTGACCAAGCTGGAATGACATTTGACACTAAAGCTGAGTGTGGCTTGGGAGCCTTAAAGTCCTCTCTACCTTTGACTGTCAAGGCAGGCCTCTCTTAGGCTCTGGGGCTATTCAAAGTCACCTGTGTTGAATAATGTCTCTGGGATCTTCCTCACTCCTTCCAATGCAATCTGTTCCATTCACTAAATCTTTAGTGTAAGCGGGCCTCATATCTGTAACATTGCGATCATGTCATAGCACAGATGGTTGCCATACAACGTTGGAAGGATTCCTGGCACCTCTGCTTATAGCGCACTGAGCTTATAGTGGGAAAAGAGACCACCGTGTATAAACTTGTCTGACAACATGGCAGCCTCCGCTCAGGGGACACCCAACAGGGCCATCTCTAACATAGTGTTTTCACTTTTCTTGTGCCAGATGGATGGAGTGGAACCCCGGCTTCCCTTTGAGTATTGATGCTAAATGCCACAAGGATCTGCCCCGAGATATCCAGTTTGATAGTGAAAAGGGAGTGGACTTTGTTCTGAACTACTCAAAAGCGTAAGTTTTAGGGACTTCAGGGTGTGGGTGGCCCATCTGGTAGCTGGGGGGGGGGGGAGTGGTAGAAAAGAGTTCGGGATCTCAAAGAAAGAGCACGCCATTCTACCTCAAGTGTCAGGACAAGGCAAGCAGTACTGTTGGTCAGAAGGGGGGCCACACACCAAGACAGGGATTCCACTTGCTTGATTCCCACTCACAGTCTTAACTAGCTAATCTGGACGGAGCTGGCTCAAGAAATTAAGGAAGGGGGAAGAGGTCACTACAAATGCCTACAATACAGCAGTGGACTTTTAAATCAAGATTTCACTGGGGGAGGAGAAATTAAAGCATTTCCATAAAAGTCCAAGGTTATGGGGCGGGGGAGTAAAAATAGTTTAATTCCTTGTCCTGAATACAAGTTTTAGAGCATTTGATAGAAAAGACTCACAGTTGGTCTTTCTTATAATAGGACCCTCATTCTTTTCCTTTATTGGCCTTGAGCTGGAGGAGCAGGTCAGCTGACCACCATTCCCCGTGTGTTTGTTCTATCAAGGCCAGGAGGTAGAGACCTGCCAACTTTAAGATGACGGATATCTAAACAGCCTTGACCCAGAAGCTTTCTAGCACGGACAGCACTGTGCTTTCGGCTCACAGAGAGGCTCTTCTTGCTTATAACACTCCCTCTCCACTTCCAGTTCATTCCTGCAGCCAGTCTACCTGAAGATGGTGCCCAGGCTGATGCCAGGTGGCAGATTCTATAGTGACAATGACTCAGACGCCACTGTTGGTCCCATGACTTGGATTCCTGTTCGTTTGTCATAGGGACCTCATGAAATAGGCACATGGGTTTATCACTGTTCTATTGCTGTGAAGAGACCCTAAGACCAAGGCAATTCTTATAAAAGAGAGCATTTAGTTGGGAGCTTGCTCACATTTCCAAGGATTAGTTCATTATCATCATGGTGGGGAGAGGGAGCATGGTGGCACACATGGTGCTGGAGAAGTAGCTGAGAGCTTTACATGCTGGTCCACAGGCAGAGAGAGACCTAGACCAGATGTGGGCTTTTGAAACCTCAAAGCCCAACCCCAGTGTCCTCTAGCAAGGACACACCTGTTCCAACAAGGCAACATCTCCTAAACCTTATAATCCTTTCAAATAGCCCCATTCCCTGATGACTAAGCATTCAAATATAGGAGCCTATGGGGGCCATTCAAACACCACAGCACATATTGCTCCCTCTGCAGCTGAAGAACCTGAGAAGGAATAAGAAGGTTGAGGACCTTGCCTAAAGTCCTTTGCTAATAAAAAGCAGAGACACTGAACTCTGGGTTACATGTCTGCACTCTATTACTACGGCAGGATGCTGGCACAACCATGGATATTCTGTCAAAAAACATTGACATTTCAGCACCACATCAAGGACAGCGTTCATGCTATACTTTGACTCCTGGAGAACTTTAGAATCATACAAATCTAAAAAACCCTAAATTCATAAAGTCCAACTGAGCCTTATAGTCCCTGAGGGACTTTTAGCACTTTCTTGCATCCAGCATAACCACAGACAAGTCTTGGAGAGAGGGACTTGACTACCTGCACGCCCAACAGGCAGCCAGGGCTGAGGACCACAAATGAGTCTGCTTGCACTGGGTGTTTTCACAGGTATTGTTGTCCGCTTCTAGGTAAGGAAATCAAGATCCCAGTGGATCAAGATAAACTAATTTACACACACATATATGCACCTATATATAAATACATAATTTATATATAAAGTAACCGTGGTGGTCTGAATGAGAAATGACCCTGTAGGCTTGGATATTTGAACATTTGGTACCCAGTTGGTGGAGACCTTTGAAAAAGTTTATTTAGGAGGTTCAGCCTTGCTGGAGGAAGTGTGTCACTGGAGGTGGGCTTTGAAGGCTTCCTCTTCCAGTTCACTCTCTTGCCTTGTGCTTGCCATCAAAGATGTGAGAACTGTCAGCTCTCTGCTGCCTGCTGCCATGTTGTTCCCACCATTATGGACTCTAACCCTATGGACCATGAGCCTGAATAAACTCTCCCCTCTATAACTTGCCACAGTTATGATGCTTTATCCCATCAACAGGAAATTAAATTAGACAGAAGATGGTCGCAGAGAGTAGGTTCTTACTATTTGGTTTTGTTCCGTTGGCCATGGGTGTTTTTGTTTTGCTTTGCTTTGATTTAAAATGAGGAAGCCTTTGGAACTTGGGACTAGAAAAGCAGTTGAATGCTATAAAGAGCTTAACAGGCTGTCTACATAGGAGTCTGAAAGCCACCAGTGATGAGAGCAACGTACACTATAGAGGCCAAGCTCAAAAGGTGTCAGAGAGAATCATGGGCTAAAGTAGCAACTAAGCTGGAGGCCACTCACGTAATAGTTGGCAGAGTCTGGCTGATTTCTGTCCATGCCCTGAGAGATTACCCGAGGATGAATTGAAAAGCAATGTGTAGTAGATATTTAATCTTTGGGAATGTCAAGACTACATAATGTATTATCAATGATACTTATGCAGGTCTACAAAAAAAGAGAGAGAGAGAGAGAAAGTGAGGCAGTAAGAAATACAAATGTACAATTTAGGGAGAGAAAAGTTACAGGAAGTTTAGCAGCCAAGCATGTGTTTGTTGAGGAGAGGCTGTCATTGCTAAAGAACTATCATAGCTAAGCGGAGGCCTGCTATTTATGCCCTGGAACCCAGGAGGGGTGTCACACAGATAAGCTTCCGACTTTTGAACAGGAGCCTATGGAGATTTCTGCTCCTAGAAAGGAACTGACTGAAAGAGCTGCTGTTCCCGTGATTCAAGAGACCAGGGTCTGTCCCAAGCTGACAGCTGAGTTTAACTGTATCATCCATATGGTACTGACTTTAGAGGCATGGAGGGTGCCAGAATGAAGGGGTTGTGGATTCTTCTCCCATGGTTTTAGAAAGCCACTAAGGCAAGGCATGGTGTGTCAAGGGTGCCCCTGTATGAAGACCATAAGAGCAAAATACTCTGAGAGGCTATTGCATCAAGCTGTACAAGTGTGGCCTGGGTTGCAGTGGAGACCCCAAGATTTTGGAGATGTCAGAGCTGAGAGATACATACATAGGAGAGCTGCATACATAGATTGGAATCAGCCCAAGAGAGAAATATATGTTGTAGTTAGCAAAGCCGGAAGGGCAGAGCCATCGAAGCCCTTTGACAATAGGCGTGGACCTGAAGGATTTGGTGTGTGCCCTGCTGGGTTTCAGCCTTACGTTGACCCAGTATTTCTTCACTATGCCCACTTGCCTCCCTTGTGGAATGTTAATGTACATTCTGTGCCACTGTGTGTTAGAAGTATGCAGTTTCCTTTTTTACAGGGGTTATAATTAAGAGATTGCCTTGAGTCTCAGAAGAGACTTTGGGTTTTTTAACAGGGTGGAGCTTGCAAGACTCTGGAGACTTCTGCAGTTGGAATAAATGCATTTTAGATTATGATATGGCCACAGACCTAGGGGGGCCAGGGGGTTGAGTGTGGTTTAAGTGAGAAATGTCCACAGGCTTGGGGTGGGTAATATTTGGTGCGCTATTCGGGGAAGCTTAGGAGGGGCAGCCTTGCTGCAGAAAGAACACACTAGGGGCAGGTTTCAGGAGTTTAAAAGTCCTGCTCCATTTATGGCTTGTGCTCTGCAAAGGAATGAACAGGTGCAGAGGTGGGATTCAGAGCCTGGTCTCTTGCACAGCTGAGGTGCAGTAGGAATGGTATCTGCCACACACTAACTTCTTCCCTGGTCCTACGAGGCCAGCACCTACCCCATGGAACTGCCTGGGCTATCAGGAGGCTCCCGAGTGGGAAGTAAGACACACTGCAAGGCATAGTGGTGGGCAAGGTGACCTGTCCCCTGGTTTGCAGGATGGAGAACCTGTTCATCAATCGCTTCATGCACATGTTCCAGTCTTCCTGGCATGACTTTGCTGACTTTGAGAAAATCTTCGTCAAAATCAGCAACACTATTTCTGGTAAGTGGGATCTTGGGGTTCTGTGGGTGGAAGAGTTTATTTTTCTGTCTGAGACTTGCAGACATCCAAGCCAAGCACCCTCGGCATCATCTCACCAGAAGTCTCAAGGCCACTGGGACTTTTTCCTTCATACATACTTTTTTCTTTGTATTTGTGGCTCTTCTACCCAGAGCCGAGGCAGGACTGGGCTACATCAAAGTAGAGGTGGAAGTGATGGCTGCTCTTGCGAAGGACTCAAGTGCAGTTCCAAACATCCACACTGGGGGGCTCACAACCACCAAGAACTCCAGCTCCAGAGGGATCCAAAGTCTGGTCTCTGAAGACACCTGTGCACGCGCGTGTACGCACACACATACACACGCACGCACACACGCGCACACACACACACACACACACACACACACACACACACTTAACAGTAGTAAAAATAAAATTTAAAGCAATGGGGTCCTTAGGTCCAGAGTTTGTTTGAAGCTCTGGCACTGTCCTGGACAGTCATGACAGCCATCACTCTTTAAGGAGGCAGAAATGGTTGGATAAAGATGTTGACCTCAGCACAAGAGACCAGCTTTCTCCCCTCTTTTCATGCTGGGCTGAAGGACCAAAGACCTTGAAAAGAGCAGGTGCTTGGTAGTCTCGCTGTTCACTGAGGTGTAGCTCAAGGAAGACTAGCTGTGTAGTCTGACTCAACAATAAGTAGGGATACAGCAAGTGGGACTGACAAGTGAGAGGATCCTGATGACCCCAAAAAGGCTCCCTACAAAGACTTGTCCTCATGCAGGGCCATGAGGGCCTGCCCAGCCATCCTATGTAGAGGGTCTGCCCTCCTGTTCTCCCCACAGAGAGAGTCAAGAACCACTGGCAAGAGGACCTCATGTTTGGCTACCAGTTCCTGAATGGCTGCAACCCAGTACTCATCAAGCGCTGCACAGAGTTGCCTAAGAAGCTCCCAGTGACCACAGAAATGGTGGAGTGCAGCCTAGAGCGGCAGCTCAGTTTAGAACAGGAAGTACAGGTAGGCCTGCTTGCTGAAGAGACCTAGTCTTTCCACAGAAGCCACTTCCTGCTGCGCAGTGCTTGCTGATCCCCAGACTACTACTGGCTTGTGTTTGATTGACAGTGTGAAATCAGTAGTTTCTTCCTTTTCCTGGTTGCAGTATCCAGGAGGGTCTTGGGCACTGTGCGAGCCACATTCAGTCACAGGAGGGGTTGTATCTACACAATCCTCACATCTGCAAATAAAGTGTCAGTGTGTTCAAGGTCCATATCAATAATTACAAGAGGGCTTACAGTGTGTCATTCCCTGTAACAGGTGTGTTCTACACATCTTCACCCAACTGTCACCCACTTTGTAAATGTGAGGAACCTGGGAAAAGAAGTATATTGCAAATTAGAAACATAGGCACTACTTGTCCCTTGCACACCTTCCACTTCCACAAGCCAGTCTTTCCTAGTTCTCACTTGCAGGCTCCAGCCCTCATCCCCAGCTCCAAGGCTGATCTTGAGATGGATGCAGTCCAAACCGAATCGGCTTGTATCTGATGAGATCTACCAGGCATTCCCGTGCTAGATTTTATTTTGCTTGCTGACAGTCCCAACAACCCTCTGCATACTGTCTTCTCCATCTCCCCACTGCAGCCAGCACCACTGGGCCTCCGTTTCCAGCTGTTCATATGACCTGTTGCCTCTGGTCACCTGCCTAGGTACCCAGCCCACACTGAGACTCCAAACACATATCATTCAGCCCTAACTTCCTGCCTTTGGGAGCTTACTTAACCAACTGAAGTTGGGGTCCTGGTCCACGTAGGGAGTCCTTCCCCATTCATCAGGACCTGCATGAGACCCGTCATACTTCTAGGCAGGCAGACATCCAGCAACAATAATAACTCCTTACACCCACCCCACATTAATAACTCTTTACACCCACCCCATGCACAGAAATAAGCATATCTTAGAACTGAGGGGGACCTAAACTGCCACAATTGTCCCTAACCACTCAAAAGTAGGACCTTGCCTGTTCTCCAAGACAAGGCAACATCCTCTTACTGGTAAGCCCCTACCAACTCCAGGCAAGGTGGCTTATGGGTTATCTTCGCTTTGAGCTGGTCCATCAAACACATGATGATGATGATGTTCTGCTGTGGTTTAGATCATGAGGAAATAATCTAGTAATCTAACATCCAGTACTGATTAGACTCTTACGTGCATACTGATTAGACTCTTACGTGCATACCACCTTGTCTCTTACACTGTTCCCAGCAAACACACCAAGCACAGTTCATGGGGCCCTCCATCATTCTTGACACCTTTCTTTGACAAACTCGGTGACATGTTAAGCTCAAAGGTCATAAATTGCTTTGTTTTCAGTATTGAGAATTGGCCCCAGAGCCTCACATGTCTTAGCAAGCTCTCTTCCACTGAACTGCATTACCAACCCCTTTTTTAAATCTTTTCCAATGAAATTTAGTTTTAGAACATGAATAGAAGAACCTTTCAAGGACCCTTCTTTTACCCATATCTGTAGAGAGTAGCCCCACCCCTCCCATCTCTTCCTTTCCTGGAGGACTCTGTCCTGGGTGGCAGTGGTTAATTTGCCGAGTGTTGAACTTGATCTAAATGAAGTCCTACAGCAGCATCTGGGTGTCTGACTTTTCCCATCGACCCCCTCTAGCCTCATCAAACCATCCTCAGAGTAGTCTTTCGACTTCTTCCAGGAGCACCGAGCAGCTTTCGGGGACAATGAACCTGAGTTAGTTGTGGCCAATCTTTTATCTTAGCTTTGAAAATAAATAATTAGAAAGTAGAAAACAAATATGTAAAACTGGCTTTAAAGCTGGAGACCCAGACCCATGTGTTTTGAATTCCACTTGTACCCAAAGTTTTAGGGTAAAAGCCCAGGTTCCCAAGGCCCAGACAGGGTAGGTTTGGCCACCCAGCCCCTAACGCAAACAAAAGAGATGGGTAACATGGGTTAAAGCAGAGAGATATTTAGTCAATATGGACACACAGCAGGGAGGAGATAATGGGGTCCAGTGACCCCTAAATCCATCTTGGCACACTGGCATGAGCTTTAGGTTTAAACAGGGGAAGTCTTGGGCCTGAGGACAAGATGTGACTTAATAAGAAGCTCCAGTCTTTTTGACCATTTGTTTTGGTACTGCAACTGTCCAAAGAAGTCTTCATTACTGATTGACGGGGTGGATCTGGTTTCCACAAGATGATTACTTCAGCTCCAGGCTGTGGTAGTACTATCCTGGTACAAGTGTGGTGTGGTGTGGTGTGTGTGTGTCTATGTCTGTGTCTGTGAGTGTCTGTCTGTCTGTCTGTCTGTTCTGATAGGTGTTACCTGTTTACCTGTTTCTGGGACCCAAGACTGTGACATATTTTAAATGTTTGCAGCAAATATTTTGGTTCAAATACACCTCTGAACCACAAAGGAGGAAGCTCGGAACTCGTTCTGTCCAATATGATAGGTGAATGAATCGCTGCATTGAAAGTAAATGTAGAGTATGATGTTACAATAATACACTGCAGGAGACAGTGAGGACTTACCTCTGTGCCCTTGGCCTTGAAGAGAGAGGAAAGTAGGTTAGACAGACTCCTCCAGTGATTAGCACACTGACCTGCAGAGCCAGCAGGGGTCTGACAAGGGCAGGGATAGCCGGTTGTCAGCCAGCACTTAGTTACTGTGCAGTCAAGTGAGGAATCACCATTCCTAGTAAAACGGTTTCAAGTGTTTGTTACACACCAGGTTACAGAGAAGGTGCGTGTACGGGGGTGAGGTGTGCATGTCTTGAAGACCATCAGTCCCACCCAGCCCCTGGCCTGGCCCTCAGGTCCATTTCTGCTTAAAGTAGCTTGAATATATTTGGCTGCCTCCCACAGGAAGGGAACATTTTCATCGTTGATTACGAACTACTGGATGGCATTGATGCTAACAAAACTGACCCCTGTACACACCAGTTCCTGGCCGCCCCCATCTGCCTGCTGTATAAGAACCTAGCCAACAAGATTGTTCCCATCGCCATCCAGGTAAGTGGCTGCTCAGCTCCACCCTTCTGTAGGACTTGTACCTCAAGGGCTTGATGCTGGGGTGGGGGTGGGGGTGGGGGTGGGGTTGTCTGGGGCGGCACCATCCACTCCACTCCGCTGCCGCCTCCGAAGGGAGCTAGAAGCTTTCACTCTAGCTTTCTCTAAGGTGGAAGAGAAAAATGAGCTATTGGGGCTCACTGCTGCTGTGAAACGGCTGTCTGCACCACAAAAGGCAGACAGTGGCTCTCCGGGGTATCTTTGAGAAATTCCCTCCGAAGCTAAGAACTGGGGAGGGCTTGTCCTGCAATGACATGCTTTTCCTCCCACCCACCTCCTGACGAGTGCTCCCAAATCAACATGCCCACACAAGCCAGATAGATGAAGCCAGGAGTTAAGCTGCAAACAGAAGCCACTGAGCTCCATCGGAGACTTCACCATCCCGGAACATTGTCTTCCGTACAAGAAGATTCTTGTAACTCCGAGGACCGTGGAAGGCCATGGGAGCAGCCTCATGAGTGTGGGGGTGGGAGTCGGGGGAGGGGCAGGCGGGCACAGGGTTTCATTACCTGCACTGTGAGAGCTGATGTTCAGACTACAATGAGGAGACCAGGAAAGGCAAAGCAGGCCTATGTGAAGGTCCCCGGGGAATAGGGCTTTTCAGAGACCCCACGGGGGATGGAAAGTTGAGCATTTAGCACAGTGTCTTGACCTGGAGCCTGGGTGTAATGGGAATAATATCAGTGACGTGCAGGCCTCTACACAGCACAGTCCAAAAGCCTTCGCCTGGAGAAGCTTAGAAACCCTGGAAACGGCTGCAGGTTAAGGGCCTAAGAACAGACACCATGCTTGATCTTAGCCATAAGACCAAGAAGCAGTAAAACTGTGACACATTTTAAATTTTCTAGCAAAGTTGTTAGTTTCGAATAAAGCCTGGAACTGCCGGAGAAGCAGTTTAGAACTTTTGTTCTGTTTGGGATGATTCCTGAATGGGTACTGTAAAACACGGCTGTGTTGAGTGTAGATGTAATATACAGGTCTGTTGTTCTAGACCTGGAGGAGGAACTTGCAACGTAAAGAGACTTATGTACCTCTGACATCCCAAATAGTCTGGGTCCTAGAGCATACGATCATGGGGTTTCACACAGTACCAGTTTCCATTTGTGTAATTACCACCTTCCTGCTCCCAGTCATCTTATCCAGGCAAGCAGACTAAGGCACAGGTGCCCCTACGAAGCCACAGAGCTGAGATTCAAGCCAGCTGTCTCAAGCTGAAGTTTAGCTTATGTTTGCGATCCCAGGCTGTCTGTTCAAGGCCGGCCTGGGCTACAGAGTGACACCCAGGGTCAAATTGTTTAATAATCAATTAATTAATCAAATCAGTTGGCTGTGTATCTATACCCCCCAGCTTCCTAGGCCCCCACCCCTCTGCATTCCAGGAGTCCTGAGCCTCTTATCAGAGAAAGCTCTATGTGTAAGAAGCTGAAGCATCAAATGAAGGCACAGCTGATGTGGGAAATCACCACTGGAAGACGCCAGGAGAGGGATGGATTACCACTGACAGGTGTTCTGAAATCGCCTGTCCCAGACATATTTTTATTAGAGCCAGGGACCTGGCTCAACTCTCAGCTTTTTCCATCGTTAGCAGGAAGTAGGGTATTGGACAAGCCACAGGACATGGTTAACCCTTTGTCTATGGTTGCCCAGAAGAATTAATGCAGCCCAGGGCCCAGAGGTGCTGGACCAGGCTGAATTGCAGGCCATGCTGTAAGAGGCCCATGGGTCTCCATGTTGAGGCTGGCATGGCCAGGACAATTGAAACAGTGCTGAGAGGTTCTCTGCCAAGACTGCACCGAATTAGGCTTTCTGAGGATCAATAGAATATCGTGCTAGAGGGTGGAGATCATGGCTCTGGTTTGGGTGTGAGGCTGCAGACAGACTGAACGTAGGAGAGGCTGAGGGGATGAAACACTGCAGCGTTGTGCGCCTTCAAAGAGGACTGCATCCACTCTCAGCCGACTTGGTCCTTCCTAAGGCTAGCACCAAAGCAGACAAGCAAGACATGGACTATGGGTGACATCAGCTCATTTATGCAAAATGAATGCAGCAACATTGCATACTACAAACCATATATGGGTAGGCTATGTTCACATGGGTAGACGTTGTTGACTTGGTGAAACGCAGGACACAGGGTCACCAGGCTGCATACAGAACAGGTTGGGCATGGTAAGGACAGGCAGGCCTAAGTTCCTCACAGTAAGTTTCTATTTATGAAAATCAGACATAAATATGCACATATGCAGAGTCCTAGGGAAGCAGCGCCCCCTTGTGGCTGGATCAAAGTGACATGCTCACTATTTCTTGGACTTCTCTGCAAATGCTAGAGTAGTTTACAATAATAAGCATATATAATAATAAGCATATATAACAAACATATATAATTTTCTACTCAGAAACAAAAGATGGCCTCCTTCAAAAGCATTTAAAATAATGTCCTGGGCATATCTAGAGGACCTGGGATGAGACCAAACCTGGAATGGTGGGAGGAGGGTGGGGCAGGCTGTGCATAAAAGTCCGCTACGGGGGCTCTTGTGTGGCGTGGTCAGAGAGGAGAAGGAACTACAGTGCGGTGGAGTTACAGCCGACGGAGCAGCTGAGCATTACCACTCAGCTCTGGATCTCTGCGTGACCTGGAGAGTGGCTTAGTCACTCAGAACCTCACTTTCTCTCTTTGCAAACCTGTTGGTCAGGCCATGGTGAGGATTTAGTGATAGCATGTAAGTCAAACCTCAGGACACAGCAGAAAGCCTCCAGAGTCAGTGTCTGAGGACGCCTGAGTAGGACAGATGGCCCCTGTGCTCTAGGAAGCAGGCCACGGGGGCAGCTGTCTTTGGGCCACACAACTAAGGAAACAGAGTGACCATTGGGAGGAGCAGTCCTCTGAGGGATGACCCTGCTCACTAGGCCTGCCTGCAAAGGGCTGTTGTCCTGTGAGGATGCGAGTTCTGACTTAAACCTGATCACTTAAGTAGCCTGAAATTCTCTCATAAAGGTAGAGGGCAAATCCATAAGTGAACAAGTGATAAGAGTACCATGAGGGCCGGTGGTGTCTCCCTGTCCTCCCTGTCCATCCCCAGGCACTAGGAGACAGCTTCTCCTCTAGTGGCCCTGCCTTCTCCCCCACAGCAGAGTGGCTTGGGACACAGAGCTCCTTGCTCTGGCGTTCTCCAGATGCAGATAATCCAGACCAAAACGCAGTGGAAATTCCATGTGTTCACAGTCCATAGACTTAGAAGAAGAGTCAAAGAGTGAAACCTGCCACAACTAGTTTCAGAACAGTCTCATGTTGTAGAAAAGTGGGTGAGGTAAATATCTGCCCAGGGGTTATGTGCTTCCTTTTCTCTAAAAAAAAAAAAAAAAATGGCTGACTAAAAGTATAATTTAAAAAAGGTGACTACCTGGAAATTTGAATTCGTGTTACTTGCATTATATTTCTATTGGCTAGTGGTCTATTGGATGGAGAGCCAAATCAGGAAGGCACTTCTAGCCTCTCTAGTGAAAACAGTCTAAGGAAAAGAAAGTTATTCTGGTGCTCAGGTTAAGTACAGTCTGTCGTGGAGGGTAAGGCATAGCTGCAGAAATAGGAAGTGGTTGGTTCCATCCATAATCAGGAAGCCAATGGACAGGAAATGGGGCCAGTCTGTGGAACCTCAAACCCAAGGTTCCAGCTCCTAAAAGTTCCGAACCTTCCAAAACAGCGCTGCCAGCCAGCGACCAAGTGTTCAACACAGGAGCCTACAGGGACATCATATTCAAACAGCAAAGCCATCTTCCATATTAGAGACGTACAGCTAAATCTGTTCCCAAGCCTCTACTAAAAGTCTCTATAAGCTCTGGAAGGCCCCACAGAACCTACTTCTGGCACAGAAGCTTTCCTGGGTTATCCAGATTGCCAGGTCTTTAAAAGTTTCCATGTTTGAAAAGATGGGGTAGCGTGGTCGCCACCTTCCAGACTCATAGGGAAGCTCACCCCCAGGTTCTGAAATGAAGCTTGTTAAGAGTCACAAGTAGGAGCTGAGAATGTGGCTAAGCAGCAAAGTGCTTGCCTTGCATGGGCAAGTTCCTTGCTAGTGCATGTGTGCATGAGTATGTACACACACACACACACACACACCACTTACACCCCACCTTATACAGTGGTGTCAGTAGCTAAGTCAGCAAGGTCCACCTTCTAAAGTTTTCAAACCTTCCAAAACAGTACTGCCTGCTAGCAACCAAGTGTTCAACACAGGGGCCTATGGGACATCACATTTAACTGTAAAACTATTTCCCACATTAGTTAGGGGGATACAGCTAAGCGTGCTCAAGGGCTTCTGGCTTTAAAGAAATTGGTCTTTTAAAGAACAGATAACAAACTCTTACATTTTAGAGAAAAATCACTTGGCCCAAGCATGGAGTGAAACTGGTAGGACAAAGGCACAGGGCCCCTGTGTACCTGGTTTCAGAGCTGGGACTCAGAACAGGGCTCCAGATGCAAATCCTGATTTGCAAAAGCAGGCTCAGCTTGAGACCCCACCCTTGGCCCAGAAGGTGCAAAGGTAAGGGTAGAGGGGAGGAAGATGGACGGAGCTGCTAAGCAGAAGTGGGTAAAGTGGGAGGATGCCAGGCACTGGGGAGAGCCAATGAGGAAAGCATGGGTCATGGCCCCTTGCAGCTGCTTGTTCCTTCCCTGAGGTCTGTTCCACTGTCTTCAAGTTACAGACAAGGAACCTACAGTTCACAAACAGGTTGTAAGACACAGCACTAGGGCCCTCCACCACTCACCACATACTTCTTGTGGTCTAAAAGTCCTCATAGTCGATGTTTAGATTCTTGTGGAACTTCCCCAGAGGCAGGGCTCTCCCACAGCTGTAAAGGAGAAATAAAGTGGTGTGCTCTCTTTCTTCAACATGCCAGCTCAACCAAACCCCTGGAGAGAAGAACCCAATTTTCCTCCCTACGGACTCAAAATACGACTGGCTTTTGGCCAAAATCTGGGTGCGTTCAAGTGACTTCCATATCCATCAAACAATCACCCATCTTCTCCGCACACATCTGGTGTCTGAGGTGTTCGGTATTGCCATGTACCGCCAGCTGCCTGCTGTGCACCCCCTTTTCAAGGTACAGCCAGCCACAGCTCTGCCTACAAGGAAAGAATACCTGAGAGAATAGCTGGCATCCCAGGGTGTGTGCGGGTGGGGTGGTGATAGCTACAGGGGCCTGGGAACAGATACTCAAGGGCCAAGTTACAAGGAGCCTGCCACAACCTGCTGGCCAGAAAGCAGAGTTTGAAAGGGCAGTTAGGTCACTTTCCTTCTCTTCCTAAATGCTGCCAGCACTTGATTGTTGGGTTAACTACAGACTGAAATATACCGCTGCTAAGCTAGCAGTAGTGACGGGTGGCACAAGTCTTTAATGCCAGCCCTTGGGAGTCAGAGGCAAGCAGATCTCTGAGTTCAAGGCCAACCTGGTCTACAGGCTGAATTCTGGTACAGCCAGGGCTACATACATAGAGGAACTCTGTCTAGAACAACCATGAAAGAAAGAAAGAAAGAAAGAAAGAAAGAAAGAAAGAAAGAAAGAAAGAAAGGAAGGAAGGAAGGAAGGAAGGAAGGAAGGAAGGAAGGAAGAAAGAGGAGGGGGGAAGGAGAGGGGGAGGGAGAGGGAGAGGGGGAGGGAGAGGGAGAGGGAGGGAGAGGAAGCAAGTGAGCTGGTGCTTTGGTCTCTTCATTGTAAATGAGGTCACAGCAGGACTTCTGCCTTAGGAGATGATGGTCAGGATCTGTTCCCAGTGAAATAGGAAGCAAGCACCAGGGCCCTAACTCCTAAGCAGCACAATGGTGCCCACTGGGCCTCTATAGCTACTGGGCAGGAAGGTCTCCACATAGGCACTTCCTGGGGGGGGGGGGGGCAGAGTGACTGTGCCCTGTGGGCTGGCTGGGCTGGGAGTGCAGAGTGAGATTGAGTCCCTCAGTGAGATCTCTCCCCACCCAGCTGCTGGTAGCCCATGTGAGGTTCACCATTGCCATCAACACTAAGGCCCGGGAACAGCTTATCTGTGAGTACGGCCTTTTTGACAAGGTGAGTGCCCCCTCTTCATAGGGAGCCTGAACAAGCTCTGCCTTGTGGCTCCATCCCTATCTGAGGTCTGAAAAGTGTGGGGAACTCTGGTCCTTCCACCAATACCACAGCCAGCTCTCCTCTTCCCCGTGTTGTCTCTCAGTCACCTGTTTATGTCCAGTGCCAGTGTCTGAGCCTCCTCCACACAAGCCACTAACCTCACACCCGTGACTTCTCCCACACTACCATATATCCCTGTCATCCTGCCTGTGACCTTCAGGGTACTTAAACAGAACTGCCCAATAATTGCCTACCCCAGGTCCTTGATGTTCCCATCTCTTGGAAGCTGATTGGATGCCCAAAAGCTATGTTCTGCACAAAGCCTGTTCTCTGTATTATGGCTATAGAGTGTCCAGTGCATGTTATCCCATCCGGGGGGTGGGAGCATGACCTGCTTAAAGTTGAACAGCTCTCTCATTCCACATCACAGGACACAGGCTGGCCCTTTCTGTGGCCAGCCACCACACTGGCCTCCAAGTGTCTTCCAGAGGAATCTAGGAGGTCTGGATATGGACAGTTCTTGGGGAAAACCAAGCTCAGGCTCTCGGATCTCTCACCAGGCCAATGCCACCGGAGGTGGTGGGCACGTGCAGATGGTGCAGAGAGCTGTCCAGGACCTGACCTATTCCTCCCTGTGCTTCCCGGAGGCCATCAAGGCCCGGGGCATGGACAACACCGAGGACATCCCCTACTACTTCTATCGTGATGATGGACTGCTCGTGTGGGAAGCTATCCAGTCGTGAGTGTGACCAGGTTTTGTGGGAGGGGGAAACCCTAAAGAAGAGTTTGATGAGGCAAGCTTGCTCCTGGGTTGGCTGTTGATGGAGGGAGGAGGCGGAGGACATCCAGAGTCAGACATTAAGAACTGATAGGATTGGGAGAGGCACCTGCTGGATACCCACTCCTGCTAGCCCTCCTGAATCAGGTTCACAACTGAGGTGGTAAGCATCTACTATGAGGATGACCAGGTGGTGGAGGAGGACCAGGAACTGCAGGACTTCGTGAAGGATGTTTACGTTTATGGCATGCGGGGCAGAAAGGCCTCAGGTAAGCTACCAGGACACTCTGCTTCTGCTGCAGGGCATGTGTGCACCTCAAGGTCATGAGGAACAGAAGGCAGGTGACTCAGCTCCCAAGGGTATCCAACCCCTGCTCCCCCATATCCACCAGTCAGAGCTTCCCTCAGAGCAGCCAGCCTCCCTTTCTCTGAGCATCTTGCCAAGTGTGGGTGGAGAGGCAGAGGTGGGTGTCCCTCACAGAGCTGAGCTCATGGTCTGTGGCTTTGTCTTAGGTTTCCCCAAGTCCATCAAGAGCAGGGAGAAATTGTCTGAGTACCTGACGGTGGTGATCTTCACAGCCTCGGCCCAGCATGCAGCTGTAAACTTTGGCCAGGTAGGTCTTGATAGCCCTTTCTGGGGAAGAACAACCTTAGGTACCTCACAGTGGGAACCATCCCCAACTTCCCACCTCTGGCCCAGGCTTTTGTCCTTCTGGCCTTCCCATAACCACGCAGCTTCTGAGCCTGAACCCAGCAGTAGCAGGCGTGAATTCTGCATGCACCCCTGAGGGAACCGTCAGGCCTAGGCAGTTGTAGGCCCTGGAAGGAAGGATAGGGTCTGAGGAGGGAGGCTTGGAGACCCTGGAAGAAAGGCAAGGTGAGTCACAAAGGAGGGGAACAATGTCAAAGGTGTGGCTTGGGAAACCAGGAGAGGAGAGGGCCAAGACAGGTGCAGTGGGGACATCAGAGGGGTCGGTGGTGCCCACAGGGAGGAGTGGAGCCCGCTAAGCTGGTTCCTATGAACCAAGGAAATGTAGACATGTGGATCTGAGGTGGGGAAGCCACTGTGCTTCTTGGGCACCCATGTTGTTGTTACTGTTCTCACAGTATGACTGGTGCTCCTGGATCCCCAACGCTCCTCCAACTATGCGGGCCCCACCACCCACGGCCAAGGGTGTGGTCACCATCGAGCAGATTGTGGATACTCTACCAGAC
The DNA here is from genome assembly GCF_021556685.1 of Rattus norvegicus. Classification (NCBI taxonomy): domain Eukaryota; kingdom Metazoa; phylum Chordata; class Mammalia; order Rodentia; family Muridae; genus Rattus; species Rattus norvegicus. The sequence goes on along the minus strand of NC_141537.1, from coordinate 151,551,239 downwards.
CGTGGCCGCTCATGTTGGCATCTAGGTGCAGTGTGGGCCTTGAGCCAGTTTCAAGAGAATGAGGTGAGACCAGGCATTGCTGGAAACAGTGTAGATCACTTTAGTTTCAACTCAATCTCCAGTCCACGGCTTTGGGGCTCTGGTTCAAGCTGGAAACCTGTAGCCAAGAATCCTGATTTCTAAGGTGGAGCTGCTAGAAGTGGATGGGGGTGGGGGTGGTGTTACTCCACTCCAGGTCCTCAGCCTGGGCCTGGGCCTAGGCTAGGCTGGCAGTGGGAGGCACAGGCTCTGCTCCAAGTCACCAGAGGGGTGTGTGTGTGTGTGTGTGTGTGTGTGTGTGTGTGTGTGTGTGTGTGTGTGTGTGTGACATCACCCCATACCCCATACCCAGTTGTTGATAAATCTCATCCATGTGGTTTCCTGGCTCCCCACAGGGAGAATTGGAGCTCCCGTTCCACCTATGTGTGCTTAGGTATCCTTCACAGCTATGCTAAATGAAGGTCTTGGTGGAAGCAGCCCTTTGCAATGTCTCAGTGCTGTTCCCATCCAAGTACCTCCAGCTTGTCCCAGACCTGCTAATATGCTGGATCTGTGCTCAGTGTGACCAGAGAGCTGTTCCTAGGAGACTAATTTCCTAGTCAAAGGATGTCAAGTCTGACTTAACTTCTGCAAACTAAACCCCAGATCTCCCACCCCCTTCTAGCCACTGAACCCTTTGCACACATTGGTGTAAGCACATTACCCTGCAGGATGCCCATCTTCCACCTCTTAGTGCTCAGGACCCCTGCCTGTCCGACCAAGGGCAGGCCAGCAGGACCCTGTGGCCACAGAACTTTCAGAGCTAGGACTCTCCAGGTTTACCCTGCACCTTTCCTTGTCTTAAAACCCACCTGGCAACAAGGAAGTAATTTCCTTTCAAATCTCCAGCCCTGAGCCTTTCATAGGGAAAATAAGGTGGGATTTATATAATCTGTTTTTCTTTTAATTGACACACAGTAAATTGCATACTTATGAGATAGAAGTGTGATGTGTGTATAGTGATACTGCTCAGTTATGGCATCTGACCTATCACCACAAACAAATCACTTCCTTGTGTAACATTCAGAATCTTCTAGTTTAGAGACACACACTACAGTATGAACTATTTACCCAACCATGCTGTAGAACATTACTTAGGCCTCCCTTGAATCACTAATTTGCCATTTTTCCTTCTCTCTGGTAACTTCTTTGAGATGATGAGGCAGGACTTACTCTTTTAGATAGGGTTTCACTATGCAGCTCTAGCTGGCCTGGAACTCTCAGAGACCTGCTAGCGTCTGCCTCCCAAACGCTGAGATTAAAGGCGGGTGTGTGCCAGTGCACCTGTTGAGACAGCTGTTTTTAGCATTCCATATATGGTATTTGCATCTGCTCTTTTCACTTAACACTACGGCCTCCCAGTTCATCTATTTTCCAAAGACAGGATTTTGTGTGGCCACATAGTGTTCCATCATATGCATACATGCACCCCCAGTAGGTAGCCAAGGTCAAAGGTGGTAGAGTTGAGTAGTGACCCCTCCTAAACTATCTTTCCATGTCTGACTCTCAGCTGTTTCTGGGCATGTACCCAGAGGAGCATTTCATCGAGAAGCCAGTGAAAGAAGCCATGATTCGATTCCGCAAGAACCTGGAGGCCATCGTCAGCGTGATTGCCGAGCGCAATAAGAACAAAAAGCTCCCCTACTACTACCTGTCACCAGACAGGATTCCAAACAGTGTAGCCATCTAAGGCTTTGCCGTCCCTGTCCCAGCAGCTCTCTGGGCAGGCCAGTGGCTTGCCTGGCAGGCTGTAGATCTTCCAGCAGCTGGTGCCTCTCCCAAGCTAGCAGTGCCGCTCTTGGGCCCAGGTGTGGTTGTAAACTAAAGGCTGTTCTAGGTGGGGAAATTTCACAGAGCTTCAGCACATGCTACTTCTTCCTGTCTTCAGTGACATAGTTCAGGGGCCTCCCATCCAGAGCAGGGGTGTGCGGCTGTGTCCCCCAGTCCAGCTTAGTAACCTCTTCACTCAGTAGCAACAGAGTAAGTGATAATGTTCCACTGGGTCAGGGGTCCATCATTCTACTTATGCTTCCTCCAACTGCCTGCATACAGTAGGTGCTTAGAGAAACTTCTTAGATTAAGAGTTTGTTATAAAATAAAGTTCATTTAAAACAGGCGTCGTTCCACAGGCTGCATTCCAGTCACCCCCACCCCCACCCCACTGTTCCCTTCGACCACCAATAACAAAGCCAGTCTACTACCTCCCCCAACTCACAAGACCTTTGCCCCCACTCCACACCAGCAGCCCTTTCTGGTTTTGTAGACTCTACAGGTATTCCAAATTAAATACGCAAATCTAAAGATCTGAATTTATGCTTATATATATGAGAACCACAGCATGTGTCTGTGTCTGGGTCATGTCACTTAATAGAGTGTTTCCATCCGTTGACCAGCAGGTTTTATGTTTCTTTGCAGCTGAACAAAAAAATTCGCATTATAAATAGGTACCTCATCTTTATTATCCATTCACCAGGTAAAGGACATCTAGGCTGTTTCCTTGTCTCTGCTATTGCCTTCAATGAATGAACGGCCTTCCCCTAAAGAAGAGAGACCTGGAAGGACAGGGCACCCACCTCATTTATTCCAATGTCACAGGCTAGCACAGGCCTCAATGTCTGCACCCCCTCCTCTTCCTTCCAGCAGGGCATCCGGCTGATGCTTGCTCTCCTAATGACTGAGTGAAGTAACTCACACAAAAGCAAATATCGCATGGATCTTAACATCAATTCAAATCCTCTTCTACTCCCAGCCCTCTCAGGTCCGGACCCCCTGTCCCTATGGCCTCATTGTTCTTTACTGATGTGGAGGCTGGAAAGGGTATCCTTGCTTCCCCACTGGAAAACACTCTCATCACAAAATCCCTTTGTAACGAAAGGCTTTATTGCTACCTTTAGACACCCCGTGTATAGCACATACAAATCCCCGTACAGAGAGTCGTTCAAGCAGTAATACTGAGAAACATGAACATACACAAAAAGATTAAAAAATTAGACATTTAGATTACTAGAAATTTTCCAAGAAAAATTTAAAATGTGAAGTGCTTTTTAGAAACTACACTACACACACCAGTGTAAATTTGGTTTTTATTAACAATCAACTTGAAACATTGCATCTAAATGTGCACCAGTTACGCGCCTTCATCGCTCACTCCCCACAGACAAGTGCCTTTGACCTCCCTACGCTTTGGGCTTTCCTTGAGCTGCATTATTTCAAACCAGATTTGAACACGGAGTATTTCAAATATGCATGTGCATCTAACCACACCCACAAGATCTTCACCCTGCCCACACAGCCTTCACTCTCCTGTCACTTAGACATGACCCAAGGCCTTAAACTATCCTATCCTCAACTGCCTGAGCCTGCACATCTGTGTCCACTTGGACACACCCACAGGTTTAGAAACTAAGCCTACATGACTGAAGAGTGTACCGAAACCAGAAAGGAGAGTCAGAGAAACCTAGACTAAGAAGAGAATGCTTACATTTCCAGGAAATTCTTGTGATACACTTGAGCACAACCCCCAACTACTCACTTGTGGCAGCTAAAGTCAGAGCTGTGTGAACGGGTCTATGACATACGGGGTAAAGGCCAAGTTAGAGAGGGCGGCCAGTGACACCCTGAGACTACTTCTTCTTCACTTGACCCACAAGCACAAGCCCTCCTGGCCTGGGGCATCATCCCAGATCTGCTTGGTCCAACTACATGCCATCTTCCCACTGCATCTAAGCTAAAGTGAGGAGCAATGGGGTAGACAGAGAGCCCTGCAAATTACTCAGAGGCCCAGGACTAGAGAAGACTGGAAGAGCCCAGAGCTCTGCCAGACCTTCATACCATGCCTTGCCAGTCTCCTGCACTGAGTCGCCCATGTGTAGTTGTTTTCTAGATCAGAGAACCTGGAGGTGGGGTGGGGGGAGAAGCAAGGGGTGGCTGGGAGAGGAAGAAGGCTGAAGGACAGCGTTCATCAGAGAAGCCAAAGAAGACATACCATTAGGCTTCCTGAAATGAAGGGAACTACATGAATGCCATGGTGGGAGTACAAGCCCTGGTCAGCTGTGCAGAGACAACCGCCACTGAGGTAAGCTCTCTTCTCTACAAAAGTCTCCGTCTTCATTTGACTGTACACCCACTGTTGGAGCATCATGTCACAGACAGATGGATAGGACCAGAGACTCAGAGGCAGCAGTTACTAAAAAGAATAGTCAGGGCCTAGTGGGCAGTCTGTAGCTACCCAGTGCCCTCACTGCATGTGAGTAATTGCACTTTGGGGCAGGCACAGTGAGCACAGGAGGCTTATGTGGTCTGGGAGAGAGAGCAGGCTGACCTCAGGGTGGGCCCGTTAGACAATGGCTGGAAGCCCTGGCAGAAGAGCTTCACAAGGAAACCATGACTCCAGGGAGCAGACAAGGGGAGAACAGGACAGAACTTGCTTCCACAAGCCTGCTAGCCTCTACCTGCTCCTGAAAACTAAACACAGAGCTTCTACTAGGAACTCAGAAAGATTTATCTTCGGTTTGCCTTGGTCTCTGAAGAAGCCAAGTGAAGCAGCCAAAGCTCGGGGAGATGGACCAGACCCTAGGCATTGCCCTGGCCACCTCAAGAGAATCTGAAGACCCTGTAGCCGACAGCAGCCACTTGGAGAGGACACTTCTGTGGTTCCCCTTGTCACATTGTGAGTTGACTATTGTCTGGCACTGTGACAATGGCCTTCAAGAAAAAAAAAATGTTCAACAGACTTTTTAAAGGGGCAAAGGCCATTTAGCAATAGTGATTTGGTTTTGTCTGTCTTGTGAAAAAAAGTGCAGGAGGTAACCCCAAAGACAGACTAGATCATGTGTGGAGCTAAGGACCCTAAATGATCCTGTCAAGTCTGGTTAAGGCGATAAGTGGGTGTGGGGCAAGGTCAGTGACACAGTGGCTCATGCAGTTAACTGACTGCTCAGGCCAAGGCCTCAACCCAGAGCTGGCCTGTTTACCTCGTATCTTTCAGCACAGCAGACAGCAGAGCTGGATCACAGGGGTGTCCTCTCCATCTGGAGACATCTGTCAGTCAAAGGAGCATTTTCTAAATGCTCACGCTGAGTCAGATCCATTAGATCTCAAACCCCTTCCATTTCAATGCTCACAACATAGAAATGTACGGGTGGGCTCGTGAGATAGGGCTTTTCAGGAAACAGACTCAAAACCAGAGGAATTACGCCCATGGCATCCATTAATTCCCATGGAGTCTCAGACCTGCCTGTCTTGCTTTAAGTCTCAAGTCTTTTCTTGACATGGAAGGACATCTACTACTCAGAATATATAAGGCAGAAATGGTTTCAGTTCAATTTTGATGTAAGAGATAACAGGCAATAAAGAGAACATTTCTAAATGTGACACGCTTTTAAAAGTGTCACTCCCATTAGACACAGGAATTCCAAAATAAGAACTTCCATAAAGTGCTGTTTGCTCAGTGAATCGCACACCAGAAGATGTGGGGCCCCAAGGCCTCATCTGCCTGAGAGCAAGGCGGCAGCATCAGCTGAACGAGGCAGGGGCTTATTTGTAGGCACTGTTCCCTTCCCACCTCTAGCTCTTGTTAGTCAGAGGGAACCCTCCCAACCAGCAGCTTCCCGTACCATGCTGCCCTGCCCTCTGGGCATCTTCCATCATCCATCTCCCTCATGCTGCTCTGTCTTCTACTTTAGCTTTTTACTTCCATAATCTACTCAAGACCAGGGGCTGGAACACAGCCAGCTCCTCATTGTGGATACATGGGGTCTCCCACCTTCCCAGACCACAGAGAAGCCTGACAGAATGGGGCCCAGTGGTACCTGCTCCACAGGAATTCTAGGACACTCTCACCAAGGAAGGCTGAGAAAAAGAGACCACTATAAATAGTCACCTGCCCAGTCTATGCTATTAAACGACGGAGGGAAGGAACACAATTGGCAGTAAACAAATCCCTTCAGCTGTTGATGGACACTAAGGAAATGGCACCCTCCACATGGTCAGACGTTAATAATTTCTGCTCCAGTGTCTTCAGGCTCTGTGCAAGAAGAATTTGTGGTGGAATGACACATTCCATGTCCTTCTTTATTTTCAAGGGTGGGCTCTGTTAGTGCAGACTTTTCAAAAATATTCTTTTTACTTGTTTCTGGACAGTTTTGAACATAGATCACTCTATTGTAAGCCTTGAGTCTTTTCCATAACTGTAGGTACACCTTGCACTGGACATACATAAAGAGAAGTCCTCCGGTGAAGCCGATGGCCACAACTACCAGCTTAGTCCAGAAAGGCCACTCTAGGATTCCTGCAGGGGGAGACTCAGTTAGCGCATGGGATCTCAGGTCAGAAGGAAATAGGACAGAGCTTCTGAATGTACATTTCTTACTCATCAAATCCTCCCTCCCCGAAAGGAGCATGAAGGGCTCTCAATGCAGTTTACCCTGCTCTCTCAGGAGTCTCAATTTCATCTCATGTCAGTGGCTTTGAAGACACAGAGAAATAAAGGGATGCTTGTGTCTCCTGAGTGTTCACCCTCTACCAAAACAGAGCTCTGACCCCAAGTCCCAGGACCTGTGTCCAGCATCCCCCACCCCGCCCTCATGGCCCATGCGCTCACCTGTCACCTGACCCTGCTTGATCTCCTCTGCTGTGCGGTCAATGAGCACATACAAGGACCAGACCACACAGGTGATGGCAATGACATGGAACGTCACTGAGCACATGATCTTCCTGCGCTCACTGGCCGTCATCTGCAACTTCTCCCACTGGAAGACAACACAGAGACATGGGGCTCAGCGTCAGAGCGAAGGATCACGATGGGAGAGAGCTTTTGTTGCTCACAGCTATGACCAGCTTCCTTCCCTCCCTCTCCCAGGCCACATCAATTTCCCCAAACACCCAAAACTCCTTTAAGCCGCTTGGCTTCAATGAGGTAGCAGACACAGCCAAGTTTCTGTGCAATGAAGAGAAGCTAGGCCTGAGATGAACGGCAGCCTCCGTGGGCTGTAGTCAGACAGTGAAGAGCTTGACAAAGGGAACATGTCAGCTGAGACCCAGCTGCTATGGTCAGGTCTGTGCTAACTGACACGGACGACTGGAAGAAAAGAGATGACCCACAACACACTAGGAATGGGTCGCATCTGTGCTGGGAAGGGGAATGGCAGAAGGCTCTCACTCTTTGGTTCTCTACTACTTTGGCAGCAACAGCTTTAAATCGATGCCTAAGAGTTCTTGGTACAAGGAACTCCGTCAGTGCTGTCCCTCAAGGAGCTCATTAACCTACTGCAGACAGACTGGCCTGTCACTTACTGGCTCCCGATTCAGAAGACATGAGAGAGAAAGAAGAAAGTGCAAACATGCTACGTATCTTCTGTTAATGATGGGCACAGACTATCAGGCTAAGCTGCAAACAGAGCTTCATTAATGATCTATGCTATCCAAGTGTTACGGATTAGCACAGAGTGGGTCCCAGGAGACTTTGACCAGGCAAAGCATTTTCTTGGGCAGTTTGCACCTGCCTTCTCTAACGTCCAACTGCCTTCTGTGGGGTTTCAGAAGAAGCAGGCCTCTGGGATCAGCACCTTGTGTCTTCTGTGCCTGGGTTCTCACTCTTTCCTGCAACACCCATGGCTCCAGGCTTTCACACTCCTGAAGTGCTCACATTTACTACCTCAGTGGATACTTTTCTCCACAGGCAACCAGGCCTTTTAAAGCCTGTTCACTCTGCCTGCAAATCTTACACACTGGAGAGAAGCACTCCCCAAGCCAAACCATCTACAATGCCCCTCCTCCCAGGAGACTGTCCCAGGAGGATCATGTCTTTCTCTGTGTGCTCCACTGCCAGGTGACTTAGCATTTAATCAGCCCCATAATGTGTAAGTTCCCTAGCAACTTATATATTAAAGCTCTTGGCACAGCAGGGGCCTTTTTCTCCTTCCAAATATAATCTTTTATGCTGGGTACAAAGAGAGAAGTATGATACTGACAAGTATGGATGGGAAGCCAGCACCAGGAAGGCAGCAGTGACTTGGGGACCTCCTTGGGTAGGAATCCTTTCAGCTAGCAAATACTTAGTGCAGACATACACAAACAAACTGTGCTGAACTAGGCTGAGTGTTGGAGAGAGACATTCATCACTAAGTGTCCTAACAAAAGACACCAATCAGTTGACACACAAATAAAATGCTGAGCAAGATGTCATAGGATAGTTGGTGGCCAGAGGAGAGAAGGGGAAGAAGAAAACAGTCTCAGGAAAGAACAGCATCAAGAATGAAGGTCAGACCCGAATCATTACGATCAGAAGAGAGTCTACAACATGAACTCCAGCCTCTGGCTTCTAAAGCAGTGAACACAGGTAGTCCGAAGGGATGACTCTACCGAGCGCCCACCCCCTTCTTACGTACTTTCCTCAAAGGTTTCAGCTTGGTCTCCATGATGAACTCGTATTTGCAGAGTTCACAGCAGCGTGTGTCAGAACTCTTAATCCACTGCTGCAGGCAAGCCTGATGCACAAAGTGTAGGCTCCCTGTACAGTGACAGGGGGTGATCAGAGGGCTCTCGTCATCGCCTTCACAGTGGCAGATCCTGTGGTGGAAGGAAAAGTAGTCAGTGAACGAAGGGCTCTAAGAGGGAAGACGATGGTGTGCCAGAAGGCCAATTCCTCCACAAACCAAAGGTGGCTGTCAGCACAGAGACACACAAGCACAGATGAGCACAACCACGATTAGCTGACATCAGCTTACCACAGCAGCAACATCAGGATGGCAGTTGGCAACAGAAAGGGATACAAAAAATGACAAGATCCGCATTTTTAGGGAAGACTTCAAACTTTCAAAGATAAAATTTAGGCAACAATAAAGACACCTTTCAGAACATAAGACATTAGAGGGGGAAGTCTATGTAAACCAAAACAAGCACTCTCATCTCTAAAACACTACAGTGGCTTAAAAGGCTTGCTTTCCAGTGAAGTCACACCCTCTAGTCACATGCACAACAGCCACACCCTCCCACCCTCTCTTGGGGGCTGAGCAGAGACCAAGTACTTTGTCTGCACTTAAAACTCACCATGGTTCTGCAACTTCATTTCTTTTGGGGACTCTCAGAGCACTGAGTAAGAATTGTTAAAGAAGTCATTACTCCCAAGGAATCATCTTGGACTCACCCACTAACCTCCATGGACTCGGGCACTTGAGAACACTGTTTCCAGCAGCTGGTCAACAGGCAGAACAGGTGTTCTGAAAAGGGCCTGGCCCAGCCTGGCTAGAGGGTTGGGTTACTTGTTTCTGGAACAGGTTTTCTGATCCAACAGTAAGACTTTAACAACTGACACTGAGAAGGGAAACTGAGGGAGGCACAGTACTGGGGACAGATGAGACCGATGAGAATGCTGTACAGGAAGATGAAGTTGGGAAGAAGAGTTTGGACTTGGACACAGCCCTAAGGTAAGAGGGAGGCAAGTGGGGAAGGAAGGTGTGGGCAGGCCACAGGAGACCAGCCCCTCCCACACTCCCGGGGCAAGCAGAAAGACGGAGGTACTATCTCTTCCCACACGTCTAGGCAAAGCCTGCTTATCCTGCTGAGTGGAGTGGGCATGGTCTTTAATATGTGTAGTTTCTGCATCTTATGAAATTAGCTTCCAAGTGGTGTCACTGTATAGAAAACATAATTTGTCCCATTGCTGGCAATAAATGTCTTGCTACTTCATTTTCCAGAAACTTCACATACTAAATCAAGGTAAGGTTATACAGGTATAACAGAAACAGCCAGATGGTGGTTCCTGGCAAACCAACCTGCAGGCATCCCCTGAAGTAGACACAGGAGAGATAGGAGTGCATTTTTCAGAGAGCAGAGAAGGACAATCCAGGTCACTATCCTTCTCTACTGAGCACAGGGGCGCACGCAGGACCCTGTTCTTCAATTTGGCAGATGATGCATCCTCAAAGACGTCGTCGTCTCCCATTTCATCGGAACAGAAACCCATGCTCCCTGCCAGCCAGCTGGACGACTTGGCAGTGTGCAGACGGCTGGCATGGTTCTCCAGCTCATGGAACCTAGGTAGGCTGCTGGCACTTGAGCCACGGGAGAGTGAGAACAGGTACCGGAGCAGTCGCTGGCTTCTCAACCTGGCCTCACCATCAGCTTTCTCCTCCAAAAGTGGGATGCGCACGCTTCCCTTGCCAGCTTCCCTCTTTGAGACAGCTGAATGGTTGGTAGCAAGGGATAAGATAGGAGAGTGTTTGGAATGGCTGAGGGGTGGGCAGTGCTCTGCTCCTTTGTCTTTATGATGGAGCCTGTTCTTTTTGAGAGATGGACCTTGAGGAAGCACCAATTTCCCTTCAGAACAAGTTCTTTCCATATAGTCAAAGCTTTCCAAAGTATCCTGGGTCTTCTCACCCACATCACTTAGTGACTTTGAGAATCTGAGTGCTCTTCTGGCCTTGGTATTTTTAGCAGGCCTCAAGACTTGGTCCCAGTCTGAACCAAAGGGATTTTTCTGTGATGCCTGTAATGTGTCTTTACAGATAACTGTCACAGTGAGCCCTTGTGTCAGAGAACTCTGGCATGGAGGAGCTTTCAAGACAACAGCAGACTGCACGGGACTGTAGTGACAACACTCAGAAAACACTGCACTGGAACTGCATGCAGAACAGTGGAATAAAGCACAGAAAGGAAAAACAAGTTTAAAGAGAGCAGACATCAAAGTGGGGAAATGAGACTGTATTGTAACTTGGCAAGCAAACAGCACATAAAACCGGGCTGTTTAGACCAAAGGTGGAATGATCAAGCAGATGGAAAACTGAGAATTCTGGGCCACCACAGGCCACAGGAACATGTGAAGCAGACTGTTACCTGCAGATGTCCTGGTTGGATGGTGTTACAGAAGTGCGAGAGAAGGCAGACACTGGAGCGGTCGTGGATGGAGGACTACTCCCAGCCTGCAATGACACACTTTCAGTCAGTGTTTATAAAGAAGCCAAGAGACCCAGACACACTGTCTCCTTGTGAATGGCAAAAGGTAGAAAATGAAATAACATCTGCTATTTCCCACTACTTTAAGAGAATATGTATTAGGTTCTTTGTTGTGTTTTGTTGAGACAAGGTCTCACTTTGTAGTTTTGGCTGGTCTGAAACTCACTATGTAGACCAGGCTACCCTGAACTCACAGAGATGAGCCTGCCTCTGCCTCTCCCTCTCTGCTCCTCCCCGGCCCCTGACTCTGCCCCTCTGCCCCTCTGCCCCTATCCCCATGCCCCTGTCCCCTTGCCTCTGCCTCATGAGGGCTGGGATTAAAGGTGTGCACCCTATGCCTGGCTGGAATAATCATTAGATTCCTACACGTCAAGACAAAGCAATTCTTAATTTTTCTTACTTGTGGAAAATAATATAACTAAAGATACTCTGAGACCACAGAATATCACTTCCAAGCTCTGAAGATCCTGTGGCCTTTTCCCCTAAGCACACAAACTTAATTACTTCATATGCAAATCAGGAAACTCAGTCCTATAGACACTCCACCAATGTGAAAGAAAGCATATGAGGTGTCTTGTCTTCCCCTGGTTCCTGAGATAACCCTTCTCAAGGCTGACGAGTGGTTCTCCACCTGACCATTTCACACAGAGAACCCAAGTGCTGGGCTTCAAAACCTAACTGCGCTGTCAACTCTGGGCTCCAACTCTGGGAAAATTACTGGAGGAATTTTCCCGGTGCATCACGATCTCGTGGAACCACTGCCATAACTATTCAGTGCACTGCTGCCTAAACATCACAGGGCGGCACACATCCATGAGCGCTCCACGCCCACTGAGAACAGCCAGCCTGACTGACAGTCTGCTCCATGAAACCCAAGAAGCTACGGTTAACAGAATCATGGTCCTTGAGTAAACTCCCATCACAGTTCAACCTTACCTAGAACTTGCCCTGTGATTCCAGAGCATGCCATGCTGGCCCACAATTCTCAGAGTCTAGAAGGATACTCTTATCTTGGCACTCTACCAATAGGATATCAGGCATTAAACAGCACTGACATCACCAAAACACTGCCCTCTGCCCTACATTATCAATGTCCAGCATAGATAATGCTAAGCATACCAGCCTAGAAAGAAGTCTCTAACATCTGTAATCCAACTTAATCTCAAGAAATGTGATCCAGAAGACACATGTTGATATGATGTATGCACACAGTAACGTCACTGGTATTATTCAGTCAGCACACCTGAGCCGTCAGTTTATCTGTACTGTCTATATTGTCTACAGATCCTTTAATAGGGGAAGAACTAGTCAGTTGGGAAGAGAACCTCAACTGAGAAACACTTTTACCAGACTGACCTGTAGACAAGTCTGTGGAGGAATTTTCTTGATTAATGAGTGAGAGATAAGGGTCCAGACCACTGTGGGAAGTGCCACCAGTGGGCAAGGTAGCCCCAGGTTATAATAAGAAACTAGTCCCCACAGGGAGCAAGCCATAAGCAATGTTCTTCCATGCGTCTGTTTGAGTTCCTGTTCCCAGGTTCCTCCCTAGCTTGAATTCTTCCTTGGCTTCCCTTTTCGAAACTGTATGTAAACAGTAAGATGAGGAAAACACTTTCTTCCTCCAAGTTGCATGGTTATAGTCTTTCTCAGAGCAATAAGGAAGCAAACTAAGACAGAAATTGATACCAGGATCACAGGGTGTTACTGTGACAGATCTGACCATGTTTGAGGGAGGATTATGAAAATGCTTAGAATTTTGGGATAGAAAAGTCATTAAGTTCTTAGAAGTTAATGAGTTAGAAGAATGCTGAGATCCGTTCAGAAGATGGTTCACTGCATACTTTGAGTTGAAAAATCTGTGTTTTCTAGTCAGCCATGACTGAAGAATGAGCTGTGAACCACAAGAGACCAGAACTACTGAAGTAAAACTTTTGCTTTACTGGGATAATTAATGCTGGAGCTTAAAAAAAAAATCAGCAAGGATTAATAGAGACCAGCATCATTAATGTGAAAGCTTTTGGGAAGCATCCCCTCATGATGAGCACACAGTTGTGGTCCAGAGATGGACAAGCTGCAACTTAAACTTGTAGCTAAACTTAATATATATAAGAATCTTCTAGATGCTACAGGTTTGATGGCATGAAAGCTACAGGGTTGAAGGGGTCATCCCTGGACAACAGCTAAGGCTTGGCACAGTGTAAATCCAGGAGAGGCCACTATGAAATTACAGTCTCAGTTGCAGAGGAGACCCCAGGATTAAAGAGGGCATGGAAAATCTATGACACCATGTGGCATGGTCAAGATCCCAAAGAGAGGCCATGAGGCCTTTACTGTAGGCGTAGCCTGTAGAGAGCACAGCATACTGGAGATGCAGGACTGTGAGATGACTAACAGGGGTGGCAGCAGGTGTGGAGTATAATATAGCATAGCCTATAAAACATGTGCTGATGATGGCAGAGCAGAGAAGCAGGGCAGCACAAAGCCCTTTGGAGACAAAAAGATTATGAGTTCCAGAGTTCAGACATTGGGCTACTTAAACATCTATACTTGGGTTCTGTTTTTATGGGTATTTTAGTAGACTTTGGATATTTTAAAGAGACTGAACTTTTAATGTGTCTGCGTTTTTAAAGACCAGAGGACTTTTAAAATTATACACTATGCTTTATTAGTGTAATAGTAACATGGAATCTTGAGGATAAAAAGGAAAGGTTATGGTTTAGTAGTGATGTGTCTGTATGTCAGATTAACATGGGATCAATTGTACTGGTTAGTTTTTTGTCACTTTGATACTCAGATTCCATCTGAGAAGGAGTGACAATTGGGAACATGCCTTCATCGGAATGGCTGGTAAGCAAGTCTGTGAGGGCATTTCTTGATTAGGAATTAATATAGGGAGAGTTTAGACCACTGTGGGAGAGCCATCCCTGGGCAAGCAGTCCTAGACTGTATAAGAAGCAGGCTGACACTACCAAAGACTATACATGGACTGACCCTGGCTCCAACTGCATAGGTAGCAATGAATAGCCTAGTAAGGGCCCAGTGGAAGGGGAAGCCCTGGGTCCTGCCAAGGCTGGACCCCCAGTGAACAAGATTCTTTGGGGGAGGGCAGTAATGGGGGGAGGATGGGGAGGGGAACACCTAGGTAGAAGGGGACGGGAAGGGGTTAGGGGGATGTTGGCCTGGAAACCGGGAAAGGGAATAACATTTGAAATGTAAATAAGAAATACCCAATTTAATAAAGATTGAAAGAAAGAAAGAAAGAAAGAAAGAAAGAAAGAAAGAAAGAAAGAAAGAAAGAAAGAAAGCAAGCAGGTTGAGCAATCCCTGAGAGAGCAAGCCAGTAAAAAGTCCCTCCATAATTCTGCTGAGTCCCTGCCTCCCGACTTCTGCCTGCTTGAGCAGACGAGGCGTCTCTTCATTAGGGACAGTAAACTGAAGATGAAGTGAACCTTCTCCTCCCCTAACTTGCTTTTGGTCATGGCCTTTTTCACAGCAACATGAAATAAACTAAGAAAGGCATATTCTTTAAACACATTAATAGACAGAGTTCTCAAGAATCTAAAGTTTGGTCTACTTGGACATACAGAAACAAAAACCCCAGACTAGCCTCTGTCACTCCTCAGGACTTTCCCTGAAACACAGTGAGAGGAGTCTTAGGACATACATGGGCAATATCTCTTCAGTTCTCCACCTCATGTCTCACAGGCCTATCTACATGCACCACCCTTCTCTTTTTCCAGCATCTTCAATCCACAGCAGCCACCAGATCCAGGGCCCATCCACTCCTTGGGTGCTCCTCCTGTCCTGAGTTCAGCACATAAGGTCTTTGGCAAAAAAGCTTTACTGTCAATCACACACACAGGCAGGCAGTGTGAGACCTCTTAAAATATCCAAACTCCAGCAAACTCTAGGATTCTCTGCTCTTTAGTTCCCAAACCACTTTGAGTCTGAAAAACCTCATGATCCAGCTCTGGTTAGCTGCCACAGGAAAAGCCAAAAATACATCATGAAGACACAGTACATAAGAGAGAAAAGAGTCATCATCTAATCCCCTCTCCCCACCACCATGCAAACTTGGCAGAACGCCAATGTGTATTCACACCCTGTAACCACTTCTTCTGTGCTGTGGGGGTCAAACTCAGTTGCTGGGTGGCACTGAGGTATGAAGAAAACCCCCGCATCCGAAGGACAGAAGACAGGAGGAATTACCTCGTCAGTTCCTCCTGTTGTTTCAGAAAGACAGAATCCTCATGGAACCAAATTTACTTTTCCATATTATGAAAGGAAAGTAACCCATGTGGAGGAGGATGAGGTCTGATCTGTCCCCAACCAGAACCAATGTCCTGGGAAGAAGTAGGCTCCATTTGGGAAGCTGAAGCTTAAAAGAAGGCCTGTTACTACCCTTTCAACTTCAAGTAATTTATGTTAAATATCTATGCATATACAGATTAAGGGCAGGGGCAAAGCTGGGAGGTGGAAGGGTAGAGCCTGACAGCCATGGAGGAAGCAACAACCATGGAGACACTGTGAGGCCTGTGCATTTCCTACAGAGTCTCTACCTCAGCTGCATCACAGAGCGCTCACCTAGTGCTGGGCGGGCACGAGGCAGCAGACACCAAGAACAGCAAGATGAGACAGGAAAAGCATGGAGGTAAAGCTCAAGGCCACGTGTTAGTTAGGAAACAAGAACAGTCCTCTACTAATGGATCTGCCTGATTTAATCTTCATCAGTTTCACAAGAACATTATAAGATATTCTCAGCAGGTGACACACAAGCCCCAACAAGCCTCCAAAAGCCAAAGGCAAGTGTTATGTTTGTCATGTATGTTCTTGTTAGATCAGAAAGTTTAAAGAAAAACTTAGAACATACTTATAATTACTATACATAAATGTCTTCAACAAATGTCTATCCCTCCAATAAAAACAAGAAAATCCAGCAAGATGTGAGCACATGTTTATAAACTGAAGAACCAATCTGTATACCAAAATGCTTTTAAAGAGACAGACTTCTTGTTGGCATCAAGCTCAGTAAAATCTACCATTTCTCTAACAGGGATCCAGAGGACTGGTATGACCACAAGAAACAGAAGCCTACAGCTCCTAACACTTTCCCAGTAGATTCTCAAGTCAAAGTTTCGGTGGTTTGAATGAGGTATCCTCCACACCCTGGGCATTTGGATACCTGGTCCCTAGTTGCTGACGCTACTTGGGGAAGCTCAGGTGTGTTGTTGGAGGAAATGTGGACTGGAAGTGGGCTTTCTGAGCTAAAAAACTTGGTCTGCTTTTGATTTGCTCTCTACTTCTGTGAGCTTCCAGTGACCATGCCTAAGCTTCGCCACAGGGACCCTTAACCCTCTGGATCCATAAAGCCAAATAAACGCTTTCTCTAATAAACTTCCTTGGTCATGGTAGTTTATTATAGCAAAAAAAAAAAAAAAGAAAAAGAAAAAAGAAAGAAAGAAGGAAACAAACAAACAAACAAACAAACAAACAAACAAATAATGGACGCTGGTACCAGAGAGTTGGGCCCTTGCTGTGCCAGGCCTGGCCTGGAGGTGTGGCCCCTTGTTGGGTGGAACAGTTGGCAAAGATTATGAGTTGTGGCCTTGGAAGAGTTGTTTCACTGGCTTTGAGATTTCAAAAGCCCATGATGTCCCGAGTTAGCCCTCTCTTCCTCATGCTGTGGGTCAAGATGGGAGTTCTTAGCTACTGGTCCATGCTGTCCTGCCTGCTCCATATCCCCTGTCACACCGCACGCCATAGTCACCCTTTGGCACAAGAGTCCTAATAAGCTTTTTTATAAGTTGTCTCTATCATGGTGTCTCATTGTAGCAGTAGAAAAGTAATGAAGACACCTACCTTTTAAAAACAGGAAATAGTAAACTAAAAGACAAACTAAAATAGGACTAAGCCTTTTAGAAACAATGTTATTTTTCATTTGTGTCTGTGTATCAACTAGGTTTTAATATAGAACATATATCTCACTACGGATCATGGTCAAAGCAAATTAAAAGTAACTACAGGAATATTATTTCTACAAAGAAAACACAAATATTTTTTCTTCTGAGAAAAAGACTATTGTTATGATGTCAGTAAGGGACCTCAGAATCTTAACACCACCTATGTGAGATTCCTCTGGCTGGGCAACAAATCAATACAATTGGATGGCTTAAAACTACCAATCAGCTGGGCATGGTAGTGCAAGCCTATAATCCTAGCACTCAGGAGGCAGAGGCAGGAGGACAAGGTCCAGGACAGTCAGGGCTTTACAGCAAGACCAAGTAAACAAAGCAAAGCAAAGAAAACCAAAAGCAGCCAACCAAATTCCCAAACAATGATGACAACAGAAGCACCTACAGAAGTCAATTGTCACAGTCCCTGAGGAGCCCTGGGGGTAGCATGGCAGGAAGCTCTGCTCACAAGCCCCAGGAGCAGTAGGTCTACCCTCATGATGGTTGCTTACAGGATATAGTTCTGTTCAAAAGCAGAACCCAGACTGATTGCTACTTACCATTCACGGCCATATGGGTGTCCCATCTCACAACCTTCTCTAGCCTTAGGCCCACTTCTGCTATGACTCTTGAAATTCCCTTTCTGTGACCAGCCATGGAAATTCTCTCCTTTTAAACAGTCACAGCATTTCACTAAGGCCATGTGTACAGTCCACGCATGTCTCTCTATCAAAGGCAGCTGTGTTATATGACAATGGAAGAGCATCTCAGGCTTCCACAGACAGGGTGGCACATACTGGAGCATGGTATTTTAGGAATCCTGTTTATCAGAGTACCTTTTAATCTGTGTTTCCTTCCCAGGAAGCTGCTAAAGGTTACTGTCCTCCCACTCCAAACTAAAAGGTAGTGATTTGCTGCTAACCACCCTCTCAACAGACCTGACTTCATAAAATAGACACGCCTCACTTGATGTTTTGGTCACTGAGAAATGCAGGCTGAGACTATGTCTCAGAAAACTTGCGTTTAGTGAAATTACTCTGTGAGAGCCATTGCTCCCTTCTATAAATAAATACCCAGTTGTCTCCAACCTAAACAGTGAGCTACAATTAAAGAAGAGGGTCACTCTGTGGCTGCTCTGACACATACACTGTGGCTCTTGCTGGAAGGCAGTGCCAAGAACCAGCCTCCCAAGAACAATTAACTAGTCTGGCCATTAAAAGTAAATGGAAACAATATAGAATTCATGGGGGAGAATGCATAATAAAGAACTACTGGATACAAAAGTATTTGCATTACAAATGACTCAATGCTGCCTAGCAAGGAACACAAACACTGGGCTCTCTTCTTTCCTGGCCTGGTGGCGCCCAGTCCTGTGGACAGCAGTATGTCGCCAGTATAATAAGAGGCAAAGGACACAGTATCAGGAAGGAAAGCTGTGGCAAAAATGCTTTCTTAAGACTTTTCTTCCTAAAGTCTCCACAGCTGGATCCTCAGCAGAATAATGCATGTTTAGCATAAAGAATACTTAAGGCAACAATTTCTGAGCAAAGAAGTCTTCATAGACCCAGAAACTAAAACTGTGACCATATAAAGGTTCAAAATCATCAGTGTGGGTTTACACAAAGGTCTGTATCTGTATCTGTATCAAAAGGACCATTCACTATTCTAACTTCCTTTAAATAGTTAATTTTTCACTACCAAAAATAATTCTTACAGAGTTTTAAGGTAATGGCAAAAAGGCTTTTTGACCCCGGAGTTCTCACTATGCTCTGAGGCCACTCCATTGAGCATACACCAAGCAGAGTTTAATCTCACTTAAATATCAGGTTGAGGATCTGAAGAGACAGCTCTGTCAATAACCAAATATGAGGACCTGAGTTGCATTCCTAGAGCCTACGTGGCTGGTGGGAAGAAGTTTGGTATTATGGTGTCCACTCCTAATCCCACCACAGGAGAGATGGGGCCAGATGCATCCTGGGGTTTACTAGCCAGCCAGCCTGCCTACTTGGCAAGTTCCAGGCTAGTGGGAGACCCTGTCTCAAAAAAACAAGGTGGGCAGTTCCTGAGATGCAACACCCAAGGTTGTCCTCTGGCCTCCACATGTACATGCACACCTTTGTACACTTGTACACACATAAGGGTACACACACAATAAATTAATTATTATCAAGTCAACCCATAAACCTGCTGTACGAATCAAATAAACCCAGAGGAAAGGCAGGCGGGTCACACGCAGCATCACGGTGATTATTGGAAAGTGTCTCTGCCATTGATGACTCACATAGTGAGTCCACAGGTTCCACCTAGGCTAGGACAGACCCCTTCTCACAGTACAGCCCCACCTACCCTCCTAAGGTTGAGAGAGTTTCTGTACGGGCTCCTTGTCTTGCCAGCCTTAGTCCACGGGGTACAAAACTTTAAGACTAAACCAGAGGCTGAGAATGCTGCCAGTCAGAACACAGGACTTACACTAGACCTGATACTCCCAAACCAGGTGAGGCTGAGGGCGGTAAATAAAACCATCCATTTTAAAGTCCACACCACCCCTCTTCCTAAAACACACACATTCTCTAGGTACACACACACACACACACACACACACACACACACACACACACACACACACACACACACACATTCTCTAGGTAAACACATACCAGCCCCAGGGTTCTGTGCATATGGGGCAAGTGGCCTACCACTGAGTAACTTCCAACATGCCTTAACAAAAGAAGGTTCTGAGGCTGCCTTAAAACTTCACCAGCCTCAGCAGACTAGGGGCTCCCAGCAGACTGTCTTACTCAGCCCTAGGCCACCTCTGTCTCTGGGGATGCTCCTATACCCATCTGCAGGGGTGGCTCTGCCTTGAGTTTCTTAACCCTCCTCTCCCATATCTTTATACCTGGTTCATTTATGAGGCTGGAGGGATGACAGTGGGTAAGTCTGAATCCCCAGCATTCTTGTAAATAGCTAAGCATGGTGTACACTTGAAGCTCAGTGTTTGGGATAAGGATAAAGACAGCAGATCCCAGAAGCTCAGTTGTTAACCAGTCTAACCAAATTTGAGCTCCAAGTTCAATGAGAGATCCTATCTCAAAATAATACAAGGCAGAGAGCAAATGAAGAAAATTCTAGATGTCAATCTCTGGCCTCCATCCATGCCAACACACACACACACACACACACACACACACACACACACACACACACACACGTATCAATCCTGTTTAAACACAATAACTAGAAAATATTAAAAGAAGCCAAACAAGACTCAAATTCTCTGAGATAAGCTTGCCAACTAACACTACAATAATTAAAGAGATTAATATGTCCAGTCTAACCTCTACCTTAGAATGCTTGATTAACAAGGGGTATATGATGCTCATGGTATGCAACTACAGTTCTTCAGATCTCTGAAAACAATCTGAATGAAGTGCTGGTCTCTGACACTACAGGAATAGAGAACCCCGAGGAGGCAGCCATACACCAGGTTTTCATTTCCTTCTCACTACACCAAGTGCTGGAAATCCTTCATGCCAGAAATACGTGTCACCTGGAATAGGGATTCACAGGGTCCCTTGGGGCAAATAACCTTTGTGTATTTGTGCTTCAGTGCTGTCTTTTCTATGCTCATTCCATGCACAAATTAAAATTACACTGAGAACTACGAAATCACGTCAAGATCCAACAGCAGAGGCCCCTGTGATTTGCTGATCTAGGCCAGTTCCTGGCATCTAAAGCAGTTCCAGTTGGCAGAGTGTGTTCAAGCCTTCTCAAGGAACTACACTCCTTCTCTGTATGATGTAAGGCTAAAGGACTCACTGGAATAGACTTAGCCAATACAGGATCATGGTTTCTAGACATCCACATTGGGTGCCAAGACAGTAACTGCTGCCTTCCACCTGCTAACTGAAAGCTGAGATTCCCCAGTGTGTGTGTGTGTGTGTGTGTGTGTGTGTGTGTGTGTGTGTGTGTGTGTGTGTGTGTGTGTGTGTGTGTGTACTATCTTTCTACCACAGTTGAGCTCCAGCCTGACTGACTCTTTTCCCTTCTGTTTTAAGCATTCCCTCACTATCCACACCTTCTCTGAGCAGCTCTTCTACCCTGGGTTTCTTGTCATCTCTACCTTAGCTTCAGTCTCCTCTTTTCTAGGAGTCCTCTCCATTGATAAGCATCATATGGAAATCTTTCTCAACCAAAGGCAATGTCTAGGACACAGTCAAGTATTGGAAAAATCTAAGCTCATGCAACTGCCAGAAGACTATACTATACCTACTTCTCTCTGTGTTTACAAGCAAGGACAAATCTTACAGTGAGGCAAGGCAACCTACAGGTGGTAGGATCTCAGTGGCACTTTTTCTGAGTCTGCGCTCAGTATAGTGCTGCCCCAACCCAGTGATAGCACTGACAGGAAGAGGCTCTCTCTCACAGTCTCCCAAATCCCCATCTCAGTAAGAGCTATCTTATAAAGTGGCAGCATTATGACAACTGGGAGTTCCTTGGTTATGATAAATTGAGGAACATACTATGTAATAGTTACATTTTAATTTCAGGTAGAAACTAATCAATGTGATTTCTAAGTAAATGTGATTTCAGACATTATAAACCAATGTAAAATTCTGAGTTCTCAAATTATTTGATAGCAACACAGTAAGCATAAGGGTGAAGTGAGGTATAGACAATGTTTCTGATGAGCATGGCTCCAAGTTGGGCTGGCCTATCAGACTAATGAATCCTTGGCAAGGTGAGAAGAGCCAGGGCTATGTGGGTCCTGCAATTAATGTCCAATAATACAAAAGCATGTCCCTAGTGGGGCTCCTCCCTCTTCAACAAAACATGTCTTTTTGAGGGGACAAGTCTGCTTCCTTTGTGTGTTTGAAGCAAGGTTTTAACTCTGTACACAGGCCTCAGGTGGTCTGAAACTCATTATATAGTTCAAGTTGGCCTTGAACTCAAAACAACCTTCCTGTCTCAGTCAGGCACAATCCACCACGCCCAGTTCTCTGCTACTCCTTAAACAAAACAACCAAAACCCCTCTAAACTTAAAAAAGACTTTCTTATACACGGCTAAAGGATGGAGCAAGTCATACCCTATAGGAGAAACGCATTCATTATACTTTTAGTTTAAAAACCGAAGTCTTACAAATAATCCTTTCCTAATTGATGTTTATCCATTGTAAATGATAGGAAGTTTCATGTGGATTTTAAATATAGGCATATAATGAATTCTGAGCATTATCCTCCACCATCCCCTGCTCCTCCCAATCTCACCTCTGCCCACCCCTTGTCCTCTCTGTTCTCCTATAGAAGATCACACCTGTACTTCATGTCATATACATGCCATATTTTTGTTGCTATAAGTCTGGGACCCACAAATGAGAGAAAGGGTGACATCTGTCTTCCTGACATAGATTTAATATGTTATCCACATCTTCCAAAGCATTTACTGTTATTTTTTTCTTTTAAAAAACTTGTTTTGATTTTATTTATGTGTGTGTGTCTGTGTGTTTATTATACATGAGTGCAGTGCCTGTGGAGACAAGAGGGCACTGGGTCCCCTGGAAATGGAAGATACAGGTGGTTGTGAAAGGCTGATGAGCATTGGGAACAGAACTCCAGACCACAGAAGAACAGTGGGTTTGTATCTGGATTTTTATTCTATTCCACCAATCTCCAGGCCCTGCGCTGGTGTCTAACCTGGAATCAGGACATGGTGGTGCCTCCCTCCAACACTACTCTTTTGCTCGGTATTGCTTTAGAGACCCAGGGACTTTTGCACTTCTATATGTATTTAAGGATTTTGATTCTATTTCCATGAAAAAATTCTATTAGAATTCCATTGAAATTGCATTGAGTCTAATATATGTGCTTTCATAACATTAATCAAGTTTATTTCTTGTGTTGACTGTAATCTTCCTGTTTTGATTAATACACATGTGTCTGGGACTAGTTACAATGACTTAAAATCATGGTCTGAAACCACAGTTCCTTTTGTACCTAGCAATTCTGATGGACTTTACACGTGACCTACAAGTGCCCTTCACTTTTCAGTACTTTAATCTGCTCTGGTCTGTTTGGAGCTGTAAATGCCCTGAATCATCCAAATCTTTTCTCCTGGATTTAGAGGATTTTCTGCTAGGATTTTTTCTGAATATGTTATTTACACCTTTAGCCTAAAGATCTCTCCTTCTATGCTCACGGCTTATAATTTCGGTCTTTTGATGGTATCCAATACATCATGTGTTGTATTTTATACTTTATTACTGTATTGTTGTCAATGTCTGAATATTCTAATCAATCTACCTTACCATACATTCCTCATATCTACTTTTCACTCAATCCATTCCAAATTGGTAAGTTTTTCAATCGAGTATTTCATGTCTAAAATTTTCTAAAATTTCAGTATGATTCTTCAGTATTTCCATAGTTTTGTTCAATTCTTCATTCATATCCTGCTCTGACCTTATTTCATTCAGCTCTTTGTATTCTCTCAGTTCATTCAAAAGTTTGTGTCCCCTTTGATTTTATTCTACACTCTTATAATTATTCTCCTGGATTCTTCGTCTGGAATTGTATCTAATTCTCTTGCACTGGAGTCTAGTATCAGAGGGGGCATATAGTTTTTCTTGCTCCTTATAACTCTGCACTGGGGCTTGTGCAGCAGGAATTATTTCTTGGCTGGGTTTTTAATCAGCTGTATTTTTTTTTTATTAACTTGAGTATTTCTTATATACATTTCGAGTGTTATTCCCTTTCCCAGTTTCCGGGCAAACATCCCCCCATCCCTGTTCCCCTCCCCATCCTCCCCCCATTGCCGCCCTCCCCCCAACAATCTAGTTCACTGGGGGTTCAGTCTTAGCAGGACCAAGGGCTTCCCCTTCCACTGGTGCTCTTACTAGAATATTCATTGCTACCTATGAGGTCAGAGTCCAGGGTCAGTCCATGTATAGTCCTTAGGTAGTGGCTTAGTCCCTGGAAGCTCTGGTTGCTTGGCATTGTTGTACATATGGGGTCTCGAGCCCCTTCAAGCTCTTCCAGTTCTTTCTCTGATTCCTTCAACAGGGGTCCCGTTCTCAGTTCAGTGGTTTGCTGCTGGCATTCGCCTCTGTATTTGCTGTATTCTGGCTGTGTCTCTCAGGAGCGATCTACATCCGGCTCCTGTCAGCCTGCACTTCTTTGCTCCATCTATCTTGTCTAATTGGATGGCTGTATATGTGTGGGCCACATGTGGGGCAGGCTCTGAATGGGTGTTCCTTCAGTCTCTGTTTTAATCTTTGCCTCTCTATTCCCTGCCACGGGTATTCTTATTCCCCTTTTAAAGAAGGAGTGAAGCATTCACATTTTGATCATCCGTCTTGAGTTTCATTTGTTCTAGGCATCTAGGGTAATTCAAACATTTGGGATAATAGCCACTTATCAATGAGTGCATACCATGTGTGTTTTTCTGTGATTGGGTTACCTCACTCAGGATGATATTTTCCAGTTCCAACCATTTGCCTACGAATTTCATAAAGTCATTGTTTTTGATAGCTGAGTAATATTCCATTGTGTAGATGTACCACATTTTCTGTATCCATTCCTCTGTTGAAGGGCATCTGGGTTCTTTCCAGCTTCTGGCTATTATAAATAAGGCTGCGATGAACATAGTGAAGCACGTGTCTTTTTTATATGTTGGGGCATCTTGTGGGTATATGCCCAAGAGAGGTATAGCTGGATCCTCAGGCAGTTCAATGTCCAATTTTCTGAGGAACCTCCAGACTGATTTCCAGAATGGTTGTACCAGTCTGCAATCCCACCATCAATGGAGGAGTGTTCCTCTTTCTCCGCATCCTTGCCAGCATCTGCTGTCATCTGAGTTTTTTATCTTAGCCATTCTCACTGGTGTGAGGTGAAATCTCAGGGTTGTTTTGATTTGCATTTCCCTTATGACTAAATTGAAGTATTTGCAATGCTCAGGTGGGACTAGTTTATGTATAGTATCACTAGCTAAATTCCCAGTTTACATGTTTTGGGAACTAAGTGTACTAATACCCTGCATTGCCCCAGAATGCAATCACACTTACTAGATCGGCCCACTGTGAAATATACTGCTGAGGTTTTTAAACCTCCTCACTTCTAATTTCAATAACTACTGAGGGAAAAGAGCACAGGAGTAAGTGTATGGTTAGATATTAAATACTTATCAGGCATAGTAGCGCATGCTTTAATCCAGTACTCAGGAGATGGAGGCAGGAGGATCTCTGTGAGCTTGAGATAGGTCAGCCTGGTCTACAGAGTGATCTCCAGGTCATCCAGAGCTACATAATGAGATTCTCAAAGATAGATAGATAGATAGATAGATAGATAGATAGATAGATAGATAGATAGATAGATAGGCAGGCAGGCAGGCAGGCAGGCAGGCAGGCAGGCAGGCAGGCAGGCAGGCAGGCAGGCAGGCTAAAAGGCTAAGGTTATAGGTAGAAGGAAACTAGCCTGGACTGAGATAGGGATTAGTATTATGTCAACTGAGGAAGCACTGAGGAGGAAAAGGTAGCAGGAATGAGGAGGCTGAGATAGTTAGGATTCAGATAATTTAAAAATTAAAGATATGGAAGGTTAGAGGTAAAAAGTAAAGGAACTGGGGAGACAGCTCTGTGAGTAAGGTATTGATGCACAAGCATATGAACCCCAGTTTGAATCCACAGAACCCCCATAAACTGTCAAAGTAGTGTATAAATTTACACTACTTTGGGATGTGGAGATGGGAGGTTGGGAGGTGGAGACAGGAGAGCCCTGGAAGCTCCCAGGCAAACAATGTGGACAGTGAGGACTGACAAATGAGATTGTTTTCTTTTGGTTCTTTTTTTTTTTCGGAGCTGGGGACCGAACCCAGGGCCTTGCGCTTCCTAGGCAAGCGCTCTGCCACTGAGCCAAATCCCCAACCCCGAGATTGTTTTCTTATTCCTCTCCTGTGCCATGGGTCATATGCACCTTCATTCATATATGCACATGTGTGCGTACACACACACACACACACACACACACACACACACACACACACAAACACTCACAAAGAGCAGGGCGTGAGGAAGAATGAAATGAGGTAAGGAGGAGAGAGAGGTGGATATGGGTTGTGCATAGGAAGAATAGTAAAAAGTGCACAGCACAATGAGTACAAAGCATATAGAACAACTACAAAGCCTGAGCGGTACAGAACTAAATTAAGACTCTTAAATGTTAAGTGTGCATCATAAAAAAAAAAAAAAAACAATGAGAGCCAAGTGAAGTTAATATAAAATAGATTAAGAAATCATCGCACCAGTGAATATTTCCTGTTAGTGACTAGGTTTCTGAACTCCTTCCCTCCTACAGCGGCTTCATGTAACGAACAGCACCAGTTCACCTGTGTAGCCCTTGGTTCCCACATCATCAGTTGATGTGGCAGTGAGGGTGTCCTCCAGGGTACCTTAAAGGTCAGCTTCCAAGTCCACAGGCCCCGACAATCCCTGTTCCTAGTCTACCATGCTTTTGGTTTATCTATATATTACACCATTTCAGCTTCTCTCTCCAGCACAGTCTGGAGCAAGGGGTGAAGGTAAAAGTGCTTGCTGGAAGCTCCTTGGTGATGCAGGGGACTCTGCTTCAGGCTCATATCCATCTCTGGTCTTCCTCTCTATCCATGCTGTACATAGTCCTTGGTCTTGCGAACACTTCTCCCTCTGTGGCTATTGTAGCAATGTTGGTGTGTAGAAGGGATTATAAACCCTCAACTAGCCATTCCCACTGACCTCCGAAACCATGCACATTGGGGCGGAATCTGCTTCAAGTTCTCAGGCCCAGAGTTGCAGAGCCTATGCTGTAGTTCCCACTGTGTGGGAAGCTGGTGTCTACTGGGCCAGATTCTAGCATGCACTGTGCTTCTAGAAAGCTACCTATGTAAACACTGCAGGAAGCACAGATGCACTGTGTGACCACGGCTAAGCAGGATGATGACAACATAGCAAGAAAGGTAGAACAGAGAGAAGAGCGAGCCTGGAAACGACTCTGAACCTGGCTCTAGACTGCTTTCAGAAATCTTGTCCCTGAGTCATATAAATCCACTTCCAGCCAAACACGGTCATAAGTGGAGAAACAGACTCTGGTACCTAAGACTTCTCTGCCTGAAAAGTATAATTTGAGGGGTTGGAAATAGAATTTCTCCAATAAGTCTCCCCTAGCACACACTCAAAGTTGCTTTGCTGGAAAAATATCATATCCAGTCTCAGAGTAGATTGTAGAAATGCGTCAAGAAAAGAGGGCTGAAAGGGGCTCAGGTGGTGAGGATGTGAGCCTGGATTACAGTTAGTCCTGCTCAGTCACAGACCTGGTCTCAAAACATAAAATAAAGAGTAATAGAGAAAGATATTGACCTGACCTCTGGCTTCCAGGTTACACATACACTAACATGCACACGGGAATGTACACTTTAAAAACATGACAATGAATACATGCAAAGTGGAGGAATACAAAAGTCCCAAGATATAAAATAATTTATTTTGGTAGCACTTCACCTTAGAAATGTTGCTTGGATGACTCATGGAATGTCCCAAAGTCTTCTCATTCTGTAAGACAAAAAGGTAGTAATTAAGCTCCAATTAAAAGCATGCAAAGAACAAGTAATCAATTATTCTAATAAGATGTTATTCCTGTAAGCAAGCACAAACCAATCTACTAGATATATATTCCTAGGTATTAGACATTGGAAATTTGGGCAAAAGTAAATAAAACAATGGTCCCTGACCTAAAGAAACTTATCATGGAAAGAACAGAATTTTGGAAAAATAAAAATAAAATCACAGCAACAGACACTTTCAAATTCATAGTTCAGAGATGAGAAATCCTATATACCCTTATACCTGACAGAATCTGTGTTATGAAAGACCACTAAAAAGACAAGGAAGAGGGTGGGGTGTGTGACCCCACCTCCAACTGTCAAATGCCCAATGCCTAAGATTGTCAGATCACTGGCCTCCTCCCTCCCATAGCGATCACAGCCCATCACAAACTCATGTAGCAAATTCTCCCGTTTGCCTCTTAATCTCATAGCTCATCTCCATTTTTACTTGCTAATATTTGAAGATCTTTTGAATTCTAATGTGGAATTTTAAAAATAACTTTCTATATTGTCCCTCTGTTCATAAGCTGACCTTGTTAACGGATAACAGATAACTTCCCCCTTTCATCCAACTTTATACACTGAAGTCCAAACCCTTATATCCTGAAATTGGACTATAACCATATTTAGAGACAGGAGCCTGCAATGTGGTGATTAAATTGTAAAGAGGTCATTAAAGAGGACCACAGTCCAACAATGGAAACATCCGGGCTGGAATGAAGATATTCTAAAGAAACACTTGTGTCTCTCCTTTCGGCAGTTAGTGCCGGAAACAAAGAGATTTCAAAACAATGGAATTCCAAGAATATCATGCAGGAAAGGAAAAGACTAGGAGTGTGGTGTCAGCAAAATGGAGAGTTTGTCTCTCAGACACAAACTTCACATGTCTTAACAACTTGTCAGATATCCTTACCATAGAGACTGGAGCTGACACAGTGGTAAAAGGCAGGGCCATGTCTTGACTAGGATTATGAGAATAGCCTCCCCAGGCTCAAATGTTTGAAAATACTTAACCCCTAGTTGGTGGAATTGTTTGTGAAATATTAGGAGGTGTGGCCTTGTTGGAGGAAGTACGTCAGTGGAGATGGGCTTTAGGGTTTCAAAGGTGTCTTGTCTGTCTGTCTCTATGTGTCTGTCTGCCTATGCCTCCTACTTTTGATTCAGATATAAACTTTCAGCTCTTCCTGCTGTCATGTTCTGCCATTATGGACTCTAACACTCTGAAACTACAAGTCCCAAAGTAAGTAAGTTCTTTCTTTTACATGTTGCTTTAATCATGACATCATACTGTGCGTACCTTTGGTCTCTATTTAAACCTAACCTACTAGGACTTCAGAGAAGAACTTGATCACTGGACTTCTGTGTGCTCCTAGTGTAGCCACACTGAATATTCTCTTTCTGCTTTTCACTACTGTCTTCAGTTGGCTAACTGAGGATGGGTGGCCAAGACTGGCTGGTTAGGGTTACTAGGACAGAGGTGGTCTTCTAAGAAGAGATAGGAGCAGGACAAGCAGAAAGTACTATACAGACAAGAAACGGAAGAGAGAAGCTCAAAGGAACCCAATCTTGTTGGTACTTTATGCTGAGACATCCAGTCACCAAATAGAGAAATTTTTGGCTACTTAAGCCATTTTGCTACAGTATCCTTGGTACAGTGTTCTAACCTTTCTAATGCTACAAACCCTTCTACTACAGCTCCTCATGTTGTGGTGATGCCCAACCATAAAATTATTTTCATTGCTACTTCCTAAATGTAGTTTTTCTACTATTATAATCATAATGTAAAATGTCCGTATACTCTGGTGGTCTGAAGTGACACCTGTGAAAAGGTTGTTTAAAGCCCCAAAAGGATCACAACCCAGAAGTTGAGAGCCTCGACTTAGCAAACAAAGAAGTATTCCTATATGCACTTTTGTCTTATTGAGAACCTCCCACTAAATACAAACAAAAGAAAACTATTTCAAAATAAAGAGTTTTCACTTCCATTTTTATGATCCATTTTCTTTTACATTCACTCAAACCATGAAAGGCTAAGTAAAGTCTACTGAGGTAAAAATTGATTACCTCACCTATGATTGTCAGAGGTACAAAAGGTCTTTCAAAATCCCCCTTTAGGCTTTTCCACCCATCCATCCATGCCTGAAGATGATTAGGCACTTGACTTATCTTTTGGTCTGCTGGCACTCTCACACACAAGACCAGTAATCATCAACATAGGTGGAAAGGATTGAGAAGCAAGTGAAAGAAGCTAAATTTTTCCCTTTTTTCAACATGCCAAATTCCACACTGCCCTCTTTCTCATATTCTTGCTTAATGTTCTTAAATGCCCAATGTTCTTAAAATGTTGGTAAAGAAGTCTTCAGATCAATTACCAGTTCTATTTTGGTAATGTTGTTTTCTTTGGTGTTATAAAAATAATGTGTTTATGCAAATTCTAAATATTTTGTCATATTCTTTTATAAATCTAAACAGAAACAAAACATACTTCTCTTTTAAGTGTACAATATAGTCCCTGTTATTATTAAGTGTTTACCCTTAATGAAAGACTTCTTGATCTTACACCAGACTATTATAAAGGAAAAGGAAAAAATTATAAAGAGCACTTAAAGAATTCAGAGTATGGCACCTAAGATAGCTTTTAAGAACTTAGGCTTCTAGAGCTAATACATGCCGACGGGCGCTGACCCCCCTTCCCGTGGGGGGGACGCGTGCATTTATCAGATCAAAACCAACACGGTCAGCCCCCTCCCGGCTCCGGCCGGGGGTCGGGCGCCGGCGGCTTTGGTGACTCTAGATAACCTCGGGCCGATCGCACGCCCTCCGTGGATAATAAATGGTAAAGCCCAACATAAGGAGGCAAGCTATACCCTAGAAGAAGCAAGAAACTAATCGTCTTAGCAACAAAACAAAGAGAATGAAAGCACACAAACTTAACCTCACATCCAAATATGAATATAAAGGGAAACAATAATCACTATTCCTTAATATCTCTCAATATCAATGGCCTCAACTCCCCAATAAAAAGACATAGATTAACAAACTGGATACGCAACGAGGACCCTGCATTCTGCTGCCTACAGGAAACACACCTCAGAGACAAAGACAGACACTACCTCAGAGTGAAAGGCTGGAAAACAACTTTCCAAGCAAATGGTCAGAAGAAGCAAGCTGGAGTAGCCATTCTAATATCAAATAAAATCAATTTCCAACTAAAAGTCATCAAAAAAGATAAGGAAGGACACTTCATATTCATCAAAGGAAAAATCCACCAAGATGAACTCTCAAGCCTAAATATCTATGCCCCAAATACAAGGGCACCTACATACGAAAAAGAAACCTTACTAAAGCTCAAAGCACACATTGCACCTCACACAATAATAGTGGGAGATTTCAACACCCCACTCTCATCAATGGACAGATCATGGAAACAGAAATTAAACAGTGATGTCGACAGACTAAGAGAAGTCATGAGCCAAATGGACTTAACGGATATTTATAGAACATTCTATCCTAAAGCAAAAGGATATACCTTCTTCTCAGCTCCTCATGGTACTTTCTCCAAAATTGACCATATAATTGGTCAAAAAACGGGCCTCAACAGGTACAGAAAGATAGAAATAATCCCATGTGTGCTATCGGACCACCACGGCCTAAAACTGGTCTTCAATAACAATAAGGGAAGAATGCCCACATATACGTGGAAATTGAACAATGCTCTACTCAATGATAACCTGGTCAAGGAAGAAATAAAGAAAGAAATTAAAAACTTTTTAGAATTTAATGAAAATGAAGATACAACATACTCAAACTTATGGGACACAATGAAAGCTGTGCTAAGAGGAAAACTCATAGCGCTGAGTGCCTGCAGAAAGAAACAGGAAAGAGCATATGTCAGCAGCTTGACAGCACACCTAAAAGCTCTAGAACAAAAAGAAGCAAATATACCCAGGAGGAGTAGAAGGCAGGAAATAATCAAACTCAGAGCTGAAATCAACCAAGTAGAAACAAAAAGGACCATAGAAAGAATCAACAGAACCAAAAGTTGGTTCTTTGAGAAAAATCAACAAGATAGATAAACCCTTAGCCAGACTAACGAGAGGACACAGAGAGTGCGTCCAAATTAACAAAATCAGAAATGAAAAGGGAGACATAACTACAGATTCGGAGGAAATTCAAAAAATCATCAGATCTTACTATAAAAACCTATATTCAACAAAATGTAAAAATCTTCAGGAAATGGACAATTTCCTAGACAGATACCAGGTATCGAAGTTAAATCAGGAACAGATAAACCAGTTAAACAACCCCATAACTCCTAACGAAATAGAAGCAGTCATTAAAGGTCTCCCAACCAAAAAGAGCCCAGGTCCAGACGGGTTTAGTGCAGAATTCTATCAAACCTTCATAGAAGACCTCATGCCAATATTATCCAAACTATTCCACAAAATTGAAACAGATGGAGCCCTACCGAATTCCTTCTACAAAGCCACAATTACTCTTATACCTAAACCACACAAAGACACAACAAAGAAAGAGAACTTCAGACCAATTTCCCTTATGAATATCGACGCAAAAATACTCAATAAAATTCTGGCAAACCGAATTCAAGAGCACATCAAAACAATCATCCACCATGATCAAGTAGGCTTCATCCCAGGCATGCAGGGATGGTTTAATATACGGAAAACCATCAACGTGATCCATTATATAAACAAACTGAAAGAACAGAACCACATGATCATTTCATTAGATGCTGAGAAAGCATTTGACAAAATTCAACACCCCTTCATGATAAAAGTCCTCGAAAGAATAGGAATTCAAGGCCCATACCTAAACATAGTAAAAGCCATATACAGCAAACCAGTTGCTAACATTAAACTAAATGGAGAGAAACTTGAAGCAATCCCACTAAAATCAGGGACTAGACAAGGCTGCCCACTCTCTCCCTACTTATTCAATATAGTTCTTGAAGTTCTAGCCAGAGCAATCAGACAACAAAAGGAGATCAAGGGGATACAGATCGGAAAAGAAGAGGTCAAAATATCACTATTTGCAGATGATATGATAGTATATTTAAGTGATCCCAAAAGTTCCACCAGAGAACTACTAAAGCTGATAAACAACTTCAGCAAAGTAGCTGGGTATAAAATTAACTCAAATAAATCAGTTGCCTTCCTCTATACAAAAGAGAAACAAGCCGAGAAAGAAATTAGGGAAATGACACCCTTCATAATAGACCCAAATAATATAAAGTACCTCGGTGTGACTTTAACCAAGCAAGTAAAAGATCTGTACAATAAGAACTTCAAGACACTGAGGAAAGAAATTGAAGAAGACCTCAGAAGATGGAACGATCTCGCATGCTCATGGATTGGCAGGATTAATATAGTAAAAATGGCCATTTTACCAAAAGCAATCTACAGATTCAATGCAATCCCCATCAAAATACCAATCCAGTTCTTCAAAGAGTTAGACAGAACAATTTGCAAATTCATCTGGAATAACAAAAAACCCAGGATAGCTAAAGCTATCCTCAACAATAAAAGGACTTCAGGGGGAATCACTATCCCTGAACTCAAGCAGTATTACAGAGCAATAGTGATAAAAACTGCATGGTATTGGTACAGAGACAGACAGATAGACGAATGGAATAGAATTGAAGACCCAGAAATGAACCCACACACCTATGGTCACTTGATTTTTGACAAAGGAGCCAAAACCATCCAATGGAAAAAAGATAGCATTTTCAGCAAATGGTGCTGGTTCAACTGGAGGGCAACATGTAGAAGAATGCAGATCGATCCATGCTTATCACCCTGTACAAAGCTTAAGTCCAAGTGGATCAAGGACCTCCACATCAAACCAGACACACTCAAACTAATAGAAGAAAAACTAGGGAAGCATCTGGAACACATGGGCACTGGAAAAAATTTCCTGAACAAAACACCAATGGCTTATGCTCTAAGATCAAGAATCGACAAATGGGATCTCATAAAACTGCAAAGCTTCTGTAAGGCAAAGGACACTGTGGTTAGGACAAAACGGCAACCAACAGATTGGGAAAAGATCTGTACCAATCCTACAACAGACAGAGGCCTTATATCCAAAATATACAAAGAACTCAAGAAGTTAGACCGCAGGGAGACAAATAACCCTATTAAAAAATGGGGTTCAGAGCTAAACAAAGAATTCACAGCTGAGGAATGCCGAATGGCTGAGAAACACCTAAAGAAATGTTCAACATCTTTAGTCATAAGGGAAATGCAAATCAAAACAACCCTGAGATTTCACCTCACACCAGTGAGAATGGCTAAGATCAAAAACTCAGGTGACAGCAGATGCTGGCGAGGATGTGGAGAAAGAGGAACACTCCTCCATTGTTGGTGGGATTGCAGACTGGTAAAACCATTCTGGAAATCAGTCTGGAGGTTCCTCAGAAAATTGGACATTGAACTGC
The DNA here is from genome assembly GCF_021556685.1 of Rattus norvegicus. Classification (NCBI taxonomy): domain Eukaryota; kingdom Metazoa; phylum Chordata; class Mammalia; order Rodentia; family Muridae; genus Rattus; species Rattus norvegicus. The sequence goes on along the minus strand of NC_141537.1, from coordinate 151,517,169 downwards.
CTGAGGATCCAGCTATACCTCTCTTGGGCATATACCCAAAAGATGCCTCAACATATAAAAGAGACACGTGCTCCACTATGTTCATCGCAGCCTTATTTATAATAGCCAGAAAATGGAAAGAACCGAGATGCCCTTCAACAGAGGAATGGATACAGAAAATGTGGTACATCTACACAATGGAATATTACTCAGCTATCAAAAACAACGAGTTTATGAAATTCGTAGGCAAATGGTTGGAACTGGAAAATATCATCCTGAGTGAGCTAACCCAATCACAGAAAGACATACATGGTATGCACTCATTGATAAGTGGCTATTAGCCCAAATGCTTGAATTACCCTAGATCCCTAGAACAAACGAAACTCAAGACGGATGATCAAAATGTGAATGCTTCACTCCTTCTTTAAATGAGGAAAAAGAATACCCTTGGCAGGGAAGGGAGAGGCAAAGATTAAAACAGAGACTGAAGGAACACCCATTCAGAGCCTGCCCCACATGTGGCCCATACATATACAGCCACCCAATTAGACAAGATGGATGAAGCAAAGAAGTGCAGACCGACAGGAGCCGGATGTAGATCGCTCCTGAGAGACACAGCCAGAATACAGCAAATATAGAGGCGAATGCCAGCAGCAAACCACTGAACTGAGAATAGGTCCCCTATTGAAGGAATCAGAGAAAGAACTGGAAGAGCTTGAAGGGGCTCGAGACCCCAAAAGTACAACAATGCCAAGCAACCAGAGCTTCCAGGGACTAAGCCACTACCTAAAGACTATACATGGACTGACCCTGGACTCTGACCCCATAGGTAGCAATGAATATCCTAGTAAGAGCACCAGTGGAAGGGGAAGCCCTGGGTCCTGCTAAGACTGAACCCCCAGTGAACTAGTCTATGGGGGGAGGGCGGCAATGGGGGGAGGGTTGGGAGGGGAACACCCATAAGGAAGGGGAGGGGGGAGGGGGATGTTTGCCCGGAAACCGGGAAAGGGAATAACACCCGAAATGTATATAAGAAATACTCAAGTAAATAAAAAAAAAAAAAAATGGGGTTCAGAGCTAAACAAAGAATTCACAGCTGAGGAATGCCGAATGGCTGAGAAACACCTAAAGAAATGTTCAACATCTTTAGTCATAAGGGAAATGCAAATCAAAACAACCCTGAGATTTCACCTCACACCAGTGCGATTGGCTAAGATCAAAAACTCAGGTGACAGCAGATGCTGGCGAGGATGTGGAGAAAGAGGAACACTCCTCCATTGTTGGTGGGGTTGCAGACTGGTAAAACCATTCTGGAAATCAGTCTGGAGGTTCCTCAGAAAATTGGACATTGAACTGCCTGAGGATCCAGCTATACCTCTCTTGGGCATATACCCAAAAGATGCCTCAACATATAAAAGAGACACGTGCTCCACTATGTTCATCGCAGCCTTATTTATAATAGCCAGAAACTGGAAAGAACCCAGATGCCCTTCAACAGAGGAATGGATACAGAAAATGTGGTACATCTACACAATGGAATATTACTCAGCTATCAAAAACAACGAGTTTATGAAATTCGTAGGCAAATGGTTGGAACTGGAAAATATCATCCTGAGTGAGCTAACCCAATCACAGAAAGACATACATGGTATGCACTCATTGATAAGTGGCTATTAGCCCAAATGCTTGAATTACCCTAGATCCCTAGAACAAACGAAACTCAAGACGGATGATCAAAATGTGAATGCTTCACTCCTTCTTTAAATGAGGAAAAAGAATACCCTTGGCAGGGAAGGGAGAGGCAAAGATTAAAACAGAGACTGAAGGAACACCCATTCAGAGCCTGCCCCACATGTGGCCCATACATATACAGCCACCCAATTAGACAAGATGGATGAAGCAAAGAAGTGCAGACCGACAGGAGCCGGATATAGATCGCTCCTGAGAGACACAGCCAGAATACAGCAAATACAGAGGCGAATGCCAGCAGCAAACCACTGAACTGAGAATAGGTCCCCTATTGAAGGAATCAGAGAAAGAACTGGAAGAGCTTGAGGGGCTCGAGACCCCAAAAGTACAACAATGCCAAGCAACCAGAGCTTCCAGGGACTAAGCCACTACCTAAAGACTATACATGGACTGACCCTGGACTCTGACCCCATAGGTAGCACTGAATATCCTAGTAAGAGCACCAGTGGAAGGGGAAGCCCTGGGTCCTGCTAAGACTGAACCCCCAGTGAACTAGTCTATGGGGGGAGGGCGGCAATGGGGGGAGGGTTGGGAGGGGAACACCCATAAGGAAGGGGAGGGGGGAGGGGGATGTTTGCCCGGAAACCGGGAAAGGGAATAACACTCGAAATGTATATAAGAAATACTCAAGTTAATAAAAAAAAAAAAGAAAGAAATGTATATAAGAAATACTCAAGTTAATAAAAAAAAAAAAAGAACTTAGGCTTCATTCCATCACATTATTTATACACTCACCTAATAGAAATACAATGATTGTCCAAAAATTCTGTATCTGTTCAAGCATCATTTATGATTGAAAATGTACTGTAGATAAATAAAAGGCTCTATAATGAATTCTGGCTTGACAATGAATGTACTGGTTATTTGACACCAGATTTTAAGTAGCTCATTAAATTAAAATACCATGCTTTGGACTATCTGCACAGAAAACGAGTTATATCTAGTATCACATTACCTGCTGTGGTGGTTTGGCTGATGATGGCCACATATAGACTCATATATTTAAATGCTTGGTCCCCAGTTAGTGGGACTCTTTAGGAAGGATTAGGAGGTGTGGCTGTATTGGAAGAAGTACATCACTGGGAGGTGGGGCTTTGAGGTTTCAAAAATACTCATGCTATTCCCAGGTAGCTCTTTGTGCCTTGTGCTTGTGGATCAATAAATTCTCAGCTACTGCTTCAAGCACCATACCTGCCTGCCACCATACCTTCTTGCCTGCTGCCTTGCCCTCTTGCCGGCTGCCATACCTTAGTCATGATATTCTATTACAACAACTGAAAAGTAACTAAGACACCTTCCACAAAACAAACAAAATAGCCAGTTTGGTGGAATCAGGAAATCTACGGATAAGTTTTGAGGAACTAAAAGAATCAATAAATCATCCACTAAGACCTTTTCATGGCAATAAATACCAGGGTGGGAGGGTCCCGGCTCTTAAGCTCTATAACACTGATAATCTATACTAAGAACCAAACACTGCTCTTTGCATAATAAACTTGAAAAATAAATCAATTCTTCAGTTGAAGAACATCTAGGTTGTTTCCAGTTTGGGGATATTATAAATAAAGTTTCCATGAACATATCTGAGCAAGTATCTTTGTGATAGGACGGAACATCTTTTGGTTATTTCCCCAGCGGTAGGATAACTGGGTCTTAAGGGAGATCAAGTCCCAATTCTCTCGACAGCACACCTAAAAGATCTAGAACAAAAAGAACCAAATACACCCAGGAGGAGTAGAAGACAGGAAATAATCAAACTCAGAGCTGAAATCAGCCAAGTAGAAACAAAAAGGACCATAGAAAGAATCAACAGAACCAAAAGTTGGTTCTTTGAGAAAAATCAACAAGATAGATAAACCCTTAGCCAGACTAACAAGAGGACACAGAGAGTGTTTCCAAATTAACAAAATCAGAAATGAAAAGGGAGACATAACTACAGATTCAGAGGAAATTTAAAAAATCATCAGATCTTACTATAAAAGCCTATATTCAACAAAACTTGAAAATCTGCAGGAAAGGGACAATTTCCTAGACAGGTACCAGGGACCGAAGTTAAATCAGGAACAGATAAACCAGTTACACAACCCCATAACTCCTAACGAAATAGAAGCAGTCATTAAAGGTCTCCCAACCAAAAAGAGCCCAAGTCCAGATGGGGTTTAGTGCAGAATTCTATCAGACCTTCATAGAAGACCTCATACCAATATTATCCAAACTATTCCACAAAATTGAAACAGATGGATCACTACCGAATTCCTTCTATGAAGCCACAACTACTCTTATACCTAAACCACACAAAGACCCAACAAAGAAAGAGAATTTCAGACCAATTTCCCTTATGAATATCGACGCAAAAATACTCAATAAAATTCTGGCAAACCAAATCCAAGAGCACATCAAAACAATCATCCACCATGATCAAGTAGGCTTCATCCCAGGCATGCAGGGATGGTTTAATATACGGAAAACCATCAACGTGATCCATTATATAAACAAACTGAAAGAACAAAATCACATGATCATTTCATTAGATGCCGAGAAAGCATTTGATAAAATTCAACACCCGTTCATGATAAAAGTCCTGGAAAGAATAGGAATTCAAGGCCCATACCTAAACATAGTAAAAGCCATACACAGCAAACCAGTTGCTAACATTAAACTAAATGGAGAGAAACTTGAAGCAATCCCACTAAAATCAGGGACAAAACAAGGCTGCCCACTCTCTCCCTACTTATCCAATATAGTTCTTGAAGTTCTAGCCAGAGCAATCAGACAACAAAAGGAAATCAAGGGGATACAGATTGGTAAAGAAGAAGTCAAAATATCACTATTTGCAGATGATATGATAGTATATTTAAGTGATTCCAAAAGTTCCATCAGAGAACTACTAAAGCTGATAAACAACTTCAGCAAAGTGGCTGGGTATAAAATTAACTCAAATAAATCAGTAGCCTTCCTCTACACAAAAGAGAAACAAGCCGAGAAAGAAATTAGGGAAATGACACCCTTCATAATAGACCCAAACAATATAAAGTACCTCGGTGTAACTTTAACCAAGCAAGTAAAAGATCTGTATTATAAGAAGTTCAAGCCTCTGAAGAAAGACACTGAAGAAGACCTGAGAAGATGGAAAGATCTCCCATGCTCATGGATTGGCAGGATTAATATAGTAAAAATGGCCATTTTACCAAAAGCGATCTACAGATTCAATGCAAACCCCATCAAAATACCAATCCAATTCCTCAAAGAGTTAGACAGAACAATTTGCAAATTCATCTGGAATAACAAAAAACCCAGGATAGCTAAAACTATTCTCAACAATAAAAGGACTTCAGGGGGAATCACTATCCCTGAACTCAAGCAGTATTACAGAGCAATAGTGATAAAAAACTGCATGGTATTGGTACAGAGACAGACAGATAGACCAATGGAACAGAATTGAAGACGCAGAAATGAACCCACACACCTATGGTCACTTGATTTTTGACAAAGGAGCCAAAACCATTCAATGGAAAAAAGATAGCATTTTCAGCAAATGGTGCTGGTTCAACTGGAGGGCAACATGTAGAAGAATGCAAATCGATCCATGCTTATCACCCTGTACAAAGCTTAAGTCCAAGTGGATCAAGGACTTCCACATCAAACCAGATACACTCAAACTAATAGCAGAAAAACTAGGGCAGCATGTCGAACACATGGGCACTAGAAAAAAATTTCCTGAACAAAACACCAATGGCTTACGCTCTAAGATCAAGAATTGACAAATGGGATCTCATAAAACTGCAAAGCTTCTGTAATGCAAAGGACACTGTGGTTAGGATAAAACAGCAACCAACAGATTTGGAAAAGATCTTTACCCATCCTACAACAGATAGAGGGCTTATATCCAAAATATACAAAGAACTCAAGAAGTTAGACCGCAGGGAGACAAATAACCCTATTAAAAAATAGGGTTCAGAACTAAACAAAGAATTCACAGTTGAGGAATGCCGAATGGCTGAGAAACACCTAAAGAAATGTTCAACATCTTTAGTCATAAGGGAAATGCAAATCAAAACAACCCTGAGATTTCACCTCACACCAGTGAGAATGGCTAAGATCAAAAACTCAGGTGACAACAAATGCTGGCGAGGATGTGGAGAAAGAGGAACACTCCTCCATTGTTGGTGGGATTGCAGACTGGTAAAACCATTCTGGAAATCAGTCTGGAGGTTCCTCAGAAAATTGGACATTGAACTACCTGAGGATCCAGCTATACCTCTCTTGGGCATATACCCACAAGATGCCCCAACATATAAAAAAGACACGTGCTCCACTATGTTCATAGCAGCCTTATTTATAATAGCCAGAAGGTGGAAAGAACCCAGATGTCCTCCCAACAGAGGAATGGATACAGAAAATGTGGTACATCTACACAATGGAATATTACTCAGCTATCAAAAACAATGCCTTTATGAAATTCATAGACAAATGGTTGGAACTGGAAAATATCATCCTGAGTGAGGTAACCCAATTACAGAAAAACACACATGGTATGCACTCATTGATAAGTGATTATTAGTCCAAATGCTTGAATTACCCTAAATGCATAGAACACATGAAACTCAAGACAGATGATCAAAATGTGAATGCTTCACTCCTTCTTTAAAAGGGGGAACAAGAATACCCTTGGCAGGGAATAGAGAGGCAAAGATTAAAACAGACACAGAAGGAACACCCATTCAGAGCCTGCCCCACATGTGGCCCATACATATACAGCCACCCAATTAGACAAGATAGATGAAGCAAAGAAGTGCAGGCCGACAGGAGCCGGATGTAGATCGCTCCTGAGAGACACAGCCAGAATACAGCAAATACAGAGGCGAATGCCAGCAGCAAACCACTGAACTGAGAACGGGACCCCTGTTGAAGGAATGAGAGAAAGAACTGGAAGAGCTTGAAGGGGCTCGAGACCCCATATGTACAACAATGCCAAGCAACCAGAGCTTCCAGGGACTAAGCCACTACCTAAGGACTATACATGGACTGACCCTGGACTCTGACCTCATAGGTAGCAATGAATATTCTAGTAAGAGCACCAGTGGAAGGGGAAGCCCTTGGTCCTGCTAAGACTGAACCCCCAGTGAACTAGATTGTTGGGGGGAAGGCGGCAATGGGGGGAGGGTGGGGAGGGGAATACCCATAACGAAGGGCAGGGGGAGGGATTAGGGAGATGTCTGCCCGGAAATCGGGAAAGGGAATAACACTCGAAATGTAAATAAGAAATACTCAAGTTAATAAAAGAGAGAGAGAGAGAGAGAGAGAGAGAGAGAGAGAGAGAGAGAGAGAGAGATATCTTCCCTTCTGTCCAATGGAGTTAGACTACAATAGATTAAGCCAAGGACTTCCAATGCCTGTTTGATTTTGTCTTCTCTACACACAGGAAGACTAGAAGTAAATAGGACAATGCAATTAAACCAAACCTTTGAGCTACAGGAAGAAAAAGATCTGGGAATTACAACGGCTTGAAGAAGTAAACAGATATTTGAACCACAGTCCACAAAAGACAGATTGGGATCTCTGACCTAGAACTGCAGAATATACTCAACTACATTGTAAAGCGAAATCATTAGCATTCTTTATAAAATCTGTCGAGTAGAAAATTATAGCTCCAGTCTCCAAGATATATTATGAAGTTACTCAAGACAATTAGCTGTTATAAATATTAAAACTCACATGGGCAAAGAGTATAGAGACATTACAACAGAGATAGAAGCACCATGGACTCAGAGGTGATGTCATCCAAATTACCCTGGTGTTCTATAGCAAAGATTTTAGACCATCTGTGATAGAAATGCTTCTACCAAGAACTGTGAAGCCTCTTGAAGCCAAAACCAAGAAAGTCTCAGCAGCTGAGGTATGCAAAATTTTAAAGAAGATGCAATTGAAATTTTCAGAACTGTCAAAAGCTCTCAAAGTGATGTTCTGTATTAAATAGTCTCATAAGTAGACTAGAAAGGAAGGAGATGAACATTAGTGAGAAAGGCTTTGAAGAGTGACCAGCGGCTCCTGGACCTTTGGGAGAACAAAAGGTGTTCATGGTGTGATGCCCCAGAGGGAAGGAGGAGGAATGCTAGAGTTTTGTGTAATCGTCAACACTGTTATCCCACATGAGGTCCATTCCTGGTTTTGAACATCAATTACCTATTCACATATGCCACTCATACAAGTGTGGAATTTATAAGGAGGAACTTCTAAAAGTTAATATTTTGGAGGATAGTTATTTTTTCAATCATCCTCTGAAGATTAATAACATTTCTCCGTTAAAGTAATACCTCCGAGATATGAGCAGTCTGGTTCTAGACCACTACCTTGAAGCCATGCAATTGTTTTGTTTTCCTTCTACATATAGAAGTTATTTTACGGTGACCAGGACCAATGCCAAAAACCTTTAGTTCCAGATACTCTGGAGGATGAGCCAAGAGGTCAGTTAACCCATAATGTTCAAAGCCAGCATGAACGACATAACACATTTCTAGATTAAATTCCATTTCAAATGCTATTTTTGTGCTGTAATGTAATTATTGGGGAAAATAAAAAGCTTAAAATCATTAAAAAAAAAAGTCCCAATTCTCTGTGAAAACGCAATACTGATTTACACGTTTGCATTCCCACCATCACGGGAGGAATGTGCCCGTTGCTCCACACATCCTTGCAGCCAGGAATTAACATTTGTGGCTTTGATGTCAGCCACTGTGATAAGCATAAGACGGAATCTCATAGCCATTTTGATTCCCATTTCCCTGACGGCTAAGGATATTGAATATTTCTTCAAGTGTTTCTCAGCTAGTTGTAATTCTTTTGTTGATAATTCTCTGTTTAGATCTGTACCCCAGTTCTTAATTAGACTGTTTGGTTTGTAGATGTTATCTGGTTCTTAAGTGCTGAGGTAAGGGTGGCACAGAAACTGTGAGTGTGGCTAACCAATGACTGGACTATCGTGAGACCCATGCCACAAGACAGTCTACCTCAGACACTGCCTGGAGGGCCAAAAACCAGAAGCCAGATGGCCCAGAGACCGAGGATAGAACCGAACATGACTGGAAAAAGTCAATGGAATGATTTCTAATGATATTTTGCTATATTTTTGATATATTCATAGATTGCTGCCTAGCCCAATTGTCAGCAGAGGTGTCACCCAGCAACTGATAGAAGCAGATGCATAGACCCACAGCCAAACATTAAGTGGCACTCAGAGAATCCCGCAGAAGAAGGGGAGGAAGGATTGTAGGAACCAGAAGGGGTCAAGGTATAACACACACACACACACACACACACACACACACACACACACAAACCACCACAGAATCAACTAACCTGGACTCATAGGGACTCACTGACCCTGAACCAACAATCAGGAAGCCTGCATGGTCTAACCTAGTCCTGTATATATGTTATAGTTGTGTAGCTTTGTGTTCTGTGGGACTCCCAGTGGGGGAGAGGCACTATTTCTGATGCTTTTGACTGCTTTGGGAACCCTTGTCCTTCTACTGGATTGCCTCATCCAGCTTTTTTATGAAGGGAGGTGCCTAATCTTACTACAACTTAATATATTATGTTTGGTTGACATCACTGGGAGGCCTGCCCTTTTCTGAAGTGAAACAGAGGAAGAGTGAATGGGGAGGGAAGAGGTGGGTAGGAAAACTGGGAGGAAAGGAAGAAGAGGGAACTAGAGTGGAGATATAATGTATGAGAGAATAAATGGATTTTAAAAAGTAAGTTGAGGCTGGGCAACCCTTTTCGCCAAGATGGCGCCAAAAACGAAGAAGGAAGCTCCTGCCCCTCCCAAAGCCGAAACCAAAGCGAGGGCCTTGAAAGCTAAGAAGGCAGTGCTGAAAGGTGTCCACAGCCACAAAAAGAAGATCCGAACGTCACCCACTTTCCGGCGGCCCAAGACCCTGCAGCTCCGGAGGCAGCCAAAATATCCTGGAAAGGGTGCACCCAGGAGAAACAAGCTTGACCACTCTGCTATCATCAAATTCCCACTGACCACCGAGTCGGCCATGAAGAAAATAGAGGACAACACGCTTGTGCTCATTGTGGATATCAAGGCCAACAAACACCAGATCAAACAGGCTGTGGAGAAACTCTATGACATTGATGTGGCTAAAGTCAATACCCTGATACGGCCTGACCGAGAGAAGAAGGTGTATGTTCGCTTGGCTCCTGATTATGATGCTCTAGATGCTGCCAACAAGATTGGCATCATCTAAAGTGAGTCCAGATGGTTAATTCTAAATATATACTTCTTTTTCCACCATAAAAAAAGTAAATTGAAAAAAATCTGATGATGCAAACTCTTGTGAATTTTTTTAAGTAAAGAGAAACATCTAGAAGGTCCTTTATGTAAAGGTTGAGCCTCACTACTTAGGGCTGCTTCTCCAATATGAAAAAGGATTGCTTCCTTTACTCTTCTGTAAACTACTATTTAACATCTATGGATTTAGATACAACAGAAAAATCTAACAATTAGGAGCACAACAGAGTCAAATCTGGACTTCCACTCGAAGTCATCTTCATTCCACACTGATTTACTGTGGTATTCCTACACACATCTGCATTAGTACAGAACAAACATGCCCCCTAGCCTGCTACATTACCTAACATTACCACAAAACTGCTTGGAACAGAGTACTGACGAAGTCTATACAAACTATGGAGAAGCTGAAGAACAGCATAAAAAAGGAAAACCCCTAAATGACATGTGAGCGGAGTGGATGACTCTAGTGCACCTTATGGAGTCTATAGTATGACAGAATGGAGCTTTTCTTTCTCTTTCCTTCTTCCTTTCTCTTTCCTTCTTCCTTTCTTCCTCCCTTTCTTTTTTTCAAAGAAGAAAAGTTTGTCAAACATCAGTGACATAAAATAGAGCCCAAACTAAGCTTCAAACCAAAATATTAAAAAGTTGGCAAATTATTTTTATTTGGATCTTTAACACACTTGGTCGCTGCTCAATTGTGCCAGCATGTTTGACCACGGGGAGGAAACACACACACACACACACACACACACACACACACACACACACACACACACCCCTTTTCCCTTGAAATGCACATCCTCCCTTGTTCACTCCCATCTTCCCACTGGTTTGGTAGATTCTTTTCAGATGCTACACACAAGAGTCCCCTGGAACACCACATCCTGCCTTCCTGTTCTCTCTTAGACTACGGTGTCTCCAACTTTGTGGCCTTACTGAGGGAGGACCTTGCTGAAATGCAGACTGTGACTTCTTAGAGCTCAGATGCCTGGAGAGTCTGTGTTTCCACTAAGTTTCCAAAGTTACTCTGCTACGGAAGGTGCCTAGAAAATACACTGAAGTACAAGCTCTACTCTGGAACAACGCACAAAGGCTACGGCTCGCTGTGTGAAAGCCGACTGTCTGCGTCAATTCTGTCTCGATTTGCTTTCTACTACTGTGGTAAACACCATGGCCCAAAGCAAGTTGGAGAAGAAAGGCTTTATTCGGTTTTCACTTCCACATCACAGAAGGAAGTCAGGAACCTGGAAACAGGAACCAAAGCAGAAGCCACAGAAGAGTGCTGCTTACTTGCTCCCCATGGCTTGCTTATGCCACACAGACGTGACTACAGGCCAATCTTATGGAGGTATTTCCTCAATTTTGATTTCAGTTGACAGAGAGAGAGAGAGAGAGAGAGAGAGAGAGAGAGAGAGAGAGAGAGAGGCAGACAGACAGACAGACAGACAGACAGACAGACAGAGACAGAGAGAGAGACAGAAAGACAGGGACAGGCAGGCAGATACTGTAAAAATGACAGGGAGCTTAAAATAAACAAATCATGAAGCATATTGGAAACATTATGGCCTGAAGGGGAAGGGGGTAATTTTTATTCATGTAAGAAGTTGTCAAATCGCCAGGGAAGAATAGTCTCTGGTGAGGAATAAGGAACATTTTGTAATTAACCCACTCCTGCCAGAATATTTCCAAGTTGGAACAGGCACTTAGAAGCTGCTTTTGCTAAGTCATCGACTCCTCACTTTGGCCCAAAGGTAACCAAAAAGCAACAAGACAAAGGCTGGTGTCTCAACCTTCTCTCTGTGTCTCTCCCCTATACCTTGGCTAAACCTTTCACCTTAAATCCCAGGAAAAAGCACAATCTTCCAAGACAGAGCTCCTCTCCCCTGCAAGAGGTCATTAATCACGGAGTGTGGGGAGTGACCCTGGTGCAGACTCAGTCATCTTATAAGAAGAAACCAGACTAGTGACCTCACTATGACAACAAGTAACACATTAACAACACATTAATGGGTCAGTCATGGATGGGCCACTCCAAGCTTGACCAGGACAGCTTCCCTAAGTATACCACTTACTCTCCACCCATTTAAACAAAAACCTCACTGCCATTCCCAAAGACACACTGGGGGGTGGGATAAAGGGTTACCTGATAGACCCCTTTATTTTGTTAGCTAAAGTTCCCCAAAATAAATCACAGCTACATTAGACATTCTACAAGGCTGGTATTTGATTGTCAGTGATTGTGAGGAGGTTGGAATATTGCAGATCCAGAGCCAAGCTATCTTGGGGTATCTAAAGCCCTTCAAATAATCATTCACTGCCCACTGATGTATGTGACCTAAACTCCCCCTGTCTTGTTAGATCACAGACCCTTCAGATGCCCCCTCACAGACCAAGCATCAAGCTCCTGGCAAGCTCTCATCCCACAAGTACCTGGACAATATGGGTCATGCATTAATCTAAGCTCCTTCTCCTCCCTTAGAGACCTTGAAAAGCTGGCACCTTGCTTTGTCTAGTGGACCTAGCTTCTCTTGCTTCAGAACTTGATCTTTCTGTGCTTGTTGTCTGCAGTGTGACAGCTAACAGCTCCCCAAAGAAAGACCACATCCTTTTCTCATCCTGGGGCTTCCTCTCCTATCTAGTCCTAATGTCTACCTAACAGCGACTACTAGATATATATTTTGATATGTATAAATAGTCTCGTAGCTTTTGTCTACCCAGAGCTAAAACATGTCATCAGATAGGCTCTGAGGCCTACAGCAGAGGTGTCATTACTTTGATGTCACTTGCCTGACTCATCCTCCCACCAACATACCTGAAGGGTCATAATTTATTATTTTCTTTGTTTTGTTACTATAAAAACTTCATGAAACTGTTAGCATATTGGAACATGGTGTTTGGGATAACATAAATCTGTGTTCATGGGTCAGAGTCACTAATATTTGGCTCCAGAATAAACTATCTCACCCTCTCTGATCAGGGAGCTGTGTTTACTGCATCTTCAGTTACATGATGCTTTTGATATGGAACCCCCAGGACTGACCCTTTGCTTAAGTTGCAAACCCTAGCACAAATGGTTGAAGAGTCTATTTAACATAGCAAAGTAGCCCTGATTGCCTGGTTCTCCCAGTATCTCCCAGTCCCTACTTCTTATAGGGTATGGCTGGCATGCCCTGTCCCCTACCCTAAACTTCCCCAAACCATGGGCTGGCTGCCCTTCCCTATGTAACTCAGACTTTTTGGCTACTTGCCCTTATTTGATCTACCCTTTACTCTTTGGGCTGGTTTCTTGGCCCAGGCTGCCCTCTTGATCAGTAGTTCCTCTTCCTTCTTCCCTCTCCTTACATGGCCTGGCTCAACCTAGACATGTCCCTCTGACTCTCTTAAATGTTCCCGCCTCTGGCTATGCTCTCCCTTTAATCTACAATAAACTGTTTTGTCCACTATACTTAGAAGCATTCATGTCCTTCCCTTTTTATTTTATTTTCTCATTCACTTTGTATCGATTGCATGGCACTGGCTTCATGGCTGGTGAATTCCTTCTGATGGTCAAACCTTCATGTTTTGTTTTGACAGGGTCTCTCTAAGTAGCCTTGGCTGTCCTGGACAGCTCTCTCTAGATCAGGCTAACCTTTAAGTCACAGAGATCCTCCTGCCTCTACCTCCTGAGTGCTGGGACTAAAGGTGATTAAAGGCATGCAGCACTACACTGGCACTGGAACCATTCAGTCTGTTAATGTGCTAGCACTCAGTTCATTACATGCTAACATTCAGTTGTCTCCCCTGCCACTCATCCAAAACCTAATTCAAGGATGAAGGAAATGGTTAGAAAAAAACAGCTCTTTGATACTCCAGCTGGTTTTGCTTGATAACTGTGTTAATTCAACTTAAAACTGTAGAGGGGCTTTAATTAAAGAAATGGGGAACATTCAATGTTTACATTGTTTATTGAGTGCTAATGAGAATTCCTAACAACAGAATTATAGATTATGAATGGGCACCCTGCTTTAATTGAAATTTAAAAACATTTAAGGAAAGGAAAAGATATAATTGGTAACTTATAAATTCAGAAAGAAAAAACTGCATGATCCCCTTCACATACGGATGGTAGCATTATATATACATGCACATGTGTGTGTGCGTACACACACACACACACACACACATACACACCACTTATAGATAGGAGATGTGACTGTAATTTAAAAACTATTCAACAAATATATTAAGGTAAACTTACAGTAAGACAAATACATCATTAATTATCTTAAGGCTGTGTAATCTACATTAACAGTGAGGTGGTTGTCTGCTATACTTTTGTTCTTCAATTCATTTTAAAGCTTTAAGCAATTAATAATAAAGTGAGAAAGTGACAAGCGTTCAGAAAGTAAGTGAGATGACAAAACATAAAACAGAATATCTAAGATTTGTTTGGGGTCATTTATCTAGACTCTAGAATAGCTTTCTCTTTTTTTATTTAATTTTTTCTTATGCATATACGGGTGTGTCCATGTGAATATGTGTATTCATGTATCCTCAGAGGCCTGAAGAGTGAGCTGTGTCCCTTGGAGCTAAAGTTTCAGGCAGTTATGAGCCACTTGATATGGTGCTAAGGGCTGAACTTGGGTCCCCTGAAGAGCAGGGAGCTCAGCAGCTATCTGGCCTCTTCAGCCTTCTCTTTTATGAGGGGGCTTCATCAATGGGTGAGGGGTGCATTAAAGGAGATGACACTGGTGGTGACTCTGAGCTCTTAAGACAGTAACTTTTTAAAAAACAAGAAAGTCTCACTGTATGAAGCAGACTGACTGACCTTAAACTCAGACATCAGCCTGCCTCTGTCTCCTTAAGGCTTGGATTAAAGACATGCACCATAATGTCCAGCTAAACATATTGTGTCTTAATAGAACGTATTGCTTTCCTTAATATCACTAAGCACCATATATATGCAGTTTAAGACTCCTGAAATCATAAGTAAATAAACATATAGTTTTCTGTGACACAGACTGACAAACGCTTTTCAATTTGTAACATACAATATAGTATAATTAGGATAATAATAACTATAGTAATAATGTAGTGAAGAATATAATCTTTTCCAATGCATTTTCCACTAAGGATCTTTGTATTCATAATTGATTTTTATTAATAATTATATAAACAACTAAATGAACAAACATTTCTGGTTTTTAAAAATTATATATAGGGGTTGGAGAGATGACTCATCAGTTAAGAGCACTGACTGCTCTTCCAAAGAACTGGAATTTGGTTTCTAGTACCCACATAGCAGCTTTTAGTTGTCTGAGGCTCCAGTTTCAGTTGACCTGATGCCTTCTTTTGACCTCTGTGGACACCAGGCTTACACATGGTGCACATATAGGCAAACCCTCAAACACATAAAAATAAATCTTAAAAAACACTTTAGTGTATTAGATAAATATGTGAAACCTTAAAGCTAAAGTAATCTATATCAATGCAAGTTAGAATCACTGGCTATAAAAGTATTGAAATTACACTTACTATATTCCACATAAAGCACAAAAGGTATTAGAAGTCTTAGTTAGGAATGTGCTAATTTGGAAACATACTAGCTACTGCAAAGCAGGGACTGTTAATTTAAGGCCTTGAAGAATGGACTGGCAAATAAAGCAGAGACCCTCATACTCACAGAGTTTAATAAAATGGAGTAGGAAAGTTGCCTAAAATCACACTATTTGGGAAGTTGAGTCAGTAGGATTATCAGTTCAAGCCTAGCCTAGATTATACAGCAAGACCCTTTCTCAAAAACAAAGAGAAGACCAGACAAGACAAGAGAAGACAAGAAAATCATCGAATTTGGTTCCAATTACTTTTGTGTAATTTTGTGTCCCAAGCTCTGGAACATCCCACAGTCTCAACAAAGGCATCAGCCAAACAAAATCCAACAGACAAAGCAAAGGGCATTATCAGAACAGCCCTGACAAATGAAATCACAGGTCTCGTTTGCAAGTGTATGTATGCACACATGATAACACATACACACATGCACATACACATACAAAAGCTCACATGGATACATGGTAAATAACATCCACAAACAGAACAAAGGCTCTTTGTTCCACAAAGAAAGGAGGTGGCTTCTGCAAACAATACCTCCTCTAGAAAAGAGTCTGTAGTCTTTATTGATTCAAATACTACATTATTCTCAGGTTTTACAAAGCCAAACTCCACGATTCAAAATTAAGTGGTCAACATTAATAAAAATATATTTTTACATCAAAAGATATATCAAAAATTTACATGACATTTAAATGTTTATTGTTTTAAGAATATGTTTAGCAAATGCAAGGACATAGTCTATTAGAATAAATTGTATTACAACGTACTTCCCTGACAGTATGAACTGCAAGATTACTGTTTGGAGCAGCTCTTTGGTTCTAGGGCTTGTTATGGCATCCCTAAAGTCAGTGAGAAACCTGGGCAGTGCTGACAGTTCACTTCTCTTACCTGAAGCTTCATCTTCCAACAGAAATGCATGGGCGTGTCCTCAGTACAGCTCTCTCCAGCAGCATAGTGCCCTGCGCCAGTGCGAGGTGGGGAGGGGTTGGGACTGAGCCTGAATGCAGCTGCTTTGCAGCCCGGGAGCAGCCAGCAGAGCCACACTGCTCCGCTGCTGGACTTCAGTGCAACATTCTGTGATCAAACTGGACTAACTGCTTCCTCCAGCTGATTTCCAAGGAATGAGATCGTTTATGAATAATTCATGAGTCCCTTCCCGCAACCAACTTCACTTCTGTTCTCTGGCCCTCCTACAACAATACGCATGTAAAGATTCTAAGTACACTTGCTGACTTGCAAATAATTGAAGGTCGGTCTCCAGTCGATGGCAGTAGATGGTCCCAGGTCTGTTTGTTCTTGTATGTTAACCTATCACCCAGACTTACTTGAGAGACTTCAAAAAAGGGGTAGAAATGGTAAATAATTAACCACAGATATCTGAAAGAACAATATTTTTTTTCTTCCGTCAACTTGTCCTTCTGGAGCTGAGCTATGAGAGAAGCAGCAGAGTGCTTGGAAAACCTTGCCAGCTGGGGGAGGTGGGTTCTGAACAGTGATGCTAGGAAACGAACTCTTCAAGGGGGATCTTCCTGCTCCCTGGCTATAAATAAACCTTTTATCTCACTGTTATTCTTCAAGGAGGCTGATGAACGTTTGTTTCCCACAACCTGTCAATGCTTGCATATTTACAAATGTATGACATCCAAAGCATCTGAAAACTACTCAAAACTCAATTCCAAGAGAAGCCTGAACTGAAGACTGGATGACCGCCTTCTTCCCTCTGGCCACTATCTTAGGAAGTCTAGTCACCAATCTTGTTCTCCACCTGCTCCATTCACTCTCCACTGGTGTCTGGCTGGCAAACAGGTCATGTTTGAGCTATCTGTGAATGGGAGAGGGGGAGTATTTTGCTCCTAGCTGCTTCTGACTTATTAGCTTTGCAAACTGGTCTTCAATGCATCTCCTTGGCCCTGAGTCTTTCCTTTCCTTTCATTTTGTTACTTTATAATATCACTTCTGAGTTTATGCTTTCTAAAATTTAATAGGTGATGTTATTGTTAAGATTTTATTTTTTTGGAACTAGACATAGTGTTATCGTTATGTGGTTCATTCTTTAATCTCAGTACTTGGGAGGCAGAAGACAGGCAGATAGATGTCTGTGAGTTAAAGGACAGGTTGGTCTATATAGTGAATTCCAGGATAGTCAGAGCTATGTAGAGACCTTGTCTCAAAAATAAATAAATAAATAGATAAAATAATAATAACAACAATAATGAAGATTTTAATTTTAGAGGCTAGAGAGATGGCTCAGCAGTTAAGAGCACTGACTGCTCTTCAAGAGGACCCAATTTCAATTCCCAGCACCTACATGGCAGCTCAGAACTTGTTTGTAACTCCAGTTCCACACTATCTTCTGACTTCTGAGGGCAACAGGCACAAGGTAGTGCACAGACACGCATGCAGGCAAAATAGTCACATATACAAAATAATAAAACAAAAATTTTCAAAGATTTTATTTTTAAATTATGTGTATATGTGTGTGCATAGGTGCATTTGCATGTGGGTACCTTCAGAGTACAGAAAAGGGTACCGAATCCCCTGGAGCTGGACTTAGGTGGTAGTTGTGAGCAGTCAGATGTGGGCACTAGGAACTGAATCCGGGTCCTCTGGAAGAGCAAGAAGTGCTATTAATCACTGAGCCATCTTTCTAGTTCCCAAACTCAAGTTCTTATTAGTCTGCTCCAAAGTTCTCAAGAATAGTCAAGAATTCTCTTGCTGTTCTTTGGATTGGTTGTTTTGTCTGCTCTGTCAGTAGGGTCTCATGTATCCCAGGCTGTCCTCCAAGGACATATGTTGCACACCAGGACTTTGAGCCTAAGAGGAAAGCACTCTACCTGCTGAACTACACCCCAGCGCTCGAGTCCAGACAAACACTTTCCTCTAGAACACATTAATAAGCCTTTGCCTTTCTCAAAGAGTTCAGCATGTCTCTTCATCAGCCCACGCTCCACAGTAACATTCCTGACCTTCTGTGTTACTGTGTGCTCAGGGGAGCCTTCCCTTTCAGCTCCACAGCACACATGCATTACACGGGGGAAAGGGTAGTCTGTGGAAAGTGGTAAAGGAAGGAAGTCAGCTGGGGTAAATGCTACAAGAAGCTGCCGCTGTCAGGAATGAGAAAACAACAACCCAAAGTACAGCGTTGGAATGTGTGGTTCTTTACTAGAAAGAGACAGAACCAGGAGCTTAGAAACATCCTCTCACCATCCAAGGCAGGTTGCAGAACTAAAATTCCCTTTTCTCCAAAACTAGCCATAGCCACTTGAACTTCACTCCCCCAACGCAAGACATAAGCCCCAGAAACATTACTTAAAGCCTCCCCCTGCCTTTCTCTTGTGACATGTCCGAGCTAACTTTGACTGTCAACTTGACATTCATTGGCCTAGTCACTTGAGAGGGCAATCTCAACTGAGGGATTGCCCAAAGCAAGTCCAGTGGACACGTGTGAATAGGACTGGCTTGATTGTTAATTGATACAGGATTGCCTAGTAGGTAGGCATTGAGAGATACACAGTCAGATCCCCAGCAGGTAGGCAGGGACAAAAATGACGGTCTAGGTAGATTAATGAACTTCTCAGCTAAACATTTAAGATGTTTTTCTTCCTCTCTAAGGTAAGGATGGGGTGGGCTTAGGCACCCCAGGAGACTTTAAAATCTAGGTTGGGGAAATAAACCATCTCTAGCGGTAGGAATGAGTCAGCTTCCCTTTCTTTGTCTAGATTATCCAATCCCCTACAGTAATACAAACTACTCAGTTCTGAGACAGACGAGGAATCCATTCTACCCCTAAACATACAGAAGTTTTTGGTTCTGCCAGACAAACTTGGACCCCAGGTCAGGCTTGGAGGAGTCTGCCTCTGTGTAGTTTCCTCTGTGCACGTGGTGCTGCTTTCAATAAAAATTGAGTGTTGAGGCTTTATTATTCCTACCTTTTTATTCTTTATTATTCCTACCTTTTTATTCTTTAAATCTTCAGAGAAAAAGGATGCTCTCCTGTGACCCTACATGACCCCACCATAACGGCATCAGCATCGCTCCTTGGGAAGATGGTGCTGGGATGCATAAGAAAGCTGTCTGTGCACGAGCTTGTGAGAGAGCCAGAGAACAGCATTCCGCCAGTTTCTGCCTCTAGTTACTGCGTGAGCCCCTGCCCAGACTTCTCTCAGTGATGCAGTGTGACCTGCAGGCTAAGTCAACCCCTTCCTCTGCTGTTGACCACAGTGTCTATCACAGCAACAGAATGGAACCAGAACATGGTGGCACATATATCTCTATTGCTTCAGAAGGGTCCTGTCACACTTGGGAAAGGATTTCTACACAGAGAATCTCAACAGACCAACTAGCTGAGTTTCCCCACTTCAGCCTATTACACTGAACATGCAAACTAGACTTCTGGAAAGGAGCAGTCTGACTGACTGATCAGAATTTCAGTGATGTGGGGAGGTAGGATTCTGCAGAAGCAGAGCCTAATTACAAGTTATTTTTTGACCCTCACTCTGTGTTGGACCTAATATTCTGTGACTAACAGATAAAGTCGAGACCTCATAACCTAACAGATAGAAATCTTTTAGTATGTATTACCTTAACAGAACTCTAGTTTTCATCTAACTAAAAGGTTGAGTGCTATGTGCTATTAGACAGCTGGATACTCCCATCTCGCTACCACCAGTCTACCTGATGTACCCATCAACACACTTGAATGTGACTTATTTATGGATTTCTCTCTGTTTCTATAAGAGTTCACGAAATGCCACTTCATTGGAATATGGTATTTGTGGTTCTGGGTCCTGGTTACTAACACTTAGTTCCCGAATAAACCATGTCTTTTATTCCTTTTCTGTTTCCTTCTGAGCCCATACATTAATACCCCATTCTTCTCTAGTATGTTTTCTTTGTCCCAGGAGGGAAGCACTCAGCAAAGGTTTCCAGTCCTCTGGGATTTGTGTCATTCTAGCTAGGACAGCTGAGGCCCACAGCCTCATTCCTACCATGGTTGACAATAATTTTTCAGTATTTGCTCACTCCTTCTCTGTCAGACAGTGTAGAGAACAAACAGCATCAGGCTCTATTTAGAATGCAAATGTAGGGGTAGGTGAATAACTCATTCCTAAGAGTAAAGAGATGCTACCCATAAGCTAGTAAAACAGACCAGGAATATATGAGCACACGGGTATAACCATTCCCTAGGGAACTGCCACCACGGTTGGAAAGACAGAGTAAATGATTAAGTAAGTAAATACTTAATTTAAAAGTCAGGAAAAACGGGACTGAGGACCTACTGAACACACCAGGCCAGGGAGGAGTACAATACTCATGGACCCCATAAGCAGAAGGACACTGAAGCCAAGTGTGGTGGCATCCGAAAAAATGACACCTAACACTGTGACGGTCCCACTGTCACCCAACTACTTGGTTTGCACCTGCATTAGCTTTCTGCCTGTGCCTCCTGTACAGCCTCCTTGAACTCCTTCAGCGTTGCTGTGGCCTCAAAACTTCCGTAGCAATTCTCCAGCACAGGCACACATACATGCACACCTGTGCAATATGACCTGAGAGCCAATATTCATGACTAAGACAGAAATAGCCAACATCCAGCTACCAAGGTAAATAGAGACTACGTAAACTGTAGCCAAGAAAACTGAAGTCACATATGACAAAATTAATTTATAATTAATTTTGACACCAAGGAAGACACAAATGTGTGTCTCTGTTTCTGACAGCCTGCTCCTGACAAAGAACCTCTCTGCACAGTATGAGGCTAAGAATTTCTCTAAAGCAAGCCCTCTATTCGTGAAGACTTTTTTTCCCCACTGATCATTAGCTGGTGTCTTTGCTGAAGCTGCAATGTATGTTTTTCTGCCAGTTTTAACCTATTTATTCTGTATACTACTGAGTCTAAGAAGATGGATATTTTGGAATTCGGCTTTACTCTATTATTTTTTTAAACTGAGAGATTACTTAAGGAAAATAAAGCACAACCAATAATCTTCTAACTTTTTTACTTGTTTATTTACTTACTTGCTGAGACGGTGTTACTCTGTCACCTCATGGAACTTGCTGTGTAGACCAGGCTGGCCTTGAATCCACAGAGATCCTCCTGCCTTTGCCTTCCAAGTGCTGGGATAAACTCACTGATCTAAAATGGCTTCACTGAAACAGTTGTCCAAGCCAGGGCTGGCAACATACACCAGAGTAAAGGCACCTGTTAAGGCCTCACAACCAGATTTCAATCACTGGAGCCCACATAAGAGACACAACATGGAACCAATGCTAGAAAGCTTTTCTCTGAATGCTACATGTTTACTGTGGCAACATACATATACATGTATACACATGCGTATACATGTATGCACATGTACATATAGACACAGATACACCTTTTTACAATGTCAAAATGTAGTACTGGGACACAATACCTACAATGGAAAGATAGATACTGACAAGCTGACCCTTTCTTCTCTCCTTCTCAACTCAACTGTTGATTTTCTTCTATATTCCCTTCCTGTTTGCCATGACCCAAGGGATGCCAACACCCTTCCTCCCTGAGTACATCCATCAGGCTAGCAAGAGCCTACTTTACAAAGCTCCTGATAAGAACTGCTAGAGACCCCTGGAAAAATCCTCCTTATTCTTACAAAGAAAATGAGAAGCTTCTCTTCTACTCCACTTCCTGACACAGCCAAGGGCTATGCTGAATGCTACTGACACCCATCTACTACTGTAAAAGAAACTTGCCTTAGTTTCTTAGCATACAATTTCAAACCCATTATAAAGGAATCAAATATGGCCAAGGATGTTTAGAAAAATGATGCTCAGAAATAACATAAACTTAGCATGGGGCACAGTATTGCATCCCTGTGAGTCCAGATCCCTGGAAACAGGAAGACCATGAGTTCACAGATACATATAGCTCTCTCAAAACTTTGTTCTCAAAGGAAAATTAACAAAGATATAAATATTATCTAGTCCAACCAGTAAGGAACCTAAGCCACTTTATCCTCTAATTTCATAGCCATACTTGTTTCCCTTCAATATTCTCCCCGTAGCAACTCTCCAAGCAGTTTCCCATGTAGCTAGTTTTATCCACTTTGCTTTAAATAAAATATTTACTTATTAAATAAAAGTATGCCTAGTTGCCAACAAGCTTATACTTTACCATTAAAATGTCAATGGGAATATTGAATTGTAAAAGCAGATTTAAAGGGTGTCACAGTCTAGCTCAATGGCAACTGCATTTATAATATGGCATGACCATGCCATGGTTTGGACACCAGTTTCACTAGATCATCAGTTAACAGTTGATAGCAGGGCCATGAATCAGCATTTAAATAGGCCATTAAATGTCTTCCTCATGGGCAACAGATACATACAACTCTCCCAAGCTTCAGGGCCTCCTCTCACTCTTGATAATGACAATATGAGTAACATAAAAGAAGAATTTCTTCTCTTGGGTCAGGGCAGAAACAACTGCAATTCTTCACAGCTGTAATTTGCTGTTTGATATTAGAGCACACTCTTAAATATGTGGCTATGTTAGTTATCATTTACAGTTATATCATTTTTTATAGCTTTTTGTTTTTTCTTTCCTATCATTTATCACATATTTACTTTATCTGTGGTGATAATTTTAGATAATCAAATGATTTTCTTTTTTAAGTTTCAAAAGGCCATAAAGCAGTGGAGACGGCTTTCAGCAGTCATCAGTGATCTAGCCAGGAACTCCTCTTGAACTTGCAAATGCAGTGGTGGCTGGGGAAGTTTTTCAAAGGATACAAAGTATAGTGGCTGCCATTAGAAATTGACAGTGACCAACTGAGAGCAGCCAGGAAGCTCATCCTCTTACAATTAAAGGAGAGGGTGCCATGTAGAGCAAGAGGGAAGCAAGCTGGCATGGTGAGATGGCATGAACTGACAAAGCACCAGTCATCCTGTTAGTCAGCCTAGTCACAATAAACTATTTCTTGATCAGATTTGATACCTAGTGACAATCATTCAATCAGTGACTAGACTAAGCCTTTCTCAGCAGACCTGCAGCAAAACCAAATGATGTTTACTGGTTCTGCTGCTGGTCCAGTCCACCACGACTTTCTGAACCTGAGAAGTCATCTCAGCAAGGCAAATAGCACCTACCCCCAAAAAACAACAACAACAACAACAAAAAAAAAAAAAAAAAAAAAAAAAAAAAAAAAACCACCCCAGAACTCTGGCCAGGACTGGTCAACAGAAAGGGTGTGATTCTTTTCTCTATAGCATCTGACTGCAAATCAATACTTCAGAATGTGAACGAATCGGGCCACAAAGTTTTGTGTTGTTTACCATGTCCACTACCCATTGCCAAGCATCCTGACAACTTTCCCTGGGGAAGACACTTCTGCAAGCATTAGGAGCAGAAAGTGCTTTCCAAACACATCTCAAGTCCCGAAGCATGGAGTTTTAGGCAATACGAACTTATCTTTCACTGGGAGAAATGAGCTGACTGGCACGGGTCCCATCTTAAATGCTAAACATGTATATGGGCCTAGTTCTACAATTTAAAATTCTGGGTCTGAAACCAAAATTCCCTTTGCATGAAACTAACAAAAGAAATGCTTATAAGTATTACAAGAAGCAAAAACTTGGTGCAGTGAAGTTTGGGGTTTCACATTCCTGTCTGCCTTCGTGAAATTTCTCTGTATCTTCATGTGCTTAGCAGACTGACCTTGGGGTAAACCAACCTTAAACATAAAGGACTGCTGGGGAATACTAACTGTAAGTGATGAAACAGTCTTCCAGTAGAAGATGATAACAACTGAGTCTCTATTCCTCACGTTTCAAATTATTAAACTGTTACTTTCTTTTCTCTATTGCCTCTTTCTCAGCTATTATCTTCTGTTCTTCTGCAGTATCTCTACACACTGAAAATAAGATTCCTAGAGACAGAATCACTCTAGGAAGACTTTAAATCTTGCCCAAGTGCAGACTAAGGATTTCTCTAAAAAATAATCCTTCCTGGGGCTGATAGATAAGTGATGGACTCAGCATATGCCAGGCATCTCCTGCAGAAACCTAACTGAGGGACCTCCTTGTACAACTTATCCCACACCACCACTAGCTCTTCTCACCACACCTCAGAGGTATGGTGACTCCAACTGTAGTAGTTGCCCTGATTTAAGAAAGGCTTCTGAAATGGGACAAACTAAATTCCACTGGCTAAAAACGGGAAATTCCCAAACTCAGAAAGAGGAACATGAATTAAAAACATATTTTATCCCCTACTGAAACGAAAGGATAGCTTTCGGTTTCCGTCTATGCCTGGAGTGGACCCAGTGCCACAGCTCTCTGTACCCAGATCCTATGGGGGGAGAGTGGGACCCTCAGAAGTGTGGACAATCCCGAGAGTACAGGGGAGACCTTCACTTCTGTTCACATTCCTGGCCCAAGAGGAACCCGCCTGGAGCCCTCTGGACACAGAAACCTAGCAGTCTGGGACAAGATCCTTCCAGGTTCCGCCTGCACCCAGAGCTGAAAGCTTGTCACCAGGAGCAATGGCACACCTGACAGCAGAGGTAAGATCACCAATTCTGCTTCGAGAGACCCATCTGGAGCACTCAGGACATAGGAACTGAGGAGCAGTGTGGAACAGGGTCCTTCTGGTTTCTACCTGCACCTGTGACACAGCTCTCTATATCCAGATCCCTTGGGGAGAGACTGGGGCTCTCAGAAGTGCTGACAATCCTGAGAGCACAGGTGAGACCACCACTTCTGCTCACATTCCTGGCTGGAGAGGAACCTGCCTAGAGCCCTCTGAAAACAGGAACTAAGGCATAATCTGGGACAGGATGCTTCCGGTTTCCTCCTGTGCCCAGAACTGATCCCACTGGGAGAAAGCCAGTCTCCAGGAGTGCTGACACACAGGGTTACAAGAGGGTCAAGCCACTGTCAGAGACAGCAAGACCAGCAACACCAGAAATAAGCAAATGGTCAGAGGCAAGGACAATAACCTAAACAGTAGAA
The DNA here is from genome assembly GCF_021556685.1 of Rattus norvegicus. Lineage (NCBI taxonomy): Eukaryota > Metazoa > Chordata > Mammalia > Rodentia > Muridae > Rattus > Rattus norvegicus. Next base: position 151,491,557 of record NC_141537.1, on the reverse strand, counting down.
ACTAAGGCCACTTGGTATCACCAGAATCCAGTTCCCGCACCACAGCAAGCCCTGAATGCCCCCAAAACAAGAGAAAAACAAGATTTTGGTTTAAAATCACAACTCATGATGATGTTAGAGGTCATTAAGAAGGATATAAATAACTCCCTTAAAGAAATACAAGACAACACATGTAAACAGGTAAAAGGCCTTAAAGAGAAAACACAACTATCCCTTAAAGAATTACAGGAAAACACACTGAAACAGGTGAAGGAGTTGAATAAAATCATCCAGGATCTAAAAATAGAAATAGAAACAATAAAGAAATCACAAAGAGATAGAAAACCTAGGAAAATGATCAGGAGTCATAGATGCAAGCATCACCAACAGAAAAAAAGAGATAGAAGAGAGAATCTCAGGGGCAAAAGATACCACAGAAAACATTGACACAATCATAAAAGAAAATGTAAAGCAGAAAAAGCTCCTAACCCAAAATACCCAGGACACAATGAGAAGATCAAACCTAAGGATAATAGGTATAGAAGAGAGTGAAGATTCCCTTAAACAGGGCAGTAAATATCTTCAACAAAATTATTCAAGAAAACTTCCCTAAACTAAAGAAAGAAATGCCTGCAGGAAGCCTACAAAATTCCAAATAGATTGGACTAGAAAAGAAATTCCTCCCATCACATAATAATCAAAACACCAAATGCACAAAACAAAGAAAGAATATTAAAAGCAATAAGGAAAAAAGGCGAAGTGACATATAAAGGCAGACCTATCAGAATTACACCAGACTTCTCACCAGAGACTATGAAAGCCAGAAGATCCTGGACAGATGTCATACAGACCCTAAGAGAACACAAATGACAGACCAGGCTACCATATCCAGCAAAACTCTCAATTAACATAGATGGAGAAACCAAGCTATTCCATGAAAAAAAAAAAAAACAAGTTTACACAGTATCTTTCCACAAATCCAGCCCGACAACAGATAATAGATGAAACTCCAACACAAGGAGAGAAACTACACCCTAAAAAAAGCAAGAAAGTAATCTCACGGCAAAGAAATCAAAAGATAGCCACACATACATGATTCCAACTCTAACAACAAAAATAACAGGAAACAACAATCATTGGTCCCTAATAACTCTCAACAACAATGGACTCAATTCCCTAATTTAAAAAAAAAAACATTAACAGACTGGATAGAGAAAAAGGACACAGCATTTTGATACAGACAGGAAACACACCTCAGTGACAAAGACAGACACTACCTCAGAGTAAAGGGCTGGAAAACAACTTTCCAAGCAAATGATCCCAAAAAACAAGCTGGAGTAGCCATTCTAATATTGAATAAAATCGACTGTCAACAAATGTTATCAAAAAAGATGAGGAAGGACACTTCATATCCATCAAAGGAAAAATACACCAAGATGAACTCTCAATCCTGAATATCTATGCTCCAAATGCAAGGTCACCTACATTCATAAAAGAAACTTTACTAAAGCTCAAAGCACACACTGCACCTCACACAGTAATAGTTGGAAACTTCAAAATCCCAATCTCATCAATGGACAGATCATGGAAACAAACTAAACAGAGCCAGAGAAACTAACAGAAGTTATGAACCAAATAGATATAACGTATATTCATAGAACATTTCATCCTAAAACAAATGAATATACCTTCTTAGCGCTTCGTGGTATCTTCTCCAAAAGTGACCATATAATTGGTCACAAAACAGGCCTCAACAGATACAAGAAGACTGAAATAATCTCATGCGTCCTATTAGATCACTATAGACTAAGGCTGGTCTTCCAGAACAACAAAAACAACAGAAAGCCCACATACATATGAAAACTGAACAACACTCTACTCGATAATTTGGTCAAGGAAGAAATAAGAAAGAAATTAAAGACTTTTTAGAATTTAATGAAAATGAAGGCACAACATACCCAAACTTATGGGACACAATGAAAGCTGTGCTAAGAGGAAAACTCATAGCTATGAGTGACTCAAAAAAGGAATTGCAGAAAGCATACACTAGCAGCTTGACATCACGCCTGAAATCTCTAGAACAGAAAGAAGAAAATACACCCAAGTGAGGTAGAAGGCAGGAAATAATCGAACTCAGGGCTGATATCAACCAAAAGAACTGTACAAAGAATCAATAAAACCAGGCTGGAGAGATGGCTCAGTGGTTAAGAGCACTGACTGCTCTTCCAGAGGTCCTGAGTTCAATTCCCAGCAACCATATGGTAGCTTACAACCATCTGTAATGGGGTCTGGTGTGTCTGAAGACAGCTACAATTTGCTCATATTCATTAAATAAATAAATATTTAAAAAAAAAAACCAGGAGCTGGTTCTTTGAAAAAAAAAAAAAGATAGATAAACCTTTAGCCAGACTAACCAGAGGACAAAGAGAGAGTATGCAAATTAACTTAATCAGAAATGAAGAGGGAGACATAAGAACAGAATCTGAGGAAATTAAAAAAATTATCAGATCTTACTACAAAAAACCTATACTCAACAAAACTGGAAAATCTGGAGGAAATGAACAATTTTCTAGACAGATACCAGGTACCAAAGTTAAACCAAGGTCAGATAAACCATCTCAACAGCCCCATAACTCCTAAAGAAACAGAAGAAGTCATTAAAAGTCTCCCCCCCTCCCAAAAAAAAAAAGTCCAGAACCAGACAGGATTAGTGCAGAACTATACCAGCCCTTCAAAAAGACCTAACACCAATATTCTTCAAACTATTCCACAAAAGAGAAACAGATGGAATATCACCCAATTTGTTCTATGAAGCCACAATTATGCTTATACCTAAACCACACAAAGACACAACAAAGAAAGAGAATTTCAGACCCAATTTCCTTTATGAATATCAATGCATATATCCTCAATAAAATTCTCACAAACTCAATCCAAGAACATAATCATCTATCATGATCAAATAGGCTTCATGCCAGGGATGCAAGGATGATGGTTCAATATACGGAAATCCATCAATGTAATCCACTATATAACCAAATTCAAAGAAAAAAATCTCATTAGGTGCTAAGAAAGCATTTGACAAAATTCAATACCCCTTCATGTTAAAAGTCTTGGAAAGGTCAAAAGTTCAAGGCCCATACATAAACATAGTAAAAGCAATATACAGGAAACCAGTAGCCAACATCAAACTAAATGGAGGGAAACATAAGAAATTCCACTAAAATCAGGTACTAGACGAGGCTGCCCACTCTCTCCCTACTTATTCAATATAGTACACCAAGTACTATCTGGCGTAATCAAATAACAAAAGCAGGTCAAAGGGATACAATTTGCAAAGGAAGAAGTAAAAAAAAAAAATCACTATTTACAGATAATATGATAATATAATTCAGTGACCCCAAAACTTCCCAGAGAACTCCTATGGCTGATAAACAACTTCAACAAAGTGTCAGGGTATAAAATTAACTCAAACAAATCAGTAGCCTTCCTCTAGTCAAAGGATAAACAGGCTGAGAAAGAAATTAGGGAAATGACACCCTTCACAATAGTCACAAATAACTCGGTGACTCTAACCAAGCAAGTGAAAGATCTGTATGACAAGAACTTCAAGTCTATGAAGAAAAAAAAAATGAAGATCTCAGAAGATGGAAAGATCTCCCATGCTCATGGATTGGCAGGATTAAATTGTAAAAATGGCCATGTTGCTGAAAGCAATTTAAAGATTCAATCCATCCCCATCAAATTTCAACTCAATTCTTCATAGAATTAGAAAGTGCAATTTTAAAATTCATCTGGAATAACAAAAAAACCAAAATAGCGAAAACTATACTCCACAATAAAAGAAATTCTTGGTGAATCACCAGCCCTGACCTCAAGCAGTTGTACAGAGCAACAATGATAAAAACTGTATGGTATCGGTACAGAGACAGGCAGGTAGATCAATGGAATAGAATTGAAGACTCAGAAATGAACCCACACACCTATGGTCACTTGATCTTTGACAAAGGAGCCAAAACCATCCAGTGGAAAAAAAGATAGCATTTACAACAACTGGTGCTGGTTTAACTGGAGGTCAGCATGTAGAAGAATACAAATTGATCCATTCCTAGTGCCCTGTACAAAGCTCAAGTCCAAGTGGATCGAGGATCTCCACATAAAACCAGATACGCTCAAACTAATAGAAGAAAAAGTAGGGAAGAGCCTCGAATACATGGACACTGGGGAAATTTTCCGGAACAGAACACCAATAGCTTATGCTCTAAGGTCAAGAATCGACAAATGGGACTTCATAAAATTGCAAAGCTTCTATAAGGCAAAGGACACTGTCATTAGGACAAAAGGGACACCAACAGATTGGGAAAAGATATTTACCAATCCTACATCCTATAGAGAGCTAATGTCCAATATATACAAAGAACTCAAGAAGTTAAGACCCCACAGAATCAAATAAGCCTATTAAAAATGGGGTTCAGAGCTAAACAAAGAATTTCCAACTGAGGAAGATCAAATGGCTGAGAAGCACCTAAAGAAATGTTCAGTATCTTTAGTCATAAGGGAAATGCAAATCAAAACAACCCTGAGATTCCACCTCCCACCAGTCAGAATGGTTAAGATCAAAAACTCAAGTAACAACAGATGAGGGTGAGTATGTGGAGAAAAAGGAACACTCCTCCATTTTTGGTGGGATTTCAAGCTGGTACAACCTTTCTGGAAATCAGTCTGGCAGTTCTTCAGAAAAAAATGGACATGATACTACCTGAGGACCCAACTATACCACTCCTGGGCATATACCCAAAAGATGCTCCAACATATAACAAAGATACATGCTCTACTATGTTCATAGCAGCCTTATTTATAATAGCCAGAAGCTGGAAAGAACCCAGATGTCCTCCCAACAGAGGAATGGATACAGAAAATGTGGTACATCTACACAATGGAGTACTACTCAGTTATCAAAAACAATGACTTCATGAAATTTATAGGCAAATGGATGGAACTGGAAAATATCATCCTGAGTGAGGTAACCCAATCACAGAAAAACACACATGGTATGCACTCATTGATAAGTGGATATTAGTCCAAAAGCTCAAATTACCAAAGATACAATCCACAGACCACATGTGAAGCTCAAGAAAAAGGACGGCCAAAGTGTGGATGCTTCAGTCTTAGAAGAGGGAAGAAAAATATTAATAGGAGGAAATAAAGAGACAATGTTTGGAGCACAGACTGAAGGAAAGGCCATCCAGAGACTGCCCCTCCTGGGGAGCTAGCTCATATACACACAGCCACCAAACCCAGACAATAATGCTGATAGCAAGAAGCACATGCTGACAGGAACCTGATACAACTGTCTCCTGAGAGGCTCTGCCAGAGCCTGACAAATACAAAGATGGATGCTTGCAGCAACCATTTAACTGAGAAAGGGGTCACCATAGGAGGAGTTAGAGAAAGGACTGAAGGAGCTGAAGGTGTTTACAACATCATAATAACAACAATACCAACCACCAGAGCTCCCAGAGACGAAACCACCATCCAAAGAGTACACATGGACAGACCCATGGCTCCAGCTGCATATATAACAGAAGATGGCCTTGTTGGGCACCAATGGGAGGAGAAGCCCTTGGTCCTTCCAAAGCTGGTTCCCCCCAGTGTAGGGGAATGTCAGGTGGGGAGGTGGGAAGGGGTGGTAGATTGGTGTGGGAACACCCTCAGAGAAGAAAGAGGAGGGGGTATGAGATAGGGGGTTTATGTACGGGAAACCAGGAAAGTGGATAACATTTGAAATGTAAATAAAAAATAATCCAATAAAAAAAGAATTAAAAGACAAGGATAGAACAGTGGAATAAAGTAATCCAAATTGTAGCAAGCCTCAAGAGGACAAGGACCGTGCTGTAAGATAAGAAGTATTCTCGGGGCTGGGGATTTAGCTCAGTGGTAGAGCGCTTACCTAGGAAGCGCAAGGCCCTGGGTTCGGTTCCCAGCTCCGAAAAAAAGAACCAAAAAAAAAAAAAAAAAAGAAGTATTCTCAGTGACTCAGTAACCACTTTGGTGCCCTTCACATACCATTCTTTTTCTCAGATTATTCAACTTGGGGGTAATTTCGTCTACTCCTCGGGCTTTTTGTATTCTAAAATATCTATCACTGTGACAGTCACACTATACACTATACAGCCTAGCTGGCCTGGAACAGAAGCTTTTCCTGCCTCAGTCTCCTGAGTGCTGGGATTATAGCAAAACTCCCTTGACTTGGACTTCTCTAAGGATTCGAACACAACTCAATTCTGGGTTTCCACAGCTGAACCAGCCAATTACGGTGGACCTCCCACGTCCACAGTCATCCTTGTCATCCTTCCTGTCTCTGTGACAGTGCATGTGACCCTGCTGTCTAGTCTGGAGGTCATCTATTCCTGACCACACCCAGCCCTGCCCCACCCACCTCTCATCCATCTTCATGAAATCGATTAGTTTTTCTTGACCCCAGCAACTTTCTCATCACGAAGATGGGGTGACTGCCTTTCACGTGGCCTTGAGCCAGGGCTCGCCTCACTGACCCCAGTACTGGCCTCGCAGTGCTTACAGCCTCCACGTGGCCACTCCGGCCTTGTCTATTTCCTATCTTCACCCTTTGAATTCCAGTGAAACTAAGTTCTTCTAACTATGCCAAACTGTTGTGTATAATCTAGAAAATGATCTATGGCAGCAGTACTTTTGGTTTTGAGCAAGTAAGCTTATTAGGTTCTAGTCACCAAAAATAGATGAAATCACAAGCAGCAGACAGGGCAGCAGAGAACAAAACACCATCGTATCAGGAGCTTGCAACATCCAACATCCAACACAGGCAACTCAAACAGCTGGACAGAGAGAGCAATAAAAGTTAGCATTTCAAGCTGGGCTTACAGACCTGCAGAAATCAGCTGGGGAAGTCAGCGTGGAGAGCAGGAGCTCCTGACTGAGGTCTGGGATGAGCTTCCGACTGCTGAGCTTTGGGTTTCCCCACTGCAGGCATTTATATCACGGGACAAACAAGAGCACCTCGGACAGAAATGGTTTCCATTCTAGTCATCCCCTCTCTCCCCAGCATGGAGTTGGGGGAAGAGGAGCAGCTCCTCTCTTGACAGGGAATGTTGTCGCTTTTGAGGCTAACATTCTTCAGTTTGAAGTGATGGGATAGGGAATCCCATTTCCAAAGGCGACTTCATAGTGAGTGTAAACCACACAGGACAATTTAGCAACATACCAAGTCCACGATAGTAGAGGTAGGCCAGGTCCTTAGAGGCACAGAGGCTGGCCTAAGTAGCCAGCAAAGAGTATGACTGTGAAGAGTACATGTGACTTCAACCTACACCAACTAGTACAGAGAACAAGCAAGCTGCTTCCTAAGGCTTGTCTATAAAAAGAAGAGAAGACTGAGAGTCTGTGTCCTTAGTGCTCACATGAAGATTATGTTGTCTACATGGCCCAATACTAAGAACAAGCAGGCAGAGTGAGCACAAAGCAAGCATATGCTACAGTAACTTAGACCCTTAGCAGTAGCATTCTTGTGATTCTTTTTTTTTTTTTTTTTTTTGAGCTGGGGACCGAACCCAGGGCCTTGCGCTTCCTAGGCAAGTGCTCTACCACTGAGCTAAATCCCCAACCCCACAGCAGTAGCATTCTCCATGCTCCAAACACACAAGAAAATTATCAGAGGGGGAAAGGGGAAAAAATTAATAATTAAACAAGAAGCTAGAGCTAATTAGGTTATAATTCTATATTCACAAACATAAAAGGGAAAATACATTATAAGGACAGAAAATTAATTAAAAAAATTAAAAATGTCTAAGAAGCCCCAGAAGAAAACTATGGTGACAGTCAGAACATACTGCACAGGGGGAGGTAGAGGGATTATGAGAGGTGGGGTCTTGGGAACAATAGCTAAGAGACTCTAGAACCCAAGAAAGACTCATAGCAGACAATGGCCAGGCTGTGATGCACTGAGACAGCTATCACAATGTACTGTCCCCGGTTTTCTGCGGGAATGGCTCCTTCACAGGCACAATACACTGCTGCTACAGATACAAATGAGCAAACAAATGTGTAGGGTGTATTTGTATTCATCTGCAAGAAATGATTTTAGAAGAAACATGGGAAATACTCAAACTCAGGTTTCCAAAACTTTGGGGGTGGGGATCTGTTTATTCTTATATGATATAAGGAAGTTGTCTTGTTGTAATCAGGTAGTATTCAAAGGCACTAATTTCATTTACAATACTATAATAGCATCCTACAGTGTTATTTTGTGAAATCTCTGCATGAAAAAACAAATTTAGATAATTTTCAATTTTCAACATTACTGAAAACATATCTGAAGTCACCACCACTGCACTCAACAGCTACAGACGAGTAGCAACAGCCAACAAGTCATACTCATCAGTGACACCGGGCTAACGAACTCTATAACCGTCACTCAATTTATTTGCCACACATGAAGCCAACAGCAAATGCTTCTCTTCCAGTATATTCTGCCTGTTTTATCTAGATAATGTGAACTCTAAAAAATCTCCTCCCCAAACCAATGCCCAGAGTTCAGCTCTAAAGAAGTAAACAGCCATTACTTTAAGACCCAAGCATGTGAACAAGGCAAAGCAGCTTGAACTTGGCAAAGCTGAATTTACCGTTTGGTAACAGCACCCTCCCCACCTTTTCTATCTCCAGGGAAGCCATCAGACATTATCTCCACACTCAACAATGAGCTGGAAATGGCAGTTAGTAAGGAAGGAATCATCTCTGGTTCATGAGTGACAAGAAGGCTCCAATTTCCTATATATGGCTGAGCAAACTAGGAGGATCCCCATAGCTGTGCTATGCTAGTTAGCTGTGACTACCAAACAGGATGAGCATTCTGGGAGGCAGATTTGAAAGATGTTACACAGATGGCCCCACAAACACCACAAGAAAATACATCCCTATTTCCAGATGTGAGAATGTTACTATGAATATGGTTGGTCCCCTTGTCCCCAATGGTAGTAGGCCTTTAGGAAGTACTTGGTTATGAAGGATCTGCCATCATAAAAGGGGGAGCATGGTTTCCAGGAAAGCGTTTTGGTTAGTATAGGATGCCTCCTTAGAGACTCCACCCACTCTGTACTCCCTTCTCCTTTTTCATATCCTCCTGTCTTCTGTCATGCATGGGACATGAAGAGGTCCTTACCAGAAGCTGACCAGCCTACAGAACTAGAAGTCTTGTTCGAACTTACTCAGTCTCAGGTATTCTGTTACAGCAATAGAATCAGCTGAGGCAAACATTAATGCCCTGAGATTCTCTCACAAGAAAGAGCCGCACAAATGATGACCGAGGTAGTAGCCTGACAGTGATTTAACTTCGTATTTCAAAGGTGCATATTCATCTCTATGTAGAAAGAATCGCATGTGGTTTACGGATACTTCACCTGTCAATAAAAACCTACAGCCTACGGGAAAGGGTAGGATAGCGGGTGGGACATCTGGTGGGCATAAAGGATTCTGGGATTGGGCCAAGAAGCCATTGGCTCCATGAAGGCAAGTCCTGGAGCATGAAGGAGACAGGTACATGAAACCTGAGCAGAGGTAACCAGCCACATGGCAAAACTTAGATTAAAATAAATGGGATATTAAGTTATGACCTAGTCAGAAAACAAGCCAAAGCTTATGCATTTGTAAATATAGTAAAGCCCCAAGTCCTTATATCTGGGAACAGAGAAGCAACTCACAGTAAACACCCTAAAACATCTCTTTATTTAATTAGGCCTCTATAAAGAAGCCAAGAACTAGAGAAACGGTAGGCTGAATACTGACATGCAAACTTGTAAAGAAGCAATTTTTATTCTACAAAATAAAACAACAGTTCCTAGAAGTAAACAGTGGAGTTGCTAATAAGAGAAAGCTAGAAACTGTGTTGATGAGAGACCTTGGATCCTTAATAGTTTAAATATGCATGCACAAGACACACACACACGCATACACACACACACACACATACACACACACACACACACACACACACACACACACACACACGCACACACACACTCATCTGAAAGAAGTAGGTAGGCCACTAGTGCATGTTGTTACCCTGAACTTTGGAGACTAAAGTGGGAAAAATGTGAGGAGATGGGCAAAAACAGAAGTGGGAAAAGAAAGAAAGAAAAAAAAGAAGCAGAAAAGGAGGGGGAGAGGGAAGGAGAAGGAGAAGGGAGGGAAGGAAGGAGTGGACAGCACCTGAGGAGGCTCTGAGAACAGGCTGCCCTGAAGATACCAAGCAGGCAGGCCCAGCATAAGGTGGAAGCAAGGTCTGGAATATTAAAGCTCAGATTTTCTGCAAGTTCTTCCTGTAGGCTCTCATTGTTTATCTAGTATACTAAAGTAGCAACCGTTAAGAGGTCAAAGTTTAATGAATATGCTTCAGAAAACTGCTGTCCCTTCATCAACGTGAGGCTCTTGTTCCAGACCCTGAGTACAGATGAATAGAAACTAGGTAATTACATAATGTATATGAAGTGTAGATAAAGCATCTACCTCCTTGTATTAAAATCTTCTCCATTTATATACTCTCAGAGCAAACTGAAATTTGTTTAGATAACTGTCAATTTGATGCTTCATGATAAAATCCCTCTGTTGATCTCAAAAGGAAGATGCAGAGATCAACAGTGAGAATTAGAATTCCTTAAAAGTATGAAAAATGTCTTTTGCTTTCTATGTAGTTGTCTAAACACAAACCAACTATGGGTCACATTTTTATTACGCTTTCACGAATGCAAAGATGTGGACCAGTTCTTTAAGGGTAGAAAGTGAAAATGTATTTTCTGGATAATCTTACAGATTGGGTGCCAGGTGATGTGGTCCTCTACTGAAAGGTACCCATTTATACTCGGAGTTTGATCACACATGAGGCGAGAGGACAGAGTGGCAGATCATGCACCATCCACTTAGCTTGTCTAACCTTGGCAAAAGTGAAGAGTACAGCAGAAGCAGCAGCATGCATCTGGAATCTTAACACTCGGATGAACAAAGGAAGAGCATGGAGTTTGGGACCAGCCTGGGAGACAGTGTGAGGCAGATGAACTGTGCCACAAGACAGAAGAACTGGTAAGGCTGAGTGAACTTAGATCCTGTGAATCTCAGAACTGAAAATGGGAGGAGTGTCGTCATTCCCTGCCTATCTCTACCTGCTCTGGGAACAATGACACCCCACTGAGAGGACCGTGACAGTCAGGTAGGGAAAACACCTGGAGTCCTTCCCATTCAAAGAGAGCATCACTAACATCACAAACTAGCATAGGAAACATCTAACCCTAGGTCCCGCCCTACTCTGCAACGTTTATATAGTCCCTATCCATGTGGAATAAAGCACACACATTATTCCACTAGGATCATATGTGATCATATGTGATCATATGTGAGTGGCTATTTTTACTGAAGTGTAACTCTTAGGGAAGAGTTCTCTCTCTCATCATGGGATCTTGGACCTGCCTGGCTGTGGTTACCAACCCCCACCCCACCTCCCACCCCACAGCTGGGGCTATCATTGCCACCTTCACTGCTGCCCAAACCTTCTCGCTTTTCTTCTAAAAGCTCTAATACCTCCAGCTTTCCCAGGGGGACCAAGAACCATGGAACCTATTTGTCCCAGCTCCGCTTCACCCTTTGGGCGGATAGAGGACAATAGAGTGAACACTGAAACCTGTCTCAGCAGAAGGTGGGTGGGGTTTTCCAGCGCCAACAGTTTTTAAGTGGCAGTGTTGGTAACACAAGAGGCATTTTTTTTTCAGTCATAATAAAGATAGTGGTAATGTTTAGCACAGGATACAGCAATTGAACTTTTGTGATTCACTGCCTCCTAATCTCCTTAATTTGGAAAAAGATGTTATTACTTACAGTGTGCGCTAGACTCCTGACCTTAAGACTGAAGAATGGAATACTGCTCTAAAATGGAAAGGGACTTATAATGACTGTCAAACACTGATTTGGAGACCAGCCATAAACTTTAAGACTTTTACAGAACAGTAATTTTATATTAAAACTTAGTGTATACAAAGTTGCTTTAAAATAAGTCTTGAAGCAAGATATTACTAACCATAAGATGTGAAAAATAAGAATGTATTCTCTAAGACAATTAAGACCAAAAAAAAATTTTTGAAGGTTTTTTTTTTCTTTTTTTTCTTTTTTTTCGGAGCTGGGGACCGAACCCAGGGCCTTGCGCTTCCTAGGCAAGCGCTCTACCACTGAGCTAAATCCCCAACCCCTAAAAAAAAATTTTTTTAATGAAGCAACTCAGGTTTCCAAAAGGAGACTAAAGGCTGAAAAGTAATGGGCTCCTGTCTATAAAAACCTAAAAAGCCCCATGGTGGCTCCTGGCCTTAATCCCAACACTCAGGAGCAGAAGCAGGTAGATCTCTATGAGACCACTTTGGCCTACAGAGTCCCAAGATAGCCAGAGCTACATACTGAGACCCTGTCTCAGAAAATAAAACCAACCTAAATGCAGCAGTCCACTTAAAGAATAGTTTATCTACGCATAAGTGATAGCAAGAAAATCCTTTATAGATTACAAAGTATTCCCAGCAGTTCTAAGGCCACTGAAGTGAGACCCGTCTTCATCCATAGATAGTATAACAATGTACAAGTCACTAAAAATCCACAGAGTTCCATATATACGCTCATGCATGCTATAGAAAATTGTGTTTAAAGTCACCTTGGGTATAACCAAAGATAAAGACCTTATCTTTGCGGCTCCCAGAACCTCAGTGAAGAGGAGGAGGAAGAACCTTTGCAGAGCTTCTCTTTCACTCTCAGGACAGGCACGTCACAAATTGCATCTAAAGATTTTGGGTTGACCTTGTGGTTTTCTCAACTTGAGTCACTCTGCCTTCTCCTTTCCCCTTAGCTTGGCACTACTGTAGAAAACCCATTTTATATGGGAAGTCCTAAAATCCCTCCATCACTGACCTTATCCGACCAATGTTTCGATGTGTCAGGCAGACCGTCAGAGGGTGGTAACAGAGAGAGGCTGATTATAATCTCCTACATGCAGTAACAAGTCCTAATCTTTGCTCAAATGCATCTATACACTGCATCTTGTTTTGAAACTCTAAAGAACTTCCTCTCAGGAATGTGTAACACATGATCAGGACACTTAGCCAACTGAGACCAGCATGTCACTTATAGCTAAGACGCTAAGAAGCCTATGCCAAAACCTCAGAACCCAGAAACCTGCAGAAGACAATCGCTTCTGAACACAGCCAGCTGTGTTCTCATTGTGCTCATTGGCACATCTCCAAGGAAACCAGCCCTTCAGGGCTCAGGGATTATTCTAGATTACAGTTGAGGACATTGTAATAAAATAATCCACATGGGGAAGAGCATCAGCTCTCCAAAGCGGTCCACTTTATCTTATTGGTGGGCGGGCCATGGCATGCTCACACCATTGCTACAAATGGGGCGCATGTGAAATACACATGAAAAACAAGGATCCAGATGATGTACTTGTGTGGGTGATTGACACTGACTGTAAACACCACAGGATCTAGAATCACCTACGAGTCGGAGCTATTAGTGTGTCTGTGACAGAGTTTAGAGACTCAGTTAACCTAGGTGGGACAACCAATCTAAGAATAAAGAAGAGAAAGTGATCCGAGCAGCAGTGTTTTCTCTGCTTCCTGCATGGAAATGATGAGACTGCCACCTCGTGCTCCTGATGCCAGGGCTTCCCCGCTGCCATATTTTTGCTTTCAAAATAAAACAGCTGCTCAGCCAGTGTCTGGCCACAGCTACCTGGGGGTCCAGGAAGGCGCTGAAGAAGTTCTCACATTACCTGCTCCTTATCTTTGGTCTTGCTCCTGTAGACTCTAGCAGAAATGGCATCCTGAGAAGGGATGGCAGAGATCTGGTGCAGTGGCATGCTCATCCCAACCTCTGACCTGGTTTTCCTCCTTACGGAAGTGAGTCTCCACTAGCAGAGTCATTTTGGGCCATTGACTTCAAGCTGAGAGAGAGGAAAAGAAACAGAGCTGAGCTAAAATTTCTAATTTCCAACAGTAAGACTGCACTTTGTTAATTTGAGGAAATTATTCTGACCAAATACTTGGTCTTCAAAAGGGACAGAAAATGACTAGGGAACACTACATTTGTTTCTTGTACTAAAATGTCAGTCTGAAAAGGAAGCAGGGTCACAGAGCAGTCTTTTGTTGTCATCGTGACTATAAAAGAACAATGTCTCATTATATTACTTCTGAAGTTAAATTTTTGCTCATGAGCAAGTATTCCTGTCTGTTCCCCTGAATATCAAACCTCATCCTGATATAAAAACCTTTCCTTAAAACTAATACCTTTGGCAGGAGGATTACAAACTTGAAACTAGCTTGATCTACATAGTAAGATCCTGTATAAACAAAACAAAATAAAACTTAAAACAAACATTAGACACACACAAAAAGAGCAAACTTACCACTGATGTCTTAGGGTCAAGTGACAATTCTGTGGTAGAGCTTGTCAATATACCTAAGACCCTGGGTTCAATCCCTAGTGTAAAGTTTAATAATAATAATAATAATAATAATAATAATAATAATAATAATAATAATAAAAAGAGAGAGGGGGAGAGGGAAAGAGGGAGGGAGAGAGAGAGAGCAAGCAAGCAGTGGGGGGAGTAGGATGGACAGGAGGGAGGGACAAAGGGAGGGAGACACAGAGAGGGAGACAGGGAGGGAAGGAAGGAAAGAAGTCAGTCAGTCCATCTGAATGACCTCAAATTCATATAATGGCAACACTGAGGTTTTAAATGTCTGAAATTGAAATTATCTATGGTTCAGGCATGACCTCCCAAAAGTCTAGATTACTCAAACCAGCTGTTGGCCAATTTCTCCTATAAAGGGCAAGATAAATATTTCGGGCATTGTAGGACTGTTCTAGTTACTTGACTCCACTGTATACCGCGAAAGCAGCCATTGATTAATGGGTAAATAAACAGGAATGGCACTGTGTTCTGGTTTAGATATGGCTTGTCCACTATGGTTTGCCTGCACTGCAAGTTTGATACTTTAAGAATAAGTCTTGAGGACAAATGTTTTTCTGGAAGTTTTTCTGGAAGTTTTTTCTCATTAGTGAGCTCAAGAACTGCTGTTACAAAGCTTCCAGCTCACCCTGTTTCTCTTCCCTCCATTATTTTCTTTCCTTCTCTCCTCACTGTTTCCCTCTCCAACCCTGTGATGAAATCTAGCCTGTTACAATACAGCCAGGGGCCTCACCAGAAGCCAGTGCCAATGCTTGTATCTCCAGAACTGTGGCCTAATTAAACCTTTTTTAAAAATAAAAAGTAAAATAAAATGCCCAATCTTGGGTATATTTTGTTACGGTAAAATGAAATAAACCATGACATTATTTATCAATAAAAATAGATTTGCAAAAACAGGTGGCAGGATAGATTTTGCCCATGACTTACAGCTCAATTATGGCTTCTCAGGGAAGACGTGGGTCATCATAGCCATTCCTGAGACCCTGAGAAGGCTGCCTTTATGTAAACTAACAATGTCTATATAAGCTGTCTTACATAACTTGCTTACTTTCTATATGTTCCCATTGTTAGTAATCGAATTATGGGTTCTCTCCTCCCATTCTCTTGTCTTGCTGCTCCTACAGAAACAGCTCCATACAAACTCTCCATGTTCATGGCAGTAATGTTTTATGATACCATTTCAATGTTGGCAGGACAGAGCTTTAAACCAAAAGAATGTCTCTAATTTGGGGGTCCTTCATTTGTTAACCATGTGTTGGGCATGTGGTGGTGAACAGGGAGGGTAGACAACAGGGCCAGAGCACCCTAAGGCCACATTTGACAAATATTTGTCCCACCTCCCTAAAAACTCCTCTCTCAAACAGCAGTGTCTGTGGGGCTGCTCAACTCCTACAGTGTCAGTAGCCAGGCAGAAGATATGGGGCTTGTGCATGGTTTAGCCATGCCTGCACACAGATCAGATCATAAAGCAACAGGGAAAGGAGGAATGGTTACAGACCAACACACAAGAAAGGAGCTACAAGGACGTTACTCAGAAAGGCTCATCTTATACTAGGCAAATGATCACTGATAATCAAAAAGTAAGAAAATAGAGTAGATTGCAGTATCTATGCATTACACTTCCCCTACTGGTCTTCAGGCCCCGATGAAGCTGGTAGAGAAGTAACACTGTGCCCTACAAATGTTCTCTGCGTGTTTATATCCAAGCACTCTCCCACACAAGAGGCGCACACTTACTATTGAGCTGCTGACGCTCTGGAATATCACAATAATGGTGAGCAGCATTTTCATCACCAATGCATTAAAGTCACAGATGACAAATTCCAGGTGGCTTCTTAGAATAAGTAGTTAAACTCACTATGCCCAAAGCCCACTACCTATCATGCCAGTAGCTATCTGTGGTGCTTCTGATATAATCACCATTATTACATCACTAGTATGTGCTCATGACAAGCCTAGGAAAGACTATACCAAAGAGAAAACAAGAGAGTCAGAATGTTTGCAACTTCCAAGGCCCCTCCTTCCTTACAGTCACTCCAGCTGCTCTGACAAGTATCACCATTTCCTGGTAATGGACCTGGAAGTTTGTCAGAAGCAATACTATTTAAAATAAGCATTAATTTATAAACAATCAAACAGGCCATGCTGCTATGTACATGAAGGATCATGTGAAAGAAAGTATAAGACAGGTACCTATTTTATACAATTCAATTCTTTAATGATGGATAGTTAGTCTTGGCATTGTGCCTGATTATCTAAATGCAGACTTGAATTTCACTGATATAAATCAAAGCCAGCTGAAACATCTGTATCTAGAGGAACTGGCCTCCTAAAATTTGAGTCAAGAAGAAACACCAAGTTTATGAACAGGAGCGTGCACACTATCATAACTTTCACAGGCTGGGTTCTAGCTCAATGGCAGAATGTTTGTGAAGTATTAGGAAAGTCATGGGTTTGATCCCTACTACTTCAAGGGTGTGTGTATGTGGGGAGTAGGGGTGGGGAGTAGATCTCTTCAGTCTGATCTATAGAATCAAAGTAATCCCTATCAAAATCTGAGCTACTGTTTGGCATAGATTTGACAAGGTGATCCCAAAATGAAAATGCAAATTAAACGGACTCAGACTGCTAATGCAGGCTTGAAGAACAAAGTCTGAGGACTCATACTTTCCAGTTTCAAGACTTACTTCAAAGGCTCAGTAATCAAGACATATTGAAACATAGATTTGGAAATCAACAGAACAGAAATTAAGAGTTGAGAAATAAACTCATCTATCTATAGTCAAATAACTGTCAATAGAATAACAAGATTTCACTTCCATAGCGGAAAGAAGATACTTTACACAGAATGCCAGGACAACTGGTCAGCTGCATGCAAAAAATAAAATAGAATAAACTTGGATCTCCTCCTCACACTAAGAAACAATAGAAAAACAAGAAATTGTCAAATTAATGTTGTGTGTGCTTCGAAAGCTGCCATAATAAAATTGAGGAGTGGAGCTAAATGTGCAGCTCAATGGTGTGCTTGCATAGCATGCAAGACCCTGGGTTCATTCTCATTCTCATTCATATTCATATTCTCTCTCTCTCTCTCTCTCTCTCTCTCTCTCTCTCTCTCTCTCTCTCTCTCTCTCTCTCGTCTGAATCCCAGAACTCAGCACAAGGGAGGCAAGGGATCAGGAGTTCAAAGTCAGCATGAGCTATACACAGTGAGACCTTTTCTCTTAGAAACAAAACAGGGGAAAGGAGAAATTGATGGAAGAAGAAACAAACACAAAATAGAAGAAAATGTTTGCCAAGAATTGTCTATCAAGAATCCTGTACTCACAATGCAGTAACAAAAAAAAGAAAAAGAAAAAAAAAGTACCCAGTGAAAACACGGTTACTCAGCATCGTCAGGAATCAGGACGTGCAAATCAAAGGCAAAGGCACAGGCGCTGCTCTAACTGCGTCCTAACGGAAGACACACAGACAAGCATTAGTAAGACATGCTGACGTTGACACCTTCAGATGCTACTGGCGAGAATGAATGCATGTGGCTGCTTTGAGAAAGTCTAGTTCTCAAGATAATAGATATGTAATCATCTGACCCATTTCTAGGAATACACATCAAAAGAAATGAAAATATCTTCCCTATTCAAGAACATTGCCCCTAAATTTAATCATGACACTACATTTCCATAACAGCATAAAGTAGAAACAACCCCCAAATCCATCAACTGCTAAGAAGCTACAGTACATACCCATTCACTTGAATCATAGTCATCAATAAAAAATATGAATGAACTTTAACAAAAAATTAATAAGTGAAGCCAGTCAGAAAGGACTGACTAACACTTGATAGCATTTGTATGACATATCCAGAATAGGTAAAGGTACACAGACAACAGACAGTAGGCAGCTGGGTTTGTCGAGGGTTAGGGTTAGGGTTAGGGTTAGGGTTAGGGTTAGGGTTAGGGTTAGGGTTAGGGTTAGTGAAAGTCAGGAAATGTGAGTGTGTGATTGCTTAAACAGGCTGTTCCTTAGAGTAATAAGCATGATCTGAAAGTGTCTGTGGTGAAGTCACACAATCCATGAGCAATGAATTATACCCATTTAAGTCAGTGAGTTGTAATTCATGTAAACAATCTCAATAAAGCTATTTTGTAAAAAAAAAAAAAATAAATAAATAAATAAATAAATAAGGAAATAAGTGAACTATGAAAAACATTTTAATTTTCCTTTTGTGTTTGTTATACCTACTTAGTTTTTCCAGAGGGCCTAGAGATGAACACTCTTCTCCTTCCCTTCCACCTCAAAGGACAAGGGAAAGAGTACAAAAGCAGCAATCAGAAATCAAAGTTCAAGTCCTGGCACCAACTGTGAGAGGTATGGAACAACGGTGAAGTTCTAAACCACTATTTCCTGTTTGTAAAAGATAAAGGTATTAACCCCTCACCAGTTAAAAAGGGTAAATATGAAAATCAAATAACTGTTTCCACGTGTGCACACACAGGCCCAAGCAGTACATTTACCAGCAGACTTGTTGGCACAGTCTGCCTTTCCATCACTGGTTTATGTACCTTTCTTCTTAGACTTAAGAGTCATAAAGCTTGGGCCTCCAATCCTGCTGACACGGAGATAGAAGAGCAAGGACAATAAACCGAGAGCGCTAGTACAATGGCCTGGTCATGAGAACACCCACGTGGCTGAACAACCCAACTGCTACATACTTCTCCAGACAGCTGAGATAAATGCAAGATTCCGTTCACTCAAACAACGTGCTGTGAACAGGTCAAAATAACAACCTACAGGTGTGAGTATGGAAAGCAAGTCCTGCCTCCTGTCTGCAGTGTGATGGAGTCAGTGAAGGAGAGACCCCTTTCCCTACTTTTTACTGCAGGTCAGGGAGTTGGCCCTGATGGGGTCATGAGAGCAGGAAATCGGGGCCTACTCCACACCTGCTGCAGCACTTGGGACAGCAGGCCCTGAACCTCACCTAGGAAGCACTGTAGAGCTGACCCTGACAGCAAGGGCATGAGTGAGCTAGCCCCGAGGGTTTGAGGATGGGAAAGCTGGCCCCAAAATTTGTCTGCCACATGGCAGCAAGTCAAGGGAGAGATGCCCTCCCTGGACCTTCACCCCTTGCCACCTATGGCAGGTGAGACCACGGGCACAGGGTCATGGGGACAGGTATGCTAGTCCTGACCTTCACCTGCTGCAGCACTCAAGTGAACAGGCCCTGGACCTCGCCTAGGAGCAGGGGAGATCTGGCTCTGGTTTCAGGGTTGCTGGTGAACCAGCCCCAAGTCAGGTGACAGTGCAGGGAAGCCACTGGGCTCACCAGCCCTGATACTTCTCAAGCCCAGATCTACATCTTTGAATTGACCAACCCCAACATCAACCACACTGATGAACTGCTGGAATGCTTGAAAGGGCCAGTCCTGCAGATCCAAAACTACAGGATCTCGATGAAGGCATCGACAGGATATCTGAGAGGAGTCTGAACAAGGTTCCAGAACTGATAGAATAGCAGAAGTCAGAGGCCTCATACTAGACCAAAAGGTCAGTGCAATGAATATTTGCAAGCAAAGAAGTGTGGACAAAAGGCTACAATGTGAGACACACTGTGACAAACTACAGTTTCCACAGAGATTTTTCTTCACTGTTATTCTGGAGGTTTTAAGGGTAGAGCAGGAACACGGGGGAGGAGATGAGTGGGATTGAAGTGCATGCTGTGAAATTTACAAAAAAAAAAATGTAACTCAAAGTCTAGGACAGAATTCACATGGAAGAATGATCATAAAATCATATATTAAAAAACAAGGTGGACCCGCGGATCCCGGCCCGCAGCAGCTCTCTGCTCCCAGACCCGGTGAGAGAGAGACCCAACCGCCTGGTCAGGTGGGCACTCCTGAGGCTGCAGAGCGGAAGAGACCACCAACACTGCTCACCCCTGCCCACATCCCTGGCCCAAGAGGAAACTGTATAAGGCCTCTGGGCTCCCGTGGGGGAGGGCCCAGAAGCGGCAGGACCCCTGCCAGAGACACCGCCGGACCCTGAAGGAAACAGACCGGATAAACAGTTCTCTGCACCCAAATCCCGTGGGAGGGAGAGCTAAACCTTCAGAGAGGCAGACAAGCCTGGGAAACCAGAAGAGACTGCTCCCTGCACACACATCTCGGACGCCAGAGGAAAAAGCCAAAGACCATCTGGAACCCTGGTGCACTGAAGCTCCCGGAAGGGGCGGCACAGGTCTTCCTGGTTGCTGCCGCTGCAGAGAGCCCCTGGGCAGCACCCCACGAGCGAACCTGAGCCTCGGGACCACAGGTAAGACCAAATTTTCTGCTGCAAGAAAGCTGTCTGGTGAACTCAAGACACAGGCCCACAGGAACAGCTGAAGACCTGTAGAGAGGAAAAACTACACGCCCGAAAGCAGAACACTCTGTCCCCAGAACTGACTGAAAGCGAGGAAAACAGGTCTACAGCACTCCTGACACACAGGCTTATAGGACAGTCTAGCCACTGTCAGAAATAGCAGAACAAAGTAACACTAGAGATAATCTGATGGCGAGAGGCAAGCGCAGGAACCCAAGCAACAGAAACCAAGACTACATGCCATCATCGGAGCCCAATTCTCCCACCAAAACAAACATGGAATATCCAAACACACCAGAAAAGCAAGATCTACTTTCAAAATCATATTTGATCATGATGCTGGAGGACTTAAGAAAGACATGAACACACTTAGGGAAACACAGGAAAACATTAATAAACAAGTAGAAGCCTACAGAGAGGAATCGCAAAAATCCCTGAAAGAATTCCAGGAAAACACAATCAAACAGTTGAAGGAATTAAAAATGGAAATAGAAGCAATCAAGAAAGAACACATGGAAACAACCCTGGATATAGAAAACCAAAAGAAGAGACAAGGAGCTGTAGATACAAGCTTCACCAACAGAATACAAGAGATGGAAGAGAGAATCTCAGGAGCAGAAGATTCCATAGAAATCATTGACTCAACTGTCAAAGATAATGTAAAGCGGAAAAAGCTACTGGTCCAAAACATACAGGAAATCCAGGACTCAATGAGAAGATCAAACCTAAGGATAATAGGTATAGAAGAGAGTGAAGACTCCCAGCTCAAAGGACCAGTAAATATCTTCAACAAAATCATAGAAGAAAACTTCCCTAACCTAAAAAAAGAGATACCCATAGACATACAAGAAGCCTACAGAACTCCAAATAGATTGGACCAGAAAAGAAACACCTCCCGTCACATAATTGTCAAAACACCAAACGCACAAAATAAAGAAAGAATATTAAAAGCAGTAAGGGAAAAAGGTCAAGTAACATATAAAGGCAGACCTATCAGAATAACACCAGACTTCTCGCCAGAAACTATGAAGGCCAGAAGATCCTGGACTGATGTTATACAGACCCCAAGAGAACACAAATGCCAGCCCAGGTTACTGTATCCAGCAGAACTCTCAATTAACATTGATGGAGAAACCAAGATATTCCATGACAAAACCAAATTTACACAATATCTTTCTACAAATCCAGCACTACAAAGGATAATAAATGGTAAAGCCCAACATAAGGAGGCAAGCTATACCCTAGAAGAAGCAAGAAACTAATCGTCTTGGCAACAAAACAAAGAGAATGAAGGCACATAAACATGACCTCACATCCAAATATGAATATAACGGGAAGCAATAATCACTATTCCTTAATATCTCTCAATATCAATGGCCTCAACTCCCCAATAAAAAGACATAGATTAACAAACTGGATACGCAACGAGGACCCTGCATTCTGCTGCCTACAGGAAACACACCTCAGAGACAAAGACAGACACTACCTCAGAGTGAAAGGCTGGAAAACAACTTTCCAAGCAAATGGTCAGAAGAAGCAAGCTGGAGTAGCCATTCTAATATCAAATAAAATCAATTTTCAATTAAAAGTCATCAAAAAAGATAAGGAAGGACACTTCATATTCATCAAAGGAAAAATCAACCAAGATGAACTCTCAATCCTAAATATCTATGCCCCAAATACAAGGGCACCTACATACGTAAAAGAAACCTTACTAAAGCTCAAAACACACATTGCACCTCACACAATAATAGTGGGAGATTTCAACACCCCACTCTCATCAATGGACAGATCATAGAAACAGAAATTAAACAGTGATGTAGACAGACTAAGAGAAGTCATGAGCCAAATGGACTTAACGGATATTTATAGAACATTCTATCCTAAAGCAAAAGGATATACCTTCTTCTCAGCTCCTCATGGTACTTTCTCCAAAATTGACCATATAATTGGTCAAAAAACGGGCCTCAACAGGTACAGAAAGATAGAAATAATCCCATGCGTGCTATCGGACCACCACGGCCTAAAACTGGTCTTCAATAACAATAAGGGAAGAATGCCCACATATATGTGGAAATTGAACAATGCTCTACTCAATGATAACCTGGTCAAGGAAGAAATAAAGAAAGAAATTAAAAACTTTTTAGAATTTAATGAAAATGAAGATAAAACATACTCAAACTTATGGGACACAATGAAAGCTGTGCTAAGAGGAAAACTCATAGCGCTGAGTGCCTGCAGAAAGAAACAGGAAAGAGCATATGTCAGCAGCTTGACAGCACACCTAAAAGCTCTAGAACAAAAAGAAGCAAATACACCCAGGAGGAGTAGAAGGCAGGAAATAATCAAACTCAGAGCTGAAATCAACCAAGTAGAAACAAAAAGGACCATAGAAAGAATCAACAGAACCAAAAGTTGGTTCTTTGAGAAAATCAACAAGATAGATAAACCCTTAGCCAGACTAACGAGAGGACACAGAGAGTGCGTCCAAATTAACAAAATCAGAAATGAAAAGGGAGACATAACTACAGATTCGGAGGAAATTCAAAAAATCATCAGATCTTACTATAAAAACCTATATTCAACAAAACTTGAAAATCTTCAGGAAATGGACAATTTCCTAGACAGATACCAGGTATCGAAGTTAAATCAGGAACAGATAAACCAGTTAAACAACCCCATAACTCCTAAGGAAATAGAAGCAGTCATTAAAGGTCTCCCAACCAAAAAGAGCCCAGGTCCAGACGGGTTTAGTGCAGAATTCTATCAAACCTTCATAGAAGACCTCATACCAATATTATCCAAACTATTCCACAAAATTGAAACAGATGGAGCCCTACCGAATTCCTTCTACGAAGCCACAATTACTCTTATACCTAAACCACACAAAGACACAACAAAGAAAGAGAACTTCAGACCAATTTCCCTTATGAATATCGACGCAAAAATACTCAATAAAATTCTGGCAAACCGAATTCAAGAGCACATCAAAACAATCATCCACCATGATCAAGTACGCTTCATCCCAGGCATGCAGGGATGGTTTAATATACGGAAAACCATCAACGTGATCCATTATATAAACAAACTGAAAGAACAGAACCACATGATCATTTCATTAGATGCTGAGAAAGCATTTGACAAAATTCAACACCCCTTCATGATAAAAGTCCTGGAAAGAATAGGAATTCAAGGCCCATACCTAAACATAGTAAAAGCCATATACAGCAAACCAGTTGCTAACATTAAACTAAATGGAGAGAAACTTGAAGCAATCCCACTAAAATCAGGGACTAGACAAGGCTGCCCACTCTCTCCCTACTTATTCAATATAGTTCTTGAAGTTCTAGCCAGAGCAATCAGACAACAAAAGGAGATCAAAGGGATACAGATCGGAAAAGAAGAGGTCAAAATATCGCTATTTGCAGATGACATGATAGTATATTTAAGTGATCCCAAAAGTTCCACCAGAGAACTACTAAAGCTGATAAACAACTTCAGCAAAGTGGCTGGGTATAAAATTAACTCAAATAAATCAGTTGCCTTCCTCTATACAAAAGAGAAACAAGCCGAGAAAGAAATTAGGGAAACGACACCCTTCATAATAGACCCAAATAATATAAAGTACCTCGGTGTGACTTTAACCAAGCAAGTAAAAGATCTGTACAATAAGAACTTCAAGACACTGAGGAAAGAAATTGAAGAAGACCTCAGAAGATGGAAAGATCTCCCATGCTCATGGATTGGCAGGATTAATATAGTAAAAATGGCCATTTTACCAAAAGCAATCTACAGGTTCAATGCAATCCCCATCAAAATACCAATCCAATTCTTCAAAGAGTTAGACAGAACAATTTGCAAATTCATCTGGAATAACAAAAAACCCAGGATAGCTAAAGCTATCCTCAACAATAAAAGGACTTCAGGGGGAATCACTATCCCTGAACTCAAGCAGTATTACAGAGCAATAGTGATAAAAACTGCATGGTATTGGTACAGAGACAGACAGATAGACCAATGGAATAGAATTGAAGACCCAGAAATGAACCCACACACCTATGGTCACTTGATTTTTGACAAAGGAGCCAAAACCATCCAATGGAAAAAAGATAGCATTTTCAGCAAATGGTGCTGGTTCAACTGGAGGGCAACATGTAGAAGAATGCAGATCGATCCATGCTTATCACCCTGTACAAAGCTTAAGTCCAAGTGGATCAAGGACCTCCACATCAAACCAGACACACTCAAACTAATAGAAGAAAAACTAGGGAAGCATCTGGAACACATGGGCACTGGAAAAAATTTCCTGAACAAAACACCAATGGCTTATGCTCTAAGATCAAGAATCGACAAATGGGATCTCATAAAACTGCAAAGCTTCTGTAAGGCAAAGGACACTGTGGTTAGGACAAAAAGGCAACCAACAGATTGGGAAAAGATCTTTACCAATCCTACAACAGATAGAGGCCTTATATCCAAAATATACAAAGAACTCAAGAAGTTAGACCGCAGGGAAACAAATAACCCTATTAAAAAATGGGGTTCAGAGCTAAACAAAGAATTCACAGCTGAGGAATGCCGAATGGCTGAGAAACACCTAAAGAAATGTTCAACATCTTTAGTCATAAGGGAAATGCAAATCAAAACAACCCTGAGATTTCACCTCACACCAGTGCGATTGGCTAAGATCAAAAACTCAGGTGACAGCAGATGCTGGCAAGGATGTGGAGAAAGAGGAACACTCCTCCATTGTTGGTGGGGTTGCAGACTGGTAAAACCATTCTGGAAATCAGTCTGGAGGTTCCTCAGAAAATTGGACATTGAACTGCCTGAGGATCCAGCTATACCTCTCTTGGGCATATACCCAAAAGATGCCTCAACATATAAAAGAGACATGTGCTCCACTATGTTCATCGCAGCCTTATTTATAATAGCCAGAAGCTGGAAAGAACCCAGATGCCCTTCAACAGAGGAATGGATACAGAAAATGTGGTACATCTACACAATGGAATATTACTCAGCTATCAAAAACAACAACTTTATGAAATTCGTAGGCAAATGGTTGGAACTGGAAAATATCATCCTGAGTGAGCTAACCCAATCACAGAAAGACATACATGGTATGCACTCATTGATAAGTGGCTATTAGCCCAAATGCTTGAATTACCCTAGATCCCTAGAACAAACGAAACTCAAGACGGATGATCAAAATGTGAATGCTTCACTCCTTCTTTAAATGAGGAAAAAGAATACCCTTGGCAGGGAAGGGAGAGGCAAAGATTAAAACAGAGACTGAAGGAACACCCATTCAGAGCCTGCCCCACATGTGGCCCATACATATACAGCCACCCAATTAGACAAGATGGATGAAGCAAAGAAGTGCAGACGGACAGGAGCCGGATGTAGATCGCTCCTGAGAGACACAGCCAGAATACAGCAAATACAGAGGCGAATGCCAGCAGCAAACCACTGAACTGAGAATAGGTCCCCTATTGAAGGAATCAGAGAAAGAACTGGAAGAGCTTGAAGGGGCTCGAGACCCCAAAAGTACAACAATGCCAAGCAACCAGAGCTTCCAGAGACTAAGCCACTACCTAAAGACTATACATGGACTGACCCTGGACTCTGACCCCATAGGTAGCAATGAATATCCTAGTAAGAGCACCAGTGGAAGGGGAAGCCCTGGGTCCTGCTAAGACTGAACCCCCAGTGAACTAGTCTATGGGGGGAGGGCGGCAATGGGGGGAGGGTTGGGAGGGGAACACCCATAAGGAAGGGGAGGGGGGAGGGGGATGTTTGCCCGGAAACCGGGAAAGGGAATAACACTCGAAATGTATATAAGAAATACTCAAGTTAATAAAAAAAAAGAAAAAAAAAGAAAAAAAAAAAACAACTCCATAAAAAAAAAAAAAAAAAAAAAAACAAGGTGAACTAAATAAAAATGTTGGGAAAAATCAATAAGATGGATTTTATTTAATATTTAAATATTTTTAAGATAAATATTGAGAAACAGCAAGGAACATGAACAAGAATTGAAACGCTCAGAGACTAAACCATACTGAAGAATACATTAACCAACACAAGCAGCAACCTTAAAATTACATCGAAAGCTATGCTTTTCAATGATTGAGGTTGGAACAGCTTGATAATCCAGAAAAAAAAGTAAATGAATACTCACACATTTTATTCATCAAAATAAATTCTGTGTGGGTTGGTGAGATAGCCAGAGGGTTCAGGCAGTGCTGCCAAGCTGAACAGCCTGAATGCAATCCTAGAATTAAGTGACAGAAGAGACTCTCCTACCACAGTCTGTCCTGCACATCCAAATGTATCAAAATAAGTGAGTAAATTCTGATAGATAGAAAGTTTACATGAAACAAACAAAATGAAATTCAACTACATATGAATTTATTAAGAAACTCAACTACAGAAATGTCTTTCTAAAACTAGAACTTACATATGCTTAAAAAGTCATAAAGGACAAAGGTGTATTGATTTGACTCTATACTTAAAGACATGAACGAGGAAACAAAGGGCTGGAAAACATGCTACATGGGACAGAAATATGTTTACACATGTTAATACAAAGTATTTTTTCCTTCCTATCTCTTGAGATAAGGTTTTGTTAGGAGTCCTGACTGACCTGAAACCAATATGAACACTTATGCTTAGAACTTTTAGCAATTTTGTTTCTGTCTCAGGAGGTCTTCTAATTGTGAGACTGTGCCACAATATTTAGCCAAATAAGTTATTGGAAAAAATATCAAAAAATTGAAGCCCGCCCAGACAGATGGGAATGTTTCATAGGAACTTCATGCACAAGGACACAGCTGGTGAACTAAAGCCTAGAAACAAATCAACTATACAAAGAATCAACAAGACCAGAAGCTGGTTCTTTGAGAAAATCAACAAGATAAACAAACCCTTACCCAGGCTAACCAGCAGGCAGAGACAGTATCGAAAATAACAAAATCAGAAATGAAAAGGGAAACATCAAAACAGAAACTGAAGAAACAAAAAACTATTAGATCCTCCTAAAAAGAACCTATACTCAACAAAACTGGAAAATCTAGAGTAAATGGACAATATTCTAGACAGATAGCAGGTACCAAAGTTAAATCAGAATTGGATAAACCATCTGAACAGCGCATAACACCTAAAGAAATAGAAGCAAACATTAAAAGTCTCCCAACCAAAAACAGGCCCAGAACCAGATAGGTTTACTGCAGAATTCTATTAGACCTTGCAAGAAGACTTCATACCAATACTCTTCAAATATTCCACAATAGAAACAGAAGGAACACTACCCAATTCCTTCTATGAAGCCACAATTATGCTCATACCTACCTAAATCACACAAAGACTCAACTAAGAGAAATACGGAACAATTTCACTTATGAATATTAATGTAAAAATACTCAATACAATTCTCACAAACCGAATCCAAGAACATATCAAAATGATCATCCATCGTGATGAAGTAGACTTCATCACAGGGATGCAGGGGTGGTTTAATATATGGAAATCCAACAATATAATCCACTATATAAACAAACTCAAAGAAGAAAGAAAACCACATGATCATTTCATTAGATGCTGAGAAAGCATTTGACAAAATTCAACACCCTTTCATGATAAATGTCTTGGAAAGATCAGGAATTCAAGGCCCATACATAAACATAGTAAAAGCAATATAGAGTATTGCTATAAACCAGTAGCAAACATTAAACTAAATGAAGAGAAACCTGAAGTAATCCCACTAAAATCAGGGACTAGAGAAGGCTGTCCACTCTTGCCCTACCTATTCAATATAGTACTTGAAGTCCTAGCCAGAGCAATCATACAACAAAAGGAAATCAAAGGGATACAATTTGCAAAGGAAGAAGTCAAAATATTACTATTTGCACATGATAGGATAATATACTTAGGTGACCCCAAAAATTCCACCAGAGAACTCCTATGGCTGAAAAACAACTTCAGCAAAGTGGCTGGGTATAAAATTAACTCAAACAAATCAGTAACATTCTATTCAAAGGATAAACAGACTGAAAAAGAAATTAGGGAAACAACACCCTTCCCAATAGTCACAAACAATACAAAATACCTTCGTGTGACTCGAAGCAAGCAAATGTATGACAAGAACTTCAAGCCGCTGAAGAAAGAAACTGAAGAGCTCAGAAGATGGAAAGATCTCCCATGCTCATGGATTGGCAGGATTAATATTGTAAAACTGGCCATCTTGATGAAAGCAATTCAATGTAATTCCCATCAAAACTCCAACTCAATTCTTCACAGTTAGAAAGTGCAATTTCAAACTCATTTGGAAAAGCAAAAAACCCAGGATAGCACAAACTATTCTCAACACTAAAAGAACTTCTCGGGGAATCACAATCCCTGACCTCAAGCAGTATTACAGAGCAATAGTGATAAAAACTGCATGGTATTGGTACAGAGACAGGCAGGTAGATCAATGGAATAGAACTGAGGATCCAGAAATGAACGCACACACCTATGGTCACTTGATTTTTGACAAAGGAGCAAAAACCATCCAATGGAAAAAAGATAGCATTTTTAGCAAATGGTGCTGGTTTAACTGGAGGTCAGCATGTAGAAGAATGCAAATTGATTCATTCTTATCACCTTGTGCAAAGCTCAAGTCCAAGTGGATCAAGCTACCTCCACATCAAACCAAATACACTGAAACTAATGTAAGAGAAAATGGAGAAAAGCCTCAAACACATGGGCACAGGGGAGAATTTCCTGAACAGAATTCCAAAAGCTTATGCTCTAAGATCAACAATTGACAAATGGGACCTTATGAAATTGCAAAGCTTCTGTAAGGCAAAGGACACTGTCAATAAGACAAAATGGCAACCAACAGATTGGGAAAAGATCTTTACCAATCCTACATCGGATAGAGGGCTAATATCCAATATTTGCAAAGAATTCAAGAAGTTAGACTTCAGAGAACCACATAGCCCTATTATAAAATGGGGTATAGAACTAAACAAAGAATTCTCATCTGAGGAACACTAAATGGCTGAGAAGCACCTAAAGAAATGTTCAGCATCTTTAGTCATCAGGGAAATGCAAATCAAAACAACCCTGAGACTCTACCTCACACCAGTGAGAATGGCTAAGATCAAAAACTCAGGTGACAGCAGATGCTGGTGAGGATATGAAGAGGGACACTCCTCCATTGTTGGTGGGATTGTAAGCTGGTACAACCACTCTGGAAATCAGTCTGGAGGTTCCTCAGAAAATTAGATATAGCACTACCTAAGGACCCTGCCATACCACTCCTGGGCATATACCCAAAAGATGCTCCAGGGCACATGCTCAACTATGTTCATAGCAACCTTATTTATAGTAGCCAGAAACTGAAAGGAACTCACATGTCCTTCAAGGGAGGAATGGATACACAAAATATGGTACATTTACACAATGGAGTACTACTCAGCTATTAAAAAACAGTAACTTCATCAAATTCTTAGACAAATAGATGGAATTAGAAAATAACATCCTGAGTGAGGTAACCTAGTCACAAAAGAGCACACACAGTATTCACTCACTGATAATTGTATTAGCCCAAAAGCTAGGAATACCCAAAATACAATTCACAGACCACATGAAGCTCATGAAGAAGGGTGACCAAAGTGTGGATGCTTCAATCCTTAGAAAGGGGAACAAAATACTCAAGGGAAGAAATACAAAGTGTAGAGCAGAGACTGAAGGATAGGCCATCCGAAGACTGCTCCATCCTGGGATTCATCCAATATACAGATAACAAACCCAGACCTTATTGTGGATGCCAAGAAGTGCTTGTTGACAGGAGCCTGATTTAGCTGTCTCCTGAGAGACTCTGCCAGAGTCTGATAAATACAGTGGTGGATGCTCACAGCCAACCATTGGACTGAGGACAGGGTCGCTAATGGGGGAGACAGAGAAAGGACTGAAGGAGTTGAAGGGGTTTGCAACCCACAGAGAGAAAAACAGTATCATTCAACCAGACCCCCCAGAGCTTCCAGGGACTGAATCACCACACAGTACACATGGAGGGACCATGGCTCCAGCAACATATGTAGCAGAGGATGGCCTTGTCGACATCAATGTGAGGAGAGGCCCTTTATCCTGGGAAGGCTCGATGCCCCAGTGTAGGGAAATGTCTGGGTGGGGAGGCAGGAGTGGGTGGCTGGGTAAAGGAGTACCCTCATAGAAGCAGGGGGAGGAAGGATAGGATAGGGGGTTTCTTGAGGAGAAACCAGGAAAGGGAATAACAATTGAAATATAAATAAATAAAATATCCAATAGAAAGGGAGATAGGAGATAGAAGCATCCTGGAAAGCATTTGGCCAGTGCTTTCAGAGCTATTATTCACACGGATATTTTTTTTCAGTTTGTGTGTTCCTGGGCTTTGCTAGAAATATGTCTGTGGCAGGAACCATAATCTTTTACAACCCAGAAAATAATAAGCAAGAACTATTAGTAAATGCATTTTCCTTTTATTCATGATCATAAAAGGAATATTCCAATATAGTATACAAGTCTGTTTTTCACTAGAGGAAATCCAATCACTCTCTCAAGAGAGAGGAACCCTAGATAGGTGCATATGCCGCCTTGTGTATTGGCTGGTTTTGTTTGTCAACCTGACACAAGCTAGAGTCATCAGAAAGGAAGGCATCTCAGTTAAGGAAATGCTTCCATGAGTTTCACCAGCTCCCCAGAATTCATTGTGCACCCAGGTATTACAGATAGAGATTGCAAGGAAGAAATTAAAATTATGGGACATGTAAAAAAAATGATGCAAATTAACACTGGGATAGAACTGCTCAGTTTCTCTACATGAAGGACAAAGCCGCTCCCAGGGAATTTGGGAACAGGGCGATTTAGGAGCACTGAAAAACATGTTTCCTGGCAAACAGTGGTTAAAGATGAGAGACTCAAATTAAAACTACAAGTAAATGATACTGAAATAGGTTTGGTAGATACAGGAGCTGATGTGACTATCATTTCTCCAAAATCCTGGAATCCAGAATGACTACTTCAGAAGGTTTGCACAGAGTTTACGAGAATTGGTAAGTTATTTCAAATAAGACAAAGTGTACCAGTTAAATATGTGGGACCAGAAGGGCAAACAGGGAAGTTGAGATCTTATGTGGCTAACATACCACAAATTCATAAGGAAAGTATTTTTTTATAACAGTGGGATACTCAGATTAATATTCCTGCAATCCAGAGACAGTTCATAAAGAAATTAGGGGAAATGGTAGATGTTCTTGGGGAGGGATTAATATGTGTCATCAAAACAAGCACAATTGTGCCTACTGTGCAAATATAAGACAACAGCGATTGAGTTTTCAAGTTAAAAGAAGGGCCTGTGCTGAAACATCAACAGTTTTGCCCCAAAAATGGTTGACAGATAAGCCTGTGTGAGTAGAACATTGGCCCTTAGCTAAGAACGTGGCACTTGGTACAAGAGCAGTTGGAGACTCAACATACAGAAGAGTCTACCAGCCCATGGAATTCGCCTGTGTTTATTATAAAAAGAAACCAGGAAAATGGAGGATGCTAACAGATTAAAGATTGAATAGAGTAATTCAACCAATGGATCTGTTATAGCCTGGCATTCCTTTACATTCTTTGTTACCTAAGTCATGGATTATTAATAGTAATTGATTTAAAAGATTACCTTTTCACGATTCCTCTGCATGAACATGATAAGGTACCTACTTGTGACAACAGTGGTCCAATAAAGAGATATCACTGGAAAATGCTTCCATAAGGAATGTTAAATAGTCTAACTTTATGTTAATATTTTGTACAACAACCACTAGAAATAATTCATAAACAATTTCCTCAATCTATTATTAATTATTACACAGATAACTTTGTTGACTGATTCTGACACATACTTTAGAAGATGTTTAAGGAAACAAATAATTCTTCCATGCTAGAGATTACAGATTGCTCCTGAAAAAATACAAAGAGGAGATTCTCTTAATTATTTGGGGTATAAAATAAGTCAACAAAAAATTTGATGACAAAAGGTACAGATCTGAAAAAAAGGAAAGAAAAAAAGGTACAGATCTGTCGAAGTCAGTTGCAAATTCTTAATGATTTTCAAAATTAATGGGAGATATTAGTTGGCTGTGGCCAACAATTGGATTAACTACTCATGAGTTAAGCAATTTGTTTCAGACTTTACAAGGAGATTCCCACTTAAACAATCCAAGATGATTAACAGCTGAAGCAGAAAAATAATTAACTCTGGTAAAACACAGACTGCAAGATAAATATATGAAGATCAAATTGATCATAACCTTGATCATATTTTGTTTACTTTTGCCTTCAACACAGTCTCCTACTTGTCTCATTATGCAAAGGGAATGAATTTTCTTAGCACATAAGCAGTTAAAAAGATAAAATCATAGAGAAGATTTCTGAATTAATCATAAAGGGTAGAATAAGACTGTCAATTATCAGGAACAGCCAGCTGAAACTGTAATGCCTCTTATTAATGCTGAGATTATGTCATGGGTAATCAATGAAAATTGGCAAAGAGCTTGTAGTAACTATTTGGGAAAAGTTAATAACAAATATCCTAAGAGCAAGCGTTTGCAGTTTATAAAAAGAAGTAATTGGGTTCTCCCATGAATTGTAAAGAGACCACCAATTCTTGAAGCACTTATGTTCTGTACTGATGAAAATGAGGTGGGAATGGCAAACTATAAATCAGACAAAATAAGCAAAAGGTTCCAAAGCCCATATACTTCAATTAAAAAATCAGAGCTGTGTGCAATCCTTATGGAATTATTAGATCTTCTTGAATCTCTTACTACAATTACTGACTCTCAATATGCAAAAAGAGTTGTTGTGCAAATAGAAACTGAATTTATTCCTGATAATTCATAGTTAACTTTGTTACAACAGGCCACCAGATATAGAAACTATCCATTATGTATTACTTATATGCAGTCTCATACAGGTTTGCCAGGTCCACTGGCACAAAGAAATGAGGAAATTGACAAATTATTAATAGGAAATGTGTTAGAAGCCTCAAGATTTCATGGAAAAACACCATGTTAACAGTAAAGGTTTAAAGAAAACATTTTCTATCACTTGGTGACAAACCAAGAAAATTATAAGAAAATGTCCTACTTGTTCTCTGTATAACGAAACTCTATTACCTGCAGAGAGTAACTGTAGGAGTACCAAAAGAAATGAAATCTGGCAGATGGATGTGCTTCATTTTGCAGAATTTGGAAAATAAAGGTTGTATATCATACCACCGATACATATTCAGGGCTTCAATGGGCAACTGCATTGAGTTCTGAAAAGGCTAATTCTATAATTACATATTTACTGGAAATAATGTCAATTATGGGGATACCTGCACAAAATAAGACTGATAATGCCCCCACATATGTATCCAATAAGACAAAGCAATTCTTTGCATATTATAATACAAAGCACATCACAGTATACCACACAACCCTACAAGATAAGCAGTTGTCTTATAGACAACTAATCTCACTTTTAAAAAGATGCTTATTAAACAAAAAGGAAGAGTAAACACCCCCAGGCACACACTAAATAGTGCTTTGTTAACTTTAGATTTTCTTAATGTCAATGAAGGAACAACATCTGAGAGACACTGGGTTGTGGAATTAGACGACCTATATACAGTAAGTATGTGTTGACATCAGAGTGGACGCCTGCAATAGTTTTGTGACAAGGATGCTGTTTGCTCACATTTCTACAGGGAATGAAGAAAATATGGTTACCATCAAAACTTATCAGGTTAGATTTGGCCTAAAGACTAGGACGACCTCCTGCTAGCTGAGACATGAATGTCTCTGCATAGCCAATAAATCTTTTGACTACCTGGTCTTCATAACTAGTTATTACATATCACATTTAGCATGGATGGAGATTTATATTACAATTTGGTTACACAGTTCTAACAGACTTATAAAGTTGAAGATGCATTTCACCTGCTCAAACACAGGGCTAGCTGATTTGTACACACTGCACATTCCACACACATGTTAATGCAAAAATGTACCTATATTGCCTTTAAAAGTTTGTGTGTTTTCAGAGCAAAAGGACCAAACACAAAGCATGACCATGTATGTCATCCAGCCTCACTGACTCCCTCAGTTATTTTTTCTCAAAACTTGCATACAGGTCAATTTCAAAACCGCTGGTCTCAAATGGCCCCGCCTAATAGACTGCTTCAGTTAAGCTTTTCCTATCCCACAGACACTGGACAACAAAAGATACAGCAAGCTCTCCCAGGACCTAGCCAATTTTCTTAGGATCCCCAAAAGATGTCTTTACTCCCGAACAATTGGAAGCAATTTGAAGAACATGAGGCCCCATTCCCAGGAGGTGTGGTGGGTAGTTTCTGTTCATTCAGTGAGTTATAGATGTTTATTATTTTAGGGGGTTGGTTACAAGTTGTTACTGGTCATGGACAGGAAGGAAACAAAGTAAAGGATGTTAGAATCATGGATTTCTTTCTCTTGTTCTTTCTCCCCTCCAATCTTCTTTCTCTCCTGTTTTTCTTTCCTATCTTTCTCTCCTATCTAGTGTTAGGGGGAAGGAGTGGGAGAGGGAATGATAAAAAGAATAAACAGGGAAAAAAAAGGTGTGGATATAAGATAATAGTGTAAAAGGTAGATTATTGAATACACTAGTCTCAAATATTTTCAATAGTATAAATTACTGTATATTGATAGAAAATTAAGGTTATTTTATTCAATTCTTGCTCAATGTATTACACAAATATAACTCACTTAAATGTAATTTGAAGTTCTAGTCTTATGAAAACTACTATTGCAAACTGTTTAGGAAAATTGGAAATGCAAGTCAGTGTTAGTTATCTATAAATAATCTTACTTGTAGTCTTGTTAACTTGTAGTTTAGCTAATTATAGAAATAAGCTTTATTTAACCTCTTGTATATGTTTTCAAAGTTAGGTGGATAGTAAATAGCCAGAAACAAACAATGCTTGTTTATCCACACATACTATAGATGTCTAGTGTGGACTAAGAGGCTGCTTCACAGGAGGTGAATATGATTTGCTTTGTACACTAGCAGAGGCTGATCTCTGCCAGCTGCAGAGAAAGCTATAAATGGGAGAGTCCTGAGAGGACCTGTGGCAGCTACTGCTCCCCTAACTCCTGCTGGTTTGTCCTGTGGCTGCATTGCTGCTGCATTTGCTATTGCTGGATTGCAGGACTGCTGAATATTCTGACAAGGAAGACTGAACTTATCCCAAGGAACACAAAGCCCTAATCAGCAGGAAGTATGCCCTCTTTCTCCTCTAATCTTCTTTCTCTCTGACCTAGTGTTGGGGAGTTGAAAAGGGTAAGGGTGGAATAAGGGTTGGAAGGGAGATAGAGGTGTAAGAACCCAGTAAAATAGCTAAAAACAAAACAAAAATGCCAATATCCTGCTGTAAGGCATTTTCTCAATTAGTAATCAATGGAGGGGGGCCCAGCCCTGGTGGTGCCATCCCTGGGCTTGTGGTACTGGGTTCTATAAAAAAATCAGGTTAAGCAGCAACCCTATGTGGCCTCTACAGGCAGTTCCTGCCTCCAGGTTCCAGCCTGTTTGAATTCTGATCCTGCCTTCCAGTGATGGACTTTGATCTGGAAGTGTAAGTTGAATAAACCTTTCCTCCCTAACTTGCTTTTTGGTTGTTGTGTTTCTTTGCAACAATAGAAACCCTAACTAAGATGCCTTGAATCTGACCATAGGATCAGACACTTTTGGTGTGTCCACATATTTACTGTCAAGTGCCTCAGTTTCCTTCTACCAGGCCTATGAACTTACCCACAGGTGTCAATCCTTTCATGACATTACCATGTGTAATGTAAAGAAATAAGCTCCCTGAACACT
Organism: Rattus norvegicus; assembly: GCF_021556685.1. Classification (NCBI taxonomy): domain Eukaryota; kingdom Metazoa; phylum Chordata; class Mammalia; order Rodentia; family Muridae; genus Rattus; species Rattus norvegicus. The sequence goes on along the minus strand of NC_141537.1, from coordinate 151,454,785 downwards.
GGGGATGTACCTGAAGTTCTTTGGCCCTGTTCTTACTAGGCTATTCAAGAGCCTCTCTGTCAGCCAGGCTTCTCCCTGCATATCTCCTTCCTAATAAACAATTTCATATGAGTTTCCCAAGGAAAATACACAGAATGAGTGGTTGAGATATATATATATAGATATAGATATAGATATAGATATAGATATAGATATATAGATATAGATATATAGATATAGATATAGATAAAGATATAGAGTTATGCACCAACAAAAATATCTAGTATCAGTCGAAAATTTTAAGTACTTTTTGCTTCATTCATCTTTTTAGTTGAAGACAGAAAAAAAAATCAAAAAGGAAAGGGCAGACAAAAGATTTGGGACTATGAGAATATTCAAAGTTCCACTCAGAAAGAAGGGGCTACGAACACACAGAAATTAAACCAAGAAGAATTCAAGAAACCTGAAGACAAAAAGAGACAAGCCCCAGGCTGAAAGACCACTAAGTACCTGGTGCCATGAATTCAAAAGCAAAATGTTCTTATCCACTGTGTTAGCATAAAGTTCTAAGATCCGAAACACAGAGAAATCTTCCTATAGGAGACAGATGTTACATTGCAAAGGGCTCGAAGTCAAATGAAATCAGACCTCTCCACAGCACTGCAAAATACAAACACCTTCAAATTTCTAAGACTATTTCAGCATGGAAATCTATGTCCACCTGTACTACCAACAATACAAGAGACATAGTGTAGAACAATTCTCTCACACATTTTTTTAAAGCAAAAACCTGAAAGATAAACTCTATAGAGTAAAATAAGAAAACAAATCAAGGAAAAAGAGAAAGGACACAGGGCTGGGGACATAGCCTAGTGGGTAAAGAGCTTACCAAGCACAGATGAAGCCCAAGATTTGATCTCCAAGACTGCATAAAAAACCAAGCATGGCAGCATATGCCTGTAATCCTAGCATTTGCACCTTGGCCGCAAACTAACAGACCAAGTACTTGACCATTCTTCCTTCCACATATTCCAGGTAAATCTACTTATTCAATTTTAATAATTTTAATAATGATGAGGAAAAGGAAAGGAAAGGAGGTGTACTTAACTATGAGTCTAATAATGGGTCCAGGGAGGTAGGTCAACAGAATTCAACAGAACAACAGCAAAACTTTCCCTACAAATAAAAGGACCAGAATTTGATCGCATTTGACTGATGTAAATGTGAGTGAGTGGCAGGCTACCTGTAATGGCAGAGTTTGGGGAAAGACAGAAGATCCCTGGATCAAGCCAGCAATCTAGATTAGCCATATTAGCTGTGGGTTTAACCAGAAGACATTGCCTCAATGAGAATATATATATATTCTCTCTCTCTCGCACAGACAAGATCTCGCATGCACATACACACACATGCAAACATGCACATATATACATGCACAATTACATATATACTACATGCTTACAAATTTTAAAACCATTTCTGATAACAATAATTTAGCATAATGTATAAAAACATTATCAATAGTACCTTTCCACTTGGTACTACAGTTTGGATTAAGCTTTGATATCAGCTGAACCCTTAGTCATTTTGAACCTAAGATCACTCTAAAAAAAGATACTGAGATTCTGTACGTGACTGAGAACCTGCTTACAAAAATGACCTTGACATCCAGTAAGCGGGAACGAACAGGTGAGCACGCCACTCTAAAGCAGGAGTCCCGCTCTGAAAGAGAACATGAGAGTGCAGCGGTTTGGAGGACAAATGGTCTTCATGACTCAAATTACCCCACAAAAAGCAAAGGGGCTGTAGGTCCAGTTCAAGAAACTCCTCAAAAAGGCAGCCAGCGCACAGCAAACAGCAGCTGTTGGCCAGGTCTACCATCAGCATGGGTGATAATTACCACCCTGGCTGCCATAGCCCTGGTAGTAACCATGTCAACACAGGGTGTTTGTACTGACAATATTGCTACATCCTGGCAGTGGCTCAGGGCATCACTCTGCCCCACATCAGCTGGCTGTGAGAGTGCTCACTCTCATGTATACGTGCACCTGATATCAACCAACTGCAGCAGGACAGTACCCAGTACTGCGGCCAAATCACCACACGATTCTGCTTTTTCTATAAAAGCTGTGTTTCCAGGTAACTTACAGTGTTATAATAAAATAAAACTACCATTTTGAAAGAAATAAAGCTATGTAAAGTGGAACACATTGAGGTCTAAAGGGACGAAATATGTGATAAAAACCAGTAAAATTTAACACAGAAGTTATCATAGGACAATTCTCATATTATAACCCAATGTATCCTTAAAATAAACATTCCAACCCAATGTATCCTTAAAAAGTAAAGCTGTAACTTTTCAACGCAGATAGCTTCAAAGAAGTGTTTTGACCTGAGGGAGCTATGGGCCTAGCACCGGAAATGTCACTCTGGAACTGGGCTCAACCTGCAGAACCTACTGTCATCACTGATGCATTGTTGGTAATCACCAGGATGTGTCCCCTGAACTTGGCAGAGTCTCCAATCTTGCTCTGCTTCTGGTCTATATCCAGTTTAGTTACACAGCAACCCTAAAATACTTGGCATCAACAGTTCTTGAAACACAATTTTTTATTGGATTTTTTTTTAATTTACACTTCAAATGTTATTCCCTTTCCTGGTTTCCTGGACATAAACACCCTATCCCATCCTCTTCCCCTTCTTCTATAAGGGTGTTCCCTTCCCCATCTCCCCCCCATCACATTCCACTACACTGGGGGTCCAACCTTGGCAGGACCAAGGGCTTCTCCTTCCATTGGTGCCCAACAAAGCCTTCCTCTGCTAACTATGCAGTTGGAGACATGGGTCAGTCCATGAATACTCTGGGTAATGGTTTGGGACCTCTGGTTGGTTGGCACTGTTGTTCTTATGGGGTTGCAAGCCCCTTCAGCTCTTTCAATCCTTTCTCTAATTCCTTCAACAGGGGTCCCATTCTCAGTTCAGTGGTTTGCTGCTAGCATTTGCCTCTGTATTTGACCCGCCCTGGTTGTGTCTCTCAAGAGACATCTATATCCAGTTGCTGTCGGCATGCCCTTCTTAGCTTCATCAATCTTATCTAGTCTTGGTGACTGTATATATATATATATATGGGCCACATGTGGGGAAGGTTCTAAATGATCATTCCTTGAGTCACTGCTCTAAACTCTGCCTCCATATCCCCTACTATGAATGTTTTTGTTCCCCCTTTTAAGAAAGACTGAAGCATCCGCATTTTGGTCATCCTTCTTGAGCTTCATGTGGTCCGTGGATTCTATCTTGGGTAATTCGAGCTTTTGGGCTAATATCCACTTATCAGTGAGTGCATACCATGTGTGTTTTACTGTGATTGGGTTACCTCACTCAGGATGATACTTTCCAGTTCCAACCATTTGCCTACGAATTTCATAAAGTCATTGTTATTGATAGCTGGGTAGTATTCCATTGTGTAGATGTACCACATTTTCTGTATCCATTCCTCTGTTGAAGGGCATCTGGGTTCTTTCTAGCTTCTGGCTATTATAAATAAGGCTGCTATGAACATAGTAGAGCATGTGTCTTTGTTGTATGTTGGAGCATCTTTTGGGTATATGACCAAGAGAGGTATAGCTAGGCCCTCAGGTAGTGGAATGTTCAATTTTCTGAGGAATCTCCAGACTGATTTCCAGTTTGCAGTTGTACCAGTTTGCAATCCCATCATCAATGGAGGAGTGTTCCTCTTTCTCCACATCCTCGCCAGCATTTGCTGTCACCTGATTTTGGTTTTTTTTTTTTTTTTTATTAACTTGAGTATTTCTTATTTACATTTCGAGTGTTATTCCCTTTCCTGGTTTCCGGGCAAACATCCCCCTAACCCCTCCCCCTCCCCTTCTTTATGGGTGTTCCCCTCCCCATCCTCCCCCCCATTGCCGCCCTCCCCCCAACAGTCTAGTTCACTGGGGGTTCAGTCTTAGCAGGACCAAGGGCTTCCCCTTCCACTGGTGATCTTACTAGAATATTCATTGCTCCCTATGAGGTCAGAGTCCAGGGTCAGTCCATGTATAGTCTTTAGGTAGTGGCTTAGTCCCTGGAAGCTCTGGTTTCTTGGCATTGTTGTTCATAAGGGGTCTCGAGCCCCTTCAAGCTCTTCCAGTTCTTTCTCTGATTCCTTCAACGGGGGTCTTGTTCTCAGTTCAGTGGTTTGCTGCTGGCATTCGCCTCTGTATTTGCTGTATCCTGGCTGTGTCTCTCAGGAGCGATCTACATCCGGCTCCTGTCAGCCTGCACTTCTTTGCTTCATCCATCTTGTCTAATTGGATGGCTGTATATGTATGGGCCACATGTGGGGCAGGCTCTGAATGGGTGTTCCTTCTGTGTCTGTTTTAATCTTTGCCTCTCTCTCTATTCCCTGCCAAGGGTATTCTTGTTCCCCTTTTAAAGAAGGAGTGAAGCATTCACATTTTGATCATCCGTCTTGAGTTTCATTTGTTCTAGGCATCTAGGGTAATTCAAGCATTTGGGCTAATAGCCACTTATCAATGAGTGCATACCACGTGTGTTTTTCTGTGATTGGGTTACCTCACTCAGGATGATATTTTCCAGTTCCAACCATTTGCCTACGAATTTCATAAAGCCGTTGTTTTTGATAGCTGAGTAATATTCCATTGTGTAGATGTACCACATTTTCTGTATCCATTCCTCTGTTGAAGGGCATCTGGGTTCTTTCCAGCTTCTGGCTATTATAAATAAGGCTGCGATGAACATAGTGGAGCACGTGTCTTTTTTATATGTTGGGGCATCTTTTGGGTATATGCCCAAGAGAGGTATAGCTGGATCCTCAGGCAGTTCAATGTCCAATTTTCTGAGGAACCTCCAGACTGATTTCCAGAATGGTTGTACCAGTCTGCAATCCCACCAACAATGGAGGAGTGTTCCTCTTTCTCCACATCCTCGCCAGCATCTGCTGTCACCTGAGTTTTTGATCTTAGCCATTCTCACTGGTGTGAGGTGAAATCTCAGGGATGTTTTGATTTGCATTTCCCTTATGACTAAAGATGTTGAACATTTCTTTAGGTGCTTTTTGGCCATCTGATAATCCTCAGCTGGGAATGTTTTGTATAGCTCTGTACCCCATTTTTAATAGGGTTATTTGGCTCTCTGGAGTCTAACTTCTTGAGTTCTTTGTATATTTTGGATATTAGCCCGCTATCAGATATAGGATTGATAAAGATCTTTTCCCAACCTGTTGGTTGCCATTTTGTCCTAATGACAGCGTCCTTTACTTACAGAAGCTTTGCAGTTTTATGGGTCTCATTTGGCGATTCTTGATCTTAGAACATAAGCCACTGGTGTTTTGTTCAGGAAATTTTCCCCAGTGCCCATGTGACTCTTCGAGACTCTTCCCCACTTTTTGTTCTATTAGTTTGAGTGTATCTGGTTTGATGCGGAGGTCCTTGATCCACTTGGACTTAAGCTTTGTACAGGGAGATAAGAAACACAATTCTTGTTGACAAGTGGATTAAGACCATAAATTTCCCAGAAGATTCCAAGTTCTTGATCAGCCTGTACTATACAGAGAAATCTATTTCAAACAAAAACAATAACTTCATTCTAAAGAATGCCATCCCCATCTAGAGTGAATTTGAGTCTACCTGGCACAATGGTATGTTCCAATACTATGTAAATCCAACCAATCAGCACCTCCTAAATGCCTTCACCACAGGGCTGCAACTCATCATAAGCATCTCGTGCCATTCATAGGTGGAGGGAAAGATCTGGATAGGGAATTCATTTTGTTCTTCTGTAAACAACAAATGAGAACCTGTAAAACCTTCATCATGTAGCTGAACTCATCGCTGCTGCTCAAACAAAAGCTCTGTTGTCACAGGGAGCCAGCACATCCTGAGCAGCTCTGCGGCATCACAGCCCTCTTCTCTTTATGCTCCTGAGTCTGCAGCCCTAACCTGACAGCAGAGTGATGAACTCTGGGGCTGCCTGTCCTCTTCCAAGGCTGAATTTCAAGATGAAATGCCCACTGTTGGTTCCAAAAGTATTTTCTTCCTTCTGATTTCAAACAAAAAGCCCAGTTGGATAGTTTTGTTTTTCAATTACTTCCCATCTACTGTCTTATCTCCCCATCTTCCACAAAAACCCTTCTTCTCAGGAAGCCATGGAAGAGAACAGGACAAACTAAGGACTAGAACTCTGCTAAGTGGTTAATTTTACCCAGAACAAAAGTGCTCTTGACTTTCTGGCAGAATTCAAATAGTCTCTATTTGAAGTCATTTAGATCACTATACATCAATTTAGAGGTTCCTCAGAAAATTGGAGATAGACCTACCTAAAAACCCAGCAATACTACTCTTGGGAATATACCCAAAAGATGTCCCATCATGCCTCAGGGGCACATGTTCCACTTCGTTCATAGCAGCCTTATTTGTGTTAGCCAGAAGCTGGAAACAACCCAGATGTCCCATGACAGAAGAATGGATACAGAAAATGTTGTTAATTTACACAATGGAATACTACTCAGCTATTAAGAACAAGGACATCTTGAATTTTGCAGGTAAATGGATGGAACTAGAAAATATTATGAGTGAAAATATTATGAGATAGCTCAGACCCAAAAGGATAAGCACAGTATGTTCCCACTAATAAGTGGATATTAGCCAAAAAAAAAAAAAGTACAGAATACCCAGGATACAGTCCACAGAACTCAAAAAGATCAATAAGCTAAGGACACCTCAGTTCCACTTGAGAAGGAGAAAAAAGCAACCACAATGGGGGAGAGAGGGAGGGACAGGGAAGGGAAAGTCAATAAGCTAAGGACACCTCAGTTCCACTTGGGAAGGAGAAAAAAGCAACCACAATGGGGGAGAGGGGAACATGATCTGGTAGTGGGGGAAAAAGGACTGAGGGCCAGCAGAAAGAATGGAAACAGGTGACCTCAGGAGGAAGGAGGTTGGGAGGACCCTTTAGAATGTAGTAGAGACCTGGGAAATGAGAGACTCTCAGGACTCAAAGTGGGGGACTCTAGATGAAATGCCCTACAATGGGGAGAGGAACTTGTAGAGCCCACCTCCAGCAGAAAGACTGAGCATCAAGTAAGGGATGGGGTTGCTATCCCACAGCTCTGACCCATAATTCTTCCTGTCTGAAAGAAATGCAGGGATAGAAATGGAGAAGAGCCTGAGGAAAAGAAGGTCCAACAACAGGCCCAAAGTGGGATCCAGCTCAAGGGGAGGCCCCAAGACCTGACACCATTACTGAGGCTAAGGGGCATTCACAAAAAGGGGCCTATCATGACTGCCCTCCGAAAGACCCAACAAGCAGCTGAAATAGTCAGATGCAGATATGTGCACCCAACCAAGGAACACTGGTGCTGACCACTCTGGTTGAATTAGGAAAAAGCTAGAGGAAGCTGAGGAGGAGGGCAATTCTGTAGAAGGACCAGCAGTCTCAATTAACCTAGACCCCTGAGATCTCTCAAACCAACCAGGCAGCAGACACCAGCTGAGATGAGGCCCCCAACACATATACAGCAGAGGACTCTAGGGTCTGGGTTTAGTCAAAGATGATGCACCTAACCCTCAAGAGACTGGAGGCCCCAGGAAGTTTAGAGGTCTGGTGAGGTATGAGGTGTGGGGTGGGTGGGGTGGGGACTCCTTTTGGAGACACACAGGAGAGGTGGAGGGGAGGGAGAGGGAGGCAGTATGGGATGTGGAACTGTAGGGGAGCGGGGGAGGGGGAGACTGGGAGGAGAATTAAATCTGGAGTGTAAAAATACATAAATAAAAATTTAAAAAAACAAAACAAAACAAAAAATACCATATTCACACAGAGATCTCCATAAGGTAGAATCATTAGACAACACAAACCACAGACACCATTCTTGTCATTTCCTCAGAATATTCAACTCTCAAAGAATATTAAATATTTAAATAAAAGAACTAAATGAGAAAACAACAACAACAACAAAAAAACCCACCAAAACTGGACAGCTTGAAAAGGAATAAGGGCCAGTCTGGCGGCTCCATGCAAGGTACTTACTGCCACGTCCAATGATTTGAGTTCCAGTCTCCCAACCCAACCCACAAAGAGGGAAGGAGAGAACTGAGTCCACAGACTTCTGTCCTCTGACTCAACATGTGATATGGCACACACGCACGCGCACACACACACACACACACACAAACACGCACACACAGTAAACAAGTATGTGTAATTTTAAACAAGAAAACACTACTTCTAGAAATCAATAAAAATGATTAAAACAAAGCCAAATGAATGAAACAGATTAAACATAGCTAAAAGACCATTAAAGAATTTTTCCATCATTAAGAAATGAAAAATATTAAAGACAGACAGCAGACAATAAAAAGGCATGAGCTCCCTGAAGACTATTCGCATCCCAGAGAAACAGAGAACGTGAGTTACATATGAGGAAATAAAAGTTGGGCATTTTCAAACATAGATAAAGGGCTAAAAATATGACTTAGCAGTAAAAAGCACTGATTGCTTTCCCAGAAAACCAGGTTCAATTCCCAGCACCCATAAGGCAGCTTACAAGCATCTGTAAATCCAGCCCCAAGGGATCCAATCCCTTCTTCTGACCTCCCTGAGCGCCAAGCATGCAACTGGTGCACAGACATTCATGTTGGCAAAACACCTGTACACACACAATAAAACAAGTTTTTTAATATTAAAAATAAAATTATTTAAAAATAAAAATAGAAGAAAAATTTCAATCTAGATTAAAGAATTACAATACACACAAAGTAGTATAAATAGAAGAAACTTTACACATGGACTTGCTATAATAAATTTCAAAATAAATACAAAGAAAGTATTTAGCCAGAAAGGGGGTTGGGGATTTAGCTCAGTGGTAGAGTGCTTGCCTAGCAAGCAGAAGGCCCTGGGTTCGGTCCCCAGCTCCGAAAAAAAGAAAAAAAAATAGCCAGAAAGACAGGTGATCTCTACAACTGGATCTCATTAGCAATAAGAAAACCCAGGTGACAGCACGATGCTCTCCTCAGCATACTGACAAAATGAGTTGTTAATCAGCTTATCATAGCCAGCAAAATTACTATTCAAGAATGAAGAGGAAATACTGATATTACTGTCCCAGCAAAGCTTGCGTGTGTACACACACACCAACAACAACAACGACGACGACGACGACAACGACAATGATGATGGCACTGAGAAGAGAGGAAGACCAAAAGGAAGACAAAGAGAGTGAAAATACTGAAAACAGCAGTATGTGGAAATCCTCAGAAAACTGGGACTAGTCTAGGGTACACTCATCCCACAAGGACACTTGCTCAACTATGTTCACAGCAGCTTTAATTAGAATAGCCAGAACAGAAGAACGGATAAAGAAACTGTGTTACATTTACACAATTAAAAACAATGATATGAAATTTGCAGGCAAATGGATGGAACTAGAAGAAAATTATCCTGAGTGAGGTACCCCAGACCCAAACAGACAAACATGGTATGTACTCTCTTATAAGTGGATATTAGTCATAAAGTACAGGAAAATCATACTATAATCCACAGACCCAGAGAAGCTAAGTAACAAGGAGGGCTCAAAAGGCAATGCATGAATCTCACTGTGAAGGGGAAATAAAACAAAAATCACAATGGATGGGGGAAGGGTCCTGATGCAGGATGAGGATGGAAACAGGGACTCAGGTGGCAGAGGATGGAGGGAGAGAGTACTAGGAGAAACAAATGGAATAGGGTGGGGGTGGGGGAGCATCTCTGGGACAAGCTAGAAACCTAATGCAATGGAAACTCCCAGGAATCTATGAGGGTGACTCCAGCTAAGACTCCTAGCAATGGGGGATATGTAACCTGAACTGGCCATCTTCTGTAACCAGGCAAGTCTTCCAGTGGAGGAATTGGGACACCAACCCAGCCACAAAACCTTCGACCTATAATTTGTCCTGCCTACAACATGTGCTGGGGTGAAGGTGGCATAGAAATTGTGAGAGTGGCCAACCAATGACTGGTCCAGTTTGACACCCACACATGAGAGGGAGCCCACCCCTGTCACTGCCTGCACAGCCAGTGCAGAAACCAGAGGTCAGATAGCCCAGAGACCTAGGAGAGAACCAAACACAGATGGCAAAGGGGTGGGGGAGGGTGATGAAATTATTTCAATATATCACAAACTGGTGCCTAGTCCAATTATTAGAGAGGCTTCACCTAGCAACTGATGGAAACAGTTGCAGAGACCCACAGCCAAACATCAGGCGGAGCTGAGGGAATTGTGGGGAAGAGGAGAGGAAGGATTGTAGAAGCCAGAGGAGTCAAGGACACCACAAGAAAACCTACGGAATCAACTAACCTGGGCTCATAGGGGCTCACAGAGACGGAGCTGCCAACCAGGGAGCCTGCGTGGAGCTGACCTAGGCTTCTGCATATATGTAATAGTTGTGTAGACTGGTCTTCTTGTGGGGCTCCTGAGAGTGGGAGCAAGGGCTGTCTCTGACTGGTTGCCTGCCTTTGGGACCCTCTCTTCCTACTGGATTGCCTCATCTAACATTAATAGGAGAGGAGGTGTCTAGTCTTACTACAACTTGATATGCCATGGCTGGTTGATATCCATGGGAGGCCTGCCCTTTTTTGAAAAAAAAAAATGGAAGAGAAATAGATGGGGAGAGAGGGGAGTGAGAGGCTGCGGATGTAAAATAAATGAACAAATAAATAAATAAATTATGTATAATATTTTACTATACATACTATATAATATATAATATATAATTTATATAGTCTTTATAGAGAGAAATAACATAATAAAAAGAAATATTATAAAGTATATCAAGAAGATAGAAAACAGACATAACGTCTATGAATAAAGGAATATAATTTACTATTTTTTTCTTTGCCTCCTAGAATCTGTCTTTCTCTATATATACAAATATTTTTCCACAGGGACATCACATCTTCCTGCACACAGGAACACTATAACAAATCCCTACACTAAAGTTGGGAGTCATTTTGAGCAAGTCGCCATCAAAGGTGCACACTGCAGGCCAGGTATGATGGCACACACCTTCAGCCCGGCACTCAGGAAGCTGAAGTAGAAGGATCACAGACCTGTACAAGGCCACGAAGGCTATATTGTGAGACTGTGTCTCGAGAAAGAAGAGGGAGTGCTAACTGAGGAGTGCAAGTAGAGCAGGAAAGACTGCTGTTTGCAGAGTAAGAAGTGAGGTGACCGTGGCTTTACTCAGCTTCATCTCAGAACAGAGGTCTCAAAAGCACTGACTCGGGGTTACTAACCAATCTTGCTTTTTGTTTCAGATGCCAAAAATTTGGCTCACCTGTATAACCATTAAATATAAAGAGACTACATAAATGTTTCAATTAAAAGGTAGACAGCTAGAGAGACTGGAGAGAAAAAACAGGGAACAAGAATGCATTAGTCAAAACTAATACAGGGTTCATTGGTTCTCTATATAATCTTGTCTGGTCAGGAACTTGCTATGTAGACCAGGCTGGCCTCGAACTCATAAAGCTCCAACTGCCTTAACAGTTGAGATCAAAGGTATGCAGCATCACACCCATTTGAAAAATTAATATTCCTGAATATTTTTATTATATAAACTACCGAATCTTACATTTATTATAGAAACATTAACAAATGAAGATTCAAAAGACAAAAATATAGATGTGTGCAAAAATATGTACATAAGTACACTATAGTGATTATATATTACTAGGTAAGAATATCCATATATATCATTCAAATAAATAACTGAATGAATAAACGAGCAGGACATGGCAGGAGGGAAAATTCTTCCTCTTAATAGGAGACAATTAATACAGAAAGAATTCTGGATAAAAAAAAAAACCACACAATTCAAACCTAGGCCTAATAAGCAAAAGTCTGATGAAGTAAAGAAGAGTTTAACTTCAAAGAGAAAAGCACCAATTTCACCACAAGTTCACAGTGTTATCACTAATATATGATAAACTAACATTATATGGCTACTATTATATTATACTGTAAAGAACAGAAATATTTTTGGTTTTTTATAGTTGTCTAAAATTTAAAACTGAATATAACCATGAGGCAACTACAGAGAAATACAAGTAGGAATATTCTAGAAAATAACTGTCCTGTACCCTTCAAAGACACTGATGTCAAGAACAAAGAGAGATCAAGGAACTAACCCTTGTCAAGAGTCTGAAATGACAGCTGAATCCAGGATGATTCTGGATTAGATACAAGCAGAGAGAACAGAAGAACAAAAAACACCAGAAAGACAGCCATAGACTTGCTTCACCCAAAGGATAACCGTGGGCTTTCTACACTGAGCTTGGTCACCACTGCACAGGAAAACAACTTTAGAATTCATAAGAGAAGAGAAAGGCCTGGCTCCTGGGTAAAATACAGCAAATGGCCTCTAACAAAGAGTGGACGGCAGATCCGTACACACTTACACTTTTCTGTTAAAAGAAAAAAATCATACAGCAATGGGAAAAACTGAAAAAGTAGGAAAAAAATGTTTCAAACAAATACCCAGGAAAAAAGACCTTTAATACATAAGAGCTTTTAGAAGTGGAACTTAGAGCACGCCAGAAAGCCCTGGGTTTGATGCCCACCATGACAAAGGAAGAGGCAGACTGAAGTAGAAAAGAAAGGAGAAAGGAGAAGTACTGTGTAAGTCAAAGCTTTAAAATACTAATGCCCAACAGATTAATGGGAAACACACAATTTGTAGCCAATTCATAAAACAAACTAATGAACTTTACAGAGAAAAAAGAAAAGCAAGTTAGCTTTACCAGGAAGTACAGGATGATGAGATCTTTTCCCATAATCAGTAATTTTCTTTTTAAAAAATTGGCAAAGACTTCATAAAATGACCACCCTACAGGAGTTAGAAGCAGGAACAACTAATTAGCCAGTTTCAGAAAGGTGGTTCAGTAATATAAATCGAGAGCCTTAAAAATACCTTCATTATTTAACTTTGTGCCCTCTTAAAGAAATAATCTCTACTGTGGATTGAAAGCCAGGCTCAAACCCATGCATTAGGGGCTAGAGAGCGGCCAGTGCGTGAGAGCACATGTGGTAGGAGCATGCCAACAGCTGGTCAGGCCCCTGACATCCCATCCTCCATCCTCCATGAGTGCAGCAATACCTGCTCCACACATAAACCCATACACATACCTACAGAAACACTCCTAAATGAAAGACACTCACCAAAGGGTAGTTATAGTAGTAAAATTATAGAATGATACACAAGTTCATAATGTGGAAATTAGGATATAACCACAACATCAACATCCTATCACTAAAAGATGTTAAGATGAGAAAAAGTTGTAAAAATGTGTCAAGAAATTAAAGTCTACAAAATGGGTATTCTGGATGATCTTAAGAAAAAGGAATTCACTAAAGTTTAGATTTTAAGAACTAAAAGTGAGCAAGCAATGAAAATATTAATGAGGGTTAAAGTATGGTCTAGCCTTCTGCTATGAGATCTAATTTGCCTACCCCTTCTACCCAGTTCAAAGTTCACATTCTCCCCTGCGAGGAGGGGGCCCTCCCCATCTTCCCATTTTGCTTTCTCAGCACCTCAAGGCCTACATCTCTGTCAGCTATATTCAGTAAAAATCGGCTGCTTCATATTGACCCGTGCATCCACATCACTTCTTACATGCCAAAGGAATAGACTCCAGCTATTACACTAAAGACACCTTACACATGGCAGTTAATCAAATAGAAGTTTCATTTTTCCCCTGCTTCTTTCAAATAAAAACATTAAGAAAAACAATCCCTGAAGTTTTCTTTCCTAACCCAAATCCCCAAGGCAGGCTCTGAACAGTACAGACAGCACATACCTAATTATGTTCTGTGAAGTGTCATCTGCTCACTTTCATATCAAAAGACATTTAACCTTCTAATCACTAGCCACCACCCAAAACACACCCATCTGTGCCAGCTCTGCCCTGCCTCTGAGTCTCACTTCCACTGTACACTTCCGCCTCACTAGCAGAGCACAGTGGTCAGAGGAGAGGAGCGAGGCTGGGAACACTGACGCCCAGACAAGGAGTAGGGTGACTTAATCTAGCAGAGGCGGAGGATGGGAGTGGGCATCGGTACCTCAGTGGTCTTCAATAGCAGTCATGGGGGCGGTGCATCTCTGCTCGCCACTGCTTCGTAAGTGCTACTGGCATTTAATAAGGGGCCAGGGATGCTACTGACGTCCTCCAGTGCACAAGGAAGCTCCCCACACAAAGAAAAGTTACTATCATAGCAATATCCAATTCCAGTTCATCAGGGAAAAGACAGTGCAGGGTTAGGACAGCTGTGTAGTTTAGGACCTCTAACACACACACACACACACACACACACACACACACACACACACACACACACACACACCTCTAAATCGGATGCTACAACAGAGTGGGAGAACTGTCCCTCTGGATACCAAAATTCTCCTCAGGCATGGGAAACACGAGAGTGGTATGTACGCCTTCTCTTGTCATTATCTTGTGTTTCTTCAAATGCTGCTTCCGAGCAGCAAGAGTGAGCAGATAACAACTATCAAAACTGCCCAGGCCGACCTCTGGCAGAGCTGGCAAAGACCCACAAAATGATGACAAGTTGAGCTGAGTATCTCATCAGGACAGAAGGAAAAGCCCAGCTTTGGTCAGTCAGGAGAAAGGTGACAAGTAATGAAGGCCAGCCAAGAAGAAAGTAACAATGCTGTTCCCAGAAGAATCATTAAAAGGGACAGAAGATCTACAGGAGTGGAACTGTAAAAGCTGGTAACATAACACTCAGCCTGAACTTCCACCCAATCCAGATAGAAGCAAGAAAGCAGTCAAGAACACAGTGACACTGTCATAGTTAGTTAACTAACCTCATGACCACTGACTCACAAAGCAGGTCCTCCTTATTTTGTTTTTATTGAGTCATAATTTCCTCTGATGAAGGTCAGATGGCGGGGAAGGCCTTTAGTACTCAGACTGGTTAAGACGTGAATAACTCTGATCTACCTCCCAAACATCATTTCCATGTCTAACTTAACTTTTGTCCCCAGTGTTGGGGAGTACTTGAAGCTTAAAGTGGCTCATTTCAACACCACACAGGGAGAACCATTAGAAACTTGCCTCTTAAAGTCAGCAAGGTAGGATATACATCAGTCCTAGCAGTGGGACACTGAGGCAGGAGTTCAAGAACAGAAGAGGCTACAAAACTCCATCCTGTCTTTAAAAAAGAAAAAAAGCAATAAAACATGAAGCTGGGACTATAATAGTTGGTAGAGTAAGTGCTTGTTTCACAAGCTTGAGGCCAGGAGTCCAATCTCCAGCACAGCTAAAACACAAAAACACAGAAATGTGTCCATGGTGAAGAATCAATAGAGACGCCCTCGATCTGAATATATGAACAAAGTTTAATGATTCCCAGTACATCAGCCCTGAAGTTTCTCTCACATCATCTGATCTTCCAATCCTAGCCTTTTCTCTTCTCTAGGCTGTGAGATGTGCTTTTGTCCTGAAAAGTGTTATACCTAGACTTCTATGTCATATAATTATGAATGGATGACAAGAGCATCAAGTTTGATCCTCAGGACTGACATAGTATGAGAACTATCCTCTTACCTCCACAAGAGTACCCTGGTACACACACACACACACACACACACACACACACACACACACAGAGGTGTACACATACAGACACACACACATAGGCACAACACAGAGACACACAGAGGTACACACATAGGTATATACACAGGTGCACATACACAATGAGTCAGAAAGAAAAGCGAGGCCCTGCCAATGCACAGCCAGCTACTTGGGAAAGCTGTAGGTCAACTGGAGATTCTGGGTCCTGCCCTCAGAGTTGTACCAAACAGTAAAATACTATGTAACAGGACTGCAGCTTCTTACAGTTTTGTGGTAATGTTTTTTTAAAAAGTTGGTAAGTTTTTTAAAACCTCATTTTGTGATAAATTGCATTTTTATAATTACTCCTCACAACAATAAATTCCTAGGTCAAGTGTCAATAGCAAGTGTGTGCTCTGTATCATAGATTCTGGCCTATGGTAACTCAGTTAATTCCACAAGGACACTATGGAAGGAGTATAGTCCCCATGTCACTGACAGACCCAGGTCAGAGGTGATGTGGTAAAATCGCAGTGACCAGTGACATTAGTCACCCTTCCAAGCCCATGTTCTATCTGGCTAAGTCCTAGAACATCCCTACAACTGTTACAACAGGGTTAAACTTAAGGCTCTTAGTAATTCTTTAAAGTATTTACTTAAAATAAGTCAGCTATAGCATGGGGCACAGAGAGAGGCCTAGTTAAAGACAGTTTTTCATAGTCTCAAGCATTTCCTAGAGGTTCTTCTAAGACAGAGATCTGCACTTTGAACTGACAGCCATGAACAAAGTACAGATCTTTCTAGAGATCTGTACTTTGAACTGACAGCCATGACTGGAAGGGCGTCTGGGCGGCCTTCTTCACACAGAATATTGTGTGCTGTGAGTCCCAGGAAGAATGAAATCGTCTGAGGAGTGGAAAAGCTGGGGTCACTGCTTCCCACTCACTACAGTTGACCATTCCTGAGCAATCAATAAGATTGCACCTTCCCATCTTCTTCCAATCATGTTAGATGTCATGTGGCTAAATCCTGGTCACCACACTGTAGGTGAGTGAGGTCAGCCACTTTCAGGTCTGGCTTGGAATGTTTCCACATTCACCCGAAACCTTCTCCTAACTCTCTGCCACCTTGGCATAGCTACAAACGAAGGAGATAATACAAACTCCTGTTGGATTTTGCATTACAAAAATATGCAGTTGCTGCTATTGTTGCTCTAATACCATATAACATATATTTTTCGAACTTTTGGGTAAAAACAAATCACTGTGTTCCTATTTCATTGGTCTAGGATGGGGAAAGATTTCCCCAGAAAAGCACAGAGATGATGAAACAATGACAAACTTTTGACATCAGGGAAAAATAGAAATGTGTACTTGAAGAATTAAATTGAGAGAAAATTGGATAACTAAAATTTTTTAAATAAAATGGAGTAGAGTCACAGACTCCTAAGTGACTCTGTGATTCAACAATGGATCACTGATTAAATATTAATTATTGATTTCACTAAAAATAGGATTATACTGAAACTTCAGAGTAGAGGAAAGGTAACTGAAGATTTTATGATGGCCAAGTCCTCCGGCATGAAAATTCAAACATGATGCACAAGCACCCACATTTCATTAATGGAAGCGGAACCTCACTAAAGGCAAACAGCTCCACTACCCGATACAAATCCTCTACAGTCCTACTTCCTGGGCTCTACAGTGTAATAATCATCCCATGAATGTGTAAATATCAACATACAAGAATGGTCATGAAACACTACATGAAGGAAAAACTGAAGCATACTAGATGCCTACCAATAGAGCAAGACAGGAGTGAGTTATGTATTTAAGTTTCCACACCATCTTACCGCAATGTCTTCTTCGAGATGAGGTTTTACTATGAGACCAGGTTGCCATTGAGCTAGTAATTTGAGTTGCTTCTCCATTTGAGCTTACACAGGTTTATGTGTAAGGTTTGGCGTGGTCATATTTGTGTTCTTCACAGGCATATTACCTGGAAGTGCAACTGTAATGTCATGGTGAATCACTATGTAAGCACTGGAGAAACTGCCCCCGTTGCACATTCTCTCTTGACTAGACATGGAGAGTCCAATTCCTCACAGCCACACCAACACTTTTTATATCTACCTTTTTAAAAATTTAGTAATTCTAGTAAGTGTGATGGGGTGGGATTGAACTCTTGGCTTTGCGATTGCGACCTAAGTCAGACTTCTGATTACCTCCTAGCTCTTCCCTGTGATCTCCGTGTTTTCCTTCAGCATCCTTGCTCCTGTGTTTACTGTCAGTTGTTTGTCTGAAGAAACACCCACTTAAACCCTCTGCGAGCTCTTTGGTTGAGCTTTCTCTTTACATTGTCAGGTTGGCATCAAGTGGTAGAATCAGGGCATATAACGTACTTACTGCTGTCTGGCTGATGTAAGAAGAGTTCTTTAGACACACCGATACTGGACCTTCATTGGATAATTGATTTTTCTCATACCAAACACTCGTGAGCATACAGGCAGACGAACAGGAACTTTCTGACACTGCTAATAGGAAAGTGAAACAGTCCAATTGCCTGAAGCACAACTCAGCAATCAAGAAGCACTGGCTGGGGCTGGAGAGATGGCTCAGCCGTGAAAGGCTAGGCTCACAACCAAAAATATAAGAAGCACTGGCTGTCCCTGGTACAGCTCCACTCAACCAGCTTCTGCATCAGGCTACAATCTCACATCAGACATACAAGCTTAAAAAAAAAAAAAAAAAGTCTACATGCTCAGGTGCTCTGGTCATAAACACAAACAATATGAAAGGCCAAGACATTATGTCCTCCCTCATATGTATGTGAGTGTATATGTGTACATACATATATATCTACACACATATATCTATATATACATAAATGGGATGGAGATAGATAGATAGATGGATGGATGGATGGATGGATGGATGGATGGATCGATGGATCGATAGATGGATGGATGGAGATAGCCAGTGAGAATTACCTAGCTGGACTACAGGACAGAATTTAAAAGAATAATCACAAAGTTTATCAAACATGTAAAGGAATTTAAAAAGGATGGGGAGGGGCTGCTCCACGAGTTTAACAAGGACTCTAATATATGCCAGATTGACAGTCAAGAAAACAAATATATGACTGAATGAAATGACAGTGACAATTCAGGATTTAAAAACTGGATTCAGTGAAGAAGTAAAAATGCTGAAGAGAACAGAGCTAAAGTGAAACTCAGTGACATGACTCAGAACTCAGGGGAAAGCCCAGGAAGTAGAGGGGTTCAAATAGAAGTCGGCTGCCCAGGCTTGAAGATATAGACGATTTGAACTACTCAAGCAAACACTATGAAAAGTTTTTTAAAAAACAGATGAAGAGAGCACGTAAAACAGCTGGACACCTTGAAAAGTCATCTTCAAAAGTCTACAGGCATAGATGAAGACAAAAATTCCAGATCAACTACACAGAGCAGATCTTCAACAAGACCACAAAACAAACGTCCCCAAATTGAGGAAAGACACACTCAAACCAAATAGACATGACCCAAAAAGAAACTTCTCGCAGTAGATTGTAGAAAAAGTATTTAATTGACATTACAAGAAGAGAGTGCTGGGAGAGAGAAGGGGAGAAAGCACAGATCACACGTAAAGGAAAACCCATCAGAGCAACTGTTGAATTCTAATGGAAAATTTCCAAAGCCACCAGAGCCTAGAGCAATGCACTTCAAGTTCTACTAGACCATGGGTGACAACCTAGACTACTGTGCCCAGGGAAACTGTTGTGGATGAAGGACAAAGAAAAACTTCCCACTATACAAATAGGCTTAAAGAAATTACTTCCGGGGTTGGGGATTTGGCTCAGTGGTAGAGTGCTTGCCTAGCAAGCGCAAAGCCCTGGGTTCGGTCCCCAGCTCTGAAAAAAAAAAAGGATAGGAAAAAAGAAAGAAAGAAAGAAAGAAAGAAAGAAAGAAAGAAAGAAAGAAAGAAAGAAAGAAAGAAAGAAATTACTTCCAAGGTGGAGGAGATGGCCCAACAGTTAAGAACTGGATGCTCTTCCAGAAGATCTCAGTTCAATTTCGGGCACACACATGAGGACTCATAGCCTGTAACTCTAATTGTAAGGGATCCAATGCACTCTCTGGCCTCTGCAGGCACCAGGCACATATGCAGTACACATACATGCGGCAAACACTTACACACATAAAATAATAGACTCATTTCCAAAAAAGCAGCCCTAGAATATACTAGAAGCAATACTTAGGACTGAATAAGCACACCCAAAAGAATATACAAAGAAAACAAATGAAGCTGTAATACTAAAACACAAAATAAGACTAAGACATAAATAAAGCAAATGAACAACCCTCCCCAAAATGACGGTCATCAACAAACACCTTTAAATAGTAACTTTCTATATTAGTAACCACAGTTCCCAATTGAAAGACACAGGTTTGGGGTTGGGGATTTAGCTCAGTGGTAGAGCGCTTGCCTAGCAAGCGGAAGGCCCTGGGTTCGGTCCCCAGCTCCGAAAAAAAAAGAAAGACACAGGTTTGTTGAGTGAATTAAGAAACAAAAATGACGGGGTTGGGGATTTAGCTCAGTGGTAGAGCACTTGCCAAGCAAGCGCGAGGCCCTGGGTTCGGTCCTCAGCTCCGGGAAAAAAAAAAATGACCCAGAAGTCCTATGCAGCTGTACCACCTGTACCACCTACAAACCACAGCAATGATCAGAAAGTCAAGATATTCCAAAAGGTGCAACAGAGGTGTGGTGGTTTCAATGAGAATGACCCCAGAGGCTCATAGATTAGAATGTTTGGTCCCTAGTTGTGGAACTCTTTTGGGAAGGATTAGGGAAGAACTGTGTCACTGGGAGTGGACTCTGAGGTTTCAAAGATCCACACCAGTCTGCCTATCCCCCACCGCCTCCATCCCCACCCTCCACCACCTACGCCTCGTGCTTGTGGATCAGATGTAAGCTCTCAGCTACTGCCAGTCTCCCCACCATGATGGTCATAAACACCCTCTGAAACTGTAAGCAAGCCCCCAGCTGCCTTGGTCATTATGTCTCTTAACAGCAATAGCAAAGTAACTAAGAAACCAGCACTTAGATGCTGAAGTAACAGCCATCTAATTGGACTTAAAGCCAGCTCAATAGAAGAGGAGTGACAAAAATCTAGCCAACTCCGTGACTGGTGAGGTCTACATCGATCCAAGAGAAGAACCTACTTTAGTAAATCAGTATAATTTCTAACTGCATTGTAAACACTTACCCTCATACACACAGGTAAGCATAGGTCTCACTCCTTATCAAAGCAGCTTCTTTCTCTGACGGACAGGAACCATTACAGAAAGCCACAAGGTGAGCAAAATGCAGAGAACAACTGACTGCTGGGTGAACAGCCCTAACTGATATATCTACAGCACAGCCACTGTGACTCAGGGAACATCAGGAACAAGACAGGGAGAGGGCGAAGATGGAGGAGGCAGATACCCAGGACAGGAAGTCGGCTACAAGATAAGCGTCTTCTGTATATGACGGGGAAGCTGCAGCCACAAAAATCTCACCAATATTGTTTCCCAAGGAAGCCCTGAACAATGACAGCACCTTTGGACATGACAATGTGGATGAGGGAAATCTCACAAGGCCCTATCCTTGGGAAAAGAGCTACAGGGAATTAATGGCTGCGGAGAGCAAATCAATCTTCTCCAGGGATAAGTTCCCTGACACACACACACACACACACACACACACACACACACACACACCACTAACGGGACAACATGTTGTATTCAAAAGTAAGTGTGTGTGTGTGTGTGTGTGTGTGTGTGTGTGTGTGTATGTGTGTAAAACAATAATAAAGAGTAAGAAGCTAAGAGGCCATGCGTTTCAGAGGGAGTTGTGGGGACACAGGGAGAAATGGAGAGAGCGGGAGATGATGTCCATACAGTACTCATGTATGAAATTAAAAACAACTGGCTGTGGGATGCAGACCAGTGGCAGAGCAGTTGCCTGATTTGTGTGAGACCCTATCTATGTTCACTCCTCAGAAAGAAAAGTGAAGAAACAGAACATGGTAAAGGAAAGAGAGGGACAGAACCCCCTGTGACAGAAGATGCCTTCAAGTAGATGGTTCACCTGACAGTAAAGAGGGCTCTTCACGCACCAGTGGAAGTGGAAGCCCTTAGTCCTGCCAAGACTGAACCCCCAGTGAACGTGATTGTTGTGGGGAGGGCGGTAATGGGGGGGAGGATGGGGAGGGGAACACCCATAAAGAAGGGGAGGGGGAGGGGTTAGGGGGACGTTGGTCCGGAAACCGGGAAAAGGGAATAACAATTGAAATGTAAATAAGAAATACTCAAGTTAATAAAGATGGAAAAAAAAAAAGAGGGCTCTTCACTTTCCACTACTGGTTGGTTGTTTTGGTATTGGAGACTGGACAAAAGCCCCCTGTGTGCTATGCAATCCCCCTGCGACAGACCCACTCTGCAGCCCCCAACAAGGAAGCTTAACAAGGGAATCCACCTATTCCATCCTTTCTGGGCCTTGAGCTAATTTTTGTCCTAGTGCTAGTTTAAATGAGACAAATATGCTGGACTTAAAACAGTCACACTTAGCAACAAGAAGCAAGTAAACAGTTAAACCTCGTTCTCAAATAAATGATAAGTTTGTTTTTGGTTTAGGTATGTTCACATATTTTGTATTTATCTGAAGTTCATATTTAGTTGTGAATCCTGTATTTTATCTGACAATCCTGGTTGTAGCCAAGACACAGAACACAATTTCCACACCCAGAGAAGAACGTAATAACCAACAACAATAAACAGACAAAAGCCCAGTTTGCCTCAACTGAAAGAGAAGGTAAAGGAAGGAGCTGTCTTGGAAAAGAAGTCACACTGCACGTAAGGGGCACACTCCCCTCAAGAGGACAAACTGTGAAAATGTGTTTTCTGCCTCTACCTTCCCAGTGCCAAGATTACAGGCGTGCACCACCATGCCCGGCAGTTTTCCTTCTAACATCAAAGTTCAGTACACCTCTTATCAATCAAATCTCCAGAAACAAGAAGTTAGGAAAGTGCGCTTTATTTTAACTCCCTCGGCAATTTCACACTCTGCATTCCTTCATTCACTATCAAACAGGATGTTTTGTTTGATTTTGTTGAACATAGGGTCTCACACACTGAATCTCTCAAAATTCAAAATTCCCTTGCTTCAGATTTTCAACATTTATTTTAAAAAGTCCTCGTCATTCCATAACTCTGACAAGTGTTAATTCATACATTCCTTTTCACATAACGCGATTTGAGTATTCTAAACGAATTATTACTCTCCCATTTTGAGTAACTAACCAAGCAAGTAGGTGTGAAATCTACTATATAAACGCGCCCTTGCTCCTCCTGGCACTGATCGGAAATACTGGTGCTTTGTCCAGGAGATAAGTTACTTATTCCTCTAATTGCACGACATATAATCGATCAAAATAAAGAATAATGGGAAGGGCCATACATCATATGTATCTTGAGACATCGAATTAACAACAAAAGAAAAACAAAAAAAAAAACACTCCATAATAAATCTTGACAGCTGTATAACCATTGTGTGTCCTTACTTGGAAGAGACAATAAGGCTGAAAAGGGCAGGCTGGCTGGCTTTCTTCCTTTCTTTCTTTCTTTCTTTCTTTCTTTCTCTCTTTCTTTCTTTCTTTCTTTCTTCCTTTTTCTCTTTCTTTCAAATGAGCTTTCAGAGAAGCGTGTTTTCTTAAAGGAGGTTTCGCCGCGTTAAAGGAACGTGAGAGCAAGAACAAGAGCCATTATGATTCTTCCCTAATAAGTTCTCTATTAAAAACTTGACTCAGATGAAAGAGAATCCCAGTCGGTTCCAAGAAAAACATTTTAAAAGACAAGCGAATGGGCGGCGATTAAAATGCAAAGCAGCCTACCTACGCTTTCCCTCCAGCGCTTCTACTTGAACAGCACCCTCCAGACGCCACGTCAGGCACTCAGAGAAGGCGAATCCACACTTCCATCTCGGACCTGGAGACTGAAGCAGGGGCAGAGGCAGAGGCAGGGAAGGCTGCTGGGTGCACGCCCTCACAGCCCAGCCGCCGCAAGACTTCACCTGAGAGCGCCCGAGACCTTCGGCCGCCCGCGGATTGGGTGACCGGACCCCGCCCCGCAGCACGCGGCCTCTCCCGGGCCCAGACCTCCGCGCACCCACCTGTCGCGGCCTCCCAGCGGCCACACCCCTGGCGGCCGGGAGCGCGCGGCCCCGCCACGCCGCACCTCGGCGCAAGCAGCTCAGGTGGGCGCGCAGCTCCACGCGCGGCCCGCTTCCTGCATGACACAGGCCGGACGCAGCAGGGCGGCTGGGTCAGTACGCAGCCTACACCACCCAGCGGGAGGACGCCGACTGACCGGTCACGTGACACGCTGGTCACATGGCCCGTCGCGCCTCAGGCAAAAGCGTTGCTGAGGCGACCTGGGGCACTCGGAAGGCGGGGTAACAGCGGCTGCCCTCTGGTAGATGGCGCTGGGTGAGGCTGTTATTAGACTCCGCCCGGCTTCTGTCTCAGTGTAGTGGAAGGTAAACCTTTCCGTGCGCTAACAAATGGAAGTGGGAGCAGGGAAAACTAAGCGGTAAAACGTTTGTATGGACGAACAGAGGTTTTGTTTTTGCTTTTTGGTTTTGCTCTCACTCCCTAACCTAGATTCCGTTTGTATATGGTATGGATATGTAAATATGGCATTCATAATTTTTATGAGGATATTGCTGTCCATGTAATCAGGTATGAGTAAATATTTGACTCAGGTATAAGTAAATATTTGTCCACATTAAACTCTTCCCTGATTAAACCTGTACATTGGTGTTCTTTGTGCTTGGTTGGACCCAGGGTTCTCCCCTAAGTTATCACTGAGTTTCATTCCCACCTTTACTATTTCATAACCATTCTGATTTCCCTAAGTCACACCTTACAGAAGCAGTTTGGGCCACTGACAGTTTTATTTATCCTTTATTACACCGGGCATTAAAGTTTTTTTTTTAATTTATGAGAGATTTATAAGGAAATCCCTGAAATACTTGACAATTTTCTGTTGTCTGGAAGTAGGGCTAATCAACTTACTCGGCATATTCAAGTATGCTGATCACTTTGCATACTGGGTGTTTAGAGAGAAAACTATCAGGAAAAAAAAATCTGGATCCATACAGCAAAGCAAAAATGGGTTCGTTCCTCTAAGTCACCTGGAAAGGAACATGTAATGTAATGAATTTTTTTATGAGTTTTTTTTCTGTGGGAAGCAGCAGCAACAACCTGAGAGGATCTTCCTGCCCTGATGGCAGGCTGCTTTCTTACAAGGCAGGACTAAACTTCCATTAGTGTAGTGTATGCCTACATCGGGTGAACAAAGAGAATCAGATAAGTGATTTGGGGGTGTAGAAGCCGGTCATCCTACTGTAGGAAGTGACAAAGGCTTCCAAGTTCTAGAAATGTCTGAGTAGTTGTGGAGTTGGGAAGACTATTTAAAAGGTAGAGAGTCCTAAATCAAGCATCACTACCCAAGAGATTTTTGAAGCCTTTCTTCATCTATCTAAAACAAAGCTCGAGACCAAAAAGATATCTTGCATTTGTCCAAACAAGGAAACAAACCAGAAGTGGGAAGACACTTCTGTACTTAGAATAGAAAGCTGCTAAGAAATGAATTGCTTAGAGGTGACCGTATGTTCAGTCAAAGAGGCCTTGTGGCATTTGGTAAAATCCCCCTGTCTGTGCTAATGTGAGTGACTTCCCTCTCCTAGGTTGTAGGTTAGGGGAGAAGTGAGGCATGAGCCAGGGGACCAATGCTACCCTAGAACTAGTCACATCCAACTCTCCAAATGCTTAAGCGCATGAAACACGTACTTATCAGTTTACAAGTTCTTGGCAAACAAAAGATACTGTTACAGCCGATATGTTAATGTGCACAAGTAATTTCTGCCCCTGGGAGGCTTTCAACAGATCGTGAATTCAAGGTCAAGCCTAGGCTACATAATTGATCTTTAAAAATGTGACAAAATGTCCCAGACCCCGTGAGAGAGAGACCCAACCGCCTGGTCAGGTGGGCACTCTTGAGGCTGCAGAGCGGAAGAGACCACCAAAACTGCCCACCCCTGCCCACATCCCTGGCCCAAGAGGAAACTGTATAAGGCCTCTGGGCTCCCGTGGGGGAGGGCCCAGGAGCAGCAGGACCCCTGCCTGAGACACCACCGGAACCTGAAGGAAACAGACCGGATAAACAGTTCTCTGCACCCAAATCCCGTAGGAGGGAGGGCTAAACCCTCAGAGAGGCAGACACACCTGGGAAACCAGAAGAGACTGCTCTCTGCACTAACATCTCGGACGCCAGAGGAAAACACCAAAGGCCATCTGGAACCCTGGTGCACTGAAACTCCCGGAAACAGCGGCCTAGATCTTCCTGGTTGCTGCCGCCACAGAGAGCTCGTGGGCAGCACCCCGCGAGCAAACTTGAGCCTTGAGACCACAGGTAAGACGAACTATTCTGCTGCAAGTGACCTGCCTGGTGAACTCAAGACACAGGCCCACAGAAACAGCTGAAGACCTGTAGAGAGGAAAAACTACACGCCCAAAAGCAGAACACTCTGTCCCCATAACAGGCTGAAAGAAAACAGGAAAACAGGTCTACAGCACTCCTGACACACAAGCTTATTGGACAGTCTAGCCATTGTCAGAAATAGCAGAACAAAGCAACACTAGACATAATCTGATGGCGAGAGGCAAGCGCAGGAACCCAAGCAACAGAAACCAAGACTACATGGCACCATCGGAGCCCAATTCTCCCATCAAAACAAACATGGAATTTCCAAACACACCAGAAAAGCAAGATCTGGTTTCAAAATCATATTTGATCATGATGCTGGAGGACTTCAAGAAAGACATGAAGAACTCCCTTAGAGAACAAGTAGAAGCCTACAGAGAGGAATCGCAAAAATAACTGAAAGAATTCCAGGAAAAAACAATCAAACAGTTGAAGGAATTAAAAATGGAAATAGAAGCAATCAAGAAAGAACACATGGAAACAACCCTGGATATAGAAAACCAAAAGAAGAGACAAGGAGCTGTAGATACAAGCTTCACCAACAGAATACAAGAGATGGAAGAGAGAATCTCAGGAGCAGAAGATTCCATAGAAATCATTGACTCAACTGTCAAAGATAATGTAAAGCGGAAAAAGCTACTGGTCCAAAACATACAGGAAATCCAGGACTCAATGAGAAGATCAAACCTAAGGATAATAGGTATAGAAGAGAGTGAAGACTCCCAGCTCAAAGGACCAGTAAATATCTTCAACAAAATCATAGAAGAAAACTTCCCTAACCTAAAAAAAAGAGATACCCATAGACATACAAGAAGCCTACAGAACTCCAAATAGACTGGACCAGAAAAGAAACACCTCCAGTCACATAATTGTTAAAACACCAAACGCACAAAATAAAGAAAGAATATTAAAAGCAGTAAGGGAAAAAGGTCAAGTAACATATAAAGGCAGACCTATCAGAATCACACCAGACTTCTCGCCAGAAACTATGAAGGCCAGAAGATCCTGGACTGATGTCATACAGACCCTAAGAGAACACAAATGCCAGCCCAGGTTACTGTATCCTGCAAAACTCTCAATTAACATAGATGGAGAAACCAAGATATTCCATGACAAAACCAAATTTACACAGTATCTTTCTACAAATCCAGCACTACAAAGGATAATAAATGGTAAAGCCCAACATAAGGAGGCAAGCTATACCCTAGAAGAAGCAAGAAACTAATCGTCTTGGCAACAAAACAAAGAGAATGAAAGCACACAAAAATAACCTCACATCCAAATATGAATATAACGGGAAGCAATAATCACTATTCCTTAATATCTCTCAACATCAATGGCCTCAACTCCCCAATAAAAAGAAATAGATTAACAAACTGGATACGCAACGAGGACCCTGCATTCTGCTGCCTACAGGAAACACACCTCAGAGACAAAGACAGACACTACCTCAGAGTGAAAGGCTGGAAAACAACTTTCCAAGCAAATGGTCAGAAGAAGCAAGCTGGAGTAGCCATTCTAATATCAAATAAAATCAATTTTCAACTAAAAGTCATCAAAAAAGATAAGGAAGGACACTTCATATTCATCAAAGGAAAAATCCACCAAGATGAACTCTCAATCCTAAATATCTATGCCCCAAATACAAGGGCACCTACATATGTAAAAGAAACCTTACTAAAGCTCAAAACACACATTGCACCTCACACAATAATAGTGGGAGATTTCAACACCCCACTCTCATCAATGGACAGATCATGGAAACAGAAATTAAACAGAGATGTAGACAGACTAAGAGAAGTCATGAGCCAAATGGACTTAACGGATATTTATAGAACATTCTATCCTAAAGCAAAAGGATATACCTTCTTCTCAGCTCCTCATGGTACTTTCTCCAAAATTGACCATATAATTGGTCAAAGAATGGGCCTCAACAGGTACAGAAAGATAGAAATAATCCCATGCGTGCTATCAGACCACCACGGCCTAAAACTGGTCTTCAATAACAATAAGGGAAGAATGCCCACATATACGTGGAAATTGAACAATGCTCTACTCAATGATAACCTGGTCAAGGAAGAAATGAAGAAAGAAATTAAAAACTTTTTAGAATTTAATGAAAATGAAGGTACAACATACCCAAACTTATGGGACACAATGAAAGCTGTGCTAAGAGGAAAACTCATAGCGCTGAGTGCCTGCAGAAAGAAACAGGAAAGAGCATATGTCAGCAGCTTGACAGCACACCTAAAAGCTCTAGAACAAAAAGAAGCAAATACACCCAGGAGGAGTAGAAGGCAGGAAATAATGAAACTCAGAGCTGAAATCAACCAAGTAGAAACAAAAAGGACCATAGAAAGAATCAACAGAACCAAAAGTTGGTTCTTTGAGAAAATCAACAAGATAGATAAACCCTTAGCCAGACTAACGAGAGGACACAGAGAGTGCGTCCAAATTAACAAAATCAGAAATGAAAAGGGAGACAACTACAGATTCAGAGGAAATTCAAAAAATCATCAGATCTTACTATAAAAACCTATATTCAACAAAACTTGAAAATCTTCAGGAAATGGACAATTTCCTAGACAGATACCAGGTATCGAAGTTAAATCAGGAACAGATAAACCAGTTAAACAACCCCATAACTCCTAAGGAAATAGAAGCAGTCATTAAAGGTCTCCCAACCAAAAAGAGCCCAGGTCCAGACGGGTTTAGTGCAGAATTCTATCAGACCTTCATAGAAGACCTCATACCAATATTATCCAAACTATTCCACAAAATTGAAGCAGATGGATCACTACCGAATTCCTTCTACGAAGCCACAATTACTCTTATACCTAAACCACACAAAGACACAACAAAGAAAGAGAACTTCAGACCAATTTCCCTTATGAATATCGACGCAAAAATACTCAATAAAATTCTGGCAAACCGAATTCAAGAGCACATCAAAACAATCATCCACCATGATCAAGTAGGCTTCATCCCAGGCATGCAGGGATGGTTTAACATACGGAAAACCATCAACGTGATCCATTATATAAACAAACTGAAAGAACAGAACCACATGATCATTTCATTAGATGCTGAGAAAGCATTTGACAAAATTCAACACCCCTTCATGATAAAAGTCCTGGAAAGAATAGGAATTCAAGGCCCATACCTAAACATAGTAAAAGCCATATACAGCAAACCAGTTGCTAACATTAAACTAAATGGAGAGAAACTTGAAGCAATCCCACTAAAATCAGGGACTAGACAAGGCTGCCCACTCTCTCCCTACTTATTCAATATAGTTCTTGAAGTTCTAGCCAGAGCAATCAGACAACAAAAGGAGATCAAGGGGATACAGATCGGAAAAGAGGTCAAAATATCACTATTTGCAGATGATATGATAGTATATTTAAGTGATCCCAAAAGTTCCACCAGAGAACTACTAAAGCTGATAAACAACTTCAGCAAAGTGGCTGGGTATAAAATTAACTCAAATAAATCAGTTGCCTTCCTCTATACAAAAGAGAAACAAGCCGAGAAAGAAATTAGGGAAACGACACCCTTCATAATAGACCCAAATAATATAAAGTACCTCGGTGTGACTTTAACCAAGCAAGTAAAAGATCTGTACAATAAGAACTTCAAGACACTGAGGAAAGAAATTGAAGAAGACCTCAGAAGATGGAAAGATCTCCCATGCTCATGGATTGGCAGGATTAATATAGTAAAAATGGCCATTTTACCAAAAGCGATCTACAGATTCAATGCAATCCCCATCAAAATACCAATCCAATTCTTCAAAGAGTTAGACAGAACAACTTGCAAATTCATCTGGAATAACAAAAAACCCAGGATAGCTAAAGCTATCCTCAACAATAAAAGGACTTCAGGGGGAATCACTATCCCTGAACTCAAGCAGTATTACAGAGCAATAGTGATAAAAACTGCATGGTATTGGTACAGAGACAGACAGATAGACCAATGGAATAGAATTGAAGACCCAGAAATGAACCCACACACCTATGGTCACTTGATTTTTGACAAAGGAGCCAAAACCATCCAATGGAAAAAAGATAGCATTTTCAGCAAATGGTGCTGGTTCAACTGGAGGGCAACATGTAGAAGAATGCAGATCGATCCATCCTTATCACCCTGTACAAAGCTTAAGTCCAAGTGGATCAAGGACCTCCACATCAAACCAGACACACTCAAACTAATAGAAGAAAAACTAGGGAAGCATCTGGAACACATGGGCACTGGAAAAAATTTCCTGAACAAAACACCAATGGCTTATGCTCTAAGATCAATAATCGACAAATGGGATCTCATAAAACTGCAAAGCTTCTGTAAGGCAAAGGACACGGTGGTTAGGACAAAACGGCAACCAACAGATTGGGAAAAGATCTTTACCAATCCTACAACAGATAGAGGCCTTATATCCAAAATATACAAAGAACTCAAGAAGTTAGACCGCAGGGAGACAAATAACCCTATTAAAAAATGGGGTTCAGAGCTAAACAAAGAATTCACAGCTGAGGAATGCCGAATGGCTGAGAAACACCTAAAGAAATGTTCAACATCTTTAGTCATAAGGGAAATGCAAATCAAAACAACCCTGAGATTTCACCTCACACCAGTGAGAATGGCTAAGATCAAAGACTCAGGTGACAGCAGATGCTGGCGAGGATGTGGAGAAAGAGGAACACTCCTCCATTGTTGGTGGGGTTGCAGACTGGTAAAACCATTCTGGAAATCAGTCTGGAGGTTCCTCAGAAAATTGAACATTGAACTGCCTGAGGATCCAGCTATACCTCTCTTGGGCATATACCCAAAAGATGCCTCAACATATAAAAGAGACACGTGCTCCACTATGTTCATCGCAGCCTTATTTATAATAGCCAGAAACTGGAAAGAACCCAGATGCCCTTCAACAGAGGAATGGATACAGAAAATGTGGTACATCTACACAATGGAATATTACTCAGCTATCAAAAACAACGAGTTTATGAAATTCGTAGGCAAATGGTTGGAACTGGAAAATATCATCCTGAGTGAGCTAACCCAGTCACAGAAAGACATACATGGTATGCACTCATTGATAAGTGGCTATTAGCCCAAATGCTTGAATTACCCTAGATCCCTAGAACAAACGAAACTCAAGACGGATGATCAAAATGTGAATGCTTCACTCCTTCTTTAAATGAGGAAAAAGAATACCCTTGGCAGGGAAGGGAGAGGCAAAGATTAAAACAGAGACTGAAGGAACACCCATTCAGAGCCTGCCCCACATGTGGCCCATACATATACTGCCACCCAATTAGGCAAGATGGATGAAGCAAAGAAGTGCAGACCGACAGAAGCCGGATGTAGATCGCTCCTGAGAGACACAGCCAGAATACAGCAAATACAGAGGCGAATGCCAGCAGCAAACCACTGAACTGAGAACGGGACCCCTGTTGAAGGAATCAGAGAAAGAACTGGAAGAGCCTGAAGGGGCTCGAGACCCCTTATGAACAATAATGCCAAGCAACCAGAGCTTCCAGGGACTAAGCCACTACCTAAAGACTATACATGGACTGACCCTGGACTCTGACCTCATAGGTAGCAATGAATATCCTAGAAAGATCACCAGTGGAAGGGGAAGCCCTGGGTCCTGCTCAGACTGAACCCCCAGTGAACTAGACTGTGGGGGGGAGGGCGGCAATGGGGGGAGGGTTGGGAGGGGAACACCCATAAGGAAGGGGAGGGGGGGAGGGGGATGTTTGCCCGGAAACCGGGAAAGGGAATAACACTCGAAATGTATATAAGAAATACTCAAGTTAATAAAAAAAAAAGAAAATGGATCAAAGTTCTGAATATGTATTTCATCTAAGAAAATACATAGATAAAAATAAATGCATAAAAATAAAAAAATGTGACAAAATATACTGCTAGTGTCTATGATCATAATAGCATTAAACACAATGGATCTGAAGTGTGAGGCATAACAAATGGGGAGGTGAAAGGCTAAATCTTAATTATGCTGTGGGAAAGCAGCCCTTGAATCCACATGTACTGATTTTAAGTCTTAGACAGCGCATGTGAAAACATGCGCAGCACCTGGGAAAGGTTCCTTGTGGCTCATTGCTCTGGAGTCTAATCCTAGATGAAAGGACGTTTTAACTCCTTGTTTTCTGTTGTTTATGAAGCTAACTGCTTTGAACTTACCAGAAGACTCATTCTTATAGAATGAGGTGTTTGGACAGTTTTAGAATGAAAAAAAAAGTGGGCATGGAGACACCACCCTCTGACCCCACCTATGCCAAAGGCTGAGGCTGGAGACCACTGAGTTGAGTCAAGCCCTGAAGCTAGCCTGCGCAACAGAACAAGACTCTGTATCCATCTGTCCATGAATGCATCCATCCATGCATTCATGCATCCATCTACCCATCCGTCCACCCATCCATCCACCCACCCATCCACCCATCCATCTACCCATCTATCCATCCATGTTTTATATGTAATATACACATATAGATATGATCAACTAAGACCTTAAAATTGGCTGCAGTCATTGGCAGTGAGCTAGGTCAGACCTGAGGAGGTTGTTGGGTGCACGAGAATTTTTGAGTTTCTCTTTTCATTGTTTATCAAACAGAGATGATGCTGGTTGTTTGAGAAGACAGTATCATGTGAGTGACCCTTTGGCTCTCCTTCTTTGGTTGCAATCATACAATTAATCCAGGGGAGTGCTATATTCCAGCCACTGGTGAGCAGCAAGGCCCTGAGGACTTACGTATCTAGATAAGTACATTTAAGAGCTACCACAATTCATGAACATTGTGAGCTACATAAGGTATACAGCCTGAGTCCAAGCTACTTTGTTGCTGATTACTGGGTTTTATGAGTAAGAAATAAACTGTTGCATCAAACCACTGAGCTTTTAGAGATTAATTTGAAACCACAGCATAATATAGTATCTGTTATAAGTCTGAATTCTATCCTCTAAATTCATGATGTTGAAGTTCAGCCCTTAATGCCTTTTAGTAAGACTTTTAGTGTTTAACTCAATGTTTACTTGTATAGATTCAAGGTTTGACTACTTAAGAGCACACTCATGTGACTAGTGTCCTGACACATCATCATTATTAAAGTAAAAGGTCAAACCTACTCCATCTTGGGACTAGCCTCCCTCCATCATAAGAAAAATGACCCATAGCTGAACACAAGCTACATCCAAGTACCAGGAAAGGCCCCATAGCTTGTTCTTGGCCCATACCCCAGAGTTACTCTCTAGCTACTTCCTAGCAACAGTCAATCAGGATTAGTCTGGTTGTCTCAGATGTACTTTCACGCCATTTGTGATTGTTTTGCTTAAGATCACTCACCTGTCAGCTTACAATTGTCAGTTAGATGCCTGAGAGGATCAAACGCCCTCAACTGCTTGCCATTTCCTGTGAAGCTCAGGGCTGCACCCCCAACCCCTTCATTCTGCTGTGTCAGAGATAGCAGTGTTCCCCAACCTCGAGCTTAAATAAAAACCCTAGTATGATTACATCAAAGTCAGCTCCTTGGTGGTCTTTTGGGGCTCCAGAATGAGGCAGAAGACTTAAGGTGTTGTACTTATTTTTCAGTTATTTATTTATTTTTGGTTTTTCAAGACAGGGTTTCTCTGTGTACCCTTGGCTTTCCTAGAGCTTTATCTGTAGAGCAGGCTGGCCTTGAACTTCAAGTGATCAGTCTCTGCCTCCCAAGTGCTGGGATTAAAGGTGTATGCTACCACTGCCCAGCTATGGTTGGTTGGTTGGTTGGTTTTTAAATCATGCCTTTAACCACTGGCACTATAGTATCTATACGTTTCCTGATCTGGCACTATGACCAGCCTCCTCTCCAAGGTACTACTTCCCACTGGGAAATTGTTCCAGAAACCAAGATCTGGGCCTGGGGCATCCTAGCATACTACTAGAGTACCATGTCTTCTAGGCCTTCTCAAAGATACTACAAGGAGACAGTCACACAATGAAATGTTAATAAGATGAAATGGACCGAAAGTAAAAGACACATTGCTTTCAGTATTTTAAGTGGTGGCTTTTAGTTTAGGATCTCATTCTTAAAACCTAAGATGAAGGCTTCTCTTGTGGGCCTTCCATGTGGAGGCTTTCCATGGAGATCTCTGGTCTGGTTAGGTGCACGGGTTTAGGAGAAGGGGAGAGAACTTGGACAGGGAGGGGGAACAGCTTTTGTCACCTCTGCTGCTGGTGCTGCTCCACCTCCCTTTCCAGCCAGGCTGAGCCAGCAGGGGACTGACTAGCCAGCAAGGGGTGCAGGAGAGCTTCTAGCAGTGAATTCCGGAGAGCAGATCTCTTCCCAACAATATCTCTTCCAGACAAGATCTCTTCTGACAAACTCTCAGATGATGGAATAATTCTTGCACACCTTTAATCCTTTTGAATAGGATTCTTAAATACAATTTTGGGACAGGTCAGGGTCTGGCAGCAGGTACTTCCTATTGGTTTGGCCTGAGAACTTGGGAACACCTCATCTACATATTTGGAGGCGTGGTCCTGCTTCTTCATGACTGATTTGTCTTGGGCCTAAATGATCTGTGGTTATGTCATCACCTGTGGAGAAGTGGCTTGAGGTTTTGCCCTCTGTGACTGATCTGTCTTAAACCTCTCTACAGGGGGTTGTGGGGGGTTGTAGTTGTATGAGAGGCCTGATCTCTTGGGAGACTGGGATGCTCCTGCAATCCCTTTTAGGATCCCTGGGGATTCGACCTATCTGGACCAGGAATCAGGGTATCTTTCACAGCCCACCGCTCTACAGGCTATATCACAAGACCTAATCAATACTTTGGCAACAGCGAAAGAACAATGTGTCCTCAATTCACTAAGATTTACAATCCTAAATTAAATGTCTGATTATGCCTTGTTTAATCATTCAGTAACATCATGGTTAGCACACACTTATGATAAAGAGGCCTTGCTATTTTGAATGCTAACCATAGTCATGACAATTGACTATATTTGTTTATTGTGATTTAATGTCTTGAGTATTGACATCTGTCTGCTAGATTTCCTTCAAATGACAGCCTACCAATCTCAAAGCAAGATCATGTCTCCTGTACTGGCTAGGTTTGTGAGTCAACTTGAGAGAAGGTGGAGTTATCACAGACAGGAGCCTCAGTTGAGGAAATGCCTCCATGATTCAGCTGTAAGCCATTTTCTCAGTTAGTGATCAAGGGGAGAGGGCCCATTGTGGGTGGTGCCATTCCTGGGCTGATAGTCCTGGGTTCTGTAAGCAAGCTGAGCAAGCCAGGGGAAGCAAGCCAGTAACATCCCTCCATGGCCTCTGCATCAGCTCCTGCTTCCTGACCTACTTGAGTTCCAGTCCTGACTTCCTTTGGTGATGAACAGCAATGTGGGAGTATAAGCTGAATAAACCCTTTCCTCCCCTTCTTGCTTCTTGGTCATGATGTCTGTGCAGGAATAGAAACCATGACTAAGACATCCCCTTAGTCCAGACAGGCTGAGACTCTTTACTATTTGAGTAGGTGTGCTCAACATCCATATTAAGCCTAAAGGAACTATAAACGGGTGGGGTCTTCACATTCTGAGGCACTTAAGGTTCCAAAGGGAAATCAGGAAGGCTAGAAAGAAAAGGGAGTATGGTGATGGTAGAAAGGACCTCCTCACCCACGATACAGGTGAAGCTTCTTGCTTGAGATTTTCATCTCAATGGCTACTTAGGGTCTCCCTTCCTTCTCAGCTATAAATCTCCATTTTTCTAGGAGTCTCCATTTACACCAACTCAGCTCAAGAAATAGCCTTGTTTCTACAATTTTTCACAACAACCATTTTTAAAGTAGCTATCAATGTTCTCTAGAATGGTTGTTCTACAATCTGAGAAATTGAATCCAAAAATATACAGTACAGAAGTCCTAGCAACGTTACTTTCATATGCCCAAAGAGGCACATATAGACCAGCACCACCCAAGGGACAGAATGAAAAATACTAAAAGACCATGGTACTTCTAGGATATCAGAATATGGTCACTTGACTATGAAAGCCTATTTTTTAAAGAGAAGAATACTCTCCATTCCCTCTCTCCACACACACACAAGGTAGTGCATGCTCATGATCCTAGTGTTTGGAAAGCTGAAGCAGCATTGAGAATTCCAGGCCTGGGGTACATTGTGAGACTCTCCAAAAAGAGAAGAGCTGTGGTGTAGTGGAACGGTGCTAACATGCTCAAAGTTCTGGGTTCCATGCCAGCACAGAAAAAAAAAATCAAATTAAAACTGTGACTCAGGGGGCTGGGGATTTAGCTCAGTGGTAGAGCGCTTACCTAGGAAGCGCAAGGCCCTGGGTTCGGTCCCCAGCTCCGGAAAAAAAAAAAAAACTGTGACTCAGTCAGCAAGGAAGTTAATTTCACCATGTGCTCAGGGTTCAAGGCTTACTATTCTTCCATGTCCACGGTCATATATTTTCATGCCAGAGAGGCTGTCATACCATTGTCTCATGCCTCAAGACCGGGATGTACTACATTAAGGGTGATGATGTCATCTTAACAGGCCTAGAGAAGACATGTGATCACAGAGGGTATCTTTTGGACAGTAAGATCTGATGAAATTTGCCTTACTAGGCTTGGGACATACTTTAAGAACTGCCATCCCTCACTGCTTTTCCCTTTTGCAGTACTCATGTCAATTCTATGAGATAGGATTCAATCCTATGTCAATCCTATGTTGGATTTTAGAAGCATAACATTTTCTGATTTCACAGGTTTACAGCTGGAGAGGAATTTTGCTTCAGGTTGAATCAGACTCAGTCTTACACCTGATATAGATGGCATTTAAGGTAGAATGGACTATCAAGTCTTATGAAACAAATTTAAGAGTGTGGGACTGTAGGGCTGTAGGGAAAAAGGAATTTCCATTTACATTTACACATAACAATATGAATAGTGGAATATTACAGAATGAATTCATATCTCTGACCAGTCACATTGACACCTTAAGCCTCAGCATACTTTCCTTGTGATTAAGCATACTTGTGATTAAGTTAGGTCATAGAAAGGCCTAACTTTGCTTGGACTAATCTAGTATCCCCATTAGAAGAGACACTGTAGAATTTTCATTCTTGGTTCCTTTCCTGTGTGACTCCACCTCAATGTTGTAAATACACATGAAAGTTATGGGAGGATACAACAAGAACGCAGCCCACACAACTAGAAATGTTCACAAATGCACCCTGTTAGACTTACACACAGCACTTCCAGGCACCCGGACTGTCCTGACCCAACTGCCACTCAAGCTGCATAGTCTGCGGAGTTTTATTCTGACAACATGAGAGGACTACCCTGCTGACAAAAAGTGAGGGCACTGGGTTAATGTGTCATTTCACAGTCTTCACTGGTGACACTACACAAAATGACAGAGAATCTACGTGTTGATTATTGTTATATATATTGATGGTGACTGCCAGAAAAAGAGGTTAACAGAAAAAATCAAGTCTTTGATGAAATTTTGACTTTTCTAACTTTTTCTTAAAAACATATATAGCCTTTTAATTTTTAAGTATATTATATTAATATATAAATTCTAAATACATATTACTTCCACTAGAAATTGAAAACATTTAACAGTGTTAATGGGAAGTTAAAACACCTTCATCTCCTTAGTCATTCAGATATTTTGTGTCCTAGCAACTTGTAAGTTTTCACTCAGCTTTTTAAAATTCTAAATCAACTTATTTCACTTTTTATATTGAGAATAGTTTGTAGTTTTATTTTGAAACCAATTATTTTAAAATGTTTATCTATCCATAAGCATCCTAAAACCATCTCGTGTTCAGCAGTAGTACAGTGGGCACACTTTAAAGAGTACTTCTAGATACAAAATCTGATTTTCATGATGGGTTAAAACCTTTATGTCTAAGAGAAAATTTGTTTCTAGTTTAATTAAATCACTTCAGAAGTTCTAATATAAAACATATAAACATTATTTTCCAATGTCTGAATGATTAAATTGCACTAAGTATTTTTAGGTTTTGTTGTTGTTTTGTTGTTGTCATCATTATTATTCAGATTCATGGAGCCAAGTCGGCCTCTCACTGAATGTGTAAACCAAGGATGCTGGGAACTTCTGACCTTCCGGTCTCTGGGATTCCAGGGGTATAAAATGCACTGAGATTTAAAATCATTCTATAAGTTACATAGGTTGTGCAATATGGCAGTTCATTTATTAAAGGCTGTTACCCAAGGCTCTATGCAGGGCACACTCATCACTGAAAGGAAGACAGATTTGAAGTCTCTGAAATCTCAATAATGATAAAAACATTTAACTAAAGTGTTTCATTTCTAAGTGACTCAGAAACTACAAAGTAACTCGCCTGTGGGCCGGGGGTGGTCAGTGGCAGGGTCCCTGCTTAGGCTATGGTCTCATCCCCAGTGTCAGACAAAACTTGATCCAACTTTGACCAAAATCATTCATAGAACATAAAGACTTATTTCTACTAATAATTATGAGTTAGAAGTATACAAAACATATATCTAGCCTGACCTAAGTATTCATATTTATATAATAAATATGCTTTGGTTCATTTTTCAGTGCCTAAACATATGAATTTTTAATTTTTATCTCTCTTGTTTTTGTTCTGTTGTCTGGTGTTTGTTTTGTTTAGTTTTTTTGTTTTGGTTTTTGGTTTTGTTTTGTTTTGCTGTTTTCTTTTCTTTTCTTTTTTTTTCAAGACAGGGATTCTCTGGCTGTCCTGTCTCTGACCAGAGATCTGCCTGCCTCTGCCTCCCAAGTGCTGGATTAGAGTAGTGTATAACCTCTGCCTGACAACTTTTTCTGTCTCCACACCATGTTTATTACTTGGTAAGAGAGGAGAGACTTCCTCACAGATACATCATTACACTTTATTTATTCCTCTTTCAGGGCCTAGGGAGATGCTTCAGTGACTGAGTACTTGTGCTGCAAGCAAGCATGAGGAACTGAGTGCAAGTGCTCAGTGCCCAGGTAGATAGTTGGGCATGGCTACAAGTGCCATAATGACAACACTGACAGGGTTACCACGGTTACCAGGAGCAGGGACAGGCAGGTCCCTGGAACTGGTTAGTCAGTAAGCCAACATGGCAAAACCCTGTCTCAAGGCAATACAGTGAAGAGTGATAAAGACACCTAATCACTCAGGAATGATTAGGCAGATCTCCGGCTTTCTCAGCGGCCCCAGTGAAAAAACAAAAGGGCGACTACTTCTGTGTCTTTGCCCAGAAGTAGACTTGGCAAGGCCCAGTCTCGTGCTGGTGGCCAGGGCCTCAGAGGAGTTAAGGTTTTGGTTCCTAGAAACTTTGCTTTTCCCTAAAGAGGTTGGAGAAATCAGTCCTAAGGCTACTATGTGCTCTGTGGTGATGAACTTGAAATAGCCTGTGTTCCCTTTTGTACATTGCTGGACTGGCTTCATGCTAACTTCACCCCATTATTCCATAGTTTCTCTTAGCTCTGCTCCATTTCTCCTGTGGAAATAGAATATAAGATATTGTACTTCTTAATAATAAGCTTGCTTGCCATAAGATCTCCAGACCCCACTTTTCCTATCTTCTTCATCTTCTCATCTCCTACCTGTCTCACTTAGGACGATGTGACTGAACAATGACCTACTGATGCAGGTCACTTGACGCCGTGCTCTGGCCCCATGTGTCCTTCGAATGCACTCATGCACTCACGTATATGCGCCACACAAACAAAGCATGCCTTAGCAGAGTGTTAACATGAGCTATAATCCTAGCACAAGAGAGAGTGAGGTTTAAAAGCTGCTGCAAATTCAAAGGCTTGCCTGGGCTACACAGTAAGTCAAAGGTAGCATGAACTACAGTTTGAGATCCTATCTCAACAAAACAAAACAAACAAAAGCATACCCTCCACCTTTAATTTAGAAGCTCCTTCCTCTACTGCACTTTTGATTGGTTTTTTTTACCATTCTCTTTAACAAATATACTTTACTATTATAGGTCTGATGGCATCTCTGTCCATCAACATTCAAACTCTAATAAGAAATGAGAGAAGAGTATCAGGAGTTCTCCAGGCAACCCTCAGTGGAGTAAGTGGTCTATGAAGCACCAAAAAGACCTTTGGGAGGCCCTGTGGGAGGCCAGGGTGCAGCCGCCAGCTCTGCCACCCAACAGCTGCTGCCTCACATTCAATATTAGCTTCAGTGACCCTGCAAAGTCCTGATAGAAAATTCAGTATACTTTAGAACAGAGTCCTTAGATTTAAAATGATATTTTATACTGCCAGTCATTCCCCAAGTATAATAAATCACTTATTTATCTAAGTACTTTATAAAAGAAAATGTACTGTAAATAATCAAATAAAGTCATAGTGAAGTTGAATATTTATTTGAATTTCCCCTGTAAAAGCACTCAATATGTAAGAAAAATAAACCAAGTTTGTGAGACTTTTAAAAATATCTATAGCCATTTTTGAAAAGTTGAAAAGTTGGTTTCTGTTTTCAATGGCAACAAGGAAGACAATGTTATTTTAAAACTACCATTTAAAAAGTAGTATTTTTAAAAATGTATACTATATTAACATGATGTGTTCTACAGAATGGATACATATATGAATGCCAATCTGAATATAGAAGAAATATATGTGTTAAAAATCACACTGGAAAAACAAATGTTCTTTTAAAAAGAACGTGCTAGTAAACCTCATAAACTTTCATGTGCAGGATTTAAAAAAAAATCCCATTTATCCCATCCCCACAAGAAAAGGAAGAAAAAAGGGCAAAATGTGCTCAGTTTGAACAGAGCCATTACGAAGCCACCCATTGCTGTACAAGACGGAAGCCTAGTTATGCGGCCAATAGTAACTTCCTAAAGTGCATCTTTGAAGATCTGTCTAATAAATAATTCCAATCTCAAATAGAAAATACTTAACACAGACATGCAATAACAAAACTAAATCATTATAGTGTAAAGTTTTTAAAACTACTTTTAAAACTTTTGATTCACCAAAGAATAAAGACATCAATACAGTAGGCATTTTCAGTCTCCAACAGTGCACACTGTGTGCGCTTGTTATTTGGCAAATCTTTTGGAGTCGAACAAAAATAATGCAGTCTAAACAATATTTCTCTGTCAATATAATCGATTCCTCAGGCAAAGCAGTAAAGCGCAGAGAAGAATTAGATTTTGGGAAGTTTTGGTGCGTTGACCACAGGGTTTGCCTCCTGCAAGTATCTCCTCCCTGTACTTTTGTAGTCATAAGTGCAGCCATGAGCTTCTGCATAGCGATGAGATGCACAGAAGTTGTTTCCACATCTAAAGCACAAAAAAACTGTATGTGAATAGTCACATTTCCATGGAGGGCTCATCTCTTTAGCTTGACTTCAGGGAGTCCAACAAAGCCCTCAGGATCTCCTTAGCAATTTCAGTACCAACAGTTCCCTTCCAATACATCAGTATAAAGCCCCCCAAAGAATAAGGTTATTCGTTAATGATAGCTATATATTTTGTTGGAGTAAAAAACTGAAAAGCCGGTAAGCATATCTCTTACATTAGAAACTATGAATCCTAAGAAATTAGGCCTTGTGAGAAAATTAGAGGATACAGAAGTTAGCTGTGTAAGGCTGGACATGGTGGCTTGCGCCTTTAATCCCAGCAGGAGGTGGAGGCAGAACTTTGTGAACTCGAGGCAAGTCTGGTGTGCATAGCAGGATCCAGGCCAGCCACAGCAAATCAAGAGCTTCTGTATCAAGATTAAAAAAAACAACAAAAACAAAAAAGACCAAACAAAACCCCTACAAACCAACCAAAATCCATGCCATGAGAGGACTTAAAACACATGACCAGCAACAAAATAAATTATTGTTATGTGAACAGAATAAAGCCACAATTCTTTTTAATGTTTGTCCTCACACAATTGGAAGATATCAATCAATGTTAATGAAAGACATACTTACAAAAAGAAAAATATTTTAAAATATATATCCATATGTTTTGAAATAACTGTACCAATGTTAAGATAAAAATAAGTTAATTGCCAATTGGGTTCAGTTATGCTCAGTTTACAAAAGAAGGAGAGGACTCATCCAAGCAACATTAAAACAAATCAATTGACCTAAATGTTCTAGTTC
This sequence comes from Rattus norvegicus, assembly GCF_021556685.1. Lineage (NCBI taxonomy): Eukaryota > Metazoa > Chordata > Mammalia > Rodentia > Muridae > Rattus > Rattus norvegicus. The sequence goes on along the minus strand of NC_141537.1, from coordinate 151,412,478 downwards.
AAGGACTGTGCAGTGTCTACTGAAGCTCTTTGGAAAGTGATCTATCTCTCTCTAGCCAATTAGGAATTCATTTGAGGGCTGCTGTGAGAACATCATCTGGATGTTATAAATAGCCATTTAAACTTGTTTTATTCTGCATTATACCATGCTGAGTCCCCACAGAGAAAGCCTCTCAGCTTCTCCAGCTGACCACCTGCCTGCATTCAAAGCTAGTGGCCAGTCCTGTTTTCTTTCCACAAAGAAAACAATGTTTCGTTACTTTCTTCTTTGTTTGAAGAGGGGCTTTCACAGGTGGAAGGTGGTGAGTACTTTCTCCTGTTTAGAGAAAGAATACCTAATTAGTTCAAACATAAAATTGTACTTTTGAAAGCTACTAAGTATAACATTGTCTGAGTATCAATCTATGCAAATTTAATTTGTAATATTTTATATCTAAAATTTCATTTATGAAATGAAGTGACAGTAAATGTTTTTGTGTGTTATGTTTCTACTAACTAAAGCTTGGGTTTTAAAACAGAATTGTACACTTCTTGTTCAAACCAATACCATTCTGATTACACCTAAGTATAGTTGACTTAAATACAGCCCGGCAAACATTAAAGAGAATAATGAAAAATCCTCTGTGATGAACCCTTCTTGAAATAATCATCCTGTTTGTAAATATGAAGAAGCACAAGAATATCATGAAACTGATCTTTTATACAACAGAGAGTAAATTTCACAACAAATAAACAAGCCATTTATTTTTCCAAAACTTTGATTACTTTTAAAATAACAGAATAAAGGTCTTAGCATGTAAAGACAACATGAACAGTAACTACGACCTAGGTGGTAGAAAAAAACTAATCCACAGCTCTTTGACTTCTACCAATGGCATATGCCTACCCCTATTCCTCAAAGTCAAAAAAAGGCGAAGATGGCCTAGTCCCATTCTTCATGGAAAAGTTCCCTGTTGAGAGGGAAGATGGAGGTCAGAGGGGAAAGATATGATTGCATTTCATTGTATCCATGTATGAAAATCTCAAAAATAAAGAAAAAATTCTTTAAAAGTGATACTAAAACATTGTTTATAAGTGCTTTAAATGTAAGTTCCATTTACATGTTAGAAAGCCTCTGAACATTTTATTTTGTTGTTGTTGTTGTATTTGCTTGTTTGTTTTTGAGACAGTGTTTCTCTACATAGTCATGGCCATTTTGGAACTCACTATGTAGACCAGGCTGGCCTAAAACTTAGGGATCTACCTGCCTCTGCTTCTCAAGTGCTAGGATTGAAGGTGTGTGCCACCATGCACCTCTGAACATTTTAAATGTGTTATAACTATATAAACTATATTATCAATAGTGAGTGAATATATTTAGCTTAATTCCATAGTACTAGCTTTCCAAATATATTTACTAAATTCTATACCATTGTAACAATTGGACATTTTGGCTTAAAAGCGGGAGCATATCTGTTATAATGAAAGAGGCAAATCATTAGCTGACGAGTTATAAAGTTTTAAAATGCACCAAAATATCCATCAACATTAGGTCTTAAGCAGAGTGGCTCAGAGCTGCCATTCATAGTTGTTAAATGAAGAAACACAAGTGCACAGAGATGTCTGGTACTATTCAAAGGCCAAGAAGACATCAGGAGCAACCACAAGGACCAGGCAGGGCACCGTCCATGGTGCCATTCTACATCACTGACAAGGGTGTGGGGGGTTAATATTGATTTCGTTTTGTGAGACCATCTATGAGTTCATAGTTTGGATTTTAAATTAGTGGATGTTTTGCCTTTCCTTTTCTAAAATCACAGACCGGGTGGCCGTAAGCCTAGCAAAATAAACCTGTTTTATTACCTGCCTAAGAGACACTCCTAGGTTTTACACAAAACTAGAAACAAAATTAAGTCAACCAACTGAATGACCCATGATATAGTTAATGAAGGCTGTTCCCGCAAATGCCTTTGTAAACACCAAAACCATTTCCACTACACTAATAAAATAATCTCTACTTCTTAAAAAGTGAGGGAATTGCTTAGTGGAAGAGCACATGCTAAGCCTTCTTATGACCCCCATATTCAATCTCCAGCTCTCACCTCAGAGGAAGAGGCGCTTATGCAGGGCATGGTGAGGTATGCAGAATGGCTATGGGAGCTGACTGACTAAAGAATGGCTCTCGGGGCTGGGGATTTAGCTCAGTGGTAGAGCGCTTACCTAGGAAGCGCAAGGCCCTGGGTTCGGTCCCCAGCTCCGAAAAAAAGAACCAAAAAAAAAAAAAAAAAAAAGAATGGCTCTCAATCTCAGGCTAGTGTACCCTTTCTGACTGACTGTTGATGTGACTTGGCTCAGCACGGTCACATGTTCATCCTTTTCTCTCTTATGGAATGCTTAGCTCAGGATTTTCCAGCTTTGTTCACTCAAGTGCTTCTGTGAATGTTCACAGACAAAACACAAATAGGAGACCCAAAAACAGAGTGGCAGTTATCGTCTGTGAGAAGTCTCTCTGGATGCTTCTAGCCATTGAGTGACAAACCATCATTAGTCATCTGTCATCTGTTTCATGCTAGGAGCGTTTAGTTGGTATCGAAAGCTAACTTTCCAGAGTCATTTCCTGAGCATTTAACACTTTAGCATTGCCCTGGATAAAAAAGCATCCATAATTCCCTCTTCTAGTAAAATGCTACTTGCCCTGTAAGATAGTATCTACTATGTACCCTTCTCTAGATTTTCTCATCCATGTATCAAACACTCCAGTGCTGAGTTACCTTTCCCAACAGGATAAAAGGGATTTGGGATACCTAACTCCTTTCATGTTTCCCAGCTAATATTTACCCTAATGCAGTAATCACTCAGCCAATGATAAATTAATGTTCCAAATGCAAGCTACATTGTCAGCTGTCTGAATCTGATGGCTAGAGCTAAAACAGTGGAGAAATCCCTAAGGGATGCCTGATAGTGAAGAGAACAAGAGAAAGAACTTATAATTTACTTTAAAGATATAAAGATCCCTCTAGGTACCCAGGATGACAGCATTATTATTCTGGGAGGAAGCAGCAGCAGGTGGCATAGGCTCTACCTGGAGGAATCATGAGTTGTTGGCAGCTCTGGATGCCGTAAACACAAATTAGATCAATTACAAAAATGTTATATGCAGACAGAAAGGATTGTTTCAAACAGTACAGAAGAAACAAATTTTTAATAAAGGGGTTGGGATACAGCTTGGTGGTAAAATATTTGCATGGAATGCTCAAGTCCTTGACTTTGATCCCACCCACCACAAAACAAACAAAGCCCTAGCCAAAAGCAAAACAAAGAAAATAAAACAAAAAAAATCTATAATAACATACTGCTCGATAATTAAAGAACAGAAGAGAGACCTGGAATATATAATATGGTGGTGAACCATGTGCTTAGTAGGAACAAGGCCCTGAGTTTGGTATCAGCATCATGCAAGGAACAAAAGGGTGTTGGGGGCAGGGATAATGAAAGACCAAAATCATGTAAGAGTCCTACAGCCGCCCGCTGGGTCTGAGCATAGCAGCAGCAGTGTCTGTGGAGCAGCAAGGGGATGGAAGGAGGCAACGGTGCTGGGAGCATTGGCAAGTAGGCAGGCATGACAGCAGCCCAACTCCAGAGACTGCAGATGCAGGCAGGACAGATCTGAGTAAGTATTGATGGAAAATAGCACTTCCAACATAAAAAGAGGATACATGGTAGTAACCACAACAGAGTCAAACTGTCATGAACATGTAGACCAATGGACTAGAATAGCATATCTCAGAAATGCAGTTTTACATCATATACAGTCAAACAATTTTCAAGAGGACTGCCAAGACCATTCAATAAGGAACATATGGAGGTTACAACAACTGCAAAAAGTAAGTTGTTACTCAGAATAAGTCTGTCCACAGGCCAGTCACCCAGCTCTGCTTGCATCATGTGCTATCCTAGAGCCCTGAACACCAGGTATTAACCCCAATGAGTCAAAATCTCCTGCCAGTCATCCCACCCATCAGGCCACCCTGGAACCTCACAGTATCCTGCATTCTAATCAGTTAGGAAATCAAGAGGGTTATAATTAAATATCAGAATGAAGACTGTGAAAACAAACCTGGCTGAGATAATAAAGATGACCTAAGACATGGAAATATAAAAAATAATTCAAGACATGAAAATATAAAAATAATTCAAGGCATCACATAATAGTCAAAACACCAAACACACAAAACAAAGAAAGAATATGAAAATCAGTAAGGGAAAAGGGTCCAGTAACATATGAAGACAGACCTATCAGAATTACACAAGATTTCTCACCAGAGACTGAAAAATCCAGAAGATCCTGGGCAGATGTCACACAGACCCTAAGAGAACACAAATGCCAGCCAGAGTTACTGTATCCAGCAAAACTCTCAATTAACATAAATGGAAAAAAACAAGATATTCCATGACAAAACCAAATTTACACAATATCTTTCTACAAATCCAGTCCTACAAAGGATAACAAATGGAAAACTCCAACACAAAGAGGGAAAGTACAGCCTAGAAAAGCAAGAAAGTAATCTTCTTGCAACAAACCCAAAAGAAAAGAGACACAAACATAATTCCACCTCTAACAACAAAAATAACAATAAACAACAAAGAGGACCCAGAATTTTGCTGCATACAGGAAACACACCTCAGTTACAAAGACAGACACTACCTCAGAGAAAGGGTGGGAAACAATTTTCCAAGCAAATGATCCCAAAAACCAACCTGGAGTAACCATTCTAATATTGAATAAAATTGACTTTCAATCAAAAGTTATCAAAAAAATAAGGAAGGACACATCATATTCATCAAAGGAAAAATCCAACAAGATGAACTCTCAATACTGAATATCTATGATCCAAATGTGAGGGCACCTACATACATAAAAGAAACCGTACTAAAGCTCAAAGCAAACATTGCACCTCACACAATAATAGTAGGAGATTTCGACACCCCACTCTCATCAATGGACAGATCATGGAAACAGAAACTAAACAGAGAAACTAACAAAAGTTATGAACCAAATGGATTTAACGAATATTTATAGAATGTTTCATTCTAAAACAAAACAATATGCCCTATTGTCATCACCTCATGGTACTGTCTCTAAAATTGACCAGGCCTAAACAGATACAAAAAGATTGGAATAATCCCATGCATCCTATCAAATCACCACGGACTAAGGCTGGTCTTCAATAATAACAATAATGACAGAAAGGTCACAAATACACGGAGGTTGAACAATGCTCTACTCGATGATAACTTGGTCGTGGAAGAAATAAAGAAATTTAAGATTTTTTAGAATTTAATGAAAATGAAGGCACAACATATCAAACTTATGGGACACAATGACAGCAGTGCTAAGAGGAAAACTCATAGCTCTGAGTGACTCCAAAAAATAAACAGGAGAGAGCATATGTCAGCAGCTTGACAGCACACCTAAAAGTTCCAGAACAAAAAGAAGCAAATACACCCAAGAGGAAGAGAAGGCAAGAAATAAGCAAACTCAGGGCTGAAATCAACTAAGTAGAAACGAAAAGGACTATACAAAGAATCTACAAAACAAGGAGCTGGTTCTTTGAGAAACTCAACAAGATAGATAAAACCTTAGACTAAACAAAGGGCACAGAAAGTGTATCCAAATTAACAAAATCAGAAATGAAAAGGGAAACATAAAAACAGAATCTGAAGAAATTAAAAAAATCATCAGATCCTTGTACAAAAGCCTATATTCAAAAAAACTGGAAAATCTGGAGGAAATGAACAATTTTCTAGACAGATTCCAGGTAAATCAGGATCAGATAAACAATCTAAACAGCCCCATAACTCCTAAAGCAATAGAAACAGTTGTTAAAAGTCTCCCGACCAAAAAAGCCCAGGACCAGATGGGTTTAGTGCAGAATTCTATCAGACCTTCATAGAAGACCTCATACCAATACTGTCCAAACTATTGCACAAAATAGAAACAGTTGGGGATTTAGCTCAGTGGTAGAGCGCTTGCCTAGGAAGCGCAAGGCCCTGGGTTCTGTCCCCAGTTCCGAAAAAAAAAAAAAAAAAAAAAAAAAAAAAAAGAACCAAAAAAGAAAAAAAATAGAAACAGAAGAAGCACTAACCAATTCCTTCTATGAAGCCATGATTACTCTTATAACTAAATCACACAAAGACCCTACAAAGAAAGTGAACTTCAGACCAATTTCCCTTATGAATATCAATGCAAAAATACTGAATAAAATTCTTGCAAACCAAATCCAAGAACACAACAAAATGACCATCCATCATGATCACTTAGGCTTCATCCCAGGGATGCAGGGATGGTTCAATCTATGGAAATCCATCAATGTAATCCACTCTGTAAACAAACTCACAGAAAAAACCCACATAATCATCTCATTAGATGCTGAGAAAGCATTTGACAAAATTGAACATCCCTTCATGTTAAAAGTATTAGAAAGATCACGAATTCAAGGCATATACCTAAACACAGTAAAAGCCATATACAGCAAACCAGTAGCCAACATCAAACTAGATGGAGAGAAACTTGAAGCAATTCCACTAAAATCGGGGACTAGACAAGGCTGCACACTCTCTCCCTACTTATTCAATATAGTACTCAAAGTTGTAGCCGGAGCAATCAGACAACAAAAGGAGGTCAAAGGGATAGAAATTGGGAAAGAAGAAGTAAAAATTATCACTATTTGCAGATGATATGATAATATACTTAAGTGACCCCAAAAGTTCCACCAGAAAACTACTAGCCTGATAAACAACTTCAGCAAAGTGTCAGGGTATAAAATTAACTCAAGGGGCTCGAGACCCCATATGAATAACAATGCCAAGCAACCAGAGCTTCCAGGGACTAAGCCACTACCCAAAGACTATACATGGACTGACCCTGGGCTCCAACCTCAGCAGCAATGAATGGCCTAGTAAGAGCACCAGTGGAAGGGGAAGCCCTTGGTCCTGCCAAGACTGAACCCGGAGTGAATGTAATTGTTGGGGGGAGGGTGGTAATGGGGGGAGGGTGGGGAGGGGGAGGGGTTAGGGGGATGTTTGCCCGGAAACCAGGAAAGGGAATAACATTCGAAATGTAAATAAGAAATACTCAAGTTAATAAAAAAAATTGGGGTTCAGAGCTAAACAAAGAATTCACAGCTGAGGAATGCTGAATGGCAGAGAAACACCTAAAGAAATGTTCAACATCTTTAGTCATAAGGGAAATGCAAATCAAAACAATCCTGAGATCCCACCTCACACCAGTCAAAATGGTTAAGATTAAAAAACTCAGGTGACAGCAGATGCTGGTGAGGATGTGGAGAAAGAGGAACACTCCTCCATTGTTGGTGGGATTGCAAACTGGTACAATCACTCTGGAAATCAGTCTGGAGGTTCCTCAGAAAATTGGACATTGTACTACCTGAGGAGGCAACCGTACCACTCCTGGGCATATACTCAAAAGATGCTCAAACATACAACAAAGACACATGCTCCACTATGTTCATAGCAGCCTTATTTATAATAGCCAGAAGCTGCAAAGAACCCAGATGCCCTTCAACAGAGGAATGGATACAGAAAATGTGGTACATCTACACAATGGAATATTACTCAGCTATCAAAAACAATGACTTCATGAAATTCATAGAGAAATGGATGGAACTAGAAAATATCATCCTGAGTGAGGTAACCCAATCACAAACAAAAAAACAAAACAAAAACAAAAAAACCACACACACATGGTATCCACTCACCGATAAGTGGATATGAGCCCAAAAGTTTGAATTACCCAAGATACAATTCACAGTCCACATGAAGCTCAAGATGAAGGACGACCAAAGTCTGGATGCTTCAGTCCTTCTTAAAAGGAGGAACAAAAATATTCACAGGAGGATATATGGAGACAAAGTTTGGAGCAGTGACTGAAGGAATGGCCATTCAGAGCCTGCCCCACCTGGGCTTCCAGCCTATATACATACAGCCACCAAAACTACACAATATTGATGAAGTCAAGAAGTGCATGCTGACAGGAGTCTGATATAGCTGTCTCCTGAGAGGCTCAGCCAGAGCGTGACAAATACAGAAACAAATGCTATCAGCAAACCATTGAACTGAGAATGGGGTCCTTGTTGGAGGAGTTAGAGAAAGGACTGAAGGAGCTTAAGGGGCTTGCAACCCCATAAGAACAACAATACCAACCAATCAGAGCTCCCAGGGACTAAACTACTACCCAAAGACTACACATGGACAGACCCATAGTTCCAGCTGCATATGTAGCAGAGGATGGCCTTATTGGGCACCAGTAGGAGAAGCCCTTGGTTCTGCCGAGGCTGAACCCCCAGTGTAGGGGAATGTCAGGGTGAGGAGGCAGGAAAGGGGCTGGTTGTGGAGGGGAACGCCCTTTAAGAAGGGGAAGGGGATGGGATAGGGGATGGACAGGAAATGGGGAAAGGGAATAACATTTGAAATGTAAATAAAAAATATCCAATAAAAAAAAAAACAGCATGCCACCCAGTTTGGAAGCAAGATTCAGAAAACTGTTAATTTTTTCATGACTTTCTTATATTGTTTTCTTTATTCTCTCTAGCCAGCTGTGCTTTTTAATGGGACAATTATCTGCAATTCTCATTTATCCCAATTATTTCTTTAAAAAGAAAACATTCTATATAATTGTCTAGTTTGTGTATTTGAGAAAAATTTATCTACAATCTTGATTTCCCCCTGCAGCACTCCCAATGCAGTGTAAATCATGTGGAATGACATTACTCATGTTATTAATAACAGTCACCTTAACAAGCAAAGATATAAAATCCTTATAGCTTTGTTTTTAGTAGAAACAACAGGAGTGCAGCACACAATATGAGAGGGAAATTTGGTGTGAATTAGGCCACAGCAGAAGCAGTTTCCAGAGGTGGGGACAGGAAAGTCACAAGTGAGAGCTGAGGTCAGTAACAGTGGGGCTCTCATACACCACACCCACTAGAAAGGAGTTTGTTAGGTCCCAGCAAGACCTCCAACTGCTGATTATGTGAAAGAAATTATGCAAAAGAAAAGCAACTACTGCCTTCACTATGGCTTTAAAGGAAACAGGATTTTCAATGAGGTGACACTGTGGTCAGTGACTTATTCAAGGGAATTTCTGAATGTATATAAACCACCTACCCTTCAGGCACAGACATTCTGGTGGATAGGAGGAGAAGGGATTTAACATGAATATTTTTTGTTTGATATTTTATTTGTTTTTAATGGAGAGGTTCTGTATTAGTTCATTTGGGCAAATATAGTCAATGGGTAAAAATAATCAGTGCCTTTTCTGTCTCCAAATCTTATTTTTTTTTTTTTTGGTTCTTTTTTTCGGAGCTGGGGACCAAACCCAGGGCCTTGCACTTCCTAGGCAAGTGCTCTACCACTGAGCTAAATCCCCAGCCCCTGTCTCCAAATCTTAACACTATCATTTATTTCTCATTGTTTTCTTTTACATTTTTATTTTGAGAATTAGTATAAAGATATTAGATTTCCTTATGTCGTCTTTGAATATATTTGATTTTCTTGATCCTCCTTCCCTGCACCTCATCTGTCTGCACCTCTCTGTGTGTCCCTCCATCCCTTTCCCTTTCCATGTCACATGTGCTTTAATATCCTCAATTCCTCTTTACCCGTCATTGTCCCTCCTCATTTCGTGATTCATACCAACATCTCTCATATATACATATACATATGTACGTATGTATATATACATATATATATTAAAAACTAGGATCCACAGTCAGAAGGACTGTGTGGTATTTGCCTTTCTGAGTCTGGGTCACCTTAAATGATATATTAATTTCATGATCCATCCATTGCCCTGAAATTTCATAAATGTATTGTTCTTTAGCTAAGTAAAATTCCAATGTGCATATGTATCCATTTTTGCATGCCTTCTTCTGTTGACAGACATCTATTGACATTTTCTTTTAATGGATTATTCACACCTGTATAAAAGTGACTGTACTGGTTTGTCTCATTACCCATTCATCTTTAAATAATAATAAGTTCATCAAAAAAAATCCTTATCACTCCACCTTGATATCAGACCAAATACTCAATACTGCACTGGGTGGGTCCACCCAGCAGCCCTCTGTAGCTTCACAGTGGCCAGCCTCCAGTGAAGGGCTTAATTCTTCCATGAGGCTGTCTTCTCAGAGACCACAGCTCCCCCAGAAATGAAACCAACTTAAGAGTGTTTCTTTCCCTTGCAGTCAGGTCACAATGGAGCAAATCATTTGCGGGCATTTACCCTCTGCCAACCGCAGCCTGCTCGTTCTACCTGCCTTAGAAACTCAAGCAGGGCATGTGGAGGCGTGGCTTACCTATTCTCTTCCCTGCTGCTGCATTACTTCCATTCATTCCAATACCACGGGCAGACTGCAATTAAAACACAGAACACCTGCTGAGGTGAGTCAATGCGGAACAGCATCAAATGCTGTAGTATTCTACTACTAACATGCACCCGCTGTATATTATGTGCTCTATTTTTGCTTAAATTAACAGAATCTAATTTTACTTCTTGTGCTCATTATTGATCTGTAAAAGAATAAAATTTGGAGTCTGGATACTGGAAAAAGCCTAAATGAAACACTGTAAAACTGAAAAATACGAGTAACAGTGAAGTCGCAGTACTGCCTGTAACCCCAGCTCTCAGGAGCTGGGAGCAGGACCAGAATTCAAGGCCATCCTCAAAGTCCCAGGCCAGCCCGAGCTACATGAGAAACCTGTCTCAAAAAATGGAAAAAAAAAAAAACAAGCAACAAATATATCTCCTACAAAACAAGTATGTTAGTGAAATTTATGGGACAATTCAATTGTAAGCATTTTTATGTACATAAATAAAATTCTAACTTTGAAATAGTCATTCCATATACTAGAACAACAAACTGAAAAGAGAATACTTACTAGAAAAAAATCTGTAGGTTCTGACTGGGGAGAACTTTTCCTAATGTTTTCATCCTGAAAATGCTGGAAGTTTGTAGACAACCCAATTCCGGAGGACCGAAGCCTGCCTACTCCACGCGTGCTATGCAAACTGTCTCTGCTCGCACTCCGTGCCAGTGAGGCCAAAAAGCCATTGTTGTTTACACAACCAACGGGCTCTTTGGAAGCTTTGTTAGCCATTTCTGTAATATCTCGGGCTTCCACTTTGGAAATAACATCAGATCTTTTCCCAGGCGAATCGACTTTAACACCACGGAAGCGAGCAGTCCTAGAGAAAGGAGAATCTGCTATGGTTCGAATGTCCAATTCCCGCAGGGTGTTTTGTGATGTAGACGCTGAGGGGTTGCCTGACTCAAAACATTTCGACTGTCTCTGTGGCTTCACCAGAGAATTATGTAGTGACACTGGTGCAACACAGAGAAGAGGTGACAGGAGTCTGTTCTTGTGAGAGCCTGGCTCTCGGTGGTGGTTAAGAACTGCATTGTCTCCTGGGTCACTGCTCAGCACTCTTGCCATATGGCTCAGAGGCTGCTCTGCTGCCCTCAGTCCTCCATCACCTTTAGTGAGTGGGAACTCTGGTGTTACCTTCCCTAACCCTTCTACACCACTGCTCTGCTCCGCACCATTTCCTTCTGCAAATGGAGCAAAAGGACCTACTTCTGGCAGGAGCAACTCGTCAGCTACACATTCTTCTGACCGTGGAAATAAGACAACATCCTCCTCATTATTAGATGACAAGTTTCCTGAAAGGTGCTTGGTCCGCCGAGGCAGGGATGATCCAAGATGAAGAACAGAATCTGGAAGCTCTTTGTCGTTTTCCAGGTCTAGGTGGGTCAGCTGAGGAAGCAGTCTGATGCTACTCGTGGAGTGAGACAGCATGTTTCTCTCCCAGTTACCATCATCCTTCAGCAGCTCACTCCTGAGAGATGGCATCGGTCTATCGGCAGGGGCCTGAGCTGCAGAGCTTGTGCCTGCATTCCTGGATGTTTCAGGGACATATGCATTCCCAGAAGGCAAACAAGACTGCCCAATATGAGGGAGGACTCTTAACAGTCTGTGCCGGGCTGCTGCTGCAGAACTGCTGGATGGCCGAGGAGCTATGGGTGGGCGAGGTTTTACCTTGACAACTTTCTTAGGCTACAAGAAAAGAGTGCACATGTAATTCCTCAACATAGTTATTTCTGTCCATCAGCACTAATCAGTGGAGAAGATGTTACTTACCATATTGCCATTCTGTTACCTCAATTTACAGTGCTCAAAAAGCTGGGTGTGTGTCACACCTGTAATGCTAGCACTTGGGAGGCTGAAGCAAGATGTCTGTCATGAGTTTGAGGCCAGCCTGCCTGGTTTAGAGAATCCATTCCATGCCAGCCAAGGCCACAAGAGGAGTCTTCTTCTCAATACAAAACAATAATGAACTGCTTTAAAATATTAAAAGTATTAAGATTATGATTGAGAAGGATGTTTTATTAATTTATTGACCTTAATTTTCTGAAGATGTTAAAGAAAAATAATTTTGTTTTATTTTCCTCACAATTAATTCTTTCCAAGGCTTTTATTAAGATGTTGATTACATGATATGGCATTCTTCCTGGTAAGCTGACTGTGTGGATGTGTGGAACTCAGAAAAAAAGCTACGCAGACTAAAGTGGGACTTGTGAAGGCTGTTCTGTCCATTCGATGGTTTCTGTGGAGTTACTTCAGGAAGGGATCCCACCCTAACATCACAGTAGTAGTTAGGCTCAGCTACTTCCTCAACCAAGATGGTTTATACTGAACATTTTCTTCTGAGTCTGAAATATACAGATATATATCTGGCCGAGGGTACAGATAGGAACAAGACAAGACAAGATCCTTTTTCTAAAATGGAAAAGAATCCGTCGTGCAGAGATGTTAACTGAGTCTCCTGAGAAGAGATTTCACATGGGTCATCACAGTTTCCTCACAGAGACTCAGGCCTGTCTCGTGATGACATTGGGAGTGCCTGTGCCTGCTTCACCTGGACTTGGATCCGTTTGCTTTCCCCCATTAATTCTGCTTTTATTTCCTTTTGCCATACCAAGTGTCTTAGTCACAGTACAAGTACAAACTGTATACATGCACCTAGAGAGTTAGTGAACCAAGGACTGGATGTGCCCTCCCCAACACAATGTTTACATATAAGTTATCATGGAAAGGGTGAGGTTGAGAGCTCAAGAGAGGAGCCTTAGCTCCTAAGCACAGGGATGGTCAGCAGACACAGGATGGAGGTCTGGAAGACACACACTGGAAACTCTGCACAGGATGGACGGAGGCCCCTTGTAAAAGCAAGCTGGCTCCTGCGGCCACTTTTACACTGAAGCCGTTGTCTTGCCAACCTAGAGCTATGTACTTACAAAAAATATTTTTATAAAATATGAGATTGCATTCTAGGCTTTAGAAATAAACAACAGTTGCCAAAATCTAAATGGCAGCGTACCCTACAAATAAACACACAAACATCCAAAAAGATCAACAACACCAGGAAATGAAATCACCCATGACCCAAATGGGCAACAAACAGGGAGACAAAGAATGCAAACTTCTAATTAGTGTGAGGTTGCAAACACTCAAATGTGGAAGATTCAATCATGTAAAGCTTATGTCTGTGGTAATAATCAAGAAAGAATAGCTTCAAAGAAAGACAGGTAGGCATCCTAGAGCCGACAGAACAAAAGTAAAATTCCCACCTGTGGAAATACTGAAAAGGGTCTAATGTCTGGGATACCAGAATGGGCTACTTGAAGTCAAAAGGAAGCAGCCTGAACTTGCCTGGAGTCTCTGCTGACTGTTAAAATTTTAAGGAGGCTCTACTGTGCAAAGAGTAGAACAGGTCATCCTAAAACAAAGAATATACCTTCTCAGCACCTCATGGTACCCTCTCCAAAACTGACTATATAATGGGAAAAAACAACAACCAACAGATTGGGAAAAGATCTTTACCAGTCCTATATCTAATAGAGGGCTAATATCTAATATATACAAAGAACTCAAGAAAAAGACTCCAGAGAATCAAATAACCCTATTTAAAAATGGGGTACAAAGCTAAACAAAGAATTCACAGCTGAGGAATGCCGAATGGCTGAGAAGCACCTAAAGAAATGTTCAACATCCTTAGTCATCAGGGAAATGCAAATCAAAACAACCCTGAGATTTCACCTCATACCAGTCAGAATGGCTAAATAAAAAACTCAGCTGATAACAGATGCTGGTGAGGATGTGGACAAAGAGGAACACTCTTCCATTGTTGGTGGGATTGCAAGCTGGTACAACCATTCTGGAAATCAGTCTGATGGTTCCTCAGAATATTGGACAGAGTACTACCTGAGGACCCAGCTATACCTATACCTCTCTTGGGCATATACCCAAAAGATGCTCCAATATATAACAAGGACACATGCTCCACTATGTTCATAGCAGCCTTATTTATAACAGCCAGAAGCTGGAAAGAACCCAGATACCCTTCAACAGAGGAATGGATACAGAAAATGTGGTACATTTATACAATGGAACATTACTCAGGTAGTAAAAACAATGACTTCATGAAATTCATAGGCAAATGGATGAAACTAGAAAATATCACCCTGAGTGAAGTAACCCAGTCACAAAAGAACACACATGGTATGAACTTTCTGATAAATGGATATTAGCCCAAAATCTTGGAATACCAAAAAAGAATTCACTGATCACATGAAGCTCAAAAAGACTCAAATGTAGATGTTTCTAGATGGGAGAACACTCACGGGAGGAAACACAGGGACAAAGAGTGGATCAGGGACTGAAGAAAAGGTCATCCAGAGACTGCCCCACCTGGGGACCCATCCCTAATACAGCCACCAAACCCAGTCACTATTGCTAATGTCAATAAGTGCTTGCTGACAGGAGCCAGATACGGGTGTCTTCTGAGATGCTCTGCTAGAGCCTGACAAATACAGAGGTACATAAGGGGTCCCCAGTGGGGGAATTAGAGAAAGGATTGAGGTAACTGAGGTGGTTTGCAACCCCATAGGAAGAACAGTATCAACCAACCAGACACCCCAGAGCTCCCAGGGACTAAACCACCAACCAAAGAGTACACATGGAGCGACCCATGGCTCCAGCTGCATATGTAGCAGAGGATGGGCCTTGTCGGGCATCAATGGGATTAGAGGCCCTTGGTCCTGTGAAGGCTCGATGCCCCAGAGTAGGGGAAGCCAGAGTGGGTAAACAGGAGGGAGTGGGTAGATGGGTGGGGGAGCACCCTCACTGCGGCAGGGGTTGGGGGGATGGAATATGGGGTTCCCAGAGGGGAAACTGGAAAATATCCAATAAAAGAAAAAGAAAAAAATAATATAAATTACAATAGTTATATTTAAAAAAAAAAAAAAAAGCTCAAGCCAGATCCAGTGTTACTCCCTCTTCCTGCTGCCTACTAATCCAGATGTAGAACCCTCAACTTCTCCACACCGTGTGTGCCTCTGTGGCACCATGCTCCCTTCCCTATGATGATAATGAACTAAACCCCAGAGAACTCTAAGCAAGTCCCAATTAAAGGCCTTCTTTTATAAGAGTTGCCATGGTCATGGTGTCTCTCCACAGTGATGGAATACTGACTAAGGCAGGGAAAGACGTAGTGTTTTTAAAATGAAGTAATTTACAAAGAAACTGCAGTATAAAAAGCAAAGCAGCTGCAGGGCAGTGTTGAAGCCTAAATGCTTTCTATCTGAACAAACCATCACTTGGAACTGTAGAAATGCACCCTCCACGTGCTCTTTACATTTTCGCCTGTTTTTTTCTTAAGCTTTAGAGTTCTAAAAGTTCAGTACTTACAATCTAACCTTCCCTTTCCTTGGAATTATTAAGATATGCAACTAACCAAAAGGTATGGGGAAAGTTTAGTAAAGGCTCTTCGCAGCCATGACATTAACACTAAAACATCTATAGGGATACAGATAGGAAAATTATTTGTTACATTTTCTTTAAAGTAGAACTGCTGTTCATCTAAACACTGGAGACAGTATGGAGAAAAGAGAAAGCCAAGTAAGTTTTCTGGCTGTCACTTAGCTAGCATGCAGGAGGCGAAATGTGTCAGGTCTGGGGCTGACATTAGAAAAGCAAATGTTAAAGATTCAGTCCAGAAGCTGGGTGGTGGTGGTACATGCATTTAGGGAGGATCTCTGTGAACTTAAGGCCAGCCTGGTCTACAGAACGCAAGACAGTCAGGGCTACATAGAGAAACTCTGTCTTGAAAAAAACAATAAAAACCAACCGACCGACCAACCAAGCAAACAGCACAGTCCAGGACAGCAAGAATCCCTCCCGGAGCTTTATGATCAGCACAGCACTGCTTCAGACGGTTGTCACATCTCATAGCAAATGCTCCCTTATGATGAACAGACCTGTCACAGGTTCTCATTCCAGAAGAAACCAAACTGACAAAGAAGAATCATCTCATCTCCAAGCAACCAGTCAATGGGGTGGATCTCATAGGTAAATACCTGTCAAACTTTTACTCTGAAGTTAAGAGAATAAACTATAAACTATCTTTTGAATATATATTGGATACACGTGGAAAAATCAGATCTCTAATAATTAAATTCTAAACATCAGAAATTTAAATGATATTCTCTGATTTCCATGCAATAAAACTAAAAATTAAACACAATGAAAAGTCAAAAGACTTCAGCGACCAAAACTTACCTAAATCTACTCAACCACTTTGGGGCTAACAAGTAAATTCTAAACTGGTAATTGAAAATATTACCAATTGCCATAATGTCTACTGACATATTGTATAAAGAATACAATTTTGTGTGACATTTTTGTCAAAGCAGTGTAAACTATATCTAATCATATTATAATTTAGATGAATAAAAACAGGGATAATTACCAAACAATATTAATATTAACAAATTAATATTTAATACTCCTTAAATATCTAATATGGCTGTCACTTGTGTACCAACTGCTGAGCCCACCAGGCTCCAATGGACAAGTCCAGACTCATGGGTCATAGACAGCCCTGGTTAAACTCAGGAGTTACATACAAGACAGACACAGGAAAGATTTATGGGGAGGAGGGAGACTGGACAGGAAAGGTAGGGAAATAGGGAGGGTTATTATGCATTGTGTACATGTGATGAATTATCTAAGAAGAAATTGTAAGTGTGTGTGTGTGTGTGTGTGTGTGTGTGTGTGTGTGTGTGTGTGTGTGTGTGAAGCCTAAATTCCAAAGAAATATTTGTACACATGGCATTCACAAGTCCACTGACAGGTGACAGGTGAATGAATGAACAAAACATGGTACATACATGCAGTCTAAAATGGAGATTCTGACACATGCTGTACCATGCATGAACTGCAGAGGTGTCATACAAATTAAATAATCTAGCCACAAATCCTCTATTTCCCTTATGTACAGTCTCTACAGTAGACAAGCGCATAAAAATGGGAAATGGAATGGTACTAGCCCAAAGTTAAAGAGAGAGTAACAGACCAGTGGAAGGGGAAGCCCTGGGTCCTGCTAAGACTGAACCCCCAGTGAACTAGTCTATGGGGGGAGGGCGGCAATGGTGGGAGGGTTGGGAGGGGAACACCCATAAGGAAGGGGAGGGGGGAGGGGGATGTTTGCCCGGAAGCCGGGAAAGGGAATAACACTCGAAATGTATATAAGAAATACTCAAGTTAATAATAAAAAAAAAAAAATTTAAGAGGCCAATAAAGTGTTTAAACTTTAAAAAAAAAAAAAGAGAGAGTAACAGGAAGTTGGTCTTAAGGAATACCAAAATAGTTTGAAAACAAAGTCAAAGTTCTGGAGGCTTATCGATCAAAGAGGAAAACATACTTGTTAACACCACTAACAGGGTTACACTTGAAGACAGTTAAAGCTTGCACAGTTACCCATTCCTGTAGTGAGGTGACAGATAGGAGACAGAGAGACAAGATTTATGAGTTCAAGACCAGTTTTAACCACATAGTGAGTTTGGGGTTAGCCTAGGTTATGTGGGACTCTATTAACTAAATAAATAACTAAATAAGATGGATAGTAAATATTATATATTTTACCACTGTTTAAAATAAAAATAAGTTAAAATACTAAGTAGGTGATAGTGTCCTTTCTGTGAAATTCATTCAATTTTGCTGTATGACAGAAAATTGAAAATCACTTCCCTCCAATGAATAAAACTTCTAAGAAAAATATTTAGAAATAAAAAAGAAAGTCACAACCAAGAATGGGTCATTGCCAACATTATAAAATTATTTCATATTCCTAAAAATGTCACTCAGCCTACATTACCAGAATTGTTTGATCCAACTTGTAATCTATTTTGACTTATCTATTTGTTCTTTGACCTATGAGTTACTCAGAAGTGTTTTATTTTGAAATATTATATCTTTTCCAGATATCTATTATTGATTTCCAGTTTTATTCTTTGTAAACCAGAGCATTTTTACTGATTTGAATATTTCTGAATTTTATTAGAATTTATTTTGTATAAAATATTGCACTTTGTCTTTTGTTTTCCTTCCTTCTTCCTTTTTTCTCTTTCTTTTGGTAAATATTCCAATGTATTCCCTTAAAAAGTAGTGTGCGTTCTGTTGTTGGGTGAAGCATTGTGCAAATGCCAACTGCATCGAGTGAGTTGATAATGGTCCTCAGGGCCTCTCAGAAACCTTTCCAATTCTCTGTTCTACCAGTTATGCTCAGAGTGGAAATCTTTGAAGACAGGTATACATCTATTTCTTATAGGTTTTGCTTCATATATCTCACAGTTCTATTATATAAAAAATTATAACAGCTTTTTGGTCAATTGTTCATCATGTGATTAAAAATAAGATCTTTACACAGAACTATCTCAAAGAAATCAGATGAATTACAGATCTAAAGTAGAAAGAAACAATCATCAAAAAATTTTGGAGAAAATCATGAAAGTATTATCTTTAAGGTCTGTGATTAAAAAAGTATGTCATACGGATGATCAAAATGTGAATGCTTCACTCCTTCTTTAAATGAGGAAAAAGAATACCCTTGGCAGGGAAGGGAGAGGCAAAGATTAAAACAGAGACTGAAGGAACACCCATTCAGAGCCTGCCCCACATGTGGCCCATACATATACAGCCATCCAATTAGACAAGATGGATGAAGCAAAGAAGTGCAGGCAGACAGGAACCAGATGTAGATCTGTCCTGAGAGACACAGCCAGAATACAGCAAATACAGAGGCGAATGCCAGCAGCAAACCACTGAACTGAGAATAGGACCCCCGTTGAAGGAATCAGAGAAAGAACTGGAAGAGCTTGAAGGGGCTCGAGACCCCATATGTACAACAATGCCAAGCAACCAGAGCTTCCAGGGACTAAGCCACTACCTAAAGACTATACATGGACTGACCCTGGACTCTGACCTCATAGGTAGCAATGAATATCCTAGTAAGAGCACCAGTGGAAGGGGAAGCCCTGGGTCCTGCTAAGACTGAACCCCCAGTGAACTAGACTGTGGGGGGGAGGGCGACAATGGGGGGAGGGTTGGGAGGGGAACACCCATAAGGAAGGGGAGGGGGGAGGGGGATGTTTGCCCGGAAACCGGGAAAGGGAATAACACTCGAAATGTATATAAGAAATACTCAAGTTAATAAAAAAAAAAGTATGTCATAAAATTTATTAAATACTAATCATAAAAGCAAAACTGCTAAACTGTAATACACTAACATTAACAATATTCATCAAAAATAGGTGAAAGAGAAAGCCATGGAGTCTTAGAACCTACAAACATCCATCTAACAGAGACCTTAGATCATACATAAGTGTATGTGCACTGGTTGCTCTGAGACAGGCCTTACGTCACCCAGACTACATTCAAGCCTGCTAAGCTGAGGCTGACTCTGAACTCAGATGCTGCTGGCTTTACCTCCCAAGCAGGAATAACGGGAGTACACCATCAAACTCAGCTCCGAAGTACACTTTTTAAATGTCTACAAACCAATAAACAAAGGCAAGGTAACCTAATTTTAAAATGAGCAAACTATGTGGCAATGCATAAAAAACAGAATTTTAACCAAATAAAGAGTCAACATTTTTAAGTAAGCATTATTCATTATAAGAAAAATTAAATAAAAACCAATACAGGTTAAGATGAAGATAGCAATGACTGTAAGTGTTGGCAAGGACAGGGCTCAAGCGGAGCTCTCCTGCTACTGGTGTAGTCTGACCTGCATGTAAACCTATGCAAACCGTTACTGTAACTTCTGTTTGTCTGTTGTGAGGCAGGGTCTCACTATGTAGCCTAAACTGGCATAGAACTTACTTAACAGGCTAACCTAAAACGCATGACTTCCTCCCTACACCACACAGAAGATGCTGTGATACTCATCGTGTACCTGGCAACACAGCATAAGACAGGTTATCTTTCCTATGACTCTGAATTTCCTGCTATGTATACAATGTGAAAATAAAGTGCATGTGTCCATCCAAGAATGCATGTACAAGTGTGCTCCAGATGGTTCTGTTAATAAACGCCATAACTCAGTCACCTGAATGCTTATCATAGAATAGAGAAACAAAAAGTAGATTCACAGTGTAGTTTAAATAATATTTAAAATATACCTAAAAGAATTCTTACATTTTATATTGAAGAAAAATAGGCCAGAATTGCATAAAAAGCTGTATTGTCTATGTTTCTATTTATATAATGTTTCATAGCAGACAAAACTTAGTTGTGGAAATATATACAAAAATAGCCTTTATTTTAGGAAAGATTATGAAGGAAATTTTTATAGAAAGAGGCAGGGGAACGAGGTGTGGCCGTGCACGCCTTTAATCCCAGCACTCAGAGGGCAGAGGCAGGAGAATCTCTATGAGTTTGAGGCTAGTCTGCTCTATATAGTGAGTTCCAGAACAGTCAGGCAAACACATTGAGAGCCTGCCTCAAACAAACAACAGAAGAAAAGAAAAAAGAAAAAAAGGACTACCTGAGTTATGTCATAGAATTCATCAAGCAGAGCTTAATTTTCCTATTATTATGTTCAGGGGTGATTTGCCATGGCATGCATGGGGCGGTCAGAGGACAGCTTCCAAAAAGAGTCAGTTCTCTCCTCCTACCTTAATAGGGATTGGACCTAAGGCTGCAGGCATGGCAAATTATATATATAATGTATGTATGTATGTATGTATGTATGTATGTATGTATGTATGTATGTATGTACATGTATGTATATATCCATTGGCTAGGCTCCAAACATTCCTTTAAAAGTTTGTGTATTTTATATGGGAAAACATTAGCAGGGTGAAAAGAAGGCAAGAAATAGTGCAGCTGTGTGGGGTGGGGGAAAAGAGCAGAAATGAGGAGACAGACAGACAGACAGACACAAACAAAAACAACTATCAAGAATGTGGAAGACTGAAGTCTTACCCAATGCTGGAATGTGGGTTATTCACTTTGGGATTATTTTAGTGTCTACTAAAACTAAACCGGAAAATATCCTCTAGGCGTGGTGGGCACACAGCTATGATCAAAACGTTCAAGAGACTAAGGCAGGAGGATTGCTGGGAGTTCATGGCAGGTCTGGGCTATATACTAAGTTCTGGACCAGCCTAGGCTGTGGTGTTCCTTTCTCAGTGTCCATAGATCTTGAAACCGCATTTTAAAGGTAATTATTAAAAGATAAAGCTATCTTTTAGCACCTTTCCATACTACAGCCATGACATTTTAAGGACAAACTGTGTTAAATGTGCATTAAGCCTTTCAGGTGTGTTAGGAGATTAAAAATCTCAATACTCATTTGTCACATCTTAGTAAATAAGCTGAGGCCAGAAACGTGCAGAGAGTAATATTTTATAGTTTTCCAGTTAGCAGCAGACCTCGGAGCCGCGAGCCCTGCCAGTGTAAGCTAGAGAAAGGCTTGGCGCACAGCCAACGGCTTCACCTTTTTGCTGAGATTCATGTTCTCCATCTTAGCCTTCAGCAGCTTCATCTTGTTCATAGTTATTGAATTTTCAATGATTTGTTGCCCAGAAGGAGAAGGCTCAGTCTCTTCATCCTCATCTGTGTACAAATTATATACAGAGCCACCACTGCAAGGGAAACGACAAGAACTTAAAGCATGCTGGACACCTGCTGAGCACTAAAGGCCTACCACAGTAGCAACTACAGATCCTACCAGGCGTGAAACACTAACTTTATTTTGTCATTACAAATGAAAAAAATGAATTTCAAAACATTTATTAGCCCAAACTGGCCTCAAATGTGGTACCTAGCTGAGGATGGCCTTGCTTTCTCTTCTGATCCTCCTGCCTCCACTTTTTGATTGCTGGGATTACAGGTGCATGCCACACACCACGTTTTATGTAGTTCTAAGGACTGAATTTAGAGTTCTGTGTGTCCTAGACATATGTGTAGCCATTGAATTACATAGCCAGCACATTCGAAATACAGTATGAGGGTAAGGGATGCCCGTCAATGAGAAACTGCTTGCCTTGCAAACACAAGTATGCAAGTTCAGTTCCCAAAACCAAAGATATCTAACTGGTTTGTTTACAATCTTAGCACCAGAAGGCAGGACAGTCACATACCCGAGGCTCACTGGTCTACCCTATCCATAGAGCTTTAAGCCAATGAAAGACTCTATCTCAAAAAAAGAGGGTGGACAGCTCCTGAGGAACAAACCTGAGGTCTACTTGTAGACTCTGCATACAAGGGCACACATAAACCTACACTAATACACAGGTACATACACGCATGCACGCGCGCACGCGCGCGCGCACACACACACACACACACACACACACACACACACACTTCTTAGGAGAAAAGTGGGAAGTCACTGCAGTGCACGGACAGCCCTGCTGAGTCTGCCCTGGGTGCTTTGCTCTATCAAGCACTTCTTACAGACTGTTTCTTTACAAAAACATACAAAGGCGGGTATCATATTCCCTTTTATAAATGCAAGAAAGAAGTTAAGTGATGGGCCAACAACATGGTTCAGGGGAAAGGAGCTTGCCATTACTCTGATCACCTGAGGTCAATGCGAGCACTCAGTGGTGAAAAGAGAACGTCGTCTTGTATCTCCATAAGTGTTCAGTGGTATGCACATTCCCCACCCCCAGCACTAATGGATGAAATGTAAAGAGTTAAATGCGGTGATGCAACCTTTAATCCTGGCACTCAGGAGGTGGAAGCAGGTGGATCTCTAAGTTTGCGGCCAGGCTAGTCTATGTATAGTGATGCTCGAAGCCAGCCAAGGCTGCACAGTGAGACCGTGTCTTTTAAAAAAAACAAAACAAAACAAAAACAAAAAAACCCACTAATGTTTAAAAATAATATTTCTATTTATTCTTTGTATTCAATGTATTTTGATTTTTTTTTCTTTTTTTTTTTTTCGGAGCTGGGGACCAAACCCAGGGCCTTGCGCTTGCTAGGCAAGCATGCTACCACTGAGCTAAATCCCCAACCCCTGTATTTTGATTTTCAATACTGTCCCAGATCATCATTCTCCTGCCTATACATCCAAGTTCACGTTCTCCTGCTCTCAAAAGACAAACAAAAGCCACGGAGTTCAGTTTGTGTTGCACTATCCTGGAGTGTAGTAAATATGTGCCACTCTACTGAAGGAAGTGGATTTTCCCTCTCCCAGAAGCCATTTGCTGTGACTAACTCCTTGGCTAGGGGTGGGTCTTCTAAATGAAGTGCACATATCCAAAGCTTAAAAGCTAACACTCAGATATGAGGGAGACCATACAGTGTTTGTCCTTCTGGGTGCAGGTTACCTGACTCAACAATGTTTTCCAGTTTCATCCATTCATCTGAAAATTTCATACAACCATTTTTGTTAACATGAATATTCCATTCTATAAGTATTCCACATTGTCATTGTCCATTAATCAATTGGTGGACATCTAGGCTGCTTCCAATTGCAAGCTATTACACAAAACTCGGTGGTAGAGCTGAGCAAGTGTCTCTGTGTTAAGCAGCATAGCTGGCTTCTGTGGTGACGCTGTTTGGCTTTTGATTAACCGCACGCTAACTTACTGATTTAACGGCCATTCTGATTTGCGTGCCTACAAGATGTGAATGTGTGTTCCCTTTTTCCTGCTTCTACTGTTATTTGTTTTGTCAATCTTGACCATTCCAACTGGATTAGATGAAATCTCAATGTAGGTTTGTGTTTCCCTGATGGCTAAGGATGTTGAACACTTTTCAAAATGTTTTCCAACCATCTGTTTCTTCATCTCTTCAGAACTCTCTTCAGATCCATATCCCATTGAACTGCAGTTTTCTAAACGTGTAGGGTTCTTGCTTTTTATCCTACAACTTTCAGAGGTGTAATTGATAAAGAATTTTCCCCTCCTGTGGGCTGCCTCTTCAAATATGGTGTCTGTCCTCTGCTGTCCAGAAGTTCTGGTTTATGAGGTTCCATTTGTTCACTCTTCGTCTTAATGCCTGTGCTCGTAATGTCTGGTCCCTTTCCTGTGCCTTTTCTTCAACCTTGTTCCCTTTTTCTTCTATCAGGTTCAGGATATTAGGTCTTATATTTGAAACCCAGTTTTGTACAGGCTGAGAGAGAAAGCTGTACTTTCATTGTCTGACACACAGCTATGCAGTTAGACCAGTTGAAGATGCTCTTTTCACCAATGTGTTCTTTTGGCTTCAGAGTTAAATACTGTTCTTGGATGTCTGGAGTTCTTAAATTCTATTCTATTGATCAATACCTCTTTTTTAATTAAAAAAACAACAACAGGTGTTCTAACTGAATGAATATCTGTGTACCACATGCATGCAGTGCCCTTGGAGACCTAAAGAAAATGGTGGATCACCTGGAGCAGATGGTTGTAAGTATAGGTGCTGGGAAACAACTCTCTATCCCTCCCTCCCTCCCTCCCTCCCTCCCTCCCTCCCCCTCCCTCTCTCCCTCCTTCTCCAATACCATTCTGGTTTTATTACTATAGCTCTGTAGCATAACTTAAATCAGGAATGGTGGTACTTCTGTCAGTTCTTTTATTGTTCAGGATTGTCTTAGCTATCATGGGGATTTTGTCTATTTAATAGTATGTGAAATTTATTTTTTTCAATTTCTGCGAAGAACTGTGTTGGAATTTTGAAGGCCATTGCAATGAATCTCTATTGCTTTCCGTAAGACGGCCATTTCCACACTATGAATACTGCCAATCAATAAGCATGACAAATGTTTCTGTCTTTCCGGTGTTTTCATTCTTTAATATCTTAGTTTTTATTAAACGAGTCTTTCATTTCCTTAGCTATTACATGATGTGTGTGCATGCTATTGTGGAAGCTGGTTCCATTCTAAGCATCTTTGTCACTTGTCCATAGAACAGCTATTGATCTTTGTGTGTTGTGTACCCTGCTATATTGCCAAATGTGTTATATCATCTGTACACACTTTCTGCTGAGTCTTTGGAGTCTCTTATTTATGAAATATGTCTTCTGTAAACAAGTATACTCTGACTTCTTCCTTTCCTATCTGTATCATCTCCTTCAGTTGTCTTATTCTAGTTAACTTCAAACAACAGTCAACAGTGATTTTAGTGGAAGCACTTTACTCAGAATGATGTTGGCTGTAGGACTGTTGTAAAACTGTTTTTTGATTTACATATCTTGAACCAACCCTGCATATCTAGGATGACGCTAACTTGATCATGGTGGATAATCTTTTTGATATATTCTTCAATTCTCTTTGTATCTATATAAAAGATACTGGTCTGTAACCTCTTTTTATCTGTTAAGTATTTGACCTTTGTATCAGGGTACTAATGACTTCATAAAAAGAATTTGGAAGTATTCCTTCAATTTCTATTTTGCAGAATAATTTGAGAAGTATTGGTGTTAATTCTTCTATGAAAAGGTCTTATAGAAAACTACTGAATCTACCTGTCCCTGCATAGTTTTTGCCGGGAGATTTTAAACTAAAGTGCTATCTCACATTACAGTTGTTTAAATTATTTGCTTCATCTTGACTAAATTCTGGCAGGTTGTATATACCAAGAAATCCATCCATTTCTTTTAGGTTATCCAGTTTGGTGGAATAAAGATTTTTAAACCATGGCCTTATAGTTCTCTGAATTTCCTAACTGAATATTGCAACATCTCCGTTTTCATCTATGATTTTATGAATTTAGATCTCTTCTGTTAATTTGGCAAAAAAAATCGGTATTCTTTGGCTTTTTGTTTGTTTTTAAGACAGGGTCTCTCTGTTTAAGTTTTGTCTGCCTCTGCCTCTTGAGTGCTAGGATCAAAGGTGTGTGCCACCACCACTGTCACTGTATTGGGGTAAATCTGTAATTTTATATCTAAGGGTGTTTCTTTTATTGAATTAGATGCTCCTGTGTTTGGTACATAAATGTTTATAATTATAATATCCTCTTAGTGGATATGTATTAAGAGAGTACACAGTGTCCTCTGTCTTTCTGACCAGTATTAGGCAGTGTTTGAGGTGTTTGTGTGGTCTCACCCTTGTTATTACCCCAATTGCTCAGGTTGTGGGCCAGCTGAATGATGGTTTGGGGTCCTGTTTAGTATTTTTGTCAACTTGGGGCAGGCTAGAGTTACCGGTAAAGAGGGAACCTCAACTGAGGAAATGCCTCCTTCAAAATGGCCTGTGGGCATGCCTTTGAGGCATTTTCTTGATTAACAATTTATGTGGGAGGGCCTAGTTCACAGTAGGCTGTGGTTCGTCTTTGGTACTAGAAGAAAGCACATTGAAAAAGCCATAAGGAACAAGCCAGTAAGCAGTGTTCTCCATGGCCTCTGCTTCGGTTCCTGCCTTTGAGTTTGTGCCTTGAGTTCCTATTCTAACTTCCCTCAGGGATGGAGTGACCTGAGAGTAAGATAAGCCCTTTCCTCCTCAAGTGCTTTTAGTTATGATGTTTGATCACAGCAATAGAAACCCTAACTAAGACACTGTGTTTTCAGTCTTAGGGCCCCTCTGGGATTCCAGATGAGATTCCACATGGTCCAATAGGAGCAGTGGGTAGGGAGAGGACTGGGTTGGATTCCCTAACTGTACTTCTGGCTTTGGATCCAGAAAGTAGGTTGGAGGCTAGGAATTGAGATTCTAACAGTTCCTTCCTTAAATTTCCAGTCCAGATTCCACAATTGGATTTCAAACTGTCTCAGATCTCTGCAGTGGGTGGGGTGGCTGGCAATGTGGGGGTTGGGGAAGACAAGCTGGCTCTGAAGGCCCTACTTGAAATGAAGTTTTGGCTCAAACCCCAGCTCAGACTCCAAGCAGCCTCAGATCTGCAGGGTGTATCAGAGTGGCTGATGATGTGAATGGCATGGGGAGGGGAGCAGGGAGTGGAGGAGAGCGAGGGAAAGGATGACGCGCACAGACACTGACTCTGAACATGTTTAGTAGGACGTGGGTCTGTTTCACCAGGGCCCAGTGATGGGCAGGCTGGCTCGCAGGAGAGGCAGATGAACTGACTCTCACTACCTTTCTAGTTCAGTTCCCAAGGACTTCCAGATTGGCAGCAGTGGGCTAAGAAGCTGAGGAAGAAGGATTTGTGTGAGTTCAAGGCCAGCCTGGTCTACAAAAGAGTACTAAAACAGCCAGGCCTACAAAGTGACCCTTCTCTAATTAAAAAAAATAATTAAACTAGTTTTAAAAATAAGAGGTTAAGTCATTTGTCTCAAGACCAGAAAGACAGTAGTATTGGGGCTCAGATCCAAAGAGCCAACTCGTCTAATTCCAAAGCTAAGTTTTCCCTGTTACAGCATCATGCATGGAAGTGTGTGACAAAATTAATATATGTGATAACTTTTGTCTCTATGTCAACAAGCCTGAAACTAAAGGAACATGAAGATTTCTGTCAGTTTACCTTGTGAAGTCAGAAGGAATGATTCTGCATGCTCTAGTCTTGATTACGATAAATATTTTAACTCTGAATATTTCTCTCTTCACTATGGGTTTTTTTTAACTTTACCCCTTAAGAAATATTCTAAGCTGTTTCTAATACAATTTATGGTCACAAAAAAGCACACTCTCCTGTGGAATGTATATACTAGGAGAAATATTTTACCGGATACATTTTAGAGAATACAACTATTTTTAAATTCACCTCATTTTTCAAATTATCTTTTTTTGGAGAGAAAAGGATTGGACCAGTCTTCCTCCCTATGCTGCCTTGACTGGTCTGGTCTGTAGTTCCTTATGTAGACCATTTTGGCCTTGAGCCTTTAGCCATCCTCTGCCTCTCCCCAATGCTAGGATTACAGATGGGAAGCAGAAGAGAGATTTCTCCATGTTCAAGGTCAGCCTGGTCTGGATAGGGAATTCTAGGCCAACACCCAGGCTACACAGTAATTAATGCTGGGATTATCGTGTCTATTATTCACTCAACAATCATAGATTCCTAAGATCAGCTAGAAGCCAATTGTTTATGCTCAATGGGAAATATAAAACTAGACTAAGATAATATATAATTTACAATAATTTATAAGCCCCCAAAATCTATATATTTAATATTCATTTTTAAAGATTTAGATTTTCTTTTCATTCATGTATTCTGGAGAGGTATATATGGAGGCTAGAGAAGGGCACTGAATCTCCTGGATCAGAGTCACAGGTGCTTGTGAGCCACCTGATGTGAATGCTGGCAATTACATGGTCTTTTGGAAGAATAGTAAGTACTCCTAACCATGACCATATCTCTCCAACTCCTATATTTAAATACCCTAGTAGTCTTTTGAATTTTAATATATAAGCATTCTCTATACCCTTAATAATATGATTAAATAACAACAGATAGACAAATGTGACATTTATTTCAACATGAATATTTTTCATCCAAAACCAAGTTCTAATTTGAGTTTAGCTTTGTAAAGGTAAGATGTGACTCTTTATTTCAGGTTGACCTGGAACTCTCTGGCCAGCCTGTTCTCAGCATCCAAGTGCTGGGATTTCCCACCTGAGCCATTACACTTAACTTCCTCTACTGGGTTTTTTAAAAGGCAAGTTATCATTTAAACCTTACAGTGTCTGCTCAGATTTCTCTCTTTTAAAACAAGGAAGCATGATTCACTAAAATGATTTAAAATAAAAAATTAACATTTTGTATGTGAATGAATCCAATAATTCAGCAAAATATAGCGATGGGTCAAAGTTGGCCTACAATCTTTTGTATGGCCTATTAACTAAGTGTTTTTCACACTTTAAAATAGCTGGAAAAAGATCAAACTAATTGTATCTTTTAGCACATAAATTTGTACAGAATCCAGGCTTCCTGCAGTAGAGACAGAACAGCTAGTCTGTACATTACAATCATCCATCTGCCCAGTGGTCAGACTAACAGCTGTGATGGTCAGCACTTAGCATGGCACATCAAAGCCTAGCAAGCTCCAATTACAGTGACACAGTCATGGTCATCATGTATGGATGCTGCACATTGCAACTTGGTACTATTTGTTTAAACAAGGTCTCACTGTGTAGCCCTGGTGGTGGCCTACAACTTCCTACCTAGACCAGGTTGACCTCGAACATGGAGAAATCCTTCCTCCTGTTCCCCACTGTAGGTGAGTATCAACATGCCCAGCGTTATTTTGTAACTTAAAAAACTCAGTGTTCACTGAATATGGACTTAGAAGCATACACGTTACATCAGATAGAACTGAACTCATTAGACAATATTTTGAAAACTGAGTCTCTCTTTTTGTTGTAGGTCTTACAACAAGAGACATCCCTCTGGCATGTTAGACTGTTGTATTAGAACCCATGAACTATGTACTAACTCTTCTCAGTAGTGTGCAGACTGAAGAAATACTGGAATGGTGTGACTTGGACATATGAGATGAGGCCGTTACTCTTCTCTGCTGGTGCTGTAAGAGTGAATATCCAGGAACAGATCATTGGGCGCCCCTAACTGTGCTTACTTGAGGCTCAGGTGCTAGCTATGGGGCTTTTTGTTTGTTTGTTTTTTGTTTTTTGTTTTTTTTCGGAGCTGGGGACCGAACCCAGGGCCTCGCGCTCGCTAGGCAAGCGCTCTACCACTGAGCTAAATCCCCAACCCGCCGAGCTATGGGGCTTTTATGACATCTTTTTTTCTAATTTACAGTATTTTAGTATTTGTGTGTGTGTGTGTGTGTGTGTGTGTGTGTGTGTGTGTGTGTGTGTGTGTATAGTGTGGAGAGAATGCCATGGTACACATGTTGAGGTTAGAGGACAACTGTAAAATCTCTCTAGTCTTCTATCATTATGTGGGCCAACTCAGGTTGTCAGGCCTGCACCCTCATGTGGCAAATACCTTTACCTGTGAAGCCATCCTGACAGCTCTAATGTCTTCTGTTTTTTAAGATTTATTTATTTTTATATATAAGTACACTGTAGCTGTCTTCAGACACACCAGAAGAGGGTATCAGATCCCGTTACAGATGGTTGTGAGCCACCATGTAGTTGCTGGGAATTGAACTCTGGACCTCTGGAAGAACAGTCAGTGCTCTTAACCACTGAGCCATCTCTCCAGTCCCAAGCCCTCTATTTTTAATGTAGAGATATTCTCTGAGGTCCCAGCAGAGATGAATCACAGTGAATAAGATATAATTTCTCTTAAGTAAGATAGAGAATGGCTCACAGTAGAACATCTACACAAAGTGCTCCAAATATTAGGGTCAGTTCCTAACCCTATCTGCAAGAGGAACAGGCTAATGGAAGCAAAACAGACACAGAAATAGTGAAAAGAGAAGGAAAACTACAATATAAAAAATGTTACCACCAACTGGAATGACAGGACAAATAATACAAAGTAAAGGCAGGACCGTAGAGAGGGCTGGTATGAATGGCAAATGCTGCCAAGTCCAAAAACCTGAGTTCAATATCCAAAACCACATAATAGAATTCGCTCAAGTTGTCTTCTGCCCACCATGTATGCATATGTGCACAAACAAATAAAAACGAAATAAATTGTTTAAAAATTTTAAATGGTAAAACTGCCTAAGAGTGAAAGAAAAAGGTCACAAAAAGAAAAGTTAAAAAGAGAACTGGGGATATTACTAGCTATTGTTAGAGCACCTACCTAGCGTATGAGAGCCCTGGACTCTAACCCAGACAACAGAAAAAAGAGTAAAAGGAAACAAGAGAAAGGTAGAAACAAAGTCAGTACCATAAATAAAAACAAAGTATTAAAAGACAAAAAATGTGAAGCAAAATACATGCACCAAATAATTAGAAAAATAAGCCTTTTTTCTGGTTTGCTCTTTATTTTTGTTTTTGTTGTTTTTGTTTTAGTTTTTCAAAACATGGTTTCTTTATGTAGTCCTTGCTGTGAAAAATAGTCTTAATAAGAAAGGAAAGTATTGTTGCTACTGAAATGCTTCCAGTCAGCTCTTAGTCTTGTTTAGTTCTGAGAGAGCCAAGGCTAAGCACTGCAGGGGCCTTCTGAAGCTTGTGCAGAGGTGACAGTGACTATCTGCACTGAGGAGCTGGGTACGGTGGGTCAGCAATGAGATTCATCTGCTTGGTTCTTCAAGTTCCTAAGCTAGCAACAGTATTAGTGGGGAAAGCGAGTTCTGCGATCATTTCCTGTTACCTACCAAGCAAGCACCATTGGCACAGAACTGTAGTACGACAGTCTCTTCTATGGGCAAACTAGATTTTAAAGCTATTCACTGAGAGCACATTCCTCTTGGCCTGACTTTTCCAATGCAGAAGGGGACAGTAAAATAAAGGGGCTTTTGTTTCCCAAAACTGCAAGCTGCAACACACCGTTCTCCCTTCTCAAGAACACCACCTTCCTCATAACAGCATTGTCAATGTGCATGGGAAATGCAGAAAGGTTCTCCACCAACAGCTTGTTCTGCAGATTTCCAAACAGTGGGGCTGAGACTACCCTTCTGTGCGTGCTGATTCCACTCCAGCTGCACTCCCTAGGTCTCTGCCTAGGCGCCTACTGGTGCCCCTTCCATCTGCTGTGCTGCCACAGTAGCACTGCACGGAGGCTCTCTCACCCTTTGCTCCAGTCTTCAGAGTCATGGCTGCTTCATGTCTATCTGTCCACTCCAACTCCTCATGTTCTCAGCCACACCTTCTTTTTGTTTCTTGTTTTTTTTTTTTAATTTCCTGTGTTGGAATCTTTTTTTAAGATTTATTCATTTATTTTAAGTATATGAGTACACTGCAGCTGTTTTCAGACACATCAGAGGAGGGCATCGGATCCCACTACAGATGGTTGTTAGCCACCATATGGTTGCTGGGAATTGAACTCAGGACCTCTGGAAGAGCAATCAATGCTCTTAACCACTGAGCCATCTCTCCAGCCCTCAGTCATACCTTCTTAAGAAGCTACACCCTAGTTGTTTTAATTCCAATTTATGAAGAAGCAGGTGAGTGCTGGGGGCCTCTAGCTGTGATTTTGACCCTCATAATAATATACATCGATAAATGCATGGACCCACCATGTATTACTACAACAGCAGAATCAGTAGTCGGCTTTACTTATCCCGTGGGTTTATTGGGCATCACTTGGACAGCTTTTATCCCTGTGTCAATCAGTTCTCCATTATTGTGACAAATGACTGGAGAGAGTTAAAGAGGAGAGATTTAATTGCTCCTGATTTTAATCCATGGCCACTTGGCTCTGTGGTCCCTGGACCATAGTAAGACAAAAAGCATTATAGTGGGAAGCACGTGACAGGGCAGAGTTACTCACCTCAAGGCAGCCAGGAAGCAGAGAGAGAAAGAAGAAAGCTTTCAGAGGGAAAGGCTCTTTCCACCACCCTGAGAACCTAAGCTCAGTCCCCAGGACTCACAAGACTCCAGAGAGAACCAACTCCTACAAGTCATCTAGTCTCTCTCTCTCTCTCTCTCTCTCTCTCTCTCTCTCTCTCTCTCTCTCAAATAATTAATATTTTTAAGAGAGAGATGGCACAGCCAGTGTTAGATCTTTCCAAGGCATACCATTCACACCTCATTTTCTTAAGTAGGACCCACCTCCCAATATGCTATCATGTTATAATCATCAAGGGAAAATTTATTAAGTCTGAGAGTTTGAGAGTCAATCATTTCCCAAAAACCAATCAACTGACAACCAAACCCCTAAACAGAAGCTTTGGAAACTTCTTAAATTCAAACCATAATAATCATGGTCTTTCTCATTATTTTTGGTGTCCTGTTAACTTCATAACAATATTTGGTCTAATGGTAAACACAAACTGACATTACAGGCCAGCAAGATGGCTCAGTGGATAAAGATACTTTCTGTGCAGAACTAACAACCTGAGTTCCACCCCTGTGACCTATGTGACAAAGTTAGAACCATCTACAAGATTCCCTCTGACCTCCACATATATATCCATGTGCATGTGTGTGTGGGGGGGAAATGCATGCATGTACACACACACACACACACACACACACACACACACACACACACACTATAAATAACAAAACCAGAAATTAGCCAGGGGAGCCAGGCCTGGTGGCACACACCTGTAGTCTAAACACTTGGGAGGTAGAGGAGGACCAGGAATTAGGGTCAGATTCTGGGATATGCTGAGGTCAAAGCCATCCTCAGCCTCAAAGGTGACAAGAAATTAGCTGGAGGAAGACGAAAGTGAGATGTGGAAATGACATTACAAGCAAATGGGAGGAGGTGTATAAAACCACAACATATGAGAAGCCATGGGAATCTGAGGATGACATATTGTCAATGGGCTCACATGTGGAAAAACTATTAAGAATTCTGCTGATGATCCAGGGCAGTAAGTAGTCTTTATTAATCTTCATTGCTAACCCCTCTCTACATCTAGTCCAAGGCAGATGTCACACTTCTAGTGCTAACCAGATCCCAACCTATTATGAAAACAGCCCCATCACTTGGGAGGCAGAGACAGTCTGATCTCTGAGTTTAAGGCCAGCCTAGTCTAAAGAGTGAGTTTCAGGACAGCCAAGATCCCACAGAGAAACAAAACAAAAAATAGAAAAAGAAAGGAAAAGCAAGCAAGCAACCACTGGTTCTTAGTCCTCCAAGAGTCCAGCCTGTCTTTTCCACACACACTGAACAGAATCTTAGGGGAAACTTAAATCTCTCTCCTGGTGTCTATAATCAGTACATTCTATCCTTGAGTGTGGGTATGACTGGATCCTACTGGTCTAGCCAACTTAATGTGGCAAAAATAGTGACTCTGAAAATGTAATTTAGACCTCAAATGAGTTTCTTCTGAGATAATCGAAAAGGAGCTGAGAGAAGCCTCTCGCCACCAGCAGCCAGGAAAACCCAGAGCCCTCAATAATTACAGTGAAAGGAGATGAATTACATCACACTGAGTGTGAATGTGAAAGCAGACTAGACCCATATCAAAAGTATAGAACACAAACTGCTATCTGTCACCTTCAGCATAAGGTGTGGGCCATTAGCAAAGCACTAGCTATTCTGGTCTCTGACATCTGACCCAAGACGGTTCTCTAGATCACAAGCTGGGTTTTCTTTTGAAAAATTTTAGCAATAGATTTTTATCTTTTTGTGAGCCTAACTTTAGTTGCCTGTAGTAACTTTCCTTCCTTTGTCTGCTTGGCAAAATGTTCCTCTTCATTTAAAGTCACCCAGGCCATCCCAAATTCTGTTTCATAGGAAATGAAGGCCAACTCATCTACCCCAGAGGTCATGCCCTTCTGCAACAATCAGAACAGTCCAGCACCAGGACCACAGCTAGTGCATAAATGCTTCCAGTTAGCTAGTCACTGGCTACAAATGCTCGGTATGTGTCTAATGACTTAAAAGTGAGGAGAGCTGGACAGATGGTTTGACCAGTCAAGGCACTTGCTGCCAAAGCCTTCTTACAAAGTTCAATCCTCAGGAGCCATGTGACAGAAATCAAGAGCTGACTTCCAAGATGTCCTCTGACTTCCTCATGCAACATGGTACCATCATGCCAATACATGCACACACAAATAATGTAATTAAAAATAAAACTGAGAAGAGCGCTCACAGTGAGTTGCGATGTACAGAAACTTAAGAGATTCTCTTGTCCCAACTCCTTCATTTCCCACTGCTACCTAAGCAATCAGTAGTGTTTTCCTTCCAGTTTTAGAAGTAATATACAATTTATCTCCACTTAATAGTAACAAAATAAAAAGGAAGTAAAGAGATTTACCCATTTTTAAGTAGCAGAGTAGAAAATGATACTGACCTGAGGATTAATCCTTTCTGCTATGTCATGGTTATATAATAATATACTATTATCTCAAAACTATAATCTAATAGATATTGTCACAAATAAATGGAAGTGGACTATTTTTATAAAAAAAACCTACTGTGTAAAGAAAATTCAAATTTGTAAATACTTTTTACATATCAGTAATATGAAGGATAAACTCATAATTACATATCAGGGAGGGGTGAGGGTACGGGAAACGTGCTCAGTCTTCCTAATGCACTGCGGCTACTTCCACAACCCAAGGCTGACGTCTGCCGCATCGGCTCCTTTTCTGAGTGAAACATGCAAATGAAGCCTATTTACCTTAAAGATTCTGATAATGGTGTTAAAGTGCCATCTCCCCTATCTACTACACGAAAGAAATTTAGTTGATCTCCTTCCCGGTATACCAAAAATGTAACTTGTTTGTTGCAAGAGGTCTTTTCCCAGACCTCATCTCGACTGGAATCCATGTACTCAGCAAGCTCCCTGAGTGGGTCTTCCACAGGAACTACAAATACAAAGATTGATAACAGACTTTCAATTCATATCACATTTTTGCATCTTGCTACAGCAACAGGTTATACATGCTGAATGTATACAACTACATTGTGATTGTGAAAATACAACACGCTCCAAACAGACTCTGACATTTTTATATTTTACATAGCATCCCTTATTAATTTTTAAATAGTTTAATGAGTTCTGCATTTTCATTATTTTTCCCTTCTCCCCGCTTTCCTCCAGTTCTTACTATATCTCTCCTAAACCTTCTCAAATTCATGGCTTGCTTTGAATTAATATGAAAGAAAAATGAATCATTGTGTTGAATGCCTAAGACAGGCTTAACTAAAAACATGAGGTCATTTATATTCCTGTGCCAGAACAGTGGATAGATTTATTGTTATTTTAGCTAAACCCTTTCAGCCTCAACCATCTGTTCTTTTAAATACCGGTTCCAACAATCAGTCACTTAAAGGTATTATAAATCCCACTTACTTAAGATTATAAAATAATAATGAGAGAGAGGGGAGAGGGAGTGTGGACACACACACACACACACACACACACACACACACACACACACACACACAATTAAGAGACACATTCAAACCATTGGAGGCAAGAGAGAGCTAAAGACAGGATTCACTGCCAAGGCCCTGGGATCAGTCTGTATCAGCAAAGGAAAACAAAGAAATAAAGCAACAACAACAAGTGAAACCTTTTCACTTTAAGAATAGGCTCTTTCTATAGCTGTTCCTTGAGGTAGTTAAAGAGCACAGAAGCAAGCCTAGGAAAGGTCACTGGTTTGCTAAAACTGCACTGCGTCAAAGGTTCAGTGTGTTTCCTGAAAGCCCCTGTCATGACTCAGTGTTAGTCAGGGTGTAGGAGACTCACATAGACCTACTGGAGCCACCCGACACTCTGCACAACTGGTAGGCCCCAGATAGCCAGTTGTGCAATTTTCAACCTTGCCTAACATCCATTACTCATTAACAAAGCTGTAGCACAGCAGTGCCCTAAGTGGCAGCCGCAGAGCAGCAGAGGACTCCCCTGGGGTGCACAGGCTCAAGGTTCACCTGCCAGCACCAGAAAGAAAAGTAAAATAAAAAGAAACACTAACGGAAAAATAATAAACTCTGAAAGCAATAAGGTCAAAGTATCCAAGAGGCCATGGTCTAAATTTAATATCACTACTTCTGATACATAACATTTTGATTTGTTCTTTCATAGTCAGAAGAATGTGTATATTATCCAGAGAGCTTCCTGCCTTCTCTGAGGCACCTGTGTGACCCCAGCTTATTTGTAACTTTCAATCCTAAATACTACAGTATCCAGAACTATTTTCAAAATTCAATCCCAATTTCCATATTACATCACTAAGAAGTAATTATTACCACACCAATAAAAGCCATTCCTAGGGGTTGGGGATTTAGCTCAGTGATAGAGCTCTTGCCTAGGAAGCGCAAGGCCCTGGGTTCGGTCCCCAGCTCCGAAAAAAAAAAAGAACCAAAAGCCATTCCTAAACTAGCACAAGGTGCCTTACACCAGGAGGTGGGTGCTGAGGTTGTCTGTGTGTGCATAACTCTTCATAACTGAACACTCATTGGGAGTTTGTCATCTAAAAGCAATATAGTTTAGTATATAATTTTAGAAAGGCAAGTTTTTTTCTTGTGTTGTTTTAGTTGTTATTTTGAATAAATCTGATTAACATTTAAATAATTCAATCTTAACCAAAATTATGAAGTATGGAGATATAATTTGACAAGTGGGAATAAGCCAGCAATGGAATCTATACTTAACTTCCAGTTTTCTAGTTTGTGGAGGATCAAAAAAATCTGAAAACCTTCTAAAAAAGAGTGTTAGAAAGTAGGACTGCTGCGAGCATGGCTCTCTCTGTGTGGTAGGTGGGGGGGGGGGGACGAAGCTGACTTGGGGTCAGTGAGCATGCCCCCAGCTCTTCCTGGATTAAAACCTTGTGGTTGCTTCATAGGAATGGCCCCATAAGCTCTTAGGTTTGAGTGCTTAGTCATTAACCCTTAAAGAATAGTACTACTAGGTCACGTAAGAATGATCGGTAGACTGCTTAAACACACGCCTACCTTTTCTAGTACTTATTGGTCCGCCACGCATAGCCAATACCAGCTTCAAGGTACAACCTTCGGAAATGCTGTGAATAAATGGCACAAAAATAAACTACAATCATCAAATAACATTCAGTGTCAAATGAACCACTAATTACTTGCTGGTTTATTAGTGCTGTGATATATTCCCGAAAATATGAAAAAAGCTACAGCAATATGAGTAAATGGAGTAATATATTTACCCACATGGATTACAGAAAATTTCTCATAAGCTTTGTAAAAAGGGGTTCCCTCTGGGACATGGTGGTACTTCATGCTCCAGAGACAGAGGGCAGGCAGATCTCTGAGTTTGAGGCCAGCCTGGTCTTCAGAGCAAGTTCCAGGGTAGCCAGGGCTACACAGAGAAACCCTGTCTCAAAAATTACAAAAAGGAGGACCAAGAAAAAAAGAGTTTAAGTCAAAACCCAAAGAACTAAGAAACAGAAAATGCATTCAGCAAAATAAAAATAACACAAAAACTCTAGCAGCTCTCCCAAGTCCTAGTCTTCCAGTTCAATGCCACTGCTCAGCCTCCGATTCCTTTGTCTTGAGTAATAAATTACATGGCAGGAAAGAGAAAGGTCAAAAGTCAGAAAGCACATTTGGAACCACTGGTACACACAGTGTCACTTCGTAAACAGAAAATAGGTCCTAATGAATAAAGTCTCAGTGGTCAGCCACTCTCCTGTGCCCCTGACTTGTGAAATGGAAAGAAAAGAAACTGGGCCAGGTGAGAGTGAGTCAATATTCAAAGAGAAAAGCCAAGAGGATGAGAAGTTAACACAGTCATGGGAGAAGGCAGGGACCAACAGTTTGGCATGAACCTGAAAGGTGAACTACAGATACCCGAGCACGCAGATCAGGAACAAGGATGGTACTGAGCCAATACATCTGGAAGTCAGAATTCATAACGAAACCTGGGGTCGGGGAGCTGTTCTGCAGAGGCATGAAGAAACCAGCCATGTGGAGTCGTGATACTGAGTCCCTAGAAGAAAACAGTCATGTGCAGTCCTAATACTGAGTACCTAGAAGGCTGCTAATGTGCGGTTACACTCACTTGTAATCATTCAAGCAATAATCATCTTCAAGCTCCATGTTATTCCAAATTAAGTGCTGCTGACAGATGGGAATACCTTAAGGAAAGGTGATAATAAAAAGGGTTTAAAATTTCAACACCACCTCTAAAGAGATACATCACTGTTTCATTAAAGAGCTAAGAACACTTATGAATTAATCATACTCTGGTTCAAGGACTCTGGCCCAAGAGCTGTCGTCCTCAATGTTTGGCTGGCACCACTATTATTTATCCTGTGGCCAAGAAAGACAACTTCAAAATGTCTTTTGTACTCTTCATCACCTTTACCTTTAATCTTTCCTTTGCCCAGATTTCTTTAAATACTCATGGTTTGGCATGGCATAGTCACATCCAGTGCAGTGCTGGTCTATTCCCCAAGAACACTAGGAGAATCTCTGATTACTATTTAGTTTGCCATGATGTGGTATATCTGAGTGCTAGTGTATATAATATATAAGACAGAAACTAAAAGAGGTCTGCTCAGGATGCTGTTTTTTGAAAACCAGTATAGTCAGGTTGAGGATTTAGCTCAGTGGTAGAGCGCTTGCCTAGCATGCGCAAGGCCCTGGGTTTGGTCCCCAGCTCCGGAAAAAAAAAGAAAAAAAGAAAACCAGTATAGTCTAGGTGGCTTAAATAGCAGAAATGTGTATCTGATGGCTCTCAAGACTGAGAGCCCATGGATTCAAGGTTCCAAGTAACTTCACTCTAAGGCCATTTGCTTGGCATGTAAGCAGTTAGCAGTCCACTGTACACTCACATGGTCTTTTCTCTCTATGAGAACACTGAGAAAGAACTCTCATGACTCTCCTTACAAAGATACTATCCTGAGAACTACACCCATATGACCTCATACTCTAATGTGTCTACTAAAGGTCTCAATCCATAAATGCCATCAGTCAGGGATTATGGCCTCAACCAAAGAATTATGGGGAAATGTGGGCATGAGATCACACATAATCTCAGTTATCAGAAGACTAAGGGAGGAAGAGGGTAACTTTGAGGCTACCCTGGGCTAGATAAGATCTTCTAGGCCACTCTATAGTGAACAAGTATCAAAAAGAGATCAGTTGTAGGGATATGAATACTCAGTCATATTGGTGTGTATTTACATATTACAGCTTAAATATGATTCCTTTTTTTTTTTTGAGGGATCTTAGCAAAACTGAGGCTGAGACAAGTTTATTGCACACTTTTTATACTTTTATCAGAAATAAAATATAATTGTGGTTCCCAGTATCAAAACAATTATAATTTCTAGTATACAATGACATTTGCAAACTATACAGAGTACACAAGATTAATGTCTGAGACTAATTGTACTGTTAAGCCTCTGTATGTTTCACTGACTTCTAGGGAACACAGATACAGAAGTGGACTGAAAGCTTCATTGTCTGGAAGAGGGCCCTGATTCCTTAGGAACTGAAAGGCTCACAGTGCCCCAGGAGCCAGAGGCTCTAGCCTGAAAAACCCATGATACATACCTCTCAAGGCAGCTAGACCAGGCCAACTCTGATTCCTGGAAATGGCTTCCAGTTTGGTCTTTTTATGTGATTAATGAGTGTGGAAATAAGTAGGTCTCTGTATTTATGTCTGTTTCATGTGCCTTTTCCTGGGTTCTTGATTTCTTCTGTTTAAATATGATTATTTTTTAATTTATTTTTATTGAATATTTTATGTATTTACATTTCAAATGTTATCCTCTTTCTTCCCTCTCCCACGCTCCCTCCCCACCCCTGCTTGTATTAAGATGATCCCACTCCCACCCACCCTCCCTCTCCCACCTCAACATCCTGACATTCCCCTACACTAGGGAAACAAGCCTTCACAGGACCAAGGGCCTCTACTCCCATTGATGTCCGACAATGCCATCCTCTGCTCATATGCGGCTGGAGCCATGGGTCCCTCCATGTTTACTCTTTAGATGGTGGTTTAGTCCCTGGGTGCTTTGGGTGTCTGGTTGGTTGATATTATTCTTCCTATGGGTTGTGAACCCTATATGACTCTTATGGGGTTTTCTTAAATAATTTTAGGCAGATTTATGTTAAAAATACTTTTACATTTCCTTTGAGAATTAGTAAGTAAAATCATTATAATCTATTGCTAATTAAGGACAGAAATCACAAATCATCTCAAAAGACAGAGAAAAGGCCTTTGACGAAGGTCAGCAACTCTTCCTAATACAAGACCTGAAGAAACTAGGGAGAAGGAACAAACTGCAGCGTAATAACGGCTACGCGCAACACATGCACAGCCAACATTGGGCTAAGTGGTCCAAAACTTAGAAGTATTGCTTCTAAAATCAGGAACGAGACAGGGTGCCCATTCTTGCTATTCCTATTCAACATATTGATCAAAGATTTAGCTACAGTAGTAAGACAAGAAAGAAATAAAAGGGATACAAATAAGAAAGGAAAAAGCCAAAATATTTTCCCTATTTGTAAATGACATGATCCTGTACTTGAAAGACCCGAATGACTCTGCCCGGATAAATAACTCCCAGCAAAGTAGCAGAATACAAAGTCAAGGTATAGAGACCGGCAAATTTTCTATAATTAAAAAATAAATTGCTAAGAAAGAAATCAGGAAGAGAAAATCTATTTATAATATCTCCCTTAAAGTAAAAATAAGATGCCTAAAAAATACCTAACCAAGAATTTGAAAGATCTCTGCAATGAAAAACCAAGTTAATGAAGGAAATTGAAGATACAAAAAGACAAAAAAAAAACTCCCTCCCCCACGCTCATGGGATGACAGAATCAATATTGTAAAACTGGCTATGTTATCAAAAGCAACCTACAGATTTAATACAATCCCCATTATACTTCTGATATTTTGATATAAAAACATTCCTAAAATTCATATGGACTCACCAAAGACCACAAAGAGCCACAGCACTCTTGAGCAAATGTTGAGCTTTCAAAATACCTGATTTCAAATTACAGAACAAAGCTGTAATAGTATTACTATTAAAGAATAGGATGACCATGACATAAAATGCAGATATTTAGGAGCCCGCAAGATGGTTCATTAAGTAAGTTCATGGCCAAGACTGTTGACCTGAGTTCAATCCCCAAAACCCACATGGTGGAAAGAGAGACCAACTGAAAGAGGAGGAAGTGACTGTTAAGTGACGGAGGAGGTGGATGGATGGATGTGTAATGGAGCCCACATGGCATGAAAGCTGAAGGGAACTATTTGAGAAGAGGAAGCAAAGGTGCTAGGAAAGGCGATGGCATAGGTCGTTAGGGGAGAGTGAACAGGAGCAGACTAAAATTATTTGTATGTAAGAAAATGTCATATGGAACCCATCACCTTGTATGCTAATTTAAGAGAGCAAAAAATAAAAATAAAAATATTATAGAGCCTTATTGTCATTTTAATAGGAAGTCTGGATATTTGCACAGTATTTTGAAACTATGAAAACAATTTAACCAATAAATGCTATTTTTTAAAAAGGAAATCATATGTTAAATAGGGAAATTAGTACTGATCCTTACATTAGTATAAAACTTCTTTATCACATTCTTATTTATTGTGCATCTGCACACACAACAGTCCACATGTGGAGGTTATAGGATCACATTCTGGAGTTGGTTCTCTCCTTCTATCATAGAGATCACAGGGGTCAAACTCAGGTCAGGCTTGGCAGGTGTCCCTAACTGATGATCATGTCACTGGCTATCAGCTTGATAGAAAACTAGCACTCTGCATAACATTTATAAGGAGGATCCAGGGAGTTCCATCACACTTGGTCAGAGGAATGATTAGAAGGAAAGGATTTGACTGCTGAAATAGCAAACCCAACATTCTCACCAAAACCTCTCCTTATTTCATAGGACCGAGAAGCAGCAGCCTAAGTTTCATTCCTTACTTCTGAATATGCTGATACACTGCTATATGATATAAGCATGGCGTTATCTTAGAAGGTGACAGAAATAGATACTCTATTTGTCTCCATAGTTTCCATCATAAAGAATGATTAAAAATAAAAGAAAAAGAGCATCACTAAGAAAGCAATAAAAATAGATCCTAAGTAGGATGAAGAATCTGATTTCCAGGGTTATCACATAATAATATTCAAACATCCAGTTTAATTAAATAATGGTGAATCATGCAAAGAAATAAATAAAATAGCACATTTATAAAAGAAATTCATAACTATTCCCAAAGAAGCACAAACATTAGATTTACTAGACAAATGTCATAAATTATCTATTAAACATACTCAACAATGACTCAGTGCCAGCCAGATACCCCAAAGACCAGGAAGCCATCTGGTACCCAACCCAGACACCAACTTATTCAGGGCCATATGACATGCTAGGCTCAAGCACTGAAGAACAGACATTCTGCTTCCAGAGGAGAATGGGGACAGAACCTGGGGGTTACTCCAATAGCCGCACATCCCAGGACGTTATACTGGCAGCACCAAGCAACAACAGGTAAGCCAAGGCTACCTCAAGAACGCAACTGAACCTTTTTTTTTCTTTTAGCTATTCCAGTAGTCATGAGGGGAAAGAAAAGGTGAAAGCTTAAAGAGTGTTTTTTGTATTTTCAAATACTCTAATATCTTTAACTCTCACTGCAGTGTGGTCTTATGGTTATCTTTTGCTTCATGTTTATTTTTCTAAGTGAAATTTCCATTTTGATATGTATAGAATTGTATTTTATGTTATTTTGATTGTTTGATGATATATTAGTATAGAGATTTCTAGATATTAAATATATGTCTTACTAACAAAATAAATTTCAATCTCAAAAAGACCAAAGTAAGTGCATGTGAGTGCAGGTGTCAGGTGCCAGCTGAGGCTAAGAGAGGGTTTCAAATCCCCTGGAGCTAGAGTTACAGTCATGAGCTGCCTAACATGGGTGCTGGTAACAACTCAGGTCTTCTGCAAGAGTGGTGTGTGCTCTAACCCTGAAC
This sequence comes from Rattus norvegicus, assembly GCF_021556685.1. Taxonomy (NCBI): domain Eukaryota; kingdom Metazoa; phylum Chordata; class Mammalia; order Rodentia; family Muridae; genus Rattus; species Rattus norvegicus. The sequence continues at coordinate 151,368,747 of NC_141537.1, read as the reverse complement.
CATGTCTCCAGCCTACTTACCCACCACCTTTTGTAAAAGATTCATTTGAGATAAAAGAGCATACTACATCCTTGTGTGGACTGCTAGAGTCTCTGCAAAATAAAAGGGAGATAATTGGAGGGAGATGGTCAGAGGGAGGTAGTCAGAGGGAGATGGTCAGAGAAAGGTGTTGGAGGGAGATAGTCAGAGGAAGGTGGTCAGAAAGCAGCCTTCCTGACAGCAGCAATGTACTAGCTTTATAGGAAAGAAAGACTAGGAGGAAATTCTGGGAAACAACAGGAAAGAAACTCCAAACTGTGACTTGAAGGACTGGGTCCTTACTGGGGCTTGCTGTCTTCCTAGAAAGGAGGGGTGTAACAGCCAGGGCTAGACCCTCTGCTCCAGATGACAGCCTCTAAACATTTGCATTTTATTTTCAGTAACAAACAGCAGGAAGTGAAGGAAGAAGGAGAGGGGGGAAGGGAAGGAGCAAGAGAAAGAAGTAGAGAAAGGGAGGAGACAGACTTTAAGGGCTGTACCTACACAGGGTGAGATGGTTCTAGGGAGACCCTTTCTCCTGGATGCTTGACTGCAGCAGTGGCAGAAGCCATTTTAAAACACTCAACTGAGTCAGCAGCTAGTTAGTTCTAGAGAGAAAGGCCCTATCCTGCTCAACTCACCCTGGGACCCAAGGACATGTGCCTTATTACTACAGTCTGATGGCTGAGGGTAGGGACAACTGTGAGTCACAACAGCACAGCTTCCCAAAAGGTGGAAATCTGCTCTGAGCTTAGACCTGGCAGACCACTTAGAGCAGGGGCTCTCATAGTATGGGCTGCAACCCCTTTGAGGTAGAATAACCCTTTCATGGGGGTTGTCTAAGGTCATTGGAAAGCACAGATATTTACATTTTGATGCATAACAGTAGCAAAATTAGTTATAAAGTAGCAATGAGAGTATTTTTATGGGTGGCCGCAGGACAGACTGCCACCTCTGTACACCTCGGCTCACATCGCTGGTCGAAGGAGAATCTGCACAGTTCCTCTGGACACAGGGATATAGGAACGGACAGCTGCCGGTACCCACAGTTCTGGTCTGTGCCCAGGACTGAACTGAACCAGCCAAACAGCTTCCTGCACCCAAATCCCGTGGGGGAGAGAGCTGGACCCTCAGAAGTGTGGATACTCCTGAGAAGTCAGAGGAGAATACGCTCTGCCCACAGTCCAGACCCAAGACGGAATCTCATAGTGTCGACTGTGCCCCCTGGGTGGAAGGACCTACATGAGCAATCAGGGGCAGGACCCTTTGATTCCTGCCCACGCCTAGAGCTGGAAGACAGTCTCCAGGAGCGCCGACACAGCTGAGAGCAGAGCACCTGTTCTCAGGAAAGGCTGAAAGAAAACAGGAAAACAGTTCTATAGGAGTGCTGACACAGACACCTACAGCAGGGTCAAGTCACTCTCAGAAACAGCAAGACAAGCAAACACCAGAGACAACTCAATGGCTAGAGGTAAGCACAGGAACCTAAGCAACAGAAACCAAGACTACTTGGCATCATCAGAGCCCAGTTATTCCACCAAAGAAAATACTGATATCCAAACACACCAGAAAAGCAAGATTTAGATTTACAATCACATCTTTTGATAATGATGGAGGACTTTAAGAAAGACAAAGAACTCCCTTAAAGAAATGGAGGAAAACACAAGTAAACAAGTAGAAGCCCTTAGAAAGGAAACACAAAAATCCCTGAAAGAATTACAGGGAAACACAACCAAACAGGTGAACGAATTGAAAGTGAATATAGAAACAATAAAGAAAGCACAAAGGGAGACAACCCTGGATATAGAAAACCTAAGGAAGAGACAAGGAGCCGTAGATACAAGCATCACCAACAGAATACAGGAGATAGAAGAGACAGTCTCAGGGTAAGAAGATACCATAGAAAACATTGACACAATTATCAAAGATAATGTAAAACACAAAAAGCTCCTAGCCCAAAACATACATGAAATCGAGGACACAGTGAGAAGATCAAACCTAAGGATAATAGGTATAGAAGAAAGTGAAGACTCCCAACTCAAAGGGCCAGAAAATATATTCAACAAAATTATAGAAGAAAACTTCTCTAAACTAAAGAAACAGATGCCCATAAACAAGAAGCCTACAGAACTCCAAATAGATTGGACCAGAAGAGAAATTCCTCCTGTCACATAACAGTCAAAACACCAAATGCACAAAACAAAGAAAGAATATTAAAAGCAGCAAAGGGAAAAGGTCAAGTGACATATAAAGGCAGATCTATCAGAATTACACCAGACTTCTCACCAGAGACTATGAAAGCCAGAAGATCCTTGACAGATGTCATACAGACCCTAAGAGAACACAAATGCCAGCCCAAGTTACTGTATCCAGCAAAACTCTCAATGAACATTGATGGTGAAACCAAGATATTCCATGACAAAACCAAATTTACGCAATGTCTTTCTACAAATCCAGCCTTACAAAGGTTAATAGATGGAAAACTCCAACACAAGGAGAGAAACTACACCGTACAGAAAGCAAGAATATAATTTCCTTGCAATGCAACCAAAAGAGAGACAAACAAACATAATCCCACCTCTAACAATGAAAATAACAGGAAGCGACAAACACTATTCCTTAATATCTCTCAATATCAACGGACTCAATTCCCCAATAAAAAGACAAAGACTAACAAACAGAATGGATATGTATGTAGCCCAGCATTTTGCTGCATTCAGGAAACACACCTCAGAGACAAAGACAGACACTACCTCAGAGTAAATGGCTGGCTGGAAAACAATTTTCCAAGCAAATGGCCCGAAGAAACAAGCTGGAGTTGCCATTCTAATATCAAATAAAACTGACTTTCAACCAAGAGTCATTAAAAAAGATAAGGACACTTCATATTCATCAAAGGAAAATCCACCAAGATGAACTCTCAATCCTGAATAGCTATGCTCCAAATGCAAGGGCACCTACATACATAAAAGAAACCGAACTAAAGCTCAAAGCACACACTGCACCTCACACAATAATAGTAGGAGATTTCAACACCGCACGCTCATCACTGGACAGATCATGGAAACAGAAATTAAACAGAGAAATAGAGAAACTAGCACAAGTTATGAACCAAATGTATTTAACAGATATTTATAGAACATTCCATCCTAAAACAAAAGGATATATCTTCTTCTCAGCACCTCATGGAACCTCCTCCAAAACTGACCATATAATCGGTCACAAAACAGGCCTCAACAGATATAGGAGGACAAAAATAATCCCATGCATCCTATCAGACCACCACGCACTAAGACTGGTCTTCCATAACAACAATAATGACAGAAAGCCCACGTATACATGGAAGTTGAACAATGCTATACTCAATTACAACTAAGAAGAAATAAAGGAAAAATTAAAGACTTCTTGGAATTTAATGAAAATGAAGATACAACATTCCCAAACTTATGGGACACAATGAAAGTGGTACTAAGAGGAAAACTCATAGCTCTGAGTACCTGCAAAAAGAAATCAGGAGACAGCATATGTCAGCAGCTTGACACACACCCAAAAGCTCTAGAACAAAAGGAAATAGATAAACCAAAGAGGAGTAGAAGGCAGGAAATAATCAAACTCAGAGCTGAAGTCAACCAAGTAGAAATGAAAAGGACTATACAAAGAATCAACAGAACCAAGAGTTGGTTCTTTGAGAAAATCAAAAAGATAGATAAAACCTTAGCCAGACTAACCAGAGGGCACAGAGAGTGTATCCAGATTAACTAAATCAGAAATGAAAAGGGAGATATAACAACAGAATCTGAAGAAATTTAAAAAAATCATCAGATCCTACTACAAAAGCCTATATTCAATAAAACTGGAAAATCTGGAGGAAATGGACAGATACCAGGTACCAAAGTTAAATCAGGAACAAATAAACCATCTAAACAACCCCATAACTCCTAAAGAAATAGAAGCAGTTATTAAAAGTCTCCCAACCAAAAAGAACCCAGGTCCAGATGGGTTTAGTGCAGAATTCTATCAGACCTTCATAGAAGACCTCATACCAAAACTATCCAAACTATTCCACAAAATAGAAACAGAGTACCACCAAATTCCTTCTATGAAGCCATAATTACTCTTGTATCGAAACCACACAAAGAACCAACAAAGAAAGAGAACTTCAGACCAATTTCCCTTATGAATATTGACGCAAAAATACTCAATAATATTCTTGCAAACCAAATCCAAGAACACATCAAAACAATCATCCACCATGATCAAGTAGGCTTCATCCCAGGGATGCAGGGATGGTTTAATATACAAAAATCCATCAATGTTATCTACTATATAAACAAACTCAAAGATAAGAACTACATGATCATTTCATTAGATGCTGAGAAAGCACTTGACAAAATTCAACACCCCTTCATGATAAAAGTCCTGGAAAGATCAGGAATCTGTTTAAGGCCCATACCTAAACATAGTAAAAGCAATATACAGCAAACCAGTAGCTAACATTAAACTAAATGGAGAGAAACTTGAAGCAATCCCACTAAAATCAGGGACTAGACAAGGCTGCCTACTCTCTTTCTACTTATTCAATATAGTACTCGAAGTCCTAGGCAGAGCAATCAGACAGCGAAAGGAGGTCAAAGGGATACAGATTGGAAGGGGAGAAATCAAAATATCACTATTTGCAGATGATATGATAGTATACTTAAGTGACCCCAAAAGTTCCACCAGAGAACTACTTAAAGCGATAAACAACTTCAGCAAAGTGTCGGGGTAGAGCCTTCCTCTACACAAAGGATAAACAGGCTGAGAAAGAAATTAAGGAAATGAAACACTTCACAATAGTCCCAAATAATATAAAATATCTTGGGGTAACTTTAACCAAGCAAGTGAAAGATCTGGATGACAAGAATTTCAAGTCTTTTAAGAAAAGAAATTGAGGAAGATCTTAGAAGATGGAAAGATCTTCCATGCTCATGGATTGGCAGGATTAATATAGTAAAAATGTCCATTTTGCCAAAAGCAATCTACAGATTCAATGCAATCCCCATCAAAATTCCTACTCAATTCTTTTTTTTTAATTTAATTTTATTTTTTTAACTTGAGTATTTCTTATTTACATTTCGAGTGTTATTCCCTTTCCCGGTTTACGGGCCAACATCCCCCTAATTCCTCCCCCTCCCCTTCCTTATGGGTGTTCCCCTCCCCATCCTCCCCCCATTGCCGCCCTCCCCCCAACAATCAGGTTCAGTCTTAGCAGGACCCAGGGCTTCCCCTTACACTGATGATCGTACTGGATATTCAATGCTACCTATGAGGTCAGAGTCCAGGGTCAGTCCATGTATAGTCTTTAGGTAGTGGCTTAGTCCCTGGAAGCTCTGGTTGCTTGGCATTGTTGTTCTTATGGTGTCTCGAGCCCCTTCAAGCTCTTCCAGTTCTTTCTCTGATTCCTTCAACGGGGGTCCTGTTCTCAGTTCAGTGGTTTGCTGCTGGCATTTGCCTATGAATTTGCTGTATTCTGGCTGTGTCTCTCAGGACAGATCTACATCTGGTTCCTGTCTGCCTGCACTTCTTTGCTTCATCCATCTTGTCTAATTGGGTGGCTGTATATGTATGGGCCACATGTGGGGCAGGCTCTGAATGGGTGTTCCTTCTGTGTCTGTTTTAATCTTTGCCTCTCTATTCCCTGCCAAGGGTATTCTTGTTCCCCTTTTAAAGAAGGAGTGAAGCATTCACATTTTGATCATCCGTCTTGATGATCATGTGCTCTAGGCATGTAGGGTAATTCAAGCATTAGGGCTAATAGCCACTTATCAACGAGTGCATACCACGTGTGTTTCTCTGTGATTGGGTTACCTCACTCAGGATGATATTTTCCAGTTCCAACCATTTGCCTACGAATTTCATAAAGGCATTGTTTTTGATAGCTGAGTAATATTCCATTGTGTAGATGTACCACATTTTCTGTGTCCATTCCTCTGTTGAAGGGCATCTGAGTTCTTTCCATCTTCTGGCTATTATAAATAAGGCTGCTATGAACATTGTGGAGCACGTGTCTTTTTTATATGTTGGAGCATCTTTTGGGTATATGCCCAAGAGAGGTATAGCTGGATCCTCAGGCAGTTCAATGTCCAATTTTCTGAGGAACCTCCAGACTGATTTCCAGAATGGTTTTACCAGTCTGCAATCCCACCAACAATGGAGGAGTGTTCCTCTTTCTCCACATCCTCGCCAGCATCTGCTGTCACCTGAGTTTTTTGATCTTAGCCATTCTCACTGGTGTGAGGTGAAATCTCAGGGTTGTTTTGATTTGCATTTCCCTTATGACTAAAGATGTTGAACATTTCTTTAGGTGTTTCTCAGCCATTCGGCATTCCTCAGCTGTGAATTCTTTGTTTAGCTCTGAACCCCATTTTTTAATAGGGTTATTTGTCTCCCTGCGGACTAACTTCTTGAGTTCTTTGTATATTTTGGATATAAGGCCTCTATCTGTTGTAGGATTGGTAAAGATCTTTTCCCTATCTGTTAGTTGCCGTTTTGTCCTAACCACAGTGTCCTTTGCCTTACAGAAGCTTTGCAGTTTTATGAGATCCCATTTGTCGATTCTTGATCTTAGAGCATAAGCCATTGGTGTTTTGTTCAGGAAATTTTTTCCAATGTCCATGTGTTCAAGATGCTGCCCTAGTTTTTCTTCTATTAGTTTGTCCTACTCAATTCTTTATAGAGCTAGAAAGAGCAACTTGCAAATTCATTTGGAATAACAGAAAACCTAGGATAGCGAAAACTATAGTCAACAATAAGAGAACTTCTGGGGAAATCACCATCCCTGACTTCAGGCAGTATTACAGAGCAATAGTCATAAAAACTGTATGGTATTGGCACAGAGACTGGCAGGTAGATCAGTGGAACAGAATTAAAGACCCAGAAATGAACTCACTTATACCTATAGTCACTTGATATTTGACAAAGAGTTAAAACCACCCAATGGGAGAAAGATAGCATTTTCAACAAATGGTGCTGATTCAATTGGAGGTAAGCATGTAGAAGAATGCAAATTGATCCATTCTTATCACCCTGTACAAAGCTTAAGTCCAAGTGAATCAAGGACCTCCACATCAAACCAGATACACTCAAACTAAAAGAAGAAAAAGTGGGGAAGAGTCTCGAACACATGGGCACTGAGGAAAATTTCCTGAACAAAATACCATAGGCTCATGCTCTAAGATCAAGAATCAACAAATGGGACCTCATAAAATTGCAAAGCTTCTGTAAGGCAAAGGACACTGTCATTAGGACAAAACTGCAACCAACAGATTGGGAAAAGATCTTTACCAATCCTACAACAGATAGAAGGCTAATATTCAAAATATACAAAGAACTCAAGAAGTTAAGACTCCAGAGAGCCAAATAACCCTATTTAAAAAATGGGGTACAGAGCTAAACAAAACATTCCCAGCTGAGGATTATAGAATGGCCAAAAAGCACCTAAAGAAATGTTCAACATCCTTAGTCATTAGGGAAATGTAAATCAAAACAACCCTGAGATTCCACCTCACACCAATCAGAATGGCTAAGATCAAAAACTCAGTCTACAATAGATGCTGGCGAGGATGTGGAGAAAGAGGAACACACCTCCATTGTTGGTGGGATTGTAAACTGGTACAACCACTCTGGAAATCAGTCTGGAGGTTCCTCAGAAAATTGGACATTGCACTACCTGAGGACCCAGCTATACCTCTCTTGGGCATATACCCAAAAGATGTTCGAACTTACAACAAAGACACATGCTCCACTATGTTCATAGCAGCCTTATTTATAATAGCCAGAAGCTGGAAAGAACCCAGATGCCCTTCAACAGAGGAATGGATCCAAAAAAATGTGGTACATTTATGCAATGGAGTACTACTTAGCTATCAAAAACAATGACTTCATGGAATTCATAGGCCAATGGAATGAACTAGAAAATATCATCCTGAGTGAAGTTACTCAATCACAGAAAAACACACTTGGTATGTACTCATTGATAAATAGATATTAGCCAAAAAGCTCAAATTACCCAAGATGCAATGTACAGACCACAGAAAGCTCAAGAAGAAGGATGACCAAAATGCAGCAGATGCTCCCACTCATTCTTAAAAGGGGAAAAATATCCATAGGAGGGGATATGGAAGCAAATTTAGAGCAGCAACTCAAGGAATGGCCATTCAGGGCCTGTCCCACATGTGCCCCATATCTATACAGCCATCAAAACCAGATAAGATTGATGAAGCTAAAAAATGCATGCTGAAAGGGACCGGATATAGATCTCTCCTGAGAGACACATCCAGAGCATGTCCAATACAGAGGTCAATGCTAGCAGCAAACCACTGAACTGAGAAAGGACCCCCTTGGGGGGGAATTAGAGGAAGGATTGAAAGGGCTGAAGGAGCTTGCAACCCCATAAAAACAACAATGCCAACCAACCAGAGCTTCCAGGGACTAAACCACTACTGAAAGACTATATATGGACTGACCCAGGGCTCCAACTGCATATGTAGCAGAGAATAGCCTTGTTGGGGCACCAGTGGAAGGGGAAGCCCTTGGTCCTGCCAAGGTTGGCCCCCCAGTGCAGGGGAATGGGGGTGGGCAATAAGAAGGATGTATAAGGGGAATAAGGATGTATGGGGGAGGGGGAAGGGAGGGAATGGGGACTTATGGACAGGAAACCGGGAAGGGGAATAACATTTGAAATGTAAGTAAAGAAATATATCGAATAAAAAAAATTTTTTTAAAAAAAAGAAGCTCTCTGCTCCCAGACCCCGTGAGAGAGAGAGACCCAACCGCCTGGTCAGGTGGGCACTCCTGAGGCTGCAGAGCGGAAGAGACCACCAACACTGCTCACCCCTGCCCACATCCCTGGCCCAAGAGGAAACTGTATAAGGCCTCTGGGCTCCCGTGGGGGACGGCCCAGGAGCGGCAGGACCCCTGCCTGAGACACCGCCGGAACCTGAAGGAAACAGACCGGATAAACAGTTATCTGCACCCAAATCCCGTGGGAGGGAGAGCTAAACCTTCAGAGAGGCAGACAAGCCTGGGAAACCAGAAGAGACTGCTCTCTGCACACACATCTCGGACGCCAGAGGAAAAAGCCAAAGACCATCTGGAACCCTGCTGCACTGAAGCTCCCGGAAGGGGCGGCACAGGTCTTCCTGGTTGCTGCCGCTGCAGAGAGCCCGTGGGCAGCACCCCACGAGCGAACTTGAGCCTCGGGACCACAGGTAAGACCAAATTTTCTGCTGCAAGAAAGCTGCCTGGTGAACTCAAGACACAGGTCCACAGCAACAGCTGAAGACCTGTAGAGAGGGAAAACTACACGCCCGAAAGCAGAACACTCTGTCCCCATAACTGACTGAAAGAAAACAGGAAAACAGGTCTACAGCACTCCTGACACACAGGCTTATAGGACAGTCTAGCCACTGTCAGAAATAGCAGAACAAAGTAACACTAGAGATAATCTGATGGCGAGAGGCAAGCGCAGGAACCCAAGCAACAGAAACCAAGACTACATGGCACCATCGGAGCCCAATTCTCCCATCAAAACAAACATGGAATATCCAAACACACCAGAAAAGCAAGATCTAGTTTCAAAATCATTTCTGATCATGATGCTGGAGGACTTCAAGAAAGACGTGAAGAACTCCCTTAGAGAACAAGTAGAAGCCTACAGAGAGGAATCGCAAAAATGCCTGAAAGAATTCCAGGAAAACAAAAATAAACAAGTAGAAGCCCATAGAGAGGAGACACAAAAATCCCTGAAAGAATTCCAGGAAAACATAAATAAACAAGTAGAAGCCCATAGAGAGGAGACACAAAAATCCCTGAAAGAATTCCAGGAAAACACAATCAAACAGTTGAAGGAATTAAAAATGGAAATAGAAGCAATCAAGAAAGAACACATGGAAACAACCCTGGATATAGAAAACCAAAAGAAGAGACAAGGAGCTGTAGATACAAGCTTCACCAACAGAATACAAGAGATGGAAGAGAGAATCTCAGGAGCAGAAGATTCCATAGAAATCATTGACTCAACTGTCAAAGATAATGTAAAGCGGAAAAAGCTACTGGTCCAAAACATACAGGAAATCCAGGACTCAATGAGAAGATCAAACCTAAGGATAATAGGTATAGAAGAGAGTGAAGACTCCCAGCTCAAAGGACCAGTAAATATCTTCAACAAAATCATAGAAGAAAACTTCCCTAACCTAAAAAAAGAGATACCCATAGACATACAAGAAGCCTACAGAACTCCAAATAGACTGGACCAGAAAAGAAACACCTCCCGTCACATAATTGTCAAAACACCAAACGCACAAAATAAAGAAAGAATATTAAAAGCAGTAAGGGAAAAAGGTCAAGTAACATATAAAGGCAGACCTATCAGAATCACACCAGACTTCTCGCCAGAAACTATGAAGGCCAGAAGATCCTGGACTGATGTCATACAGACCCTAAGAGAACACAAATGCCAGCCCAGGTTACTGTATCCAGCAAAACTCTCAATTAACATTGATGGAGAAACCAAGATATTCCATGACAAAACCAAATTTACACAATAACTTTCTACAAATCCAGCACTACAAAGGATAATAAATGGTAAAGCCCAACATAAGGAGGCAAGCTATACCCTAGAAGAAGCAAGAAACTAATCGTCTTGGCAACAAAACAAAGAGAATGAAAGCACACAAACATAACCTCACTTCCAAATATGAATATAAAGGGAAGCAATAATCACTATTCCTTAATATCTCTCAATATCAATGGCCTCAACTCCCCAATAAAAAGACATAGATTAACAAACTGGATACGCAACGAGAACCCTGCATTCTGCTGCCTACAGGAAACACACCTCAGAGACAAAGACAGACACTACCTCAGAGTGAAAGGCTGGAAAACAACTTTCCAAGCAAATGGTCAGAAGAAGCAAGCTGCAGTAGCCATTCTAATATCAAATAAAATCAATTTTCAACTAAAAGTCATCAAAAAAGATAAGGAAGGACACTTCATATTCATCAAAGGAAAAATCCACCAAGATGAACTCTCAATCCTAAATATCTATGCCCCAAATACAAGGGCACCTACATATGTAAAAGAAACCTTACTAAAGCTCAAAATACACATTGCACCTCACACAATAATAGTGGGAGATTTCAACACCCCACTCTCATCAATGTACAGATCATGGAAACAGAAATTAAACAGAGATGTAGACAGACTAAGAGAAGTCATGAGCCAAATGGACTTAACGGATATTTATAGAACATTCTATCCTAAAGCAAAAGGATATACCTTCTTCTCAGCTCCTCATGGTACTTTCTCCAAAATTGACCATATAATTGGTCAAAAAACGGGCCTCAACAGGTACAGAAAGATAGAAATAATCCCATGCGTGCTATCGGACCACCACGGCCTAAAACTGGTCTTCAATAACAATAAGGGAAGAATGCCCACATATACGTGGAAATTGAACAATGCTCTACTCAATGATAACCTGGTCAAGGAAGAAATAAAGAAAGAAATTAAAAACTTTTTAGAATTTAATGAAAATGAAGGTACAACATACCCAAACTTATGGGACACAATGAAAGCTGTGCTAAGAGGAAAACTCATAGCGCTGAGTGCCTGCAGAAAGAAACAGGAAAGAGCATATGTCAGCAGCTTGACAGCACACCTAAAAGCTCTAGAACAAAAAGAAGCAAATACACCCAGGAGGAGTAGAAGTCAGGAAATAATCAAACTCAGAGCTGAAATCAACCAAGTAGAAACAAAAAGGACCATAGAAAGAATCAACAGAACCAAAAGTTGGTTCTTTGACATAATCAGCAAGATAGATAAACCCTTAGCCAGACTAACGAGAGGACACAGAGAGTGAGTCCAAATTAACAAAATCAGAAATGAAAAAGGAGACATAACTACAGATTCAGAGGAAATTCAAAAAATCATCAGATCTTACTATAAAAACCTATATTCAACAAAACTTGAAAATCTTCAGGAAATGGACAATTTCCTAGACAGATACCAGGTATCAAAGTTAAATCAGGAACAGATAAACCAGTTAAACAACCCCATAACTCCTAAGGAAATAGAAGCAGTCATTAAAGGTCTCCCAACCAAAAGGAGCCCAGGTCCAGATGGGTTTAGTGCAGAATTCTATCAAACCTTCATAGAAGACCTCATACCAATATTATCCAAACTATTCCACAAAATTGAAACAGATGGAGCCCTACCGAATTCCTTCTACGAAGCCACAATTACTCTTATACCTAAACCACACAAAGACACAACAAAGAAAGAGAACTTCAGACCAATTTCCCTTATGAATATCGACGCAAAAATACTCAATAAAATTCTGGCAAACCGAATTCAAGAGCACATCAAAACAATCATCCACCATGATCAAGTAGGCTTCATCCCAGGCATGCAGGGATGGTTTAATATACGGAAAACCATCAACGTGATCCATTATATAAACAAACTGAAAGAACAGAACCACATGATCATTTCATTAGATGCTGAGAAAGCATTTGACAAAATTCAACACCCCTTCATGATAAAAGTCCTGGAAAGAATAGGAATTCAAGGCCCATACCTAAACATAGTAAAAGCCATATACAGCAAACCAGTTGCTAACATTAAACTAAATGGAGAGAAACTTGAAGCAATCCCACTAAAATCAGGGACTAGACAAGGCTGCCCACTCTCTCCCTACTTATTCAATATAGTTCTTGAAGTTCTAGCCAGAGCAATCAGACAACAAAAGGAGATCAAGGGGATACAGATCGGAAAAGAAGAGGTCAAAATATCACTATTTGCAGACGACATGATAGTATATTTAAGTGATCCCAAAAGTTCCACCAGAGAACTACTAAAGCTGATAAACAACTTCAGCAAAGTGGCTGGGTATACAATTAACTCAAATAAATCAGTTGCCTTCCTCTATACAAAAGAGAAACAAGCCGAGAAAGAAATTAGGGAAACGACACCCTTCATAATAGACCCAAATAATATAAAGTACCTCGGTGTGACTTTAACCAAGCAAGTAAAAGATCTGTACAATAAGAACTTCAAGACACTGAGGAAAGAAATTGAAGAAGACCTCAGAAGATGGAAAGATCTCCCATGCTCATGGATTGGCAGGATTAATATAGTAAAAATGGCCATTTTACCAAAAGCAATCTACAGATTCAATGCAATCCCCATCAAAATACCAATCCAATTCTTCAAAGAGTTAGACAGAACAATTTGCAAATTCATCTGGAATAACAAAAAACCCAGGATAGCTAAAGCTATCCTCAACAATAAAAGGACTTCAGGGGGAATCACTATCCCTGAACTCAAGCAGTATTACAGAGCAATAGTGATAAAAACTGCATGGTATTGGTACAGAGACAGACAGATAGACCAATGGAATAGAATTGAAGACCCAGAAATGAACCCACACACCTATGGTCACTTGATTTTTGACAAAGGAGCCAAAACCATCCAATGGAAAAAAGATAGCATTTTCAGCAAATGGTGCTGGTTCAACTGGAGGGCAACATGTAGAAGAATGCAGATCGATCCATCCTTATCACCCTGTACAAAGCTTAAGTCCAAGTGGATCAAGGACCTCCACATCAAACCAGACACACTCAAACTAATAGAAGAAAAACTAGGGAAGCATCTGGAACACATGGGCACTGGAAAAAATTTCCTGAACAAAACACCAATGGCTTACGCTCTAAGATCAAGAATCGACAAATGGGATCTCATAAAACTGCAAAGCTTCTGTAAGGCAAAGGACACTGTGGTTAGGACAAAACGGCAACTAACAGATTGGGAAAAGATCTTTACCAATCCTACAACAGATAGAGGCCTTATATCCAAAATATACAAAGAACTCAAGAAGTTAGACCGCAGGGAAACAAATAACCCTATTAAAAAATGGGGTTCAGAGCTAAACAAAGAATTCACAGCTGAGGAATGCCGAATGGCTGAGAAACACCTAAAGAAATGTTCAACATCTTTAGTCATAAGGGAAATGCAAATCAAAACAACCCTGAGATTTCACCTCACACCAGTGAGAATGGCTAAGATCAAAAACTCAGGTGACAGCAGATGCTGGCGAGGATGTGGAGAAAGAGGAACACTCCTCCACTGTTGGTGGGATTGCAGACTGGTAAAACCATTCTGGAAATCAGTCTGGAGGTTCCTCAGAAAATTGGATATTGAACTGCCTGAGGATCCAGCTATACCTCTCTTGGGCATATACCCAAAAGATGCCTCAACATATAAAAGAGACACGTGCTCCACTATGTTCATCGCAGCCTTATTTATAATAGCCAGAAAATGGAAAGAACCCAGATCCCCTTCAACAGAGGAATGGATACAGAAAATGTGGTACATCTACACAATGGAATATTACTCAGCTATCAAAAATAACGAGTTTATGAAATTCGTAGGCAAATGGTTGGAACTGGAAAATATCATCCTGAGTGAGCTAACCCAATCACAGAAAGACATACATGGTATGCACTCATTGATAAGTGGCTATTAGCCCAAATGCTTGAATTACCCTAGATCCCTAGAACAAACGAAACTCAAGACGGATGATCAAAATGTGAATGCTTCACTCCTTCTTTAAATGAGGAAAAAGAATACCCTTGGCAGGGAAGGGAGAGGCAAAGATTAAAACAGAGACTGAAGGAACACCCATTCAGAGCCTGCCCCACATGTGGCCCATACATATACAGCCACCCAATTAGACAAGATGGATGAAGCAAAGAAGTGCAGACCGACAGGAGCCGGATGTAGATCGCTCCTGAGAGACACAGCCAGAATACAGCAAATACAGAGGCGAATGCCAGCAGCAAACCACTGAACTGAGAATAGGTCCCCCGTTGAAGGAATCAGAGAAAGAACTGGAAGAGCTTGAAGGTGCTCGAGACCCCAAAAGTACAACAATGTCAAGCAACCAGAGCTTCCAGGGACTAAGCCACTACCTAAAGACTGACCCTGGACTCTGACCCCATAGGTAGCAATGAATATCCTAGTAAGAGCACCAGTGGAAGGGGAAGCCCTGGGTCCTGCTAAGACTGAACCCCCAGTGAACTAGACTATGGGGGGAGGGCGGCAATGGGGGGAGGGTTGGGAGGGGAACACCCATAAGGAAGGGGAGGGGGGAGGGGGATGTTTGTCCGGAAACCGGGAAAGGGAATAACACTTGAAATGTATATAAGAAATACTCAAGTTAATAAAAAAAAAAAGAAGAAGGTTCAGAACCACTAAGTTAGAGGCAGACTTCATACACAGGATGGCAACTCAGAAACAGAAGCAACACAAGTGTCTGTGTCTGCCCTACTACCATGAGCAACCAGGCAGATGAAGAGCTGTACAACAGCACAGAGGCAGACTAGTACTTGAGCCCCACCACTTCTAGGAATGGAAGATACACACGACTTTGTCTCAAAAAAGAAGTTGAGAGGAAGGGAGGGCAGGGGAGGGAAATGCAGAGGAAGGTGGGGAGGGGACGAAAGGAGAGAAATATCTATTTAGGGAGCAGCAATACCAAAGCTAAGGGCACAAGGGACCTGCTCCTCCGGATAGCCCCTTATGCTTCTTAGCACACACTTCTTCCTCAACTCTAGTGCAGTGTTTTTATGCCTCCTGGAAGGTGTGTCCTTCGTAAACCCCTGCTCTGTTAGTAAGCTCCAGGCAGTGAGTTAGAAAGCCAGGTACAGCCTTCCTCAAGTACACAGCACACACCACATCAGGTTCTTAGGCACATATGACACTGTCTCCAGGCTAAGCATTTCCCCTTGATCAGGAAAATGGGCATTTTACATTTAGTAATTCATGTAATCCTGAGATCATTTACAACAATTATAACTATCATTATTCCTATTTTTGAGATTAAGAATTATTAATCTGAGAGTCAGCAAGACATTGTTAGCATGCAGGAATGGATCCGTGGGTAGTGGTGTCTGCAGTTTACCACTAAAGCCTGCTAGAGTTTGATGGGCAGGACCTACAGAGCAGAAAGAAGTAGTCCAGTTCCACAGTTGTTTATGACCTCCACCGGTATGCTGTGACAAGCACCCATGCATGTGTATGTACACACATGAGATACATAGAGCTGTGACTGTGGAAATGCCTGTTAATTTGCTCAGTGGATTTGCTGCTTCTTCCCATTACAGACCTGTTTACAGTTCCTGTCACCTACTGCTGTCCTCTCTGCTTCAGTGCAGTCACTCCCAGGTCACCATGTCTTCTCCTCAGCCTATCCTCCACAGAGCCCTTCTATCTCCCCTCGCGCCAGGCCCTAGCTCTGAACTCATCAAGAGTTACCGAAAGGAAAAGCCTTCTGGAGGAACAAGCACTTCCTCTGCAGGACTAATTCAAGCACTGCCCCCTCTGTCCTCTGCAGCCAAATCTCAGAGAGTCTTGAGAGTCTTCCCATGTTTATCCAGTGAGGAAGAACAAAGGCCACCCAGAAAAGGATTAAAATTGAGTTTTCATGAAGGCTGTTCTTTTGAAGTCTCCTGCAGAACACAATGACCGTCACTACCTTTGTCGCTTAAAAAATCAGAAGTGCATGTGCCATTATTTGATGTGGTTCTAGACTGGATACCTCCTAAAACTACCTTACGGAAGAGGGACAATGGAAAAGCAAATAATCAAACACTCAATACCCAGAATCATTTTGTCCTTCTGTAATTCTGTACTTAAGGTGGCTGGAAAGCAGTTCTAATTATTATCTTATATTACAAACAAGTTCCAGTTGACTCTCCCAGCAAAGATCTATTGAGCATTATATGGAATAATTTAATTTTCTAGCCCAAACTGAACAACTATAAATGGTAATTTGAAATCTGGAAGACAAATTTTAACATAAAGTTACGTATGACACCATAAGCACATAAGCCAGAGAAAGATATTACATGTCATCTAAAATCGTTGCTATGTTGGAGGAACTTGAATATATGTAAATGTAACCCAAAACTTTCAGGAAATCTCCACATGGTACAAAAGGATTTATAAAGTGGTATTAAAAAAAAAGCAAGTTCCCTAAAATGAAATAAATTATATTTCCCATTAAAAGCAACTGTAAAATAGTTACAGTACAACTTGTTCATCATCCTACCTTGCTAAAAAACTATTTTGAAATATTTATTTTATGCCATTAACATGATGCTGGAGAACTGAACCGAGACAATCTTGTGGAGGGTAAGGTGGAAAAACGGGAACACAAAGGAGGCGGTCTCTAAGCTGGAAGCTAATGAAGACATGGTGGGGATCCTAGTGTCCTATCATCCTAATGTCATATGCTTAACTTTTACATTCATCTTCTGTCCACTAAAAACCTTATGTTTAATCTTCATATTACAGAAGCAAAGACTAAAAAAACTTCTAAGACGCTTAATCCTCATACTGTACAAAGTAGTCTAGTACCTTCCAATCTTTGAATTTTTCCTTTCACAGAGATAACAGCTTCAAAGGGTGAAACTCTTAGTTCAAAACATGTTCCGGTCAGCGTCTCGATGAAGAGCTCCATGGGGTCATAGAAAGGAAGCTTGAAATAAAATGGTCCCACGTTATCCTCATTGAAGAATGGAGGCTCTTTTCTGTTATCCATTACTTTGACTTTTCTAATTCTTCTGGAATAGGTTGTATGCAACTGTATTCCAATTGTACCCAAATCAGCTTTGAACATTGGTAATATGTATCGTTGTTCATGTTTGAGTTTTGTACCTGAAAAAAATAAAAATTAGCTTTTTAAAACAAATCTGTCTCTTTCACTCACATTTCCTGAATAACTCTGGCTCACACTCATCTTCCAAACTGTGTAAGAACTTTAATTACCTTTACGAACTGTGCCCAGCAGTGGCCTTTCTGTACCCGCCTTTGAAATCACTCCTGAAGTAGACTGACCTCGAAGAATAGACGTGCTTTTGACTGTTTACAGTACTCACTAGAGCTTTGCACTGTTGCTAATATATAGCATGTGGTCAACAAACATTCTGCTATTATTCAAATTCAATAAGTATGGTTCTGTAAGATTTTCCAAATATATGTACATCCTTTTCTAGAATATGTTTCTCTTTTAAGCCATATAAAGTTTTAGAGTCCTTGTATATAATTACACTGGATAAGAAAAATGGTATATCCATAGGTTCCTTTAAACTTTGATCCACTAAATAACCAACAAGTATTTGGGTTTTCAAAGATGATCAGCCATTCTAACATTAAAAAGAGGTAATTATAAGACGCTAGGTGATCTCCCAAGTATACAATAGCTAATGAGTAGAAAGACAAACACATCAGAAAGAAGCATACAGTAAGTTAAGAGTGTAGAACCAGCAGCAAGGGCGATCACACTGAAATACTGCTGTTATTTGGTGAAAACTTTGTGAGCTTAAACTAAGCTTAAACTACACAAATGTGTCTTTCTGAAGAGATGAGGCAGTCTTTTTCAAGGTAGTTTTGTTGGGATATAATCCATATTCCACAAACTAACTTGACATCTAAAGTTCACTCACCCTTAACACAGAAGATGTCCAGCCACCACGACCATTACTTTCAAGGGATGGGGACTGAGCAAGGGCTTTGAGTCTGCCAACCAAGTGTTCTAGTAGTGAGCGAGACAAAAAGCTTCTTGCACAACATTTACAACATTTTCACCACCCCAAAAACCTTACACCCAATAGCCATCATTTCCAACTTTTCCATTCTGCCCCTTAGTCCAAGGCAACAACTACTGTAATTTCTTTGTTTCTCATTGCTCATTCCTGACACTTACATAAACAAATGATATAGTATATGGTGTTTTGCAACTGGCTTCTATGGCTTTGCAAAATGTTTCCAAAGTCCATCCATGTATCAACACTTCATTCGTCTGGTGGATGAACAGTAGTCCCCTGTGTGGACCTGGTGCATAGCATCTATCCAGGCACTGGTTTATGGTGTTTGGGTGGGGTTTAATTTGGAGCGAATATAAATATTGCTATAGTGAACAATCA
This sequence comes from Rattus norvegicus, assembly GCF_021556685.1. Lineage (NCBI taxonomy): Eukaryota > Metazoa > Chordata > Mammalia > Rodentia > Muridae > Rattus > Rattus norvegicus. The sequence goes on along the minus strand of NC_141537.1, from coordinate 151,349,704 downwards.
GCTATGATGTGGACACGTTTTCTTTTCTTGGTGATACATATCTAGAAGGAAATAGGTATGCTAGGTCACATGGCAACTGCATTAAGCAATTTGTGGACTTAATTATAAAGTGTTTTCCAAGTAGTTCAAACCATTTCAGAATAAACAACAAATGAAGGTTGTTTATTATGAGGTCATGTCTTTATCAATACTTTTTATTGTCTTTTTTATTAAACTATCCTAGTGAGTGCGTGGTAGTGCATCATCGCTATGATTTGCACTCTCGGATGGTTCTGAACATCTTTTACGTGATGATAGTCGGCCCTGTGCACCTCACCCCTGGGGAATATTCGAAGCCTTTGCCTAGTCTTTATCACTGGTTTATATGTATCATGAATGTGATCTAAATGAAATCACCAAATAATGGGGGAAGACAAAGTTCCAGCTGGCCATTTCTTGTCACCAAATAAAGCTTTCAGTACCAGGACTGAGTTACATCTAATTGAGTTGTTGGCCAAAGGGCCCACAGAAGCCCCAAACAACCCAGACCACTGCCAAGACTGTAGATATCTCTCTACAAATTGACAGCCAGGCCCCATTGCTGAAAACTACGCCTACATAAGTCATCGAACATAGAGATAAGGAGCTAGTGCCCACAGAGTCTTCACCTCTATGTGTTAGTGTCTTTGATACAGGAAGGTACTCTTCATGCTGCTAAGAGGAACATAAACACCAAGCTAACCACAAACCCTTTATCTACAATGGTATATTACCGGGAAGGAAGGCTAGGGCAATGGCGGTGCAAAGTGGTGAGAATAACCAACAGACAACTCATTTGACTTAGGGCCACTCCACAAGATGGAGCCCATACCTGACACTGCTTGGGTAACCAAAAACCTAGGATACAGCCAAATACCAGTTTTAAAAAGAAAAAAAAACCAACACGGTAATAAAACTACTCCTAAGGACATTCTGCTATACTCATAGATCACCTTGCTCAGCCATCATCAGAGACGCTATCTTCTGCAGCAGCTGGGAACAAATACAGACCCACAGCCAGACAGAATGCAGAGAGAGACCATGGAAGTACTAACTGGGATGTCTCCATTAAATCCTTCCCCTCAGCCCTCAGGGAACCCTGTGGAAAAGGAGGGGAAAAGAGTGTAAGAGAGCATGAGGGTGGGGAGGGGTAGCGGGGAGGGTTGAGGAAAACAAGAAAACGAAACCCTCTAATTCAACAGGAGCAAAGCTCATGTGAACTCAGAGACTGAAGCAGCATGCACAGGGCCTGCATGGGTTGGCACAGGTCCTCTGCACTTATGGCTTCCAGTTTAGTGTTTTTGTGGGATTCCTGAGTGTGCAAACGAATGGGTCTCTGATTCTTGTGCCTTCTCTTGGGCTCTTTTCCCTCTGTTGGTTTGCCTTGCCCAACTTCAATGTGATAACTTTTCTTTTATCTTATATTTTATTTTGTTATATTGTTTAAAAATAAATGGAAACCTAGCTACTAGGGTAAAAGTTATCCATTGAACTGTCAATGGAGTAACACTGGGTTCATCAATCACTCCACAGAAGGCCTTATGCTCAGAAGTAGTTGACCAAACATATAACAAACTCCATAATTTTTTTTGAATGCCCTTATTTGGTTACAGTTGTGGGGGTTGTTTCTTCTTTTGAGGTCGTATTTTATTTTGTTTCCTTGGTTTTGTTGTGTAAGGTTTTTGTTTTATGAGAAAACAGAGTGGGGAGGGAGGGAGGTGAGAGGAAAAGGACTTGGGGAAGAAGGATGTGATCAAATTATATAAATTTAAAAATTGTTTTACACAATAGGTAATATTCTAGATATAAATCACATGTAGGATATGGAATTGGCAAATACTTTCTTCCGTTCTGTAAGCCGGCCTTTGACTTCTTGGTAATGTCTTTTCAAATTCAATTCTCAACTGAAAAAGTTCAGGCTGGCCATCTGTTGTCACAGTTAGAAAAGTTGACCTAACCCAAGGCAGTAAATCTACACTCATTTTCCTCAAGAATTGCACAGTTTTAACTTATTTTTAGGTTTAGTGTTCATTCTGAATAGGGATCCAACTTGATTCTTTTGCACTGGGAAAATCAATTATTTCCAGTATCATTTGTTGGAAAGCCTGCTAACCCCATTGAATTCCTGGCTGTAAATTCTGACTCATTTCACTACACGGGCCTGTTAGTACATCTCCCACAGTTCTGATTGCTCTAACTTGACTAAGTATGGGGATTAGGAAATGGCTCTCTTCTTCATAGATTGTGTATTAGAATACAAATTATTTCAATATATATTGGTCTGTATACTGCCACTGTGTCTATTGTGTTTGAACAGTTTTTAATGGATTCCTTAGGATTATCTGTATTTAACGTATATGCAAACTAGAACAAATATTTTTCTTCCTCTCCAGTATATATGCTCCATATTTTTCATATTTGATTGCCCTTAGAACCTAGAGTACAATGTTGACTAGAAGTGAGTGAACTGAAAAATCTTTTTCTTGATTATAGGAGGAAGGAATTGAGCCTTTTATTTACCCTTAGATAAGTCAGCTGTCAGGTTTCATATATAACTTTATCCAGGTTGAAAAATTCCTGATTATTCCCACATTGCTTAGGAATCATTTTACTTTTAACCACAAAAAAGGTACAGATTTTCTAAGATATTTTTTAGTGTCTATTTAAATGATATGGTTTTCACTTGTTCATAATATGGTATATTACATTCATTTTTTGTGTGTGTTTTAACTCATCCTGCATTCCTGGAACAGAATTCCATTTGTGTACATAGTACTCTTTAGATAGGTGGGCAGACAGACAGAGCTGGACTTGATTAGGAAATATCTCTTGAGGATCCTGTGTCTAATCCATTGTTAAGAGATTTCCAGCATTTTTCCCCCTCTTTCTCTTCCCCCCTCCTCTCCTCTCCCATCTTCCTTTCAACCAGCCCGTGCAGCTTTATGTCACTGTTTGGTTCTTTACGTCTAGACATGTTAGCCTTGTGGAATGAGTTAGGAAATGTTCCTTAAGGATAGGTAAGCTTTCTCTGTTTAGATGCTGGGATCAAACCAAGGACTCGTGCATGCTAAGCAAACACTCGACCACTGAACTACTTCTCCAGCCCATAGTAAAATTTGGGTTTATTTCAGTATGGGAAAAGCCTGAGAGCATGGGAAGGATATCAGTAAGCAGCCCTACCTAAAAGGAAGCTAATACTATTGTGAAAGTAATTATACAATTATTTCAAATGTTTCCTATCCAAAGAATATGTAGTATCCCTGAGGTCACTAATTTTCATAAACATTTATTTATTATTTATTTTTGAGTCAGGGTTTAATTATATAGTCCAGATTGGCCTCATACTTAAGGTCCTCCTGCTTGCGTTTCCCCCATGCTGGGATTATAGGTATTTGCTATAATGACTGACCTAGAAACGTATTTAAAAGTGCACTTGTTTTACAAAGGTTGTGTTTGGCTAATAAATATCACTGTAAAAGCATGACCCTAGGCATCTGTTATCCATACACTCCAAAGACACATGCAATTCAATTTATATAAAAATAGCCCCTCTCTCAAAAGGTTTCCTTGTCTTGCAGTCCTCATCTGCTTAAAGCACACCATGATGCATCCATTCATTCAAGGACCCAAGATCTCTCACAAACACTAGGACAGCTTCAAGTGACAATATGCCTTCCATCTTCTATCCTGTCAACCTCTCCGTTCACTGTTTAGGACTTAATCTGGGGTTTCTTTAGCTTTCAACTGAGCAACTCTCAAGGACTGACTGGCTAGGATCTCTGACTCCCACACTTGACCATTTGTTGTTTAACTTTAGGAGAGAAAGTTTCTAAAAACTAGCTAAGGGTACTATTTTAACACATTATTTAGTAGTTACTTCCCATTGTCTCTGTTTAAGCAGGGGGGGAAGCTGCACTTGGAATTTATTATAATAAGACCTCGCTAGCAAGGGAAATAAATTTAAGCTAAAAACATGAATTGCCCTTATAAATAAGAAGACAATTTTTAGGACAATTTTAAATCTACAACAAAACAGAGCAGAAATTATGAGTCTCCGCCTACATGTTCCTTTCCTGCCTCCCTCTGGCTAACCTAAAGTCTGCACTAGCACCGTACATTATTAACAAGTGAGGAATACATACATGGCTGTCACCCAAGCCCAAAGTTTACACTAGGGCTCACTCTTGGTGTACATCTGACAGCTGTGGGCATCATAAAAGCATCACATATTTACCACTGCAGTATCAGAGTAGTCTGTCCCAGTACCACTGCAGTATCAGAGTAGTCTGTCCCAGTACCACTGCAGTATCAGAGTAGTCTGTCCCAGTACCACTGCAGTATCATAGTCGTCTGTCCCAGTACCACTGCAGTATCATAGTCGTCTGTCCCAGTACCACTGCAGTACCAGAGTAGTCTGTCCCAGTACCACTGCAATATCAGAGTAGTCTGTCCCAGTACCACTGCAATATCAGAGTAGTCTGTCCCAGTACCACTGCAGTATCATAGTAGTCTGTCCCAGTACCACTGCAGTATCAGACTAGTCTGTCCCAGTACCACTGCAGTATCATAGTAGTCTGTCCCAGTACCACTGCAGTATCAGAGTAGTCTGTCCCAGTACCACTGCAGTATCAGACTAGTCTGTCCCAGTACCACTGCAGTATCAGAATAGTCTGTCCCAGTACCACTGCAGTATCAGACTAGTCTGTCCCAGTACCACTGCAGTATCAGACTAGTCTGTCCCAGTACCACTGCAGTATCAGAGTCGTCTGTCCCAGTAGTCTAAGTTTTCTGTGTTGGAGCTACTGATCCCATCCCTCAAATTCACGCCAACTTTTGATCCTTTAGTGTTTCCATACCTTTATCCTTTCCAGACTGTCATGCAATTGGGATCTCACAATATGCATCCTTTTCAGAGTGGTCTCTCTAAGGAACACACATTTAAGCCATACATACTTTTGTGCCATTTCGTGGCTTGATGACTTTCCTTTAAATACTAAATTATATTCTATTTTCTGTATCCATTAGCTTCATTTATCCATTCTCCTGAGAAATATCTTATATTCTCCATTTTCTGACAATTGTGAAGCAAAACTGTACACAGGTCATACTGGTGGTTTTTTTTTTAACCTTTTTAGGCTAGATTTTAATATAAGAGTATTTTCAGCCTTTTGTGCATGTGTGTACATTGTATGCAGGTATATATTTGCATGTGGAGACCAGCAGTCAATGTCAGATGGCCTCCTCTATCACTTTACATTCTTTTTTTTTTAGAATTATTTATTGTACATGTATGAGTACACTGTAGCTGTCCTCGAACACACCAGAAGGCATTGTATCCCATTACAGATGGTTGTGAGCCACCGTGTAGTTGCTGGGAATTGAACTCAGAACCTCTGAAGAACAGTCAACGCTCTTAACTGCTGAGCCATCTCTCCAGCCCCATTTTAGAGTCTTTAGGCGTCACTGATGGGCTCATCCACTCAGCTTGGCTGGGTGACTGTCGAGGGTTCCTCGCCCCCCAGCCCTTACAGCACAGTACGTACTGCTGTACCTAGCTTTGCACATGCCTTCTGCGGTCCTCATGCTTAACAGTTAGCGCTTTACCTTCAATAGCTGAGCCAGCCCCCCAGCCCCACTGTGTTTGCTTTTCTTTTAAAGAAACTGCCAAACAATATGCAAAAGTAGCGAAATCATTCTGATTTCCTGCACCAGTGAATGGAGAGCTCCTATCACTCCAAGCCATCATATCGTTTTGAACTGTGGGTGTTCTCAGTTTTGGCTTCAACTGGCAGTTTCCTAATAACCTAGGATGTGAGCACAGCTATCCTTTGAAAATGTAAACTGATCCTATTATTTCTAGCTCAGGGCCCCATCATGGCTTCCACCATCTGTGCAACAATGTTCAAACCCCTCGGAAAGACTTTTCAATGTACAGATTTCATGTTCATTACCTACACTCCCCAGCAGCACCTATGCTCCTTCTGCTTCTAGTCGTGGCCCCTGTCTTATTGCTCCTGTTTTGTTCTGCTTAGGTCAACCCCACACATAGCTTCCCGAGAAGCACCTAATCTTTGAAAGCTCAGCTCCAAGGATAGGAGCACACCTCAAAGGAAAGAATGCCTGCTCACAGTGCAAAGACTGGGTGATAACCAGCCCAGCAGGCCCCTCCCCAAGCCTCGCTCCCACGATCCCACAAAATCTTTCATGCTTACTCTCTTCTGCACCCATGTCATATACGATACCCATCAAAACAGGAGCTTCCTTGTCTGTCCCTCATGCTGGTAAACTACAAGTGTTCTAAGGGAGGGACGGTGTCTGTCACTACAGCCCTCTGCACATATTAGGACGCATTAAAGGTTGTTCAGTGAAATTCAATTCAAAACAATTCCCTTTTTCTATTAATCCTTAGATTAGACTAAATTAATAGTCAAAAGGGTATTATCCTGTCATAGAGATGAAACAGTGGTTATACTCCAGTTTCCTCCGGGAGGCACATTCTGATTCACTATACTGGAATTCATATAAATCACAATAAACATGTACACAGAGATACTTCTCCTGTACAGGGGAGTTTTCGTAGTTCTAATATAAAACATTCCTAGGAAGCTTGAATTATGCAGAGAGCTAATGCTCCAATGCCATAGCAGTAAGAAACGCTGTTGCTGAGGGCACAGTTCTGAGTGGAGTTCTAGGACATGGGAAATCATGAGAAACCAACAGCAGCAGCAGCACAACTGTGCTGCCAGGACTGTGGGTCGGAGTTGCAAGTACACTATGGAAACAGTGGCACTGTCTGGATTTCACTACTTACCCTTACACACTCAGAGTCAATGTGAAGCGTGGTGATACTTTTCTAGCACATATTAGGCCCTGGGACCCAATCTGCAATTTCACAAAACAAAACAAAACCCCCAGCATTATAAAAAGAAAACAAAACAAAACAAAACAGCAGTACAGTGAAATAGCCACAGGTAACATACAGATTTTCTCAATGCACAGATCTGAAATGAAAATAAAGTGACTATAAATAGAAGGAAATCAGTGTTGCAGTAGGTACATTATCGATGGCGTGGGAACTTCCACATTAAGATTGGTTCCAGTCAGTGGGATAATTTTCAATACACAAAAAGGGCCGAGGATGGTAACCGTAACTGAAAACAATTGTGTTACACTTCTCAGCAAAGGAAATCAATGTAACAAGATAAAAGGCTGTGCAGGTGGCCTAAACCACAGCAGAATACTACAAGGCCAAGCGGAAGTTCAAGTGGGCCAATGACCTAGTGTACCGCGGCAAGCATGCTCAAAGTGGCCCGTGGTCCTCATGAATGAGCACCAGAAAACCAAGGACAATGAAAACATAAGAGTGATATGAAATTATATAAGTAAATAAAACGATGCTTAAATTGATAAGTTAACTTAAAAACTGGGAAAGAAAAACCAAAGTGAATTTCAAACATTTCTTTCATCTTTTTAAATTTCTAAACCTAACCAATCACAAAAGCGGCAATAACTTCACTCAAGGAGTAATTTCAGTACCTTGGACTTGGTTCCTTCTCGTCCACAGAAACTTAGTCACACGACGAGTTAGTTTTTAAAATTTTCCCCCAACATAAATATACCCACAATATATTGCAGCCTTTTTAAAAGGTGACTCTTGAACTTTTACAGATGTGTGAAAATCGAGCTTCAGATTGGAGTCACACTCTAGCCTGGGACTGATGCACAAGTGCCGGTGTGCTGCTACACTCAGACCCAAAGTCCGGTCAGCAGCACCCGGAGCCACGGGCGCGACCGGTTTGTCTGTGAGTCCTGAGTCCGTAGGCAGAGAAGCGTGGAGGGTGTGACCAGGCTGCAATTGAGGCGGGCGTACCTCTCCTGCCTGCCAGGGCAGCGAAGGAGCAGGAGGCCTTTCAGCCGCCCGCCCTCCCGGCCGCGCCCCGCCCCGCCCCGCCGCGCCCCTCACCCGCTCGCCCTCCGGTGGTCGCGTCCGCCCGCTCGCTCGCTCGCCTGCCCGCAGGCCGATAGGAGTGCGCGCGCCCGAGACGCCGGCCGACGCTGGCCCGCGAAGCTCCGGCCCCGCCCTTTGTGACACCGCTCACCAATCGCCGATCAGCGCTACCGACGCCCTCCAATCAGCCCGCGAGGGGCGGGTCCTAGCCTTCGGACGCTGGCGGTTGCTCGGACGCCCGGGTAGCACGGGCGTTCAGGAAGGGTTGTCGGTTAGAAGAGGCCCGGATGTTGACTCTTTATTACTAGTGGCAGTACCCGTCTGGGGCAAGGCAGCAGAACTGGAGACGGGCCACAGTATCTGGGAAGAGCCGGCGCCAAAGAGGAGGGCCTTGGCTGGGGCACTTCTAAGGTTCTTTGGGGATAGGAGGGTCCTTGGCATTTGCGATCCACTCATGACCTTTCCAGAGCCTAGTACACTTATAAGGACGTCCAGGCTAGTCACCCCTTTCTGTGCTCCACGTTCTCCTAATATTTCTGACTCAATTGTGTGATCTGCAAAATGGGGACATTCATGACTTGTTTATAAGAGTTTGTGACTTTCTTTATGCCTCTTGCATATACTGAGCAAATACTGAAGATTATTAGTCACACAGGTAGCACCCTGGCCTCAAATCCTAGCATGCTTTTGCTGTGCACCGAGTTGCTGAAGTGGGATATAACACTACTGGCTTTTTATTATATATGCCGTCCATATAGGTTGGACCCTATTGCTTCATTCCCTTCACAGGTAGTTCAACTCAAGTGTTTTACTAGGTGGACTGCAGAATAGGACCATGAAACCTCTCCCTCGAAGTCAACTTGTGAAAGAACCCTGGCCCCGATCAGTCTTCTCACCCTCCCATTATCCTCAGACTTGAGCCACTAGTTTCAACAACTCACTATTGAGGTGGGTGGTACAGTGAGGCCCTGGGCTTTTGTCATCCTCTTGCTCTTAAACACAGCCCATGATTGGGCTTGTAACTTGAAGCTCTACTGAGGACAGAGCCATCGTATGGTAACACAAACAAGAGAACAGGGTAACAGTGCCTGCGCTGGAAATCGTGGTTACAAATAACTCAGAGCAGAGGCTCTAGCATCCAGTGGATGAGCTTAGATGTTTTAGCCTCTCCTTTAAGTTCCATTACCTCATCAAGTCATATCACTGTCGTAACCTACCATTGTAAGGGGCAGACAGAGGAGGACAAAAGCTAAGAAAGGCAAAAATTTGCCTACAATTAAGCCATCCCATTTCCTGCAAGTACTCAACTCCGACTTAGGTAGCCTGAATACAGCTGGATAATGTAGCCATGATGGAATGGCTGTGTTCCAATAAAATTTCTTTACAATATCAAGACAGCAGAGGACCACAGTTCCCTTTAGAAGACTGCAGCCCCATCTTTGGGATTCAGTAGAAAGTTCTCCTGGGCTTAGAACCTTTCACCTCCTTTTTCACCTGCCTAGACCATCACAGCACTCAGAACACCAACACAGCAAAACCTTTGAGTCAGCTGTCTGACAGCTGCTCGCTCTGCATTCCTTGCCCACGTGTGAAGCCACAAAGCGATTTCTTCTGGTAGCATGCCCTTCTGTGCACTCTTATTAAGTAAAAACAAACCACTATGAAGCGTTTATTTTTTATTTGTAATTTTAAGCATAATTAAAATCAATGCAGAAAAATATTAGCTACATTGGGTAAAAGTAGTGATTGTTGCAGTATTTGCCTGTAATCCAGTGAAGACGGTGTAGGAAACAGCATCACTAAATGAAAGACAGAATGGAGGGTGAACTGCGAAGGTCCTGCATGCTCTACTGGCTTCCAAAGGCATTCAGAGGGTCATCAAAAATGTTGGACACTTTGTTCTCAGACCTTAATTCAGATGCTGCCTCAGCAGATTGGCTTTTGGGTTTAGATGCTTTAGCCTGGAGGCCAGAGGAGAAAATATCATCTTTAAAAAGAAAAAAAGAAAGCTGTTAAGACAGGCAAATGGGAATCTGAGACACATGCTCACAAACTGCCAAAAGCCCAAGTCTAATAACACAGAGCACAGAAACTCTTAGATTCTGGCCCTGGCTCAGTCGGTGGCACCCAACTTTTATGACATGAACATCAGGTTCTTTCTGAACCTAAGCTGCTAGCTACGTACAAGTGCAAGTGTATGTACTTGACGTCGGAAGCAGGAGGGTGGACTGGCTCTCCACCGCAGCAGGGGCCTCACCACCTGCAACTGCTTCCTACCTTCTTTCCACTCTGGGTTTTAAGAAGAGTTAGAATGTACACAGAGAAAGCCGATGTAGGATGCTCGCAGAGGACAATCACTTGTCACACATCTCAACGGTAAGAATGAAGTCTGACTCCATGTTAGTGCTCAGACTCTAAAGCTTGTCTTACTATGCTGCTTGCCAAGTAACTCTATTGGGAGGACTCTACTGCATCAAATTCATCCTGTGTCCATAATGCTAAAGACCATGGCACTGTCTAAAACAAACTAGAAACCATCCAGACTGTCAATACGCTAATGGCTAACGCAAAGCAGTATTACTCAAAACACTGAAATAAAAGGAAATTTCCATGTAAGAACATAGAAAAATATTTAAAATATGACTAGAAGTAGGACAGGTATACTTGTTTACTATTATTACTATGTAAACACACTATTAATACTGGTTAGCTTTAAAGCTTTAATCCCTCTACTGAACAAAATTTTCTAAGTTGTATGACTGCTACCATAAGCGTGTATTACAATTTAATAATTAAAGTCATGCATGCCTGTAACTCAGCTAAGATCAGAAGTGTACAGTCAGCCAGGATTACAGCAAGATGTGTCAAAAAATGAGCAAAGGAAACAAGCAGCCCAAGTCTCTCCTACACCATGCTATACGACAGGTCCATGAGGATGGAGCACAAGGTCTGCCAGGGAGAGAGACAGACTTAGCGTAGTTCCACAACTCAAGGCCCAGGCTTGGAGGCACAGAGAAGAATGTGTATTTTTGGCTTGAGTCTGGGTCTACCAACACAGGATGTGTCAGGAGCCCAACACTGATAGCTGTGAGCATTTGCTTGCTGCTTAGCTGAGGAATGGCTGCTGTGTGTTCAGAAATACGAAGGGACTTAGGGAGCTGTGGAGTCTCCCTTGTGACTTTACTGCACAGCCCTGCTCTCTTGTACTGATCCTCCAGTCTCTTGGCTGCTGTCCCTCATTCTTCACGTAGAATCCTGATTCTCCCAGCTTCATGTCAGGTGACGGCAGGGGAGCACTAAGAAGGTGATGTCTACGTCTGGTAAATGCTGAGCACCATCCTGGGCCTTGATACTCAGCACAGCACACAGCAGGCGTGTGAAAATGACTGCCTGCATCTCACGTTCTTAGACTAACAAAGCGAGAGCCTACTGGGGAACAGTACACGCAAGGGCACCATGAGCAGTGCTGTGATCTACATAAACACTCACCTGTATCATCGTCAAACATGGACTTGGCTGTGACTTTCTTTTTGGGCTTTTCTTTGGGTTTCACAGTCAAGTCAGCGAAGATATCAATATTATCATCAAATAAGTTGGGTTCCAAAGTTCTCTCCTTCTCTCTTTTTTTTGGAAAAGGCTTCTTAATTGCTTCCGTAGCAAATATATCATCCTGGTTAAGTCCAAAAACATTTTTTGTAAGTAAAAGCATTTTAAGAACTAAAATAGTTCTTTCTAGAACTGCACTGTGAAGCGCAGTCTCCCCTGAGGACTGGAAGACACTGTGCCTTGCACAACTCCTGTGCATCATCTGCAAATGCCAGCTGTGGTGTGGGTCCTGAGGGCAGCCACTCTGCCCCACAGAGTTCCCGTCATGACATTTTGTGCCATCTGTGATCACCTTAACTACCTCTGCTCGGTTTGGATCTCACCCCTTGAGATGTCAGGGTAGAACCCATGCCCTAGCTATCCTACTAAGCACCAGGGCCACCGTGTCCAATAAACAACTGCTAAACAACTGCTACAAAGCCTCAAGCATCTAAACCCGACCAGAACCAGAGCTTAAACACACAAGCTGTGCCAACAGAGCTCATCCGTGTCACAGAATGACATGCCAACAAAGCAGACCACAGCACCATTCCAAACAGTGAACAAAACCATGTACACACACTATGCCATACCACGCCATACCACGCCATACCGAAGACCCAGGGCTTATGCCTAACATGTACTAGGTTTTGAGCTCTATCCCCAGTACTACAATAACATTTTTAAAGAAATAATTCAACACTTATAACAGATTAAAGGCAGCAAGAACTGCCCCTGGGTGAAATAAACCACTTCAAGTAAATTTTAGGGTTATTAACAGAGATCTAATTATGGTTAATTAGATAGCAGACATATACAAAACACAGCATAATCTATAGTTTAAGAAGCCAATCAGCACAAACATGAAATATTTTTGTTACCTCAAAGATGTCTTGAGTTTTTGACACAACGTCCTGATGGCTGTCAGATTTCCACTGATTCTTTTTGCCTTTCTGATCTGCAAAGAGGTCCTCCTCATCTTCAAGGAGGGGGAAAGGGTTTCTTTTCTTTGTTGGTCTTGGCTTGGCAGACTGGAAAAGGTCATCGACACCGCTGGCCTCACTAAGATCAGGAAATACCAGGCTCTTCTCCTTCCGCCCTGCTGACGAGTGGGCTGGGGTCTCCCCTGCCTTGACACTTGCTCCCTCCATGGACTGTGATCCTGTGCTCTTGGGGAAAATGTCCCCAGAATCAAACAGGTGGGCCTCATTTCCAGTCTGAGGCAGAGACTTTACAAAGAAGCTTCTGTCCACTGCAGATAAAACAGGACCACCTTCCCAAGGTACGGCCATGGCTTTTTCAGAGCTGGTCTCTCCACTGGCCATCCTAGGCTGCAGAAGAGGTTGATGGCCGTTTGGTAAGACAGGACTACTGCTCAACTGTGTAACAGGTCCTCTATCAATGGTCACGTCCTCAGCCTCGCTGGACTCCTGGGCAGCCAGCCGCCGAGCAGCACGGGTCTGTGGTCTCCTCTTTCCTCTCACTTTGACACGACCCTGCAATGGCAAACACAAACACACACACACCATGATCTGATGGAAACGTGTTCAAGGCTAACAGCAAAGACTAATTCGAAGTACCACAACGCTATTTGGTTTACTTCAATTAGGATATCACCTAAAGCAGTGGTTTTCAACCTTCCCAAATCTACAATCCTTTAATACAGTTCCTCATGTCATGGTGACCCTGAAGTTTAAAATTATTTCATTGCTACTTCATAACTTTAACACCTAATATTCAGGATATCTGATATGTGACCCACAGGTTGAGAACTACTGACCAAAGGAAAGAAAGAGTTGTTTAATGTTCCTAAAGGAACTAACAAGTTCCCATTACTCTAGGACTGCATCCTTCCTAACACTTTAGCATTCTCTGATTTCTAAGCTTTCTTTTTTAATATATTTCAGTTCATGTGTATGGTATTCTGCCTGTACCATGTGCATGCAATGCCCGAGGAGTCCATAAAAAGGCAGCAGATGTCCTGGAAGTGAAGCAGTGAGCGTCCCTGTGGATGCTGGAAACTGACCACCTCCTACTCCTGTTTTACAATCTTTTGAGAACAGTTCGCTGTGTTGCTGGAACTTCAGCAAGCAGGTGTGCTGGTGCTCTCACTCAAACCACTCAAATCACAAACTGACACCTCCTCAGCCCTTAATTCAAAAGTCAGGTCCCTCACAAAGGAAGAACTGAGAGGGCTTCTAGCACCAACCCTTATCAGGATCTGGGAGCAAGGAGAGATTAGGCAATAGACAGGCACCTGATGGTGATGCTTTCTTCCAAGGCAACAAACACCAATCCAACTGTTAGACTCAACTGTGTAAATTCTGGGTGGAGTGTGGGAACACTCCTCAAAAGGACTCTCTTAATAACTAGCATTTAATATTCCTGATATTTTCCAAAACATAAAATCACATTTTTGGACTACATACTTATATTTGCTTGCTTCAAAGAATAAAGATTTTAGGCGGCTGAGTGGTAAGGGTGGGAACCTGAGTTGGGGGGTACAAATAACCCAATACATCAAAGAATAAAAAAAGATAATCTTTTTTTAAAAAAACCCACAAGTTTAGGAAGTAGCTAATTTAAGCTTGAAAGCTAACAAAAATGAGTTTTTTTTAATATATAAAGAAAATGGATCTGAAAACAGTAAAAATTAATTTATCATCCAGGGACAAGTCACCTGAGTGCTGCTGCCTACTTTGAAAATCTGTAAAGACTTCAGAGAGAAGGGAGAAAAAGAAAGATCACTAACAGAGAGAGAAAACATCAAATAGTTCATTCAGAGCCCACAGAGGACCTTTGCAACAGCTTTCCTTCCCAGAGGGGAGGAGCTACAGTAAGCAGGGAACCGTGGAAGTGAGGTCTGTGTAGTGGTGCTCTAGAGCATTCTGGGAGAAGCACCAGGGCCAGCGGACAGCAACAGGTTATATAACATGGGAATAGGGACTGGGGGGCTGGTGACTGAAGGATTTAATGGCCAGTGGGAAAATCAGAACAGGGGAGGAAATGAGCTTCAGAGGGAGGTAAGCTGAACCACAGCAGCTATGCTCACTGGTCTACAAAGCAGCAGCCAGGCTGGTCTGGTTAAAAGAAAAACAAGACAGTTGGATCACCTTGTTTGCACTGTGTAAGGTGTCTGCCTGGGCAGGAAGATCGAAACTCACACCAGCCTCCTCACTCCCAGGAAGAGTGGGCACAGCTTCCCGGATGTGGCTCCTTGCAGGCTCAGATGAAGGAAAAGCTAGTTCAGACGAAGCAGGCTTTGCTCCGGGGATCTGCGGAGCCACTGAGGGCAGCAAAGTGGCTGGGTTAATTGCTAAATTTGCCTAGAGAAGAAAAATGGCACTCAGTATCTGTGTCTGTGACACGATATCATGCTGCACACAGTGTAGAATACAAGAGGATATGAATGCAGAAACATCACCTGACCCAGACTCAGTGGGGCACAGACCTGCGCCCATCACTGGGATCAAAAGACATTAAAGAGCAGCGCATGAGAAGCGACAAGGAGGCAAGGGTGGAGGGTATGGTGCTGGCAGGGGAGAGATGAGAGAATGCTTGACAGCAGCTGGAAAATCAGAAAATCCACAAGTTTTATAGGTGCCACAGGCAGGCAATGAAGGCTCCAGATCCAATATAATTACTTGTATTTTCCCGATGCGACTGGATGGCTCTCTGCTTTTAAATGGAGTGAGACCTGAAGAATCCTGTGTGAAATTAAATTCAGTTAAAAATCCATTGAGGAAACAGGAAACAAAGTGTCTCTTGGTTACACTCACACCTGTAAGTGAACCTGACAGCCAAGCCGTCCCTCTCTGCAGCTCCTCAACTCTGCCCTGGAGCCTTTCAGTGGCCTGCTAGCTACCATTACTTCACTGGCGTCTCCTCCTGCATGGAGGACAGAAGGCTGCTGCCATTTAACAGAGACATAAACTAAAGGGACACTGACGGTGAGGCAGAATAAAGCTTTGTCAGAACATAACTTGATGAGTTACCCAACACGGCAAATACCAAAAAGCACATGTGTTCCCCCACAACGCACGTTCTAAACACAAAAGCATCTGGACTCCAGATGAGTTAGGTGATTAACCAGTGCCTCATCTACCAAGCACAGGCATGGAAGCCTCACTGAAATTCCCAGAGACAACGGGAATGGCTCTGGCTTCCTTTGTGGAAGCTCCACTTCCCACAGAGAGGACTCCTAGAACAGAAGTCATGTACCAACTACCTTGAGGCACTTAGAACAAACCAAGAAATCAGATGCCATTTGTATTAATTAGAATATAATTCTACTCCAAGGAAGTCTAGAGGGAGAAATGGAGCTGCTAATGAAAAGCAATCCTCTAGCCCATCTTACATCAAATTGGAACTTGAACTTGGAATCTGGTCTAAACACAGTGATGATTAAATACAGAACAGGTTTCTTATGTGGAGAAAAGTGGGGAGAAAAGAATACAGTGAAAGAGAGGGGTGTTGGTTGCTTTTTCTTCCTTAACTAAGAATTCTCAGTAACTCTGGGCCTATGCAATGGAATTGTCTATTCAGGGATGCAAATCAGAGCTGGCTTGACTCCTGACGGAGATCAGTTCTAACCTGGGCCGTTTCTGCTTTCCATGTGCTTTTCTCTTTGCTACCTTCAGTCAATTCAGGAGGTTTGTGGTCTTTTCTCAGTGTTCCTTTTTTTTCTGGTACCTTCAAAAGGAAAAAATACCGAAATTGATAACGTATCTTTAAATGAGCAGAGGGGCCTAGGCTCCATTCTAAATTGGTGGCTAAGCAACTCGTAGGTAGCATCTCAGAAATAACGTACTAAACACTGTGGTGTTTCTAGGGATGAGATGCAGCTCACTGGCAGAAGGATGGTCTGGCAAGTACAAGGTTTTGAGGGAAAAAAATGAATGTAACTTATACAGGCGTCCTGTCTGCAATAAAAAGGATAAAATTATACAATACCTAGTATGGTAGCAGAAAAATACTCTCAGACTTAAAAGGTTTGCATCTGAAAGGCATAAGAAAGTAGGCCCTTCAATAAACTCTTCAAAAATCAAAGAATCCAGAGAATCTGGATTAATGAGTATTATGAACTGGGAGCCACATTCTATATATATACTGCTCTGTATGTGATCGATTATTTGTTTACTGGTAAGCCTTACAATTCTCTGACAATTTCCTCTCATAAAACTGAACTCCCTATATTCCCTGAGCCTGAGAATAAAAGGCTGATACCACAGGCTGTGCAGGCTGAGTCTTGGCAGTGCTGAAGAGATCATCATCGTCGTCATCACCAAAGAGGCTCCCCCCACTTGGCATGGACAACTGAAAGGCATTACACTCAGATTACACATCCAAAAGTCAATCAACTCACACGCAGCTGGTGAGCTGCACCAGCTCTAACACAGTGGGAAATCAGTGGGAACTAACCCTGGTTTTTTTGGTACCAGCGAAAAGATCAACATCTGGGTCGTTGTCCTTTTGCAGCTTGTGGCTGAAAAGCAGCTCTTCATCCTGAAAGACTCCTGTGCTCTTAGGGCGGCGGTCAGTTTTGACACCCTGAGCAAAAGACAAGATCAAAAATGGATACAACAAAGATGTCCCCTGGTAAAAGTCTGACCACAGCCTATGTGCCAAAAGCAGGAAAAAGAGATTCACACAACGGAATATTATACAGCTTCCCAAAATAGTGATGGTAGATGAATTATCAAAAGTAGTGGTGAGTAAATTTGTAAACTCAGATAGCATATGCATAGTCTTTCAGCCTGCACACAGCATCTGGGTTTGTTATTACCGTCACCCTACTCACAGCCACCAAAAATGAAACCCAATCCTTTCCCATTAGCTCCACAAGGACTGAAGAAGCAGCAGCAGCATTCTGGGGGGAGGTGAGGGTAAAACCAAACCACACTGAGTTCTTCGTTTCATTCAGGAAGAACATGTAAAAATCGCCATGAACAATTTGTCTTGATATAAAAAGGAGGAGGGCTAGGGAGATGGCTCAGTGGGCAAAGTGTTTGCTGTACAGGTAGAAGGACCTAAGCCCCGCCACGCCATCACCCATGTAACAAACCTAGGTGTAGCAGTACAATCTATAGCCCCAGTACTTGGCAATCTTCAGGGCTTACAACCTAGGTTTTTTTTTAATTAGTTATAATAAAACATTGTTTTTCAGCATACTCAGTTATGAAACCAACCATGACAATCTAAAAATCTACCCTTGTATCTCACTCGACCCTCAAAAAATGCCCAACAATCAATGGTCATGTACTTTAGCTGTCCGCACTCTCCTCTCAGCCCCAAGCACCTATTAATCAGCTTTCTCTTCTCACTTGCGTAGTGTGAGCTTCACAAGCTCACGTGTGGGTGAAACCAAGACCACGATCAGTTGTCTTTATCGCTCTCCACCTTATCAGGGTCTCTCACTGAACTAGAGCCACAACTAGGCAAGATGGACAGGCTGGCCAGCACATGAAGGGAACCGTCAGTTCTCTCCTTCCATTTTCATGTGTTCTGAGGCTAGAACTCAGGTCCTCAGACCTGTGCTACAAGCACCTGCTCTCAGTAAGTCCTCTCGATGGCCCATGGTCTACACTTTTGCATGTATAAGTCTTGCAATGATTTCTTTTTTTTTTTTTAATTTTTAAATAGTTTTTATATTTAATTACAAACAGCCATCAGAGTTCTGGAATGAATAGTAGACCAGTTATGAAAACAATGCTGTGTAAACTCTTTTGTAGAGAGCCAAATTTATTTTCTAGGATATCTGGAAAAGCCTAACCTGACTTCTTTAAGACTAAATTCTAAATGATAGATCCAACTTATTTTCATTCATTTTTACTACCAAATGTCATATTAGTTTAATTAAAAGCTATGGTTCTGTGAATCAAGCAAAAAGTAGGTGGCTTCACTTCCCACAGGAATTCAAGATCTACTCTGCACTTAACTGCTCATATCTCCTATACTTAAGTAAAGTTTCTCCATGTACAGAGTAGAATCTCTTTCATTATTAGTGAAATGGATGGTTGGGTGAATGAATACAAGATTAAATGAACCAATCTGAAAATAACAAAGAATTTTCTGTAACGATGATCAATGTTATTTCAGTTCTCAAACATTTTTCCTTATATTCTGGATATCTAGTATTAGGCATGGATGGATATATGGTGTAAAAGGTCTTGAGCTTTTAAGGGATACGTCCAGGTGTATTCTGGACATGACAGGACAACTGCACAAAAAAATCATAGAAGCTGGGATTGCTTGCACAAGATCAACCTGAGGAACTATTGGTAGTTGATGACTTCTTATGAATGGATAGTCAGCTTTTTGGAGGGTGTGGCCTCTGGTAGATCGTCAATGCTCCAGTGGATGGTCCCACACTATTAATATGTAAGTAACATGGTGTGGGCATCGACATTGAACTTTTTGGGCAATAAAATAAAAAGAACATGGCATTACAAATGGTCTTGCAATGCTTTCAATGAGTATTCCTAAGTATTTTAAATTTTGTTGATGCTGTAAATGGGATTTCTTACTTTCATTTTCAGATAAGATTGTATAAAGCTATATTAATATATTGATTTTATTTCCTGCAGAGTTGCTTAGATATTCTGTAGTTTTGAAGTTCCCTATTCCCAAACAGAACTAGCTTCTGACATGGACACATGACATAGAGTCTCCCGTACAAGGCTAGAGGGACTGGCAAGAGGGAGGGAGGGGTCTTATCTCACACATAGTCTCAAGGCGGAAGCCTTTTATACTCAGCCTTAAGCATGTCACCTATGGGTTTTACAGATCCTCTGTCCAAACTGAGGATACTTCCGTCTACATCTAATGTGATGACTGATTTGCATGGTGACTTGAACTTTTTCAAATATCCTTTCTGTATCTATCAAGGTGACAATGTGCTTCCCATCCTGCACTATATTAATATATCACAGACTGATTTTCAAGGTCAACTGGGTAGTTGTATTCTCAGGAGAAAGCCCACTACTGCTGTATTATACTCTTACTTTCCTAAATTAGCTAAACTAGGACTACTTAAGCATTTTATCACCTACTTTCAGAAAATACTAGTCTGTAGTTTGACACATATCTGGTCTTCAGGCTAGAGTGGTTAAGAGCATTGGCGACTCTTCCAGAGGACACAGGTTTGATTCCCAGCACCCACATGTTGACTTACAACTATCTGTACCTCCAGTCCCAAATGATCTAATGCCCTCTTCTGGCTTCTGTGCACTGGGCACCCATGTGATACACAGACATAAATGTAAGCAAAATATTTATACACATAAAATTTTTAAAAAGATGTATCAGTCTGCTTTGGGTTCAAAACAATATCAGCCTCACAGAGCAAATCTACTA
This sequence comes from Rattus norvegicus, assembly GCF_021556685.1. Lineage (NCBI taxonomy): Eukaryota > Metazoa > Chordata > Mammalia > Rodentia > Muridae > Rattus > Rattus norvegicus. The sequence continues at coordinate 151,329,798 of NC_141537.1, read as the reverse complement.
TTTGCCTCAGTGACATCTACTGGAGTATGCAGGGTTTGCCTTTCCAGATCTGGGTTACCTGACTCAGTATGCTACTGACCAGTTCCATCCATGTCATTTGAACTTCATGGTTTTATTTTCTGTTACAACTGAATGGTATTCCGTTGTATACACGTACCACATTTTCATGAGTCAGTAATGAGCTGAAGGACACTTAGGCTGTCTCCATTTTTTGGCTACTGAATGGCTCAGCAGTGACTACGGCTGAGCAGCGTCAGTGGGTAGGAAGTCAAATCCTTGGACACGCATGTGGGGGAATGCTGTAGCTAGAGCCTATGAGAGATCTACTTCCAGTGTTTTGGAAATTCTCCTCACTCACTTCCAGAGTAGCTGCACCAATGTGCAATCCCAGCAACATTGATGAGGGCTCCACTTTCCCATTCTGTTCTACGTTTGTTGTTGTTGTTTGCTTGATCCTAACCATTCTGACTTGGGTAAGACGAAATTTCCAAAGTCGTAAGGAAAATACAGAGGGAGCATGAGGAATGTGGAAGCTAAGTGGACAATGCTAAAGATGCTTGAAAAGCCATAGGCAAGTACGGAATTTTATAAGGTTACTAAAAATACATATTTGTACATGTCTAAATATCTAATGTAAATGGGAGTTATATGAGTGTGGTGAAATATGTTCCTTGCAAAAGCCAAGAATTATCTGGCAAAAGCCTAGGTTCCAAGCATAGGAAACATCCCTTCACACTGGTGGCCGGAGAGGGGGGTTTCAAGAGACACCCCAACATGTAGGTTATGCCATCGTCCTTGATTGTCTCCAAGAACTTGAGGGTGAAAAGGACCCTGTTGCTGGGCCACCATATACTGACCACATACTCCTTAGAGCAGCTGAGCTAGAACTGAGCTGAACTCCTTCCCTAATGACTACCTCTCGCACTACTGAAAGGTGCTATGCAAGCTGTCAAGGGAGAAGATCAATAATCCTACCTAGCTGGAAAGCCTACAAACACAATGACGGCCCGGCAAGACCTCTAATTGGTGCACTAGCGGCCCTTTCACTCTGGCTGTAACTAAAAGCTGTGTAATTGGACTGAAGGCCCACTCAGTACGAGGAAATGCATGCCTAGTACTGTAACCCCAGCCCAATACCTGTGGCTAGAGAAATAACAGATCCTAGGAGAAAACCTACTACTGACATTTTCCTAACTAATACAATGTCCGTATTCTCAATATTATCGTTGTGCCTACAGACAGGTGTAGTTCTCACCTCTCATCATTTATGCACCTCTCATCATCTCATTTATGCAGCAGAGACCATCACAGAGATCCCAGGCCAACTGCAGATGACCAACTACAAGAAAACCCATATGACCTGCAAACCTAACAGTTTTCATACAGCCCCTCAGAGGAAGGCTTGCTGATACCTGCTAAATGTAAAAGGCCCTTCTACCACTAGTGTTCCTAACCTGAATGCCCGCATGACAGAAGTATACACGTTTGCCATCTCCCCCTTCCAACTGTGCGCTCTCATAAACAGACAAGTTCCTCAGGAGCGGCAAGGAGTGTACATCTCAGAAGAACCAAGCGAGACTGCAAGGCAAGCTACTGATTTATTCCCAATCATCTGACTGGAGAGAATTATTTATACTTACACTGAAAGCCAACATTTCTCAGCACCTCGGGCCAGCACCAGCATGCCTGCTTGACAGGGAGTCCTTCCTCATCTACACGCTTGCCTGTCATCTACACGTTTGCACATGCATTGCTCTTTGCTCACCTTTTCCAGTCCACCTTGTGGCGCACAGGTGTTGCTGTCATCTTCTACTTTGTCCTCGTCCTCATCAAACAAACTAAGGACAGTTTTGGTCCTACCCTTGGCTCCTTTGTCCAGTGGAGATGAAGAAGAAAATATATCAGAAGGCCCGCCTGCTTCCTGATCAGATGTGGGTAAAAGTCCTTCCTAGAAACAGAAGTATGGAAAAAATTAGTAACTAGAAATTAAAATCCTATCATGGGCCTTCACGAGCTTGACAATAAATCAGTAACTGCCTTGCTAACAGGACACAATGTAACACAGTTTGTCACAACACAGACTACCATGTGACAAAACACTACTGTCATCAAGAAGCCTGTACAGACAATCCACAGTTAAAGATCATTTTTCCAACCATGTTGAGCCAGAGGCCCCTCTTCCTTCTACAATGATCGGGTAGTTGTAACCCTGATGTACACAAATTGCTTATTTACTAAAAAGAAATTCTAAATTAGGTCAGTGTCAATCATTAGAAAAGGATCACCTAATTCCAAGTTTTAATATGTAAGTCCCAGAGGGAAATTTAACCAGCAAACTCACACTCAAAACTGTAGCCTTCCATTGTTTGTGCACATATAATTTCTAACATAATACTAAAAGTAAAAGATTAATCCATTCAATAGTATCGAAATTCTGGCAAGATACTACTGGACAAACAATTACTGTTATATTCATCACTAAGAAAGAAAAATGATTTCCAATTCACCACACCATTAACTGCAGGGTGCACCCCAAGCTTCCAAGAGGGAAAGCATGTTTCATTAAGTACATAATACGAAAGACCTGCTTACTATGTGAAAGGCAACAAGCCAGTGCTTATGACTGAAAAAGGAATCAAACAAACGTGATCCTCAGGAGTTCGCACCTGACTGAGGGACAGGGCAGTGTGGCTGTGAGAGTGATTCAGGTCCAGATGCAGCCATTAGGAGGAAAAATATCAGAGTGACTCAGGCACACAGGAGTCTCACTCTGGCCATAAGGAGCCACTGTGAGAAACGTAAATGAAACGTTCTTCACACAGGCCCTAAGAGGACTAAACCTGAGCTGGACCCTCAGAGTATGGAGAGCTAGGAAAACAAGCATCACTGCACAGACAGAAAGCAACTGCTGACATGAGTCCCCTGTCACAACCAGCAGCATTAGCTGAAGGCCTCCAGAGAGACGACAAACCTTCAGAGCAGAGTTAATGTTCAGGAGAAAAACCTATTTCATTTTGCTCTGATTTAGTCAGCATTAACCAGAAGTAAAAGAATGGTAACCTAACTTCATGAATGTGACTTCTAACTCAGAAGTGAGGGCTGCAGAACAAGAAAAACAGGAGCTGCAGAGAAAGGAAATGAAAATACACAGAGCAAGTCACCATGGCAATGAGATGAGGAAATGCACTCTGCAGACAGGCAACACTGTGACCCAACGCACTGCGACCCAGATGGCACATGATCCAGAACGCTGGCACATGACCCAGCATGCCAGTGAAGTACCAGGAGAATTTCATCTCACCGTGTACAGTGAATCTAAAGGAGGAGTCCCAGAACAGCATGAACACAGCCTATTTTCTTACCACACTATATTTTCTAAGGCCTTTCTACAAAAACATTCACTTCTATAAAAGCATTCTCACTGTTGGAAAATTTGGGAAAGTGTTACATATGTATCACAAATGGAAAACCAAAGATTCAGCTTACCTTCTGTGCCACATTGGCCACATCAGCACTCCCCACCTCTGGGGACGCCGCGGCATTCTCAGCCTTCAGATCCACAGGTTTCACACCAGATGGTACCTCACTGTCCTCTTCATCACTAAACAACAACGGCACCTTGGGGATGCTCTCTTTTTTCTACCAAAAGAAGAGAAGATGGCATCCACAATGACTAAAAATATTATACCTAAACAGTATGGTAATGTACAAATCCAGCCCAAACCAGTCCTTTCAGGAATAAGCTAAGAATAGCAGAAGAAGGGCAGATAGGATGTAACAGTGACCTCAGAAGGGAAGGCATAACAGAAAGAATTCCTCCAGACTTGTGATCATCGCACTTCACAACTTGTTACTGCCACCAGAACAATAACTGGTTTGTCTCCTCTTACCCTTCACCTCTGAGACAACACTCAGTAGTTGCTACTCCAAATCTCTGCTCTCTGCACTACGGTACAGCAATGAATCAACCCACTGTGCCCTTCTCACCTGCAGCACCTCTTAGCTTGCTTAATGTGATGTCAGCTCTCACAGTCCCACACCCTGGTTCCTGTGTTTGAAGGCTATCTTCATTACAGCGAGGCCCAGATGCAAATGTCACCCAAGGTTTTTCTGCTCTGTTCAGTATCATTGCTTCTCTGAATAAACATTGTATTTCCTCCTCACCTGGTCTTTAATGTATTCCTTATCTAAAAACACCAAACAATAACTCTACCCAGGCACAGTATTTCACACAAAGTAGTTTTGCTCCGGTTTGTAAGAACTTCAGCTTAGTTTGTCAATTCCTTCTTTGGAAGGGCAGGCAGTTTAGAGAGAGGGAAACAGGTTATGTAACCAACTTGGAGTTCCCCACCACCAAAAGCTATGAGGCAGCAATGCCTAACCAAGTCAGGAAGGCTGATGTGGGAAACTATGAAAGGACAATATTAACTGTAATTGAAAATGTTACAAATGAAAACTGGGGTAGGAGGACTTTTAGTCATCATCAAGAAGAGGTCCTTAAAATGCCAAAATTATTCAACTTGAAATCAAAGCAAACAGGAGTTCACTAAGAATGCAGATTGACAACAAGGGATTACAGAAAAACAAATGTAGAACTCCTTAGACTGTTAGCATTTAAAGATGAAGTGTCCCCAGAGGCTCAGACACGGACAGATGATACTAGCTAGCGGTGCTATTTGAGGAGGTTCTGGCAACTTTAGGACATAGGACATTGCTGGAGGATTACCACTGAGGATGTCTTGCTTTCCCATACCCTGTTCCTCTAGCTGCCTCCTGTCCACCATGAACTGAGTAGCCTCCATTACTATGAAGTTCTGTCCTGATACAGATCCAGAAGCAACAGAACCAAGGACTAAACACTGACCCTTCAAAATCATGAGCCAAAATGAGTCCTCATTTATGTTCAATGTAGCATCTCTACACACATAGCACAATCGTAAAGGTAATTTCTGAGTCTAGAAATATGAATACCGTTGCTGCAGGAGGAACAGATGTAGGAGGAAGGCTGAACAGAGAGCTTCCGCTATCAGTGTCATCTTCAAACAGAAGTGAGGTTCTCTGAGTCTTCTTTTGGCTATGAACAAATGGAAGATCAAATTCAGGAAAATACAATTTAAAAGCAAAAACACTCTTCTTTTTTAGCCACATCCACAGTGACTACTCCTACCATTGGTTGACTTTGTATAATGCAAACTGGTGATTTGAAAAACCTTTGGCTCTCTTTGCCCCATCTACAGCGAGAATGAAGACCATTTTCAGCAATCAGACTGTCGACATTCCAGAAAATGTCGACATCACTCTGAAGGGGCGCACAGCCATTGTGAAGGGCCCCAGGGGAACTCTGTGGAGGGACTTCAATCACATCAATGTAGAGCTGAGTCTTCTTGGAAAGGAAAAGAAAAGGCTCCGTGTTGACAAGTGGTGGGGTAACAGAAAGAACTGGCCACTGTCAGAACCGTCTACAGTCATGTTCAGAACATGATCCAGGGTGTGACACTGTGTAGGATGATGTCACAGGTGAGGCAGGTACAGGATAGAAGGAGGCCTGTCATTGGAGAAGAAGGAAGGATGGGCGGGAGAGAAGTTTGAAGGAAGAGGAGGAGACTAGGAAGAGGACAGAGAGAGGGGAGAAGCCGTGGCAGGACAAGATGGCAAGTGATGTTAATATTCTGCTCTGTGTATTTACAGGTTGTTATTAATGTTCTCAAGGGATGGATGGTACCGGGCTTTGTATGTTTAAGTGGGCAATTATATCTTACCAACTGGGTCAAAGATTATTGTGTTGTGTGTTCTTTTATGTGAGGATTTGAGTGTAGGAAAGTGTGCGGCTGGGATGTGTTTCCGCCAAGATATCTAGCAGATATCTGGGCACCGCCGTGCGGACCTAGCGGGGTAAAAGACAATTACTCCTAATTATTTTTATATTTTTAAAACAACAACACTGGGCTAACAAACATTACAAGATGAGGTCTGTGTATGCTCACTTCCCTATCAACACTGTTATTCAGGAGAATGGGTCTTTGGTTGAAATCCGAAATTCCTTGGGTGAAAAATACATCTGGAGGGTTCAGATGAGGACAGGTGTTGCTTGTTCTGTCTCTCAAGCCCAGAAGGATGAATTCATCCTTGAAGGAAATGATATTGAACTTGTTTCAAATTCAGCAGCTCTAATTCAGCAAGCCACAACGATTAAAAACAAGGATATCAGAAAGTGTTTGGATGGCATCTGTGTGTCCGAGAAGGGAACCGTTCAGGAACCTCACAAATGAGACCTCCGTTTCCTAGCGCCAGAAACAAGATTCTGATCACAAGTACAATTTGGGCTCTTTGGGGACAATAAAAGACTTATATATTGAAAAAAAAAAGAAAAAGAAAAACCTTCAGATAGACAGAATCTGATCATACAAGGTGGAAGCCTCTGCCTATCACTCTAATGCAAAGGAGCCCAGAGACCTGCTCATGGAGCCCTGTCAGTCATTTTCCACAAGCTGCAGCTGCTCATTGATCTGAAAGGCATACTGGACTCCTGCAGTCACAAACATAGAATTCTCCACCATTATCTTCTCCAACAGAAAGTGCACTAAGAGCAGCTATGCCTACTTTCAACACGCCCAGGAAGGCAGCTGAGAGACACCAGAGCCAGAGTCAGCTTTTGCACTGTAACCCTCGTTTCCACTCCTACTTCTTTGATTCAGAGTAGCTTTATTGGGTGTAATTTACATAATAAAATTACCACCTTTAAAATTCACATTTCAAGAATCTTTAGCATTTTGAAAGCTGAACACTATTACCACAGTCTAACAAGAAACCCATGCCCATTAACAATCAACTCCCCATTCCCTTCTCTCTACTTCCTCTCTGGACTGATCAGTTCTGCACATTTCCTATAAATAGAATCATTTGATCTATGGTCATATGTGGCTGATTTCTTCAGTTAATATATTTTCTAGGCTACTTCATACCCTACTATATATCAGCACTTTATCCCTTATTGTTGCTGAATAATAGCTCACTGTGTGGTCGGTTCCACAACTTCTTATTTCTCTATTCATCATCCCATAGGCACTTAGGTTGTTTTCTGGGTATTTATAGATTAATACTACAGTAGACATTCTTACACAAGTGTTGTCTTAGTTGTATTTCAAAGAGTTAAATTATTGGATCACATGGTAACTCAGGCTTAACATTCAGAAGAAATACCAAAACCATTTTCCAAAGTGACCACAGCACTTGATATTATCCACTTCCTTGCAAAAAACTTTTAGAAATCTGTTCAAATCTGTGACTTACTTTCTATACACAACATTTTATAGTAATGCAGAAAGCATTACTGAAAGCCAGGAACCGTGTGGCTGGCACCAAGCCCTACAAATAGGACGTGTTTCAGGTCATCAGGTTCTTGACAATGTGTGTGGTAGGACTCAACTACAGAATAGCTACCAGGGGTCAGGGAAAGCAGAGACATGGCTGAGTTCTAAGTCCCAAGTTGTCCTCTTCCTCATGTCTGGATTATAGTAGGCTCTCACAAGAGAGGACTTACACTGACTCTTGACAGAAGCTGGTCAAAGGAAAGAAGATTATCCCAGGAAAGAACAATAAAAATAAGAGTGACAGATTTCCCTGAACCAGGATGATGCTGCCCATGACCAGCTACTGCATTATTATCTCAGCGAGCTTATAAGAGATGAAAAATCCGAGGCCTGGAGAAGTGAGGGGACTCGCCCAAAGTTATTCAGAGAGGACGTGTAGAGCTGGAATTTAAAACAGTATTAGAATTTCAGACATTCCCTATTCTGGATCAGAGGCCACAGATACACCAGGTGTCAAGTCTTGGGAGCCTAAAAGCAGCAACATGAAAGTCTGAGGAGATGTCACTCCTTAGAGAAACCTGAGGTACTCTGAATCTGAATCTATCTGTGAAGACTACCACCTACTGCACAGAACTTCTACATTTAACAAACTGCCTGTTGATTCTATCACCGTTCAGCTGAGCCTCGATGTAATCATTCACAATTGACAACTCTCCAGAGGAAAGGGGTTAAATGTGGGAGTTACTGTGACTGCACAGCTATCCCCATGTCACCCTGCACAAGCACCAGCTTCAGCTTAGTCACCTAGACCAGAAGGCATGGTCAGTACCTGCTGGGAGCTTACTCCTAATATCATGTTTTCCAACATTTTCAGGATTTCTATCAAAGTAACAAACTTTTAAGTAACATTTTTTAGGGTACACCTAACGGGGAGGGGAGACATAAAAAAATATCATTCTTAAACCCCTTAGAGGAAAAAACTGTTTCAAAGTTAAGAAAATGTCAGAAATAAAAATCAAGGTAACGTCCCCAAAGCCTTCGCACAGAGAAGCAAGAGCAGCCCCATCTGTGTGCGCATGACGATGAGGTATTAACTATTGCAACAGACGTTCTGTCTCACACACAAAACCTTTGCCTGCAACTGTACACATCTCACCTGTCCTTCGCAATAGCAAAGAGATCGACTCCATCATCATCCTCCTCCTCAAAGAGATTGGTCTTTTTCACAGCCTTCGCTTCTTGGCCTTGGTTGGTCCCCGCGTCCCACCTCTCTCCTTTGGACTTTCTCTCGGAGGCTAACTTGGTCTGTGAATCAGCAACACTCCACTGGTCCTTAAGACACAAATCATGCATTAAAAATGCACAGGGCAGTGCCAACAAAGTGGATACGAAGGAAAAAAAGACTTGCTACATAAGCATGAGGGACTGAGTTAAAATCCCCAGATCTCAGGTTTAAAAGATCCAGGTACAGCCACACATGCCAGTATCCCCTGCATTGGGAAGCAGATCTAGGTGGATTCCAAGAGCACCCATTTGCCTTGCCAAACCACACACAAACATGAACAAGGCCCCTCCACTCAACATACATTGCCCCCAAACACACACACACACACACACACACACACACACACACACACACACACACACACCGCCACCACCAAATAGGTTAGTCTTGTTCACGCCCTGCTTCTTGGCCTTGAGTCGTCCCCAAGTGCAGGGGTCTGCCAGCTGCCAGCGCAGCTCTGTGTATGGAAGGAGCTGGAGCATAGTCAGTGGCAGAGACAGCACCATCTAGTGGCTAACTTAAGTATGGACCATGACAAGTAAAGTCCGTTTACTATCTGTTAAGTTACCATCAGACTCAAAATCAAGCACACTCTTTAAGAAGGGGTCTCAAGTAGCCCATGCTGTCCTTAAGTCACAAAGTGGGTGGGAACAATCTTATACTTCAGATCCTCCTGCTTCCTCCTCTCAAGTGCCAGGAACACAGACAGTACCTGGGGATTAACCCCAGGCTTTCTAAACACTAGGGTTGTTGGCTTGCTTTCTGTCAATTTGACACAAGTAAGAGTTGTTTTTGAAAAAGGACCCTCAGTTGAGAAAATGTTCCCCAAGGTTGGCCTAGGGGAAAGCCTGTGGGCATCTTCCTGGTTAAAAATCGGCATAGGAGGGCTCAGCCCACTGTGGGTGGTGCTCTCTCGGCTGGGTGTTAGGAAAAAGCAGGCTAAGTGAGCCATGAGGAGCAAGCTAATATGCTATACCCACCCTAGCATCTGCCTCAGTTCCTGCCTCCAGGTTCCTACTCTGAGTTCCTGCTCTGATAGACTGTGGCATATTAACTGTGAGCTGAAATACGCCCTTTCCTTTCCAAATTGCTTTTGGTCATGGTATTTGATTATAACAACAGAGACTCTACATTAAAGACACTAGGCAAGTACTTTAACGACTGGGCTGCAACCCAACTCTTTTAAGAGGTTTTGTTGGGGTTGGGGATTTAGCTCAGTGGTAGAGTGCTTGCCTAGCAAGCGCAAGGCCCTGGGTTCGGTCCCCAGCTCCGGAAAAAAAAAAAAAAAAGAAAGAAAGAAAAAAAAGAGGTTTTGTTTTTATTATTGTATTATTCTCTCCTATGTTGGACACAGAATCAGGGTCTTGCTCTTGCTGGACATGCACTGAACACTAAGTTACATTCCTAGTGCCAGGAAGACCTTTTAAACGTCAGGGCACTAAATTTTATTATGTTGATTGCTTCTCAGTCTTCTAAGATAAAATGAAATCTAAGGGGCTGGAGAGATGGCTCAGCGTTTAAGAGCACTGATTGCTCTTCCAGAGTTCCTGAGTTCAAATCCCAGCAACCACATGGTAGCTCACAACCATCTGTAATGCAATCTGATGCCCTCTTCTGGTTTCTGAAGACAGCTACAGTGTACTTATATATAATAAACAAATAAATCTTAAAAAAAAAAGAAATCTAAATCTCATTTGGATTTATGGTCTTCTGCTCAGCTAAATCTGAATAATAATTAAGCTACTATTGACTTTGCTGATCTCTATCCAAATCACATGTTCACTGCCTTATAGAAAAGGAGTTGAATTTACGTAGACCACTGCCAGTGTGTCCACTGCACTGTAGCTTAATGACACAAACAGTCCTTAAGAAGACACAGTGCATGGGGCCCTGAACACACGGCCCTCAAAGTATGACCCCTTGGCCATGAGGAAAGCAGAGGCATCAAGTCTCTCTGACCTTGCCTTCTCCCTAATACTAAAACAAAAGAGGATTCCATGGTCCTCTACTGTAGATGAAGACCAATGATGTCCTCTCTATACCTACAGGAGAGGTGGCCCCACTGCTGACGACACAGAGCAAAACCTGCACGAGCCGAGTTTGCTAAACCCCTTCAGCTTCCCGCTACAGACCACTCTCCAGTCCTGCCACACTTCTTCCAAACTCTGTTCTTTGTTTTACTAAGCAGAACATACCCAGTTTCCTTATCACCCCAAATGTACCTTAGATGTAAATGCTTTTTCCTTGCTATCTTTTGATACAGAGCTTCAGCCATGAACCTGTGGTGGAAGCCACATTAACTCCATTTTGAACATATTAATGTTTAACACATTACTTAAACACTTTTCTTTAAAAGATACGGTGTCATCCCATCTTTCCCTGACTGAGCCCCAGTGAGTGGTGAACAAAGCGAGCACATTTAGAACGGCTCTAACTCTGTCTTCATTGCTATAGGCCTTTGTGTGTGAGCAAACCTTAACTTACCTCCTCGTCACTGCTGAACAAGGCAGATGCTTTCTTTGGGGGCTGCTCTGAAGGTTTTGCTTTCTCTTGACTCTGAGGTGGCAGAGATGAAGTCTGCTTCTTAGCTGCTGCACTCCCAAAAAGATTGTCCTAAAAGGACAAATGGTGGGAACGTATAGAAAGTATCAACAACGCATATACTTCAAACTCAAGCAAGACATTCTCCCGTATGAAGTCATCCTCCCACAAGGGACAGATTATACTATGTGTTGGGCACAGTCACAAAACACCTGCACACCTCAGTCTACACCTCTTCAAATTAAAAACACTATCCACAAAAGAAAAACAAGATTACCATGGAATTCTTTTAATTTAAAAAAAAAATTGTGGCTCAGAGGGCAGAGGTCCTGAGTTCAATTCCCAGAAACCACATGGTGGCTCACAACCATCTATAATGAGATCTGGTGAGCAGGAATACATGTGAGCAGAACGCTATATACATAGTAAATAAATATATCTTTTTTTAAGATGTAATTGATATTCTGTATGTGCATGTATATACAGAGGTATGTGAGTGGGGGGCAATGCGTGTATATAGGTTAGAGGACAACTTTCAGGAGTTACCATGAGCCAGAGCTTGAAAGAGCACAATCAACAAAAGATAGCCAAGATGGTGGAGACACCAGGAGGCGCCCCTTCACAGTACACCTGCGGGCATGAGAGCCTTGGCAGCAGTCGACAATCATAGATCTCTCTCAAGAATTAGAAATTTCATTAGTGACTAAAAGGAGTTTTTACAGCTAAGAAAGTTGGAGGAAAAAGGTATTATCTATAATTAACTTATAACAAAGAATACAAAAGTACGGAAGTTTACTAAATAAATCCCCTGGGATCCTAAGGAAATTCAGTGACATTTATAAATACTCTAAAAGTATCTACTATGTAGTGGCTGTGGATTTATGCACCTTTGATCATAGGATCCATGAAGCCAAAGCAAGAAGAATATAATTTAGAAGCCAGCTTGGGCTGCGCTGCATGGTCAGTTACAAAACATCTGGACGACCTATTAGATCCTGCTACCATTCCCAACCCCACCAAAAATTCCACTTACCCACTTTTATTAAGGCAATTAAACAAAACCATCAGAGGGCCCGAGTTTAGTTTATGATGGAAAAGCTCTTAACAGTATATACTACAGCAGTCCTGAGCCAAAGTCAGGACTGGAGGTCTAAGTAAAGCCTGGTAGGGTGGAGGGGACCACAAGAAGAGCAAGCTGCAGTCCACTGGGATGGTGGTGGCAGCAGCAGTCCTTCACCATGCACTCAAACCCTTTACCCACCACTGGACAAAGGTGTGACATCATTGTCGCAGTGGCCGTAATGAACCTACTGGCCTGTAAGGCACAGAAGCTGGAGGTAAGCAGGTGTCTGCAGAAACTCAGGGTTCGCAACAGTGGAGCACATGGATCCACCACTGCACAGCGCCACATGAAGGTTCGAATCGGGATCATTTTCCCGCTTACCTTTCTTTACCACCCACCCACCCACCCTCTCTCTATACTCAGAGCAAGAAGGATGCGAACCTGAAGCCTGGCTGCCTCCCCTTCCTATTGCCACTTCATCCAAGATAGTCTCAGAGATGACTGCCAGAGATCTACCCTCTCTAAAAAGTTACTTATGAAGGGGGGGGGGGGGGGACATGTGTGCGCGCACACACACACACACACACACACACACACACACACACACACACACACAAACTATTTGGGTTTCCCCAATAACTGAGTCAAAATTTTAATGTCTTCCTAATTGTATTCCTGGAAGAACTTGGAAGTCACCAGTGCGACCAGACGCCAGTAGCTAGAACCTTCTCAGGCACTCCTTTCTCCTGAACGTCACTTTGGCTATGAAGCCAACTAAAACAAATTCCTAGGTTAATTATCTGGTGTTGCAGTAACAACATTTACCTCTTCATCTTCATCACCAAAAAGGGAGACCGATGCTGGGGGTTGGCTGGACAGAACTGATGCACTTTTCGTCTTACTTGAACTTTGAGAAGAAAACAAATCCTGGTGAATCAAAGTCAAAGCTGCTGGTTACTGGGTCTATCGGCTTTGATTTGTAATACAAAATACTACAAGAACACGGTGGCTTTGTGTGACCTCGGCATGTACCCTGGGTGTGTGTGTACAAGGAGAGAAGGAGAGCACAGGTATTTCAGGCAGTCTCTTTGTAGGCTGCAAGGCAACCATATTCCCCCACAAAGGACATGAGTCAGGAAGATACTTCCCAGTCAGTCCGGTCCTATAAACTAAAGACTTCCACTGTTTGAATTATCAACAAGAAGCATACAAATTCTACCACAAATGGGATAGATTTGCAAAGGGCAAGGCTGACGATGGCTCTATTGTTAGGACCTCTCTCTCTCTAGAGAATACATTACATATTTTAAATAAATACAAATTAAATTCCTATTCTAAAAGGCTTGTGTGGAAGACAACTCAGAGGTAGCATATGTGCTGAGTGTCTACTAGTCTACTTGAACTATAACTATGAAACCCTGCAAAAGATCTGCCAAATTCTGAAAGTATCGTCAACGTTGGATGGACTGTCAGCTCAGAGCACAAGGAACACTCTACAGACTGAGCTGCATGAACTAGAAACAGAAAGTAGGGCAACCTGTCCCCTGGGCAAAGGGACCTCAATACAACAGCCAGATAATTAAACAAGACAAGAACATTTTCCATGACCTCTTTGGCGCTATCTTTTTATTATACAATCAGTGCCTACCACTCATCAGATATAAACCTAATGAGTTCACTGAGCTACAGAGAAGAATTCTTTGCATACTGTTTATACCTGGCTTCATGAGTACCAAGGGTTTGTTTACAAAGAAGCTCCAGTGTCCCATGCCCCTCTGTATTTTACACAATGACAAACAGGTTGGCTGTTTAAAGAATATAAAAATAATTCTACCAGAGAACAAAAAACATTTCTTTATTGTAAGTTTGGACTTCCCTTGGCAGTGAAGGACACGGACACATACATACATACATACACACACACACACACACACACACACACACACACACACACACACTCCAGTTAATTACCTCAAGATGCACCCATCCCCCAAATTTAGTAAAACAAGCTTCCTGCCCACATCTGAGACATAGACAAGTACAAAGACCCATTCCTTCCAGCTCAATATTTTATGTCCCAGACTGCCTTATATTACCTCTCTCTATGATGGTGCTCACAGGGCAAAGACTCGAGTAGTGGTTTTAAAACAAGCCTCCATTTTATTATACTCAACTATCAAGAACTGAACTTGAGGGGCTGGAAATATAGCTCAGTGGCAGAGTGCGTACCTGGAGTACATAAGGCCCTGGGTTCAATGCCCACTATACCCCAATCTCCACTATCCCCACACCCTCCATACACACATGCAATAAAATTTGTTTCCTACCCCTGTACCATCAAGAAATGCAGAAGGAACAGCATGGACTTCTGTGATGTATAATCTTGGTTGTCATTTAACACATTCTACTGGCTGGTTTTATGTGTCAACTTGACACAAACTGGAGTTATCACAAAGAAAGGAACCTCCCTTGAGGAAATGCCTCCATGAGATCCAGCTGTAAGGCATTTTCTCAATTACTGATCAAGGGAGGAGGACCCATTGTGAATGGTGCCATCCCAGGGCTGGTGGTCCTGGGTTCTATAAGAAAACAAGCTGAGCAAGCCAAGGGAAGCAAGCCAGTAAGCAGTACCCTCCCCATGGCTTCTGTATCAGCTCCTTCCTCCAAGTTCCTTCCCTGTGTGAGTTGCTGTCCTGACTTCCTTTGGTGATGAACAGCAATGTGGAAGTGTAAGCTGAATAAACCCTTTCCTCCCCAACTTGCTTCTTGGTCATGGTGTTTCATTGCAGCAATAGAAACCTGACTAAAACACGCATCAAGGAAGACAGCTTCTCAATTAAGTAACTGCCTTCTTCAGACTGGTCTGTGGACATATATGTGAGTTATGTTCTTCATTGCTAATGACATAGGAGGGCCTAACCCACTGTGGGCAGTGCCATCCCTAAGCACGTGGTCCTGAGTTGTATTAAGAAAGCAGGCTCAGTATATGCAGGAGAACGAGCCAGTGAACAGCATTCCTCCTTGGTCTCTGCTCCAGGTTCCTGCTAAGTTCCTGCCTTAGCTTTCCTCAACAATGGGCATCCTGTAATATGAAATGAATCCTTCCCTCCATGAGTTGCTTTTGATCAGTGTTTTATCATAGCCACAGAAAAACCATCTAGGACAACATCCAGCAGCATAAAAACGGCAACACAGCCTCTATCTGACACTCTCAGAAGCTGAGTCAGCAGAAATAGGTCCCACCTCCTGAAGCTACTGTGCTCAGAGACCTACCACACAGAGACAGGAGCCCAAGCTGCTTGAGGCTTCCTACCCACAGCCTGTCCTCTGTCACCAGCAATGAAAGGTAAAAGCTGTGCTGAATATGTATCACCATGGGAACAAACTCTCTAGTAAGTCACATTACCATTAAAGGAAGCAGCCAGCTGACTTCTCTGACAACTGTGAACCAACAAACAGTCTTAAATTTAAGTATGTTAAAGGAAATGCAATGGATTCAAATCCAAAAGTTAGAGCTAGTGTGTGTGTGTGTGTGTGTGTGTGTGTGTGTGTGTGTGCGCGCGCGCGCGCGCGCGCGTGTGCCTGCCTGCCTGCCTGCCTGCTAGACAGGTATTTTATAGTACTAAATTATATCTCCAGCCCAAAAGATTCTTTTTTTTTTTTTAAAGATTTATTTACTTATTTAATGTATGTGGGTATTGGATCCCATTAGAGATGGTTGTGAGCCACCATGTGGTTTCTGGGACTTGAACTCAGGACCTCTGGAAGATCAGCCAGTGCTCTTAACTACTGAGCCATTTCTCCAGCCTCAGAGAGTATTTTCAAAATAAGAATTGAACTACTTAATAAAAAGTCTTAAACCTCTGCTGAGAGGCTAATCAGAACATTACTGATACTGTATCTACAGATGAACACCCAGAACTAAGAAAGAATTCCATACCTCAGAGTCTTCTTCATCTGAAAACAAACCTTTCTGAGTCTTTGTTTCTGATACAAGCTTCGGATTTTTGCTAGAAGGTAAGGTGATCTAGTTGAGTCCCCACCAAAAGAAAGGAAAATAAAATATACTATTAGCAAGAAAAAGACATGGAGACAAGCTCATTTCAGAAAATTTCCCAGCCTCCACTATGAAAAGGTACCAAGCCAAATACCAAGGGACTAAACATGCCCTGGACCTCCATCTGTATAAAATTTACACCAAGATTTTGTACAGAATTACTACGACATCTGTGTACATGGAGCATGCACCGTCACATGGGGCCCATCTGTGTACATGGAGCATGCACTGTCACATGGGGCCCATCTGTGTACATGGAACATGCACTGTCACATGGGGCCCATCTGTATACACAGAACATGCACTGTCACGTGGGGCCCATCTGTGAACATGGAACATGCACTGTCACATGGGGCCCATCTGTGTACATGGAGCATGCACTGTCACATGGGGCCCATCTGTATACACGGAACATGCACTGTCACGTGGGGCCCATCTGTGAACATGGAACATGCACTGTCACATGGGGCCCATCTGTGTACATGGAGCATGCACTGTCACATGGGGCCCATCTGTGTACATGGAACATGCACTGTCACATGGGGCCCATCTGTATACATGGAACATGCACTGTCACATGGGGCCCATCTCTGTACATGGAGCATGCACCGTCACATGGGGCCCATCTGTGTACATGGAACATGCACCGTCACATGGGGCCCATCTGTGTACATGGAACATGCACTGTCACGTGGGGCCCATCTGTGTACATGGAACATGCACTGTCACGTGGGGCCCATCTGTGTACATGGAGCATGCACTGTCACATGGGGCCCATCTGTGTACATGGAACATGCACTGTCACATGGGGCCCATCTGTGTACATGGAGCATGCACTGTCACATGGGGCCCATCTGTATACATGGAACATGCACTGTCACGTGGGGCCCATCTGTATACACGGAACATGCACTGTCACGTGGGGCCCATCTGTGAACATGGAACATGCACTGTCACATGGGGCCCATCTGTGTACATGGAACATGCACCGTCACGTGGGGTCCATCTGTGAACATGGAACATGCACTGTCACATGGGGCCCATCTGTGTACATGGAACATGCACCGTCACATGGGGCCCATCTGTGTACATGGAACATGCACTGTCACGTGGGGCCCATCTGTGAACACGGACCATGCACTGTTACATGGGGCACGTAAGGAACAGACAAAGGGCAAGCTGTTTGAGGGACCAAGATGATTTTGAAGGCTTGGTAGGTATGAGGGCTAAATGAGGATGTGACACAGTGGCATGTGTGATGGCTACTTTTGTTGTCAACTGGACATCTGGAATTAACTAAAACCCAAGTGGCAGGGCACACCCGTGAGGGATCTTTTTCCTAATTTAATCTTTTAAAATGGGAAGATCTATTTTTAATCGGATCTTCTGGAGAAGGAAGATGCACCTTTAATCTAGATCTTCTGAGATAGGAAAATCCACCTGTACTCTGGGCTACACCTTCTGCCAGCAGCCTAGATAAAGGGTGAAGGGAAGCTGGCTCTCCTTGTTTGCTCTTGCTCTCTACCAAGTCCACTCCTTCACTAGTACTACTTCTTTGGGAGGCCAGTGTATACTGAAGACCAGCTGAGATGTGCAGCCTGGCAGACTGGACAACTCCTGGGTTCTTGGACCTTCCACTGGGAGACAGCCATTGCTGGACCAGTCGGACCACAGCCTGTGAGCCGTTCTACAAAATCCCCTTTATAAGTAAATCCCATAATAAGTGTGTAATACATACACATATATACACACACACATATACATACATATACACATACACTAAAGAAAGAAAAACCTATATAGGATATCTATAGGACAAGATGTCCCACAGAAAAAGACAGAATAGACTATGTATAAAATTATTTTAAATCAGTATTATACTGGGTATGATTTTATAAATTTGATGGCAAACTGGAGCCTCACAAATGCAGACTGCCATTAGATTCTGCTATAGAGTTACTGCCAACCCCTAGCCAGTGACAATGGCATCTGGTGATAAAACATGCAGGGTGGTGAAACATTATAATGGCTACAAATCACTTGCAAATAGTTCTGAAAACCGTATGTTTGCACGAAGGTTCAGACACACATTTGGCAAATCCTCCCTAATCTCACAAATCTGACTAGAAGTTATTTGGCGTGTCTTCCAATTTTATGTTCTAAGTTCTTAATATAAATGCAGTTGCTCTTCTTGATTGGGAAGGGGAACCTCAACTGAAGAACTGGCCTGCATGGTGGGCATGTCTGTCGGGCATTTTCTTGGTTGCTAATTGTACAGCACCACCTCTGGGCAGGCAGGCCTGGGCTGTGTAAGAAAGGCAGCGAGCAAACCAGCAAACGAAGTCAGTCAGCAGTATTCTTCCACTGCCTCCTCTTTGAGGTTTTCTCTTGGCTTCCCTCAAGGACAGACTGCAATCTGAAAAATAAACTTTTCCCTCCCCTAAGTTGCTTTGGTCAGTGTTTATCACAGCAACAGAAAGCAAACTAGGGCAGCAAACGTGAAAGAGAACTCTACGTCCCTCTGAGATCCAGATAAACGGCTACTGTAAGCTGCCCAGGCCAATGTCCCTCACTCCATCTCTGCTCACCGTTTTATCTGTCCGTGCTTTGTTTTCATCTGTCTGGCTGACAGAAGCTGCTGGCAAAGCTGTTGTTTTTTCTTTAAACAGATCTCCTTCGTCATCATCAAAGATAATGGTGGTGGGCTTGACTTTGTCTTAAAAAAGAAACCACAGCATAAAAATTACACCAAGGTTAAAATCCTACTGCAAAATACACCCACACCCACACGCACTCGCCCCCACCCCCCACGACATTCTCTTCCAAAGATAAATATGGAAGGCGTCTGATTTCTTGCTCATTTACCGAGAAATAAAAGGCAGCGGACCCCTTCTCTCTCCCCCTTTAGTACTGCTTCCTTTCATTCTCCCTGCAGTTCTGAGGGCTGACCGGGAGGGCCAGTCAATGCTCTGCCACTGAGCTGCTCCCTGTTCCATCACCTTGGAACTCAAAGAGCAATAGCAGTTCAAAGAAAGCAAAAGACACAACCATATGAATGAACCTTCTCACAACTGAAGACTCCTATGCTAAGTACATCTAGAACGGGATTTACAAGTAAAGATCACTTTAAGGAGGCAAGAAGTCATTAACTATAGGATGGAGACGTGAAGGGCCAAACTATGGAGAAGTAAATGAAACCAAATGCTGGCACTCCCTCATCTCCACAAGACAGACAGAAGAGCTTCAGAATCTTACCTTATGTTTCTGTCAGCTATCCTAGGACTAAGTTTTGAATAATGACCTACCATTTGTATTTCCCATTTAATATACAATGAAAATATTCCAGGGTAAAAAAGTAAATGCTTCATTCTTTTTACAAGATATTTGTTTGTTTGTTTGCTTGCTTGTTTGTTTGTGTGGTTGCATGTGTGTTTGCTAAGGTTTAGGGGTGGGTGTACACATCTGTGCATATACACAGAGGTCAGGTGTCCAGTGTCCTATTACTCTCTACCTATTCCTTTGAGACAGACAGACAGGGTCTTTCCCTGATTTTGGAACTCATGTTTTCTCTACTAGACTCAAAGCCAGCAAAGCCCAGTGATTCTATCTCTGCCCTTCGGTCATTAGTGCCCAGGACTTGTAGAAAGTACTCATAACATCTCAGCCATCCCTCCAGCGGCTCATTCTTTTCAAAATGTTACAAAGACCTACTAAACAGAAAGACCGCAGCTTTCCTGACTCAGAAAAACCTGAGTATTTCCCTACTTTTGTTCCCCAAGCATAGCCACGTCAGAGAGTAAAATCACAGGAAAGACTTCAGAGGAGGGAAGATCACAGAGGGCAAACATGTCAAAATGCTGGGGGCTTGGGGGATGCACCGAGGCAAGGGATAATCTGAGCTCAGAGAAACGAGCAGCTGGGAATTAAGCAACCAGCATGCCATGTTCTACTCACGTAATTACCCGGAACTGCTAGGAGGAAGTATGACTAAATTTCTATAATTGAAATTTAATTTGAAAGGCAGAAGCAGAAACTTCAAGAAAAGAATACGGGAGAAGAAATTCAGCTCCCTGTTAAAGAAGATACCCTCAGTAACTCATTCCCAAAGCAGAAAAGATTGGCCTATGAGGGACCCCAAGGCTATGCACAATTTAAGCACACACAAGACAATGACAACAATGTTCAGTAAGGGATTCAGTGCAAGAGGCACTGAATGTGAAGAACTGTGTCCCCCTTAAGTTCGGTTTTCTTCTCTAAGTTCCCAGAATTAGCCTGAAAGTGGTACCGGTCTTAGAAGGCTTGCTAGAAGATGGCATAAAAAAGTTATCATCTTCATCACTGTCGTTATCATCATCATCAAAGAGGCCAGTAGGAGCTGGCAAATGTGGGCTCTTCCCTGGAGTGGACTGCTCATGTTTCTGGAACTCCTTCAGTGATGGGGCAGAGGTGGACCCAGACACATCAGTATACCCTGAGGATGGAAAGAAATCAGAGCTATGATCCAGTGGGAGCCTCCTGACAGCTCTCATGAGTTAGGTTCATCTACAAAACACTGAGAAAATGAAATAACCTTTGTGCTAGTGTTGGAAACGTACACCAAAGTACAGGGCTCCCTGGCCCTCAGGAAACTACACTGATGCACTCACTCCTTCCCCCTTGCTGTCTGTCAGTCAGCCTCTCCCCTTCTTCCCTTTTCTCCTTTCCTCTCTCTTTTCCCCGACACCTGCAGCCCTCTGCAGTCTTGGAGAGGAAAGCAGAGCCACACATGTACTAAACAAGTGCTGAACCACTCTGTCACATCCCCAGGCCCAAAGCCTCTGAGCTCAAACCGAATGTGAGCTCAGAGCGTCAGTAAATACGCTGTAGTAATAAATACTTCAATGCCTTCCAGAATTCTGAGTACCCACCCCCAATCCCTAGCCAGTCCTTATAAAACAATGACAAAATGGATTTATACAGTTTTTAAGAAAGAGCAATGGGTGATGGCTCAGCAGGTAAGTGCTTAATCTGAAGCATGAAGACCTCAGTTCAAATCTTCAGAACTCAAAAAAAACGCAGAGTGTGGCTGGTACCTGTGCCTATAACCCTGGCGTTGGCACAGGCTGGGGCCTACTGGCTACTAGCCTAGTTCCAGGTTTAGCTTAAGACCCTGCCTCAAGAGAATACAGAAGAGCGCTAGGGCAGGACATTTGCCATCTTCTCCTCACATTCACATGTGTATACAACACACACACACACACACACACACACATACACAGAATAAAACCTATTACCTAAAAATACAGAAACAGCCCCTGCTGGGATTTTCTTTCCAGGTTTAGGGGATGGAGGTGATTCTAGAATAAGAAAGAAAAGTCAATTATTTCACCAGATTTTCTGAGCATGGTAGGATACACCTGCAATCATAAGACTTAAGCAGGAAGATGATCATGTATCAAGAACAGCTCAGGGCTACATGCTAAGCACCAGACCAACCATGAATACAAAGCAAAATTGTCAAAAAAGAAAAAGAACCCCTTCTCGGCAGTGTGGCACAAACCAAAACAGGTTTCTTTTTTTTTTTTTTTTTTTTTTTTGGTTCTTTTTTTCGGAGCTGGGGACTGAACCCAGGGCCTTGCGCTTCCTAGGCAAGCGCTCTACCACTGAGCTAAATCCCCAACCCCACAGGTTTCTTTTTAAAAGACAATTTGTTCCTAAATAAGTCTTTTAAAATTTTATTTTTACTGATATCAGCAGCTTTTTCCTTAGGATTAATGAGATCAATAAGATCAACTGGTGAAAGGGAACAGCAAAAACCTGTGAGAAGGTTGTGAAGGAAATAAAATGAATGCAACGAGGAAACAAGAAAAGTGAGATGACTGGACAGCAGATTGAGGAGAGCCCCAACACAGAACACATCACACAGGAGCACGGCTACAACACAGAACACATCACATGGAGGACGGCTACAACACAGAACACATCACACAGGAGCACGGCCCCAACACAGAACACATCACACAGGAGCACGGCCCCAACACAGAACACATCACACAGGAGCACGGCCCCAACACAGAACACATCACACAGGAGCACGGCCCCAACACAGAACACATCACACAGGAGGACGGCCCCAACACAGAACACATCACACAGGAGCACGGCCCCAACACAGAACACATCACACAGGAGCACGGCCCCAACACAGAACACATCACATGGAGGATGGCTACAACACAGAACACATCACACAGGAGGATGGCTACAACACAGAACACATCACACAGGAGCACGGCCCCAACACAGAACACATCACACAGGAGGATGGCTACAACACAGAACACATCACACAGGAGCACGGCCCCAACACAGAACACATCACACAGGAGGACGGCTACAACACAGAACACATCACACAGGAGGACGGCTACAACACAGAACACATCACACAGGAGCACGGCCCCAACACAGAACACATCACATGGAGGACGGCTACAACACAGAACACATCACACAGGAGGACGGCCCCAACACAGAACACATCACACAGGAGGACGGCCCCAACACAGAACACATCACACGTGAGGACGGCCCCAACACAGAACACATCACACAGGAGCACGGCCCCAACACAGAACACATCACACAGGAGCACGGCCCCAACACAGAACACATCACACAGGAGCACGGCCACAACACAGAACACATCACACAGGAGCACGGCCCCAACACAGAACACATCACACAGGAGCACGGCCCCAACACAGAACACATCACACAGGAGCGCGGCCCCAACACAGAACACATCACACAGGAGCGCGGCCCCAACACAGAACACATCACACAGGAGCACGGCTACAACACAGAACACATCACACAGGAGCACGGCTACAACACAGAACACATCACACAGGAGCACGGCTACAACACAGAACACATCACACAGGAGGACGGCTACAACACAGAACACATCACACAGGAGGACGGCTACAACACAGAACACATCACACAGGAGCACGGCCCCAACACAGAACACATCACACAGGAGCACGGCCCCAACACAAAACACATCACACAGGAGCACGGCCCCAACACAGAACACATCACACAGGAGCACGGCTACAACACAGAACACATCACACAGGAGCACGGCTACAACACAGAACACATCACACAGGAGGACGGCTACAACACAGAACACATCACACAGGAGCACGGCCCCAACACAGAACACATCACACAGGAGCACGGCTACAACACAGAACACATCACACAGGAGGACGGCTACAACACAGAACACATCACACAGGAGGACGGCTACAACACAGAACACATCACACAGGAGCACGGCCCCAACACAGAACACATCACATGGAGGACGGCTACAACACAGAACACATCACACAGGAGGACGGCCCCAACACAGAACACATCACACAGGAGGACGGCCCCAACACAGAACACATCACACGTGAGGACGGCCCCAACACAGAACACATCACACAGGAGCACGGCCCCAACACAGAACACATCACACAGGAGCACGGCCCCAACACAGAACACATCACACAGGAGCACGGCCACAACACAGAACACATCACACAGGAGCACGGCCCCAACACAGAACACATCACACAGGAGCACGGCCCCAACACAGAACACATCACACAGGAGCACGGCCCCAACACAGAACACATCACACAGGAGCGCGGCCCCAACACAGAACACATCACACAGGAGCACGGCTACAACACAGAACACATCACACAGGAGCACGGCTACAACACAGAACACATCACACAGGAGCACGGCTACAACACAGAACACATCACACAGGAGGACGGCTACAACACAGAACACATCACACAGGAGGACGGCTACAACACAGAACACATCACACAGGAGCACGGCCCCAACACAGAACACATCACACAGGAGCACGGCCCCAACACAAAACACATCACACAGGAGCACGGCCCCAACACAGAACACATCACACAGGAGCACGGCTACAACACAGAACACATCACACAGGAGCACGGCTACAACACAGAACACATCACACAGGAGGACGGCTACAACACAGAACACATCACACAGGAGCACGGCCCCAACACAGAACACATCACACAGGAGCACGGCTACAACACAGAACACATCACACAGGAGGACGGCTACAACACAGAACACATCACACAGGAGCACGGCCCCAACACAGAACACATCACACAGGAGCACGGCTACAACACAGAACACATCACACAGGAGCACGGCCCCAACACAGAACACATCACACAGGAGCACGGCCCCAACACAGAACACATCACACAGGAGCACGGCTACAACACAGAACACATCACACAGGAGGACGGCTACAACACAGAACACATCACACAGGAGGACGGCTACAACACAGAACACATCACACAAGAGCACGGCCCCAACACAGAACACATCACACAGGAGCACGGCTACAACACAGAACACATCACACAGGAGGACGGCTACAACACAGAACACATCACACAGGAGGCCATCATTTGAAACAACTTATTTCCAATTGTTTTACTGGGAACAGTATCACTAAAACTACTTAAATCTAGTGGAATAAAAATTGTAAGTTTTTAAAAACTACTGAGGAATTACTGATGACAAAGTGATCTTCTCAACACAATTCAACATCATTACAGTAAAGCTAGCCTCAGCATAACTACCAAATACTTTTTCATTTCGATGTTTTTATCATCTCTAAAAGGTAAATGTGTGGTGTGGGTCTGAAGACGGTACTGCTGTCTGTTCCCAAGACAAAAATTAATAAAGACAGACTGTCTCCCACTGTTTCAAGGCAACACCAGCTTTTAGCTGAACGGAAATAAATCTTTGGGTGCTCTGTCTCACAACAGAAAGAGCTTTCAAGCACTTTGCTGGGTCAACTTTGTCAACTGGTACAATCTTCAGTTATCTGGAAAGAGCGACCCTCCACTGAAAAACGACCTCCATCAGACTGGCCTCTAGGTCAGTCTGTAGGGCACCTTCTTGATTAATGACTGATGAGGGAGGCACAGCCCACTGTACACAATGCCAACCCTTGGCTAGATGGTTTTGGGGAGGGGGGGGACAGACAGACAGAGACAGACAGAGACAAAGAGAGACAGAGAGAGACAGAGAGAGAAATAGACAGACAGACAAACAGACAGACAGTAAATATGGGCCTGCAAGGCTCGCCAGGGTGATGGACTACAAGCTGCAGAGCTGACATAACCCTTTCCTCCGGAGCTGCTTTTGCCATGGTGTTTATCACAGCAACAGAACACAAACTAGGAGAGCAGACAGGGAGAGAGCATCCATTCCCATGCCTACCTTCACTGACAGGACCTTGGGCTGGCTGCCCCCGGGGAGCTTCCTTGAAGAGGTCACTCTGGTTGTGATAAGGCATAGGAGAATTTTAAAATGCAGGGGTTAAGTAAGGCTGGACTTGAAGGTTTCTGAGAAGTATCCTGTACTCTGCTATATATTTACTGTCCTGTCAAAGAATCAGTGACAAGGTGCAGACTAGAGCAAAATGATCTTAATTTGGGCTTGTCGGGGATTAAATAAAAACATGCAAGAGTACATGTCGGTAACTGTAGAAGATTCCCACTATTGATACTCCACAGCCTCTCCTCACATCAAGGCACAGTAAGACATCAGGATGTATATTTCTCATTCTGTAGTTCTGGCTTTAACATGTCTCCAAACATGAAAGGCATAACTAATAGGAAGCTTCTTCTCTAACAAACACAAGGCTTTCTTCCATTCATGCTCAGTGACACAGAGAGCCTTATTCATTCGTCCAACTCACCTCATCATCATCATCAAAAAGCCCCTGCCGATCACTGAACAGACCACCTCTAGAGCCAAACGGTGAGAAGTCTTCATCAGTCAGCGTGGGGGGTGGGAACAAGATGTCTTCCTCATCTATCAGAAGGGAACGTTGCACAGGGAGTGTTAAGCTGGGGTAGCCTGTGGTGGTGGCTCACTGTCTACAATTCCAGCATTCAGAAGACTAAATCTAAAGAAGAAAGCTCAAGGCATTCTTCTTACCATAGATTTCTGGGCATCATAGAATTAAGGCCAACCTGAGTTACAAACAAATTCCAAACTAGCTTGGGCTGTATAGCAATATTTCCCCTCAAATATACAAGAATGAGAGGGGGAAGATGGGTTTGATATTTCTCTATGTCTGGGATGGCCTCTATAGCATACTGGCATGACTTTAATAAAGCCATACTTCACAAGGAGTATTGAGAACAAGGCAGTGGATTTCAAACAATCCAGGGAAGTCCCTCAAAGGTTCTTATCCTCAAGGGAACAATGACTGGGAAAAAAGTGATTCATTTTCTTGACTGACTTACTTTGAAGCAAAAAATATAGTTTAACTGCCACATGCAAAGTTTAGAGAAAGGAAAAACAAATGAAGCAACAATCCCATAGGTGGAGACAATGGCAAGGCAACACCGATGTCACCAGTTACTATGGAAGGGTCACATACAAGCTCTACTGAAAACGTTCCACAAAGGCTCCTAACGAGCGGAGCACTTACCATCTGCAGGGGTTCTCCTTTCCTTCTTCTCCTTCACTGTCCTCTGAGGCTTTCCATCTGTGGAGGACAACTTATGAGATCTCAGAGGTTTAACAATACCTAGCATTCGTATTATAGACACTGATTTGCTACTCAAGACTGCATCCTCATGACCCTGGCCAAGAGTGGGAGACTCAAGTCTTATCTCAGCTCCACTAGAGCCCTCACTAGAGCAGTGTAGGCAGAGGCTGTAGGTAACGTGCACAGCAGGGCTACACTCCAGGAAGGAATTATCCTGCCTTCTACTGTGACATAACCTGACTGCAATGGATAGTACTCTTTTATTAGTCAAATTTAAGAGTAAAGATAAAGCCTGGATTCACAACCTGCTGTCCAGTGCTGGGGTTCCCATTTTCTATGCATGTAAGATGTTACATAGATATGCACATGTCCTAGGGGAGGGGAGAAATAGGATACTCATGGAATCTATATATCAAGTAGACTGCAAGAGCCATTGACATGGCTTAAAGTAGCCTTTCACAGGGGTCAGCTAAGACCACTAGAAAACACAGATTACAATTCATTAAATAATTCATTAAGAAAATAGAAAAATTAGTTATGAAGTAGCAACAAAGGTATTTTATGGTTGGGCATCACCACAGCATGAGGAGCTGTAATATAGGGACGCAGCACTAGGAAAGCTGAGAGCCACGGGCTTCAAGGGTCAGTGCTTAGCACCAAGCCTGACAACCAAAGCCACAAGGCAGGAGGAGGAAGGAGAAAAATCAATTCTGCATCAAGGTACACACATGCCCCTCCCCGCAAGTAAATGAATGTCAAACAACAACAATAAAGTAGTCTAAGAAAACACAACAAAGATCAATAACTAGGGCTGGAGAGATGGCTCAGAGATTAAGAGCACTGACTACTTTTACAGAGGTCCTGAGTTCAATTCCCAGCAACTGCATAGTGGCTCACAACCATCTGTAATGGGATCCGATGACCTCTACTGGTGTGTCTAAGGATAGCAACAGTGTTCTCACAAACATAAAATAATTAATTAAAAAGAAGATCAAGAATTAAAACTTAAGCCCAGCATGCCTTAGTAATCAGTGAACCCCGTTTGGGAACAGTGGCGTTGTTCCTGATCCCCAGCACTCAAAGGAGAAGGAAAGATCAGAAATTCAAGGCCACCCTTGCCTACATCACATATTTGAGGCTAGCATGAAATATGTGAAATGCTGTCTCAAAAATGAAAGAGACGGGGAGAGAGAAGGACAGACAGACAGACAGACAGACAGAGACAGACAGACAGACAGACAGACAGACAGAGACAGAGCATGTGTGAAGCGGCACAAGCAGACTACAGCACCACGAACCATCCCATTAACCTGCCTTCAGACCTCACCTGTGTGTCCCTCTTTCCGCTGGTTTGAGACATCTCCTTTGATCCGAGCAGCCAGCTCATCCGCAAAAGACGTAGGTCTTTTCTACAGGCAAAAAAACAAAAAACGAACCAAAAATCTCTAACAAATGAGTAAACTTCTGGACACCTAACAAAACTATTATCAACAGTCGCAAAGAAATCAAACTACAAATAAAACAGGGCTTTTAGAAAAGATTTACTTATGTGTGTGCATGAGAATATACTTGCAAAAACAGGACTTTATTAAGGAATTGAAACTCATGGAGCCTATAAAGCTCTGGTAAGTAAGAGAATTCACAAAATATCTCCTTAAAAGCAGATACTATTACTTATTTTTTTAAAATAATTAAGAACCTCAGTAAGAAAATATACGGAGGGGGACAGGAGAGTATTTGATCTCAAAATTCTGGAGCTGACTATATTCCCAATGAGCTGACTTAAGCATCCTCAGCATTAAGGAAAGTAGACTAGGAGGGCAGCTGGAGATGCTAGGAGGGACATTTACTGCTGTTTATAAACTACCAGCCAGAGACAATAGAGACGAGCTCATGTCAGATGTCTTACAACATCCTGGAACTGAATCTGATACCCCGGCATGTGGTCTCCCTAGGAACCCAAGTACACGTGTGCAAACACAGACACACAGATACACCAAAAGCACATTCACAGACAATCTTTAATAGAAAAAAATCAAGTTACTAATATAGGGGCTGTAGAGATGGCTGACTCAGGACAACGCTTGCTACGCAAGTGTGAGAACCAGAGTTCAGAACCCTAGCACTCACATAAAAAGCTACAAGTGGCTCTGTGTAATCTCAGAGCAGGGAAGATAAAGACAGGGCTTGCTGGCCAACTAGTTCAGCTGAATTGGTATGTCCCAGGTTCAGTGAGAGCCTGACTCAAAACCCAAAGGGGAAAGTGACTGAGGAAGTGGGCTACTGTTTACCTCTGGCTACACACACCATTACAGATATGTAAGATGACAACAGAAATAAAATGTCGATATTAAGGAGCAACGTGAAACACTTCTTCTAAGACCTCACTGAGTGATAATTATACTTACAGACTTAGCACTTTCCTCAATATCCTCGATATCATCCCCCTCCTTCTCAGAGTCAGCAAAGAGGTCAGCATCATCATCCTCTTCTTCGTCACTCATCTGTGTGATATGCTGAGGAGGAAGAACAGAACTTCTAGATGCAAGTCACCAAACTGAAAAGGAGACACTATCAATTTTCAATCTCTCCCTTTAAAGACATAACCACATTTGGAACATATATTCCATATAATTTATTACAAGCTAAACCAAAGATTTACTTTTTAGTAAGAATATAAAAACAAAACTATCAAAGGAAGATATTAAAATTTCTAAATGTTCATTATTAGAGGAATATAAATTAACAAGAAGTAATGGTTAAAAAGCAACATTTGGAAAAGGTAATATCCAAAGGAGGTGGCTAACCTAAATACATGACATACTTCAAAGAAAAGTAACTACGCAAATCCTCATGTGTCATTCAGAAGTCATCTGGGAGACTTGGCATACAAATACCATGCGGAGCCTGCGAAACATGCCTAAGTCCCTAGGTTCAACCCCTGGTACCAACAGCAGGAAGAAAAGAAATTTAGTAAACACACTATGCTTCAACTAAAGCTTTAAAATGAATTCATTTCTTTTTTTTTTTTTCTTTTTCTTTTTCTTTTTTTCAGAGCTGGGGACCAAACCCAGGGCCTTGTGCTTGCTAGGCAAGTGCTCTACTACTGAGCTAAATCCCCAACCCCATGAATTCATTTCAATACACGAGCTTTACCTGGTTTTGTTCATTGTCACTATGACTGGCAAAATCATCTGACTCCTGTGGGTGAAAAAATTTGATGTTAATGCAGAAAAGATCTTATCAGTCTCAGAGGTAAGTGACTGTGCCAGGCAGAAGAAATGCTTGAACTCTCAGTGACCTTAAGTAGCAGACAAGATGAATTCAGGCAATAGTGCTAGAACTGTCCAGCTACCATAATTTCTATGTTTCAAACAGATAGATCTAATGATTCATTCATACCATCTGTATTTCCCAATTCTAACCTTCAGATTTAAAGATCATTTAATTAAATCATAGAAAGTCAGTTTGTGTTCTTTACATTGTGCACTACAATCTCTGCGCTCCCTCTAGTGGGATAACTACTTCATCAAGCTCAAAAACTGAAGGTCAGTTTGCTACCAACAATTACTACACTGACAGCTAAAAACAAAGGACCCAACACAGTTATCTGTAGCAAGGTAACAGGCTCTCTACTTCTAGGGTCTCCATTTGCCAAGCTGGAGGAAGGAATGCAGGAGAGGGAGGGCAAGTGTGAGAAAGAACATTAAAGAAATGAGAATCAGACACACAAAATGGTCTCCTTTTAGGATCTCATACTCATTGTCTGAAGAACAACTCAAGGTGCCCAACTCTGGATCAAGGTTGTCCTCTGTGGACCTTCAGCAAATGAACATGAAGTAGATGCCTTCATTAGAGGACTTAAGAAGTTCTTCAAGGGATGAAGAGGTGACTCTGGTTAAGAGAGCACGGGACTAGAGTCTGGTTTCTAGCACCTACATCAGGCAGCTCACGACTGCCTGTAGCTCCAGTTCTAGGGCATCTGATACTCTCTTCTGCTCTTTATAGACACTGCGCACAAATGCAATACTTGCTGCAGCAGCAGCAGCAGGACCACCACCACCATCGTCATCATCACCACCACCACATCATCACTACAACCACCACCACCACCATCATCACCACCACTACCATCATCACCACCACCGCCATCATCATCATTACCATCACCACCACCACCACCATCATCACCATCACCACCACCACCATCATCATCATCACCATCACCACCACCATCATCATCACCATCACCACCACCACCATCACCATCACAACCACCACTACCACCATCAGCAGCAGCACCACCACCACCATCATCACCACCACTACCATCATCATCATCACCATCACCACCACTGCCACCACCACCATCATCATCATATCTTCTTAAAGTTGTTCATTACAGCTATGTATTTCTTCCTAAGATTAGTCAAGACAGTCCAAGACTAAGTTCAAGGCAGAGACAGTGCTACAGTATCTAAGCTGTTCTCTCCTCAAAATATAATGGAAAGTGAAGGAATTTGATAGAAAGGAAGAGGGGTAAGCAATGGTGGAAGGGATCAAAGCAGTTCCCCTTACTTCTCTCTCTACATACTAGAAAAAAGAATTTCAACCCTAAGAAAAATAACTTCAGATTTTGCTCCATAAGTTTTATGAAATTATTTCCCTAACTCTGAAGCATGTAACACACCCAGCCTGCATCATACATCCTAAGCTTCCTGCCCTCCATGACCTGGCCATACCATGTCCTCACCTCCTCTTCTTTCTCATCTTCACTGTCCACAATGCTCCCGCGGTCACTGCCCACAGAGCCTTCTGTCAGGAAGAGTTGTAAAAGTCAGTACCGATTTTACCAGAAAATGTCTGAGGCAACTTCTCCAAGTAGCCAAGCACAATAGCATCAAGGAGACTTTAATGACACTATTGCCATTTACTGGAATGAAAGCACCTTTGTAATTAATAGAATTTCAAAGTATCTCCTATGAATTAAAAAATAAGTCATAAATTGGCTTTACTCTACAAGGATGTCAAGCTAACAAAAAAGAGGAGGAGGAGGGAGAGGAGGAGGAAGAAGAGGAGGAGGGAGGAGGAAGAGGAGGAGGGAGGAGGAGGAGGGAGGAGGAGGAGGGAGGAAGAGGAGGAGGGAGGAGGAGGAAGAGGAAGAGGAGGGAGGAAGAGGAGGAGGAGGGAGGAGGAGGGAGGAGGAGGGAGGAGGAGGAGGGAGGAAGAGGAGGAGGGAGGAGGAGGAAGAGGAGGAGGAGGGAGGAAGAGGAGGAGGAGGGAGGAGGAGGGAGGAGGAGGAAGAGGAGGAGGAAGAAGGAGGAAGAGGAGGAGGAGGAAGGAAGAAGAAGAGGAGGAGGAAGGAGGAAGAGGAGGAGGAGGGAGGAGGAGGAGGGAGGAAGAGGAGGGAAGAGGAGCGAGGAGGAGGAGGAAGAGGGAGGAGGAGGAAGAGGAGGAGGGAGGAGGAGGAAGAAGAGGAGGAGGGAGGAAGAAGAGGAGGAGGGAGGAAGAGGAAGAAGGAGGAAGAGGAGGGAGGAGGAGGAAGAGGAAGAAGAGGGAAGAGGAGGAAGAGGAAGAGGGAGGAAGAGGGAAGAGGAAGGGGAGGAGGAGGAGGGGGAGGAGGAGGAGGAAACTGTATCAGATTAGAAGTCACTGTCATGATACTGCAGATACTTCTTCCAGTCC
This sequence comes from Rattus norvegicus, assembly GCF_021556685.1. Lineage (NCBI taxonomy): Eukaryota > Metazoa > Chordata > Mammalia > Rodentia > Muridae > Rattus > Rattus norvegicus. Next base: position 151,297,236 of record NC_141537.1, on the reverse strand, counting down.
TGAAGATGGGTGCTCAGCCTCTGGAATTCACATGATAGAACACAGAATTGACCCCCATAGGCTGTCATCTGACATCCAGAGCCACAAACATACAATAAATAAACATAAAAAAGTTAAATGAAATTAAAAGGTGACTAGAGCAGTTTAACAACCAAATGCTTTACGTCTTACCCCAGAGAAGGCAGGCAGAGATAGTAAAGGACTTTGATGGGATAACAAACAAAAATCTGAATATAACTAGAGATTAAGGAACAACAGAATCACCTTACAGCATGGTTATAGAAGAAAATGCTCTTGTTCTTAGAAATATGCGGAGATCTCGGGACATTAGAGTTATGGAGATTCAGACACACTATGAGGTATGACAGAGAACAAAAGCACGAGTAAACAAGCATTAGCTAGCACACCTGAGGGAGATCTATGGGCACGCCACTGCTCTTGCAATAGTATTTTAAAGTTGAAATGACTTTCCATAAAAGGTTAAGCTGCAGGGAGCAGGAGGGACACTGGTGAGAAAGCGCACCTTCGCTGGACAGCTCTCCAAGCCCCACGTCTTCCTGTTCCATGAAGAGCTTCGACCCGATGAGGTAGGGCAAAGGCCGGTCAATGTAGAGGTCCTTCAAGGAAGGAAAGGGCGCCACCATTAAACACAGGGTGAGAATAAAGCCAAGTGCTCTACGCAATGTCCTGCTGTACCTGCATCTCAAATGAGATGAGGCGATAGCCCAAGGTAGAAATAAGGAAGCAGGACAAGGTCAGAAGGAAATTTTCAAATCCCACCAGGCAGTGGTGGTGAACACCTTTAACCCCAACACCAAGAAGACAGAGGTAGGTGAATCTCTGTGAGCTCAAGGCCAGCCTGGTTTAAGAAGTAACTCCCAGGAAGTCTTCCTTTGCTCAAGCCACAGAGTATCTGCTCCTCAGGAGCTTCCCGAACTCACCTAATCCCAGCCCAAATCTCCTAGAGACTAGAAACGAGAGGGAGAACGGTTGGTCAAAGGACACAGAAGCTTCAGTTAGCCCTAACATGAGCTGAGCAAGGATGACTCTAAGACCAACCAACATGTCAGACTGCATGAGGCAAAGGCCTCACTGCCTAACCCGTACACACAGAACTTCAGGGCACTGAGGAAAGCCCTCAGGGGAAAGGAGTCCTCCGTGGGAAGAGCACACCAATTGGTTCCAGTGCCAAATGGTCAGCCCTGAAAACATCCAAGTAAGTGACATTATATGGACTCAACAGGTTCTTTAGGAATGTATGTTATACAAATACACATATGACTGTAATAACAATTAATGGAAAAAAAGGACATGAATTTGAAAGAGTGGAGAGAGGTATACAGGAGGGTTAAGGAGGAAAAAGGAAGAAACATTGTAACTAAATTACAGTCTCAAATAAAAAAAAAATCAACTCCAGTTAGCAGAAATAAGATCAAGAGCTAACAATGCAACAGAATGATTACAGTTAATAAAATGCATTATATTTGATTGGTTTTGAGTGTCCTTACCATGAATTAAGTATGTGGCACATGCACAAGTTAGAATGAGTCATTCTACAGTTAATGGACACTTTAAAACATGTTATATATATTATATATATTTTATGTTTTTCTAATAAAAATGAAAACAAAACTTCAGGAGATTTGGGCTGGGATTAGGTGAGTTCGGGAAGCTCCTGAGGAGCAGATACTCTGTGGCTTGAGCAAAGGAAGACTTCCTGGGAGTTACTTCTTAGACCAGGCTGGCCTTGAGCTTACAGAGATCCACCTATCTCTGTCTTCTCGGTGTTGGGGTTAAAATAAAAATGAGCCACAAAAACAGTGGATAAGTAAAGGCCCATCTATGGACAGGAATTAGGTACAAAGAGAACCACCCCACAGCTACCCTCTCCCAGCTGTGTGCCATGGACACACATGCCCCACACTAATACATCAATAATAAATTTTAAGAGTTAAAAATCAAATTTAAAAAAACCAAATCTAGTTAAAAGTTTCACCCCTCTCCTATAACTTCTAAGCTATAAGTCAGTTTTCTTGCAGAGTTCTGAGGATGGTCGCTCGTGTCAATGCTTCCTCTCCCACAAACTATATACTAAAACCCTTAGAGAAGGAAGAAATATGCCTTGTAACTTTTCCCTACCTTGTACCCCTGAAATGCTCAGCGTGTCAAGGAAGGTTCTCAGAAAAGGTCAGTTTGGGAATGCTAAGAACATACACAGGCCATGCCTTACACACCCTGTGCCCAGCAAAGTAGTCAAGACACCATCATACTGTAACCAAATGCTTTACCTTTGGCTCAAGGATCAATTCCACCCGCTCATTGGCATCTTCCTCTTCAGAGTCCGAATTCCCTGCTTTTATGTCAAGTTGCTCAAACGCACTATCCAGGACCTGTAACCCATAGTTCACAGCCTCCTGGACTTTAGGAATCAGATCTATTTCTTTCTGTTCCCGAGTCTTCTCCTACAAAGAAAATATCCTTCAGTGTGTGTCTCCAATATACCAACTCTAAAGCCATGCCCTCCTCAAAAAATTTTAACTCAAAATGTTAACAGAGTCATGTCTACTGAATGCCTTGACACAGACTTTGGAGTCAATGTACAAGCTTTAAATCTTAGTTTTGTCACTTTTTGGGCATCGATCAAACAACCTAAACTCTAAAATTCTAATTTTTCATCTGGAAAAGCAGATGAACATTCAAATTAGAAATCTAACTGAGCCAGGCCACGGTGGCACAGGCCTTTTATCCCAGCACTAGGGAGGCAGAGACAGGGGTAGCCAGGGCTGTTATATAGAGAAACCCTATTGAAGAGGAGAGGAGAGGAGAGGAGGGGAGGGGGGGAGGGGAGGGGAGGGGGGGAGGGGAGGGGAGGGGAGGGGAGGGGAGGGGAGAGGAGAGGAGAGGAGAGGAGAGGAGAGGAGAGGAGAGGAGAGGAGAGGAGAGGAGAGGAGAGGAGAGGAGAGGAGAGGAGAGGAGAGGAGAGGGGCAAGGCGAGGCGAGGCGAGGCGAGGCGAGGCGAACCAAAACCGAGTCTGTAAAAACACACATACAAAGAAGCCACAACCTAGTCTGTAAAAACAGGTCTGTGGATAAGTGTGCTCAATGACTCAAGGTACCTACCTTTAGCTGTAAGGGACGGAACCAGGCTCTGATATCTAGTCCTATGACATTCAAAAACTATTTCACTATATCCTAACCACTTTTTAATATAATGTTGGTACAATATAACAATAATATTCACTTAGCTGAGTAGCAAATGCATGAGAACTATTAATAAAAGTTCACTTTCCTAAAAGGCTGGAGCAGAAAGAGCCATAGCTGGCTTCCTGGTCTCTAATATCCGAATCGACAGCTTCTTATCAACCTTCTTAAGTGACTTCCACAATAAACGTAAGGACAATCGGCCATTCTTCCCCAAATGAAAAGACAGTACTTCCTAAAGCACACAAAAGTAAGGCTCATAATCTTCCTTGGGTGTGGACTCCAAAGTGAGATGGCAAGGATGTGTATGGAGAGGTCACATGGCAAGCCATGGGAACCAGGGAGCTGCTGTCCTCTCATCCCTTGGCCTACTTTCCAAAGCACACAGCACTCATCAACTCTTCTTTCCTTTTCTTTCCCGACCTCCACGACCTCCCACAAACCTAGTCCATGGGAATGGGGATGAAGCTCAGGGGTAGAAAGCTCGCCCAATGTTCCTGGTGCCCCTTGGGCAATGCCCCAAGCATGGCCTACCCTTGTTGGCAAAGCCTACCCACTGCCTAAGCCTACCCACTGCCTAGGCTACCCACTGCCTAAGCCTACCCACTGCCTAACCTACCCACTGCCTAAGCCTACCCACTGCCTAAGCCTACCCACTGCCTAAGCCTACCCACTGCCTAAGCCTACCCACTGCCTAAGCCTACCCACTGCCTAACCTACCCACTGCCTAAGCCTACCCACTGCCTAACCTACCCACTGCCTAAGCCTACCCACTGCCTAAGCCTACCCACTGCCTAAGCCTACCCACTGCCTAAGCCTACCCACTGCCTAAGCCTACCCACTGCCTAACCTACCCACTGCCTAAGCCTACCCACTGCCTAACCTACCCACTCCCTAAGCCTACCCACTGCCTAAGCCTACCCACTGCCTAAGCCTACCCACTGCCTAAGCCTATCCACTGCCTAAGCCTACCCACTGCCTAAGCCTACCCACTGCCTAACCTACCCACTGCCTAACCTACCCACTGCCTAAGCCTACCCACTGCCTAACCTACCCACTGCCTAACCTACCCACTGCCTAAGCCTACCCACTGCCTAAGCCTACCCACTGCCTAAGCCTACCCACTGCCTAAGCCTACCCACTGCCTAAGCCTACCCACTGCCTACGCCTACCCACTGCCTAAGCCTACCCACTGCCTAAGCCTACCCACTGCCTAAGCCTACCCACTGCCTAAGCCTACCCACTGCCTAAGCCTACCCACTGCCTAAGCCTACCCACTGCCTAACCTACCCACTGCCTAAGCCTACCCACTGCCTAACCTACCCACTGCCTAACCTACCCACTGCCTAAGCCTACCCACTGCCTAAGCCTACCCACTGCCTAACCTACCCACTGCCTAAGCCTACCCACTGCCTAAGCCTACCCACTGCCTAAGCCTACCCACTGCCTAAGCCTACCCACTGCCTAACCTACCCACTGCCTAAGCCTACCCACTGCCTAAGCCTATCCACTGCCTAAGCCTATCCACTGCCTAACCTACCCACTGCCTAACCTACCCACTGCCTAAGCCTATCCACTGCCTAAGCCTATCCACTGCCTAAGCCTATCCACTGCCTAAGCCTACCCACTGCCTAAGCCTACCCACTGCCTAAGCCTACCCACTGCCTAAGCCTACCCACTGCCTAAGCCTACCCACTGCCTAAGCCTATCCACTGCCTAAGCCTACCCACTGCCGAAGCCTACCCACTGCCTAACCTACCCACTGCCTAACCTACCCACTGCCTAAGCCTACCCACTGCCTAAGCCTACCCACTGCCTAAGCCTACCCACTGCCTAAGCCTACCCACTGCCTAACCTACCCACTGCCTAAGCCTACCCACTGCCTAAGCCTACCCACTGCCTAAGCCTACCCACTGCCTAAGCCTACCCACTGCCTAAGCCTATCCACTGCCTAAGCCTACCAACTGCCTAAGCCTACCCACTGCCTAACCTACCCACTGCCTAACCTACCCACTGCCTAAGCCTATCCACTGCCTAAGCCTATCCACTGCCTAAGCCTATCCACTGCCTAAGCCTACCCACTGCCTAAGCCTACCCACTGCCTAACCTACCCACTGCCTAAGCCTACCCACTGCCTAAGCCTATCCACTGCCTAAGCCTACCCACTGCCTAAGCCTACCCACTGCCTAAGCCTACCCACTGCCTAAGCCTACCCACTGCCTAAGCCTATCCACTGCCTAAGCCTACCCACTGCCTAAGCCTATCCACTGCCTAACCTACCCACTGCCTAACCTACCCACTGCCTAAGCCTACCCACTGCCTAACCTACCCACTGCCTAAGCCTACCCACTGCCTAAGCCTACCCACTGCCTAACCTACCCACTGCCTAAGCCTACCCACTGCCTAAGCCTACCCACTGCCTAAGCCTACCCACTGCCTAAGCCTACCCACTGCCTAACCTACCCACTGCCTAAGCCTACCCACTGCCTAAGCCTACCCACTGCCTAAGCCTATCCACTGCCTAAGCCTACCCACTGCCTAAGCCTACCCACTGCCTAACCTACCCACTGCCTAAGCCTACCCACTGCCTAAGCCTACCCACTGCCTAAGCCTACCCACTGCCTAAGCCTATCCACTGCCTAAGCCTACCCACTGCCTAAGCCTATCCACTGCCTAAGCCTACCCACTGCCTAAGCCTACCCACTGCCTAAGCCTACCCACTGCCTAAGCCTACCCACTGCCTAAGCCTATCCACTGCCTTTTACTTGCCCTTCCTTCTTCATTTGACTAAAATCTCATCTTGAAGCTTTTCCCGGCTAGTTTAACAGTAAGTGTCTCCTTGTGCGAACTTCCAAAACACTTACCAGCCATGCAATAACCAATGGCCTCAACAGACAAGGAAGCCTCTGAGAGTAAGTGTCCTAAATCATCAGTTTCCTGCAGCTCCAATAACTACACACTGCACAGTGCACTCTGGCCTAACACACCTTGTACCCATGGGCTCCTCAAACACGCACATACTAAACCGATATTCACCTAGTTAATTTTGATGTGACAGAAACAAGAATAAATACAATCACAAAAAAGATAGGGACACCGGGACTTCACCTCTGTGACATTCACTTCCCGAAGTTCAGGCTGTGGCCTGTTTCTATATAAACTGAGGAAGAGTGGCTTCTAGATCTTTAAAGGATAGGAAGAGGTGGGTGAGGAAGGAGGAGGAGGACAAGACGATGCTTCCTCTGTGGCCTATGAACCTGGGTAGTTTACTCCGCTCCACACTTAATGCTATTATTTTATCTCTGTACTAACAGGCTAAATTTCAGGAAAAAATGGAAACGTTTTCTTGGCCCACTGTCAAAGGCCATATGTGCCACATTGCCAGTCCTCATCACCGTCTTTATCACTTCTCCAGATTAGTAATTCAAAGAAAGGAGGGTTCAGTGCAAGTACCTGCTCAGCTTTTTCCGCCTCCGTCTTGAGCGCCTGATCCTCCACTTCCTCATCGTACACCCGCTAAGTATGGAAGCAAAGCCATTGAAAACAGTTAAGCACTGGAATGGGATCACAGGTAAACACTCCATACAAAGAACTAAAAAAGAAATACCAAAGAGCATGCGCGAGCTGAACCCAGGGCCCCCACGTGTATGTACCAACAACTGGGGTGGGGCTATCCTTAAAGCTGTTATCTGTCTGTTGAATACATCCCTAACTGGACTGTCTTATCTGGCCTCGATGGGAGAGGATGGGCCTAGTCCTGCAGAGACTTGATGTGCTGGGGTAAGGGGATATCTAGGAGGGTCTCTACCCTCTACCCTCTCAGAGGAGAAGGTGAGGGGTGGGGGAAGGTTTATAAAGGAAGGTTATGGGAGGGGGTCTGGGAGGAGGCAGCAATCAAACATAAAGTGAATAAAAAAATGGAAATAGCTTTTTGAAAAACAACAGGGACCACCACCAGTGGGGTCATGAACAAATAACAACATAATAATTCGCCTGAAATTAAACTGTAGAAAAAGACATGAATGACTGAAAAAACACAAGGAACTATCTGGCTGATCAAAGAGTTCTGGAAACACTATGATCTCAACTATACAAACTTTCACTTAACCTAACCCGGATTTCTAACAGGGCAACAATACAGGTACCTTTACACAAGGCTATTGCTAATATCAACTGGTACAATTTACCAACTAGATAAATAACAATTAGAACAAGGAAAATAATAAAGGTAAAATATACTTTTATTCTGTTGCTTAAAATGGTTGAAAGTTTTGTTACTTATCTCATATGAATCAAAGAAAAAAGGTAAAGTGCCCCAACAACCTGCCGGAAGACACAGGACCAAGGAAGGCCTCTTTGACAAGTATCTGTCCATCCTGAAACGCTCTGCAATTTTTTAAACAATTGCAGTGTAACATATTTGTTAGAAAAAGCCAATATGAGTGTAGGTCTGATGGCTAATCTTGGGTGCTACCTTGACTATCCTGGACTCTTGTGAAGAATTTTCTTGGTCATACCATTTGAAGCAGGGAAACCCAACCAGAATCTGGACCACACTTTCTTGTGGAAGCCCAGATAAAAGAACATGGAAGAAGGAAAATTTGCCTTTTGCCTCTTGTGCTCACTCTTGCTAGCAAGTTCATCTAACTTGTTGCTAAGGCATTCCTTTGCTGATGCTAGAACCACCTTCTTCAGGATTCTAGTGGAGACTGAAGATCCGCAGCTCTTCAGCGATCCTCCAGGCCTCCAGCACCAGATGGAGACCGCTGGGTAGGCAAGCTCCTAGATGAACAACTACTGCACGCTCGGGCCATTGTCTTGAAGCATGACATTGCTGGACGATCCTGAGCACATCCTGCAAGCCAATCTAATGAATCTTCTTTTGATATACATGTTCACCCTATCAGTTCTATTCCTTTAGAGAGCCCTGATTATATAGGATAATGAAAATGTTCTGTAGAGACAATAGGGTTACAAAAGTATGAATTCACTAAAACACACTGAGCTACACTTTTTAAAAGAAACTACCTAAGCCATTTTAAAAATCAGTCAATATTCTTTACCTAAAGCTTTTATATTTGAGATTATTGGAATATTTGCAAGACTTTATAAGCATCCCTAATTAAAAATCCACAATCTGACGCTGATGCATGCAAAGGTCCAGATTTTATTTCAGTGCATTCTATGTGATTTCATTTTGATTTAAGAACAATCAACCTGTGCCCATGACAACTAGATGAAAAGATTCTATTTCTGAGGACACCACACACTTTGGTTGTGGTGCATAGAGACATCAGGCTGGAAACAGGTCGGAAGCTTCCTCCTTTCACAGAGCTAAAAACCACTATGCAGGTAGCCGCTTAGGAATCAGCAATGTCTTCCACAGAGGTGGACTCTGCGTACAGCAATACCCACCTGAGAGGCAGGACTGCTCTGGTGATAACCAACTGCTTTCTAATTGGATCTGAGGCCTGCGCCTTGGGAGGAAATCACGCCTTGTTCTCTAAAGCAGGTGCGAAGTCCTTGCCTGAGGGATCAGATGCCATAAAGTCTGGCCCCAGTACTACTTCTGTCTTTGCTAAAGTGACGCATTGTCAAAATATCTTCTAGATGTTTATACCCATAGGTTAGGGCTATTCTCAACCTTGGCAGATATGTCAAATTCATAGAGAAAAGTTAAAAAAACAAAGATAAAATAGTGACTATTTCTAAATAAATAGAAATTTTGAGGAACTGATCATGATGGTTCATGCTTACAGGCTGACTTTCAGCAATCTAAAGCAGAAGACTGCTAGACAGCAAAATCCTGTCTGCAAAAACAAGCTGTTAAAGCAACTTGCCCTATGAAGTATATTAGATTATAATATTTAATAACTTAAAGTAAATTACATGGGAAACTAAACTTATGTTCACATGAACATACACACAGTTCGGTGAGGACAGAACAGCTATACAATAAAAGCTCTCTTCATGGGTGCACACACCCATAAATAAATACTCCAAGGCATAAAACCTTCACGTGTGCACACACACACTCATAAATATGTACTCCAAGGGCATAAAAAAAAATGCAGAGATACAAAGATACTTCTCCTAAAGATCACAGTTAGGAAATAAAAAGGTAGTTGGTTCCTATGATGCAAATATGGAGAAATATCAAAATCTGGTAATTAATTCTAGGTGCTACATATTCTTACCATGTGTGGCTATCCTCTATTCTTTCCTAAACAAATGAAGTATTTCATATAAAGCTGATAGCTGACTATTTACGTATGTTTGATATGGTCATATTAATGGAGTAAGAATAGAAATTAATTTCAAGAATCAGGTGGTCTCTAATCCCAGCAGAAGGAAGACAGAGGCAGGAGGATCAGGAATTAAAGTTCATTCTCCACAACATAAGGCCAGTCTGGGTTACGAGATCTTGTCTCAAAAAAAGTTCATAAAAAGTCTCAAAAGCTATGTAAAAAGTTATTTTAACACTAAGAAATACGCAGGTTGTAAATGCATATTGTTTTGTGCACACACGCACACACACACACACACACACACACACACAGAGTCATCCAGACTACAGAGATACAAACTGATGTTTGCTGGCTTATTAATTTCAGGTAATAAATTATCTGTAGGCTTAATTTTTTAAGCCTATTATCTGTGTAAAAAGAGACCTAGAACCTTTGTCCCAGCCTCTCGGGGAGTTGATGCTTCTGGTGGCTTCTCTCATTCTTACTTTTTTTTAAGGTTTACTTTTATGTGTATAAATGTTTTGGCTTTGCCTGTGTGTGTGTGCAAGTGCACTCTCCGTGCCTTATGCCTGAGAAGACCAGAAGGGGGTGCTGTCTCCACCTGAACTGGAGTTATGGACCTACGTTAGCTGACATATGGGTGCTGGAAATCGAACCTGAGCATTTTACTTTTAATTACGTAGTTTTATTTTATGTGCATTGGTGTTTTGGGAGCATGTATGTCTGTGTGAAGATATCGAGTCTTGGAGTTGTAGACAGCTGTAAGCTGCCAGATGGGTCCTGGAACTTGAGCCCAGGTCCACTGGAAAGAGCAGTTAAGTGCTCTTAACCACTGAGCCATCTCTCCAGCCCCGCATTCTTAATTTTCCTTCCTAACTGTCCTATACCAAACATTTCCAATATGAGAACAACAAAAATAAAGATACATGACACTTTACATGGGATTTTAAGATAGGACAGCTACTGGAGTCATTTCAAATTTGTATGGCAAGACCTCTAACCTGAAAGGGCTGACTTTCTGGCTAAAGTCTAAAGCCATCAATACTGAGCATGAACCCCACCAAAAAATCTACCCCTCAGCGGGTCAGCATCCAGGGCTTGCTAAGTCCAAGGTGGCATCTAAAACACCAACAGTTCAGGAAGACCTAAAGGCCATGAGACCTTTGAGTAGTACCCAGTAACTGCAGCTAATCAGTGCTAACTTCCTCACTCTACCTGGGCTGACCTTACTGCTCCATTTCATGAGCATTCAGAGAGGTATATAATAGAACTGGCAAGGCTGGAGAGATGGCTCAGCAGTTAAGAGCACTGGCTGCTCTTCCAGAGGTCCTGAGTTCAATTCCCAGCAACCACATGGTGGCTCACAGCCATCTGTAATGGGATCCGATGCCCTCGACTGGTGTGTCTGACGACAGCGACGGTGTACCCACATACATGAAATGAATAAATATATCTTTAAAAAAAACAGAACTGGCAAATATCTTTGGTATTTGTCCTCAAGAAGCGTTTCCTCATTTGGAGAAGTGGGATACAGGACCTGAGGAGTAAGTGAAGTAAGGGTGGGTTTTTAAGATTACACACAGCTCTGGTCCTTTTCAGTTATGTTTTCTCATTCAGTTATTTAAGTATCCAGGATGTATGTGTATCCAGATTGTGCTAAGACCTATGAATGAGTTTAGCTAAATGCTAAGGCTTACTCTGAAACTTTAAAATTAGGATTGCTAACATGTAATGTGCACTTTTATGAAAATAACATATAACACACCACATACAATGCACATATATGATGAAAACTTTTTTTAAAAAATTAAGATTGCTGTGGCAAGAGAGATGGCTCAGTGGTTAAGAGCATTTGTGGCTTCTCTTTTAGAGGACTGGGGTTCAAGTCCTAGCGCCCATGTGGCCACTCAGAATTGTCTAGAGCTCCAGTTCTAGGGCATCTATCCCACCGGGCACACACGTGGCACACATAGCTGTGAGTGCAGGCAAAATACCCACACATAAAAAGTTATAAACAAATCTCTAAAAAAATCAAGATGGCTAGACTGTTAGCAAATGACACAAGGACTAAGGGTGAAGCCTATGCACTCAGAGAGGCAAAGGCAAGCAGATCTCCATGAATCCAAGGCTAGCCAGGTCTACACATCAAGCTCCAGACCAACTAGGCTAAATGGTGAAACCCTGTCCCAAGGGGTACTGCCTCGTTCAGGGTGACTCTGGCAGACAAAGATAATTAAGGGCACCCAGAGCAATCTAAAAAAGGCAACTCCAAGGTAGCAAAAGCAGCTCCAGGCATTAGAGGCTACTTTGTCAAAAGAAAGCACATCTGTAAAAATGAAGCAGGCTGGCGGGAAGGGATAGCACGTGCGGGGGATTATAGGCTAATACGGTTCTGAACTTTAACCCCACATCATTGATTCTCTATGACAATTAGTAATGACACCTGTTCCCTTACAAAAGGGGTGGGGGGCTGAAAAGGAAGAAAATGATGAAAACATAGTCTTTATAGTTAACAAAATGATCCCGGAAAATCAATTTAAGTTTCTTTTTAAATATTTTTTCCACAAAGCTAAAAATTCTTTAACTGGCTTTTAAAAGTGCCGTGTGGTCTTTCATTATTTGATGTTTTCGGGCAGGTGTTTCGCCTACATGCATATCTGCGCAGTGTGTGCCAGAAGAAGGCAGTGGATCCCCTAGAATGGAGGTCCAGCGGCTGCGAGCTGCCACGTAGGTGCTAAGAATTGAACCCAGATCCTCTGGAAGAGCAGCCAGTGCTAGTTAACCTGAGCCATCCATCTCTTGAGCCTCCTGTATTCTTTTAACAACCTGAAGTCATTAACTAGGACTGCTGAGCCCGAGGTCAGCACTGCTGCAGAATAAAACTCTGTCTCGAGGGGAAAAGAAAGGCAAGGGGTGGCACCTTAAGAACTGGGTCCCTCTCTGCTTAGAATTTAAAACACAGGCCAACACTAATCAGCTGTTCTCGTTCAGGATTCCCTCTGGAACCCTTACTAATGATCCTATACAACTTCTATTGCCCTCAAAACGCCCTTACTGTTCTATTGCCCTACAAAGTCCAGCTTGCTTTACTAATTCTAAAATGGAGTTTGCAATGATGAGGCTGCCTCTGAAACTAAGGAAACGCAGCTGACTTTAAATATGAACTTCACAAACCTAACTGGCAGTGGTGTCCTAACCTGAATTGTAATTCCTGAGAATCAATGTCAGCGTTCAAAGAAAATATACAGGCAAGCAGACAGAGGCAATAGGCATTTTGTGAAGTTGATTATTTTCCCAGTTTCCTGAAGCACTAGCCATTCTCCGAACATCATCAGCTGCCCCTCCACAATGGGAAGAAGCTGTATGTACCATGTGGCTCTGTAAAAGGTCCTGGAAGCAGTTACAGTTAGCGTAACCAACACACTTCTGAAGAATCCTGATGGCAGACTGGAAGGGGAGAGGAACAGGACTTATTACTAAGGGGACAAAGGCATGAGTAGAAACACAAAATCCATAGAAGTAGACATAGAGAACGATTTTAAAAAGTTTTCACAAGGATGAAGCAAAGAAGTGCAGGCCGACAGGAGCCGGATGTAGATCTCTCCTGAGAGACACAGTAAGAATACACCAAATGCAGAGGCGAATGCCAGCAGCAAACCACTGAACTGAGAATGGGACCCCCATTGAAGGAATCAGAGAAAAGACTGGAAGAGCTTGAAGGGGCTCGAGACCCCATATGTACAACAATGCCAAGCAACCAGAGCTTCCAGGAACTAAGCCACTACCCAAAGACTACACATGGACTGACCCTGGACTCTGACCTCATAGGTAGCAATGCATAGCCTAGTAAGAGCACCAGTGGAAGGGGAAGCCCTTGGTCCTGCCAAGACTGAACCCCCAGTGAACGTTATTGTTGGGGGGATGGCAGTAATGGGGGGAGGATGGGGAGGGGAACAGCCATATAGAAGGGGAGGGGGAGGAGTTAGGGGGATGTTGGCCCGGAAACTGGGAAAGGGAATAACAATAGAAATGTAAATAAGAAATACTCGAGTTAATAAAGAAAAAAAGGAAAAAAAAGTTTTCACAAAATCTAAGCTATGGGAAATTTTAAGAAATTTTGTCAGAAAAAGCTAGAAGAGAGAGGCTATCTAAAGTGTATGATCAGAAACTCAAGTTTTCCTTGCCTCCTCCACCGGAAAAGCATCATCTGGTACCAGTCTGTACAGACACATGAGTACAAAAGAATTTGTTCCTTGCCCGATCTGCACCTCAACATTAACTATAAGAAGAGCTGAGCACCTGACGTAGCAAGAAAAATGCACAGTGAGAGATGCACACAAGAAAAGCACATAAAACCATCCGATCCAGCTTAATGAGAACGGGGGCTGCTGTCATCAATAAGGAGAGCACACACCCTAACTGACCCCTCCAGGGAGATAAGTGCTCAGGTTGAACAGCCAGGCTCTGTGCACGTCAGAAAATGTCTTCAGGTTGAGCATCCCAATCCAAAACTGGGAAATCCAAAACTTTCTGAGCAATGGCATAACATTCAAAAAAGTTCAGACATGGGGCTGTTTCAACTTAGGGATGCTGAACCTGTAAGGTCTCTGTGGATTCCATCCCAAACACCTGCAATCTAAACAGCTTCTAGCCCCAAGTATCCCAGATATTTGTACAATCATCTGTATTGGGTGTACTTGAATTCATGTTATGTTTCAAACATAATAGCTTCCCTTTGCTGTTAAAGAAAATACTTGGTAGCCACTCAATGAGCCAGGTAGGCTGGCACACACAGTAGTGAACGAAGAGCCCTCACCAAACCCCATGCCTCAAACACGATAGAACATGAGGTGTGTCACTTCACTTCTTTTCTATGGTAGTTTTACCAAGATAACTTCTCTGTGTATCCCCAGCAGCTCACAGGAACTCACTGAGGAAACAACTCAAATGTGCTTTAAAGCTCAGCAGCATTTTCACTGTGGACTCTGTGCCATATATCCATCCAAACCGAGAAAACCGGTACTGGTCAGACAGCGGGGTCCCAGCACTTGGGAGGCAGAGGCAGGTGGATTTCTTATGAGATCCAGGCCAGCCTGGTCTACAGAGCACGTTCCAGGACAGCCAGGGTTATACAGAGAAACCCTGTCTCAAAGAACAGAAGAAGAAAAGGAAAAAGGAAACTCTAATGGACAGAATGCAAAGCAGACATCTGCATCCACTTACACAGCTGATGGAAACACTGGACCTACAAAGATAAGGGGACTGAAGGCAAACGTGGGGCACACAGGCCAAGCCAGGCACGTAATTGATCATACCAAAGGAGCACCGTGGCTTTTTTAAGAGGCACACCATTCTGATCAAATGGCAACTGCCCTCAAAACTAAAAACAGAGAGACCAGCATGAAACAAACCTTATTATTAAATTTTTTTAAGGTTGGTGAAACTCACAAACTTTACTAATAAAAGACATTGATTTCTGAGAAAGGAGCCAATCTATCCACCAAAACTTAGAAGGGAACCTAATTATCGTTATAAACTACAATAGCTCTTACTCCCCAGAAGGCATTATTCGAAAGTCAGATGCCATAAACCAACTCACATTCTCAATGAACTGGGTGTTAGACAGCATGAGGAAGTCGTTGAAGACATTATGCAGACGACAATGTGTGGCCTTGGTCTCCTGAATTAATCCATCCACCTGCTTCTTGATTTCGTGAGTCCTGGAGATAGTCTGCTGTGAGAACTCCTGTAGAAACTGTAGAAGCTATTTTGAAAGGAAACAAAGTGTCAACACTACGTGTGGATCAGAACAAAAAAGAACCCCTTGCCTTTCTCCCAGATGTTATGAAAAAGGATGATACTTTTGATCTGGGGTCAAGTAACCCTGAAAAGCATTAAGAAACCTCACCGGATTGAAGTTGTCCATCGCACACACCAATTATCACATTTCTAGAGGGATTTAAAGCTCTATTCGGCTGTTATTCTCCAGAGACCACATAGTGTAACATAACACCCGAAATCCTACCTATATGAAATTGTGAAACTAAACTTCTGAACTCTTAGGCTCTCAAAGTGAGCAGCCCTCCCTACTTAAAAATATGTGCTGCCCTTTTTAGCCCAAATTCTAATACAGAAGGGCTTCCGTAGTAGAAACAGAGCAATCCTTGAAGAGGACAGAAACAATTCTGCACAGCAGGATGGCGTGGAAGACATGGTTGAAAAGCCTCTGCAAGGAAGGAAACCCGCGTCTGCGCAGCAGAGTGCTGGGAAGAAGCCTAGAGGGCCGCCCTCCCCGGGGTCTGAGATTGCGCCTAGAATACTGGAGGAAACTGTCCCCGCGAAGGGGTAAGCCCAGCTCTGTCCCTCCCTTGGCCCCGGGTCCTCCGCTCACACCAGCGTCAGCCGCCAGCGACCAGTTCTGACTGCTGCGGCGGATCTCCTCCACCGACCAGGGCCGTTCCCACACGGGTTCGGACGCCGGAGGCTGCTCCGAGTCCGGGCTCGTCCGGTTCATCTGCAGCGGGAAGGACAAAAAGAAGGGCTGAGTCTGGGTCAAAGGATCCAGCCCTGCCCACCTGGGCCGCCGTCCTCACCACGTTTGCACCGCTACTCAGCAAGGTCCAAAGTGACTACCGGAGCTGCTACCAGCAGCGCCCACCCAGCGCTGTGGTAGTCACATAGTTCGCGTCACGTGATGACGTCGTCACGTGACCTGGGGCGCAGGCTCTGAGAGGAAGTCGTAGGTTTACAGTTCCTGGGTAATTGGGCTGTGTGGCCCGAGAGAAGGTGCTAAAGCAGCCAATTCTAGAGGTGCGAAAGAGATAGGTGGTACCAGTTGGGCCCATGCTGAGGAATTCAGTGGCCTACCAGACGGGAGCTAGAAGGGGAAGGAGAGCAGAGGACGACTTCCCGGATGCGCAGTAGCTTTGTTGATTATGCATGTGGTGTGTAACTGGCCCAGGGACTCAGTGACCCTCAGATGTTGTACTCCTGCTCACCCGCTTGGTTTCAATTCAGTGTGGATCTGCTTGAAATTCCTCACCTTCAGCTGAGATTCAAGGCCAATCAACATGGGCAGAAAAAAGGGGAGGGAGGAATCCAAAGCTCTTCTGGCTCTCCACTAGCACTTCCTTGTGTACCCTTTTCTGAATTGTTTCTGCCCAGACCAACTTTTAGAAATAACCCCTATCTTTCCTTTTCTTTTCTTTTTTCTTTTTTTTTCTATTCTTTTTTTTTTTTTTTTGGAAGCTGGGGACCGAACCCAGGGCCTTGCGCTTGCTATTCTACCACTGAGCCAAATCCCCAACCCCACCCCCCCACCCCTATCTTTCCTTTTTGTGTGCCCGTGAACAGGTTACTTAGATTCCACAAACTTTCTTCTGCATATAAAAGAAGTGATACGGTCCCCAGCTCCGAAAAAAAAAAAAAAAAGAAAAAAAAAAAAAGAAGTGATAATAGGTGTAAAACAGTACCTGGGATATGGTGAGTCCTCACCTTAGATCATAACATTTCTCCTATACAGGTTATTTTTCCAACTTTCAGATTTTTGCTTTATGGCCATCTCTGTTGGCACCTCATTAAAGATTTCTCTTTGATATACAACTAAGACGAATGAAAACCTGCTCGGATAAAAACCTGTGCAAGAACGTTGACTGAGGTGCTGCTGCTCCATATCCAGAAAGCAGAAGTAATCTAAATACCCATCAGGTGACGGGTCACACATGGACTACTATTCATCAAAAGAAATAAAGTGCTGATATATGACAGGGCATGAATTAACCTAGAAACACATTAATCGAAAGAGGCCAGTCATACACGAGCACAGATTATTTTATTTGTGTGAAATATCCAGATTGAGGAAAGGAGGAAATGGGGAGTTAACTGCTTATGAGCATGGGTTCCTTGCCCACTAGTCAGCAGTGACCTACTAAAGCTAGGGTAAAGCTTAGGGTTACTGTAGCATTACTGTGATGATTACAGTGTTACTGTCCGGGTTAGTATTAAGATGAGGCTTAGGGTTAGGGCTGGTGTTAGAGTGTTGCTTGGGTCAAGGTTAGGTCATGGCAGAACTCACATTAGTTTTGGGGCTAGGGATAAAGCAGGTGTTACAGATAAACATTAGATTTAGGGTTACAATTAATATTGTGGTTATAGTAATATTTTGGGAGTTAGGGTTAAGGTGCCTGATTTACTTTTCTGTTATAATAAAAATTACCTCAGAAGCAATTCATAAAAGGAAGGGTTGTAGTTAGGATTTACTATTACAGCTAATGCTGAGATAGTTGTGAATTAGGGTTAGGATATGGTTAGTCTTAGGGTGAGTGTAACAGATGAAGGTTTAATTTGGAGTGTAACAGATGAAGGTTTAGGGCAGGCTTAATATTCACTGTACACCTGGGTATGGTAGCACACAACTTTTTATTCCAACCCTGGAGAAGCATATCTAAACAGATACATGTCTGTTTGAAACCAGCCTGGTCTTAGAGCAGGATTGGTGTTAGGGAAGGGTGTTTGACTAAGACTAGGTTAGGAGTAGTTTTAATGAAGTTTAGGATACAGTTTGAAGTAATCAAACCCCTTGAGACCTAATACTTGAGAAGCAGAGGTAACAGATTGTCTGTGAGCTTGAGCTCCAACTTCTCTACACAGAGAGTTCCAGTCTGGTCACAGTAGTATGATGTTTCAAAAAAGGTTAGGGTTAGAACTAGAATTATAGTTAGGTTTAGAGTTGAGGGTCAGAATTAGGTTAAGGGTTATGGATTACTTAGAGTTAAAGGCTAGTTATGGTTAAATATAGTCGTAAACTTTTAACATAATCCTAACCCCTAAACATAATGCTAAACCTAATCATAGTCCCTAACCGGAACCCTAATACTAACTCTAACTCCATCCCTAATTCTAACCCTATTGCTAAATCTAATCTTAGCCCTAACCATTATCCTAAACCATAGTAATAAATGTGACTTTAATCAGAACACTATACATAAAATTAACCATCATCTGATTGTTAAATCTTAGCCCTAACCAAATGCTAACCCTTAATTATGACCTTGAGTCTAAGTTACTGTCTTTTTTTTTTTATTCACTTGAGTATTTCTTATATACATTTCAAGTGTTATTCCCTTTCCCGGTATCCGGGCAAACATCCCCCTCCCCCCTCCCCTTCCTTATGGGTGTTCCCCTCCCAACCCTCCCCCCATTGCCGCCCTCCCCCCACCAGTCTAGTTCACTGGGGGTTCAGTCTTAGCAGGACCCAGGGCTTCCCCTTCCACTGGTGCTCTTACTAGGATATGCATTGCTACCTATGAGGTCAGAGTCCAGGGTCAGTCCATGTATAGTCTTTCAGTAGGGGCTTAGTCCCTGGAAGCTCTGGTTGCTTGGCATTGTTGTGGAGTCTTGAGCCCCTTCAAGCTCTTCCAGTTCTTTCTCTGATTCCTTCAACGGGGGTCCTATTCTCAGTTCAGTGGTTTGCTGCTGGCATTCGCCTCTGTATTTGCTGTATTCTGGCTGTGTCTCTTAGGAGCGATCTACATCCGGCTCCTGTCGGTCTGCACTTCTTTGCTTCATCCATCTTGTCTAATTGGGTGGCTATATATGTATGGGCCACATGTGGGGCAGACTCTGAATGGGTGTTCCTTCAGTCTCTGTTTTAATCTTTGCCTCTCTCTTCCCTGCCAAGGGTATTCTTTTTCCTCATTTAAAGAAGGAGTGAAGCATTCACATTTTGATCATCCGTCTTGAGTTTCATTTGCTCTAGGCATCTAGGGTAATTCAAGCATTTGGGCTAATAGCCACTTATCAATGAGTGCATACCATGTATGTCTTTCTGTGATTGGGTTAGCTCACTCAGGATGATGTTTTCCAGTTCCAACCATTTGCCTACGAATTTCATAAAGTCGTTGTTTTTGATAGCTGAGTAATATTCCATTGTGTAGATGTACCACATTTTCTGTATCCATTCCTCTGTTGAAGGGCATCTGGGTTCTTTCCAGCTTCTGGCTATTATAAATAAGGCTGCAATGAACATAGTGGAGCACGTGTCTTTTTTATATGTTGGGGCATCTTTTGGGTATATGCCCAAGAGAGGTATAGCTGGATCCTCAGGCAGTTCAATGTCCAATTTTCTGAGGATTCTCCAGACTGATTTCCAGAATGGTTGTACCAGTTTGCAATCCCACCAACAATGGAGGAGTGTTCCTCTTCCTCCACATCCTCGCCAGCATCTGTTGTCCCCTGAGTTTTTGATCTTAGCCCTTCTCACTGGTGTGAGGTGAAATCTCAGGGTTGTTTTGATTTGCATTTCCCTTATGACTAAAGATGTTGAACATTTCTTTAGGTGTTTCTCAGCCATTCGGCATTCCTCAGCTGTGAATTCTTTGTTTAGCTCTGAACCCCATTTTTTAATAGGGTTATTTGTTTCCCTGCGGTCTAACTTCTTGAGTTCTTTGTATATTTTGGATATAAGGCCTCTATCTGTTGTAGGATTGGTAAAGATCTTTTCCCAATCTGTTGGTTGCCGTTTTGTCCTAACCACCATGTCCTTTGCCTTACAGAAGCTTTGTAGTTTTATGAGATCCCATTTGTCGATTCTTGATCTTAGAGCGTAAGCCATTGGTGTTTTGTTTAGGAAATTTTTTCCAGTGCCCATGTGTTCCAGATGCTTCCCTAGTTTTTCTCCTATTAGTTTAAGTGTGTCTGGTTTGATGTGGAGGTCCTTGATCCACTTGGACTTAAGCTTTGTACAGGGTGATAAGCATGGATCGATCTGCATTCTTCTACGTGTTGACCTCCAGTTGAACCAGCACCATTTGCTGAAAATGCTATCTTTTTTCCATTTGATGGTTTTGGCTCCTTTGTCAAAAATCAAGTGACCATATGTGTGTGGGTTCATTTCTGGGTCTTCAATTCTATTCCATTGGTCTATCTGTCTGTCTCTGTACCAATACCATGCAGTTTTTATCACTATTGCTCTGTAATACTGCTTGAGTTCAGGGATAGTGATTCCCCCTGAAGTCCTTTTATTGTTGAGGATAGCTTTAGCTATCCTGGGTTTTTTGTTATTCCAGATGAATTTGCAAATTGTTCTGTCTAACTCTTTGAAGAATTGGATTGGTATTTTGATGGGGATTGCATTGAATCTGTAGATCGCTTTTGGTAAAATGGCCATTTTTACTATATTAATCCTGCCAATCCATGAGCATGGGAGATCTTTCCATCTTCTGAGGTCTTCTTCAATTTCCTTCTTCAGTGTCTTGTAGTTCTTATTGTACAGATCTTTTACTTGCTTGGTTAAAGTCACACCGAGGTACTTTATATTATTTGGGTCTATTATGAAGGGTGTCGTTTCCCTAATTTCTTTCTCGGCTTGTTTCTCTTTTGTGTAGAGGAAGGCTACTGATTTATTTGAGTTAATTTTATACCCAGCCACTTTGCTGAAGTTGTTTATCAGCTTTAGTAGTTCTCTGGTGGAACTTTTGGGATCACTTAAATACACTATCATATCATCTGCAAACAGTGATATTTTGACTTCTTCTTTTCCGATCTGTATCCCCTTGACCTCCTTTTGTTGTCTGATTGCTCTGGCTAGAACTTCAAGAACTATATTGAATAAGTAGGGAGAGAGTGGGCAGCCTTGTCTAGTCCCTAATTTTAGTGGGATTGCTTCGAGTTTCTCTCCATTTAGTTTAATGTTAGCAACTGGTTTGCTGTATATGGCTTTTACTATGTTCAGGTATGGGCCTTGAATTCCTATTCTCTCCAGGACTTTTATCATGAAGGGGTGTTGAATTTTGTCAAATGCTTTCTCAGCGTCTAATGAAATGATCATGTGGTTTTGTTCTTTCAGTTTGTTTATATAATGGATCACGTTGATGGTTTTCCGTATATTAAACCATCCCTGCATGCCTGGGATGAAGCCTACTTGGTCATGGTGGATGATTGTTTTGATGTGCTCTTGGATTCGGTTTGCCAGAATTTTGTTGAGTATTTGTGCATCGATATTCATAAGGGAAATTGGTCTGAAGTTCTCTTTCTTTGTTGGGTCTTTGTGTGGTTTAGGTATAAGAGTAATTGTGGCTTCGTAGAAGGAATTCGGTAGTGATCCATCTGTTTCAATTTTGTGGAATAGTTTGGATAATATTGGTATGAGGTCTTCTATGAAGGTTTGGTAGAATTCTGCACTAAACCCGTCTGGACCTGGGCTCTTTTTGGTTGGGAGACCTTTAATGACTGCTTCTATTTCCTTAGGAGTTATGGGGTTGTTTAACTGGTTTATCTGTTCCTGATTTAACTTCGGTACCTGGTATCTGTCTAGGAAATTATCCATTTCCTGAAGATTTTCAAGTTTTGTTGAATATAGGTTTTTATAGTAAGATCTGATGATTTTTTGAATTTCCTCTGAATCTGTTGTTATGTCTCCCTTTTCATTTCTGATTTTGTTAATTTGGACGCACTCTCTGTGTCCTCTCGTTAGTCTGGCTAAGGGTTTATCTATCTTGTTGATTTTCTCAAAGAACCAACTTTTGGTTCTGTTGATTCTTTCTATGGTCCTTTTTGTTTCTACTTGGTTGATTTCCGCTCTGAGTTTGATTATTTCCTGCCTTCTACTCCTCCTGGGTGTATTTGCTTCTTTTTGTTCTAGAGCTTTTAGGTGTGCTGTCAAGCTGCTGACATATGCTCTTTCCTGTTTCTTTCTGCAGGCACTCAGCGCTATGAGTTTTCCTCTTAGCACAGCTTTCATTGTGTCCCATAAGTTTGGGTATGTTGTACCTTCATTTTCATTAAATTCTAAAAAGTTTTTAATTTCTTTCTTTATTTCTTCCTTGACCAGGTTATCATTGAGTAGAGCATTGTTCAATTTCCAAGTATATGTGGGCATTCTTCCTTGATTGTTATTGAAGACCAGTTTTAGGCCGTGGTGGTCCAATAGCACGCATGGGATTATTTCTATCTTTCTGTACCTGTTGAGGCCCGTTTTTTGACCAATTATATGGTCAATTTTGGAGAAAGTACCATGAGGAGCTGAGAAGAAGGTATATCCTTTTGCTTTAGGATAGAATGTTCTATAAATATCCGTTAAGTCCATTTGGCTCATGACTTCTCTTAGTCTGTCTACATCTCTGTTCAATTTCTGTTTCCATGATCTGTCCATTGATGAGAGTGGGGTGTTGAAATCTCCCACTATTATTGTGTGAGGTGCAATGTGTGTTTTGAGCTTTAGTAAGGTTTCTTTTACATATGTAGGTGCCCTTGTATTTGGGGCATAGATATTTAGGATTGAGAGTTCATCTTGGTGGATTTTTCCTTTGATGATTATGAAGTGTCCTTCCTTATCTTTTTTGATGACTTTTAATTGAAAATTGATTTTATTTGATATTAGAATGGCTACTCCAGCTTGCTTCTTCTGACCATTTGCTTGGAAAATTGTTTTCCAGCCTTTCACTCTGAGGTAATGTCTGTCTTTGTCTCTGAGGTGTGTTTCCTGTAGGCAGCAGAATGCAGGGTCCTCGTTGCGTATCCAGTTTCTTAATCTATGTCTTTTTATTGGGGAGTTGAGGCCATTGATATTGAGAGATATTAAGGAATAGTGATTATTGCTTCCCGTTATATTCATATTTGGATGTGAGGTTATGTTTGTGTGCCTTCATTCTCTTTGTTTTGTTGCCAAGACGATTAGTTTCTTGCTTCTTCTAGGGTATAGCTTGCCTCCTTATGTTGGGCTTTACCATTTATTATCCTTTGTAGTGCTGGATTTGTAGAAAGATATTGTGTAAATTTGGTTTTGTCATGGAATATCTTGGTTTCTCCATCAATGTTAATTGAGAGTTCTGCTGGATACAGTAACCTGGGCTGGCATTTGTGTTCTCTTAGGGTCTGTATGACATCAGTCCAGGATCTTCCGGCCTTCATAGTTTCTGGCGAGAAGTCTGGTGTGATTCTGATAGGTCTGCCTTTATATGTTACTTGACCTTTTTCCCTTACTGCTTTTAATATTCTTTCTTTATTTTGTGCGTTTGGTGTTTTGACTATTATGTGACGGGAGGTGTTTCTTTTCTGGTCCAATCTATTTGGAGTTCTGTAGGCTTCTTGTATGCCTATGGGTATCTCTTTTTTTAGACTAGGGAAGTTTTCTTCTATGATTTTGTTGAAGATATTTACTGGTCCTTTGAGCTGGGAGTCTTCACTCTCTTCTATACCTATTATCCTTAGGTTTGATCTTCTCATTGAGTCCTGGATTTCCTGTATGTTTTGGACCAGTAGCTTTTTCCGCTTTACATTATCTTTGACAGTTGAGTCAATGATTTCTATGGAATCTTCTGCTCCTGAGATTCTCTCTTCCATCTCTTGTATTCTGTTGGTGAAGCTTGTATCTACAGCTCCTTGTCTCTTCTTTTGGTTTTCTATATCCAGGGTTGTTTCCATGTGTTCTTTCTTGATTGCTTCTATTTCCATTTTTAATTCCTTCAACTGTTTGATTGTGTTTTCCTGGAATTCTTTCAGGGATTTTTGCGATTCCTCTCTGAAGGCTTCTACTTGTTTATTAATGTTTTCCTGTGTTTCCCTAAGGGAGTTCTTCACATCTTTCTTGAAGTCCTCCAGCATCGTGATCAAATATGATTTTGAAACTAGATCTTGCTTTTCTGGTGTGTTTGGATATTCCATGTTTGTTTTGGTGGGAGAATTGGGCTCCGATGATGCCAAGTAGTCTTGGTTTCTGTTGCTTGGGTTCCTGCGCTTGCCTCTCGCCATCAGATTATCTCTAGTGTTACTTTGTTCTGCTATTTCTGACAGTGGCTAGACTGTCCTATAAGCCTGTGTGTCAGGAGTGCTGTAGACCTGTTTTCCTGTTTTCTTTCAGCCAGTTATGGGAACAGAGTGTTCTGCTTTCGGGCGTGTAGTTTTTCCTCTCTACAGGTCTTCAGCTGTTCCTGTGGGCCTGTGTCTTGAGTTCACCAGGCAGCTTTCTTGCAGCAGAAAAGTTGGTCTTACCTGTGGTCCCGAGGGTCAAGTTCGCTCGTGGGGTGCTGCCCACGGGCTCTCTGCGGCGGCAGCAACCAGGAATACCTGTGCCGCCTCTTCCAGGAGCTTCAGTGCACCAGGGTTCCAGATGGTCTTTGGTGTTTTCCTCTGGCGTCCGAGATGTATGTACAGAGATCAGTCTCTTCTGGTTTCCCAGGCTTGTCTGCCTCTCTGAAGGTTTAGCTCTCCCTCCCACGGGATTTGGGTGCAGAGAACTGTTTATCCGGTCTGTTTCCTTCAGGGTCCGGCGGTGTCTCTGGCAGGGGTCCTGCCGCTCCTGGGCCCTCCCCCACGGGAGCCCAGAGGCCTTATACAGTTTCCTCTTGGGCCAGGGATGTGGGCAGGGGTGAGCAGTGTTGGTGGTCTCTTCCACTCTGCAGCCTCAGGAGTGCCCACCTGACCAGGCAGTTGGGTCTCTCTCTCACCGGGTCTGGGAGCAGAGAGCTGCTGCGGGCCGGGATCCGAGGGTGTGGGACTTCCGGTAAACACAGAACGTGCCCGGTCCTAGAGGAATTCTGCTTCCGTGTGTCCCAAGCTCACCAGGCAGCTTTCTTGCAGCAGAAAAGTTGGTCTTACCTGTGGTCCCGAGGCTCAAGTTCGCTCGTGGGGTGCTGCCCACGGGCTCTCTGCAGCGGCAGCAACCAGGAAGACCTGTGCCGCCCCTTCCGGGAGCTTCAGTGCACCAGGGTTCCAGATGGTCTTTGGCTTTTTCCTCTGGCGTCCGAGATGTGTGTGCAGAGAGCAGTCTCTTCTGGTTTCCCAGGCTTGTCTGCCTCTCTGAAGGTTTAGCTCTCCCTCCCACGGGATTTGGGTGCAGAGAACTGTTTATCCGGTCTGTTTCCTTCAGGGTCCGGCGGTGTCTCTGGCAGGGGTCCTGCCGCTCCTGGGCCCTCCCCAACGGGAGCCCAGAGGCCTTATACAGTTTCCTCTTGGGCCAGGGATGTGGGCAGGGGTGAGCAGTGTTGGTGGTCTCTTCTGCTCTGCAGCCTCAGGAGTGCCCACCTGACCAGGCGGTTGGGTCTCTCTCTCACAGGGTCTCCTAAGTTACTGTCTTAATTAGAGTTACTAGTGCTGTGATGAGATACCATGATATAAGGCAACTTGGGGAGAAAGAGTTTATTTCACTCAGTTCCATATAACAGTTCATCAAAAGCAGTGAGGGCAGGATCTCTCTCTCTCTCTTTTTTTTTTTCCGGAGCTGAGGACCAAACCCAGGGCCTTGCGCTTGCTAGGCAAGCACTGTACCACTGAGCTAAATCCCCAGCCCCCTTTTTTTTCCTTTTTCTTTGAGGGCAGGATCTCAAGCAGGATAGAAACCTGCTGGTAGGAGCTGACGAAGAGACTATGAAGGAGTGCTGCTTATTGGCTTGCTCCTCGTGGCTTGCTAGGCTTGCTTTCTTCTAGATCCAGAACCATCAGTCAAGGGGTGGCACCACTCACAATAGGCTGAGCCCTCCCCCATGGTTCACTAAGAAAATGCCCTACAGGCTGGCCTACTGCCCAATCTTATGGAGTGATTTTCTAAATTGAAGATCCCTGCGGAGGAAGACCCTGGTTTGTATCAAGTTGACATAAAACTAGCCAGCATACTTACCCTACTAATAATTATTACACTAACATGATCCTAAAATTTAACCCTAACATTAACCTTAGACATAATCCTAAACTGAACCCTAATCAGAACCATGAGCCTAATCCTAAACTTATATGGAACAGCAAAACAATGTTCATATTGTTCATAACTCTAACAGACCCCTTCCTCTAGTGTAATTGTAACACTAACTCTAGGCA
Organism: Rattus norvegicus; assembly: GCF_021556685.1. NCBI lineage: Eukaryota > Metazoa > Chordata > Mammalia > Rodentia > Muridae > Rattus > Rattus norvegicus. The sequence goes on along the minus strand of NC_141537.1, from coordinate 151,270,978 downwards.
TAGCTCTACCAAACTAAAACCATGAGTATGACCTTAATATTGACCTAACAATGACAAACCTAACACTTATGATAACCCAGACCCCAACACAAACCCTATCCCTAACCCTAACTCTAACATTATGTAACTCTAAACCTAATCCTACATCTTAAAGTACTTAGAACCAGAAAAGTCAAAGGAACCATAATTGTAAGCAGAATCCTAACCCTAGACTACTATGAGAATCCTAATCTTATACCCTAGCTCTAAAATTAGCCTTAACCTCTAACATCTAACAATAAATCAACCCCAACTTCTAATCTTACTCCCTAACCTAGCTCTCTCATAGGTAAGCAACTTTATAAACACATGTATTACCTAGCTCTGTAATAGATAGGTGTATGTGTGTGGGTTCCCATGTACCTATCTGTATTCCTAGCTCTCTTCTAAGTACAAATGTGTCCAGTGGCTCACATACATATATGTATTTTCTAGCTCTGTTACAGGTCAGCTTGTATGCACATTCAGATGCATGCAGTTTTTAAGCATGGGCATGTGTTGGCATAAATGTATGCACATTCAATTGCAGGCAATTTTGAAACAGTCATATGTTGACATGCACATGCATGTTCACAGGTATAAATTATCTATGCATGGCCACATGTCAGTGTATACACATATGTTCCCACACATGCAATTTCTAAGCCCTTTCATATGTTGTCATATTTTTGTGTGTTCTGCCTATGTCTGATCATTCGCTTATGGCAGCATGTGCACGTATGTTTACACTCATGCAATTTCTGAGCATTGTCATATGATCTACATACTGGGTTTCACATAAGCCAGGCTACGTAGTGAGAGTCTGTCTCAAGAAGAAAATGGGAAAAGAAAAAGAAAGGAAAAAATGATTGGGCCTGAAGATGAAGATGTAGCTAACTTCATAGAAGGTTTGTGTTGCTTACATGAGACCCTGGAACTGATCCTTCACACTGCACAAACCAGGTTTGGTGTTGGCATATACTTGTAATCCCAGCACTGGAGAGGTAGACAGGAGGACCATGATGTCAAAGCCATCCTGTTGACATACTAAATTTAAGGCCAGCCTGGGCTACATGAGATACTGTTTCAATTTTCTTTTCAAGTTTTAGGAATAAAAGACACTATCAAGAGAATAAAAAGGCAACCACAGTTTGGAAGAAAATATTTGTACATCAAATATCTGATAAGAAGCATGCATGGAGCAGGGGACATCAAATCTGAGACCAGCTGGGGACATATAGTGAGTGTCAGGCCAGCCAAGAGCTAGGTGCCAAGATCAAAACCAAACATGAAAATTTTAAAAAAGGATATATATATATATATATATGTATATATATATATATATATATATATATATTCCAGTGGTAAAGAACACAAAGTATCTACAGTGTGACATAATCAATAAGCAAGCACAGTGTTGACTCTGTATAGTACAAAATTAACTTCACTAGTGGGAGGCAGCCATATGTCACTTCTACTACATGTGATCTCCCAAAAGGATCACAGCAACAATTCCAGTGTCCTCATTGCTATACAAGCTTCACTTAAAAATGAAGAGACATCAGACAAACCCACTCTGAGATGATTTTACTAGATAAGTAGTCTGCTCTTTACCAATAGCAGTGTCATACAAGATGAAGAAAGACCCAGGAGCTGCTGAAGTCCAAAGGGGTTTAAAGACATGGCAACTCAGTGCAGCCCAACTCCAAGGAAAAGGAAAATTCAGAGGGACACGGACAATGGCAACACTATATGAACTATTGAATACACAGCACTACTACTAGTTTGGGGCTGTGACTCAGTAGAGTAATTGCTTAGTTTACACAGATCCTGGACCGAACCCCAATACTAAATAAACCAAGTGTCATGGTGCACACTTGCAATCACAGCACTGAGGGTCAGAATTTCAAGGTCACTCAGAACTACAAAGTAACTTTGAAAAATGGGAGAAATGATTTAGCAGTTAAGAGCACTGGATGTTCCTCGAGAGGACCCAGCATTGGTCCCCAACACCTACATGAAGGCTCACAATTATTTGTAAGTCCAACTCCAGGAAATATGACTCTCTTGTGACCTTTATGGGCACCCATTCATATGCTACTAAATAAATAAAAAATAATTTTAAAAAGCGAACTCAAGGGCTGGAGAGATGGCTCAGCAGTTAAGAGTACCCGACTGCTCTTCCAGAGGTCATGAGTTCAGTTCCCAGTAACCACATGGTGGCTCACAACCATCTGTAAAGAGATCTGGTGCCCTCTTCTGGTGTATCTTGAAGGCAGCTACAGTGTGCTTTTATATAATAAATGAATAAATCTTTAAAAAAAAAAAAAGAAAAAAAAAAGGGCACCCTAAGATACTGGACTTTTTTTCCTTAAGTACTGTTAGTAATGTTGGACTTGCTAATCTAGTTTGCTTTCTTCGCTGTGATAAAACACTGACCAAAACCAACTTGGGGAGGAAAGAATTTATTTGGCTTATAGGTTAGAGCCCATCACTGAAGGAAGCTAAGGCAGAAACCTGGAGGCAAGGACTGAAGTAGATACAATGGAGAAACACTTCTTACGGGCCTACTTCCCATGGCTTGCTCACACTACTCTTACACAGCCCAGCAATACAAGTTCAGCAGTGTCACTGCACACAGTCAGTCGAGCCCACCCACATCAGTCAGTAATCAAGAAAAAGCCTACAATACAATCTGATGGGGCTGTTTTCTCAAGTAAGTTTCCCTCTTCCCAGGCGACTTTGGTATTGTGTCAAGTTGACACAACTAACCAGAACATGGCTGTGATAGAGATGGAAGATAGACCCTCTGCTCTTAGGAAACATAACTGGAAAAAGAATGCATGTAATGTGATACATGCACTTCTCTCAGATGTTTGGGGTGAGAAAGAATGACTAAAGAGACATGGCTATCTGCTAGGAATCTGTAAATCTCAGTGAAGGCTCTACAGGAGTTCTCTGGATTATTCTTTCAAATAAGCTGTGCATTTTCAATTATTTTTCTAAATAAAACAATGTCCCTTAAGAGAAGGCAGCCTCTGTGGGTAGAACTGAAAGTTAATTCAAGGTTCTGGTGCTTAACTCAGTAGCCTGATGGCTTCCTTTTTACAGATGGTGATACTGAAGGTCAGAGAGAAATGGAGTGTGTAGTGGATCCCAGCCTGTGTTGGCCAAGGCCTGATTTCAGGGATCCTAGCCTGGAATTCCCACTGCTCTGAGAGGACTGTCCCTGTGGCACAAGCTGAGTGTCCTATAAAGAAACAAGACCCGGGTTGGGGATTTAGCTCAGTGGTAGAGCGCTTGCCTACCAAGCGCAAGGCCCTGGGTTCGGTCCCCAGCTCAGAAAAAAAAAAAAAAAAAAAAAAAAAGAAAGAAAAAAAAAAAAGAAAGAAACAAGACCCAGGGTTTCTGATGTCTCCTCCAACTCCTTGCTGAACTGGCTGGGTTCCTATGCTAAGCCTCACTTCCGGTCACTGGGCATTACATTTCATCAGAGGGCCAGCAGGCTGGATTGCACGGACTTAGCTCATCTCTCATCTATTTCATTATCACGGTATCTGTTACAGTATCTGTCCTACTTAATGCCTATCCTTCTTTGGGAACCTGCTCCATTAGTGGGAGTGTGGGGAACAACTAAGTGATTCTGGGAGATCACAATGGTCCACTCTTGTGGCTCCAGTATCCTTGTTCTAAGGATAGACATGGACTCACAAGGAGACAGCTTGGATGTAGACTCACAAGGAGACAATATGAGATTCCTTTGGATAGATTTAAAGGAAGGTAGGACACAGGCCATGCTGTGACAAGCTCTGATGTGAGGCTCAGGAACCAGACAGTTTCCCAGCCAGGAGGAGGAAGCTGGTTGGACAGAAGAAAGCTAAGAAAAGCAAAGATGAGATCAAATATCCTCAGGTCCAGGTGTTTCTGACACCCCCACTATGTTCTATAAATATGTCAGTCTTCTTCCAGGAATTGCTCCTGTTTTCTGTCAGTTTCTCGGCTGTGCATGCCTGTTTCTTGAAAACACAATCAATATATCTAGACCCCTGGTCACTAGCTGTGCCACTTCCAGGCCCACCAGAATGGCTCTGCTATGATAGGAATAGGGACAAAAGAGGTGCTATAGAGGCTATCCTACTCCCTACAGGTCTCATGGAGGGCACTGGTCTTAGTAACTGTGGACAAGGCCGCTAGTGTTCTCACCTCCATCTTACCTGATGTGATGGCTATTCTTGGTTATCAAGTTGACTATATCTAGAGTGGACTACTATCTAGGTGGAGGGCACACCTGATCCAGATCTTGAGGTTGGAAGACATTGGCTTTTGATCTGTATCTTGAGGTGAGATGACACAGTCTTCTCCTTGCTGTCTTTAAGATGTGGAACTCTTGGCTCCTTCTCTAGCATCCAGGTTTGCTTGGATACCACCATGCTTCCCACCATGATAATGAACTAAACCTCTGAAACTATAATCCAACCCCAATTAAATGTTTGCCTTTATAAGGGTTGCCTTAGTGATGGTGTCTCATCACAGCAATAAAACTCTAAGACACCTGCTAAGCCTTCTGGAACATGGCCATGTCCTCCTCCTCTCAAGTAAGATTAGGTCATCAGACAAAATCTGTGATTTATTGAACATCATTAAAAATAAACAAGAAAAAAAAAGAAAAAAAACTTTCAGGGGTTGGGGATTTAGCTCAGTGGTAGAGCACTTGCCTAGCAAGCTCGAGGCCCTGGGTTCGGTCCCCAGCTCCGGAAAAAAAAAAAAAAGAAAAAAAGAAAAAAAGAAACAAGAAGATGAAGCCTCAGAAGTCCTCAGTCAGAGAAGAAGCTGGAGGGAGAGAGTAGTTACCATCCTTTTATCTACCTCCACCCACTTTTTGATGCTGGGGATGGGACAAGAGGCCTTATGTATGCTAAGCAAACACTCAGCCACAGAGCTAGCTAGTCCTAGCCCTGAGTGCATGAACCTAAAGAATGCATTTCTGTACACAGTCATCTGCATAATCACTACCAAGATCAACAGACTAAAACATCTCAAGGTCCAACACCCAAAGCATCTGCATACTGGTTCCTAGTCACCTGACTTCTGTTCTAATCTACTCTGTCATCACTGGTTAGTGTTGCCCTCCTTGAACTTCAGGTCATAGAACCACCTAGCACATGCTGTTTTATGTCTAGTTCCTTTTAATTAACACACACACACACACACACACACACACACACACACACACACACACAGGAATGTTGACTTTTTACAAAAGATTTATTTTTAATTCAATGTGTATGAGTGTTTTTCTGTTTTGTTTTCTGTATGCCTCTGTCCACAGGCCAGAAGAGGGAGTAAGATCCTCTGGAACAGGAGTTATATGTGATTGGGAGATATGATGTGGATTCTAGAAATCAAACCTGAATCTCCTGCAAGAGTAGTCAGTGCCTTTAAACACTGAGCTCTCTTGGTGACTCTTTACTGCTGGCCCTGACACTCATGACCCCTTTTTCTTACCACTTATGTGCAGTGCTCACAGAGGCGGGAAGTGGACACCAGATCCCTTGGAACTGGAGTTACAGATGGTTATGAGCCACTATGTGTGTGCATGGAACTGAACCTGGTAAAAAGAAGCAGGAGCTTCTGAACATTTGAGCCATCTTTCTAGCTCTAGATCTTCATGCTTTCCATGGTACTCTGGGACAACAATCCCTAATTCTTCATCCCCCCCCCCCTTAAGTACTCTATTTACTGTGCTACATTATAAGAGCAACAGGGACCACTCCTTTTGGTTTTGCACATACTGTTTTGTGTTAGTTACTGCAGATAGACTGAACAGGTTTTGGTCATGTGTTTGGTTGGTTGTTTTGTTTATCTAGGTAGGGTTTCTTTGTGTAGTTCTGGCTGTTTTGTTATTTGCAGTGTATACCAGATTGGCCTCAAACTCTCGGATCCAACTGCCGCTGTTTCCCGAGTGCTGGAATTAAAGGTGTGCACCCTGTGTTTGGGTTTTTTGTTTTTTTGAACAAGCATTCCAACAGATATGATTCAAAATCAACTAATACATGTAGCTTTAAAAAAAATCAGGCAGTCCATAGAACAGGATTTGCTTTAAAAGTAATTCACAGAGTTACTTGCAAAATAGCAATGTGCTGATACCTGCTGGGCCAGCATGTGTTCTCATGTTGTCCCAGCAACCATGCCTACGGAAACCTCTTTGCCTTTAAGAGAAAGGATGAAGTTGGGGTATACCATTTTTGGCATTCTGGTGGGTTGGGCCACTGTGGTGCAGTGAATGACGTGATGTGATGGGGTATTGTATACAAAGGCTATGTTACAGGTGGCTTGCTGGACATACCAGCTTGGCTAGAGGCAGGCATCTCTCTTAGAGAATATGGCTATCTGGAAAGGGGAAGAGCAGTTGGACACACGGCCTTGTTGGTGGGGGAATAGGACTGTTTGTACAGCATACCAGAAGTGTAGCCTGTCTAGAAGATAGGCTTTGTCCCAAAGCATATCAGAATAGATGAAAGCTGCTGCAGCAGAGCAGCCTGGGTGGTCAGTAAACACTGTCCTAAGCTAGCTCAGAACACAGCTTAGATAAAAACTGATCTCTCTGACACCTTCCAGGGCCTCTACTCTTGTCACCAAGGCCCACCAATTCCTTTCAGGGTTATTCATGTTCAGCTTAAAGCTCATAATCAAGATCAGGACCACTGTAGAAGCAGACAGTACTGAGGTTATTGTCCAGGACACCAGGTAGAGTAGCAGTATTTGTAGAGGAAGGCGGGTTATCCATTTCTATTCCATGCTAGTCTCTAAGGGGGCAAGAGATCCTGAAATGCATTTTCAGGATTGAAAGAAGCTTAATAGGTATATTTAAGACTTTGGAGGTGGCAAATGAGATGATAGAAAAATGAGCTAAAAAGAAAGGGGGAGGGGCTGGAGAAATGGCTTAGTGGTTTAGAATGCTGTCTACTCTAGATTGGGTAGGTTTGGACTGCCTGTGCCTCCAGTTCTGGGGGATCTGCTGCCCTCACCTGGTCCCTAAAAGTATCAGCACAGACAACTTTAAAAAAAAAATACTCAGCCAACTGTAAGGAGAGAATAGAATCATCAGTCACTCATTTGATAATTCCCTTTCTCTGCCAAGATCTGCAGAGGGTCAGGGGGCTCACGACAGCTGAAAGTTCCCCAGATTTCTAGAGTTTACCATCCAGAGATGTTTAAGGGGGGAAGTTACAAGTGTGCCAGGTCCAGAAAGGGGAAGTTCATGGATGTTTTGAAAGTACTTCATGAAAGAAGCTGACGTGCACTGTGGGGTCTGCAAAAAGTTCCCCGAAGAAGAGACATTTAAGCTGAGGCCTCAGATTATCTGTTAGAGAGAAAGCTGTACTGGGCACATGGGGTGTGTGTGTGTGGGCTCTGATGTGGGAGAGAAAAACTTCTACAATAGTTAGAAATTCAGAGTTATTAGCTATGGTAAATTTCTTGACTCTATGGAAATACATTTTTCACAGGTTTTTTTTTTATAAATTTTCTTTTAAATTTGAATGGTTTCGGCTGCATCTATGTATTGCAACATATGCATACAGTACCCTCAGAGGTCAGAAGGTGCCAGATTCCCTGGAACTGAAGTTACAGATGGTTGTAAGGCACCACATGGGGTTGGGAGTTAAACTCAAATCCTCTGCAAGAGCAACAAGTGCTCTTAATCCCTAAGCCATCTCTGCAGCACTGCACTGCCCCCGATTTTTATTTTGTATTATTATTGTTGTGTGTGCATATGGCTCACAGTGCATGTGTGGAGGGAGGTTAGATACAACTTCTAGGAGTTAGTTCTCTCTTTCCATCTTGTTTGAGGAAAGGTCAGACCAATTCTCCTGCCTCTACCTGCCATCTCACCACAAGAGCACTAAGACTACAGACATGTGCCATTACACCATGATTTTTACTTGGATTTTTCAGACTAAACTTGGGTCAACTGGTTTCTGCACTTTTACTCCCTGAGTCATCTTGATCCACCCATTCTCCCATTTCATTTTGAGACAGATCTATGTAGACTGGACTAGCTTTGAACATGTAAGAATTCTCCTGCTTCTGTCTTCTCAGTGCTGGGATCACAGGTGAGAAACACCTTACCTGGCTTATCCAAGTGCATTTTTTTCTGGAGAGCTTCAATTCTTCCCTGTTCCTGTGTACCATGACTACTGTATAGGCCAGGCTTCTTTTGGCTTTTCTAGATCTTAAACAGTTTCTACTCAATTTAATTGTGAAGCTACATTCTTACCTGGTTACTCACACTGGCAAGCAAAGTACATACTGACAAACACAGGAGGTCTGGAAAAACAAAACATTCATGTGTTCTAGTTGCAGTAATAAAATCTAGCAATTTAGCTCACAGTTCTAGGTTACAGCCAGCCACCGAGGGGATGTCATAGTGGCATGAGTTTCAGATAGCTGGTCACATTCACAATCAGAAGTAGAGGGACAATGAATGCATGCATGTTTCTAGTGCTTTGCTAGCATGTATAAAGATCAGCTCATAAAAAGTGCTGCCCATTTTCAGTGTGAGTTTTATCACGTAATTCAGGCAATTAAGAAAACCTCTCACAGGTGACCAACCTGATCTAGAAATCTCCCAATTGGACTTTTCTTTCCAGGTTAGATTGTGTCAAGTTTATAATTAAAGCCAACCAGGATAGGGGCTAGAAAAATGAATGGCTCTGAAATTAGAGTGTTTGCTGCTTTTCCAGATTACACAAGTTCAGTTCCCAGTACCCATGTTGGACAGCTCAGTCACACATACACAAACACACACACAAATAAATGAGGCTGGGGAGATGGCTCAGTGATTAAAAGCACTGGGTGACCTTGCAGGAGGACCCAGTTTCAATTTCTAGCACCCATATGACAACTCACAACCATCTGTACTTGGCTATACTTTTATTTTTTTAAGACAAGATCTCACTAGTAAACTAGGCTGGCCTCAAATTCCGTTATCTGCTTGCTTCTGCCTTCTTAATGCTGGGATTAAAGACACATGCCACCAACCCAAGCTAATGGTGCTTTCTGAATTGTACTGCACATGTGAAATGCTTGTGAGGTTCTGTTAAAATGGAGCTGGGATGCTTCACTTCTACCTACTTTCAGGTGATATTCTGTTGTAGGTCCAGGGACCACACTGTGAATAGTGAAGTTCTAGACAGAAACTGAAAAAGTTACTTTCTTCAAGAATTAAAGGCATCCATGGTGTGTTTAAAGGGGTCCTAGGGATAGGGAATTCTACCATGAAGCTATATCCCAGCCCCTGTCTGTTTTTATTTGTATACTGACTTTGTAGGCACTAAGGATTTAACTGGTAGTCTGGGTCCTTAGAATGCAGGATGTCCTGGGTTCCATCTGATTATAAAACACACACACACACACACACACACACACACAGAGAGAGAGAGAGAGAGAGAGAGAGAGAGAGAGAGAGAGAGAGAGAGAGAGGAGAGAGAGAACAGAACACACACACACACGCAGAGGGTGGAGAGAGGGAGTGCAATACGGAGAGAGAGAGACAGACTGACAGACAGTGATGTACAATGTAGGATAAGAAAAGTTTAAGTTTAGGGTTTGTTACTGTTGTTACACAAAGAGTGAATTGAAATCTTTTTCTAGTATTTTCCATGTTGGAGAGACTGAAATTAACATCTGGCTTTCCAAGTTATTTTTTAAAGATTTATTTATTTATTATATATACATACACTGTAGCTATCTTCAGACATACCAGAAGAGGGCATCAGATCCCATTACAGATGGATGTGAGCCACCATGTGGTTGCTGGGAATTGAACTCAGGACCTCTGGAAGAGCAGTCAGTGCTCTTAATCACTGGGCCATCTCTCTAGCTCTCCAAATTATTTTAAAATCTTTTTTTTTTCCCTTTTCAGTGTTTGGGATGAAACCCAAGGCCTTATGCCTGTTTAGGCAAGTACTCTACTACTGAGTTCCATCCTGACCAAGGAAAATAGAAAAAGATACATATTTAAAAAATCTGTACTTATTGGTTATCACGGTAGAAGGGTCATCAGTACCATGATGCATATGTAGAGGTCAGAGGACAACTTTTACGAGCTGTTTCCTCCTTCCACTGAGGCATCTGGAGATAGAACTCAGGTTGTCAGGCTTGTGAGGCAAGCACCTTTACCTTCTCTGGCCCAGGAATACTGTTTGGTTTCAGACCCCTGCCCCTAAAGGTACTGAGGTGCATATTTTACATACCAAGCAGACCTGGCCTCCAGGTTCTCTCTCAGTCCCTACTTGGTATACCACACCCCAGCCCTGAACTTTACAGCCCAGGGGCTGGGCTGCATTTGTGCAGAGGCTCCTCCCTATAAAGTCCAGACATTTTGGTCTTCTCTCCTCCTCTTATCTCTGTGTTCTTTCTCTCTTTCTCTTCCCCTCTCTCCCTCCCCATGGCAACTCCCCTGGCCTCAAGTCCTTGGGGCCAGTGAACTCACCAGAGAGCAGCTTCCCAATAAACTTGCATTTAATATACTATAATCTGGCTTGAATTGGCTCATTTCACTGGTGAAGAAATAACTTATCAAACACAATCTTAAGAGCTTTATAGGGCTGGAGGGATGGCTCAGTGGTTAAGAGCACTGGCTGCTCTTCCAGAGGTCCTGAGTTCAATTCCCAGCAACCACATGGTGGCTCACAACCATCTGTAATGGGATCTGATGCCCTCTTCTGGTGTGTCTGAACATAGTTACAGTGTACTCATATACATAAAATAAATCTTTAAAAAAAAAAGAGCTTTATAAATTGGTATGAGGGTTGGGTGTGATGGTGCATGACTTTGACCTCAGCACTTTCAAGAGGCAGAGGCAGAGGCAGAGGCAGAGGCAGAGGCAGAGGCAGAGGCAGAGGCAGAGGCAGAGGCAGAGGCAGAGGCAGAGGCAGAGGCAGAGGCAGAGGCAGAGGCAGAGGCAGAGGCAGAGGCAGAGGCAGAGGCAGAGGCAGAGGCAGAGGCAGAGGCAGAGGCAGAGGCAGAGGCAGAGGCAGAGGCAGAGGCAGAGGCAGAGGCAGAGGCAGAGGCAGAGGCAGAGGCAGAGGCAGAGGCAGAGGCAGAGGCAGAGGCAGAGGCAGAGGCAGAGGCAGAGGCAGAGGCAGAGGCAGAGGCAGAGGCAGAGGCAGAGGCAGAGGCAGAGGCAGAGGCAGAGGCAGAGGCAGAGGCAGAGGCAGAGGCAGAGGCAGAGGCAGAGGCAGAGGCAGAGGCAGAGGCAGAGGCAGAGGCAGAGGCAGAGGCAGAGGCAGAGGCAGAGGCAGAGGCAGAGGCAGAGGCAGAGGCAGAGGCAGAGGCAGAGGCAGAGGCAGAGGCAGAGGCAGAGGCAGAGGCAGAGGCAGAGGCAGAGGCAGAGGCAGAGGCAGAGGCAGAGGCAGAGGCAGAGGCAGAGGCAGAGGCAGAGGCAGAGGCAGAGGCAGAGGCAGAGGCAGAGGCAGAGGCAGAGGCAGAGGCAGAGGCAGAGGCAGAGGCAGAGGCAGAGGCAGAGGCAGAGGCAGAGGCAGAGGCAGAGGCAGAGGCAGAGGCAGAGGCAGAGGCAGAGGCAGAGGCAGAGGCAGAGGCAGAGGCAGAGGCAGAGGCAGAGGCAGAGGCAGAGGCAGAGGCAGAGGCAGAGGCAGAGGCAGAGGCAGAGGCAGAGGCAGAGGCAGAGGCAGAGGCAGAGGCAGAGGCAGAGGCAGAGGCAGAGGCAGAGGCAGAGGCAGAGGCAGAGGCAGAGGCAGAGGCAGAGGCAGAGGCAGAGGCAGAGGCAGAGGCAGAGGCAGAGGCAGAGGCAGAGGCAGAGGCAGAGGCAGAGGCAGAGGCAGAGGCAGAGGCAGAGGCAGAGGCAGAGGCAGAGGCAGAGGCAGAGGCAGAGGCAGAGGCAGAGGCAGAGGCAGAGGCAGAGGCAGAGGCAGAGGCAGAGGCAGAGGCAGAGGCAGAGGCAGAGGCAGAGGCAGAGGCAGAGGCAGAGGCAGAGGCAGAGGCAGAGGCAGAGGCAGAGGCAGAGGCAGAGGCAGAGGCAGAGGCAGAGGCAGAGGCAGAGGCAGAGGCAGAGGCAGAGGCAGAGGCAGAGGCAGAGGCAGAGGCAGAGGCAGAGGCAGAGGCAGAGGCAGAGGCAGAGGCAGAGGCAGAGGCAGAGGCAGAGGCAGAGGCAGAGGCAGAGGCAGAGGCAGAGGCAGAGGCAGAGGCAGAGGCAGAGGCAGAGGAGGCAGGTGGATCTCTACGCGCTCCAGAACAGTCAGGGGTACATAGTGAGAAGTCTCTGATAATACTAAAGATGCTAATAACCCTGTTTCCCCGGTAGGTACAAAGAGGATTAGGGAAAGTGGTAGTCTAAGGCATGATAAGCCATTGAATATTCCTAATTAAATACTGTCAGAAGGAGGTCTTGAGCGAATGGCCCTGAACTTCTTTGAGCTGATGGAAGTGTTTAGAGCCATTGGCAGGCCCATGAGGGAATCTGCTGTGCAGATTCTTTGAATTTGGGAAAAAGTCCTTTCTTCCTCTGTGGATAAACACTCTCCTCTTGAGAGATACCTCAAGCTTGATGAGCATTGTCAGACACTGAATACTGACTCACAGAACAGCTAATTACAATGTTCCCCGAGTTTAAAGTCAGTGTTAAGCCAATCCAGAGATAAAACTGTAAACGCATAATAGCACAAATGGACTTTGAAGATCTAAGTTGCACAAGGAAGTGGCTCCTATGCCTTGTCTCTAGCAGCCTGTATTTCCTGTGAACTGTGAAAGGCAACAATCAGTCTAGGTCTAATTCCTAGTACAGTAGTTCTGAATCATACACAGGAACAGACGAAGATATACAACTGCTTCAGGGTTGGGACTGACGGATAAAGGTAGCTGGCAGAACAAGAAGAGTCCCTTGACTACTGATTTCATCAAGAAGGAGCAATGGCCAGCTCTTCTGTCCCAGGGTCACACTGGGTCACTTTTGCCATCTCAATAGGCAAAAAAAAAAAAAAAAAAAAAAAAAAAGTCCTGTAGAGGCTGTAATGACTAGTCCTTATTGTTTAGGGGAAAATGAAATTGCTATGGTTCAGTGGAGACATATACCTAAGTTAACTTTGTACCATAGTATATTAATGCTTTCATCTTGCAGTTATCAAAGGCTGGGGGAGAAGATGATCTAAGGACTCTGCATTCTCTTCTGAGGAAAGCATTGGTGTTTTGTGGTTTTAGTTTTTGGTTTTTTCCCATTATATCATGTTAAGTGGAAGCATGACTTGCTGTGGTGGGTTAAGTGAGAATGGCTCCCAAACACTCATGTATAATGGTTAGTAGCACTACTTGGGAAGGATTAGGAGGTATGTCTTTGTTGAAATAGGAGTGGCCTTGTTGAAGGAAGTGTGTCTCTCTCCCGACATGCTTTGACTTTTCTTTAAGGGCCCAAGTCAGGCCTAGTCACTATATCCTTCTGCTGTTTGTAGATCCAGATGTAGAATTCTAGGCTACTTCTCCAGTACCATGTCTGCCTGCTACCTGCCTTGCTGATAGTGTATTAAACCTGGAAAAAAGTAAGCAAACCTAAATTATATATTTCCTTTCCTTAAAGTTGTCTTGGTCATGGTGTCTCGTCACAGCAACAGAACGCTAAGACATTTAGCTTTTTATTTCTTTTCTTTTTTATAATTTTGTTTTTTAAAATTAAGTATGGCTGAGGAGAGGAGTGTAACAGGTAGTCACCATTTTTTAAATGTAGCTACTCAAATGACAGTGTGTATCTTGTGGTTTGAAACAGCAAATCTCTAGACATGTAAAATGTTACCTTTTTGTTGTTTAACAGCCATTTTTACATCTTGTGAAGTACTTACCTAAGCTTTTTGTCTACTGTTTTACGGGTTGGTTGTTTTATTATTTAGGGCAGGTGAGGTAACTGTAGTTTAGCACTTAACTTAGTAGGTTGGTTCAATCTTTAGCACTGAAAGAAAAGGTCTTACATATCCTGGGGACAAGACTTTCATTGGATATATTCTACTTTCTGAGTTCATTTCTCATCAATACTTTGCTTTTTTTTAACTACTCCAATGTTTATAAACAACATAAATTTTCATAAAAATTTAACTTACCAAATAATGTCATTTATGGTTCACGCCTTTAAAAGAAATCTTTGCCTAACTCACGGATACAAAGACTTTTCTACAATTCTCTTCTTTCTTGTCGGTTTCATCTTTAGGTTTATCACTCATTTTTAAACATTTAGTTTGCTCTTTTACAATGGCATACGTGCTTATCCTTCATTTCCTGATCACTCTCCTTAGAGGCTTCATTTATGCTGCCTTTTACATATGCAAGCTCATCCTTGCCACCCTCAAATCTGAGTCAACTCTGCCACCTCCTTCTCCTTCACTCTTCCTTCAAGCCATCAAAACGTATCCATTTTACACCCCCCCCCCAATGTTTTTCTCTATGACCACACTCCCTCTTTGCCTTAACTATCTTGCCAGTTGCTTCCTGACTGACCTCCCTCATCCAGGCCACTTTTCACATGCCTGCGTACTAATTTAAAATCAGTCATAATAATCAAGTTCCTAGCCTGCAACCGCAGCTGAAGAAAACCTCAAAGGCTTCCTGAAACTCTCAGAAGTCCCAAACCTGTTCCTACCCCTGCTTTCCTACCTACTTTCACTTGCAGTCTACATCGAGACTGCACCCTGTCCAGTGGGGCCTTAGCTCCCCTTCTGGCCATGCCATGTCCTCACCCACCTGAAGTGCACTTTTTCCACCTGAAGGGTTGTTAAGTTGGACTGTAGCTCCATCATCCCCAACTACATCACGAGGCCAAAGACTGTTTATTCCGGTCTTGGACTCACAGATCCTCCAACACGGGAAGAAGCTTACCCATCTGAGTGACGGTCGACTGAGTTAAGAGACATCCCGATAATTAAAGGGATGGGCTGGGAGCTACTAGGGGTTTCTTCATTGGTGATTTCTGACGTAAAGCCAGTCCGCTACGTGGAAGGCCCTGAGAATCAAGGCAGAGAGAATATTGTGCAACTCGGGGAGTGGGACTCAGAAATTAGCCTTGGCCTGTATCGTAGGGCAGCTGGTCTGAGTTGCTGAGGCTCTCAGGGACCCGAAAACCAGAGAGGGGCTGAGGATACGTGGCTCCCAGAGGCTGAAGAGCCCACAGTCCGAGGGGTTGAGAGGCTAAGGATAAGAGAAGCTAAGGAACCACAAGCCGAGAGACGAAGAGGCGAGATGCTGAAGTGCTTCAGCTTCCGAACTGCAGTAAGGGATAGGAAGAACTCACGTGGAGGACGCCGCACCACCTGCAGCGCCTCAGCTTACTGGACCTGCGCCCGCGTGGGTTGGCAGGCCTGAGGCGTGGCTACACCTCTGGGTCAGGTCACGCCCCCACGGCGTGCGCGTTCCCGCTCGGCACCGCCTTGCGCATGCGCTGTCAGCAGGAGGTGGAGGTTGTGGGCGGCTGTGGCGACTGGGCGCGCGCTCCCGTTCTCGCTGTCGTTCCCTCGCGCTGTTTCGCGTTCGCGCGCCGGGGCCGTGGCAGCGGCGGCGGAGGCGGTGGCGGCTGAGGCGGCGCGGGGGGGCGGGCCGGGAGGGGGGGGTGGTCGGGGTGGGGATGGACCGGGCGCGGCGGCCGCAGCTGCAGGAGCCGGCGCTGGAGACCGAGCCACGGCGCTGGCGGAGACGCCGGCTGTCCGTCGTCTCTCCACCGGTGAGTGACTGGCCCAGGCCGTGGGTGGGGACGGGCGGTCTCTCTAGCGTGGCCCGTTGCGGCGACCGGGCCTCCTCGAGGCCTGGCGCGGCTCGGACCTTTGGCTGCTCTGGTGTCGCCGAAGCTCCGGGTCTCCGGCTGGACCCTGCGTCTCCGGGCTTTCTGCCTGTCATTGGGACAACCCCCTCCTCCGCCCCCGCCCGGGCACTTTCCCGACTCCCCTCTGGGCCGAGCTGAGCGAGGGGCGTGTGAGGACTCGCGCCCAAGGCCCAAGGCCTCCCGGCTACCGATTTCTTAGAGCCCTCGCTCGTCCGGCCCTGCGGTCCCCATAAGTTGGCCACCAAAAGTCAGCCCTTGCCACCTGAAACCAGTCTTGCACCTTTTGTTTTGATTTTGAACTCGTGGTTTAACTTGGAGGAGGAAGCCCACGGTCCTGCGGAGAATAGGTGAGGTGGGAGTCTAGGTGGGCCAGTCTTGGTCCTAGGGTGCCCTTTATTAACCCTTTTCGTGGAGAGCGGTGGGGGCTGCAGTGAGATGCATTTCGCTACAAAACCTGAGATTTCAGCCTCAGCCAAAGTATGGATGGTGTTGGTCTAGTGGTTCAGTGTCTGTCCCACACCATCCCTGGACAATGTTGATGGAGATTCCCCTAGTGGATCTGCTGCTGGGCTTCGGGGCGAGGTGGGGGTAGCCCACCTAAGCTGTTGGAGAGTATTGTTTTTTGCTTTGGTGTCACGTTTTACCTTAGTCTTGGTAGATGGTAACCAATGTCCAGGCTTAGGTTGTAGAAAAAAAAAAAAAAAAAAAAAAAACGTGTACCCCATTTAAAATGGTTGTTGTAAGCCTGACATAGTTGTCAAAAGATCCATGTGCACATGCGTCCCTGTGAAGGGCTGGAATTCCTAAATTGGCTTTTCTTTTAAGAAAAAAAAAAAAAACAGAAAGAAAAGCAAACACAATAAAAACCCCAAGACTGAAAAAGCAGGTAACAACTTTAAAATAAAGCACAAGTTTGATTTGTTCCTGTCTCTATCCAGTATCTTAAATTTTAGAAATTCAACTAAACCTTTGTCTTTGAGTATATAGAATTTGCATATAGAAATTGTCACAAAGCTTGGAGGAAAAGAACTTTAATGGAAATGTTAGTGATTTAAATTTCCTCCAAGAGGTGGGGTCTTATCCCCTCCATCTTTATTTATGTGGTGGGGTCTTATCCCCCCCCACCTTCATTTATGTAAAATTCCTCCAAGAGGTGGGGTCTTATCCCCTCCACCTTCATTTACAGATTAGAAGATTGAGACTGAAATTGAGTGGGTGGTAGTATTACCAGTGTCATGTAACAGAGATACTTAGAGGTGGGATTTTAACTGAACAGTACCTAGCCCTCCACCAACAGAGTTGGTTGGTGTGTTTTGAACTCACACACCCACTCAGGCTAGTAGAGAAAGATTAAAAAGCTGCTGCTGGTTTGTGGGTGGTAACCTTTTAATTTCTAAAGAATTTTCATCTGCTTACAGACTAGATAGTTGATGAGCCCCACAGGAAAATTCTAGATATTAAAAATTCATTAGCACATGATCTAGATCTCTTGTAATTGTGGATGTTCATTAAAGATCTGACATGGTGTCTGTGCTGTGTACTCTGTACGGAAATGAGATTTCTCAGAGTGTTTGCATCTTAAGATAAACAGAAGCACAGACAGCTGACAGTGTTATGTCACCTCTCGGTTGAGTCTTTCATGAACATAAAAATGCTGGAGTTTCAGTCTCTTCACTAGTTGGTGAACACCAATAATTTGAACTATTTGGTTTATCTCTACTAGAATAAGACCCCTTTTTCTATAGGAGAAAGCATAAAGTCAGTGACATTTATGGACCATTCATTTATTCACCAGAGCCTTTACTTTGGCCCAGAGTTCTTTCTAGATTATAATAAAGGAACAAAACAAGGCTTTTGCCTCAGTAAGCTGCATTCTGGGTGTGGAGCTCAGGAATAATGACAAATAAGCAGACACCACCATTCAGGGATTGTAAGACAGGGCAGTAAGCTCTCTGGGCTCATTGCTGTTTGCTTGTGAAGAGGAAAGTAAACATTTTAGACTTTGAGGCACACAGCCTCTGTTATAGCCACGCAGTTATGTTTCAGTGTGTGCAGCGACAGACAGAAAGTGGACTGGCATGTTTATTTTCCAGTTAAACTTGGCCACAGAAACTTGAATTTCACTCAGTTTTCACATGTCATGAAATGCTCATTCTTTCCTCCTTCAACAATTTAAATATGTAAAATTAATCTTAGTTTACAAGCCACTTAGAAACCTGGGGCAAGCTGAAACTGAATTTGTATAGAAAAAAAAGCTAATATGACGAGTAACTCGTGGAGGGTTGCTCAGAGAAGCCTGGCTAGGGAGAACTTGAGTGACCTGAAAATGGAAGAGCTTTCCTGACAGGTGGCAGTGTGAAGAGATGACCATGTTCCTTATATAGAACTTCCCCACACACCATGCCATTTCTGCTCTTGTGCCTGTATGTATGTATGCATGTATGTATGCATGCATGCTTCTGTGTATATCATCGCATGTGTGTAGAGGTCAGAGGATAACTTGTGAGAGTTGGTTCTTTCTTATCAAGATTACCAGTAAGTACCTTTATCTACTGACCTATCTCACTGGCCCAACCTTTGGGTCTTTTTTTCATCCTGTTGCATTCAACTAGCTTATTGCTATTCTCCATCATATTTAAAAAAATATTTTTATAGAATATTTTTGTTTGTTTTTTGAAACAGGGTTTTTCTGTGTAGCCCTGGCTGTTCTGGAACTATGTAGACCAGGCTGGCCTAAAAGATCTCAGAGATCTATCTGCCTATTCACCACCATGCCTAGCTATTTTAAAATCTTAAGAATTTAAAGAAAATTAAATCTCACTTAGTTACTTTCTTTAAATGTTCAGAGTGGTTTTCTAGCCTATATATAAACAGCTTTAATGCAGAAAATTCATGACTTCCAGGTAAGTCTATGCTGTTTATAAATATAATTATTAGAATGTTCATCCTGTGAGATTTGATCTTTTTGCCTAGGAGGGAGCCTGCACATGGTTGTATCTCATTCTGGGCTTAGGCTCTAGCATTGGTGTGTGAACAGAAATCACTCACGTAAATTGCAGACTGCTTGACAACCCTCTAAACTACTCAGAAAATAGTGTGCATTTTTTGTATATATAATCATTTAGAGTTTTATGTGCGTTAAAGACCAGGAGACACCAAGCTTCACTGGAGGAAGAAACAGAAGAAAGGAATTTTTATGCAGATATGCAGGCCTCCAAACCCTTTGCTTTTTAAAAATAGTTACCTAATCTCTAGCAGAGTGTGGGAGATGGTGAATTCCTATGGGTTGTTAGCTCCATTCAGACTTTAATTCTATTGTTAAATTAAGTCTCCACCACATGAATAAATGCTTATAGCCGTACTGTGAATGTTAAGGTGACTTGTAGCTAAGGACATGCATGGGACAAAAAGTAACCAATATATGTACCCTGTCCTGTGAAAAGTTGTTGAGAAGAACTTGCCACCTGCTTCCTGTCTTTCCCTATTGGTATTTCCTGTTATGGCTCTAGGGAACAGCTGTCATGTTCTTTGCCCTTGAATACTGGTCACATCTTAGCAGAAGTCAGCTGGTATGTTAAGTGGGTGCATGATGATTATTTTGCCACATGGCTCTTAAAGGATTTGAGCATTGCCATTGTGTTGCCATTCAACTTTTTACATTTTAGGGATACTTTTTGTTTGTTTTTTTATCGAAGGGAAATGTTTTTACTTTTTCCATTTCTGGTAGCCTTTTTCATGTTCCTTTACCATATGGATTCTTCTTACATATGTTCCTGTATGTCACTTCTTTACTTTGGTATCCTGAAGTATATGTTATGATGCAAACTCAAGTTTGATCTCCTTCCTGAAGCCTTCTCTTACAACTCAGGCCTTTATATCCTACCACTTCTCAGACTTTTGGCTGAGAACAGGTGTAGACTTTATGTTTCTCCACTGTCACCTTTGCCCTTTAATGTTTCCTTGTGTTTTGTACTATTTCATGTGCACTATCACTACTTCACAGAAAGACCTTCATAAAGGTAGAGATCATATTTTAGGCATTTTTCTTTTGTGGCTCTGGGAATTGCACCCAGAGCCTTGGTTATCCTAGGCAAGCAGTCTACTACCAGGCAACATTTATAGCCTTTGGGTGTGGGGGTGTGTGTGTGTGGGTGTCTGTCTGTCTGTCTGTCTATGGCAAGCAGTCTACTACTAGGTAACATTTATAGCCTTTGGGGTGTGTGTGTGTGTGGGTGTGTGTGTGTGTCTATGGCAAGTACTCTACTACTAGGTAATATTTATAGACTTTGGGGTGTGTGTGTGTGTGTGTGTGTGTGTCTATCTGTCTGTCTGTCTATGGCAAGCACTCTACTACTAGGTAATATTTATAACCTTTGGGGGAGGTGTGTGTGTCTGTCTATGGCAAGTACTCTACTACTAGGTAATGTTTATAGACTTTGGGTGTGTGTGTGTGTGTGTGTGTGTGTGTGTGTGTCTGTCTGTCTGTCTGTCTGTCTGTCTATGGTAAGCATTCTACTACTAGGTAATATTTATAGCCATTGGGGGAGGTGTGTCTGTGTGTCTGTCTATGGCAAATACTCTACTACTAGGTAATATAGCCTTTGGGGTGTGTGTGTGCGTGTGTCTGTCTGTTTGTCTGTCTATCCATCCCAGATCCATTGAGTAAAATTACAGACATATATTCTATCACAATGTGTTTTTTTTTTTTAATTTTTAAATTAAACTTATTTTAAGGATGCTGTTGGATTTCCAGAAGTATTATGAAGCTAGGACTAAGAATTCTTGTCTCTCGGGCTGGAGAGATGGCTCAGTGGTTAAGAGCACTGACTGCTCTTCCAGAGGTCCTGAGTTCAAATCCCAGCAACCACATGGTGGCTCACAACCATCTGTAGTGAGATCTGATGCCCTCTTCTGGTCTGAAGACAGCTACAATGTACTTACAAATAAATAAATCTTAAAAAAATTAAAAAAAAGAGAGAATTCTTGTCTCTCTTACACTGTTTTCCCTCTTATCAACATCTTATATTAATGTGGTACTTTTGTTACACTTAACAAACCAATATTAATAGATTATTACTAAATCCACTCTTTCCAGCCCTTTTCCCAGTGCCCCTTTCCCAGGCCCTGGACCCCACCAAGGATACCTCATTACACCCAGCAGCTCTTCCATCTTCCCTTTTCTTTCACTTGGGGCAGTTTCCCAGACACTCTTTAAACTTTGGAAAATGACTGCTCAGATGTTTTTGTAGCATGCCTTTCAACTAGGATTTATCTGTTTCTGTCATGGTTAGACAGGTGTGTAATGTAGCTTTGGGAGGAAGATCACAGAGGTTAAATGTAATTTTTTAGAAAGATTATTTGTATGTGTTTGGGTTTGGGTAAGGGTATGTGCACTTGATTACATTTGCCTGTGGAGACCAGAAGTAGACATCAGATTCTCTAAAGCTAGAATTACAGACGGTTGGATGTGATTCTTCTATAAAGGCTGAATGTGCTCTTAACCACTTAGTCATCTTTCCAGACCCCTAGAATATTATTCTCACCATCTGTCAGGACTGTAGCTTATCAGTTTTGATGTTAACTTGCATTACCTGCCTGGGAAAAAGTCACTATGCCCAGGCCACATAGGAGTGAAAAGTTCTATCTCACTTACCTTTGTCAGACTGTTCTAGCTCCAGGAGCTCTCTTGCTTGGCTTCTTCGCATGTCCCACTGTTGTATATGTGTTTGATCTCTCATTCTCCTATGGTGTAAGATGTCTAAGACTCAGCCTGTCGGTCTTCTAGTCCAGTCCTATAAATTAGTTGCTCATTAGAAGCCATAGTCTTGGTGTTGAGTGTGCTTATAGCTCCTAGAAAGTTGTTGCTCCCAGACTCTTTCAGATGCTGGAGAAAGGAGTTGGTGCAGCAAAGTCTCTGACAACATGTTATTACTAAGTATTTCTCTGTATAATTACTGCCTGTGACTGTTAAAGCAAACAGAAGGGCCCAGTGTCCCTAACTCTTAATACATTACCAGATTCTCCCCCTCACTCTCTGAATATCTATCTATCTATCTATCTATCTATCTATCTATCTATCTATCTATCTATTTGTGTATGGGCAATTTGTCTACATATCACATGTCTTCAGTGTCCATGGTGGTCCAAAGAAGGTATTGGATTCACCTGGGACATTAGAGATGATTTTCAGCTATGATGTGGGTGCTAGGAATGGAACCTGGGTTTTATATTGATTTGGCAAGTATTGTGAAAAATAACAGAACCAAGGATTGTCTAGGAGACTGTTAGCTGTCAGCAGCCTTTTCTTCTTAGGTTATAGGCTGCAATGACACCTTAAATTCTAGTCTTGGTTTTGTTTTGTTTTTTTTTTTTCTTTTTTTTCGGAGCTGGGGACCGAACCCAGGGCCTTGCGCTTCCTAGGTAAGCGCTCTACCACTGAGCTAAGTCCCCAGCCCCTAGTCTTGGTTTTTCAAAGGGGCTTAGGAGAGCCTTTCATGTTATTCCTGTTCATTCTCAATTACAGAATTTATACTCAAGTATCCAGGGTATGTGGCTTCCTTAGTCAAATAAACTTGTATAGATAAGCAGTGTGGACAGGAGTGGCTAGATCGAGCATGGTATAAGCCTTATTTAAACAATGGTTTGAAGAGGGCATCAGCTCCACTGGAACTGGAATAACAGATACTTATGAACCACCGTGTGAATGTTAGGAACCAAACCCAAGTCCTCTGCAAACGCAGCAGATGCTCTTAACCACTTAGCTGTATCTCCAGCCCTTTCTTTGTTTCCAGTTTTGTTTTGAATTTTTTTAAAGACAGGATCTCATGTAGTCCTGGCTGTGCTCATAGTTGAGGATGACTTTGAAATTCTGACTTCCTACCTCCACTTCCCTAGTGTGGGGTTATAGACCTGCCCCACCACACCTGGCTTATGTGGTGCTAGGAAGGGAACCCAAAACCTTGTGCATGTAAGGCACGTACTCTATCATCTGCTCCTGGTACCAAAAATGGTTTTGAGATTTAAATTTAAAATAATAATAATAATATTTATATGTGTATGTGTCTCTGTGAGCATATACTATGTATGAGTACCCTCAAAGTCCAGATGACAATATCTGATCAAGTCCTCTGGAGCTAGAGTTATGAGCAGTTGTTAGCCACCTCATGTGGGTTTTGGGAACTAAACTTGGGTGTCCTGGGAAAGCAACAACTGCCCTTAGCTGCCACATCATTTCTCTGGCCCCCTGGCTTGAATTTTTTCTTAAACTACACTTTCTTTAATGTAAGTATGTCCTAAGTAGGGCATATGCATTTGTTTGGAGGGCAAAAGATAGCCTGCAGGAGTTGGTCCTTTCCTTTTACCATGTGAGTTCTGGGCATTCAACTCTCCCCTTGGGCTTATGGCAAGTCCCTCTACCTGCTGAGCCATCGTGCTGGTTAGTCATTTGTTACTTCTAACTGTGATTTGAGTAGGTATACCAAAATGTTGAAACAGTTCAGAAATGTCACTTTCCTTTAATCTTTGATTCCCAACACAATTTTAAACCAGTTTTTGTGTCTTCTAGATATTTTATGTACATACACATCTGTATTTATATTTTACCTTAAAAAAAAAAAAACCCTAAGAAGCCTATTTACTCAAGCACTTTGACCTTTTGAGGGCTCTTGGGTTTTTTGTTTCATTTTAATTAAGATAGATCACTAACGACAAACTTTAATCTTTTTTTAAACAGTTGTGTACTGTATCATGTTATGCATTTATATGATTTTATCTCTTTTTAATTTATATGTCTTAGTCAGTATTTTATTGCCGTGAAGAGACACCATGACTCTATAACCAAAGTGAGTCTTTTTTGTTGTTGTTGGTTTTTGTTTGTTTTGTTTTTTTGTTTTGTTTTGTTTTTTAAGACGATTTTTCTGTGTAGCCTTGACTGTCCTGGGACTAACTCTGTAGACTAGACTGACCTTAAACTCAGAGATCTGCCTGCCTTTGCCTCCTCAGTGCTGGGATTAAAATGATAATGATGCTACCACCACCTGGCATGACCAAAAAGAAAAGTTTTAATTGGAGTCTGCTAACAGTTTCAGAGGTTTAATCCATTTTCAACATGGCAGGAAAATGGCTCATCATGAGTCAAAGGCAGACATGTTGCAGAAGTAGCTCAGAGTTCTACATCCATATCCACAGGCAACAAGAAGAGAGAAACCCTGGGCTTAGTATGGGCCCTTAAAACCTTAGAGCCCTCCCCTAGTGACACACTTACTCCAACAAGGGTAGACATCCTAATCTCTCTCAACTGCCACTTCCTGATCAAGAATTCAAATAAGAGCCTATGGGGGACATTTTTATTCCAACCACCACAATGTATATGTCCCTGTAAGAGTTTATGTGCACCAGCTACATGGAGGAACCAGAGTTAGAGGCAGTTGTGAGCTTCCTGATGTAGGTGCTGGAAATCAAACCTAGGTCTTCTGGAAGAATATATAGAGTGCTTAATAAGTACTCTTAATCTGTGATCCATCTCTCTAGCCTCCAAGATTTTATTTCTTAGAGTTTTTCATAAACAATCTATTTTTGTCTTTATTCCTTGTTTTTGTTTTTTAAATTAACATCATGAGATAAATTTTCTGCAAATTAGGTTATATTCTTAAACAATGAGGGAACCATCCTCCATTTAATGAAATTTTACCTTTTGCTAATTTTTTCAAATAACTAAACATATCTAACACCTACTTTTTAAGTTTAAAGTATTTTTTTTCCTGCTAGCCTTTTAAAAAAGTGTGTGTGTGTGTGTGTGTGCACGCGCGCGCACACGCACATGTGTATACATGTGTTTGTGAATGAGTGTGCAAGTGCTGTGGTGGTGCACATTTGGAGGTCAGAGGACAGCTTGTAGCAGTCAGTTCTCTCCTTCCACTATGTGGGCTCTTGGGGATCTAACTCAGGTAATGAGGTTTCTTGGCAAGCACCTTTACTTGCTGCACCACCTTGCTGGCCTATTTCTGCTATTCTTTAGATCACTAACAAATCTTAACCAATCTAATCTGCTTCACTGGAACTGCTTCTCTATTGATTTCCATCAATAGGAGTGTACCACTTCATATGACCACAGTCATAGCGAACTAAATTCAGTTACTGGTTAAGACAGTGAAGAATTAGTGATTTTATAAGAGCGGATGCAAAACGACAGGTAATTCAGAACTAGTTTACTGTCTTAGTAATGTATTGGTTTAGATACTGTATTTTATCTCCTTTTATCTTGGTCTTAGCTCCATGCTGGCTTTGAGCACCCCCATGTCACCATATGTTTGTAAAATGGTTGTTTTATCTCTATTATCATAGCTAATAGCATTTAATGCAAGAATGGAGGGCAAAATAGTTTTCTGCTTAGAAAGTGATTTCAATATAAACGAAGAGAAAATAATTTCTGGAAGTCTCTTAGACAGTACTCTGTGAACTCCAGTGTTAAAAACTCAAATTGAAGATATTTTGAGTTTGGAATGGACCTTAAGAATTTGTATGTCTATCACATTCCCATGAGATCCTAATGCTAGGGCCCAGCAACCATGGTTTGAGTTTGAGTTATACACTACCCTGCATAATATCTCCTACCTTTCCTTGGGGATTGAATTACAGTCCCTGACCCCTATGAGCAAATCAACCACTATGAGCAAAATGTAAGTTCTTACTAATAAGCTAACAAATGACAATCCTTCTGTTATTAGTAATAATGCTTCCGTGTGTCAGAGAAAAGGTAGACGTAGTTAATTTTTTAAAATTTTTATGTATTTATATTTTGTATGTGAGTGTTTTGTCTGGTTGTATGTCTGTGTACCATTTGCATGCCTAGTGCCTCTGGAGGCCACAAGAGACATAGGATCCCCTAGGAGTTACAGATGGCTGTGAGACATTATGTGGGTGCTGAGAATCAAAACTGGGTCCTCTAGAAGAACAGCAGTGCACTTAACTACTGAGCCTTTGTGTGGTTAGAGCTTTCTTATTTACTTTTTTTTGGGCGGGGTGGGGGAGAGAAAGGGTCTGTTACTTGCTTATATAGTGAAAAATATATAAGGTATAATTTCTCTGCTATTGGGGGTAGGATCAGGTGTTTAGAGTTTTGTAGTTTTGGCTGTCCTGGAATTTGCTATGTAGACCAGGCTAGCTTCAAACAGAGATCCTTCTGCCTCTGCCTCATGTGTGCTGAAATTAAAGGTGTGTACCACCAGGCCCAGCTATAGTTAGATTTTTTTTTAATAAATATTTTCAAATGGTTTTGTAAACAAGTGGAAACACTTTGTTGTTGTTTTTGTTTTGTTTTGTTTTTTTCTTTTCTCTTTTTCGGAGCTGGGGACCGAACCCAGGACCTTGTGCTTGCTAGGCAAGCGCTCTACCACTGAGCTAAATCCCCAACCCCGTGGAAACACTTTGAAATTGGCTATCTCCAAGAGCTCTTATTTCCTATTATTTTTATAAAATCAAATATGTTCTCAAACATGTTAGTCTTTGCCATCCTGCTTTAGAAACATGGTCAAGTTTTGTGTGTGCTAGAGATTTGCCCCAAGGTCTTGCAGGTGTTAGGCAGGTACTTTCTCACTGAGATACACCTTCAGCTATTGTTCATTATTTTCTTTTTTTTTTTTTTTTTTTTTTTTTTTTTTGTTCTTTTTTTCGGAGCTGGGGACCGAACCCAGGGCCTTCCTAGGCAAGCGCTCTACCACTGAGCTAAATCCCCAACCCCGTTCATTATTTTCTTAATTGAGGTTGCAAATCTTTCCTCCCACATGAAAAAGGTGACTTAGGCTTTCCTTATCTGTCAACTGGCTATTGTCTTTTTTCATTATTAGTCACTTGTCCTTTTTTCTTGAGAATTTGTAGAAATCAACCTATTGTTAAGGGTGTTGTCTGAGTCTTTGTCAGTTTGCTAATCATTGACATAGTTTGCTGGAGTAAACTCTGCTGCTGTAAAGGTCTTGATCTTAAATGACAGTAAGTATGCTTGCCAGGGATTTGCAAACACTACTCAAACAGGGAGAAATAGCTAAGTGTTTAATATCATCAAAGAAAGTGTAGCTAATAAAATCAAGATGGAACCAAGCAGATAGAAAGTTTGAAAGGGGCAGGATAGGTCTAACAGAAATGTAAGGGTTGTTACAGAGGCCTTCTGGCTCAGAATGAATTGGTATGTCATAAAAATGAAATTTATGTGCCAAACATTTAAATTCTGCAGTGTGACTTGACAAAAACATCACTTTCCAATAGGAATAAGATTTATTTCTCTTTTAAAATAAAAATTACACTTATGTATTGTGTGTGTCTGTATGTATGGGATATGCATGTGCCTCAGTATATATGTGGAAGTTCAGAGGACCATTTGTGAGAGTTGGGTCCTGTCTTCTATCATGTGATTATCAGGTCTTCAGGCTTGGTAGAAAGTGTCCCTAGCCACTGAACCATCTCTCTAGCTATTATTGCTCAAATAAGCCTTTTTTAAAATTTCAAAGCTACATAATTTAAGGTAATTGATGCTGCTGTGAAAAGGGCAAACATGAGGAACCTTTACAGATGTATAGAACTAGATAAAGAGATGGTGTGATCATGGTCCCTGCACATGGCTTTTCCAGTTTAATTGGACAGAATAGCAAAAGTTCTGGGTAGTATATCCAATGAATATTTGAGGAATTAGGAAACCTGACTAAATATATTTGAAACAAAAGGGTATAGTTTTCTCCAGAGAACAGATAGTGGGCAGAAGCTTCTTCAGAGATTACAGTCATCCCACTGTGGGAAAGAGCTTTCTTCTAGTAATAGTATGTCAGTCTACATTTCTGCCTAGGTAATGGGTTGCTGGAATGTTGCTAACATGGTGTTCAGTTCCAGTCTAAGTTCCTCAGGGTGTGAGAAACAGCAAGACCTGGGATGGATGTTGTGGTTCTCAATCTCCTGTGTACTCAGATATCACTGAGGACTGTGAGGACTTGAGAACAGTAGTTTCCAGCCTCTTGTGTACCCAGATACTGCTTAAGGAACAGGGGTCTGCAGGCCCGCACTTCTGCACGCCAGGCAGTTCTGAGTGAGTGCCAAAAGTATGAAGGGGCTGGAAGAGAAGCCTCCCCCAGAAGATTTAGGCGCACCACCTTACAAAGCTGCCCCTCCAACAGTGATCTTTGATGAAGGAGATGGTCTTTGCTTGTCCAAACTGCTTTATTTATGGTGGAGGTAAATATATAATTGGGGATGAAAGTAACTAAAAATTTCAGTTATCATGGAAAGAATACAGTACTTTAAACAAAAATGCAGTTTTTTAAAAAGTCAAATATAGTGTCTATAGAGATACTCGAGTGTTGTGTGTCATTTTAAAAACATGCATTTTCCTTTCCTGGGAACACAGCCTTGCTCTGACCTCTCCTGGTTCCCTTTACTCCATTTGGCTTAGCCCAGGATCAAACACAACCATCCCCCAACCCTTGAAAGCTGGGAGCTGCTGTCCACTTTTTACCAGCTCCCTTTCAGTTTCTCTTTTGTTCTTCCCAGCTAGCTTCACCAAGCCACCAGCTACTGCCCCAGCTTCTCTCTATCTCTGCCTACCTTTGCTCCTTGGAAGAAAAAAAAACATTCAGACAGCTTTATTATCCTAGAATTTGCCAGATAGCACAATTGCTGGGAACAGAATCTCCTGGCCTAAACTTATCAGCTAACCTGTATCAGCTAGCCTATTTCAGCCAGCCTCCACTGACCTCCTTGGTTAACAGCAGTGGCAGAGTCTGCCAGTTCTAGTTTCCCCCAAGATCTTATATGACTGCTGCTTTCTTCTTGTTTCAAAGCCTGGCCATAAAGGCCCCCTCCTTTTCCTCCAATCTCTTTTTCCTCCTGGGACCCGGAAGTCCCACCTTTACCCTTCGCCCAGCAATTGGCTCCTGCCTTTTTTATTGACACAATCAAGAACCAGTTAGGAAATCAGCACCTCCCCCTAAAACTCAGCTGTTAAGAGACCTTGGCACTCTTGCACTCATATTGGCAACCCATAGCTGTCTGTAAATTCATCTTCAGAGGTTCTGAGTCCCTTTTCTGGCCTCCTTCGGTACTGTGATAGTTTGAATATGCTTGGCCCAGAGAATGGCACTATTAGGAGGTGTGGACTTGGCGGAAGTATGTCATTGTGGGTGTGGTCTTTAAGACCTTCATCCTAGCTCTTTGGAAGCCATTCTTTTCCTGTTTGCCTTTGGAACAAGCTGTAGAACTCTTAGCTCCTCCTGTACCACACCTGCCTGGATACTGTCATGCACCCACATTGATGATAATGGACTGGACCTCTGAAGCTGTAAGCCAGCCCCGATTAAATGTTGGCCTTATAAGAGTTGCCTTGGTCATGGTGTTGGTTCACAGCAGTAAAACCCTAACTAAGAACACAGGTTGGTACCAGGGACTGGGATATTGCTGTGATAGGCCTAACTATATTTTTGTTTAGAAGATGTAGACTTGGACTTCAGATTTGGAAATCCATGGGATGCTTTAATTGGGGCTTAATGAGCAATCCTAATAGGAATATGGAAGATGGTGGTGCTGAGGGTGATTTGAACTGTGTAGGCCTGCTGGCCCAAGAGGTTTCAATGGAGAAGAATGTTAGTATGTGGCCTAGAGACTGTTTTTGTGTTTATTTTAGTGAAGAATGTATGTGGGGTGTTTTGTTTGTTTGTTTTTGTTTTTGCCATTGTCCTAAGAGTCTGCCTGAGGCTAAGGTGAAGAGATTTAGATAATTGCTTTGAAAGAGGAAGTCTCAAAACAGCCTGATATAAATTTTGTTGTATGGTTACTAACATTCAGTATTATGAAGAGAGTTTTAATGAAAAGGAGCAAGCTGAGAAAGGACAGATATAAAATTTGAAATAAACAATTTCAAGTAATAAAGGGGTACCAGGAGGTAAATGGAGCTGAATCTTGTGCTTAAGGAGATAAAGAGATCATAGGGAGGGGTGATCTCAGGGCAAGATCCCAACCAAACACTAAAGCTTATTGTTTATATTTATAGATGAATAAGGAATAGTTTGGACTTTTAATCTAGAATGAAATACAGTCCAGAAATGGAGGACACACTTGTGATCCAGATCTTGAGGCTGGAAGACATAGGCTGTTGGTTGATCCAGATCTTGAGGAACAGTGGCCATGAAAAGCTTAGGCCCTGGCGCGGTGGTACACACCTTTAATCCCAGGAGACAAAGGCAAGCAGATCTCTGCGTTCAAGGCCAGCCTGGGACAGAGCAAGTTCTAGGTAAAGAACAACTTAAGTCCAGGAGTGGAGGTACACACCTTTTAATCCCAGCCTTGCAGATCGCTGAGTTCAAGGTCAATCTACAGAGCAAGTTCCAGGACAGCCAAACTTAGGGAGTGGAGGAGTTGGAAAACAGAAAGCTGGTAATGTAATAGCTCCAGCAAAGAGCAAAACTTGGCAGCTTCAGCCATATGGCTCTGATGATAAGAGTCAAAAATAGAAGGGACTGCTAGGACAATTGATGCTGGTTATCTGGAGCTAAGAAATTAGTGGTGATGAAAAAGAGACCAGCATCACTGAGGTGAAATCTCCTGGGAAGTGTTTTCTGAAAGCATAAAGAAGCTGTGTTCCAGAGATAATCAAGGTTTTACCCTGTTCTGCAGCTGTTCTTGGTAATGTGTAAGAGTCACCCTGATGGTACTGGTTTTGAAGGGATGAAGGGGTAATGGAGAACAGCTGAGGCTTGGTACTATGAGAGCCCAAGAAAGGCCATTGGTGAAAGTGCAGCCTCAGTTGCAGTTGACAGCCCAGGACTGAAGGGGTCATGAGGCTTGGCACCATAAAGAAAGCCTATGAGAAGCTATTGGTGAAACTTAGTTGCAGCGGAAGACCGCCATGTACTGGAGATGCCAGTACCAGAGGATGATCACCAAGAACAGCAGCAGCAATGGGATAGAGTCAACCAGAGCCTAGAGTTCTACAGAGGGCAGAGCTGGAGGAGCCCAGAAGATCATATATGGATCCCAGACATTGAAAAAGAAGCAGTAATGTTGAAGTTATCTTGGAGATCCCAAGATGTTCAAGATGCCAGAGCTGTGGGATACCTGTCATGGAAAGCTGCTAACAGGAAGTGGAACCAGCCAGGAAAAGAAGTTTGTTGCAGTCAATGAGATGAAAAGGAATTGAAAATCTGAAGATTGCTTTGACATCAGACATGGAGATGCAAAGTTTCCCAGTTAGTTTCCTGTGTTTGCTTTGGGGATTATAGTTAAGTGATTGTATGACTTTCAGAAGAGACTCAGAACTTAACAACTTTCAACATTGTTGAGATTGCTATATACTATGGGGACTTTGGGTGTTGGACTAAATGTGTTTTTTTATTATGCTATGGCTAGATGTGACCCCCATAGACTCATGTGTTTAGGCAAGCATATGGGGGCCAGGGAGTGGAATGTGTTGGTTTGAGTAGGTTTGGTCCAGGGATTGACACTGTGGAGATGTGGCCTTGTTGGAGGAAGTGTGTCACTATGGGTGTGGGCTTTAAGACCCTCCTCCTAACCATGTGGGAGCCAGTCTTACTAGCCTTAGATAGAGATATAGAACTCTTAGCTCTTCCTGCACTATGATAACGGACTGAACCTCTGAACTTGTAAGCCAGCCCCAATTAAATGTTGTCCTTATAAGAGTTACCTTGGTCATAGTGTCTGTTCATAGCAATAAAACCCTAACAGCTGGCTTCTTAGTGTTCAAGGAGTTAACACACCTCCTGCCATGGCCTAACTAAAGCTCTTTGCCCCTTCCCCCCCCCCCATAAAGTAAAATATGAGGTCTGTACATGAAATTTCATTTTATTTCTATGATTTTTATGACATAATTTCTGAAGACTAGTCTTCCATAGGCATGCTTTAGGATATACTATGCTTAATAATCATTACAATTTATAATTTTATACCATATAATGATAAATGAAGACTACTATAATATAGACAGATGCAGGGATTAAAAGTGAGTTTAGTTCCCACTTCTGTTACTTGCTTGTACAGTTAAAAATGATGAGGTTAATTTCTCCTCTGTTATTGGAGATGGGATTGGACTTTTAGAGTTTTGCGTAAATTTTAGACATAATTTATGCTAAGCTTAATGCTTGGTACATTATGGCCTAGAGTTAATATCTCCTTTTAGTAGCAACTGTTCTCATAGCATTGCTTACATTCTTTCGGCTTTCCATTTGCAAATGATGCAGCAAGGTGAGCTAGGAGGTTATGTCAACAAGTCCATTTACAAATGTTGACTAGAAATTACTAAAGAATTGTTTTCCTCTCAGGTCATTACAGATTCTCTTCATTATTCAGTATTTACTGAATATCTCAAGATTTCTTCAGTTGTTGTACTGTCTGCCTGGAGTTAACATCAGATTCTTTAAAAGTATAAGGACAGTCCCACAAGACTGTTCTATTCCAGCTGCCAGTAACAAGTTCATGACTACCCATAATTTTGTTCAACTTGGCTGCAGATTCTAAGGTTCCCATTAATCTTTCCTCTCATTCATTAATTTCAGAACATTGGAAAACATGTTGCTTAAATATGATGTTTACTTTAAAGGATGCAACTCAGGGACAAGCATGTGGGAGGGAGAACAGACCTCATTGGATGCAGGGGTTGTGGGAGGGGAATCCTACAGAGCTTGTGTGCACAGCTACCTCCTTGTCTTCACCTATTCACAGTCTCTCCATGTTCCATCAATTAGTTCCTTTTCTGCTCCTCTCCTTTCCACCTGGGTAGAGGTGTCAAGGGACACCTCTTAAGGTTTCCTGGCAACTATCCTTACCCTGAAGCTATCTGAAGGCCCACCTAATTAGCAAGCATAAACTCTGGTAAGATAAGGTTTAAAGGAGCTGATATTTGTGGATGTTACTCTCTTTATTGCCAGCTTATCTAGATTTTAGAATTATCTGAGTGACACTCCTTTGGGTGTGCTTGAAGACCTTTCCAGAAAACTCTGGGGAAGAAAGATCCACTCTGAATGTGGGTGACACTGTCTCTTTGGCTGAGATCCATACTGAGTAAAGGGGGTAAAGGAGGAAGCCAGATGAGTGCCAGCATTCATTTTTCTCTGCCAGCATGCTAACTTTTAATGTAATCTGATGAACTGCCAGCTCCGGCCATCTTGCCTTCATCTGCCATGATGGACTGCATCTTCTCAAGCCATGAGCCAAAATAACCCCTCCTTTTTGTCAAGTAATCAAACATAGCAGTGGAAAAGATACCTAATACAGTACAAAAGATAGTCTTTTCATTCAGAAAGTATCAAGGGGTTTTAGGAACTCTAGCTAGGAACTAGGAGAAAACCCACATGTATCATACCATGTGCTCTTCTGTAAAACTAAATTTTGTTTTAAGGGCATAGAGCTGGTTTTCAAAACATCAATATTAAATTCCTTTAGGTCACTGATATGTCCCTTGATTTGGCCTTGTAGAAGGAAGCACCCATTTTTGAAAATGATATCTAATTGAGTGGCAGACAAAGTGAAGAATGAGAGAAAGATTTGACAGAATAGGATATGCCCAACTCTCAAGAGAAATGAGAGGTAAGAGAGTCAACATAAAAGGGAACAGTGCAGAAGAAAAAGAGAAGGCTGTTTTACTAGGAGAGTTTTACAGAGACAGGTTGAAGAGAACAAACTAGACAAAAGGAACCAGAAGATTAAAACAGATTGCCAGTTAGTATGAGGCCAAACAGAGCAATTAAGGAGAAGGCAGATTGATTGAATCATTTATCATGGAGAGAAGTTTTGTGCCAGAAGAACTGAGTTGAATCAGCCAGCCAGAGATCAGAAAGAACTAGGAAGGGTGAGCTTACTCAGTAGCAAGTTTCAGAAGCTGGGAAACACTGTAGACCTAGATATAATTGTGTGGAAGCTAAAACCTTCTAAGACTCTAGGCCTAGGTTAGCAGATGGCTATAAGCCTCAAGACAACAATTATTATAGGAGAATAAAACATACTTTTACTAGGAGTTTTGTCAGCATGTGCATCTGCACATTAGAAGAGGGCATCAGATTCCATGGTGCTACAGTTACAGACAGTTATGGGCCACCCTGTAGGTGCTGGAAATTGAATTCAGCCTTTGCTAGAACAGCCAAGCACTCTTAGCCACTGCACCATCTCTCCATCCCCAGAATGTGAGTCTTAAAGAAGATCATAAGTGGTTTTGAACAACAGTAGGAAATGAGTTAAGAACAAGTGTGAGGTAGCCTGGTGCCTAGCAAAAATTCTTCTATTACATGTAGGTATGTGCACCTGTACCTACCTTGTTAGTCTTTCTATCACTTAGGATTTCTCATTGCTCCCACCAAATACCTGAGAAGTAAAAAGCATAAGAAAGGATTTATTTTGGATCATAGTTGAGATTAGAGAACATAGTCCACCATGGTAGGAAAGGTTGGCAGCTGGACATGTCCATGGTGACAGAGACATGAAACAACTGCTTGCTCACATCTTAGCAAGCAGAGAGCCGGGAGCTAGACTGTCAACTTCAAGGCCTGATCTCCAGTGACCTATTTCCATCAGCTGGAGACCAAGTATTGAAACACATAAGCCTTCAGAGACTTTCTACACTCAGATTTTAGTAGTCTTTATTTTTAATAATTCTATCCATGGTGACTTTGAGATGTTTTAAAAACATACTCAGGCAGTCACCAGGCAGTCACCTGTGACAGTTGGAATAGCCTGTTCTTCATAGCTTTAGTCTCCAGCTTGCCTCCTTGTTCAAGAGTTACTTTCAGTATGTCTACCCATATCATATCTGGTACTAAATGTTTACCAAATAAAGTGTTTTTAGGACCTGCCTTCAAAGGATAGAAGTATGAGCATCATATAATGACTAGACTTTTTCCTAGTCATTTATGTCCCTAGCTTGTACTGTGTGCGGGATGGCTGATATCTAGAGAAACACTAAATGAATGTTCGTTTATTTAATTTGGACAGTACTGTGCTAGGCTTTCAACCTAGGATCTGATAATTGACTAGGCAAGTATTTCTTAATCTAGGTTTGATGAAACTCTTTCAAATTTTTCACATGCTTTCCCATGTTTTCAATATATAAGACAGTGACTTTTGTATTAAAAAGTACTATTATTAAAAAAAAGTAGTGTTATGATTGCCAAGTTTTTGTGTTTGTATGTATGTATATGTCTGTAGTTTGCTTTTATGTGTGGGGTACATGTATGTACATATATGTAGAGGTCAGAAATTGATGTTGGCTATCTTTTTTAATTGTTTTCCACCTTTTTTTTTTTTTTGCATTTACTGCGTTTTTTTATTAGATATATTTCTTTGCTTACATCTCAAATGTTATTCCCCTTCTTGGTTTCCTGTCCATAACCCCCCCCCCATCCTCTCCCCCTCCCCCATACTGATGTTCCCACAATCCATACCCCCCCACACACACACACATTCCCCTGCACTGGGGGCCCAACCTTGGCAGGACCAAGGCCTTCCCCATCCAACAAGGCTATTACCTGCTACATATGCAGTTGGAGCCCTGGGTCAGTCCATGCATAGTCTTTCGGTAGTGGTTTAGTCCCTGGAAGCTCTGGTTGGTTGACATTGTTGTTCTTAATGGGGTTGCAAGCTCCTTCAGCCCTTTCAATCCTTCCTTTAATTCTCCCCAAGGGGGTCCTGTTCTCAGTTCAGTGGTTTGCTGCTAGCATTGACCTCTGTATTAGACATGCTCTGGATGTGTCTCCCAGGAGAGATCTATATCCAGTCCCTTTCAACATGCACTTTTTAGCTTCATCAATCTTATCTAGTTTTGCTGGCTGTATATATGTGCCACATGTGGATAAGGCTCTGAATGGCCTTTTCTTCAGTTGCTGCTCTAAATTTTGCTTCCTTATCCCCTCCTATGGATATCCCCCCCCCCCTTTTTTTTTCGGAGCTAAGGACCAGGGCCTTGCGCTTGCTAGGCAAGCGCTCTACCACTGAGCTAAGTCCCCAACCCCATTTTCCCCCCTTTTAAGAAGGAGTGGGAGCATCTGCATTTTGGTCATCCTTCTTGAGCTTCCTATGGTCTGTGGATTGCATCTTGGGTAATTTGAGCTTTTGGGCTAATATCCACGTATCAGTGAGTGTATACCAAGTGTGTTTTTCTGTGATTGGGTTACCTCACTCAGGATGATATTTTCTAGTTCATTTCGTCTATAAATTTCATGAAGTCATTGTTTTTGATAACTGAGTAGTACTCCATTGTGTAGATGTATCACATTTTTTGAATCCATTCCTCTGTTGAAGGGCATCTGGGTTCTTTCCAGCTTCTGGCTATTAAAATAAGGCTGTTATGAACATAGTGGAGCATGTGTCTTTGTTGTATGTTGGATCATCTTTTGGGTATATGTACACGAGAAGTAAAGCTGGGTCCTCAGGTAGTGCAATGTTCAATTTTCTGAGGAACCTCCAGACTGAGTGGAGTGTTTGTACCAATCTGCAATCCCACCAACAATGGAGGAGTGTTCCTCTTTCTCCACATCCTCACCAGCATCTGCTCTCATCGGAGTTTTTTTTTTATCTTAGCCATTCTCACTGGTGTGAGGTGGAATCTCAGGGTTGTTTTGATTTGCGTTTCCCTGATGACTAAAGATGTTGAACGTTTCTTTAGGTGCTTCTCAGCCATTCGATAGTCCTCAGCTGAGAATGTTTTGTTTAACTCTGTACCCCATTTTTTAATAGGGTTATTTGTCTCCATGCAGTCTAACTTCTTGAGTTCTTTGGATATTTTGGATATTAGCCTTCTATCAGATGTAGGATTGGTAAAGATCTTTTCCCAATCAGTTGGTTGTCGTTTTGTCCTTAATGGCAGTGTCCTTTGCCTTACAGAAGCTTTGCAATTTTATAAGGTCCCATTTGTTGATTCTTGATCTTAGAGCATAAGCCATTGGTGTTTTGTTCAGGAAATTTTCTCCAGTGCCCATGTGTTTGAAATGCTTCCCCACTTTTTCTTCTATTAGTTTGAGTGTATTTGGTTTGATGTGGATGTCCTTGATCCTCTTGGATTTAAGCTTTGTACAGGGTGATAACAATGGATCGATTTGCATCCTTGTAGATGCTGACCTCCAGTTGAACCAGCACCATTTGTTGAAAATGCTATCTTTCTTCCATTGGATGATTTTAGCTCCTTTATCAAAGATCAAGTGACCATAGGTGTGTGGGTTCATTTCTGGGTCTTTAATTCTGTTCCACTGATCTACCTGCCGGTCTCTGTGCCAATACCATACAGTTTTTAACACTATTGCTCTGTAATACTGCTTGAAGTCAGGGATGGTGATTTCCCCAGAAGTTCTTTTATTGTTGACTATAGTTTTTGCTATCCTGGGTTTTTTGTTATTTCAAATGAATTTGCAAATTGCTCTTTATCTCTATAAAGAATTGAGTTGGAATTTTGATGGGGATTGCATTGAATCTGTAGATTGCTTTTGGCAAAATGGCCATCTTTACTATATTAATCCTGCCAATCCATGAGTATGGAAGATCTTTCCATCTTCTGAGATCTTCCTCAATTTCTTTCTTCAAAGACTTGAAGTTCTTGTCATACAGATCTTTCACTTGCTTGGTTAGGCAT
Source organism: Rattus norvegicus (assembly GCF_021556685.1). Classification (NCBI taxonomy): domain Eukaryota; kingdom Metazoa; phylum Chordata; class Mammalia; order Rodentia; family Muridae; genus Rattus; species Rattus norvegicus. The sequence continues at coordinate 151,233,545 of NC_141537.1, read as the reverse complement.
TTGCTTTTATTTTTTAAATAGCATGTTTTGATAGTGAAACCTTAAAGTTAGTATAAAGCAGTTCAGATGCTATTGGGGTTAGTGTAGTCTCTATAGGTTAGAGACTGTCTTAGTTGGAGTTACTACTGCTGCAATGAAAAAGCATGACCAAAAGCAAATTGGAGATAAGGGGTTTATTGTCTGTCATTTCTAAATTACTGTTCCATGGAGGGAAGTCAGGACAGAACCCAGAAGCAGGGGTTGATGGAAAGGCCATGGGGAGTGCTGCTTACCAACTTATTCCTCATTGTTTGCTTTTGGGGGTTTTTGTTTGGTTGGTTTTGGGGTTTTGTTTGTTTGGTTGGTTTGGGTTTCTGTTTGTTTTTGGTTTTTGGTTTTTTTGTTTTGTTTTGTTTTGTTTTTTGGTTTTTTGGGGGGGTTTTTTGTTTTTGTTTTTGTTTTTTTTTTTTGAGACAGGGTCTCTGTATGTAGCCTTAACCACTCTGAAACTTGCTCTGTAGACCAGGCTGACCTCAAACTCACAGAGATCCGCCTGCCTCTGCCTCCCTATTGCTGGGATTTAAGGAATGCACCACCAATTGCCTGGCTCAGCCTGCTTTCTTATAGAACCTAGAACCACCATCCCACATCAATCACTAAGAAATTGCCCTACAGGCTTGTGCATAGTGCAGTTTTTAGAGGCATGTTTTCAGTTGCGGTTCCTTCCTCTCTGCTAACTATAGTGTGTCAAGTGTATATAAACTTAACCAGAGTAGGGGTGCAGTTGCCACTGCACTGTCTTTATCTCAAATATCAGCTACAAGTTTAGGGGTCTAGACAACACCAGACTGCAAATTCAGGAGTTCCCACAATCTGCTTTGGTTTGGTAATTCTTGAGAATGACTTTCAAAACCCAAGAAAATGCTACTTAGAATTACAGCTTGGGTATCTTGAATGATATGACTGCTTTCCACTAATATTTTAAAGAAGTTTTGAGTTTGAAATTATTGTAGATTTCATAGGAAGTTTCAGAATTAGTACATAGAGTCCCTTGAGACCTTTACCAAGCTTATGACAATGCACCTTAACAAAGTCAGGAATTTAACACTGGTATATGTTAGGTAGACACTTAGCTTTTCATCATTTTGCACATGTGCTCAATTTTGCATGTGCTTAGGTTTTTACAATTTGATCTAATGTAAAGATTTGTTTAAGCTACCATAACTACCTCCCTCTGTGTCAAATTCTGTTATAGTTATGACTGAGTCCAGAAAGCACGTGGTAAGATTTCCAGGTTCTTGTATTCTAAAACAAAGAATTGGGCCAAGGACACATGGATAGTTACAGAAAAAAAAAGTTTATTAAGAAAGAGAAGGGGAAGGCTTCTTCTGAGAGTAGAAGTGAGCTAAAGATCTGGGATGGGTCCAACACTTAAAAGCACTTTAGAGGTCATTTAACAAAGTACCACCTTAACCCACATCAGGGTATCAGGGCAAATGGAATCTTACAATGGGGATCTTTTGTGATTGACTTAAAAAGTTCACTAAGCATCATGCCCTAGATCCATTAAAATTGTCCATTCGTGTATTGTCTATCCTTCCCTTTTACTTTGCTTATTTAGGAATTTCCGTGCTGTAAATGTACCAGTTTGTCTAAACACTGACCTGTTGAGGTACATTTCTGTTCTCTTAGTTTTGGATATTGGTAGTATGGAGATTTGTGTTTTTATGTGATTATGTTTCCGTTTCTCTGGAATTAGCATCAAGAGTACAATTGCTAGGGTACATTTTATTTAGAACAACAGTGCCATTTACTTTGCCAGTGGCAACATGAGGACACAGGTATTTTCTTACAGCTTGTTTATTCTCTTTGCAGCGTGTAAATGTGAAGGAACACATTTTAAAACATTTATTTATTTAATAAATATAGTAGTGTTCTGTCTACATGTACAGCTGCATGCCAGAAGAGGGCATCAGATTCCTTTGTAAAGGGTTGTGAGCCACTATGTAGTTGCTGGAAATTGAACCCAGGACCTCTTGGAACAGCAACCATTGCTCTTAACCACTGAGGCATCTCACCAGCCCAAGAGTAACAAATTTAAGAGACAACTCTGTGGGCTGAAGAGATGGCTCAGTGGTTCAGAGGACTGGCTGATCTTGCAGTGGTCCCAGGTTCAATTCCCAGCACCTCATGACAGCTGACAGCCATGTGTAACTCCAGTTCTAGGGGACCTGTTGCCTACTTCTGACTTCCACAGGCACCAGCCATGCATGGTATATATAAAGTGCAAGTAAAGTAAAAGCTCCATGCGCTGAAAGTTGCTTTCTTATTGGTCACAGCCACTCAGGAGAACAAACTCAAGGGTAGGTAGTTTGCTCTGGAAGAGATTAATGGCTGAAGAATGGAATAGGTCATTTTTTAAAGTTCATTTTATTATTTTATGAGTGTTTGCCTGCATATATGTCTGTGCAATCAGATTCCCTGGAACCAGATGTGAGCTGTCATATTGGTGCTGGAAACTGATATTTGTACTGACTAATAGTATGTTCCCTATTCAACAATTCCTTGTCTCCCATAGTCTTTAGTATTTCTTCTAGAACTGTTCCAAATCTTATGACTTTAAATGATCCTATTGTTCAGAAGCATGTTATCTGATGGAGCTGACATGGTCAGAAAGGTAAAAGTTAAAAAGCAAAGTAGGTGTGATTTGCTTTGCACTAGCATACACCCTTCCTTCCCTCCTCCTTTCCTTTTTTTTTTTTTTTAATGTGTTTTGAGACAGAATCAAACTATGTAGCCTTGGCAGACCTGGAACTCACTATGTAGATCAGTCTGGCTTTGACCTCACAGAGATGCTCTTGCTGTTGTCTCCCAAGAGTTTAAAAAGTATGGGCTACTGCGCCTGATGTACTGTGTTTTTAAAAGGTTGTATCTTTAAAAGCATATGTGTGTGCGCTCGTGCACCTGAGAGAGAGAGAGAGAGAGAGAGAGAGAGAGAGAGAGAGAGAGAGAGAGTGTGTGTGTGAGACACATGCTATGTATATGGGTGCCCATGAAGGCTAGAAAGGATGTAGACTCACTATCTAGAGTTACAGGCTGTTGTGAGCTGCTTGATGTGGCTGTTGGCAACTGAATTTAGGTCCACTGAAAGAACAGTGCTTTTTCTGCTGAAAAAGTGCTCTTAACTGCTAGATCACCTCTCTAGTCTGATTTTATTTTATTTTTTAATTACATATATATGTGTCTTGAGTGTGGTTTTGCAAAGATGAGTGCAGTTGTCTGTGGAGGCCAGAGACATGTGAAATCCATGGAAATGCAATTAGAGGCAGTGGTGACCCACCACACATGGATATAGGAGGCAAACTCTAGTCTTCTGAAAGAGCAGTGCTCACTCTTAACCTCTGAGCCATCTCTCCAGCCCTCAAGTCTACCTTCTTAACCATTTTTTAATTTTGAAAACATATGTCATCTATGTGTGTGTTTATGTATGTGTCTAGACATGTGGAGCCTAGTGGTCATGTCAGGAGTCTTCCTCCATCACTGTTCACCTTACTTCTTCTCTCACTGAACCTGTAGCTCATTGATCCAGCAAGACTAACTTACTGAGCTCCAGGGATCTTTTTGTCTTTGCCTTCCTGGTACTAACTAGAATCACAGGAGCATCACCACAGGCTGAGCTTTTATGTGGATGTGGGGACTACAGACTCAAGTCTTTATGCTTGCTTAGCACGTACTTTGCTGACTGGGCCATCTCCCCGTTGCCTTCCTAACCATTTTTAAGTATGCAGTAAAGGGTTTAAATAAATCTACAGTTGATCCAGGCGTTTCATTCATGTGTCTCACCACTCAGAAGTCAGGAAGATTTTGAGTTGTGGCCAGCCTGGGCTTTATACCAAGAATCTGTTTCTATACAAAATCACCCATAGTGATATACATCCATTATTACTTTCCATCTCTATAGGTTTTTGGTCTTCAAAACTCAAGTGTTAATCTCATTACAAAGTAACTCCTGTTTCTTCCTGTTCTTGCCATTCTTACATTTTTGGTTGTGAGCCTAGCCTTTAACAGCTGAGCCATCTCTCCAGCCCCCATTCTTGCCATTCTTAATCACTAACAACCACGGTTAAACTGCCTGCCTATGATACTGACCTTTCTAAGTAATTCATGTGCAGGAATTACACAGTGTTTATCTTTTTGTGATTGGCTTATATCACTTGGCAGTGTCTCTTTGTTAGTATACTGCAGTTTTCCATTCCTCCTTCCTTTCCCCTTGTATATAATAAGTTCCTGTATGCCACAGTGTGTATGTGAAGGTCAGAGGAGGTCAGAAGTTGATCCAGTTCATTCTCCTCTTCTATCATGGGAATCCCGGGGATTGAACTCACATGGTCAGGCTTTAGCATCCAGTGCTCCTACCCACTGAGCCATCCTGCTAGTCCCACTTTTTTACTTTTGAGACGGCATACAGTCCGTTGTATGTGTATACTGCATTTATCCTTTACCGAACTCTTGAGCTGCTTCTTCATTTTAGTTATGAATAGTATTGCTATGAACATGGGAATGCAGATTCCTGAGACTGTACTTAATTCTTTTGTTTTTGTTGTCGTTTGGTTTTTGAGACAGGGTTTCTCTGTGTAGCTTTGGTTACCCTCAATTTGCTTTTGTAGACCAGGCTGGCCTCATACTCAGATCTGCCTTTCTCTGCCTCCCAATTGGTGTTGGGATTAAGGCCTAGGCCACCACACCTGGCCTTTTTGGGTTTGTTCTTAGAAGTAGAATTGCTAGATCAGGGGTTGGGGATTTAGCTCAGTGGTAGAGCGCTTGCCTAGGGAGCACAAGGCCCTGGGTTCGGTCCCCAGCTCCAGAAAAAAAAAAAAAAAAAAAAAAAAGAATTGCTAGATCAAATAGTAATTCCACAGGACTTTGTTCTTTAGTTTGTTTTTGAAGAATCTGCTGTACTATTTCCACTATATGTACGTCCATTTTACTTTTCACTAACAGTTTACAAGGAAACCAGTTTATTCCTTACTGTGTGCCTGGTATAGGGGTACATGTGAGTATGCTTCTGGGTTTCTGGTTATGTGTGCCATGGTGTGTATGTGGTTGTTAGAAGACTACTTTTTGCCCTTTCAACTTGCATTGTTTCTATGTATTAAACTCAAGTTGACAAGTTTCTCTGACAGGCACCTTCTTGAAGCCATCTAACTGGCTTATCGGTTCCGATTTCTCTGTATCTTTAGCAGTACTTATTTGTGGTTTTGTTGTTACTGTTATGTTCTGATTTGTTTGCTTGTTTTTGTAGTAACCATCTTAATGTATATTTGTGATAGGTGAACAAAACTTTTAGCTGAGATCAAAGACCTGCTGAACCATTCACAGACCTATAGGCACTTTCTAAATCCTTTATCCTTCAAGAAATTAAAATTCACCTGCTCATGTGTGGGCTTTGCTTCTGAGAGTCCCACATGCCAAAGCACAGATGCTTAGATCTCTTTGAAAAAGTGTTATTGCATATAACCTATATAAAGCATATATACATTATGCATGCATAATACAAGTATGCATTCTGCATACTTGAAATCCTCTCAGGCCTACTTAAAGTGACAGTTCACAACAGAAAGGCTATGTGAAGAACTGAGCTGTGCTGTTGAAAGAGTAAAGACAAGGAAATGCCATTCACAGTCAAGTCAGATGTTATTCCCTTCAGACATACTTGATCCCAGGCTGGCTGAATTTGCAGAGGTAGACTCCATGAATTTGAAATGCCCATTCTTTCTGGGATTTTTGTCATGCTGCCTTTTATAGCTTAACATTTCTGCTAAGCAGATGTTTAATATGGTTTTTATAACAAATAGTTTTTTCTTTATAACAAGTAACTTTTTCTTTTTACCCTGTTAGAAGATTGAGCCACACAACTGACAGTTTTATTTTTATTTTTGCTTCAAAATCTAGAACTAGACCAGGGGGCAAAAAACCTTTGCTAGAGCTGACAGAGATGGACACGGGCCTGTGGGGAGCACATACTCAGAAGCTTGCAACTGGCTGGCCTAGATCTGTCAAAACAATGTGTGGATGGTTCTGGCTTTGTACTCACTGTCTTATTTAGATGCTTCAGAGGAGTGATCCTGGGAACAAGTGGATTATAAGTATTATTTCAAAAATAATTGTCAAGACTGTTCAGGGAGGGAAAAAACCAAAAACACTAATGTTGAAAAGGTCTTTAATCTTCTATGACTGCTGTTCAAGGATTAATCTTTGGAGCAGAGGCTAATATTTTCTCAGGTTATTTTACAAAGGGCAATCTTTGATAGGAAGGTAAAATTTGAAATTAAATGCATTCTTTAGGTCTGATGTAAATATATACTGGATGGTTTTTTAAGCCCAGGATCAACCAAGCACAGACCCTCAGCTCCACCACGTGAGTGGGTGCTTTTGACAGTCAGTGGGATGAGTGCAGAGTGTTTCTCATTCTGTCAGCCCCGCTAGAATAATGCAGTGTGTGCCTTTTAAGGCACTCGTACATTTCTTTATTTGAATTATGTGAAAAGTTAGGCATATAGAACTGTCCTTGCTTTTGAACAGTGTAGGTAGGTATAGGAACATGAACTGACAGAGCTGTGGTAGTCTTCTACTCCTTTTTCTATCATTTTTTAGACTGTTGCAGATTTTGTGTCTGCTGTTAGAAAAGCAGACCTTTCAATAAAATATAAACAATTATGATAACAAGTATCTAATCTAAATGTTAAAGTCTTGTGTCAAATGTAATTTTTTCTAACAGATATGCACACATACATAATGTACTCGCATGTATGTATAGCCACATATATATGTATTCTTATCATTAATAATGTAAGAATGTATATAATATGTTATAAAATTAGATGCATTAACAAAAGTCTTTGGGGTTGGGGATTTAGCTCAGTGGTAGAGCGCTTGCCTAGGAAGCGCAAGGCCCTGGGTTTGGTCCCCAGCTCCGAAAAAAAAAACAAAAAACAAACAAACAAAAAAAAAAACAAAAGTCTTTGTTAAGTGTTAACTTGTTAACGTTACTTCACAATCCTGGTTCATGATTTATTTGTAGTAAAAGTGATAACAGAAGCATCACTAAATGGGAGTTGGCAGGCTTTGTACCAAGTGCCTTCCATGTGTACATTGTCTCAGTTATTGTTGTCAGCAGTGCTGTGGGATAAGAAATAGTTTTGTCTCACTTTGCTGGTCCAGGATCTTCTGTCCATTTCAGTGACACAGGGCTGAATGGAAGAACAAACAAGAAGAGTGGCTGTTAGTTTGAGGAAAGAGTGGTTAGGAGAGTGGAGGGACTGGAGGCAAGCAGTAGGATTAGAGAACAGCAACAGTGCTCACTCTGTTAGAAGCATGGATCTCAATTGTCTTGGTCAGCACAGACCTCTGAGGCCCGCCCCCCCCCCCTTGTCATTTTTAGCTGGAAGAATTTACTTAGGGAATAGATGGATAACTGGATTTCTGTAAGATCGGGGCTTGGGCAGTTGATAAAGGAAGAAGGTGGACAGGGAAGTGGAGAGTGTGTAGACAAGACTGTTTAGAGCTTGCTAGAGGCTGGGTGGCTGTGGAGGAAGGGTTGAATAGAGTGGTTGAAGCTGGTTTTCCATGAAGAGCCCATCCTTCCCAACAAATGGTACTGAACCAACTAAGAGCCATATATACCAAGTGTTCTTGACTTTGACCTACCATGGAAGATTTCATATACACAAATAAGCATAGGCCTAAGATGAAAGACGTAAGACTAGAAAACCACAATAAGAGGGAAAATTTTAGTGATCTTGGAACTAGGCCAAAAATAATCGAAGGGGTTTGTCACAGTAAAAATCTTTGATATTTGGAGCACAGCATTATTTAGCAAGGTGTGCCAAGACTTAATAGTGGAGAAGACACTCATTGAAAAGTCATGTGTTGACAAGAATGGAAATTGTCTGTAACTCTCCATTGCTAGTGGGAAGGAGAAAGGAACATGTGCTTTGAACGACTGAGCAAAGCTTTTAAAACATATAATTGCATACAATTCACATGGCCTGCCCATTCCTAAGAATTTCTTTAGGACAAACCAAAGCATGTAGTCACATGAGGACTTGTGTACACATGCTCTTAACAGATTTATTGACAATCTGAGTGTCAATCTTAAGTCTTTGAATAAAGAAACTGTCCTATCTGTGCAATGAAATATTACTTGGCAATGAAAACTATTGATGTTCTCTACAGCATAAACAGACCTTAAAATAATAATTAAGCTTACTGAAAGAATATAGGCTAAAGGAAAGTGTTCTATATGTTTTATTGTGTTTAAATCTAGAAAATGTAAACTAGTCTTTTGTGTCAGAAAGCAGATATGCTTACAGGGAAAAAGAGCTAAGAAAGGCTTTAGGAAACTTGGCAGTCATGGAAATGTTCATTATCATGAATATGGTAATAATGTTAATGCATCAAACTATATGTGCAAAATCCATTAGTTTGTATTAGTTAATACTTCAAATCTTTGAACGACAGGCTGGTAGGATAGTTAGGAGTTAGAGAGAAAGAGGGGTGTGTGTGTGTGTGTGTGTGTGTGTGTGTGTGTGTGTGTGTGTGTGTGTGTGTGATACCTGCATTACCAAAACCAAACCTACCCAACATGGGTGACAGTTCACAAAAATTGGAAACTTGGAGTTGTTATCCTGGGGATAGTATAGGAGGAGAATATTCCATATCAGTCTTTGTCTTCTACCTTGCTTTGAGAAAGGGTTTCTTTTCTGCTGTGAACCCCTGACTATACCAGGAACTTCTAGGATTTTCCTGTCTCTGCCTTCCATCCCCTGCCTGCCAATCCCAAGAGCACTGGGATTACAGATACATACAGTATGCATCCAGCTTTTACTTGGGTACTTGTGGATACAAATTCAGATTCTTATGCTAATGGAACACGCCATTGAACTATTTCCTGAACCTCCACTTTTAAGTATAATCTTTATCTAATTTTCTATAAGTGGTTTGTTATCTTTACTGCCATCATTCTTTTCCTGTTAGATTTTTTTTTTCAGGTTCTTACATATGCTGTTGTATTTTGTTGGTAAGAACGTGTTATTTTTCTTGATAATGTGCCTATACACCAAACCAGAGTTAAAACTAAATAAATAAAGAGGCTAACTTTAGTTGACATTTTGGGGCAAAAAGTTCTTTTTTAAAGATATTCAAATACTGATTATATCCAATTATTTTTACATTTTTGTTCTCTTACTATACTTACTTTGGAGAATGGGAGTGTGTGCCATGGTGCTCATGTAGAAGTCATCTATTCCCTATGAAGTTGGTTTTCTCCTTTCACCAGATGGGATTAAGGAGATTAAATTTAGCTTGTTAGGCTTACTTGGCAAGAGCCTTTACCTGCTAAGCCATTATCTCAGCCCATTGAAGCTGAAATTCTGTATATGTGTGCTGGAAACAATTGTATTTTAGATATTTAGAATGTGCCACATTTGTTTCTGAATGTTGTCTTGGTGCTGACCTCCACACTTCACTGAGTGTGCAAATACAAGGGCTGCCCTCACAGACAGACACTCTTTGGGGACCTTTGTGTGGTGCCTCTAACCTTTAACTGTGAAAATTGAGGTTAGCAAATGCTGGGTCAGTTTTCACACTGAGAGTTTTACCTTCTTTTCGTTGATATGAATGTGACTGGTCTGGCTTTAGATTTATACTCCTCCTGCCTTTCCTTCCTGAGTCCTGAAATTACAGATATTCATTGCTGTTGAGTGATACTATTCCTGGAGATACATTAACAAACATCTCATTCCTGACCAAAGTAAGGATACTACTGAATTCCATCTTGGTGAACCAGAGAATTTATTGGGGTTATATACAGGACAAGTATGAGTGAGGAGACACACTTACAAGAGAAATGATTTAGAGATACCAGCATTACCAAAACCTACCCAGCATGGGTGACAGTTCACAAAAACTGGAAACTTAGAGTGGCAGTACACAACCAGCAGGCAGTTCAACAAGGGTCTCTTTGGGCAGCTCATCTTGTCTGAGAGTATGGTTCAGAAGTCCTTACTGCTTATAAATGAGTGGTGGTGGTGTAGATGAGGTGCCTAGTAGATCTTGTCAATTGCAGGAACTTCCTGAAACCTCCCAGTTGTTTACTTCCTGAGCACAAAGAGTTTCCCTGCAGAGTAGATTGCTTTACATCCTGTGCCTTAAGTATGCCTTCCCTCTGAGATGGAATGTTTTATTTCAAAAGAAATTGTTACACATTAGCCACTATGCCTGGCTATTTGTTTTGAAAAGATTAATACTATTTATACTTTAATGATGGTGCTCATTTCAAAAAAAAGTATTTAAGATTATAGACTCCAAGGAAAACTGGTGTCTTTCCTTTATCATGGGATATAACTACTCATTGGAATGAAAGAGTGGTTGTGGAAATATCTGCTGTCCGGGAAATATATTACAGATAGTCTATACCTTTTTGTCTCTAATTTTTTTCTTCTGTTAAATTACTGCTACTCACATATACACTCACGAACTTAAAGCCTAATTTGTCATGTACCTTGGTGGCTGGACAAATAATTCAGGCTAGAAATGGGCCAGAAACATCCTGCTGGCCATCCCTCTTAGTATTGAAAGGCACATTGAGGGAGAATTGTCAGTGAAAGTCGTACTCAAGTGTGTATCCTCTGTACAACAATACTGACCAGTCAGGCAAGATGAGCTCATTGTTGCAGGGCTATTGTGAGGGTAACAAACTGCTTTATGATTGAACTCATTGCCTGTTTTATGGTAGGGAGATCCTGTCTGCCACTGTAAAATTAATCAGAATCCTATGGCTGGGGTAATTCTAAGCCCTAATGAGGAAGCTCATAGTGTTGTTTTGCTAAATGGCATAATGTGCCTGTCAAATTGCCTTCTAAAGAACTGTTTGTGCCCATACACTAGTGATGATGAAACCTTTGGTCAGAGAAGCTTCTTTTTGCAGAAGTTACTAGTGAGAGACTCACAAATGGCTAACCTACAGAGAATAAATGACTGTTGAATTCCCAGTTACAACTATATTACAACCTCCAGAGCTCAGAGAATGTTGTGGAAGAAGGGATGAGAAAAGTGTAAGAGCCAGAGAAAGTAGGGGGACAGTATAGAGTGCTGACTCCTGACTGCTATGCTTTTAACTCACTGTTGTGAGTACCTGTCAACACTGAGCCATAGAAGGAGGAGGATTTGTACAGAATCAATGGTTCATGGAGATTCAGTGGTAATAGCTATTGGTAAGGTGTACATCTTTCTGTAACAAGCTGTCATTGTGCTGCTATAAACAGCCCTAATGTGATTCATTAGGTTAAAAAACCTCAAGGCACCAACCACAGATAAGAAAGTGTGAAAACACGAGAGGATAAGTCCCTCAAAACAGGCACAAGCACATCATGATGAACTGAAGGGAAGCCAAAGGCCAAGAGAGCAGTTTAAAAAGGCAAAGCACAGCACATAGCAGAACAGTGGTACCTATCCAAATAAACAAAGTGGCCCCTCTGTTTGCTTACAAGTAAAAGAATACCGAAAGAAGAAGTGTGTAATGGGGTTCTTGGATGCTTCTGAAGTAAGATGATTCACTTTCTTTCCTCTTCATATTTTAGTTCTGCTGGCCTCTGGTGTGTTTTTGTTTCTCCCCAAAGATTTGGAGTACACTGTTTCAGTATATGTGTAAGTGCCTACTAAGGCATTGTTCTGTACCCAGGTGGTGGATGTGTAATCCCAGTGAGTACCAGGACAGCCAGAGCTACACGGAGAAAGTTTGTCTTGAAAAACAAACAAAAACAACAAAATAAAAAAGAAAAGGCACTGTTGTTCTTTGGCACTGTTCTTTCAATTCTAGCCCTTTTGTGATATCTACTTCTTTGTAAAATTTCCTGGTCTCACCTGCCTTTTCCATTGGAGCCTTTACTGAATTAACACTGCTTTAAATTCCTTAGCTATTCCAAAATGTAGATCATGAATCTGGCTCTCATGATTGTGTTGTTTTTACAAGGTGTGTTTTTATTGCTACCTTTAGTATGGTTGACAAATTTTTGTTGAAAGAGGTATGTTTTATATGATAATAAAATACTAAGGTAAATAACTGGATATATTTGGCCACAAGTTCATGTCTACTAGTTGTGGGGATTTCTCTACTAGAGTGGGGATTTGTGTCGTTCTACTTAGGGTTTGTCTATGTTTACTGCTGTGGGCTACTGAATTTAACATTCATCATTGCCATGGTAACCAAAGGTTTCCATCTTTTTTCTTAGTAATCTTTGTTCCCTGTGTGTCTGCCTTTCTTTCTGTGCCTGTTCTCAGAATACCATTGTTTTTTAGCTTTCTCAATTGTATTCCATTGTTATTTGTATTTAGATTAATGTTGGTAGAAGAGGGTCGGGGAATTTTGTGATATTCTGGCTAAGCCTCAGATTTATGCAGAGTCTGTGTCTAGGAATGTAGTCATCACAGGACTAACACTCTTCCCCCTTTGTTTTTCCATGGTGTTAGTGGGTGTACAAGTGACTTAAACTTTCCTTAGGCTATTGTTGTGAGGTAGTGCAGCTCTCCTCATTTGTTTTTATGGTTCTTCTGTAGTTTTTAACTTTTTATTTTATGTTGTCCTATTTTACATGTGAGTTTGGTAAGTAACAAAATAATCTGTTCATTAATACTTTCTGTCATTTGGTACTTTCATACATAATATAATTACTGATATATTTGGGTTTACTTTTCTTTTCATGTGTCACACCTATTCAGTAATCTTGCTTTCTCCCCTTTTGATGTTTTTTATATTTAAATTCTGTTTTCCTTTGTACCAGTGTAGTGTATCTCTTGCTAGGCTAATGAAATTACTAGTCACCTGTCCCGAATTCAAGATGAAATAGTCTATGCATATAAAATACTGTATACATTAAGTTTTAATGGTAGCATAACTAGCAGTTTTCTATCTCTGGTAGTAGATTGTGGGTATGCCTATTCCTTTGGCCCTAAAAGATTAATGGATCATGCTAGTTTTGTTTTTCAAAGTATTTCCTTAAATTTTCCCCAGCCTAATCCAGGACTTTTACAACTATAACCTTTATTTTTCCTGTGTCACTTATCTTATATAGACCATGCTAAGTTAGGTAATTATTCAGGGTAAACTAAGCATATGTTAAGTGATAGAAAAAGTCTCTGTCATTTAAAAAAAAACCTACAAGTACTAGAAGAAACTGATTTTTAAATTTTGATTGAAAGGGAAGTATTTCAATACTTTAAATAAAGCTATGACAAAGAAACAGTAGTCATAATAGGATGTTTACTGAGAAAGGGATCCCAAAGGAATCAATTTTTTGTCTACCATGTGCGCTGGTACTCTCTGTTGCCGTGACAAATGTTCGACAGAAGCAGTTTAAGGGAAGAAATAATTATTGAGACCTGATTTTTAATGAAGACTGTAATCATTTTTGTTTTTCAAGACAAAATTTCTCTATGTAACAGCCCTTTCTGTTCTGAAACGCACTTTGTAAGCCATGCTGTGCTCAAACTCAAAGAGATCCTCCTGCCTCTGCCTTCCCAGTGCTGGGCTTAAAGGTGTGCACCACCACATCTGGCAACTATAATCATTATTACAGCCTATCGTGCATTCTCGTGTTCTGGTTCGTTTTCTCTCTCTCTCTCTCTCTCTCTCTCTCTCTCTCTCTCTCTCTCTCTCTCCCTCCCTCCCTCCCTCCCTCCCTCCCTCCCTCCCCCCCCTCTGTGTGTGTGTGTGTGTGTGTGTGTGTGTGTGTGTTTCTTTTTTTTTTTTTTTTTTTTTTTCGGAGCTGGGGACCGAACCCAGGGCCTTGTGCTCGCTAGGCAAGCGCTCTACCACTGAGCTAAATCCCCAACCCCGTGTGTGTGTTTCTTTTGGAATAAGTTTGGACTTTTTTGTTTTGTTTTTAGATTTATTATATATACAATGTTCTCCCTGCATGTATGCCTGTAGGCCAGAAGACGGCACTAGATCTCATTATAGATGCTTATAAGCCACCATGTGGTTGCTGGGAATTGAACTCAGAATCTCTGGAAGAGCAGACACTGCTCTTAACTTCTGAGCCATCTCTCCAGCCCCTGACACACCTGGCTTTTTATGTGGGTTCTGGATCAAACTCAAGTTTTCATGCTTTACCAAATGTACTGTCTCTTCTGTTTCTAGTTTAGCTCTCAATCGATTGCTTTGTGCAGTTTTACAAATCTTGTTTTCTGTCCTATGTGAGTTCCCTGAGAGTAAATTTGTATTTGGCCTCTATAATGTTGAGTACATAATGGATATTCCTATGATGCTTCTCTAAATAAATAGTTTGTAGTAGTTGCTATTAGAAACTAGTTTTCAGGGAATTTTCAATTTTGATGCATTTCAATTTTCAGTTGTACATAGTAAATAGAGATTTTTTAATTAGCTCCCCCTTTTCCTTCCTTTCTCCTCACTCCCAGTTTTTGAGATAGGCTCTCCCTGTGTATTCCGGGCTGGCCTAGAATTTGCTAGGTGTCCCAGGCCAACTCAGTTTGTGATCTTTGTAAGTGCTGGAGTCATAAGTGTTAGGCCACTATGCCTGGCTTTAGAATTGCCTTTAATGAAAGCTTGCAGATGTTTGTGACAGAAGGTACTTGAAAAAATGTTTATGAAATTGTGTTTTCCTAGGTATCTTTAAATTTTTCATGTTTAAGACTATAACATACAAGTATCTTTTTATTCAATAAAATCATAATAAAAATATTAATTGTAACCTGTGACACCCTCTATGCACCCACTCATTGTGTGGCTCTGGCTGACCTAGGACTTGCCATGTGGACTGGATTGGCCAGAAATTGGCAGTTTCTGCCTCTAGACCACTAGGAGCAAATAAAGGCATATACTACTTACACTTGACCTTTTTTTTTTTTCCAGTGTTGTTAATTTTAATTTTTTTTTTACAAAGTATCTTCATTTCTTGATTCCAATTTTTGTTTTACATTTTTAAAAATTAGAAAATGCTGATAAAAACTAAAAATTGGGGGCTGGAGCGATGGCTTAGTGGTTAAGAGCACTGACTGCTCTTCCAGAGGTCCTGAGTTCAATTTCCAGCAACCACATGGTGACTCACAACCATCTGTAATGAGATCTGATGCCCTCTTCTGGTGTGTCTGAAGACAGCGACAGTGTACTTATATATAATAATAAATAAATAAATCTTTAAAAAACTAAAAATGACTCTACCCCTTCCTACTGATAGAACATAAAATTGTAATATTTTGTGTGCTTTTGACCTTTCCTTATTTGTCTGTAAAAGGTGAGCTCCTAGCTAAGTTTCACTTCAGATTCTTATGCTTGCTTTTCAGCTTCTCCTAAGAGGACATCAGTGCCCCCAGGACGTGCTTGAGGGAGAGCAATGAAGGCAAGTATCCAAGTTTTAATGACTGTGAAAATAACTCAATGCCAAAAGCTTGGGCTACCTTATACAAAACGGAAGTTGGCAAGAGAAAGGAATAGAAAGAAATGTCTTTGTGGAGGACCCCTTTAAACATGTTGAATTTTAAAAAGCAATTTTCCACTTCATTTCTAATATTAATTCAAAGTAACTTGTTTTCTTAATGTGCACTTACCATGTCCTGTATGTTAAGCAAAACTGTGGTGGAAAATTAATTGTGGGAAATTCTAAGAATTGACTGAAATGATCAGAAATGTATGATGTGTTCATGGCTGTCTCTTGTTCTTGTCTCCCTATTTCATAATCTCTTCTGTCATGTCATTTTGCTCTTTTTCTTTTCCCATTTACTATAAGACTGTGACGCTTTAGAGATAATGAACAAAAGAAAAGCCAGATTCCTTTTCTAACAGAGTATATGTATATGCTTCTTATATATGTAAAGCCAGGGATATAAATGTAATTTTGAGTTTTTTCATAAACTAAGTTATTAGTTATTCTGGGATGCTATTTTAGAGAAGAAAATAGCAAAGCATTCAAAAGTGTTTTGAGATGACTGAGTCCCATAAGTGTTGACATTCTTACCATCAGCACTTGTAGTTATGACAGTATTATCATCATTGGTTATTTTGCTATCATACTTGGTCTTCGTTAATATTTCACATATCTTGATCAGGGACGTTAGAGGTTTTCTGTATGGAGACTGGTGGAGCCTTCACAGTTTTGACCCATTCTATGAGTGTGATGTCACTGTAAATAATAACTGTTCCACTTGCCAGGTTACATCGATCAGAAGTGGGTAACCACAGCTCACTGCTTAAAACTTAGATTGGGTGTATTTAGGGCTGCACACTCCCTAAGCCTGTGTGAAGTCATGTAATTAAAAGTAAGTCTTGCTGTTAGAAAGCTTGAGGTACATTCATCCTCACAGCTGTGCTAAGAGCCTTCCCTAGGGATTGCAGCATCTCTTTGTAGTCAGTCATTTCAGCTTGTAAAAAAAAATGTACAAAAACTAATGAAATCTCACATGAAGCTAACTGGCATTTAAAATGTACTATATTCTTCCTTTTTTAGATAGGAAGCAGACAGATGGTCAGTTGGCTAGTTCTCCATACTGCCCAGAGAAAGATGTGCTGAGTAGTCGATTCCTACACTACACTCAGTGTGAGATAGGCACTGCTTCATTTAGGTTTGTTAGCTACCCTAGTAGCATACTTTTATTCCTGGTACCTTTTAATCTGATGGGTAAACTGGCTTTATTTTATTTAAAACAATAGCCAGATCAATTGTACAGTGTGGCTAAGAGAATATAAAATGAGGAAAATCACAGACTACCTCCTGTCAGCCTTGCTTTGACATCCTCCCATATTCTCGGTCTCAGCAGCCTAGTATGAGCCCAATAGATTGACAAATGTATACTTCATCTGTGCTGGTATGTTCGTCACACAGCCCTTTTAACCTAAGGTTAATACAATTCAATAACTATTAGTTTACTCAGGATAATTAAACATGCATACTGTTGGCAAAAGTTGCCCACAAAATGTCCCAGAAAACTGCACTAAATGTAAGCCAATAAGAGTTTTTTTCTCTTTGTTGTCCCAAAGGGAGACCAACAAACCAATGCAAATGTAGAATTAGGAAAGGAGTAGGAGGCCATATGGATCGCAAGATTTCTGTAGAGCCACCAAGAATTTCAGTGAAGGACAGGGAGCTTCCCCACTCTAACAGCTGTTTTCAGTTGCCTCCTTCCGGAATGAAGAAACACATGGTATTTGGAAAGTAGAGTACTGGTGAGAGTTGAGCATTTTTAACCCTGTCATTCTGTGCTTTTTGAGTCGTGAAGAGTCAGCAAATAAGGAAATAGGTTTGAAAGAAAGGGGATCATAGAGCCACAGGCCAGTGTCAGTGTCCTATGGTGAAAAGGCCTGAGAATAGTCATCCAGAAGTGTGAGTGGATTTGTGTTTTCTGTCCCTCAGCATGTGGTTAGCCCATGTTGACAATGAGCTCATTTATGCTTTCTGCCTTGCCACTTGGTGGCAGCAGGACCCATACTCGAGAATAGGAAGTTGCAGTGTTAACCAGCAGTGGCAGATTGTTTAGGGAACTCGGAATGGTCTTCTAAACAGCAACAAAAATTGAGAGAAAATATGCAAAAACCTCCTTTATCATGCTTTCCCTCTGTAGTAGTTTCTATGCATTTCAACTATATATATTTGCACAAACTCAATAAAAATAAAACACTTTATTAAAAAGAGAGAGAGAGAGATCTGGTCCCAGATCATCTCACCCCCTCCCCCTTGCATGTGATTTCAGCAGCCATGACAGTCATGTTCTGAGTTTCAGCTTCCTTTTCCTCTGTTTATTACTGGCTTATGGCAACTATTTGGTCTTTGACCTTTCATTTTTCTCTGTGGTTTGATTGTACCTAGTTGCTGTTCTTTGTTTTTGAGTTATATAAATACACAGGAATCTGTCAAGAATACTGTTGAGAGATTCTCTTTTGTTTTTTGTTTTGTTTTGTTTTGCTTTGCTTTGTTTTGTTTTGTTTTTAATTAATCAGTGTCACTGAGTAGCCCTGACTGGCTTAGAACATGCTATGTATGTAGTCTAGATTGACCTTGAACTCTCCATCTTCCTGTGTTAGCCTCCTGAGTGCTATAATTACAGGTATACATACACACACACACACACACACACACACACACACACACACAGACTGGCTTAGAACATGCTATGTATGTAGTCTAGATTGACCTTGAACTCTCCATCTTCCTGTGTTAGCCTCCTGAGTGCTATAATTACAGGTATACACACACACACACACACACACACACACACACACACACACACACAGACTGGCTTAGAACATGCTATGTATGTAGTCTAGATTGACCTTGAACTCTCCATCTTCCTGTGTTAGCCTCCTGAGTGCTATAATTACAGGTATATACACACACACACACACACACACACACACACACACACACACAGACTGGCTTAGAACATGCTATGTATGTAGTCTAGATTGACCTTGAACTCTCCATCTTCCTGTGTTAGCCTCCTGAGTGCTATAATTACAGGTATACACACACACACACACACACACACACACACACACACACACACACACACACACACACACACCCACCCCTCTCCTTCAAAGCTCCCTTTTGACAGTTAGTATTGAGCAAAACTATGTTCTCTCTGAAGAGTGACCTGTATACACACACACACACACACACACACACACACACACCCCTCTCCTTCAAAGCTCCCTTTTGACAGTTAGTATTGAGCAAAACTATGTTCTCTCTGAAGAGTGACCTGTCTGGACTACTTATTTATTGGGGCCAGAAAGGTTTTTCTCTGCTTTAGTGAAGAATTTAATTTACACAATTTTTCTTTGTTGTTTTGGCCTCCCAAAAGAGCAAACCTGTTACCTCTAATTACCATTGAGCTTGATGAATGTGAATGGATGGTAGCAAATTTTTCATATTTTTACTGAAGTCCATATAGATTGGGATATTTATCTCTCACTGTTCTCTGAATATGCTGAGTTTCAGCATGTTGATACTCAGTTGTGATTTAAAAAAATTTTTTAATTGCTTCAGATAAACTAAACATACACAATCTCTTCTCTTGATTTTCTAAGCAGTGGCTAATTGTCCTGCCAACTGCTAATATGGGGTCTATTCCAAGATGGCCCCCTAATATCCTTCTTTATATTTGAAACTTGTAAGGAATCTTTTTAAAAAATGTTATTTTCATTTTCTGTGCCCTCGTTCTGGGCTTTTTATTCTAGAAAATAACATAACTCATCTGAAAAATTATCTTTTAATCTTCTGATTAAAGATTGCTTAATTATAATATTTAATCTTTTTGGCTAGCTGCATGTTCTTTTGTTTTCTTTTAACTGTAGTGGTTCTATATTTCTGCATGGATGTATGATACAAGGTTGTTTTCTTTCCTTTTTTTTTTTTTTTTTAACATTAGGTAGGCATGAAGCCTCCGTCTCTCAGCTGCATGCACAGTCACTCTTGAAGCAAATGCCTACCTAATTTGACAGTCTTGGTGTGTTTAAGTTTTTTGAGTTTGCAAATAAGCTTTATTAAGCTTACTGATGGAGCCTTCCGGCAGTGAGCAGTTGTATGAGGACCCTGACCCTGGAGGCAGACCCCAAGATGCAGAAGCCAGGAGGCAGGCAGAGTCAGAACAAAAGTTATCTAAAATGACCCACAATGCTCTGGAGAACATTAACGTGATTGGCCAAGGCTTGAAGCATCTCTTCCAGCACCAGCGCAGGCGGTCATCAGTGTCTCCACACGATGTGCAGCAGATTCAGGCAGATGCAGAGCCTGAAGTGGATCTGGACAGTCAGAACACATGTGCTGAGATTGATGGTGTCTCCACCCATCCCACAGCTCTGAATCGTGTTCTCCAGCAGATCCGAGTGCCGCCCAAGATGAAGAGAGGAACAAGCTTGCATAGTAGGCGGGGCAAATCAGAAGCCCCAAAGGGAAGTCCCCAGATCAACAGGAAATCTGGCCAAGAGGTAGCATCTGTTATACAATCAGGTCGACCTAGGTCTTCATCCACAACTGATGCTCCTACCAGCTCTTCTGTGATAGAAATAGCTTGTGCTGCTGCTGTGTGTGTACCTGGAGAGGAGGCAACTGCAGAACGGGTAAGTCTGTTAGAGTTCTGTTAACTTGCTGTTTTGACAGGTGTGCACATGCACATACATGACAAATGACCAGTCTGGTTTTTAAAGTAGTATTTTGGTTTTAGTTAGATTTTTAAAAATAATTATAAAATGGGTCTAATGGCACATACTTGTAATTCCAGTGCTTGGGGAGGGGCAGGGGAGGCAGGAGGATCAGGAATTGACTGTGTAGTGGGTTTGATACCAGATATCTTTTGTGTCAGTGTGTGCAATGTGAGACTATGTCTCAAAAAACAAAACAGAAAAGAAAATAATTCAGTTTTCCTTGTACTGATGTGCACAACATGCCTTTGACATGATGATAGAGATCAAGTTTGGTTAGAGCGGTCATAGGTGTTGCTCATTGGAGTCTCTGTGTTTTTGTTTTTCATGTTTATTTGTGTGTTTTTGTGGAGGGGCATATCACAGAGTGTGTATATGAGTGTGTATATGTGTGGAGGGGTATATCACAGAGTGTGTATATGTGTGGAGGGGCATATCACAGAGTGTGTATATGAGTGTGTATCTGTGTGGAGGGGCATATCACAGAGTGTGTATATGAGTGTGTATCTGTGTGGAGGGGCATATCACAGAGTGTGTATATGAGTGTGTATCTGTGTGGAGGGGCATATCACAGAGTGTGTATATGAGTGTGTATCTGTGTGGAGGGGCATATCACAGAGTGTGTAGAGGAGTGTGTATATGTGTGGAGGGGCATATCACAGAGTGTGTATAGGAGTGTGTATATGTGTGGAGGGGCATATCACAGAGTGTGTATATGAGTGTGTATCTGTGTGGAGGGGCATATCACAGAGTGTGTATAGGAGTGTGTATCTGTGTGGAGGGGCATATCACAGAGTGTGTATATGCCAGAAAAGGACTGGCAGGAGTTTATGCTCTCCTTCTGTCATGAGTCCCAGGTTGAACTCAGGTCCTCAAGCTTGGCAGTAAGTACCCACTGAGTCATCTCCTGTAGTTCAAGCTAGCCTCAAATCTACTGTGTAGCACAGGGCAACTTGGAAGTTCTAATCCTCCTGCTTTCACTTCCCAAGACCTAAGTTTTTTGTTTTTATTTTGTTTTTGGTAGGAAGGTTGGTTGGGGTTTTGGTGTTGTTTGTTTTTCTGGACTAGGTTTTCTATGTAGCTCCTGGCTGTCCTGGAACTTACTCTGTAGACCAGGCTAGCCTCAAACTCAGAGACTCCCCTGCCCCTGCCCCTGCCATGCTGAGATTAAAGGTATGCACCACTATCACTCAGCCCTGGTGCTAGGATTTTAACTCTGTATCCATATCCAGTTGATTCAGTGCTGTGATAAACCCAGGCCCTTGTATAGTCTAGGCCAGCACTTTTAACAACTCAGCTGCCCAGCCCAAAGCCTCTGGGTTTCTGTTGTTGTTGTTGTTGTTGTTGTTGTTGTTGTTGTTGTTGTTGTTGTTGTTTATTGGAATCAGTTTTTCCCTATTGAAAAACCTTTTGTACTCAAACTGTTTGTTACAAGTCTATGAAAGTAGTAGTCTCATCTCCACATACGTCTGTAATACAAACAGCAGAATGAACTTTGTCAGCTCACATTAGAGGATCATCTTTAAATGAGTTCACAGAAGTAGATTGATAGTCACAAACAATTATTTTCTCAAAAGTGCTCCATATTTAAAGTTTAAAAACTAAATGTTTTGAATTCTAAAGAAACGTGCTCAGTGTAGAAAACTTTGAAAATGTAGAAAGAAAAAGATTTGTTTTTTAATATACTACTTGTATTTTAAAAACAATTGAGAAAAATTAAAAACATTTTTACTCAGTTTATTAATTTTAAAGTAAAACCAGAAACTCATTCAATGCTGATTTTTTTAACTAAAACTCTATCACAATTTCACTGCAAATTTTTCCTGATTGTATAGTTCTGTGACATACCTTGCTATAATATCAGTTTATTCATCATTTTACATATTAGAGAATATGAAAATACATTGCAATATAGATACCTTAAAAATAATACTTGAAATTAAGAATTAGGAGTGGATCTTATAATATCTAATGATAGTCAAAGTGATAGCTGCTATTTATTTATTTGCTTATAATATGGTAGGAAGTATGTTTAAACACATGTAATTTTCTCTTTGTTCAAACAGCCCTATACTTGGTGTCTTAGTTTGGGTTTTATTGCTGTGAAGAGACACCATGACTAATGTAAGTTTTATAAAGGACAACAATTAATTGGGGCTGGCTTACAGGTTCTGAGGTTCAGTCCATTATCATCAAGGCAGGAGCATGGCAACGTCCAGGCAAGCATGGTGCAAGAGGAGCTGAGCTCTACATCTTCACTGGAAAAAAGCCAGGAACAGACTGAGCATCCCCAGGCAGCTAGGAGGAGGGTCTCCAAGCCCACCCCCACAGAGACACACTTCCTCCAACAAGGCCACACCTTCTAATAGTGCCATCCCCTGGGCCAAGCATATGCAAACCATCACACTTGGCTGATAGATTGTTTTTTCATTCATTGTGTTGATGAGTCAGCAGAAACTTAGGAGGTTAACTATGCTCATGGTTTCGTAACTAGCTTGTTTCACAACCAGAATGTTTCAGAGCTTAAGTAATCTCTTTTTTTTTTTTCTTTTTTATTTACTAATTTACTCATTGGAGACAGGTCTCACTATGTAGCCCTGGATGGCCTGGAACTCACTGGAGAACAGGCTACCTTGAATTCACAGAGGTCCACCTGCCTCTGCTTCATGAGTACCAAGATTAAAGGTGTCTGATATCATACCCAGCCTTTGTGTTCTATGTACAAGAATGTCATAGTTTTTCTTATTGTAATTTATAAAATTTATATATAATAGGTATAGGTTATATTTATAATAAAAATTAGCAAATGGCATTTAGTTATAAAGATTCATGTGGTTTTATTTTAGACCCTTCTCTTGTATTTTTTTTAATTGGCTTTTTTTATAAAATTGGTTCAATTTTAATCATACTTTGTGTTTATAGTTCTTCTGCAGTGTTTTTGAAAATTCTCTTATCCTAACCTATGAACACACAGAAAATGCTTTTGGGCTCTATGTATGGAGTTTACAGATGCACATATGCCCATACCCAGCTATCTGGGTCCTAGAGTTGGGGGTTTGAACTCAAGGTTGCACAGCAAGCATTCTTTACCCACTGAGCAGTCTCTCCAGTCCCTATCCCAGAAATACCTCAGAACAAACAACACGATTATGGCGACAGATACGCTTATAAAGATTCAAAATACTAACACTCAAACTACCAAAAAACGTGAAAACTACCCATAGATCAAATTCTTTTGAGTGTGTATGTGAAGCCCCGAGGTCTGTGTTGGCTATATTCTTATAACAATCCTTAAACATTCCTAAATTGTAGATTAACACTTTGAGAAAGTCAGTTTACTACTTTGTTATCAAAGACTTTACAGTGTTATTGGGAGGGCAGGAGTAAGTCACGTTTTAAGAAACATTGTGATGCTAGCCAAGCCCTGTTGTCAGGAACTTGTGGATTTAGCTCCTAGTTCTGTTTCTGTTATTAATTTCTGTTATCAGAGTGACCTTAAGGAAATACAATTTTCTAGGTTGTATTTCTTTAGTTCCAAGAAGAGACCATCATGCTGAATAATATTTAATGTGTCTTTCAGTCTAGAAACACTGTGCTCTAGCTTTACTTTTCAATTTTTTCTTGAGAAACTTAGAAAATTAAAATAGTCATGTAATGCAGTAGGACTAGCTGCTGAGTTGTTCGGAGCTGATAGAGTTGACCACTCACTCACTGTAGGTCCTGATCCCCTCCTCTTGGAGAGCTCAGTTAATAAATGTGCAGCATCTTAGATTTCATTCTCAGCGATGAAAGGGCCTAGGTAGGAAACTGTACATGAACGATCATATATTACTAAAATTAAGAGCAGTGCAAGTCCAGAGGAGTGCTAAAGTTAGAGGCAAATTGTGGGGTCATCTAAACAATGTGGACCTTGCAGAATGTCCTAGAACTATGAAACCCTGCCAAAACATACCTTTCCATCAAAAAGTAATAAAATTAATGCAGATAATCAGTTGTCAAAGTAATTGAGATACAAAAAAAAAAAAAAAAAACCTGCAAAACACTCCAAGACTTAATCTTAGCCAGGAGGCCCAAACTCAATACAAATACTTAGTTGCTCCTAGAAAGCTAGGACTATGTGTGATAATTCTTTATAACTGACATAGACCCCTACTAAGAATAAGCAGAACTTCAGGAGACATAGAGAAAGATTATAGAGTAATGTACATAACTAAATTTTAAAATTTCAGCTTAGGAGAAAGGTCTGAATAATGTGAGTGGAAAGCTAAATTAGTGTGATAATGTGATTGGAAATAGGGAAGCACTAAGATTTCTGAAAGGGACTTGCGTGTTGAAAATAATTAGAGGGATTCTTCCTTGAGGAAGATAAATTTCCCTCTTAGTATTTCCTTATTGCCTATAGTTGTCTAGGATTGAGACCCCTTCTATGTTAGTATGTCCATTGGTGGTGTTGAGGCCTTGTTTGATGAAACCGAATGGGTCTGAAGCTTCTCTGATGTTTCTAGGAGACAGTTTGAGCAAACTTCTAGCTTCTCTGCACTTTACAATCTTTCTGCCTCCTATTCTGATATGATCCCTGAGCCTTAGGTACAGGAATTCTATTACAGATGTAATGTATTAGACACAATGTGATCTCTTATTCTCTATATTTTGAATGGTTGTAGTTTTCTGTAATAATTTGTCTCCTATAAAAATGTTTCTTTAATGAGGAGTGAGAACTAAATATTTAGCATGTAGTTCGAAATTGGAAGAGCCCCCCTGATTGGTTATTTAATACCAAGTAGTTATCCCTGATATCATAGTATAATATTACCATAGGTAGCATAATATGAGCAGTTGTGTTTATGTATTTAGGAATAAATATTTGTATGTAATGTATATATGTAACAAGTAATCTGACAATGAATTTGAGGGTAAAGGGGGATATATGGGAGGGATCAGAGGGAAGAAATAATATTTGATATATTAATATAATAACTGTTATAAGTAAACTTTAAAAATATAAGAGGTTTTTTCTGATTAGTTTTATTCATAATGGAATACATGAGAAAAAAATCTAGCTAAGGTTTCAGAGAGCTTAGCTGTGAGGTGACAGTAATGAAACACAATTATTCCTATGGGTAAAGCCACTCTGAATTTCAGTTAGAAAGAAGTGGTATATATGAAGATTCCCACTGTAAACCCAAAAGGTCATTCTTCCAACATCTTGTTAGAATGCTATGCCCTGTGCTATGTGCTACAGTGTAATTACATAGTAAGTGCAACAAGAATCTGTTCTTTATACACTGCTACTTTTATAACATAAAAGCAAAGTAAATTTTGTCATAAATTCTGAGAAAGAACAAACTTAGAGGGACATGAAAGGGTCAATGCAAATCTTGAATCTTCTGAAAAAAAATTTGAAGTTCATTGATCATTGTTATTGAGGTTGAAAATTCACTATTTTGTTTTAGATTTCACTATGCTATTTTCCCTTTTAGAGACCAAATTAAGGGATATACTCTATTAGGCTGTAGTTGGGTGCTCTTTGGGATTCACTACTATAATATAAATAGAGAAAAAGACTTTGTGTAATGCTTGGCTATAACTGAAATGTAAACAGTAAATGTTTGTTATTTCTCTTCTGGTGAAATGAGCTAATTCAAGCCAGATTATATCATATTAAATGCAGGTTTATTGGGAAGCTGCTCTCAGGTTGTCCAGTTCACTGGCTCCAAGGACTGAGGCCAGGAAAGTCACGAGGGGGAAAAGTGGTAAGGGGGAAGAGAAAGAGAGAAAGGGCACTGCACAGAGAGTGGGAGAGGGAGATCGGAGAAAGGATGGAATCAAAATGTCTGGATTTTGTAGGGAAGAGCCACTGGGAGAAGGGCAGTCCAGTTTTTGATCTGGAAAGTTCAGGGTTGGGGCAGGATATGCCAGGTAGGGACTGAGGAATTCTGGAAGAACTTGGAGGCCAAATCTACACCTCAGTCTCTTGTCCCAGGGTCCAAAACCAAACAATACGTGTTAAAGAGATTGCTGAAATAGTATCAGTTAACCAATGCGTAAATCTAGTAAACCAGTGCTCTGTGCAGGGAAAAAAGTGAGACAGTAGAAAAGGTGATTCCTCTTGCTGTCCACTAGGTGGGGTCCTAGGCTAATACAGGAGGAGAAGATGAGAAGTAGGAAATAAGATTTAGGAATGGATTATTATTAAGCAAGCATATGCTCTTGTAAATTGAATTGATTTGATCACTAGAACTGTGGAACAAACAGTAAAAAATGTAGAATTTGACAAATGAAATGGAAAAAGAGAAAGAATTTTAAGCAATAAGATTTGCTTAGAAACCTTAAGGTAGTACTGTTTATTTTCCCAATTAACATTGGAAAAATGCTATGTAGTTTTTATAAACTCTATCAAAGATCTCTATATTCTACATATTTAATATTTTTGGGTTGTGAACACCTGCAAGAAAATGATTTGTAGACAGTTAATAATACAGACTGGAAAAATGGCCATAAATTAAAAATGAAAGCATAGGGGTTGGGGATTTAGCTCAGTGGTAGAGCGCTTGCCTAGGAAGCTCAAGGCCCTGGGTTCGGTCCCCAGCTCCGAAAGAAAGAAAAAAAAAAAAAAAAGAAAGCATAATTTTGGTCTCTTATAACTTTGATTGCCAAGTCAACTAACTTTGGGGTTGTTAGTCTTTAGTGCTTAGAGATGGATTGTATAATTACATCCTTTGTTGCAGAAAAATTTAAAATAATAATGATGTGAATATGGTGAGGTCAGGGAGTTGACTCAGTGGATAGAAAGTGGACAAACCTAACAACTCGAGTTCACATTCCAGAACCCACACAAAAAGCCAGGTGTGGTAGGGTACATTTGTAATTCCAGTGTTACTATTGTGAGTCAGGAAATCACTGAGAGGCTTGCTGTCCAGTATGTAGATGTGGTCCCAGAAGGCTTTTCTTTAAGGAGCTAGAGAAATGACTCAGCAGTTAGGAGCACTTGTTTTTGCAGGGGATTTAGGTTTCCAGCACCCACTTGACAGTTCACAGCCACCTGTCACTCCAGTTCCAGGCGATCTGACTCCATCTTCTGCCCTTCCAGAGCACAGCACAAGTGAGTTATACCAGTCAGAACAGTCATGTAGAAAATAAAAATAAATCAGTCCTTTTTTAAAAAGTCAGTCTTTAATGTGGTTGTTTGATTGGAAGTAAATAGAAAAAGGTGTTATTGACCTTGCTAAATGAAAAGGAAAACATGACAGTGGATATCAATGAAATCTAAAGAGTCTTTAGGATATACCTGAGAAACTTACATTCCATTTGAAAATATGAAAGAAATGAATGAATTGTGCAAAGTTTAACGTCATAGGTAGTTTTGTTATATGTTTGTTTTTCTGAATTATGTTTCTTATGTTCAGAAACAGCAAGTTTTATGATGAAGATTAATATAAAGCAAATTGGAGTCCATTCTTTAGGTTTTGAGCCATTTGTTTGCTTAAATCAAACTGGGAAGGCTGGGCAAGAGGATCCAAATTGGAAGTCAGCTCTGCCTCTGTAGAGAGACCTTGCATGAAAACAAACAAAATTAAATTTAACCTGTTATTCTTTATCTTAAAAAGTAGTCCTATGCTTTAGGGTAAAGGTACCTTGAAAGGAATGTAACATAAGTGTGGTTTCTGATTCCCGTTCTGTTCACAGGGCCTTTGTTCCTTTGTCATAACCTTGAGTCTTAAAAGCTAATAGGAAAACTGGTTTCCCAAGGAGATCACCATTCTTATTATCTAGAACACTGGCCAGGCCTCACTTTAAAGACTCATAATGAACACTCAGAAAGACCATGATCAGACATTCAATACGAGTCAATCTTTAGAATAAATTGTTTTTCTTGGTGATCACAGCATAGCTTTCTTAAGAAAAACGGGCAGCTTTGGCAAGTTGGCACAAAAGTGAGCTTAGCAAAGTATGTATTTCAGAAATTGACAAGTATGTGTTAAAATTTTATTTGGATGTTACATCATTTTGACCTATGATCTCGTTGGTCAATTTAAGCAGATGAGATTTCACTTTTGAACCTTGACATTTAAAGAGTCATAATTACACGTTTTGCATGAATGTGTGCCTCTTGCTTTGTGTGTAGATAAGACTTTGAAAAGATTTCTAAAGTCTCCTCTGTATCTGCTGCCCGCCCCCATCTCTCCAGAAGAGTGCTGGCATCCACCACAGCTAGCTTTTATGTGGGTGGCGAGGTTTGTGCAGCAGAGGGTAAATAAGCAGTGTTTGTGAAGGTACTTGTGCATTGAGAGTATGGGTGGGTGCAGAGAATTCATTATGGAAGTCTCAAGCCACAATACAACATTTTAGAGTTGTTGTTAGAAAGGGTAATAAAGTCAAAATTCATATCTATGTAACCTTATTAATATGCCAAGAAACTTGCCTTGGCAATATTGACTTTTAACAGGCCATTCAATAATCAAGCTTTTCCTGATACAGTTGGTAATATTCTTTGTAAGGTTGCTTACTAGCCTATATCCTATCTTAAAATTATGTAAATAGGGCCTGGAGAGATGGCTTAGGAGTTAGGAGCACTTGCTGCTGATGCAGAGTGATATGTTTTGTAAGATATGGTATGATGCAGTGGGGAAGGAGTACCTTAGCAGGCCATGCTGAGGCATCTCCCACTAAGGTACCAGCTATATGCAATGGGTTTAGTATAAAATGAAGTTTATTTTGGGGCATGGGAAGTGGGGTTGAGAATGGAGTAGAGGCAGTGAAAGAGAGGAGACAGGAAATTGGTTGACCGTAAATACATGAAGTGGGGATAGGGAAAGAGGCAGGTGGGGGTAGGGGGTAGAGAAAGGGAGACCAAACAGTTCTTTTATAGCAAGCCAGACTCCTACCTGGCTGTTGCTAGGTAACTGGGGCACCTAGAAGAAATGTTAACACAGGGGATCTAGGATTGGTTCCTAGCATCTACGCAGCAGCTCACAACCATCCATAGCTCCAGTTCCAGGGAATCCAACACTGTCTTATCTCCACATGGGATTAGTCATACTCTTGGTCCACAGACATATGTGCAGGCAAAAGAGAATAAATAAACCTAAAAAACATTTTTAATGAGGTAGTTAGGGTTTAAGGAAAATTCAAACTTCTTCATGACCAGAGTGCTAGTAAACAGTTACTAAAAGTTCTTGCTGCCTTTTCCATAGCATGGATAGTTTAATATTGGCTGTTTTTATTATACATCTAATGTAGATATGTTCAGAAGGTATGGAAGATCTTAGAAGGAAGTAAATTGGCAAAAATTTAAATGAGCTACAAACTAATTTTCCCAAAACAACAAAAAAGTCAAAAATTGATCTTAAGTAATTGACATAAGGTTTGAGACCTGATAATTACTTTTTAAAAAGAAACTTAGGTAAAATTGAAAACTTTGTTTCCAATTTGTTCTATTTACAATCAAAAAAGTCATAGTGAAATTGCCAGAAAGCCACTACTGCTTCCCCTCAAACAGTGTGTATATATAGAAAAAACTATTGTTGGCTGATTTATTTTTGTTCTTTATATCTTGCATTTGAAAATTTACAATGGGGCAGTGTCCCCTGGGAACATTCTTTTAGTATCTCACCTTAAATATCAATTGATGTTAAAGAAAATGGAAGAAAACACAAATAGATATACAAATATGTTCTTAAAGTAAAACAGAAGCATTCATACTTCTTTATAATCCTCGTTTCTGCAACTGGTCATGTAGCCTTAAGTGATATTATACCTACCTTCCTCTACTACCCATTCTGTATTTCCTCCACCCTCTGCAAGCCCCTCAGCAGGCCTTGGCTCTTTTCCTGTAGGAGTGACCCATATTTTCATTCCTTATGGGTCTGTGTCCTTTGTCATAATACTTGGATTAGGCTGTTGTAGTTTTCCATTGACTTTAATCATAGGATATGGTAGTACTAAGAAATACCCTAAGGGATCTCCTGCACTCCAGACATAATCCTTCTTACCTCCATTGTGGAGAGGCAGTACAATTTCCCCATGGTAATCTGGATCTATCACTTCTCCTGATACTGCTATTACTTTCTTAGCCTGGTTTAAGGGCATTAAAAGCCCAAAATGGCCAGGGGGAAGTCTGAACTTCCAGTTCAATGGAATGTTTGTTGTGACTCCTGGTAGGAGCACTCCCCCTTCTGGAACCAAACCTTCTAGGCCAGCAGAACCTAGGGTTGTGGGAACAGGAAGCAAAAATTTTCCTAGAGGGTTACTAGGAGTGATAGTGAGTGGAACTATTTATCCCCTTTTCCACCCCTTGATTCCTGGACCTGTTGATCCTGGAAGAAACTGTACCATATATTCAAACCATATACTACCTTCTGAAGAACTCTGCCCAGATCTCCATGCCACTGCCACCCAATTGGCACTATAACTGAGTCTTCAAAAGGCCATTTCATCTTTCTATCAGACCATCTGCTTCAGGAGGGTGGGGAACATGGTAAGACCAGTGGATTCCATGATTGTGGGCCCACTGTCACACTTCTGGTTGTGAAATGAGTTCCTTGGTCAGAAGCAATACTGTGTGGAATACCATGATTATGAATAAGGCATTCTGTAAGTCCATGGATGGTGGTTTTGGCAGAATCATTACATTCAGGAAAAGCAAATCCATAACCAGAATAAATATCTACTCCAGTAAGAAAGAATAAAACGTCCTTTCCATAGAGGAAGTGGTCCAATGTAATTAACCTGCCACCAGGTTGCTAGCTGGTCATCTCCAGCAGTGGTGCAATATCTGTGGCTCAGTATTGATCTTTGCTTTTGGCAGATCTGGCATTCAGCAGCAGCTGTAGCCAGGTCAGCCTTACTAAGTAGAAGTTGGTGTTGTTGAGCCCAAGCATAACCCCCATCTCGGCCACCATGGCTATTTTGTTCATGTGCCCATTGAGCAATGACAGGAACGGTTGGGGAAAGAGGCTGACTGTCTCCACAGAATGAGTCCTCTTATCCACTTGATTATTTAACTCCTCCTCAGCTAAAGTCACCTTTCAGTGAGCATTGACATGGCACACAAATATCTTCACATCCTTTGCCCATTTGGAGAGGTCTATCCACATACTTCTTCCCCAGATATCTTACCAATTTTCCAATCATGATCTTTCCAAGCCCCTGACCATCCAGCCAATCCATTGGCTACAGCCCATGAGTCAGTGAACAATTGTACATCTGGCCATTTCTTTTTCCAAACTGTAACACCATGTGTATGGCCTGAAGTTCTGCCCACTGTGAAGATTTTCCAGGGTTGTCCTGGAAAGGGGTTGTAATGCTTCAGCTGTCCACTTCTGGGTGGTGCCCACATAACATGCAGAGCCATCAGTGAACCAGGTCCTAGTCTTCTCTTCTTCAGTCAGCCGATCACAGGGAACACCCCATGAGGCTATAGGTGCATACTTCGCAGCAGATGGCATTGTAGCAGGAATAGAGACCATAGGCATTTGAACAATTTCTTCACGTAACTTGCTTATGCCTTCAGGACCTGCTTGGGCCCGGTCACTTACATACCACTTCTATTTAAA
Organism: Rattus norvegicus; assembly: GCF_021556685.1. Taxonomy (NCBI): domain Eukaryota; kingdom Metazoa; phylum Chordata; class Mammalia; order Rodentia; family Muridae; genus Rattus; species Rattus norvegicus. The sequence continues at coordinate 151,201,799 of NC_141537.1, read as the reverse complement.
TAGACTGCTGTTGTACCAACTTCTGTCTTAGTTAGGGTTTTATTGCTGTGAATAGACACCATGTCCAAGGCAAAAGTCTTTTATAAAGGACAACATTTAATTGGGCTGGCTTACAGGTTCAGAGGTTCAGTCCATTATCATCAAGATGGGAGTATAGCAGCATCTAGGCAGGCATGGTACAGGCAGAGTTGAGAGTTCTACACCTTCACCTGAAGGCTGCTAGTGGAAGACTCTCTTCCAGGTAACTAGGTTGGGGGTATTTATAAGCCCATCCCCACAGCGACATACCTACTCCCACAAGGCCACCCCTTAATAGGCCACTTCTTGGGCCAAGCATATATAAACCACCATAGCCACTGCTACAGTTCCTGTGGAGAAGTGCATTACTCTTAACAGAAGATCATTCCTGCCTTCTCTATGTGCATCTGAGGGTATGATTTCTAGAACTTCGGTTTAAAGGAAACCTATTAGAACATGCATAATCCTCTAGCGCTCACGTGGTTTATTAATTAAAAAAAAAAAACCTCATAGTGTATAAGGTCACTGTGCAAACGGATGTTGAAATAACCCTTTTATAGCATAGGATAGAACAACTTGCAGGTGTTATTTCTTTCCTTTCACTATAGGTTCCTACCATTAAAGTCAAATGGTCATGTTTGGTGGTAAGGACCTTTATCTAATGAGCCAGTTTATCGGCTTACAACTATATGTTCTTCTAAGCTGAGATATCCAGGTTTTTTAGTCCAAATAAGTTAACTTACCTCACTACTGTGAAAAAGTATTTATTAGAAACAACCTAAAGGGAAAAGGATATACTCGGGCTCACAGCTTCACAGGGGTCAGGTCGTGTTTGCTTAGCCCTGTATGCATAGGTAGAATGTCATGGTTTCAGGAGCAAGTAGCAAAAGAGCTTTTTATATAGGAAATTGAAAGTAGAACTAGATAGGAGGGGGTCAGGGTTATAATATACCTCAAAGGCTTGTTCCCTATGACCTATTTCCTTTAGCTATATCCTATCTCCTAAAGTTTCCTGCAGTCTTTTATAATCTTCTATTATCTAGGCAGTAAACATTCCAAGCACAAGCCTGTAGGGAACATTTCATACTGAAACCATAGCCAGCTCCATGGAGCTGTTCTCTTTTATTGGTGATACAAAGCACAAGAAATGGTATGTACATGGGCTCACTATGTCACTGTGACAAACATTTCTCCATAATACAATGCTCTTCAATCTCCATTTTCCTTGGATGTTAGAAACTCATTGGATTAATAGATTCTTTTAGAAATATAAGGTGTCCTCTGAATTTGCTTCAGTCTCTTGTCATGTAGAGGAGAGTTAGTACTGTTTTCTGTTGTCAGGAGGTTGGCTTTGTGAGCCTGGGAATAAAGGTTTTCTGAGCTGATTAGAGCTGAGGAGAATATAGGTCACAGTGTCACCGGCTTTGGATCAACATGCTGCTGACGATATGTGTGTCTTTGTATTTTGCCCTTGGTTTTATGCCAGTGAATTTGGAGCACCAGAGTAGAGATGTGTAGATTGACAAACAAGTTCATAACAACTTTGACTTGTTTTTATTGTTACAAGGATTCATAGCTCGTATATCTTATTAATTAAAACCAATATATTAAATTAGTTATCTCATTTAGATATATGGCTCACATCTAGTGTGTCTTTCTAAGTAAAATTTTTTGAGTAATTTTTTGTTTTTAACTGCTTTAGTGGAAGGAAATTAAATTAAAAAAATTAGTTTCTATTGAAAACCTCCCCCCCACACACCCCCCAAAAAAACTTTGTAAAAGATACTGATATACAGTGGAAAAGATCAAAAGTCATTATACTTGTATAATTATGAATGGTTTAACCATTCATTTTTTTTGTAAACACTGTCTTTATCTCTTTCCTTTAAGGTTTACACTTTTTCCTTTGTTTTAGTTTGTATCTTTTATCATTCAGTGTGTATTGTGCCACAGTTCTATATCGTTCTAGCACCATTTGAAGAATCAGGTGGACTTCTGAAAAGCTTTGACAGAGGAAAACTGAACTGAAGCTCTAAGACCAGTGGTGCAAGTTGGCCACAGGGACAGGTAGCTGTAGGTTAAAGCTTGTTTGCATATGCACCTTAATATATAACTATAACTAATTAGTTAAAAATTCTTTTTTGCTTGTCAACACTAGGAATATGACACACTCTGTATTTTCTATGAAGGAATTACCACAGGCTTATTTATTACTTTCTAGGTTTCAGAATGCTCACATACAGGTATTCTGCTACACATATAACTTCATTAATGTGTTTATCACTACAACATACTAAAAAAAGGAAATTAAGTCTTTGCAGAGTTTCAGAAATTGAGAATTTCTTTGACCCACTCCTCGCTTTGTTCAGATAAACTTATTTTTTAACTTTGTTCTGGAATTTATCTAAAGAGCTTTGTTTATGCTGCTATTTTTATTTCATTGAAGATGATAATTAAGTTCTCTTCTTGGTTCGCCCCTCACCATAAACTTTTTAGTTAACTTTTAAATCTCAGTGTACTATTAATGTCATATCAGTATGAATGTGCTTCTGTCCATTTTTAGGCAGTTATCATTGTCCAAGGAGTTATTACCTTAAGTTTTATTATAATTAAAATTCTAAAACCTGCTTCCCAAATGCTGGGATTAAAGGTGTGCACCACCATACTCACTCTATTTATTTATGGTTTTTTTTGGGGGGGGGACAGGGTTTCTCTGTGTAGCCCTGGCTGTCCTGGAACTCATTTACACCCTCTCTCCCTCCACCATTCCCCTCCCCCTCCCTCCTTCCCTCCTCCCCTCCCCCTCCCCTCTCTGTGTAGACCAGGCTGCCTGCCCCTAACTCCCAAGTGCTGCGATTAAAGGTGTACACGCACCCTATTGCCCATCCTGTTTATTTTCAAAGCAACATGTTCTTATTTTATAAATTTATTTTCTTTTGTCTTTAGGAATATTTTCTTTTGCTTCCTGTAATGTGTATGTCTCCCCATGTCTAACCCATGTTTTAGTCTTTCATTGCTCTAAACCTGTCTCAAATATCTAGTCAACTATGGTTTTCTTCTCATACTTGACAGAGCCATTAGATGTATTTTTGCTGAGGACCTGTATGATAGATAGATTTTGTTATGGTGTAATTAGGCCAGTTTTTTGATGGTTTTGTTTTCAGACCTTGCGTTTTATCATCTATAGGTCCTCTCTTTACTTGGTTTTTCTTCATTTAACCCTTCACCTTTGTGTTTGAGTGGTAGGCGATGACTGCTGTGATGGGCCTGGATGCTTGCATTCTAGAAGACCAGGAGAGACACTGAAATTCTCAGTTTGTAGTTCATTTCATTTACTCCAGCCCTCAGCAGGATTAGTCAGCCTAGAATCCTTCTAGTTGGTTGATTCAGCCTCATTACTCAGCAGAGCTCCAGCCATTATGCTTAGTGTGTATTAAAGTGATAAGTTGATATGTTTGACCATTTAAATCAGCCCTGCTTTTAAAGCAGCTCAAGTCCTCCTCAACACACGACTGTAGTTTGCGTACAGTTGGCCGGCTTCTGGTTGTTTTCTACTGTAGCACTTGCTACCCATGTAAGTACCTACCTGACTCAAAAAAGCTGAAAGCGAAGTTTATTGTTTTCCTGTGTACATTCATTTCACCTTCCCAAGCTTTGTTGACTTCTCTTGTCTGTTGCTATCTCATTTCCAGTCTTCTTTACCTTATGAGTTTATACCTTTCACTATTCAATATCAGTAATAATTGCGAGAATCTGAGCGGTCCTATGTTTACTCCATTACTTTCCACTTAAGTAAAGGAGTCTTCTCTTTTTCTTTCTTTTTTTTTCTTTCTTTTTTCTTTTTCTATTTTTTGTTTGTTTGTTTTAAGTTTTAAACAGGGTCTCTGTACATAAGTCCTGGCTGTCCTGGAACTCATTATGTAAACAGGCTGACCTCAAACTCACAGAAATCTGCCCAAGTCTGCCTCCCAGGTACTTGGCTTAAAGGTGTGCACCCCTCACCATGACCAGCTTTAAAAGACTCTGACACAGACTTGCTCTTTCATTTCTTCTAGCAGTTAGAACAGTATTTCTGTAGCAACTAATTACTTCTAGATAACTTTTGTTGATTACCTTCTTTCTACTAAATAACTAAACTTGAGCTCTCTTCTCTTTGGTCTAGCATAGCATGACAGAATATCTTAACATTTGATTGTGGGTATTAAGACTTGGTTTTCTCAATCTTGGCTTGGTGAAAAAAAGCTTTAGAGGTTTTCTTTTGTTCTTCTTGCTGCTAGAGCCTTTTTTGTGTTTTCTTCCTTAGGTCTGACTTTTATTACATCTTATACTTCGAACCATATGAAATTGTCAGTAGGTGAGCAGTTTGGGCCTACAAAGTAAATTTTATGTGATCAGCTTTCAGAGTTAAATAAATAGCTTAATAGCCAAGTTAATAGACTCCTCTGTCTAGTGTAGAAATTCATCCTGATCATTCACAGGAATATTCTAGTAGGAGGAAAGATTGAGACAAATGGGAATTCTTTATGCTAAGTAAAGGGAAAGTTGTAATCCCTATTGAGTATTGAGCTAACTAAGCTAGAGCCATGCTAGAGTCCTCTGTGCAGCACAAGCTGCACAAGCACAAGCTGCACAGTGCCTGACAATGCAGCCACTGACCCATAATCCTTAATACTAGCTGCTAGGCCAGTCCTTATATAGATAGGGTTTGAGCAAATATCAAGGTAGCTGAAATCATAGTATTACCTTGTTTACTCTGCATTCAGTTTTCCTTTGAATGCCAATTTCCCCTGTTCATTATAAAATAATCTGTATGGATTTTTTTATATACCTATCTGTGTATCACATGTTGTGAATTGCCATGTAAGTAGTGGAACAGCAGCCAGTGTTCTTTACCGCTGATCTATCCTTCTATCTCTTGTGTGATTTTCTTTAGCAATAGAGCTTTAAAGTGTTTTTTTAATTTTGTACAAACAAAACACACAATAGTAAAGGGAGCATTATAAGAGTTGCCTTGTTTGTTTTTTGAGGCAAGGTTTCTCTTTGTAGCTCTGGCTGGCCTAAACTCAGCATGTAGACTAGGGTAGCCGTGAACATAGAGATCTGCCTGCTGCCTCCTGAGTACTTCTAAGATGTGCAATTATATCCAGCTAAGTTATGTTGTTTTTAAAGACTTGAATTATTTGGGGTATTTAAGATAGAATGTAAGAATTAAGAATGTATATTGTAATTGCAATCACTCAAAGAAAGACACACAATGACTAAGACTGCTTAATCAAAAAGAATTTAAGAGGAAAACAGATATGCGGGGTATGATGGTGTGTGGCTACAGTCCTTGTACTATACTGAAGCTGGACCAGTATGATTGCCAGATGTTCATGGCCAGCCTGGGCTATGAAACCAGACAGTCAAATTGAGAAGAGGGATAAGGAGGAAGAGAGGAAAACAGCAGAAGAGAGGAGAGAGAACAAAGCTAAATGATAGAAAATATACAACAGTTGTCCCTTGATATTTAGAGAGGGAATTGATTACAGTTCCCTGTCATTCCTCATGGACACTAAATTTATAGGTCAATTATCATAGATGAAGAAACTAAGATATTCCATGACAAAACCAATTACACAATATCTTTTCACAAATCCAGCCCTACAAAGGTTAATAGATGGAAAACTCCAACACAAGGAGGGAGACTACACCCTAGAAAAACCAAGAAAGTAATCTTCTTGCAACGACACCAAAAGATGATAGCCACACAAACATAATTCCACATCTAACAACAAAAATAACAGGAAACAATCACTATTCCTTAATATCTCTTAACATCAATGGACTTAATTCCCCGATAAAAAGACATAGACTAACAGACTGGATACGTAAGCCGGACCCATCATTTTGCTGGATACAGGAAACACACCTCAATGACAAAGACAGACACTACCTCAGAGTAAAAGGCTGGGAAAATTTTTTCTGAGCAAATGGTCCCAAGAACCAAGGTGGAGTAGCCATTCTAATATCAAAAAAAATCGACTTTCAACCAAAAGTTATCAAAAAAGATAAGGAAGGACACCTCATACTCATCAAAGGAAAAATCTACCAAGATGACCTCTCAATTCTGAACATCTATGCTCCAAATGCAAGGGCACCCACATTCATAAAAGAAACTTTACTAAAGCTCACAGCACACATTGCACCACACACAATAATAGTAGGAGACTTCAACACACCACTCTCATCAATGGACAGATCATGGAAACAGAACTAAACAGAGACATGGTAAAACTAACAAGTTATGATTTAAACATATTTATAGAACATTTCATCCTAAACAAAAGAATATACCTTCTTCTCCGCACCTCACGGCACCTTCTCCAAAATTGACCATATAAGTTGCCACAAAACAGGTCTCAGTTAGATACAAGGAGACTGAAATAATCCCATGCATCCTATCAGATCACTATGGACTAGGGCTTGTCTTCAATAACAACAAAAACAACAGAAAGCCCACATACACACGGAAGTGACAACTTGGTCAAGGAAGAAATAAAGAAAGAAATTAAAGACTCTTTAGAATTTAATGAAAATGAAGGCACAATATATCCAAACTTATGGGACACAATGAAAGCAGAAAGAAGAAAACTAATAGCTTCTGAGTGTCTCCAAAAAGAAACAGGAGAGAACAGACACTAGCAGCTTGACATCACACCTGAACGCTCTAAAACAAAAAGAAGCAAATACACCCAAGAGGAGTAGACAGCAGGAAATAATCAAACTCAGAACTGAAATCAACCAAGTAGAAACAAAAAGAACTCTACAAAGAGTCAAAAAAAAAAAAAACCAGGAAGAGCTGGTTCTTTGAGAAAATCAACAAGATAAATAAACCCTTAGCCAGACTAACCAGAGGGCACAGAGAGTGTATTCAAATTAACAAAATCAGAAATGAAGACAGGCATCCTAAATGCATGAGAAACCAAGTAACAGTAGAAAATCAAGTAGCTTATATGTAGTATAGGAACTGTCTGCCCGTGGATCAGTTTTCCAGATATATCTGTGAGTTGAGAAGCAACAGAAATAATGAGAAGCCAAAATGGATGAGGTTTCAGGAAAGACTGAGCTGTAGTTTTAATCCTATCTCAGTATCAGCCTTGAAGAAACGCTTGTTCATGCAGGCTTGTATAGGTAGTGTTGTTTGTACAAGCAAAAATAGGGAAATACTCTAAAGGTCATTCAGAGTGGCTAGGTAAACTGCTGTTTGTCCACGCTGTGAGATACATGGCAGCAACAGAAAATGGTAATATGTAGGCCATATGTACTGAGAATAGCTTAGGAGTAAATTGTTGGATTTTTATTTTTCAACATTTTATGTTTTAATTTACAAAAATTAATACATTTTATCATATACAGTGATGGTTTGATATATATATGTGTGTACACATATTGTCAAATAGATAGATTAAACTTATTAGCATGGCATTACCACAGATACTTTTTTTTATAGAAAGAACACTTAAAATTTGTTTTACAGAAAAATTATTATTGTTACTAATTTTAGATGTCATTTTATTATATAACAGATCTCTATCTAATTTTTTTTTGTTTGTGGCCAACATCTTCCCAGTTAATCCAGCATACTGAATTTTTTTCAAGGAGTTTCAAACCAGTTAGGAGGCAGAGGCAAGAAGGTAAAGAGGTCCAGGACAGCCTGATATACATTAGAGAACCAGGAGATGGGAGAATTGGAAAAGATATAACACGACATAAGCTGGGTCAGAAAGGAAACAAACAAATTTGTGATTACAGACAAAACTATGGTTTTTAAATACATATGTATGCAAATTCATATTAAAGGATGTGAATTACAATGATTATAACAGCTAAATATTCCAAAAGTAATTATAGATTTAAAAAATAAAAACCCCCAATGGAAATGTATCACATTACTACAATATTCTAATTGGTTTATAAATGAGTTTATCTTGTTCTTCATGTACTGTACTGATTGTCTTAATTTTGTGGAGTTTTATTTGCTGGTTCTTTTGGGTGTTTTGAGATAGGTCCTCACTTTATAGCAAAGTTTGTCTTCTTACACTCTAGGTAAACCAGCCTAGTCTTGAAGAGGTAGTAATCCTCCTGCCTCACCCTCTTGAGTTTTAGTATTATACATGTGCCCCATCAAGCATGGTCCTCAGCTCCGGAAAAAAAGAAAGAAAGAAAAAAAAAGAAATGGGAAATAAGTGACAAAAATAACAAATTAATTCTTAAAATGGAACAGAAGAACAGGTAGAATTTAAATAGAAAGATCATCTAGTTGGCAGGTAGGGCTGATTGATAAGGAGAAAAACCTATAGTGTTTTAGAAATTTTAGTTTGTTTTTTTATATAAATATTATTGTCTGTGGTGCGTGTGTACATGTGCATACTTGCACCAGTGTCTCATGAAACTACTCTCTGCTTCTTCATCATTGTTCCCTTTCATTTATTCACTGCAGTCCTGGCTGTTCTCGAGCTTCCTTCCTATTTAGACCAAAGTGGCCTCAAACTCAGAGAGATCTGCCTACCTTTGCCTCCTGAGTGAAGGGATAAAAGGCGTGTACTACCATGCCTAGCATCAGACATTGCTTTTATTTAAAAAAAAATAAGAAAGCCAACTGTTCCAATGTATCTTAAAGAAAATGTAGAGATCACTAACATGAAAACTTGACTTGGTAAATGTGGCTGCTGCTTAACTCAGCTATTATTAGGGTTTCAGGGGGTTTGTTTTGTTTTGTTTTTTGTTTTTTATTTGTTTGTTTTTGGTTTTTTTGGAGAGGGCTATGAACATAATTTAACTTTTTGTAGCTTAATGAATTGTACTTCTTTCAGAACTGTTTTACACTGACAGTTGCTTGGCCTTTTACAAATTACAGAAGTTAATTTGCTTCAGGTATCTTATTTGTTATCTATTGGGAGATTATCATAGTAAATTTTCTTTTACATAACAAAAATCGGTATCACTTCAGAGCTTGGATTGCATAAGTAACCCTACAATTGGTAGCATTATTGATGAAGATTTCTAGATATCAATTTCATCCCTTGCTTTAAAGCCAGGTAATAATCATACTTCTTTTGGAACAGTTTTTTAGACATTAGTTTACATATGTGTGCAAATTTAAAATTAGTAAATTTTATTAGCATTTTCATTTCCATTCTACAGATACTTAATCATTTCATACCTCTGTGTTTTTTCTGTGCCCCTCACCCCTTCTCCTTTTGAGCAGGAACTCACATAACCCAGCTGGTCTTGAACTTGAACTTTTGACCCCCTCCCTCTTCAGCCCACCTATGCTAGAATCACAGACCTATGTCAGAACAAGCTGTCTCATGAACTACTTGCAAAATTATTACAAAAACTTGGACTCAAACTTCCAGTATTTTTATATCCCAAAGTTCATCACTTTTTATAACTGTTATCCCTAGTAGCACTGTTGTGTAACACTAAGTCCTCTAGGATTGTACCCTCCTTAATAAAGAGTGTGCTTCATCCCACTCCTAATGTATCTGGAAGTCCTTGCTCTGAAATGATGTGCTTTTGCATAATGAAGTTCTGTTATGTCCTTACAACTTGATTGATTGATTGATTGGATTGATTGATTGATAGTTGGCACTGCAGTTATTTCTACTAGATTTTCACAAAAGGCTGGTTAAACTCCACAAAGTGGTTTAAAGATTACAGTTTATTTCCTATAACTCTCAGACAGGACACCATAGTGGTGAAATAGCCATAGCTAAAGTACTTTAGGTGTGTCCAGCTTTAGATAAACTTACCTGTAACTTAGAGTGTGTGAATTCAAGTTTTCAAACTGTTACTGAGCTTGCTGGGGAGACCAGATTGACCTTGAACTCACCAAGATCTGTGTGCCTCTGCCTCCCCAAATTCTGGGATTAAAGGCATGTGCTATGCCCAGGGAGTTTCATTTTTATATACATGTATACATGAATAGCAAAACATCTAAAGCTACCTGTTGCCTTTTTTAGTGTGGTATTACAGATACTGATTCAGTTTTTTGCTACAATGTATTAAAAATCTAAAAGGTTTTTTTTTGTTGTTGTTGTCTTTTGTTTGTTTGTTTGTTTGCTTGCTTGCTTGCTTGGTTTTTTGCCAAATGATATATACAAAGACTACTGCCAGCTTTAGAAGTAGATTGTTTGACAAGTAAGGGGAAAGTACTAGAAGGTGGGGCAAAAATTTCAAAGACAAGCAGAATACAGAATTGCTAAGTGACTGGTGCTCTTCTTCTTTACCCATGGCTGGACTCTAATCTAGCTATGGCGTTTTTCCAGATCTCTGAACCGATTGGGATGTATTCGAATACCGTGATGGTCATTAACAGTGTAAATGTAAGCTCCAGGACCTGAGTGCATACCTTTAACCAGTTCACAAAGGGTATATGACTCTTATGATCCTAGGGAGGATTCTTGTCTTTCTCCACAGAAATAGTTAAGTGTTGCCGATTTTTTTTTTCACAAACTCCAAAACAAGGGCACTGTTATTTGAATACTAGAATATGAGAAAGAGAAAAATAAAGATTATAAAGCTGTGGACTTTTGTGCAGGTTATGTTTCTGTCTTTCTCGATGTTATTTTGTTACCTTTATTATTGTCTATTCATCAAAGAAAACAACACACACACACACACACACACACACACACACACACAAACACACACACACACACCTACCTTCCCATTCTTCAAAATAAGCCAGACTTAGAGATTGTAATTTTTTCTGTAATGGCTCAGGTAGTTAAATATTTTTTTTGACTAAGGACCCCGTTTCACATTCATTCATAATGATATTTTAACATAATTATTTGCATTAAAGTAATTAGACTTTGTCTTACTAGGCAAAGAAATGAATTTCCACAAGAAAGGCAGTCAAATTTGGTCTCTTTAACCCTAAGTCCTCTTATATTCTGGTACATTAAGCATTTATATCCCTTTCAGTTCAATTAAGATTCTTATTCCCTCCCTTTTTATTTACCCAGTGCTATTCAGTGCTAGATGCTCTAACACTGAGCTAAACTCCAGCCTCCTTCCCTCCTCAATTCATGATTGATACTTAATGTGTACTGTCTTTTGACATTTTTTACCTACTTCCATTTCTATTTTTGAATAGAAAGAATCTTAGAACTGTAATATGGGTTTGGTTTTAGATTACCATGTTTCCTGGCATACATGTGTTCTCTGTCTGTCTGTCTGTCTGTCTGTCTGTCTCTCTCTCTCTCTCTCTCTCTCACTCACACACACACACACACACACACACACACACACACACACACAGACCTTTTTAAGCAGACTTTTTTTCTTTGTGATAGGGTCTCACTGTAGAGTCCAGATTGACCTCAGCTCATGATCTTAGCTCCATCTCCTAAGTGTGCTGGGATTAGAGGTGTGGATCACTAATTTCAGCTTGAGACTCCATTTCATTTTCTGTGACAAGAAAAGCAGTTACTGCAGAAGTTTACTGTAAGCCAACTAACTTTGCACTTGAATTATTTTAATCCAGTGGTCCTCAACCTTGTTAATGCTGCACCGCTTCAATGTAATTGTTCATATTGTGGTGACCCCAAAACATGAAATTATTTTCATTGCTACTTCATAACTAAATTTCACTACTGTTATAAATCATGATATAATAAATATCTGATATGTAGGATATTTGATATGTGACCCTGTGAAAAGGTTGTACAACCCCCAAAGGGGTCATAACCCACAGGTTGAGGACTGCAGTTTTAGTCTGTTAGTTTCAGTATCAGGTTATATTTGCATACTCTGCATCATAAATATGGGCCATTTTCCACGTTTACTCATAGTTGCTCTAGTTGTTACTTTCAAGCTTTGAAAGTTTTTTTTTAAGCAGGGTAACCCTATTCTGTTTATGGTTTTTAAGATGCAAGATTTAAGTTTTTGGAGCCTGCCTTGGTTTAAATTTAGTGTATATTGTCGGTGATTCCAAAGGTACAGTGTCTCTGTAGAATGAAGTGAGAGCGTCGTCTTGCATTCTATTTGTAAGTAATTGGAAGCCAGTGCAATGGAGTAATTGAGAATAGCCTTGCAAGAAACTTTATTTTATTTTCAAATTAATTTTTCCATTTTCTTGGCTGAGAATATAATAACATAATAATTCTATTGAGGTTTTGGAGAAGGTTCCTGATTTATCTGAAAAGCCCTTACTCTAGCACAAACTTGAAAGGGATGTTTTGAGAAGTCAGTAGGACAATAGATCTGAATTCTGATTGTACATCCGGAGTTTACACCTACAAAAGCCACAAACCTAGCACAGGGCCTAATCCTGCTCATGGAAATGGAGAAGAGAGCATTGTAGGCACAAAACCAGTGGATACCAACAAGTTCTGCCCTCATTTGGAAGAGGAGGCTGGCTCATTTAGAGGAAGAGTGGCCAGCGATCTTTGGATCTCCCCTGAGGTTGTCACTTTCCGTTTCCCTTTATCTGAATCGATGCACTCTAAGCTGGTCTATTTGGTTTTTGTGCCCGTTTTTAAAAATACTTTGTTCCAACAAGAGAGGCATTCACCTCTGGAGGCCGCCTTAGCCTTTAACTTGAGCCTGGAGTTGTAGTCACCGTCCAAGTATGCTCCCTGCACCTGACATTCCTTCCCACAGGAGCCTCTCGGTGAATAAGAGGAAAGGCTCGGCCAATTATACTAGACAAAGCCGTACAGCTGCGAGTCAGCTGGGAGGAGTTTCCGTTTGGAGCTGGAGCTGGTGTCGGCTGGCGCTCCCACCTCCTTCTCCCCCCTCCCCACCACCCCCTTGTATTCTCAGAGATTACCTGGGTGGAGGCCGGGCCCTGACTCCAGAACAGGGCAGTAGATGCTGCCATAGCGGCAGGTGCCACCCACCTCCAGCCTCGGCCTCAAGAGCAAAAACCCAAGGTTCAGGTGGTACCCGGCACCCTGCCTGAAGGTTGGCGGGAGGGGAAGGGGTGGTCCTTACGGCTGGACCCTCCAGCTGACACAGGAAGTGCGGGGAGAGCCTGGCACTGGGTTGGGATCCGCCCCGCCTGCCGCTCCTAGGCTGTGCTGTCTCCGTAGAACAATGAAGTGCTTCCAAGTTTGCTGAGACTCCTGGGGAATCCATCGAACTCTGTCAGCCTTCAAATGTGCCGCCAGTGACTTCCCCCTAGAAGCTGTGTTTTAATAAAAGAAGAAAAAGACACCCTTGCCGGGTAGATCGCTTTGTTAGGAGATCCTCACGACCATGGTCCAGCGCTTTAGCCTCAGGCGGCAGCTCTCCAAGGTGGGTCAGCTTTCTGGTGTGTCTTACCGGGAACTGTGACTGGCTTCCACAGGGCTTCCTTTCTTGATGGGACTTTTATGTCAAGCCTGCCTTCCTCTATTGCTAAGGAAGGTCTGGGGAGGAAGCGCTGCCTTTTGTTCTTTGATCTGATGGACACAAAGCTGAAGGCTGCCCGCACTACCAGCCCCAGGCTGTGTGCCCCTAAAACTGCAGCTGTCATCTTCAAATCAGGACCAACTTGTCATATGTACCCCTGATAGAGTTTCAGGAGAATGTGGGTAGGAATAATTGTAGGTCAGATGTATATGTTTAATTAGCAAAATAATAGCTTGTAAACCAACAGAAGAAAGCCTGCCTGCTCTGTAAAATCAGGACTTTCATACAAATTTCACTAAACTTGAAAAAAAAAATAGCACAAAACAGTTGAAGAAGCCAAGCCCCACAGGAAAATCTTAAGATAAGTAGTTGTGTGGAGACTTAGATACCTAGTGAAGAAGTGTATAGGAAGCCTTACAGGGAAGTCTTTAGAGAGTTCTAACCTAAACAGTCAGTTTCATGGGAACAGTTTCAAATATGAAATAAAAATGTGTGGTGCCTCCTTAAGAAGAGATGTAGTTTTTACCAGTGCGCTCTCAAGGGTACAGGCCTGTGTAGTCTCAGCTCTATCCTTAGTCAATTCAGAGGCTGTGTGCAAAGAAGAGGTAAAGGTGAACTTTATTTAAGATCATGTTCTTCACAGGCTTTCTTTTAAAGACATGGAAGTTGGTGGCTAAACTGTTCATTCCCTGTAGACAGAAGTGTAAACAAATAGTTCATTTGTAGACATTCTTAACTTTTTTGGCTGTTAATCAGAATTACTAAATCTTGCAATATGTTGGGCTCCTAAGGGAAAATCCTAGCTGCTCACAGGTAACACGGTATAGTTGAAGCAGAAGGAACACCATGCTTGCCCCCATCCTCAGGCTATGTGATAGCTTCTCATGAGCTCAGACTGACAGGGACTTTAGGAATATTTAAATGTATTTCCCATCCTGTGTGCCTGTGTGGAAGCACAGAAGGCCCACACTTCTCCAAAATAGTATGAAAGAAAAAGAGTCCTGTGTTATGCCTGTGTATTCTTTAGAGTTATATTTTCAAAGTTGTCGTACATGTATTAAACAGGTGCTACAGGGATCTTTGTGATACTACTGCACAGGAAAGTCTTAACACCTAAGGGCCAAGCAGCAGTCACTTAGCCAGAAGATAACTGTATTGTGGGTATTTTGTTGATGATGCTTCTCTCCAGGTAATTATTTTTAGCTTTATTACTCAGTGATTATTGTATGTTACTGTGACTGACTTACACACGGGCACTTAAGGGTACAAGCTCAGTCAACTTAGAATCAGGGAAGGGAAGGAAGCACAGCCTGCATATAATCAGTGAAGGATGGGTACACAGTCAAGTATAGGTAATGAGGGAAGGAATGGGAGTAAAGTCCACATGAAGAGAATCAGGGTGAGCAGAGCAGTTCCTTCCACTCGCCTTAACAGTGTTTTCAGTTCCTACTATAGATGGTTGTGAAAAAAAACTTAGGGAATTTGTGCCCTTGATTTAGAATGTATTCAATTGTGAATAATACTAATTGTAAGGTACTTGTACATGAGGAATAACCTGAATAGAATGTCACTGAGTTTTTCCTGCATCCACTGGGATTTAAAGACCCGCCTCTGCTCCTACCATACAAGTAGTTTTGCTAATAAAAAAGAATCTTGTGCAAGAATATAATTTTCTTAATACTTCAGTGTTTTAATAGGAATTTGTGGAAGGAAATATCTGTGGTGGTTTTAACCTCCATGTCTGTTGATCCTAAGTTCACTTGCCATGCGACTCCTGTTGACTAGTTACTGTTCACAGGTGGGCTAAGAGAGAAGAAGGGGAAGATGGAGGTACAGGAGGAGTAGAGCCCGTCTCTCTTAGTACACCTTTAATTTCTAGCGTTTGGAAGGCAGATACAGGGGATCTCTGTGCGTTCAAGGCCTGCGTATTTTAGGTAGCTACTTCTAGACAAACAGGCCTACATGGTGTCACAACAAACAAAAGCTCTGCTCTGAGAAAGGTTTATCTGAGCCCCTTGAGTAGACACCAGCTTCTTTGCTCTTTCAGATTATTTTCTTCCAGGCTAGTTTTTCCCCCTACATGTCACTTCAGAGACAGTCACTAAGGAAAACCTTTTCTCTCTGCTCAACATCTCCTAGATGAACCAAAATGATCTAGCATAGTGTGGGCATTTCACTTAATTCTTCTATTTGTTCTTTAGCTGATTGATATTTCCAGTAATGTGCCATTTGATTTTACTTTTGAATGATTAATTATTTCAAAAATTCATAAAGTAAAAAATTTTTAAAATGAGATTTTGCCTCCAACCATATCTTTATATGGAGATCAAAAACCCTACGTTCGAAAGTATCATGTTTGTGGGGTTTTTTTAATTCTTTTTACTTATGTAAACATATACAATTTTTAGCTTTTATTACATGAAAGAAAACAAATAAGGCAATGCTTATTATAATATTGTCAACCTTAACTTCCAGACATACTCTGGATAGGCTCCACTTAGTTCAGGTTTCATATTTTCATTTCAAGGCAGTTAGAGAACCCCTCCTTCCCTTTCTCCTTTCCTGTCTTTCTGGTAGTGCATTCTGGAACTGAGATTACAGGACAGGTGTGCATCATCATGCTGAACACTCAGAGTATCTCACATACCATCAACCATGATGATTTCTTTTTCTTTCTTACCAAATTTCCTTCCCATTCCATCTGAGAGCTTTCCTTTGTTATATTTAAATTTTTCATATGGTGAAAACTTAGAAACTATGCGCAGTTGTGCCTTGAGTTTGTCCATAAAGGGGATACTAAGGATTGGTGTCAAGGTCCTTCCCAGTTTTGTCGTTGATTTGCTGAGAACAATCTTAACTGTTTAAAGCAACTAACAATATTTTAGACCACGAGTGCCCTTTCCACATTTTATAGTGTCCTGTTTTTGCTATCAGTTTGATGTCAGCAAAAGAAACCTTGCAATTATAGCTATTCTTTAAAAATATAGATTATTGATAATAACTTGAATTTTCAGTAAAAACTATTTCTTAAGTCATTTATTGAATTTACTGATTTTTTTGGTTGCATGTTATATAGTGGTATACCTGACTTCCTTAAGCTTTCTGTAAATATAAAAGAAATATATAAAAGAAAAAGGATCTTTTATCTCTATACTGGATAGATTAAAGTCATTTACAAGTATTCTTTATAAAAGGCTGGGGAGGAGGTAGCTCAGTGCATTTGCTCTGCAAGCATAAAGACCTGAGCTAGAATTCCCAGCCCTTGCATTAGAAACCCAGGAATGACTAGGTGCTTCTGTAATCCCAGGACTGAAGCAAAAACAGATGTCGATCATGAAAACTCACTTGTCTTCCATTATAACCGGAGCTGTGAGCCTCAGGTTGACTAGGAGACCTGTCTGAAAGGACATAAAATGGAGAGTGGTAGAATATAATCTGGTATTCTCTCTTCTGGCCTCCAGATAGACATGTGTACTCACACACCCATGTGCATGTAATACACACACACACGGGTGGTGTTGCTAAATCATATTATGTTTATTTTACTACAATAAAAATTTTGTTGTGGCCAGGCAGTGGTGGTGCCGCCTTTAATCCTAGTGCTTAGGAGGCAGAGGCAGGCAGATCTCTGTGAGCTGTAAGACAGCCTGCTCTACATAGTTCTAGGACAGCCAAGACTACACAAAGAAACTGTATCTCAAAAAAAAAGAAAAAGAAAAGAATTGTGTGTTATGCAGGCTGTGCGTGTATGTGAAGGTCATAGGACAAACCATGGAAGTCAGTTCTCTCCTCTACCACATGTGTGGGTCCCAAGGTTCAAACTCAGGATTGTTTTAAGGCTTGGCAACAAATATCTATATCTATACCTATACATACATATGAACATACATATATATAATTATATATATATTAAACCTGCCTTCTCAATGATAAACACTGTGGGTACAGCAAGTGATACAGTATTATGTGATTACAACTTCAAATATATAGGTTGGGAGTCAGTATTGGGTGGATGCTTTCAAGCAGTAGACATGCAGCATCTCTTTTTGTGTTCCTTTCATTTAAATTGTCCTGTTACTCTACAGACCACTGAACTTTTTAGTTGGAAATTAAATACTTTGCATTTGTATTTTACTAGAAGGTAAATGTTGCATTTTCCTGCTAATCACTGACCTGTATTTTAGGCGGCTTAAATCAGATAGTGCTGTGATTGGTTGCTGTGCACATATCACTATGCATTCTGGAACTTGACCACATCAGCTGTAATAGATAACTTACTTCTAATGTATTACAAAAGCCAAATAGGAAGACTGATGGCATTCTGATGCAGGAAACGAGACCTTTAACAAGATAAATGCTGAGCATACACCTGTGGTGGGGGTAAAGCATGTTTTTCATATGCAGATGCATTGGGGAGTAGTATATACTAAAGTCGAAATCTAATTTAGATATGTATGCAGTATTGCCTTGAAGTGCTTTGGTAATGGAGATAACAGCTTAAAAGTTTAAAATAATAATAAATTATTGACCATGTAAAGGTTTTGCTCCCCAAGAAGGTTGTTGAGTATCCTCAGAAGTGTGCTAGGTTTTGTTAGTTGAGTTGTGTATTAGTTTCTTGGGAGAGTGGAACTATGAAATGAATAGGTAGGGGCTGGAATGTGTACCTGAGCATTAAGTTTGAAGGCCGGTATACAGACACTTGAAAGTGCCTTGGAACTCTCCAGGGACTGTAGTAATTGGAGTACTAAGAGTGGTGGTCGTGTGAGTCTTAGTGTGTGTGGGCCTGTCTGTATTTGTATGTATGTTCTCATGCATGAAGTCAGCTCTCCCCATCCAGTTTGTACATCCTGGGGATAGAACTCAGGTTGTCAGGCTTAGCAGCAAGCACATTTAGCCACTGAGACATCACTCTATCCCTGATGGAATTTTATATTCAGAATTTATACTGGCATTTTAGAAAGATGTGCCCCCTTTTTTCCATTTTCTTTTCTTTTGTATACTAATAAGCTGTAAGCTGTCTTTGAATTGGTAGCAGTGTTGTCCTCTTACTAGAGGACCTGAGAGATGTGGGTGTGAAGATATCTTACACATTGAGAAGAAAATTCCAGATTCATTCAATGAAAACTACCACCAGTGATTTTACATAACAATAATGCTTGAGACTTGATGTCCTTGAAGTTCTTCTAGCCCCAAGGTGGGCACAGATGCCTCCTCTTTGTGTACAACACAGAAATCTGCAGTAGCGAACCACAAACTCCAAAAAAAAGTATTAACTGTAGGATTCCGGAAGCAGATGCTGTGAACTGAAGAAAAAAGTAGTCACACACTTTAACTGTTCCAGGAGCTGCATGTGTGATGCATTCTGATTTTGTTTTTATTTTAGTTTACATAAGAACATCTTCATTTTTTTTCTCTACGCTAAATACTCTGGACTTAGTTAGGACTTAATTTCTTTTATATACAGTGACCTATAAAAGGTATTACTGCAAAATATGCAGAGTAAGAATAAAACCATGAAGACAACATTGACTTTGTATAGCACAGGAAATCTCTACTAAACTTCAGACTTTTCCATCCTGTGTTTTTTATGAAGTAGGACCCTTGCCTTTCCTTGCTGAAAATAGGACATTTGCCAAAACAAGAGTCTGAAATACAAAAGTAGACAATAAAAAGTACCTCATAGCTTCCCCTTGTACTTAATAATAGTTGTTCTAAAGTTCTTTGTCACTGCAGTTAAGTAAACATGTGACTTTGAGGACAGCTGTGCTTATGACTACTGCCAACACAGATGTAGGCTATGTGACTTTGAATAAGCCATTTGACTCTAAGATTTGATTTGGATTCCTTACTAATATGAAATTACATGATTTTGCTGTTTGCTGAAATTTTTGGTTATACACACCCAGGAAAACACCTATCCAGAGAAACCCAATTGTATATAGTAGTTGTTAATGAAAGCAAGTTAGTTCATGGCCTTAGTGTCTAGGCTTAGTGTTCTGTGGGCTCTAGATAATTTAAAATAGGCAAGCTCAATGGAAATGCTAGATTCTAGACACTGAGAAAATACACACTTTTCTCATCCATTCCTTTCAGAAGATCAGAAATCTCTTTATAAAAACAAAAGTCTTTTGGAAGCTTACCTCATCAAACAGATTTTTCTTCATCTGACGGTATATTAGAACTCAATTACTTTTTTTAATGTTTTTTAAGAGCAGGCTCTCTCATTCTTTTTTTTTAATTTGTTTTTAATTTATATGAGTACACAGTAGCTGTCTTCAGAAACACCAGAAGACAACACCGAATCTCATTACAGATGGTTGTGAGCCACCATGTGGTTACTGGGAATTGAACTCAGGACCTCTGGAAGAGCAGTTAGTGCTCCTAACCGCTGAGCCATCTCTCCAGCCCAGGCTCTCTCATTCTTAAGGAAGAAAAAAATCTTACCAGACTGCATGACAGGTAGATGTGTAAAACCATACCCCCTTCTGAGGGTGGACCTGAGATTAAATACCTTTTGCAGGAAAGAGTGTCTGGGAAGGAAAGCGTATTGGTTAAGCCCTCCAGGCCTTTAGGTACCTCATTAGCATGGAAGTCTGTCTTGAGCCTATGTGACTACAGGTCCCTTACATGTGAAGGGGCTTGGGGCACTGCCCTTACATGACTGATGACCACAATCTATGCGGGGCTACGACTAGTGACAGGCCTAGTGCCCCAAGCAGGCAAAGCTCCTACTGTCCTTCAGGGTCTCTGGGGCTTTTAAAGCCTTAGCTCAACCTGGGACCATGTTACCTTTCACGGTCCTCCATGTGGACATATGTAAATGTAAAAATGTAATGTAAAAATGTGGTTCTATATCATTTTTTTCTGAGACTCTAGGTCAGCTTGAAGGAGTGGGCTTTAAAAGACAGGTATGCAAAGAGCCAGTGGTAGAGAAGGAAACAGCATTATAACCTCGTCAGTCTAAATGATAGCGTGAATTTCATATTTTGCACTATCCCTTGAATTTGGAAATGTTACATATCCAACTTATCCACATATGAATAAATGTGGTACTGGGAATAAACTGTCCTCAATGATAAGAATAATGTGACCAATGAAATGTATACTGACTGATGTTGGGTCCAGAAAATGTTGTATACTAATGTTGGTAGAGCCAGGTCTGCAGTTTGCATACCAGAATAAAGATTTTGGAGTCTTAACCATTGATCCATCTTTCCTGCCCTATATTTTTTGTTTTAGGCTACTTGATCTGTGAAAGTCAAAAAAATTTAGGATACAAATCTTTAGTATAAAGACTTTGTGTATATTCTTTCTATAATTTTTAATTAATTATCATTTTGATTATATTTATCATATTAAGGAATCAAGTGCTATATAAATTAAATTACCACAAATAGTACTGCTCACATCTTTTTATAATACATTACTATAAAACTGTAGTGAAATAATACAGATGATGAAAATAGAAGCTGGAGAAAAAGAGTTTAAGATTAAGGACCCAAAATACTACTTCGTATTATAGTTGTTACTAAAAAGAAAATGACATTAAGAGAATTTGTTGACTTTAACAAACTCGTAGAAAATTGTGTTTAAATACAAGAGACTTTAGTTTTGCAATGATGCCAATGGATTTCTTAGAAGTAAAATTTAACAGAGGACTTGTGGTGGTTTGAATAGGAATGGCCCCCATAGACTCATGTGTTTGAATGCTTGGCTCATAATGAATGACACTATTTGGAGGTATGGCCTTGATGGAGTAGGTGTGGTTTTGTTGAAAAAGTGTGTCACTCTGGAGGTGGGCTTTGAGGTCTCATATGTTCAAATTATGCCCAGTATGACACACACTCACTTCTGCTGCTCGCAAATCAAAATGAAGAGAGCTCTCAGCTCCTTCTCCAGCACCATTTCTGCCTACATGATGATAAAGCCAGCCCCAATTAAGTATTTTCCTTTATAAGAGTTGCCATGGCCATGGTGTCTCTTCACATCAATAAGACCCTAAAACAGGATTTTAAGCTGGAAACCATGTATTGCTATCTAGAATCTGGGAACATGTTCCCTCTCATGTCTCTTGCTGCTGCTAGGAATGCTGCCTGTGTGGTCACTTGCTGAACTCTGACTGATGCTCAGATTAAGTCAGCTAACTGTTTATCACCAGATTCTCAGAAGCAAAACACACACAAAAAGCAAGATAGAAAGCTGGCTATAGCAGTGTATACCTATAATATCAGCACTGAGGGGCTGAAACTATAGGTTTGCCATGAGTTCAAGGACAACCTGCACTACAGAATTAAGTTCCTATCTCAAACCAAACAGAAAAGTAAAACTAAAAAACAAAAACTTCTTAGGATGGTCATGACCTCTTTTGATAATTTTCTTAAAGAATGTATAGTACTTTGGAAAGGAAATTATACCCTCTAACAATGTTACTGTGCTTCAAGAACTGTGGAATTCAGCCTGTAGTGAGGACAGAAAGGGTGGAGCATCCTTAGCGTGGCTTCAGTGAGGCAGCCAGCACAGGCACATAGGCACATTACAAAGGGATACATAACTGTGCTTATGACCTCCTGCTTCAATTCTACACTCTTTCAGCATTAATGTTAAATTTGTATGGGTCGGGGTCTCTCGCTCGCTCACACACACACGCATGTACACACACACATACACACACACACACACACAAGAAAGGGTTTGTGTCATTGTGGGACTGTCGAGAAGTCAAGGCAACAGAAGCTTGATGCATCTGTAGTTAGGAAGAAGAGAGTAAGCAAATAAATGGACACATCTGCCTTATTTTTTTTTACTTGCAAACTCCAGTCTATTAATACGTCATAATAAGTAAATGATGTGAGAATTTTCAGATTCTAAATGTTATAGTTTGCTGTTAAAACATATCAGCTTAGCAGGATGTATCTTGTTTACTGTATGCTTGCTAAACATGTTTGCCTGGCAGAAGCCTTTAGCCCTGCTGCTCAGCATGATATAGACAAAAGAACTAATAGTCTGTTAGAGAAGAACAAAAGAAAAGCAAGAAAAATCATTTTTCTTTAGCTAGAGTATTTCCCTGGACCCTTGGTGGCTGGAGTTAAGGCAGAATCCCAGAAGTCAAAGCAAGTCAATGGGAAGCAGTATATGTTAGAAGAGGAGGCATCTGCTTGGGCCCTGGACTACATGGCATGCAAGGTAGGGGATCAGCTGCATTTTTCTTTCTAAACTGTCCAAGTTTAGGAAAGGCCAGGAGTCTTGCTCTGGAATAAGTCCAAGGATCTTGTTTTAAGTGAGAAGGCATGTTTGTGGGCCTTCTGAGTCAGACCTGGGAGTTGGAGCTTACTTGCTATGATGGTTTGAGTGAGTGTAACCCCCCCACAAAGGTTCATATGTTTATATATTTGGTCACCACTTAGTGGAACTATGAAAGATTAGGTGTAGTCTTGTTGGAGGAGTGTCTTTGGCTTTGAGGTTTCAAAAGACTTTCATCATTTCCAGTGTACTCTACCTTCTGTTTGCAGATCACAATGTGAGCTCTGAGCTCCCTGTCTATGCCTGTTGCTATGCCTTTGCTCCACCATTATAAATTCTAACCCTCTGTAAACATTCTTTCTTTTATAAGTAGCCTTAGACATGATGTTTCATCACAGAAATAGAAAAGAAACTAATAAATAGCCTTGCACCAAAGTAAGTCTGGTGAGTTACTTTAAGTCATTTCAGGGCTTCATGCACTTTAAGTCATTTCAGGGCTTCATGCACTTTGCTAAAATCAACCTAGAGTCTTGGGGAAGCCTTGAGGTAGAACCTGTCTGTGAATTTCCCGTAAAGAACGACATTATTTTTAGAATTAACATGCACTCTTAGATCACAGTGTTCCCCTGGGAAGATGCTGAAGTTGTCCATGGCTGTGTGTGTCATATTAATCTCCCATCAGTGAAAGGGGTACGCTTTGACAGTATTAATTTCCCATCAGAGAAAGGGGTATGTATGCTTTGACAGTAGTGGGAGTGAGTCAGGGTGTCTGGTGTCCTGAGTGCTGTGAGGGCTGCAGTTGGGACTGAGAGTTGTTCTGTCAGGTTGTGCCATTGCTTAAATAGTTTTGCACTAATACTTTCTGGTTAATTTTTATATCCTAGCATAGTTCTCCCCAGCACATGGTGAGGATCTAAAAGATGCATTTAGTATCTGACTTCATGTTTGCTTCACCTGAGTGCCAAACTGCCTTTACTAGTGAGAAATCTCCTCTGTGGCACTAAGGGTTTGCTACACTTTTCTAGTTTTCTTCTTTTTTTTTTTTCCCTGCTCTTTCTTTTACCCTCCCCCTTCTGCTCATTCTTTAAATATTCATGTGAATTTCATCAGAATTTCCTGTTTCAGAGATTTTTATTAGTTGTCCCTGTACTTCCCGTGGGCACTAATCATTTCAACAATTTGTTGTTCCCATATGGAAGATGTCTAAATCAGTGTCTCCAATGGAGAACTTTCTTCTGAGCTAAGCTTTATTTCTGCTTATTTTATTATTTATTAACTCACTTAGCATACGTTAATTGAAAATTGTACCATCTGTACAAGGTATGAAACCATTAGGTCACTGTTCTCAGGTAGGCTAAAGTGAATAATCAAAGTAGATAACAGATAGCAATAAATGGTACAAGATCCTAGATCAGGGCAATAAAGGATTAATGATAGAGATGTGAGGGCAAAGATCAGGGTTTCCATTCAGGGGAGAAGACATAATGAAAGTGGGACAACTCCTTTGTTTGTTTGTTTGTTTGTTTGTTTGTTTGTTTGTTATTTTTACACTCCAGATTTTATTCCCCTCCCAGTCCACCCCCCAACTGTTCCACATCCCATACCTTCTACCCCCAACCCCTATGTCTCCATGAGGATGTCCCCACCAGACCTCTAAATTTCCTGGGCCCTCCAGTCTCTTGAGGGTTAGGTGCATCTTCTCTGACTGAACCCAGACCCTTGAATCCTCTGCTGGATATGCGTTGGAGGCCTCCTCCCAGCTGGTGTACGCTGCCAGGTTGGTGATCCAGTGTCTGAGAGATGTCAGGAGTCCAGGTTAATTGAGACTGCTGGTCCTCCTACAAGTTTGCCCTCCTCCTCAGCTTCCTCCAGCTTTTCCCTAATTCAACCAGAGGGTCAGCAGCTTCTGTTCATTGGTTGTGTGCACGTATCTGCATCTGAGTCTTTCAGCTCCTTGTTGGGACAACTCCTTTATGGAAAGCTGAGGAGAAACTGTGCATAATGTTAGTGAGCCCTAGCCAAAGCACCTGATAGACAGGAAAGTGTCCATAGGAGGTATAGAATTAGGAGCAATTATAGGGAGTTTGATTCACTTTAAACTTTAGTAGGGTGATGTGGCTCAGTTATTATTTACCAAGTATATGTCCCCTGTGTTCAGTTTCCATTATCAAGACATACTTACTTAACTTGCATGCATGTATGCATGCATGCATACATACATACATACATACATACATACATACATACATACATACATATCCATATGAAAGTCCTTTAAAGGTTTAAACAGAGAATAACATGGGATTTATACTTTTAAGAGATCACTCTGACCACAGGGTGGAGTCCACAGAAGGAGATGGCAATGCCTTGCCATAGGGGACAATGAAGATGTAGGACCTATGAGGAACTCAGTGGATAAATGTGAGAAATAAAAGGATGAGCCAGTTACCTGCTTGACAATTGGCTGAACTCATTTTTCCCTCCCCTTTTCTTCCTGCACCTACCGTTCCAGGTATTTGACTGCTTTAATTTGGGTCTGCAGTCAGTTATGCTCCCTGCTTCCCAAGTTATATGTCCTAACCAGGGTCTAAAGTAACTGCCATGCTGAGACTTGGCTATCAGCTGTGGGCCTCCTGAGTCATGCTGCAACCTTTAAGTAATATAGGCTTGTCTGAGGACACACCCTTAAGGGAGATGGTAAAATTCTAGTTTCTTCCTCTCTCACTGTCATA
This sequence comes from Rattus norvegicus, assembly GCF_021556685.1. Classification (NCBI taxonomy): domain Eukaryota; kingdom Metazoa; phylum Chordata; class Mammalia; order Rodentia; family Muridae; genus Rattus; species Rattus norvegicus. The sequence goes on along the minus strand of NC_141537.1, from coordinate 151,176,423 downwards.
TGCTCATGTCATGACCACAACCATGCCATGAACTAAAACCTCTGAAACTGTGACAGGTCTGCTTTTGTAAGTTGATTATCTCAAGCACTTGTGACAATGACAGAAAGCTAAGTTCGTGCCTTCCTGTGTATCACCTGCTGTGTGTGCTGTTGCTCAAGACAGACACTAAGCATTGTCTTCTGTATCTTCTCCCCATATACCCTGTACGTCAGCAGAAGTCATCACTTCTGCTTCGTGAATACTTCCATAATACCACATTTCTAGGTGCCCATGCATCTGCCCTAGTGTCCTTCTAACTAGCTGGCCCCCTAGCCCCTATGTCTTTTCCTGTATTTGTTGAAAATGATTCGGAAAGATTTAATTATTGTACTTCTGTGCTGAAATTCTTGGCTTATCCCTGAGGATCACATTGAAAGTTGTAACGTGATCTAGAAAGGTTCTTAGGGCCTAGTCCCATGTACTTTTTTTTTTTTTTTTTTTTTTTTTTTTTTTTTTTTTTTTGTCAGCCTTCTAGTCCATGTTTATACCAGCTCACAGAGCTCCTCCTGTTTACTTGTCAGTTAGTCCTGGTCTAGCTGTTCTGTGCTTTGCCTACTTTTCCTAGCCCTCTCAACTCACTCCCTTGCTGGCCACTCTCTACCTTGCATTCCTAACAAACAAGCAAACCTACAAAAGTTCTGATTGTCCTCTGGCCTCTCTTAATCATTCCGACCAATCTACCTTAGGTTAATTCCTCTGCTCCCTCCAAGAAATATCCCACTGTTTTGATTCGCCTTTGTTTTCTACCAAATGAGAACTTTTTGAGGCAGAGACAGCAGCAGGAGCTGCTGCTGCTGCTGCTCCTCCTCTTACTCTTACTCTTCTTCCTCCTCCTCTTCCTTCTCCCAACATATTTTTATTGATTATTTGGGAATTTCACATAATATACCCCAGTCAGGCTCAGCTTCTTAATTTATATGTTGAAGGGGAGCTATAGGAAGAAAGGGATTGTACAATCCAAGGATAGTGACACGTGTAATCCTAAAACTCTGGAGACAGAGTCAAGAGAACTGGCAAGTTCAAGACCACTCTAATCTACATGACAAGTTCCAGGCCTGCCAGAGCTACATAGAGGGACTATCTTTAAAAACCAAAGCAACACTGACAACAAAAAAGAAAAGTGGTTCATTAATTGAACATGCACGGCATGATATTTTTATAGAAAACTGCAGAGTGCATAGATTGCTTGAGTAAACTGATCAACTAAAGAAAGAAACTTTTAAATGTCTGGATATGGCCACAACATTTGTTATTACAGAAGCTAAGAACTGTTCAGCACATAGTCCTCCTTCTCCTTAGGAAGCCCTGCCTATACACATAGCATCTTTGTGGTGCCTGCATAGCAGCTGAAAGGAGACAAACCTCTTTTTTTTCCTTGTGTCAGTTTGTCAACTTGGTAGTGTTGAGCTTACTGACAGGTGGGAGGAGGGGGTGTTCTGCTTTGTTTTGTTTTTTCAGTATCACTTTGTACCCTGAGTTTGGGGTGTGCCTTTTTTTTTCTTTCCATTTTTGTTTAATTTAACCTTTATAAGTATATAGAACATTTACATGATTCTGAGATTAATTCTACAAAATAGCATATTTAATAGTCTAGATGCTTTCCTTATCCCTATACTTCTTACTATCAGTAACTTTATTTTTTCCCTAGTCTTGATTTCCATTTTGTTCTTGATTCCATTTTCTATCTTGATTTCTATTTGGCTCCTTGTTCCTCAACTCCCACCTCTCCCAAAAGGTTTCCTTTGAAAGTTGTAGATTTTAATATACTTGTTTTCTTATGATTTAATTTATTCTGAGGTCTCATGACCCTTTTCCTTTTTTAAGACTGAGTGCTTCTTTCATGTGTAGTGGTATAGACTTGTTTTCAGACTTTTATTTTCACAAGTACAGATGCACTTGGCTCACTTACTTATTTTATTTCTTTAATATTTTTACTCATTCATTTTTATTGTTTGAGATAGGGTCTTCCTACGTAGCTCTGGCTAACCTAGAAGTTGCTCTGTATAACAGGCTGGTCGCAAAACTATTTGACATGTGAGTTCCTTCATACTGAGTACTGAGGTCACCAAAGATATATACTCTTATCATTTTTAATTACACGTATGTATCTCTGGACTATGTGCACATTAAGTACAAGTACCTGCTGAGGCCAGAGACTGGATCTACCTGGAGCTAGAGTTATAACTTGTGGCTCACCATCTGGGTGCTGAGAACAAAATTCAGGTCATCTGCAAGAGCAGCAAAAGCTCTAAGTCACTGAGCCAGCTGTCTGACATGTTTTTTTCTCTTTTCATAATCTTTGCTAGTTTATCTTTGGATTACTTGCCGGGAGTAATTTTGCTAGGTTCTGTGTTGCTTCTGTCAAAGAAGGGAATATTTTTTATCCTATCAGCTATTTCTGAGGGCAATTTGTAGCTTTTAATTTTGTCAACCTGATAAGCCAGAAATAGTATTTCACTGTAATTTTAATCTATTTCATTTCATTGTGAGCATTTCTGAGTATCTTTTCATATCTTGAAAGCTGTTTGTATTCTGCTTAACTGTTTGGAACTTGTTTTGGAGATCAGGCTGGTCTCAAACTCAGAAACTCAAGATCTACCCGCCTTTGCCACGCAAATGCTGGAATTAAAGACATGCAGCAGCAGCGCCCTGTGGTTTTGGTTTTTTATTTGATTGCTTATTTTTATCTAATTTTTAATTTTTTGTGTATGAACGTTTTATCTGCATTTATGTCTCTGTACCACATTCGTGCCTGGTGCTATGGAGGCCAAAAAAGGATTTTAGGCCCGAGATTGTAGTTATAGATGGTTGTGGGCTGCCAATCTGAGTGCTGAAAATTAAACCTGGGTACTCTGAAAGACCAGCCAGTGCTCTTAACTATCAGGCCACCTCTCCAGCACTATTTTATTTTATTTTATTTGTGGAGATAGGGTCTCTCTCTCTGTATCCTAGTCTAACTTAAAACATAAAGAATATTCTGTATCAGTATCCTTGAGTACTAGGATTCTAGGCACCTGTCATTATGCCTAGATTTTTAACAGTGTGTGTTAATTCTACATAAAAATGAATTTCATTATTACATTTTCACACTTGTGAAGAATATACTTTGATCATATTCCCTTCTCCTGATACTTTTTCCTATCCTTCCTCCCCACTCCATTAGTTCCCTTCTTCTTTTCAGAGTCTACCTTCTACTTTTTACTTTGATTTTTTTCCCCCCACATTCTGTGGTTGAGAGAATGCATATTACAGTTGTATTTCTGAATCTGGCTAGGTACATTCACTTAACATAATTAATGATCCTGGAAGTCATTCGTTTACCCACAAATGTCATGATTTTGTTCTTTCCCACAAAACAAAATTTAATTTTAAACTTTTTTTAAGATTTATTTATTTATTATATATAAGTACACTGCAGCTATCTTCAGACACACCAGAAGAAGGCATCAGATCCCATCACAGATGGTTGTGAGCCACCATGTGGTTCCTGGGTTTTGAACTCAGGACCTCTGGAAGAGCAGTCAGTGCTCTTAACCTCTGAGCCATCTCTCCAGCCCCAAAATTTCATTTTATCTATACCACATTTTCTTTATCCATCGTCAGAACCTAAACTCATTCTTTAACTTAGCTTGTGGGAACTGTATTGCAGTGGGTATGAGGTGTCTCTGTACATACTGGCTTGGATTCCTTTGGCTGTGTACTTGTAGTCATGTCTTGTCTGTTTTATACATGATCTCTGTTCCATGCACTGACTTATATTCCTACCAACAGTATAAAGCTACCCCTTCTCTCCAGTCCTGACCAGCACCAACACTTGTTGGTTTTTGTTTTCTTGTAGTGACTATTCTGACTAAAAGATAATGTAAAATCTTAGTTTTGATTTGTATGGTCCTGATAGCTAAAGATTTTGAGCTTTTACCTAGTTATCTGTCATGTGTTTTCCTAACTGACTTCATTAATTACCTAAGGATAATGCCAATAATGTTTCTGTTGATCCATCACTTTAATCTCTATTAAAATAATGATCATGACTGTTTAGGGGACCAAACACTGAATTTTGGTTTTAACCTAACTTTACTTAGACTTTTCTTCAGGTGGACAGACATCTTTTGCAAAAGGCCATACAGGATCCACGAACCCACATCATAATGTATTTCCTGTAGTATGATGTTTCATGGATGAAAATTTAGAATTGAAATCTGTACTGCAGGAAGATTTTGATAGTGTTTCAAGTATTATACCAACCAATCTTTTATCATGTAAATATATCTACACTTGAAATTTTTGCTTTTTTATTTAATTGCATAGGAGAGGTTATTACAGAATCCCTTGGAGCTTCAAATGGCTGTCCTAGAAAAGTTAGTATTGTTGTGATTAAAAAAAAAATAAATGACCAAAGCATCTTGGGGAGAAACTTTACTGCTCATCATGGAAGGAAGTCAGGGCAGGAACCTGGGCACAGGAGCTGGTGCAGAGGCCATGGAGGGGTGCTGTACTGCCTTCCTTAGCCTGAGCTGGCTGGCTTAGAGAACCCAGAACCACCAGCCAGGGATGGCACTACCACAATGGGCTAGGCCCTCCTCATCAATCACTAATTAAGAAAATACCTTACAGACTTGCCTAGAGTCCAATCTCATGGAGGCATTTTCTTGATTGAGGTCATTCTCTCTTGCTGACGTTGTCAGTTTGTAGGTTCTAAGTAAATACAGGCAGTCTTCCAGTCCTGCTGACAATCTTTATCTAAGTAAATACAGGCAGTCTTCCAGTCCTGCTGACAATCTTTATCTTCATACTCTTTATACCTGTTAACAAAAGAATTCAAGAGCAAAAAGAAAAGACCTTAAAGCTTACATAATTCATCCCTTTGTTAATAGATACATAAACCCAGATACTGGGAATGCAAGAATAGAAAAGCTATACACAAATAAATAGCCAGGTTATAGCCTACTCTTATTTTCTCTTGTGCGATATATTAATTTCATTTGAAACTGTAGTATACAGCCTTAACACAGACCCGTGTTCTTCTCTAAAGTTAGTTCTCAAGTTGTATTTGAAACAGATAAGGAGTAAATGGTGTAAGTTTCTCAGGACAGAGGACAGTAAGAAAGGAAAACAACAAACTGAATCAGTGGAGTTTACAATGAGTGAAAACAAATACCCAGATCTAGTTGCTTAAGTCATGTCTTATTAGGCATTTCTCACCAAACTTGTTTATAAAAAACTCATGGACCTACTAAAGTCTTTATGCTTAAATATGTGGACAGTAAAAACTGATTGTCGGGGCTGGGGAACATGGTTGGTTCAGTGGTTAAGAAAACTTGATGCTCTTGCAGAGGACACAGGTTTCATTTGTAGCACCAACATCGGGCAGCTCACAACCTCCTGTAATTAAGGGATATGATTGCTCTGTGAAGGTCTCTAAGGATACCTACACAAACAGGGAGCACATATGTATACTCAGGAGTGCACACAATAAATCTGTAAAAATTTTAGACTCCACCTCTCACCAGACCATGATTATAGGTAGGTTTAGCAGTTAAAAATGTAGATGAGAAATACCCAATTTAATAAGAATGAAAAAATAAAAAATAAATAAAAACTGCTTGCTGTGTAACCCAGATCTTGATTCCCAGAACCCTCAATGGAAGGAGAAAAATGACTTCTAAGTTGTCCTCTGACCTCTAAACATACACCACAGAGCTTTGCCTCCTCCTCCTTCTCTCATAATAAATAAAATTTAAAAATTAAAACAGTGGTCATCAGAGATTAAAGTGTTTAATTAAATACCTTGTTGATAGTCATAAGGGAAATTGGTCTGAAGTTCTCTTTCTTTGTTGGGTCTTTGTGTGGTTTAGGTATAAGAGTAATTGTGGCTTCATAGAAGTAATTGGGTAGCTCTCCGTCTGTTTCAATTTTGTGGAATAGTTTGGACAGTACTAGTATGAGGACTTCTATGAAGGTCTGATACAATTCTGCACTAAACCCATTTGATCCTAGGCTCTTTTTGGTTGGGAGACTTTTAATAACTGCTTCTATTTCTTTAGGAGTTATGTGATTGTTTAGATGGTTTATCTGATCCTGATTTAACTTTGGTAACTGGTATTTGTATAGAAAATTGCACATTTCCTCCAGATTTTCCAGTTTTGTTGAATATAGACTTTTGTAGTAAGATCTGATGTTTTTTTTAATTTCCTCAGATTCTGCTGTTATGTCTCCCTTTTCATGTCTGATTTTGTTAATTTGGACACACTCTCTGTGACCTCTGGTTAGTCTGTTTAAGGTTTTATCTATCTTGTTGATTTTTCTCAAAGAACCAGCTCCTGGTTTTGTAGATTCTTTGTATAGTCCTTTACGTTTCTACTTGGTTGATTTCAGCCCCGAGTTTGATTATTTCCTGCCTTCTACTCCTCTTGGGTGTATTTGCTTCTTTTTGTTCTGGAGCTTTGAGGTGTGCTGTTTGGAGGCACTCAGAGCCATTAGTTTTCCTCTTAGTGCTGCTTTCATTGTGTCCCATAAGTTTGGGAATGTTGTACCTTCGTTTTCATTAAATTCTAAGAGGTCTTTAATTTCTTTATTTCTTCCTTGACCAAGTTATCATTGAGTAGAGATTCAACTTCCATGTATATGTGGGCTTTCTGTCATTTTTGTTGTTTTTGAAGACCAGCCGTAGTGCGTGGTGATCTGATAGGATGCATGGGATTATTTCAATCTCCTTGTATCTAACTGAGGCCTGTTTTGTGACCAATTATATGGTCAGTTTTGGAGAAGGTACCATGAGGTGCTGAGAAGAGGGTATATTCTTTTGTTTTAGGATGAAATTTCCTATAAATACCTGTTTAAATTCATTTGGTTCATAATTTCTATTCGTTTCTCTATGTCTTTGTTTTATTTGTTTCTATGATCTGTCCAATGATGAGAGTGGGGTGTTGAAATCTCCTACCATTATTGTATGAAATGTGATATGTGCTTTGAGCTTTAGTAAGGTTTCTTTTATGTATGTAGGTGCCCTTGCATTTGGAGCATAGATATTTAGGATTGAGAGCTCATCTTGGTGTACTTTTTTTTTTTTTTTTTAATGAATATGAAGTGTCCTTCCTTATCTCTTTTGATGACTTTTGGTTGAATGTCGATTTTATTCGATATTAGAATGGCTCTTCCATCTTGTTTCTTCAGACCATTTGCTTGGAAAGTTATTTTCCAGCCTTTTACTCTGGGGTAGTGTCTGTGTCTTTGTCATTGAGGTGTGTTTCCTGTAGGCAGCAAAATGCTGGGTCCCCTTTACATATCCAGTCTGTTAGTCTATATTTTTTTATTGGGGAATTGAGTCCATTGATGTTAAAGAGATATTAAAGAATAGTGATTGTTGTTTCCTGTTACTCTTGTTAGAGGTGGAATTATGTTTGTGTGGCTATCTTTTGGTTTCGATGCAAAGAGATTACTTTCTTGGTTTTTCTAGGATGTAGTTTCCCTCCTTATGTTGGATTTTCCATCTATTATCTTTTGTAGGGCTGGATTTGTGAAAAGATATTATGTAAATTTGGTTTTGTCATGGAATATCTTGGTTTCTCCATCTATGATAATTGAGAATTTTGCTGGAAATAGTAGCCTGGACTGGCATTTGTGTTCTCTTAGGGTCTGTATGACATCTGCTGAGGATCTTTTGACTTTCCTGTTCTCTGGTAAGAAGTCTGGTGTAATTTTGATAGGTCTGCCTTTATATGTTACTTGACCTTACTGCTTTTTAAATTCTTTGTTTTGTACGTTCGATGTTTCAAAATATATATAATATAATAGTCAATATTATATGACAGGAGGAATTTCCTTTCTGGTCCAATCTATTTGGAGTTCTGTAGGCTTCTTGTGTGTTTATGGGCATCTCTTTCTTTAGGTTAGGGAAGTTTTCTTGTATGATTTTGTTGAAGATATTTACTGACCCTTTAAGTTGGGAGTCTTCTCTTCTATACCTATTATCCTTAGGTTTGATCTTCTCATTGTGTCCTGGATTTCCTGGATGTTTTGGGTTAGGCGCTTTTTGAGTTTTACAGTATCTTTGATGGTTGTGTTGATGTTTTCTATAGTATCTTAGGTACTGAGCTTCTCTCTTCTGTCTCTTGTATTCTGTTGGTGATACTTGCATCTATGACTCCTGATCTCTTCACTAGATTTTCTGTCTCCAGTGTTGTCTCCCTTTGTGCTTTCTTTATTGTGTCTATTTCCATTTTTAAATCCTGGATGGTTTTGTTCACTTCCTTCACCTGTTTGGTTGTGTTTTCCTCTAATTCTTTAAGGGATTTTTGCGTTTCATCATTAAGGGCTTCTACTTGTTAACTTATGTTGTTCTGTATTTCTTAAAGGGAGTTATTTATGTCCTTCTTAAAGTCCTCTATCATCATCATAAGATGTGTTTTTAAATCCAAATCTTGCTTTTCTGGTGTGTTTGGATATCCAGTCTTTGCTTTGGTGGGAGACCTGGGCTCTGATGATGCCTAGTAGTTTTAGTTTCTGTTGCTTAGATTCCTTCGCTTGCCTCTTGCCATCAGGTTGTCTCTGATGTTAGCTTGTCTTGCTGTCTCTGACAGTGGCTTGACCCTCCTGTAGGCCTGTTTTCTTTCACCGGATCTTGGAACAAAGAGGAGCTCCTGGGTTTGTGTGACCTGAAGCCTCCAGGCACTTTGCTTGGAGGCAGAAGAGTTGGTCCTACCTCTGCTCTCAGGTGTGTAGGTGCTCCTGGTGTCTGGCTTTCAGCTCTCTGTGCAGGCAGAAGCCTTAAGGGTCCTGCCCCTGACTACTCCTAGGTCCCTGTCCCCTGAGGACACAGATGACACTAGGCAGTTTCCTCTTGGGTCAGGAATGTGGGCAGAAAGTAGTTGTCTCCTCTGATTTCTCAAGATTGTCAGCACTTCTGAGGTCAGCCCTGATTTTAATTATTTCCTGCCTTCTCCTCCGGTGTGCTTGCTCCTGCTGCTGCTGCTGCTGCTGCTGCTGCTGCTGCTGCTGCTGCTGCTGCTGCTGCTGCTGCTGCTGCTGCCGAGGTCACCACCCCCTCCTCTTCCTCTTTTTCCTCCTCTCCCTCTTTTTCCTCCTCCTCCTCCCCGTCCTACTCCTCCTCCTTTTCTATTTTTGTTTTAGCTGTTATAAAATTATTTATTTCCTGTGTTTTCTTAGAAGTAGTTATCTTCCTTATATTGGAGTTTCCTTCTAGTATTTTCTATAGGGCTGGATTTGTAGATAGATATTGTTCAAATTTGGATTTGTCTTGAAATATTTTTTTCCACCTCTATTGTGGTTGAAAGTTTTGCTGGGTATAGTAGTCAGGGTTAGTATCTGTGGGGTTTTTTTGTTGTTGTTGTTGTTGTTGGTTTTTTTTTTTTTTTTTTTTTATTAACTTGAGTATTTCTTATATACATTTCGAGTGTTATTCCCTTTCCCGGTTTCCGGGCAAACATCCCCCTCCCCCCTCCCCTTCCTTATGGGTGTTCCCCTCCCAACCCTCCCACCATTGCCGCCCTCCCCCCATAGTCTAGTTCACTGGGGGTTCAGTCTTAGCAGGACCCAGGGCTTCCCCTTCCACTGGTGCTCTTACTAGGATATTCATTGCTACCTATGGGGTCAGAGTCCAGGGTCAGTCCATGTATAGTCTTTAGGTAGTGGCTTAGTCCCTGGAAGCTCTGGTTGCTTGGCATTGTTGTACTTTTGGGGTCTCGAGCCCCTTCAAGCTCTTCCAGTTCTTTCTCTGATTCCTTCAATAGGGGACCTATTCTCAGTTCAGTGGTTTGCTGCTGGCATTCGCCTCTGTATTTGCTGTATTCTGGCTGTGTCTCTCAGGAGCGATCTACATCCGGCTCCTGTCGGTCTGCACTTCTTTGCTTCATCCATCATTTGTGGTTATTACCACTCCCATCAGTATGTAACTGAGGGTGACAATTTACTATTTTGGGAAGTGTGATGGTTTCTGTCTTGTCGCTCAAGAAGGCCCTTGTGGGGTAACAAGCTGATGCACAAAAGAAAGTCCTCTTCATGTTCCTTTTGGACCATGTTGGGAAGAGTGTATAGAAAGTTACTCTTCTTTCTGGGGAAAACCAGTCAGCGATTCACTTTGTTGGTGTGTTAGTGATGGACAGCATTTCTGAAATAGTTACCTTGGAATCACATCCAAACACGTTAAAGCTAGGTCTGGAAGCCATAGGTATGTCTTTTAGTGACATGTGGTCAGCATATGCTCTAGGTGCAATCTTGACAGCATGGGCAGATGCTGTACGTCCGTCCCACTGCAGTGTGGAGTAGGCATGGCACACTGAGCTGAACACAAGTCCCTGGGTAGGTCCCTACAGGAAGCCCCTGAGCTGCTTCCCTGTCTCTGAATGACAGAGATGAAAGTCTCCTCCACGCGCCATTCCAGGAAGCAGGCTTTTGTGTGCCACAAGAGGGAGCTCCTCGTCTAAGGTATGAATTGCTTCTTTATTTGCTGGCATTTGATGTGTTTCGTTTGAGCTTATTATGTAGCCCTGACCAGGAACTGTGTAGTCCAGGCTAGCCTCAAGATCACAAGAGATCCACCTGCCTCTGCCTCCCAAGTGCTGTGATTAAAAGGCGTGACCCACCACGGCCAGCTTTTGCTGGTATTTACATATATAGAAAAAAAAATGAGCTCACTGTGTTTTTAAGTGTAATTTTACTGTGATACTTTGAATATTGGAAAAGGTTCAGAATAGGGGGCAGAAAGGAGGCAGAACATGGCTGACACAGAGGCAGGCCACCCTATTGAAAAGAATAGTCTCAGGCATCTCCCTTCACTTTGGTTCCTCCTTATGTGCTTTTCTCTGAAGTGTTTGTGGCAGTTTAAGCACCACCCCAATTGAGTCAGCCTGTCCTGATCTCCATTACAGTGCTGTGCCTGGGAAGCGGACATGAGAGCATTCTTTCTTTCTTTTTTTTTTTATTAACTTGAGTATTTCTTATATACATTTCGAGTGTTATTCCCTTTCCCGATTTCCGGGCAAACATCCCCCTCCCCCCTCCAATTCCTTATGGGTTTTCCCCTCCCAACCCTCCCCCCATTGCCGCCCTCCCCCCCACAGTCTAGTTCACTGGGGGTTCAGTCTTAGCAGGACCCAGGGCTTCCCCTTCCACTGGTGATCTTACTAGGATATTCATTGATACCTATAAGGTCAGAGTCCAGGGTCAGGCCATGTATAGTCTTTAGGTAGTGGCTTAGTCCCTGGAAGATCTGGTTGCTTGGCATTGTTGTACTTTTTGGGTCTCGAGCCCCTTCAAGCTCTTCCAGTTCTTTCTCTGATTCCTTCAATAGGGGACCTATTCTCAGTTCAGTGGTTTGCTGCTGGCATTCGCCTCTGTATTTGCTGTATTCTGGCTGTGTCTCTCAGGAGAGATCTACATCCGGCTCCTGTCGGTCTGCACTTCTTTGCTTCATCCATCTTGTCTAATTGGGTGGCTGTATATGTATGGGCCACATGTGGGGCAGGCTCTGAATGGGTGTTCCTTCAGTCTCTGTTTTAATCTTTGCCTCTCCCTTCCCTGCCAAGGGTATTCTTTTTCCTCATTTAAAGAAGGAGTGAAGCATTCACATTTTGATCATCCGTCTTGAGTTTCGTTTGTTCTAGGGATCTAGGGTAGTTCAAGCATTTGGGCTAATAGCCACTTATCAATGAGTGCATACCATGTATGTCTTTCTGTGATTGGGTTAGCTCACTCAGGATGATATTTTCCAGTTCCAACCATTTGCCTACGAATTTCATAAACTCGTTGTTTTTGATAGCTGAGTAATATTCCATTGTGTAGATGTACCACATTTTCTGTATCCATTCCTCTGTTGAAGGGCATCTGGGTTCTTTCCAGTTTCTGGCTATTATAAATAAGGCTGCAATGAACATAGTGTAGAACGTGTCTCTTTTATATGTTGAGGCATCTTTTGGGTATATGCCCAAGAGAGGTATAGCTGGATCCTCAGGCAGTTCAATGTCCAATTTTCTGAGGAACCTCCATACTGATTTCCAGAATGGTTGTACCAGTCTGCAATCCCACCAACAATGGAGGAGTGTTCCTCTTTCTCCACATCCTCGCCAGCATCTGCTGTCACCTGAGTTTTTGATCTTAGCCATTCTCACTGGTGTGAGGTGAAATCTCAGGGTTGTTTTGATTTGCATTTCCCTTATGACTAAAGATGTTGAACATTTCTTTAGGTGTTTCTCAGCCATCCGGCATTCCCCAGCTGTGAATTCTTTGTTTAGCTCTGAACCCCATTTTTTAATAGGGTTATTTGTTTCCCTGCGGTCTAACTTCTTGAGTCTTTGTATATTTTGGATATAAGGCCTCTATCTGTTGTAGGATTGGTAAAGATCTTTTCCCAATCTGTTGGTTGCCGTTTTGTCCTAACCAGTGTCCTTTGCCTTACAGAAGCTTTGCAGTTTTATGAGATCCCATTTGCCGATTCTTGATCTTAGAGCGTAAGCCATTGGTGTTTTGTTGAGGAAATTTTTTCCAGTGCCCATGTGTTCCAGATGCTTCCCTAGTTTTTCTTCTATTAGTTTGAGTGTGTCTGGTTTGATGTGGAGGTCCTTGATCCACTTGGACTTAAGCTTTGTACAGGGTGATAAGCATGGATCGATCTGCATTCTTCTACATGCTGACCTCCAGTTGAACCAGCACCATTTGCTGAAAATGCTATCTTTTTTCCACTGGATGGTTTTGGCTCCTTTGTCAAAAATCAAGTGACCATAGGTGTGTGGGTTCATTTCTGGGTCTTCAATTCTATTCCATTGGTCTATCTGTCTGTCTCTGTACCAATACCATGCAGTTTTTATCACTATTGCTCTGTAATACTGCTTGAGTTCAGGGATAGTGATTCCCCCTGAAGTCCTTTTATTGTTGAGGATAGCTTTAGCTATCCTGGGTTTTTTGTTATTCCAGATGAATTTGCAAATTGTTCTGTCTAACTCTTTGAAGAATTGGATTGGTATTTTGATGGGGATTGCATTGAATCTGTAGATTGCTTTTGGTAAAATGGCCATTTTTACTATATTAATCCTGCCAATCCATGAGCATGGGAGATCTTTCCATCTTCTGAGGTCTTCTTCAATTTCTTTCCTCAGTGTCTTGAAGTTCTTATTGTACAGATCTTTTACTTGCTTGGTTAAAGTCACACCGAGGTCTTTATATTATTTGGGTCTATTATGAAGGGTGTCGTTTCCCTAATTTCTTTCTCGGCTTGTTTCTCTTTTGTATAGAGGAAGGCAACTGATTTATTTGAGTTAATTTTATACCCAGCCACTTTGCTGAAGTTGTTTATCAGCTTTAGTAGTTCTCTGGTGGAACTTTTGGGATCACTTAAATATACTATCATATCATCTGCAAATAGTGATATTTTGACCTCTTCTTTTCCGATCTGTATCCCTTTGATCTCCTTTTGTTGTCTGATTGCTCTGGCTAGAACTTCAAGAACTATATTGAATAAGTAGGGAGAGAGTGGGCAGCCTTGTCTAGTCCCTGATTTTAGTGGGATTGCTTCAAGTTTCTCTCCATTTAGTTTAATGTTAGCAACTGGTTTGCTGTATATGGCTTTTACTATGTTTAGGTATGGGCCTTGAATTCCTATTCTTTCCAGGACTTTTATCATGAAGGGGTGTTGAATTTTGTCAAATGCTTTCTCAGCATCTAATGAAATGATCATGTGGTTCTGTTCTTTCAGTTTGTTTATATAATGGATCACGTTGATGGTTTTCCGTATATTAAACCATCCCTGCATGCCTGGGATGAAGCCTACTTGATCATGGTGGATGATTGTTTTGATGTGCTCTTGAATTCGGTTTGCCAGAATTTTATTGAGTATTTTTGCGTCGATATTCATAAGGGAAATTGGTCTGAAGTTCTCTTTCTTTGTTGTGTCTTTGTGTGGTTTAGGTATAAGAGTAATTGTAGATTCGTAGAAGGAATTCGGTAGGGCTCCATCTGTTTCAATTTTGTGGAATAGTTTGGATAATATTGGTATGAGGTCTTCTATGAAGGTTTGATAGAATTCTGCACTAAACCCATCTGGACCTGGGCTCTTTTTGGTTGGGAGACCTTTAATGACTGCTTCTATTTCCTTAGGAGTTATGGGGTTGTTTAACTGGTTTATCTGTTCCTGATTTAACTTTGATACCTGGTATCTGTCTAGGAAATAGTCCATTTCCTGAAGATTTTCAAATTTTGTTGAATATAGGTTTTTATAGTAAGATCTGATGATTTTTTGAATTTCCTCTGAATCTGTAGTTATGTCTCCCTTTTCATTTCTGATTTTGTTAATTTGGACGCACTCTCTGTGTCCTCTCGTTAGTCTGGCTAAGGGTTTATCTATCTTGTTGATTTTCTCAAAGAACCAACTTTTGGTCCTGTTGATTCTTTCTATGGTCCTTTTTGTTTCTACTTGGTTGATTTCAGCTCTGAGTTTGATTATTTCCTGCCTTCTACTCCTCCTGGGTGTATTTGCTTCTTTTTGTTCTAGAGCTTTTAGGTGTGCTGTCAAGCTGCTGACATATGCTCTTTCCTGTTTCTTTCTGCAGGCACTCAGCGCTATGAGTTTTCCTCTTAGCACAGCTTTCATTGTGTCCCATAAGTTTGAGTATGTTGTATCTTCATTTTCATTAAATTCTAAAAAGTTTTTAATTTCTTTCTTTATTTCTTCCTTGACCAGGTTATCATTGAGTAGAGCATTGTTCAATTTCCAAGTATATGTGGGCATTCTTCCCTTATTGTTATTGAAGACCAGTTTTAGGCCGTGGTGGTCCGATAGCACGCATGGGATTATTTCTATCTTTCTGTACCTGTTGAGGCCCGTTTTTTGACCAATTATATGGTCAATTTTGGAGAAAGTACCATGAGGAGCTGAGAAGAAGGTATATCCTTTTGCTTTAGGATAGAATGTTCTATAAATATCCGTTAAGTCCATTTGGCTCATGACTTCTCTTAGTCTGTCGACATCACTGTTTAATTTCTGTTTCCATGATCTGTCCATTGATGAGAGTGGGGTGTTGAAATCTCCCACTATTATTGTGTGAGGTGCAATGTGTGTTTTGAGCTTTAGTAAGGTTTCTTTTACGTATGTAGGTGCCCTTGTATTTGGGGCATAGATATTTAGGATTGAGAGTTCATCTTGGTGGATTTTTCCTTTGATGAATATGAAGTGTCCTTCCTTATCTTTTTTGATGACTTTTAGTTGGAAATTGATTTTATTTGATATTAGAATGGCTACTCCAGCTTGCTTCTTCTGACCATTTGCTTGGAAAGTTGTTTTCCAGCCTTTCACTCTGAGGTAGTGTCTGTCTTTGTCTCTGAGGTGTGTTTCCTGTAGGCAGCAGAATGCAGGGTCCTCGTTGCGTATCCAGTTTGTTAATCTATGTCTTTTTATTGGGGAGTTGAGGCCATTGATATTGAGAGATATTAAGGAATAGTGATTATTGTTTCCCTTTATATTCATATTTGGATGTGAGGTTATGTTTGTGTGCTTTCATTCTCTTTGTTTTGTTGCCAAGACGATTAGTTTCTTGCTTCTTCTAGGGTATAGCTTGCCTCCTTATGTTGGGCTTTACCATTTATTATCCTTTGTAGTGCTGGATTTGTAGAAAGATATTGTGTAAATTTGGTTTTGTCATGGAATATCTTGGTTTCTCCATCAATGTTAATTGAGAGTTTTGCTGGATACAGTAACCTGGGCTGGCATTTGTGTTCTCTTAGGGTCTGTATGACATCAGTCCAGGATCTTCTGGCCTTCATAGTTTCTGGCGAGAAGTCTGGTGTGATTCTGATAGGTCTCCCTTTATATGTTACTTGACCTTTTTCCCTTACTGCTTTTAATATTCTTTCTTTATTTTGTGCGTTTGGTGTTTTGACAATTATGTGACGGGAGGTGTTTCTTTTCTGGTCCAATCTATTTGGAGTTCTGTAGGCTTCTTGTATGCCTATGGGTATCTCTTTTTTTAGGTTAGGGAAGTTTTCTTCTATGATTTTGTTGAAGATATTTACTGGTCCTTTGAGCTGGGAGTCTTCACTCTCTTCTATACCTATTATCCTTAGGTTTGATCTTCTCATTGAGTCCTGGATTTCCTGTATGTTTTGGACCAGTAGCTTTTTCCGCTTTACATTATCTTTGACAGTTGAGTCAATGATTTCTATGGAATCTTCTGCTCCTCAGATTCTCTCTTCCATCTCTTGTATTCTGTTGGTGAAGCTTGTATCTACAGCTCCTTGTCTCTTCTTTTGGTTTTCTATATCCAGGGTTGTTTCCATGTGTTCTTTCTTGATTGCTTCTATTTCCATTTTTAATTCCTTCATCTGTTTGATTGTGTTTTCCTGGAATTCTTTCAGGGATTTTTGCCATTCCTCTCTGTAGGCCTCTACTTGTTTATTAATGATTTCCTGTGTTTCCCTAAGTGTGTTCATGTCTTTCTTGAAGTCCTCCAGCATCATGATCAAATATGATTTTGAAACTAGATCTTGCTTTTCTGGTGTGTTTGGATATTCCATGTTTGTTTTGGCGGGAGAATTGGGCTCCGATGATGGCATGCAGTCTTGGTTTCTGTTGCTTGGGTTCCTGCGCTTGCCTCTCGCCATCAGATTATCTCTAGTGTTACTTTGTTCTGCTATTTCTGACAGTGGCTAGACTGACCTATAAGCCTGTGTGTCAGGAGTGCTGTAGACCTGTTTTCCTCTCTTTCAGTCAGTTATGGGGACAGTGTGTTCTGCTTTCCGGCGTGTAGTTTTTCCTCTCTACAGGTCTTCAGCTGTTCTTGTGGGCCTGTGTCTTGAGTTCACCAGGCAGCTTTCTTGCAGCAGAAAATTTGGTCTTACCTGTGGTCCCGAGGCTCAGGTTCGCTCGTGGGGTGCTGCCCAGGGGCTCTCTGCAGCGGCAGCAACCAGGAAGACCTGTGCCGCCCCTTCCGGGAGCTTCAGTGCACCAGGGTTCCAGATGGTCTTTGGCTTTTTCCTCTGGCGTCCGAGATGTGTGTGCAGGGAGCAGTCTCTTCTGGTTTCCCAGGCTTGTCTGCCTCTCTGAAGGTTTAGCTCTCCCTCCCACGGGATTTGGGTGCAGAGAACTGTTTATCCGGTCTGTTTCTTTCAGGTTCCGGCGGTGTCTCAGGCGCAGAAGTCCTGCCGCTCCTGGGCCCTCCCCCACGGGAGCCCAGAGGCCTTATACAGTTTCCTCTTGGGCCAGGGATGTGGGCAGGGGTGAGCAGTGTTGGTGGTCTCTTCCGCTCTGCAGCCTCAGGAGTGCCCACCTGACCAGGCGGTTGGGTCTCTCTCTCACCGGGTCTGGGAGCAGAGAGCTGCTGCGGGCCGGGATCCGCGGGTGTGGGACTTCCGGTAAACACAGACCGTGCCTCCTAGAGAAATTCTGCTTCCGTGTCCCAAGCTCACCAGGCAGCTTTCTTGCAGCAGAAAATTTGGTCTTACCTGTGGTCCCGAGGCTCAGGTTCGCTCGTGGGGTGCTGCCCAGGGCGGTTTTTTTTTTTTTTTAAAGAGGTTGCACGACATCTGTCCCTTTAGCTTTTAGAGTTTGGTGTAATTCTGATAGGTATGTTACGTGGCCTTTTCCCCTTGCTGCTTTTAATATTCTTTATTTGTTCTGTAGATTTTGTGTTTTTATTATTATGTGCAGGAGGATTTTCTTTTCTGGTCCAGTCTAATTGGTGTTTCATCAGCTTCTTGAATGTTTATAGGCATTTCTTTATTTAGATTAGAAAAGCTTTCTTCTATAATTGATTGAAATATTTTCTGGACCTTGTAGCCCAGACTCTTCACCTTATTCTATTCCTGTTATTTTTTTTTTCTTTTCTTTTTTTCCGGAGCTGGGGACCGAACCCAGGGCCTTGCTCTTCCTAGGCAAGCGCTCTACCAGTGAGCTAAACCCCCAGCCCCTATTCCTGCTATTCTTGTTTGGTCTTTTTCATCTTACTCTGGATTTTCTGGATGCTTTGTGTCAGGAATTGTTTAGATTCAACGTTTTCTTTGACTGGTGTATCAATTTCTTCAGTGGTATCTTCTATTCCTGAGTTTCTCTCTTCCATCCTGTATTCTGTTGGTGATGATTTTGTCTGTTGCTCCTGTTCTCTTCCCTAGGTTTCCCATCACCAGGATTGCCTCAGTTTGTGTTCTCTTTATTGCTTCTGTTTCCACTCTCAGATATTGCAGTTTTATTCATTTCCTTCACCTGTTTAATTGTCTTCTCCTTTATATCTTTAAGGGATTTATTTCTTTCCTCTTTAAAGACCTCCACCTTTTTTTTATTGTATTTTCCTGTATTTCCTTAAAGGATTTATACATTTCCTCTTTGAAGGCCTCTATCATCTTTACAAGATTGGATTTAAGGTCATTTCCTTGTTCTTTGGTTGTGTTAGGATATCCAGGGTTTGCTATAGTAGGATACTTGTGCTCTGAAGGTGTCATATTGCCCAGGTTTTTGTTCATTGTGTTCTTTCGTGAGCTTTTAGCCATCTGGATGGCTTTGGTCTTTAGATATTCCTGTTGTGTACTGGTGTTGGAAGGTGGTCCTAGTATGGCAAGCTTCTGATTGGTATCCTTGGTCTGTATGGTTCAGTATTCATGGTCTGTATGGTTCAGGAGCTGCAGGTCTGATGAAGGTGGACAGAGAGGTGGAGCAAGAATGGAGGTCCTGTGATAGCAGGCTGATCAGAGCAGCTTAGCTTGCCTACAGAGGACTCGGCGAGCAAGGAAAGCTATTATTATTATTTTTTACTTTGTGTGTTTTGATTGCATATATGTACGTGCACCACATGTATGTGGTACTTGTGAACCCAGATTCAAATGCTTTTAGCCATTGCAACATCTCTTCAGCCCATTTATCTTTTTAAGTTAGAGGTGATTATTTGCTTTACCAAAGAGTATTCTACTTTAATAATGCATCCAAGTAATGAGCTACAGAAATGAGCTTTACAGACATGCCAAATAGGGACCAAACACAGAACAATATTATCCTCTTACATGAATCTGTTTATACATTCTGTTATCCACTGTTAACATGTGGATGAATGGCTATTATGAGTTGGGGTTTTGGAAAAGGAACTTTTATTCTCCTTACTAAATTACTAAATTGTCATCTTGGAGGCTTACTGCCTCCAGCAGCTAACCTAGGCCTAGTGCTGGAAGTTTCTAGCCTCTGTACAACCTAATCTTGGTCTAGAATGTTTTCAACCTCTGAAACTTAACTGCTGAGTAAGGCCACCCTTTCTAGTTCTTCCTGAGCTCTGACTGGCTGGTTCAACTCAACTGTTATGTTTAAAACTCCCCTCCAAGCAGATTGATTCAGTCTGGCCTGTGTTAACCCACACACGCACCCCTTATCCCACCTCTCCTGAATTGGTGTGCTTGGCCTCTTTCTAACTTTGGCAATAAGTTCTAATCTTCTGGCTCCTTCTTATTCTCTGGTTCATTCTGTCTTCCCCTGTGTCTAGCTTGTTCTTTCTTTTATGTTCTTCTACATGCTTATCACTGTCCTGGTAAAACTGCCTCCTCTGTTTTTCTCTCTGCACTGCTCTCTTAGCTTCCTTTTCCTCTTTGATCTTGTGAGAGTTGGGTAAATTCTATTCTGTCAAATCTTTCTCTGATTCGTTACTTTGTCTGACTCTCAATTGGACATCACTTTCAAACAAGGGCACTTCCTTCTACAGACTAACTTTACCTTCATTGTTTGGGATTAAAGGTGTATACTAAGGGCACATCTGTATTCTAGCTGAAGGGATTAATGGAGTGTGCTAAGGGCTGAGCCACACCACAACTAGAAACTTATTTTTCCAGGAAACATAATCTCAGAGTTCATAGTGTGATCAAATATCCTGCAACAGTGGTTGGTAGCTAAAGTCACAGAGTTCCTTTGTGAAGGAATGCACACATGCCACAATAGTGACATAGAGGTACGTTGTTCTGAAATTTTCCTGAAAACCATGCAGTTATGCATTTCAAATGAGTGATTTACCTGGTGTATGAATTCTGTCTCAATAGTGTTTACAATAGCATTTATCATAAGATTGCTTTAGATATTCCTGCTGTGTACTGGTGTTGGAAGGTGGTCCTAGTATGGCAAGCCTCTGATTGGTATCCTTGGTCTGTATGGTTCAGTATCCATGGTCTGTATGGTTCAGGAGCTGCAGGCCCTGGATGCGGATGTGAATGTAATTCGTTTACTTTTTCAGTTGTACATCAGAATCATTAGTGTTCTCTATACATCTTTAGAAAGGCTTTAAGCCCAAAATACTGGAAAAGACTTTTTATGAAGATGGAATGATTTCAGGATTCTGAAAGAAGAATGCTAACCTGGTGCCCTACCACATCCCAGCCCACAGCCTTGCTATCTTACTTCTGTTTTCTACTAAGCAACTGAAGCCATGTGATACTGTCAGAAAAGCTTTCCTGACAAACAATGGTTTGTCATTTCTTACAAGAACAGGGACATTGTTTATACATCAGATGGTTTTTTTTTTTTTTTTGCTCCTATTTCAAGTAGTCAGCACAACTCATTTTAGTTTTCAGCCTTAGTGTTGATATTTAGTGGTGGTTGCTTTAATCTTTCCGCATATTCTCCAAAGAAGTGATAACCCAAATGTCTAGATTGAGTATGCTTGAAGGTTCCTCTCCAAATCTGTATAGGTTAACTAACGTTTCCAGCTTTTCCTTTCCCTCATCTTTATCTTCCCTTCCTGCCTTAGAAAGAAGGAAATTAGCCTCAAACTTACAGTGAAAGCCAGTTTCTTCCTATTTCCTACAATTAGGACAATAATTAGCTATATACTAACTAAAGTCACAAATGTAATTTATCACTGCAGTCCTGTGCCCTCTAGAATCCTGATAACCTCTTGGCCCATGATAGAGATTGTTCAGCCATATGTTTTCACTCTTCTTTTTTGTAAGAGTTATTTATTTATGTATATGAGTACATATACTGACGTTCACTGTGTCTTCAGACTCACCAGAAGAGGGCACTGGATCCCATTACAGATGGTTATGAGCCACCATGTGGTTGCTGGGAATTGAACTCAGAACCTCTGAAACAGTAGTCAGTGCTTTTAACTACTGAGCCATCTCTCCAGCTTACCATCTATTTTCTTATATTATTGAGTTAGCTAAAGGATACCCGGTCTGTATTGCTAACTACCATTATAAGAAAGTGTTTTATTTATCATGTACATTCAGACATCATTTATTTAAAAGGGGGGGATAAAGTCAAATTTTATAAAAGATGTATGTGTTGGAAATTACAATGCTGACTCTAAATCTGCTCCTCCCTGACATCTAAACATGTTATTTGCCAAAACAGGCAATATGCTGAAAAATACCAACATTAGAAACACTCTTCTACCCATTCTTTCTTTTTCTTTTTAAAGATTTATTTTATTATTTTATATGTATAAGTGTTTTACCTGAATGTATGTGTGTACACCATATGCACACATACCCAAAAAGGCCAGAAGGGGAAATTGGATCCCCCTGGGACTTGAATTATAGATGGTTTTTAATCACCATGTGTGTGCTAGGACTTAAACTCAGGATGTCTGGATGAGCAACCAAGTGCTTTTAAATGCTAAACCATATTTCAAGCCCTATTCTTTTTCTTCCATTTTTTTTGAACACTTTTTTTTTTTTGGTTTAGTTTAGTTTATAGCCACTCACTTGTTATAAGATCCCTTCCTCCCTGTTTACTAAGACAAGGTCTACTTCATAGTCCTGGAATTCAATATGTAAATCAGACTGGCTTCTAATTGGTGAGTGATCCTTCTGCTTCTGTCTTCCATATGCTAGCTAGGGTTATAAGTGTGAGCCAACTGTTATTTAATGGGATTCTTAATACAACTCAATTATACATTTTCATGATATTTGTGTGAAATTTCTCCATGTATAAACAGAAATACAGATTGTTTATAGAGTATTTGAAACTTGGAATATGGTTAATAATACAGTATTGCTGTTTCTCTCTACCTTCACCAAAAGTAACCCAAGCCAGCCAGAGAAAACAAAAATTTAGGAATATCTGAAGAGGTTACAGTCATTGTCTGTGTTACTAGATATAACTTCATTAAAATAAAGTGTCACCCCTACCACAGTGGTTTCAGTTCTCTTTATCAAAAGCTGTTATTTCTTGCTGGCAACTTCTAAGTGGTGCCATTGTTGTGAGGAAATGCAGAGGTCTTCCCTTGTTACCAAATGAAACCATATGAGAACATTAGGATTATTGTCACAGACCGAGGGAAACTATCTATGATAATCATCTTGATCAGTGGTTCTCAACTTTCCTAATGTTGCAACCATTTAATACAGTTCCTTATATTGCGGTGACCCCCAACTCTACACTATATTTAATTGTTATTTCAAAACTGCAGTTTTGCCACTGCTATTAGTCATAATATGAATGTGCGATTGCAGGATATTTGACACCCAGGTTGAGAACTGCTGATCTAGATCCTCCTGCCTTAGCTTCCCAAGTGCTGGGATAGGATTACATGCATGTGTCATCATGCCCAATATCTCTAAATTTACAAAAAGAAGTAGGTGTTAAACACAAGAAGCATTAGAGAACTCCAAATAGGTATGGCCAGAGAAGAAACTCTCCACAACATATTATAATCAGGGTGTCAAAAATAAAAAGCAAGAGAAAAACACCAACTCAGATACAGTGGCAGAAATATAAGAATTACCCAAGACTTTTTATCAGCAACCATAAAACTATTTCAAGCTCTGAATATTAAAAACCAAAACAAGTGTAATGATTAATAATTAAATCTTATGTTAATTTTGGTGATGAATGGCCATTAGCTTTGGATAATTGATAATATCTTGTGTAGGGATATGTTTAATAAATTACCAACAATTGTGTGGTATTAAATATGAGTTTACTAATATATAATGAGTGTGATAGGTTTAACCAGGTCCAAGTAAGAAAGGAAAGGGTAAGGTCTCACGATTCATGCCCAGATTAACAATGCATTCTGTTATTGAAGTAGTTGTTCCTGCTCCAGAGGTATCTAGAGAATTGGCCTAGCTTTACTACTAATATCTGGATAACAGGAATGCTGGTTTTGGAAACCAAGTTTAAGGAGATTCTTACATAGTTGAAGAAGCATTCACTTCTGTCTAAATTTGGGAAAGTCCAGATTATCCATAACTTAAAGTTTCTGTCCTTCTCAGGTGTAAAAGCAGGTAGGCTCCCCAACACAGGGTGCTGAGGCTCCTCATTCCTAAGGACAGGAAGCCTAACATCTTAGAACTCAACATGAATGTTAGAAATAAAAGATAACAGCCTTTCAGAGTTGTTCTTCTAATTCTTATACGAAACTTTTAAGTATTTATGTCTGTTTCCATAAGATAGCTCCTTAAAAATGGACTGTATGATGCAAAAAAATATAGAGAGAGATTTTAAGACAAATGAACATCCTTTGATTTAAAGGATAAAAACACTCTTTGTGTCAGTAACACATCAAAGAAAGTATTCCTGATACAGGCCAGTGAAACTATACAGAAAAAAAATACATTTTCTGTAAAAAAAAAATTCATGATACTATAGTGTTTGTGTCCTGCTAAAAGAGTACTTTTTCAACAAAAATGAACTTACCATTTAAAAATCTAAAGTATTAAAACAAAACCCAGTGGGTCTTCAGAATATTGGAATTTTTACAGGAAAGAATGTGTCAGTCCCTGGTAGGATTCATTCTTTCTGCACACCTTGACTACTGTCTGAGTGTGCATATGTGTTTCTAAAACATCCATTTGTCTAAGGACAAAGAGTTTGTCCTGCTTTGAGGGACTATATCACAGAATTCATATTAGGCATTCCTTTTCCCTAGTATCCCGTATGCCACTTCAGAATCAAACTTACATAACAATAGAGTAGGTGTAGTTGTGAACATCTTTAATCCCAGCACTCTAAATTACAAGTGTAGTTTAAAATATAACTTAAAATGAAGAAATTTGTTTATAAATAAATGAACCAGATATTATGTATGTTCCCCTTAAAAGTGCTGTCAAGTGTTGTTAAGCTTTTGAAAGAAACATGGTTTATAAGGCAATCTCAGAGGCTGAAGGAAGAATTTTTTAAATTAAGTATCAAAATGATAACTATATAAGACAACTTCTGAATAGGTCTGTTACAGACAAACTTCAGTGAATGATTAAGGATTTAAAGAACAAATAAGAACTTAGATCTGACTCTATCAGGTTGTGCTTGATAAGATTGGACTACAGTTCCAGTTCTTTTGGCGTGAGAACCAAAGCAAAAGGTTACTTAAGGAACCTTAGCCTTGGATCCAGGTCTGTTCTGGGCTTATATATAAACATTTATATGTATGTCCATTTGCTTCTGGAGCAAGAGTGGGTTGAATTTTTTTATTATTATTATCATTATTATTATTATTACTACTACTACTGTTACTATTTCAGTTTATGATAGCCCCCAAAAAAGTTATAATTTTTAAAGATGGCAGGTAACTAAGAGGACTTGAGTTTATTTTTAGAAATCTTTATAGTCTATATTAATGTGGCTTATAAGTGTAGAAATTTAATCTTCAACTATATAATTAGCAATTTATTATATGTCTTAAATTATATTTATCTACTGATTTATTCTCACAGCAGTGAATCAGAGTAAATAAGATCTCTTTGTACTGATAAAAGTAAAACTCAGATTAAAAAGCTGGCCCAAGATCACAAAACTAACAGTAGCCCTGAAAGGCAACAGTTGTTTCTTGTTCCAGTTTGCTCCAACCTAGAGCCTGCTATGAGCCTGTATGGGATGCTGATGAGATAATATTGACCAGAACTGACCCTTGCTCTCCACACTGGAAAATAATTCAAAGGGATCAAGAATAGAGAACTAAAAAGCTAGAGCCAGTGAGATGGCTCAGTGGGTAAAGGTGCTTGCCATCAAGTGACAACCTAAGTTCAAGTAGTGAAAGGACAGAACGGACTCCCATAAATTGTTCTCAGATCTCCACACATGCAGTGTTTGCTAGCGCACAATGAGTAAATATGAGAATTAAACTAGTGTGACTTCCTAAAAACAATGGTAAGGTAATTATTTCTACATTCGCAAAATTGATCCCTTTTTTCAAGTCTTCCCAACATCTTTATGGGAAGGCACTCTTACACAAGTCACAAGTTGAAGCAGTGCATAAATGTGACTTGGCCCACTGTCGAGTGCATTAACAGAAACTAGAGTTTTAGACCAGGACTCCTAGTAGCACTTCATGTTGTACAGAAGTCTACATATTTTTAAAAATAAATTTTGGGGGGTTGGGGATTTAGCTCAGTGGTAGAGCGCTTGCCTAGGTAGCACAAGGCCCTGGGTTCGGTCCCCATCTCCGAATTAAAAAAAAAAAAAAAGAAAAAAGAAAAATAAATAAAATTTAAGACTACACATCTATTGATCTTCTCCAGGATACTTTTTGTTCTTCTCAGCTGAGGCAGGGATGTGGGTGGAGGGTTAAAACCCTGAGGATCCAGAGTGTCTGGCAACGTTACCCTAGGGGACTGCACACCCCACAGCTGTAGACAGCACATTTCCCATCGGCATTTGCTCTGAGCACAAGGGTTCTTGTAGAAACAGCTAGGCTGAAGGAGTCAGAGCTGCTTTTAACAGAGGCTGAACTTCAGGGCTATGCTGAGAAGCTGCCCCCTAGTCTTCTGACTATGCACTTGAAAGAGAGATTGCCAAGTGGGTGATGGATATGACGACGAGGTGCTTTGTAATCTCTTCATACAAGCCAGAGAGAAGAGTGAGTTTCCAAACTTGAATGCATGTGGAAAGCTGTAAGCATATACTCTTTTGTTGTGTTTGTCTGGATTTTGTGCTCTTAAGTCAGAAAATCTATTATAGTTCATAGACACATGGAGTCTTCATGTCATTCAACACCTAACAATGTACTATTTTCTGAGAAATTGCCTTCTCTTTGTTACATCATAAAGATAAGGTTATTTCACTTTCTGAAATGTGAATTTTACTTTCTGTGAGTAATTATTCTTGATATGCTTTATAAATTTAACAAAATTATCATTAAAAGTAAAAATGGCCTTTATACAATGAAAAATCTAGATTTTTGAATTCCTTCTTTGTCTACTGTCATCTGTTACCCTAAGCATTTCCTGTCCTCAAAACTTTGTCTTTGAGTTGAAGAGTGTAGTGATAGTCACGACCTAGGCCTGCTAGGAGGATTGTGTTCACTGTATATAAAACCCACAGAGTAGAACCCAGGAACTTGAATTGAGCTACACCCCCAGCCCATAAAACTCTGTATGAAAATGTGTGTTATTATTTCAAACTCACTTTTATCTTCTGTAGAAAATTGTAAAGATAAATGTGTTCTTTCAACTTAAAACTACTTGATGTTAAAAACTCTGTGACCAAGTCATTCTCCTTGTCACTGGTTCCATGTGTTCCCTTGACTTACTAACAAAGCTGTTAGACCTCACAGTATTAAACCTACATGATGAAGCTGTAGGGCACTTGTTTCTTACAACACTTTGAAGTTTGTTGTTGTCGTCGTCGGGTAGGTTTTTGATTTTTTTTTTTTTAAATAAGATTCCATGTAAACCAGGCTGGCCTCACTCTAATTGAAGTTGACCTTGAATTCATGATCATTTTTGCTTCTGTGTCCTGAGTGCTGAAATTACAGGTTTATGCCACCAGACCCAGCAAACTTGAATAATGTCTTTTAAAAAATTATTTTTAATCCCTATTCTTTGATGTCTTTGGAGCTTAAGAGTCCTTTCACTATGGATGCTTCATTAAGAATCATCATGGCTGTGCCTGCTCTTTGGAAAACCTGTGCCACTTGGCAAATGAAACTACCAAAATGCAAAGAAAGGCTTTGATTTTATATGACAGGTTTTCTTTTTAACTCAAATTAGAAGATAGATAACAAGGAGGTTATAGATGTTAAATGATGATCTTAAAGCGTATGAACTAGACCCACAAATGCCTATCAAGCATGTTTAATTAACTTTGTTTTTAAAGATATGAGTCAAGATTTTCTTTAAATGTAGTGCCAGGTAGGAATCAAACCCAGAGCTTGACATGTACTTAAGTGCACTACTACTAAGTTACCTTCCTAACCCTAGATTTTTTTCTTGTCAGAAAATAGTATTTTATAGACAGGTTAAACAGTTTTATATGCCAACTATAATATGCATGCATCCTTGATCTGCTACATATAATAAAGAGGTAAACTATTTTAAGGTGGCTGCTGTTGTTACTATTATTATTATGTATGTGTATATGTATGTATGTATGTAATGTAATGTAATGTATAACTCTAGGGGCAGGGGCATGTTGGAGTGCAGGAGCAAAAAAAAAAAGCCATCTCTCCAGCACCTAGAGGTGACTCTTTATGAGAGACTCAGTTCCTATCAAGAATTCCTGTCTCCCAATAGGTATTTTGTTATTCACTTAAAAAGAAGAGACCAGGTGTGGTGGCACATGCCTTTAAACCCAGAAGAGGCAGATGGATTTCTGTGAGCTAGAGGCCAGCATGGCCTCATGAGTTCTAGGCCAGCCAGAAGTACATAGTCAGGCCTTACTTCGAAAATAAAAAATGAAAAAGAATTTCCACAAAGGGAACTCAGAGACTTCCTAAGGGCTGTGGCTGGGCTTTGAAGGTCACAGTGGCCTTGGATGTATAGATGCAGAAGGTGCCACATGAACATTACAGTAGCCAAATAATCCAGTTGTGACGAGCTGTTGTCACGATATAGTTCCCATAACTGGAACAGAAATGAAAGTAACAGAGCAATTACCCCTCCATTAGGATATATGTTAAGATGCAGCATCTCCCTTGGGAATTGGTTAATCAGCTGAGATAGGCCACAGGAGGGGAGTATCAAAAGCAGTTAAGTAACATGTTAAAGTTAAGCAAGTAACTCACCTTCTCTAAGTCTTAATTTTTTTCATCTTCAAAAACAAAGCCAATAAATGTGGATGTGGAGTGGCAAATGCCTGGGATCCCAGCACCCAGGGGACTGAGATAGGAGAACAGAAGGTTCAAAACCAGCTTGGCCTTCTGAGAGCTCAGCATGTAAATGATTATAATTCTATGGTGGCTATGTTAACAATAGTACTTGTTTTTAATTTTAAGTCAACATACAAAGTTGCAGGTTTCATTGTGGCATTTTCATAATATGCTATTATACTTCAGGGGTTTGTTTTGTTGTTTTCGTCTCCTTCCCTATAGCCTTCTCTGACTCCTCTGTCCCACTCCTGTTGGCACCTCCCCTACAAGGTAGTCTTCCTCTGCTCTCATGCCACGTCTCTCTTACCCTCTCATTTTCTTACTCTTTTGTGATCTCTTCCTTCCCGCTGATGATCCTCTTTCCATTTTCATGATTTTACCTGTGTGTATGGACACTCACATATACACATCGAGATACTACATATGAGAGGAAACACGTGGTATTTGTCACTTATTTCACTGATTGTATTTTTCAGTTCCATCCATTTTCCTGCAAATACCATATTACTTTATGGCCAAATAAAATCCCATTGTGTATGTGCGCTAAATTTTTTTACACATTCTTCCGATGATGGACATTTAGGCCAGTTCCCCTTTTTTCTGAAGTTCATCTACTACTATGGTATGTGGGTAGGTACATGTATGCTGCTATATCATGTAGAGGTCAGAAAGCAACTTCAGGCCTCTCCTCTGCTGAGGTCATCAGGCTTGCACAGCAAGTGTTTTTACTCACTAGGTCATCACATCCCATTCCTGGTTCCATTTCTTAGCTATTATAAATAGTAAGTGTATCAATAGATATGGATACCCTTGTATCTCTGTCTTTTGAATTAACGTCTTTTGGGTATAGTCCCAGGAGTGGCATAGTTATGTTCTAGTTTTAGTCTTTTAAGGACCCTTTCCAATAAGTTCTGTAGTGCATGTACCAGCTTATATCTCTACCAACACTATAACAGGCCCTCTTTTAGATACTGGGTGAGCTTCATAAGTTTTGTCTACACCAATAATTGGTGCTTAAACTGGGCTTGGACCTGTTTTCTTTTCCCTGAGGCTAGGATTCTTTTTTTTTTTTTAACTGTCATTATGCTTCTAATCAAGTAGAATTTGCATTAAACTTGAATTGATCCTGAGAGCTAAGATAACTAAAGAAGGAGTAATTCTCTTATAAAATATTTCATAGGGAAATTACTTTTT
Organism: Rattus norvegicus; assembly: GCF_021556685.1. Lineage (NCBI taxonomy): Eukaryota > Metazoa > Chordata > Mammalia > Rodentia > Muridae > Rattus > Rattus norvegicus. Next base: position 151,147,192 of record NC_141537.1, on the reverse strand, counting down.
AAAACAGATTTTCGAACCAGGTATAGTCACACATCCTTGCCCCCAGCTCTGGTGAGGTATCCCCAGAATCAGAGTTTGAGGCCAGCATGGCCTACATGGAGAGTTCCAGGTCAGTGGGGGGATTGGGGGAGAGTGGGGGTTTTAAAACCTTGACTCAAAAAACAAATACCCTAGCCTTTAGAAATATAATTCACATGCCATAGGATTTACTCATTGGCCGTGTACAACCTCGGCTCTTAGCATATCCACAGAAGTAGTAACCATCACCACTCAGCTACACTGAATTTTCATCACCTCTAAGTAAACCCCATGGTCCTTAGCCACCAGTGCCCAATTTCCCTGTTCCCTCTTGCCCTATGCAACTACTAATCTTGTGGTTTCTCTGTATTTGGCTGTTCCAGACTCTTCTTCAAAGTAAATTGTAAATGCTCAGTCATGAGGACCAGTGTGGAAAGAAGCTTAGAGGATGGGACAGCTGTTTATGACATAAAGCTAGTGTAAGTGGGGGTGGTTACTTATGCCAGTAATCCAAGCACTCAGGGGGCCAAAATAGGCTTGCAAGTTTGAGACCAGTTTGCACCACACAGCTCTGTGCCAGCCTGAGCTGCAGTGTTAGACTCTGCCTGGGCAGTAGGGGTGAAGGGGACAGGACGATGACCAGCTAAGACAAGAGTTCAAGACAATTAACTGAGTGGCAGAAAAGTAAGGATGTTGATAGAGTTCTTGGTTCTCATTTTAACTTGCAATAAAGGCGTGTGACCTTTATTAAGCCTTCAAAGAAGCAGCTAACATTTACTGAGGCCATGCTATGTATAAGGCCCTATGCAAGCCTCAGCCCTGTGTTTTCTAGAATAAAGATATGAAAAGTTATGTGCATAAAACGAATTGTAATTGCCTGTGTCTTGTCAGTTATAACTGACTGTAAATTGTAAGATTAATAATACCCTGTGTTCATAAACTCTATATTCTAAGTTCTGCATGTGTGAGTTCAATCAATTACATTCCAGAAATATCCAAGGAGGAAAATTTTGTTATTTCCTAAACAATACAGTTTAACAGTTTAAGAAAAATTGTGTTATATCAGATGGGAGAATATATGTGATTCTGTGAAAATCCAGCACTGTTTGTGTCCATATATACATATGTTCATGATGTATACATATGCACATACATGTGGAAGCCAAAGGTCAGCCTTTCTCATGAATTGCTACCTTGGTTGTTTGGATATGTGCGTGCTGGAATTCTTTTTTATTACATTCACTTAAGCATGCATATGCATACCATGGTATACATGTGAAAGGAAGGACAACTTGCAGGAATCAGTTCTCTACTGAATACCATGTGAGCCCTGTGGATTAGACTCAGGCCATCAGGCTTGGTGGCAGACACCCAGAGTCATCTCACTGGTTCCACCTTGATTTCTGAGACAAAGCCTCAATCTGGGATCTCACTGAGAAGGCTGTGCTGGTTGGCCAATTAACACCTAGGGATCCTTCTGTTTACAACTCTCCAATGGTGGTGTTACAAATTCATGCTGCCATACCTGGCTTTTTATGTAGGCACTGGGAAATGTCATGCCTACATGACAAGCTCTAGATTGATCTATTTTCCCCTGCTTTCTACACTATTTTTATACAAGTGACTTAAACATTTACAGATACTGAAGTTCAAGGAAGATGGGTATAGCCCTGATCCACCTTGAATACTGAAGGCTGACTCCGTTCAGTGTAGTGGCGATGACAGTAGTGCATGTGAGTGACTCTGTTCTTGAAGGACTGCAGGATCCTTATAAAGAAACCTGTCATCAACAGTTCTGAAAGCTGTACCATCAGCCTGATACCTTTATTGCCACCATGACTGGAGCTGGAAAGATACTGATTCTGGGAGGAATGGGATAAAAGATTAAGATTATTAGAGGGGTTGGGGATTTAGCTCAGTGGTAGAGCGCTTGCCTAGCAAGCGCAAGGCCCTGGGTTCGGTCCCCAGCTCCGAAAAAAAGAAAAGAAAAAAAAAGATTATTAGATATATAAGAACTTCAGATACCGTTCCAAAGGATGGTAAATTCTAAGGTTGAAGATCTCAGAGGTGAGGTGGAGCAGTGCCCTGTGTTCACAAGGTCAAAGGTGTCCTGTGTGATCACTCTAAGGCCCAGAAGAGCAGAGCTTGGAAGTACAGTCACACAGACCTTATACAGTTGGACACTGGAAACTGCATTTCTTTCAGTCAAAGGAAAGACACGATCAGTGAGGTGATGGAGTCACAGTGGGCAGAAGGGGTAAGTACTGGAAGCTGAGGAGTAAAGCTAGGGGATGATAAACTTGGCTTTGAAGTGTGAAGAGGTCATTTCTTAGAAGTCTCATATTCATACTCCTGTTTACGTTTTTTTTTTTTTTTTTTTTTTTGGTTTTTTTTTTTTTTTTTTTCGGAGCTGGGGACCGAACCCAGGGCCTTGCGCTTCCTAGGCAAGCGCTCTACCACTGAGCTAAATCCCCAACCCCCATACTCCTGTTTAAATTGAACATATATTTTTGTCTATGTAGTAAATATCACTCTGTACTAAAATTCTCTTTCAGTCTGTCAGAGTCATATTAAAATTTGTGTGTCTCATTTCCTTATATTCTGATATGAGAATGTAAAATCACTTTAATAGGCATCAGTAACATCTCACATATGCAGAATCTTGAATAAGTGCTTAAAACTGTACACCAATGCTTTACACAAAAGCACAAATAGATTTTATGAACTAGAGTATGACAGATTTCTCTTTGCTGTCTCTTGGTAACCCCATCACTTTCTATGTTATACAAAATTCTAACTCTTCCAGCTCCTGCAAAAAAGCTCTTTTTCCCTAGTCATTCTTCAGATGCTGCTTGATCTTGAGTTTTGTTTTGTTTGCCTAATTCTGGTCACTAGAAGTTGGTTGCAAGAATAGTGTTTCATGTTATGTTCTGTGGGGCAGGGGCAGACTATTGTGGCTTTCTGTTTGATTTCAGTATTTGCAGTCTATCTTGATGGCTCATGTCAGTAAGGGGCTGGTTCCATGGAGGTACAAGCATTTGGTAGCTGCTTGCTCACATCTCAACTAAGCAAGAAGCTAAGACAGACTCATGGTCACACTCATTTAAGCCTTTCTCAACCTTCCTGTGTTTAATTCTCTAAGCATCTTTTTGTAATGAAGCTCTGATCTTTAAGCAGCCACTTTAGTTTATCCTCAAAGTAAATTTTTTTTGGCATTCCTGCTTTTATTGTTTTGGTGTTGGGAATCTATCCTAGGGCCTCATTCATACTAGGCAAATGCTCTACTACTAAACCAACACTCTTGATTTTTACAAATACAAATACTCATGGGGTACTTGGAATAAACCATGTTAATGATCTTTGCATACTGCTTCTTCCATTAGTTGAGAGTTCCTGGGAGCTGGCAACATTGTCCAGTAAATATAACTATGCTAGAAAAAGAGTTCTTAAAGAAAGACCATACCCGGGGCTGGGGATTTAGCTCAGTGGTAGAGCGCTTACCTAGGAAGCGCAAGGCCCTGGGTTCGGTCCCCAGCACCGAAAAAAAGAACCAAAAAAAAAAAAAAGAAAAGAAAGAAAGACCATACCCACTTTTATTCCTTCATCTATCCTGTGCTGTTTCTCCTTTGACACCAAGTGCAAAGGTCAAGCTTTCTCACTGTACTGCATCCACTGCTGCTGACTTGAAGTTATCAGGTGGTGAAACTGCTGCTCTTTGATGGAGTTTAGCTTTCAGAGATACTGGCATGTCCACTGGCACAGAGACGCCCAGGACTTTGAACACTAATTCTGATTACCTTCCAGTTTCTTCATGGAACTGTTCATGAATGGTCTAAGAGAATAGATCTGAGATTAAAGAATGGAGTAGGAAATATTCTCAACGTGAGACACTTGAATCACATGAAGACCAAGTCAGGAAGTTTGGAGATCACAGAGACCTAACTTTACTTTTGCTTTTACTCTACTCAGCTTCCCAGAAGTAGCAGGACTTTTGATATATGGCATTTGATCTGAAAAAGCATTAGTTGAGAAAAAGCAAATAACTGATCATTTTGTGTGTGTGCATTACAAGTAAATGGTTCTTTATCTAAGGGCCCCCTCCTATTTAAGTAGTGTTTAAGATCAAAGGATCTAAAATTGCAGAATAATTTTCTAAATTCTTCTTTCTTTGAATACCTCATCAACACAGCAATGGACCCATTATGTGATGGGGAACTAAAATGTGTGTGTATGGGGGGGGTGTTCTTTAGCTGTTACATATACATAGTTCCTTGCTATTGCGCCCCCCCCCCAATGAATTCAACCTTGTATTGACCATCTTCTGTTAAAAACCCAAGATTAAACTCTGACATTTGAAACCATTATGCAGAGAGGTATATAAGCTGTCTGTGGCTTAGACTGTTTCCTAGTGTCAAGTAAGATCGAAAGCTACAGGCTAGGCTGGAGAGATGGCTCAGTGGTTAAGAGCACTGACTGCTCTTCCAGAGAGGTGTGTGCCACCACCATTCTCCAGGGTTTTTTTGTGTTTGCATGTGTTTTTGGTTTTTCTTTTGTTTGTGGTACTAGGGATAGAATCCAAGGTCTTGTATATATACCACGCTAGGCAAACAATCACTGGACTACATCCTCAGCTCTCACATGTATATTTGTAAATATTTTAGAATGGGTAAGTTATACCCAGGGATTTTATTCCCCACAGTTTTGGAATCTAAGATCAAGGTAATTTTTGTGGATGGCCTGGTGCTTTCTTATTGTATCCTCATGTGGTAGAAGAGAAAAGAGAATTGCAATAAATCTTTAATAAGGGCACCAATTCAGTTTCTAAAGGTGGTTAAGAAAGAAGTCATTTGTCAAGATGGGGTGCAGGGGTTGATCACCAATATCTGAGCTGGTGGGCACAGAGCTCCACAGGTTTAACAGCATGTATTCTTGATTAAGTCAGTGTCAGAATATTGGGGTTGTTGATGTGCTTTTGCTCTACTAGGGATTCAACCCAGGGCCCTGCACATGCCAAACAGGTACTGAGCTGCTCCATTGGGTGCTAGCAACATAGCTGGCATGTAAGTTGTATAGGTTTTCCTTTCTTTTTCTTCTGTCACAAATAGTTTAAGCATAAAAATAAAGAAAATAGCATAACAGACACCTAATAACAGTGGCCAAGCTTTTTACAATATTTGCTTGATACAGAGTTTACTTTTATGTGCTACTCCTTGATGTTCCCCTTCTTTAGAAGCAGTTTTCTATTCTAAGTTTAAAGAGTTTTTTTCATCAGTACACACTTGTCTATGTATTACGGGGACCCATATGAACTGTTAACTTGGTTAAATTGAGAAGCACCCAGATTAGTAAAGTACACCTCTAGGTGTGTCTGGAGGTGTTGCTAAGGGATTGAGGAAGACAGGGTGTCACACCCTGATTGTGGCAATGTCACCAGCTTGAGGCCTGAATGGAATAAAAGGCAAGGAGGAAATAGCTCAACTACAGGCTTTCCCTCTGCATCCCAGCCCCCAGCTCAGAAGCTCTGTCCCCACCCCAGCTGGTAGGTGACATTTCAGGAAATGTGAGCTTGTGAGCCTCAATGTCACAAGCCTAGGTGGTTCAGACTAGTGCTTAGGCTGGGACATAAGATGTGGGTTGTTACAACTTTGCTGTCTTCCTTTCCAGCAAGGGACTGAGCTGAATGCCATTGTAGCACAATGGTATAAGCATAGAAGTGATGATTAAACAACAGATAAAAGGGATTTTTGTGTTGTTTCTGGTTTTTATAATATACTTGTATTGGACACTTCACATGAAGAAGCTACCAGGATTGACTAAAAGTTGCTCCAGGTGAGTCAGAGAGTGGAGTGCATTTACTAAAGGTCTATAAATTTCTGTAATGCCTTTTTTTTCTTCAGTAATAATCTAACCTGAGCTTATTTTGAGTCTCTTTACTCTGTAGACGGTTTTATTCTTTGATAATGACACTTAAAGCCCACACGCTGAGTGTTAGCTCACCACCTTTAATCCCAGCACTCCAGAGGCAGAGGCAGGAGAATCTCTGTAAATTCAGCCTGGTCTACATAGTCAGCTCTAGGATAGCCAGTACTGTGTAGAGACTATGTCTAAAAAAGAAGACGAAAAGAAAAATAAGCACTTTACAGGTGTTTAAACATATTTTCTTTATATGCTAAATTTATAAGCTTTTTCTATGCAGTTCTTTTTTTTTTCATTTTAAATTTTTCTTTGTTTTTTTTTTAAACATTTTGTTATTTTGTTAAAAACTTAAGGATGGAGTGGGCTGGACTAGATGGTTCATCAGGTAAGCAAAGGCAATCTATCATAGCAACCTAAATTCAAGGTGGAAGTAGAAATTAGAGTCCTGCTAGTTGTGCTCTAACCACCTCAGTAGTGCCATGGATTTCCCCAGCCCACTTAACACCTGTAAATAAGCAAACCAGGGTCAGGGTACAAACACCTCCCAGCTCCACACCCTATCCTACTAGAAGTAAAGCAAAGGCGAACTGCACTAATGGAGCTCCTGTTACCTCTATAGCAACAGTGCCATTTGGATTCTCTCATGAAGGGACTCCCTGCTGTATATGTAAAAAAAAAAAAAGCTAGGTCTGCAGAACAGGACATGCCGTGAGCACAGGAACCACAGCACACTGCTTACCAAGTCATAACTCATTGCATTTTATATCTTTTGTTTGGTTGTTTGTTTTGTTTTGTTTTGTTTTGTTGTTGTTGTAGCTGTTTCATTTGTTTTTTAGACAGGATCTTACTATGTAGACCACACTAGTGTTTGGTCACATTCAGAAATCTGTCTACCTTTACCTCCACCTCCAAAATGCTAGAATTAGAGGTATTTACTGTTAGGACCAACATTTTTGTTTGTTTCTGCACTGCTCAGGCTAAAACTCAGGGCCTTAGGTTTCATAGGTAAGCATCATTGAGTCACATCTTTAATCCTTGTTTTTTTAAGACAGAATCTCTAATACCTACCATAAAATAACTATTTGAAAACTCTGAAAGGTATGCTGTAAAGACAATTTTTCAAAGAAAAGAACCCAATCTAGGCCAACAAGCACAGGAGGCAAGAAGTATACTTGGTTTATGCTAATGCAGGTAGAGACTGTGACTTTTCCCTGTTATCTGGGTCTGGCCTTACAGTCTTGAAATTGGCTAATTTTAAAAGAATCAATGAAAGGAAATGGAGGAAAGGTGGAAGGGGGTAAGCTGCTCCAGACTATCTAGTTCCTGGAAGGGGGCAGGTAGGGGGAGACAAGTTTTACCTGGTGAGAGAAATAAAAATATTTGCATAAGGGCTAGACTTAGTATCTCATGCCTTTAATCCGAGCACTTGGGAAACAGAGGGATGCAGATCTCTATGAACTAGAAGAACTTCTTAGTAAGACTCTGAGGGGCCCCCTCAGGTTGAGATTGAGATTTGAATAAAAGTTTTACAAGGTGGAGGGACTATTAGTCCTTAGTGGACAAGCTACCTTTGATGGGGGAGGGTCATTTCTTACAGAATCAGGACTGAATTTATCATTTCCCCATATCTTCAAGATTTATTTCACAACCCAGAAGTGGGCCTCACTGTGAGTAGAGAAGATGCCAAGAGAAGCCCTGAGTTCAAACTGACAGAAAAGGAAAAAGCAGTATAATACTCAGAAGAAGCACAGAAAGGCCTTGTTTTTCTTTACCATAGTAAGTCATGTCAAAATTAGGTAGAGAACCAGACATGGTAGTGAACCCCTTCAATTCCAACATTTGAGAGGCAAGGTCGGTGCAGAGCTAAGGATGTGGCTCAGTCTGAAAACTCTTCCAGAGAACAAGCTCAAGGATCCCCAGAACTATGCAAAAACCAGGTGCAGGTGCACATTTGTAATCACACCTAGGGAGGAAGAAACAAGGTGGTGTTTGCTAGTCATCCACTCTAGTAAATCTGTGAGTTCCCAGTTAGGTAAAAGACACTAAGGTGAAGAACATTTGAGGAAGTTAACCAATGTGTCTGACCTCCACACACATGTATGCATAAATTCCTAATGTCCAAAAAGAGATGAGCTGTCACCACACTTCCCATGAAATAGGATTGTGAAAGGAACCTGGAGTAACCTATATACATAAACAGTCACCTCAGTAAAGTGCTAGACTCACCAAGGCTAAAGAGGTTAACTTTTTTGTTTGAGACAGTCTCATGTATACCAGTCTGATCTGAAATTCTATATGTAACCAAGAGATGACCTTGAATTTCTGATCCTCCTGCCTCCTCTCCAGTATTGGGATTTGAGAGTTACACCACTATGCCTATTTATACTGTGCTGGGACGGATCCCAGAGTCCTAGGAATTCTAGGTGAGTACTCTCCCAGTTAAGCCATATCCTGCTTCCACACTCACAGACATTTATGGTATGCTTGAAGTTGGGCAGATGTGAAAAATTAAATTATTAGGCATACCTTCAGTCCGTGTGTGTGTGTGTGTGTGTGTGTGTGTGTGTGTGTGTGTGTGTGTGTGTCCATCCATTAGCAAAAATATTTTCAGAATGTTCCACCTACTCTGTATTAACATGACCGAGAGGGTTTGAAGCTCCTCAGGTAGGTCACAGGGACCAGAAGCAGGAGACTTCCAATCTCCTGTCAAATCAGAATCAGTATGTTTGTGATATCAGTTGAGTGAATCAATGGGTTCTTCAGATTCTCTGCTTCCTATTTAAAGAGAACATTTTTCCTATTTCTTACTACTGGGAGCTGCTTATGATCGGTGTTTAAGGTGTTTTTTATGTCATTGCTTAACTGGACTGAAGATGATCTCATGTGACAGCATGGAGCTCTTGTTTTGGAGTTGCCATTACTTTCTAGAACAGCCATTCTGTATAGCTGCCAACATGCCCTGGGTACTCTTGCTTCATATTGCAGTGATACTGCTTTGTCAGGGTAGAATTCAGCCTCACAGGGCTAGAGTCAGTCTGCTGACCTCATGCCACAGTACAGCATGTTCAAACCTGGGAGAAACCCAGGGGTTACTCGGCATATTCTTCCTTCTTTCTCACAAGCATGGAACCGTCACTCTCCTCGGAAACCGTATGTTGTATATGTGTGTGTATCTGTCTCTTTATAAATCTCTTCCTCGTTCCTGTAGTTATACAGCTTTAAGTGGGGGGCTGGTTGCGCAGACACGGAAAACTGACTGAGCTGCTGAAACTTAGCACATCTCAGCAGCAGAGCTCAGCCAGGGCATGTGCTATTTTAAGACGGTGAATTTGAGATAATAGAGAATCCTGTTATGTCTCCTAACTGTTTGTTTGTTTCACTCAAAGCTATTTGGACAGAATGTGAGGGGTTTTGTGTGGCTATGTAAGTCATGATTGGATTAGACTAGAGTGTCGAACACTTGGGTGTGGGGGCCTGTCTCCATGCAGAATAGATGTTGTTTGGGGTGTTTCAAGCTACGAAGTTACCGGAAAATAAGCATTTCCTTCAGCAAACAAAAGAGTTTCATTTGCCTTGACTGATCGGGAAGGCTTGGGTTAAATGTGAAGATGCCAGGCATGCATAACAAATAGGAATTTGAGTTAAAGCCAGTTTAAAATATTTCTCACATTCCTCTTTTAATAAAAGGATTCTTATCATTGAGCTACTTGTTTTCAGGGCTTTTCCTGTGACACAATGGTTTCCTGAATTGTGAACAGTATGAATACCTCTGTTAATTTTTATCTTTAGATCAACACCACAGGACTGTGTAATGAGTTAAACAGGAAGATGATCCAGCTGTATGCAACATCCCCCTGTGCTCACATCTCATCTTTAGTTCTGAATAGAGAACTAAACCATCAGATCGAATTTACTGTTGGGTTGGTTTTATAAATGATATGTAGATACTTACTAGGAGATAATGCTTTTTTTTTTTTTTTAAGTAAAACCAGTTCTTTAGACACACACACACCCATTCTAAAGTTAATACTGTTTGCTGGTGAGCATTTGGACTTAAGCTTCAAACAGATTTTTCGCTCTGGAGTTTGATATTTTAAATGTTGGCTTTATTAGCAGATTTGTGTCTCTGATCTGTACTCTCCTTTTCTGTTTGTCCTGATTCTTGAATCCTAAAACCTTGGCAGATCTTGTGTTTGTTCTGAGTTATAAAAGGTCAGCTTATTTATCAGTGTTATCAGTGTTTATTAAAAACGTTAGTCCATGAGCTAGAGAAATGGCACAGTAGGTAACTCTTGCAAAGGACCCCAGTTTGGTTCCGAGCACTCACAAGTGAATCTCAACTGCCTGTAACTCTAGAGCTGGAGAACCTGGCGCTTCTGCCACAGCAGAAGTCTGCACTCATACTTACAAACACATAGTTAAAAGTTATATATAAATCCATGAGAAAGAACAAAGAATGGTAGTGCAGAATGAACTGGGTGATATAAAGGAAAGTATTCATAGAAGAGTCTTAAGAGATAGGGTAGACACCGTCAGAGTTACATCAGTGCCAGGGTGGGGCAGAAACATCAGCAAGATTTGAAACACTTCAGTTGCCTTCACCTAGCACTTGCGTTAACTCATAATAGTAGAGATCTTCCTAGAGCTGGGGTGACCAGCTCAGTTGTAGATCCTTGCAGTGTATGGGGGAAGCCCAAGGTTCAATCCTCAGTACCCCCCCCACACACACACACACAATTTTCTAAAACATACCTGAGTTTCTTAGATTAAACTATGTCATTACTTCACTGTCATGTATCTTACTCAATCTAATAATCTAAACTACACTGAGGTGACCTCATTGAAGCAAAAATGAGGTAACTGCTTCCAGCATCTCAGCTTCCCAACAGGACTAAATACATCAAGAGCTGTAAACCGAGATCTGAATACCTTTCCACACTACAGAATTAACAATTTGGAGAAAAATTTGATAAAAGGAAGACGTAGCTGACTTCAGGAAATCAGTGTGGAATTTGAAGAAAGGGGAACTCTAGAAGTCACTATGTTTATTGAAGTCACTTACATTTTAAATACTTTAAAATTTTATAGTATTCCCAAAGGTTGGTCCATTCTAGAAAGATTTCTGCCTTTTCCTTTCTCAGCAATCTGCAATGGCCACACATTTAGGTATTATTTTTAAAGCTACATGTCTGATACAGACATTTTAGACAATTCCTTGACGGTATCAAATATGAGCTTTTTCTACAGATGCTCAAATATTTATTGTGTCAACTTAGAACAAATTGGCCACATACAGTAGCTGTACTTAAGTATATTTTAAAGTTTGAAGTACAGTGTACTTTAAACCTAAGTTTTATATACAGTAAGCTGTTACTTTAAGTGGTTGGGATTTTTATGATATAATAAAGTTTCTCTCATAGTCAGACCTCTGACACGTGGAGGCTAAAGGTTACCACCTTCAGGTGCTGTTCCTTAGGAGCTATCTGCCTTGTCTATTTACAACAGGGTCTCTTCATGAGCCTTGAATTTACCATGTAAGATAGGCTGGCTGACTAGCAAATTTCAGAATTTGGCCTGCTCCTGTCTCCCTAGCACTAGGATTGTATATGTGTCCCCATGCTGACTTTTTTTAATAATGTGTGTGGGAATCAAACCGAGAACCTCAGTCTTTGCAATATAAGCAAGACTTTACTGGCCGAGCCTTCTCAGCTCCTTAATTTTCATTATTAAAACATAAAACCAGGTCATAAGATTGGAAAAACAAAAGAGGACAGAACTATTTTCCTAAACCAATGTCTCTTTCCTGCCCAGAAGAGGGTATCACGTCCCCTGGTCCTCTGCAAGAGCAGCCAGTGTTAACTGTTGTCAACCAGAGTTGAGCTCTCTGTCCACTCCCCAGGGATGGTTCTTAATGAAACTGCCCAATACCTGTTTATCTTATGATTATCCCTTGTGGAAGCAGTGGTAAATTGTGTTACTTGTTTTCTTGTTATTCTCCATTGAATTAATTATATTCTAGATTACCTCTGAGTTTTGGGGCTAAGTGGAGGAAAGAAGAAATAGGATTTATAACAAGGAACAGTTTGTGGCACTTGCAATGAGCAAATCTGAAGTGCTATACTGAAGTAGTTTGAAGTGTGAAAACTGGATTAGAATACTACAAACATCTCTGTTCTCACTGGCCATGAACTCATGGTTCAGACGGAACAGGAGTGTTTCCTTTGGAGGCCAGGGCTTTTGGTTGCATGCCTCTCAAGCAAAGAACAACACTGGTGGGAACATGAGGTTCAGGAGGCCTGGCCTGTGGGGCCAGCTTGGCTGTAACAAGATAGTAACGAGAGTTCAGCTAACGTGCCAGCACTTTTATTTCTTGTTGTAAAAAGAAAAGTCCTAAAGATCTTCTAGTTTAGGGTACTTAAATGGGTACATGTATATGCACACACACAAGGACAGACTTGTATAAATTGGCTTTTAAAATAAAGTAATATGAAGACCAGCAAGATGGCTTAGCATGCACATGAAAAATCCCCCTCCCTCCCTCCCTCTCTCTCTCTCTCTCTCTCTCTCTCTCTCTCTCTCTCTCTCTCTCTCTCTTCCATCCCCCCCAACACACACACACACACACACACCACACACACACACACCACACACACACACACACACGCACACACACAAAATTAAAGTAAAATGGTTTACTGGTTAAAAGCAGTTGCCACCAAGCCTAATGTCCTGAGTATTAGTTCCCAGAGCCCACATGGTGGAATGCAAGAGCTGACTTCTGAAGGCATCTGAGGTTGATCTCTATACACATACATATTACACATAGAAAGTAAATGGATTTAATTAAACTTTTAAATAAAATAATTTATTTTCCCATGGTTTTCAGAAATAGATATTTAAGCCACAACCTAAATGTAATCTCTAGTTATGTTACTTTTAGAAAACAATGTCCTAGGGCTGGTAAGATGGTTTAGCAGATACTTGCTATCCTGCCTGACAGACCTGAATAGTTTGATCCCCCAGGACCCATATAGTGGAAGAAGAGAACGAACCAGAAAGCCAAGTCCTGAAAGTTGACCTTTAGCCTCTACATATATCCATATATGGGATACAAGAGATGGATGGATGGACAGGAGGGGGACTGATGGACTGACGGATGGACAGAAGGATGGATAGACAGATGGAGAGAAAAACTATTTAAGACTATATCTTCTCGGTTGGGGATTTAGCTCAGTGGTTAGAGCGCTTGCCTAGGAAGCGCAAGGCCCTGGGTTCGGTCCCCAACTCCAAAAAAAAGAACCAAAAAAAAAAAAAAAAAAAAAAAAAGACTATATCTTCTCACAGAGAGCCAGGTGTCTCTGTGTGTTGGGAGTCAGGTATAGATCAAAACTGAATCATGCCTGAGAACAGCACATGAAAGACACTGAACAATACCCCAGGGTCTCACTCTTTCACAGAAAACATTTGATCTCTGATTCAATATCAATAGTTGTTAGCATATATGTGAAGAGTGGGTGCCTCTGCAAAGAAAGGCCTTACATCCAAGTAGAGTTCTGTGTTTATGTAATCAGCCTGTGAGTTCATGGTCGTTGACTTGACTACTTAGGATTAGCCACAAGAGAAGACAAAATGCAGTTATCAACAGCACAGTTAGATTTTGAATGTGAGTCTCAGATTTGGCTTCATCTCTAAGTAGTCCTTAGTCTTTAAAGCATTCCACCCCCACATTAACTTTAGGCTCCTTGAGTTAAAACTGAAGAATAGCTGAATTGCAAATTTCACAAGATAGGTGAAAAGCCCACTCCTTTAACCTAAAAGTAGATCATTTTAGTATTTAAATACATGTTTTTTATTTAGTTCATATGCATATTTTATAACCATTTGTGTATGAGACTTCTTCCCATCACAATTCAGAGTATTTGAATTTGAAATTAGAATTTTCATTCCTAGAAATAACCCTGCTTTCATTTTCCATGTTGAAGTCTCCTCTTATGCTGGAAAGAAAGGCCCCACTATTCTTCCCTCTTCTCCTTCATCTCCAGGGCAGAGCCAGCAGATTGCAGGAGAGTGGTTGGTTTGTTTTCAACATCTTCTGCCTCAGTTGCACTCTGTGTGAGTAATCCTCTCAGCAGTTTCCTCTCTTTTCTTCCAACCTTTTGGCCCCTAAGTAAAACAAAAACCTCTCTCTCCCTGAATTCCAGTGGAAAGTTAACACAGTTTTAGACTTTGAGCTGAGCTAGTTTCTGAGGGGAGGACTGAAGAGTCTTTGGGGAGTGGGAAGGTGGGAATACAGATTCTCATCTGTCTGCTCCCTAAGTCCTTCTGTACGAATCTGTTCTCTACTGTCCATAACTGTTTCATTTCCTCTCACCCCATTTCCTATTGGCTCAACTGTGAAGCTCTGGCTGTCCTGTAACTCTGTTTAGACCAGGCTGACCTTGAACTCAGAGAGATTCACCTGCCTTTGCTTCCTAACTGCTGGGATTAAAGGCATGTACCATCACATCCTGGTTATAGGAGTTTCTGAGATGGTATCTCACTGTATATACCACTGTCTACTTCCTATGTAAACCATGTTGGCCTTAAACTTGTAATAGTCCTACTGCCTCAGCCTCACAAATGCTAAAATTTGTAAGACTTTCACTACTGGGCTTGAGAGATGACTCAGTGGTTAAGAGCAGTTGACTTCTCTCTTCCAGAGGTCCTGAGTTCAATTCTCAGCAACCTCATGGTGTCTCACAACCATCTATAATGGGATCTGATTCCCTCTTCTGGTGTGCATGAAGACAGAGCGCATATATATATATGTGTGTGTGTGTGTGTGTGTGTGTGTGTGTGTGTGTGTGTGTGTGTGTGTGTGTGTGTATACATATGTATGTATGTATGTATGTATGTATATGTTGTATATGTATATATAATTACATGAATAGATAAACCTTTTTTAAAAATAAGAAATAGACTGTACTACCAGCCTAGATTTTGTTTTGTGTTTTGAGACATCCTGGCAGACCTTGAACTCAGCCATCATAGTTTCAGCTGAGCCTGTAGGATATGTCTCATGCACAACACCCTGACATTCTTTTTATCAAAAACAAATACTCTATAGTGTTAGGGTCCAAGAATCACTAAAGGAAGACCTGAGACTCAAGTGGTATGCAAAAGCAAGGAGTATTTGTCTTGCATAAATTACCAGCATACAGGGCCCAACCATTCACAAAATGGCAACAACTTGTAGGAGACTTGTAGGCCCGCTTTTATATAAGGCTAGGGGAATTTTCCAGAAGGGTTAGGTAACCTCTAATATGATTGGTAGGGGCAAAGCAGTGACACTGATACGATTTTGATTGGTTGCTCTATTTGTTAGTTTCTCTATATTTGGTGAGGCCTTGAAGAGTTTTGGAAACCAGCTCAGTTCTGACCTGGATAGCTCCTTCAGCTCGGTATCCCAGGAACTGACTCAGTTCCAGACTAATCCTGCCTAACTAAGTAAGGCCTTCATTGACTAAAGGCTCACTGTCAGTGGCTCCTTCTGAGGAGCCTAGTATGCTTCCCAGAGAATTGAAATATTTATTCCAAAGGTTTCTGGTCCTCTCAGTAGTAAGAATAATTGCAATGTTTTGGTCAGTAAATCTAAGTTTAGAAAAGTTCTGATAATAAATCTAAGTAAGATAATACATACAGTACTCAGGCTTGATTTTCTGGTTTCTACCCAAGAAGGTGTGTGTGTGTGTGTGTGTGTGTGTGTGTGTGTGTGTGTGTGTGTGTGTGTGTGTGTCCGCCCGCATGCGTGCGTGCATGCATGTGCACACTGGTTTTGTTTTCCTCTTTTTAGTACTTGGGCTTAAACTCCAGGTATCTCCCATGTTAAGTACACACTCTGTCACTGAACTCCTCTTCCAGACTGTGGATTTGAATTCTTTAAATGTTTCTGAACTGTAAGATGAATTTTTTTCTCCCTACCTATAATGTTTGATGTTTTAAACATTCATGACTTTATTTTATTGGAACTTTAGGGATATTTATGTGCCTATCTATTAGCTTAGAAAGCCAATAAAGTTACTGCTCGAGAGACTCAGTACGGATTTCAGGCCACTGTGGGATAAAAGAACCTTGGGTGGGGGTGGGGGGTGGGGGAGGCTTAAGAGACATTAAAATCTAACTTACAAATACCCTCAAAGATAGAAAGACATTTCATGCTAACATAGAAAGGCCATGGCCTTTCTAAATTGCAAAAAAATACACAGAGATCTATGGGTACAATTCTAACAGATTCTCAGCCATTATCCAAAGTAAACACAAAATCATAAGACCTCACTAGTCCATATCTGGAAGAGCTCCTCCTTATTGTATGTACCAAATTCTTTATCTAACATAAAGAAGTGACCAAAAAGAAGAGCCTAACAGACTGAATTGTCTTCTGGTTTCTTGCTCCATGGAGAAAATACATACGTGTCAGACCTCTCAAGAGACTG
Organism: Rattus norvegicus; assembly: GCF_021556685.1. Taxonomy (NCBI): domain Eukaryota; kingdom Metazoa; phylum Chordata; class Mammalia; order Rodentia; family Muridae; genus Rattus; species Rattus norvegicus. The sequence continues at coordinate 151,130,786 of NC_141537.1, read as the reverse complement.
TCATATTTAAACAGTAAAAGCAAATCCTTTTTCAGGGCTGTTATCAGGGAGGACTCATTTAATAACTGATGCATAAACCAGAAAAAAAAAACAGAATCAAAGAACAATATTAAGAGAAGAAATCAGCAAAATCAAAATGGCACCTCCTTTTACAGCCAAGAAGATAACATGGCCCGATTAAAGTAACCCACAAGCCTAGCCTCTCCAGGCAACTTGTTGATTGATTCACTTCTCTCTCTGCAAGTTGAATCCATTAATATATTGGAATAACCCTTAAATTTGTCAAAGAACTTTTTTACTTTTTGTGTGTCTTTGTTGTTGATTGATAATGGATCTCATATTCTGACTCTTCTGCATTTACCTCTAGAATAATGAAAATATAAGCATGCTCAATTACACCTAGATACTGCCCCTCTTCCATTCCTGTTTATTGTTTGGGTTTTGTTTGTTTGTTTTGTGTGGTGGTGTTGTAGTCCTGAACAATCCTAGGGTTTGGTGCTCACCAGGCTCCTCTACCAGCTAAGCTATATGTCCAGACCCTTTCAGAAGTCTTTAAGAGACGTCTCGTTGCTAAATAAGGTGACTCTCCTGCTTTCCTCTCTTAGGATTTCAAGCATGCTTCATGCCTGTTTCTCAAGTATACTTTAAAAAAAAAACTTACGCATAAATGAGCAGTGAATATTATACAAAAGACCTGCTTTAAGCCCAGGAAACTCATATGGTAGAGGCTCAGACAACCAAGGCACCTTGTCTCACATGTTTCAGTGGTCACAGTGGTAAAGTGAGAGACCAAGAAACAAGCCTTTTGGAAATGCCTTGACCAGATGACATACTCACTGCCTTTCTTTCATAATCCATTATTCCCAAGTGATCAAGGATTTCAAGGGAAATGTTAGCTTGTTCATGTGTCCCAGAAGGGAAGGAGCATTAAACTACCAATCACCGGGAGCAGTTTTGCTACAAATTATAGAATTGTAATATTAACCTTATAAATTCAATTCAGTGAGTGCCTACCCAGAGGAGAGGGCATGGTCCATAGCGTTCAGCTATAATTGTGAAGAAAATTCTTCCCTAGTAGGTTTCACATTAGGCTGAACATAATTGAATAGTTAAGTATTTAAGATGTTACTGCAAGTTTATTTAGTATATGAATATATGATATTACTTAAGAGAAGAAAGAAAAGTGTTTATTCTCAAAATAAAAATTGAAATCATAGCCAGATGTGTCCACACCTTTAATACCAGCACTCAGGAGGAAGAAGCAGGCAGTCTTTATTATTTCAAGGCCAGCCAGGTCTACAAATTGAGTTCCAGGACAGTCAGGGCTGTTAGAGAAACCCTGTCTCAAAAAACCAAAATCATAAAGATGATGATGATGGTGATGATGGTGAAGAAGGAGGAGGAGGAAAAAGAAGAAAAGAAAGTTGAAATCAAAAGAGCTACTGGTTTTGAGTAACAGAAAATACCTGCATTTATAAAACAAACTGAAGGAATACAAATCACAGTGGTGGGACTGGAGGAGATGGCTAAGTGGGTAAAGAGTGCTTGCTTCAGAAGCAGGAGGACCTGAGTTAGGGTATTAGCACCCACATAAAAAGTCAAGAATGGCAGCAGGTGTCTGCTTTGGGGCAGAGACAGATGACTTTCTGGGACTGGCTGACCCACTAGCCTGCTTTTAAAAGGAGGGGGGAGATAAGAGGCAAGCTTCAGGTTCAGTCAGAGACTGAGAGAGAATGAGCAGAGTAATAGAGGATAACACAGAAATCAGTGGTTTGATTTCTTTGAGACTAGATAAAGCAGAGCAGGAGGATCTTGAATCCAGCCTGGCCTGCGTAGTCATATCCTTCCTCAAAAACCACTAAAGATGGTGCAGTGGAGCCTCATCAGACCAAACCCCAGCCTAAGCTCTCAGCATGGTTTTTGCATTCATTACTGGATCTCAGAATTGCAATGTTTTCTAAAAAGAGGTGGTTTCTCCTGTCGTAGTGTCAGATTTTAGGGTTTCATGCCTGCTTGCCTATTTCTTGCTCACTGTTTTTACTCCTACTCAGTTGTTACGTAGTTTTCTAAACAGAGGATGTAAAATAGAGAAGAAACATTGGGGAAGTGGAACTGTCTCCTGGTGCTTGATGGAAACCTTTCCTTTGTATTTATTGGACTAAGCTACCTCCAAATGTTATTTTATTGAGAATCGTTTTTCCTTTGTCAGCTCTCCTCAGCCATACTTAATTTAAATGAGGAGACAAACGTGACTGTGAAAATAGTGTCATGTAGCTTTAAATCCAACTAGTTGGAAGCTTTTGTCTTTTATAAAAGATGTTCACAGCTGGAGCAGAGAGGCAGATACTGTCTGATCTTTGCTCTCACAGTCAGAGCGTTCATTTGCATTTAACAGCCCTAGCACACTGCATAATTGGGTGCGTGCATGCGCACTGGCTTGGTACAGACGCGCGCGCGCACGCACACACACACACACACACACACACACACACACACACACACACACACACACACACACACACACAGAGCCTGTTAGGCTGAAGCTTTCTGTTTATTCAGCACAGTCCTCCCAGACACCCAGATGTAAGGCCACTGAGTTGATGCAGAACTGAACTGTGCACAGACCGAGGTGGGCACTGCGCGGTAGAGCATCCGCTATGCAGGATGTTGATGTGATGCCCCTCTGCCTGCCTGTTGTGTGCAAGCCACTGCTCTAAGATTGGAGGTGAGAAGTCCAAAGATCGCCTAGAAGCTTCATTGTGCCCAGCCCTTTGGTAGAAGATGTGTCCCCAGTGGTAACTGCCCTCATTTACAGTGTGCAAGAGTGGCAGAGTCTGTCATTGCTCCTCTACAATTTGGAAGCCGGAAAAAAATGGAGAAATCTTACGGCCAAGAGAGGCTGTGATTTGTTTTCACAATCCAAGCTTTTCCTGGTGTTCACAAATGAAGGATGGGCTTTGTGACAAGCAAATTCATCTGACTGCCTGACGGGGGTTTTTGGTAAGATAAATGTGTTATGATGAGGGGTTTTCTTGTGTTTTTATCTTTCTGTATCAGCTACATAGAACTGCACCTCAGTATTTATTCTGCAGAATCATGGTTGGTGGAGCTAAAGAGCCAGAAAAATATCTTTGCTATTTATTCAAGTTGTGACCTTCAGATATGTTCATCAGGTTTTCTCAGATGCCTGTGAGCAGTTAGAAACTTGCCCTTTCTAGAGTGTGGGGTGCTCACTCACAATTAGGTCTTTTTTTTTTTTATTTAATGCCTTTGGATAGTTGTAATTACCTTACTTTTTCTAGGATTTTTTTAAAGCCTGCAGTGGAGAGGGAAAAAAACTCTCATCCTGTTACTGGGTCATTGCCCCCGGAACAGTAGTAGGCTGAAAACGTGTGTGGATGTGAAGGAAGGCACGGCGAGCAGTCTGCTGTTCTCACACCCTGTGTTGGTGGAGGTCTGCCTCTGGCTCATTGTCGATGCTCTTCAGTATCCCACGGTGTTTTGAGCTTCATCTCTTTGCCCTCTATTATAATTGAATTTCCTTTTATGTTTGCTTTTGCACATTTTTCTTTGCCAGACCCAATTCTGTCATGGAGCCTTTTTCTGTTACTGTTAATACAGTGTCTTTTATTAGAGAATAGACAGGTGTAGAAAATAGCCCTAGAGCACAAAATCTGGGGCTCATCTAGTCTAGTACCACAGAAAAAGAGACAAAATAATCCTCAAGTATTTTTGGTCCCTAAACAAAATAATGGACATTTTTCTCTTTAAAATGTAGGTTTTGATTTTAGCAAATTTAAGCTTCTTAATTTTGAATTTGAATTTTATTTTAAATAAATTTATTTTAAATTTAATTAAAACCAAAAAAGCTAAATTTTAAATAAATTTGATTTATTTAATTTTAGCTTTATTTCAAGTTTAAAAAAATGGATCTTCATAGAGGGTTAATTCCAGGACAGCCAGGAAGGAAGGAAGGAAGGAATGAATGAATGAATGAATGAATGAATGAATGAATGATAGACAGACAGACAGACAGACACAGACAGACAGATAGATAAGAAAACAAAGGAAGGAAGGAAAGGAAGAGAGATGATTACATTAAGTCCATGGAGTTCTGCCAGTAACACCTGGCTCTAGTCCCATTCTGAGCTGGGTACTATTATATTTTCTAGGATAAAGGTTTCCTTTTCTTCACTATAACTTGGCCATGTGTTGTTGGGAGGTCTGTGACCTATTTCATTGACCAAGCTCAGATCTTGTCCTTGGACCTCCTCCTCTCACCAGCAGGCACAGCCAAGTTTCCTAGTAGCTTAGAGTGGGCACAGAGGCTGTCCATTGACACCTGCCTTTCTGCTGACTCATTGGTTATGTAAGCCTTGAACACAGCCATCCATTACACCCTCTAGGTTGGGAAATAGGGACTGCCTGTTTACTCTCCTTTTTCTTAACATGGTCCTACGTTTCACTGCAGTGAATAGATACACCATTTTTCTCATTTTGAATTGCTGCATTTTTAAACTCTATTTGCATCTTTCCATGATGAAATTCCCATCTGTTCTCTTGGCACATGAAGCCTTCAGAAATAGTGCTTTCTCTCATTTCTTGCCTGGTTAAAGTAAGGACTTCCTTTTCTATCTTTGAGGGCTCAGTTTCCTCTGAACTTTCCATGTGAAGTAGGACAGTTTCCTTTTTCTGTTACCCTTTTCCTCAGAGCACCCTGTTCTTTTCTTCATGGTAATTTCCACACTTTTCATAGTTGGTTTCTGTCACTTGTCATTCAGTTGTGAGTCTCAAGAAGTCAGAGCTATTTCATTAATTGGTAGATAACCCAACAAATTACTGAGTGGCGCTTACCAAAAGGACAGACAGAAACATGCATGCAGGCCAGGGTGAAAGCAAACAGGGTGAACACAGTGTGGAGAAAACCCATATGATGAAGGTGAAAAGTGAGAGACTATCCATTGAGGCTTGGAGAGGTGGGGAGGGCTAGATGCCCAGCCTAAGAACTTGAGACTGCAGAGGCCACATTCAGAGTCTTGGGATTTGAAGGGTCTGGGGAATATTTGAGGGGTGTTGGTTTGGGTGCTGGAGCTTCATGCATGCTTAGTCAAGTACTGTACCACCTAGCTATGCCCCTGCCCCAAACACTTTATTTTGAAAACTGAAGGGCTAAGCCTGGCAGTGGTGATGCACACCTTTACTCCCAGCACTCTGGATGGTAAACCAGCCTTGTCTGTAGAGAGGGTTTCAAGACAACCAGAGCTACACAGAGAAACCCTGTCTTGAATAAGAAAAAACAAAATAAACAAACCTGCTAAGAGAATGTAAGCATTCCCTTAGAGTTGGGTTTTTCCTCTTCTTTCCTTCTTTTCTTTTTTCTTTTTTTTTTTTAATACCTTTTTTTTCCCTTCCTTCAACTCCATAGAGAACCTAGTGAATACAAGTAGATCCTTTAGGACCCACTATCCAAAAGAGAGGCATTGAGAGTGTGTCCTGAGGTGGTGGCAGCAGGGATGGTTACGGAGTGCTCTGTACTCTGATGAAAATTTGGTGTGAAGTTGATGAGACTTGGTGTTGGGTTGGGTGTGGTGAGAAAACCAATGATTTCTGAGCTGTGTGGTACACTTTTTTTTTTTTTTGGCTTGTGTAGCCTGTGCACAATAATTACTGTCCCTAAGTTAAAGGATATCAGGAAGAAGGCTTTGAAGAGAGTTCTGATAGGGTTGTGCTATACTCTTGAGTCTTCGTTCGAGAGATTAGGCTGTTGCTATTGTGAAACCTTCAGTGATAAACTTGGGGATACAAGGTAGGACAGTAGTTTAGACCTGTGGATTGCAGCATGTCTCTGACCATAGCCTTTCCCTGCGCCATGCTGTTACAGCCTCAGGTTTTACTCTGTTGTCCTAAAGTTCACTTCTGTGCCATTCCTTATTCTGAGCTACCAGCTTGAAAGGTCTTTCCTTATTCCTTCTGTCAGAAACTTTTGAGGCTCATTTCATCGTCACCTCCAAGAAGCTTTCTCTGTTTCCTTTCCCCAGTGTTGCTGTATTTATGCTTTTGAGACGGTCTCTTTAAGCTCAGTACACTTCCTTTAGCTTCCCAAATGCTGGGGGTATAGGCCTGCATTGCCACACCTGGTGCCTTCAGGGAACCTCTTTGCCAAATCTACGGTGTTGTCTTAATTGGATCTTGCTTTCAGTGGTGGTTAGGCTTCATTGGTTAGATCATCTGTTCTTGGAGAACAGAGATTCAACCTTTATTGAGTGGTTTTTGCATAAAGAAACAAACAATAACTATAAAATCAATTGAACCGTGGAAGATGGATGTGCGCATGCATGTATGTATACAACCCACATCTACAGTGTCTGTCACAGCACCATGATGTGCTTCTACCTCTGTCCTCTTCAGGTTCAAAACCCTATCAAGACTGTCCCACATCCTAGCAAAAATAGCTCAGATAGAATATAAAATGTCTTTTAAGAGTTTTACAAATAAGAAATCCCTGAGTTTGTCCTTTTCATCATTTTCTTTTACTTTATTTGTAATTTGTGAGAAAAATTGAGGTCTTGCTATTATTTACCATTTGTAAAATGAGTGACCAAGACAGGATGAGACAGCATCCATGTTAGCTGGTCTTGTTCCCAAGCTTCCTCATTTCCTTTTCCCATCATTTAGAGTAATTCCAGAATTTGTGCAGTATCTTTCGTTGAGGTTGTTATTGGCATTTAAGATGAAATAACTTGATGGGCCTAGTGGTTTATACTTACCTCTGTTCCCAGCATTTGTGAGGCCTCTGCCACTGTTGTATGACTTTTCCTGAGGAAGTGTGAATAAATGTCTGTTCACCCTAGGTATAACACCAACAAGAAACCAAAGAAACTAAGCCATGGTCACCTTGGTGAGTGAGCCTACTTACAAAAGTGTAGGTCATGTAAAGACAGCTATGTCAGTGAAAAGCCACCCTGAGTGATAACAGTTGACAAAAGCAACATCCCTAGAACACTTGCCTATTTTATAGGGAAACCCCTGGAGAGTCCTCCCCCACCAAGTGATTATTACTGCTTCAATAACCTATAATTTTGGGAAGAAGTATTAAGTATGATAACTTTTCAAGCTTTTTGGCCCTTCTAAACAAAATTACAAAAAAAGAGCCAGATGTCTTTGGTATTTCACTGTAATCTCATTGCTGGATGCAAAGGTAAGAGGATCACCAAAAGTTCAAGGGCAGCCTAGGTCAAAAGTAGAAGTTTTGGCTCAAGAGCAACAAGAAAGAAAGGAAAGAAGAGAAGAGAAAGGGTTGGCATAGGGTGGATGGAAATGAGAAGTCAACAACACTACAGTGCAGAAAGAGTGCCTGTGGCTATTTTCTAAGGGGTTCCTATATGTCAGGTCGGGGAAATAGTATCTGTGTCCCTCATTCTGTCAATCAGTACAGGTCCTCCACCCCCACATGCAGCCACACACTAATTGTAGAAATGCAGAAGCAGAATAGAACCTTCCCATTCCAGATTCCTTCACAAACACAAGCATTCAGCTTGCTTTTTCAGACATCTGAATAATTAAAATTTCTTGTCATCTGAATGGATATCAGTATGCTTTACCTAAGATCTTCTGGTGCCTCAATGTTGGTGATTTCTTATACCTGTTAGGAAGGACAGATAACTTCATTTTAAAATCTCAGAAATTCTTGTGCAACTTGGTAAGACCCCACCTGAAAAATCTATAAAAAGGACTACTACAGCTAGTTCAGTGACGGAGCACTTACTTAGCACATTCACGGTCCCAAGTTAGAGCTTCTGGACCAAATAAACTAGATTATATCCTTTATCTTCCTGTGTGAGGAAATCAGTTTGTACTTTGCTATTACAGGTATTATTTGAGGAAGAAAAATAAGCAAATCTAGCCATTATGTTGTAAAAGAAAAGGTATAATCAAAGTAGTTAAAACAGGCACAAATACCAACTGCAAAAATGTAAAGACAGTTGTTAAAGCAGGCATGTACCTGGACTGGAGATGTGTAATCACTTTATTCCGTTACATAGAAAAGCAACTGTGTTCTCGGCCAAAAACAATAGCATTGTCAGATCGCTCCTTTGTTTTGTTTTTCTAGCATGATTTGGAACTTAATGTAGCCCATACTGGCTTTTCAACCAAAAATCTTCCTGCCTCAGTCTCCCAGTTGCTAGGACCACAGGCATATTTTCATTAAACCTGACAAATGGCAATTTAAAGATCCTACAGCACTCATTATTCTAAGATGCCCCAAAGTTACTTTTTTAATTTCCTTGCAGTGCTGGGATCAAACTGAAGGCCTTGCTTAAGCAGGTGCTCTACCACTGAGCTTAGCCCAGTCCAAAATTACTCTCCTTCTAAAGCAAGGACCAGGAGCAGGACAGTAGAGGAACTGGCTACTAATAGCCTGCGCCATATAAGGGAAGTCCTCTTAGCCCTGCATTGCAACAGGAACAGCAGGCATCACACTGCGGCTCCACTTAACCTCTCACCATACTCTCAAGACTCTACACTCTACTTCTCTAACTCACTTCTGATTGTATTGTGTCCCTCCTTTGGCCGTTCCTTAACATTATCTCTTAGTTTTCTTTTTTTTTTTTCTTTTCTTTTTTTTTTTTTTTTTTTTTCGGTGCTGGGGACCGAACCCAGGGCCTTGCGCTTGCTAGGCAAGTGCTCTACCACTGAGCTAAATCCCCAACCCCTCTTAGTTTTCTTTTTAAGGAAAATAATGGAGGACTAACATGGAACACACTAGAAAGTTACTGGTGACCTCATAAGATAAAATCCACAGCAGTGCCTGAGAGGAAGTATAGCCTGACTCCAAGTATTCATTCAGCAGATATTAGAGACAGGGAATCAAGTTATAAAGAGACAGAAAATCTACCCTTGGAATAGTCACAAACCAGTTGTGTACAAGGTAAATTTGGGGCAAGGAAGACTATTTGGATAAGTCCACATGGGAGAGAACTTGAATTAGTTGACACATTGTTTATAATAGTTAGCACAACCTGGAAGTTGCTTAGTATTTAAGAGAGGCAAAGGAAGAGGAGTGGGGGGGGGGGAGTGTTATAACATCTTCTTGAAGGAAAGGAGAACAGGATATGTTTATAGGCTCCAGATTTTGATCTTTCAGAGCAGAGGCTATCCTTGTTGAGAGCTAAGTGGCTCTCAAGCTAGAGACAGAATCAGGAATTCAGCAGGGAGTCCTTGAGTACTCACTCAGTGCAGTACACAGTTACTGTTCTTTACAGAAACAGAAGTAATCATAGAATGTGGAAGGCTAACACGGAGGAATGCCACAAATGTAAGACCAGTCTGGATTACCATAAGTAAACAAAATGCCGAATCCTAACCTCTGTGAACTGTACATTTTATATTCTGATGATAGAAAAAACTCATAGAAGTATAAAAATTCCTGATATGCAAGGGTGAAATGTATACATAGAGAACCAAAGTCAAGGACTGTAACAGTGGTTCGGTTGCTGGAGCACCTACTGCCTTCCCAAAGGACGGTACTTGAGTTCCCAGCGCCTGCCTGCATATCTAGCTCCAGAGGATCTGACACCTTCCGCCTCTTCAGATCCCATATCACATATCACATACACACAATGAAAATAAATTTTTTAAAAAATGAAAAATGAGGTCAGGATAGAGAAGAACAAGTATATGGTAGAAATGAAGGCTGTAGTTTCCATGGAGTCTTCACCATAGTGGTTGCTATTCAGGCATAGGGAAGCAAAGCCTTGAAGCAAGAATCTGATGGAAACTTTTTTTTTAAAGATAAAGTCTTACTCTAGTTCTGGCTAGCCTGTAATTCTCTGTATAGACTAGACTTCCCTTGAACTTGCAGTGACCCTCTTGTGTCTGCCTCCCTAGTGTTAGGATTGCAGGTTGACATCAAGTCAGATTACAAATCCTACTCAACTGTAGAGCATCCATCAAAGGACCTAGGACTGCTGCTTCTAGCTCTTTACACAGGACTGATTTCCTGCTGACAAAAATCTCAGCTATCACCAGTGCTTACCAGGTTTACTTCAAGGCCACACTTAGCCTTAGGGAGCTATAACTGCCTGGCCAGAAGATTTATTCTTCTGTTAAGAAAACTTTACAGTATTTTTCACCCCACCCTCAATGTATAGGGCCTAAACTAGGTATTGTAAATAGCACAAAAATTTTAAAGAAAAAAAAAACTACAATCCCAGTAATGATTGTACAGCAAATAAGACTACATCAGGGAGGGTGGCTCAGGAAACCCTTGCCACTAAACCTGACAACTGAACCTTAAGTTCAGTTCCCAGGATGTTCATGGAAAGAGAGAGTCAACTCTCAAAAGCTGTCCCTTGACCTCCACACATATACCATGCTATCTTTACCCCCCCCCCCAAAAAAAAGTTTAAAATTTTTAAAAATATGTTGGCTTTATGGGGGATCTATTTTTAATAGACATTTCCTCCAGGATGAGAAGGAAATTAAGAGACCATCTGCTTAAGAAAACTTGTTTGACAGGACTAGAAAGATGGATCAGTGGTTAAGAGCCCATACTGCTCCTGAAAGAATGGGAGTTCAGTCCCCAGCACTCAGCAGTGGATCACAACCACCTGCAACTCCAGCTGCAGAGGGTCCATACCTGACCTTCCTTCATGGGTACCTGGATGCATATGTGCATATAGACACACACATATACAAACATAATTTTTTTTAATTTTAAAAGAAAAATTATTTCAGATAGGCATGGTGGGCACCTGTAATTCCATTTCACAGGTAGAAATATGAAGCTAGTGTAGCCTCAAATAAGAAGCTAGTGTAGTCTACAAAGTGTAGAGTTCTAGCTCACTAAAGAATACATAATGACTGTATCTTAAAAAGAGAAAGAGGGAAAGAAAATGAAGGAAGGGAGGTCTATTTGATAGATGAGTAACAGACTTAAAGAGAAATATCCCTCTTCAACAACAAATAGAAAAAGTAACATGTATTGAAGAAACACAGAAGTGAACTGTTCAACCCCATGTGGGTGTCATCCAAGGATCAGTTTAGAGACTTGATGCCTGCATGCTAAGAATATTACAGAAGGAAGTGTGACTCAGTTGGGAGTAGTTGTTTAGTTGTTATGGGTTTGAATACCAATGCAGGGGGAGTATAGGAAATATTGTTCAACTGTCAGAACAAATGGAAATCACCTATCTACTTCAGAGTGAAGTGCTCATACCTAAAGTTAGAGGTACACAGGAGAGAGCAATCTGGCCAGTTGTAATTATGCTGTTACAACTATAAGAATGTTTAAGTGGGTGGAAAACATGATCCTGATGAGCTATGCCTTCTATACAAGTGCTAGTAGACTTCTGGTTTTTTGTTCTTGATAGGCATGAAGCGTGAGAGTTATTGGTCAAATCCAGCCTCAAAGAACTGATACTAAATTGAAAACGCCCTGACTCCTAAGTCAGGAACGTGTGCTCTGTGATGCCCTGCCTCAGTGCAGGCAGAAAAACACAAGCCCACATGACCAACCAGAATAGCTTGAGTTTACTGATTACTAATTATGGAACACATTCCTTTGTGGTTCTTAAATTAAGGCCAAGATTGTGAGTCTCTGAAGATTATAATTTGCAAATTTGGCCTGGCATGATAGCCAGGATACCTGTATTTGTACCCACTGAAGAGACTGAAAAGAAGCTGAGCTACATAGTGACCCCAGAATACTCTAGAACAAAGTAAGACCTTGTCTTAAAATCGCAAACAAAAATGCAGATTTGATTTTGGAGTCAATATACTGAAAGTCAAATATTCCGCCTTAATCCCTACCACCATTACCTCATGAATCTATAAATTAAACCAATATTCAAATTCTGGTTCAAAAGCGAAGCTGTCTCTATTTCAGGCATAAAGTGTTGGCAGAACTGTGAAACTTGGTCTTCAGGTGTTCAGCATCAGCTCTGACAGGCAGCAGCACAATCTGTCCTATAAAAGCTTGCCCTGGAAAAGAGCTATTTTCAGAAGACACGTGCTCCTAAGAAAGCTGTGTATGTCAGATGAATTGCAAAGACTTCCCCACTTCCATCTGTTTTGTCTTATTCTTCATTCCTGAGAACATGATGTGTGTTGTTTAATGTGTAGAATATGAGATTTCCACAAAGAGATAATATTCCGTAAACCAGAACTTGGCACTGAAGACAGTGATGTGAGGCCAGGAAGGGGGTGATGATAATCTTGCCTAATCTGCTGGCCAGGTAAGGTGGTAGGAAAAAGTTCCCTTCTTGCTTCTCTTGTTTTCCATAGGCAGAGATGTAGTAGTTGGTATATTCATCTCAGTTGGCTTTTCTTGAATCATAAAACATTTCATTCTGTAGAATAAGCATTCCAATAAGTCAAGCACAGGAAGACTAGCTTATAAAGACAGAAAAGGAACTAGCAAGATGGTTCAGCTGGTAAAGATGTTTGCTACTAAACTTCCAATTTAATTTCAAGCCCCAAAACCCACATGTAAAAGAAAGAATTCCCTCCTACAAGCTTTTCTCTGATCTCCACACATGGTTCACACATACCTACATTCTCAGAGAGAGACAGACAGACAGACAGATGACTACACAGACAGAACTTGAATAAGAAGTAGTAAGGCAGGCACTGGTGATACATTTAATCACAGTGCTCAGAAGACAGAGGCAGGTGACCTGACTTTAAGGCCAGCCTGGTCTACAGGACAGTCAGGGCTACACTGAGGGATCCTTAAAACACACACACACACACACACACACACACACACACACACACACACATCAACAAAATAAGTAGTAAATAATGTAATTTATAAATTAAACTTAGAGCATTTAACTATCTTTGCATAGGTCCTGAATATGGTTCCCAGCATCCACATCAGGCAATTCAACAATCACTTGTAACTCTAGCTCCAGAGGATCTGACACCCTCTTCTGGACTCCACAGGCAGCTGCACACACACATATGCATACCCACACATATATACACATTTTCCAGGGGTGGGGGGAGAAAATATATATAAATCCTGAAAGACAGAAAAAGCTAAAGAAAGCAAAAACAAAAACAAAAAGACTAATTGAGGAGGAAGGGAATGTGTCGAGGTAGATTCTTACCATGTAGCCCTAGCTGATCTAGAACTGGCTACATAGACTAGGCTATCCTTGAACTTTCAACAGTCCTCCTACCTCAGCCTTCTGAGTACTGAGATTGTAGATGTGTATAACCCTACCCAACTTGATTAGACCCTCTCAAAGTTATTTTCTTGCAAGGATCAAGAACACAAAACAGTAAAACACACACACACACACACACACACACACACACACACACACACACACACACCCTCCTATCTTTGCCTCTACCAGTACTGGGGTTAAAGTTATTCATGCAATCGCTTTTTACGTGGGTGCCGGAGTCTAAGCTTTTCATGCTTATGCAACAAGAGCTCCTAGGCCCTGTGTACAATAACCCCACCTCCCCAGCCACATGTTACCTTTTTGTTAAAAACACTGAAACACAGGTAACTTTATTAGCCAATTAAAACTGGCCTGTTTGGGAATTTGACTATCACATAATTGTGATGAAAGATAAGGTAATAACCTGGGTTTTGTTTGGTGATCGGACCTTTACTATAAAAATTATAACATTTGCCAAGCATGAGAGCTGTCTTAGTTTTCATCACTGTGAAGAGACCCCATGACCAAGGCAACTCTTAAAAAGGGAAAAATTAATTGGGGCTGGCTTACAATGGTGGGAAGCATGGTAGTGTACAGATAGATTTGTGCTAGAAGAACCAAGAGTTCTATATCTTGATCAAGGCAACCAGGAGGAGGCAGTCTTCTGAGGCAGCCAGAAAGAGGGTTACTTCTACCCTGGACAGAGCTTGAACACAGGACCTCAAAGCCTACCCCCACAGTGACACACTTCCTCAACAAGGCCACACCTCCTAATAGTGCCACTTCCCATAAGCCAAGCACATTCAAACCATTATAATGGCACAGCACTTATTAGGCAGAGGCATGTGGCTCTCTGTGAGTTCCAGGCCAAACAAGTCTGCATAATAGGGTAAGAAACAAAAGATGTGACATTTTTAACCTGATCTTGTTGGGATCTAGTCTAGGAGCTAAGTCCAAAACAATAATCATCTGTCATTTTTGCTTTGCTTTATACTGTATGTGTCAAGCATAATCTAACACTCCCCTAGTGTGTGCTCTTGTTGGGCATAAGCCCCAGGACCTCTCTTTCTTTCTTTTTTTTTTTTTTAAGATTTATTCATTTATTATCTATAAGTACACTGTAGCTGTCTTCAGATACACCAGAAGAGGGCATCGGATCTCTTTACAGATGGTTGTGAGCCACCATGTGGTTGCTGGGAATTGAACTCAGGACCTCTGGAAGAGCAGTCGGGTGCTCTTAACCGCTGAGCCATCTCTCCAGCCCCAGGAACTTTCTTGGATCAAGTAATACTCTTAGTACTTGCTGTATGTACCCAGTTCCCAATTTAATACATTCAACATCTTTTAAGATCAGTCTTAGGGGAAAAAAACTGAGTGAAAAACTTAAGCTCCAAAAGAACTTCATGGGCAGCCTAGAGATTTGGAAAGCTAGTGATTTGGTCACAGTGAACTCAAACCATAGTTCTTTGTGCCATGTTCTGGAATATTGCTGTGCACTATTGTGTCCTCCTGTCTCTGTCTTTTTCTCGTGTGTGTGTGTGTGTGTGTGTGTGTGTGTGTGTGTGTGTGTGTGTGTATGGTATGTGGTGTGTTTATGGTGTGTCTGTCCTAGGGTTTCCAAAAAATTTTGCCTTGTAGCCCAGGCTGGCTTCCAGCTTCTAATGGTACATTGGTCCACTTAAAAACAGTCCTTAATATATTTGCAAATGAAAACTATAAGCAGTTAAATGCTTTGTCAGATACTATACTTTAAATGACTTCCCTCTGTCCCTCATGAATCTTTTCACACTTTCTTTTAGTTATTTTTCTGGTCAGTTAACTCCTGCCAGTTGGTAATTTTAGTCTGCTTTCTTAATAGAGAGAAACAAATACAGAGAGCAGTGTGACCTGTAGCTGCTGAAAAGGAACCAATTTGCAATAACAACTCAGAGCAGCAGAGAAAAATACAGCAGGTGGTTATCTATCTCTGCCTCTTCCTGCCTGCTGACATCTGGCTGGGAGAGATGCTTTCCTGACATTGTTTATAAATTGGTAATAATGTGTTTTGACCTTATTGTGTGGATTGGAAGGTTATTTGGCCTTGGGCTAAGCCACAAGGCCAACTTTGATCTGGATTCTATGTAACTTGCTTAGAAGTATGATCTGGAATCTATGAATGATGGGATCTTTAATAAGAACGACTCACATCAGTAATGGCCAGCACCAAAAGTCTGCTCTGCCAGGAGCCGCTATAGCAGTTTCACGCTCACGACTTACCTTGTCCTTAAAACAGCCTCCTGACTGCGTCAGTTCTTCTCTTTAGGAACAGCTTAGGCCTCAGGCTGTGCTTCAGCCTTTGTCTTGCTCTTTCGTGTTTACACCTTTCAGGGAATTCCGGAGCAATCCCACTACTCAGGAAGTTAAGGCAGGAGGAACATGAGTTTGAGGCCAGTTTAGAGGTAATTCTGTCAAAATACTGTAGAGAAAAGGAGAAAGTCTTGGGCTGGTTATGTGGCTTAGTGGTTGAGTGAGTGACACGGGCTTTGAGCTCTGCTTCCCCTTGGGTAGGGGTATTTTTTAATATCACCTTTGAAGACTCTGCTTGCGTTACACATTTAGAACCGAGTTGCCTGGAATGAGCTAGGGATCCAGTTCTGTATGTTACCTCTATCCAACAGCAAAGGAACTGTTTTTTAATTGATAGATTCATTTCTCAGATCCAGGTACAGACTTCCCCTTTAGAACCTGGTTCTTGCTCCATTTCTGAATTTCTCCCCTTTTAAAATTGTTACCATTCCAAATTAGGAAGTTTTACTGAAAATTGCAGTGACTTTTAGTTTCTAGTGTCAGCTGTCCTCTTACAGGTGTGTTGATATCTATGTGGGAACTCTTCATGGGAAGACACACTGACCCTGGGTAGGACAGATATTAAAGAGAATCTGTTTTATTTAGCTATTTTATAGAGAAACAGAATTCTAACCAAATGTGACCATTTATAAACATTCGTATAATTAAGATTATTGATTTCTTTTTAAATTTCTTTTTAATTCTTTTGGACCTTGATTCTTTTCTCTTAACAGTTTTTATTTTATGTATAGGACTGTTTTACCTTTGTGTTTGTGTAGCACATGCTTGTCCAATACTCTTGTAATAACAGATGATTATATGACATTATGTAAATGCTAGGGACTGAACTGAGGTCTGCAGCTAGTGCTCTAACTGTTGAGCCATCCCTCCAGCCTTCTGTAACAGTGTATTCATTAGTATGGTCGATTTCTTTTGTTGTTGTTGTTATTGTTATTGTTACATTCCTGGGAGGGGAGATTAGAACAACTTTATGGGGTTAGTTCTCTCTTTCTACCATGTGAATTCTAGGACTAGAAGTCAGGTTCTACAGTATGTGCCATTACCCACTGAGCTATCTCCCTAGTTCCTGGTATGGCTAGTTTGATTTCACAGATTCATAAACTCATAGGGAAAGCTTGGATGAAAATTCTTCATATCTCTGTCCCATATAGTCTATGGCAGATTTTGAGCTTAATTATTGGACATAGATAAACAGAATGTTAATGTGCATTTTAGTTATAAGATGCTAAATCTTGCGCTAGAGAGATGGCTCAGTGGTTCAGAGCACTGACTGCTCTTCCAGAGGTCCTGAGTTCTGTTCCCAGCACCCACATGATGGCTCACAACCATCTGTAATGGGATCTGATGCCCTCTTCTGGTGTGTCTGAAGAGAGTGACAGTGTACTCCTTCCTGTGCATAAAATAAGTAAATAATTCTTTAAAAAAAACAAAAAACAAAAAACAACAACATTCCTCCATAGTCTCTGCTTCAGCTCCTGCCTTGGCCTCCCTTGATGAGGGACTGTAACTAGTAAGGTTAGATAAACACTTAAATAAAAAAAAAAGTCATAATAAATAAGTCTTTTAAAAAAAAAAGTCTAAATCTCATTCAGAAGGAAAATCCAGTAATGGGTAAAACACACACACACACACACACACACACACACACACATATAACAACAACAAAAGAAAGAAATTGGTCATGCTGGTGAAAGTAGAAAAGGCTTTTGGCTCAACAGAGTGATGGCTCAACAGTTAGAACACTAGCTGTAGACCTGAGTTCAGTTCCAGTACAGCAAGGGGTTTTCAGAACTCTTATTGCAGCTCTTGATACCTTGTTCATCTGAGATTCTGGCTGCCTCTCCCTTCTGCAGTCTCTAGCCACTGTGCTCCTCAAAGGTGAATCAGTATGGGGAAGTAATGCAAAAGGCACTATACTGTCAAGGGTGTCTGTCTCTTTCTGTGCTGGGGCTGGAAGGCAGGGCTCTTCCACTAATCTGCTTTCCTAGGCCCAACCTTTAGTTTCATTGAAATAGGAAGAAAAGAATACTGTTGGTTTTTTTGCCCCCATCCCCACCCCAGTTTTAGGCATCACACCCAGAGCTTCATGTACTAGGCAAATACTTCATACCCCTAGCCAATATGATTGAACTACATATATTTATAAAAGCTCATAGGTCAATGTAAATCCTGCTGGGATGATAAAATTAGGCTCTGTATATTTAAGATGAGAGAGGGTACTTTGAGACAACAGGTTAACTATTGGCATTTCTTGGGGTTGGGGATTTAGCTCAGTGGTAGAGCGCTTGCCTAGGAAGCTCAAGGCCCTGGATTCGGTCCCCAGCTCCGAAAAAAAAAAGAGCCAAAAAAAATTGGCATTTCTTGGGTAAGATAATGAACATGTAAGGGTTAGCCTCTGTACAGGTCTTACTAATACATTGCCATAGGACAGAGTATGGAATTGAACCAAGAAAACAGTCTGATCTTAGTCTATAGATGGCCAAGTTGCAACATGACCCTTGAACTGGGTATTTTTTATTGCCCTAAGATAGCTGTTTTATATTACTACTTATATCTGCTACTACTCTACAGAGAAGTTAATAAACTCTTCCTTGGGTCTTGCTCTAAATGACCAGCATTTAAGAGTTTAAGCTTTTGAGTCTGAGCAGTTATCCTTTCTTCCATTCCTTATAGTGACATCCATCCATATGAAAGAATAGTGTGTGAGCTTTGTAGTTCCTTTCCTAAGGCAAACCTTTTATTGGATAAAACACAAAAAGATCTGACCTTAGCTTCTCATTTGTTTAATTACTTAACCTCTCACTGTCCCTGTCTATTCTCACTGTCTTTCTGGGTGCACCAAAGTTATTTTAATTCAGCAGCATTCAGCTGCGTATCCTCTGCCTGTCTTCCACTGCAACAAAGTGTCCCAAAAATAGAGAATGATCTCATTACTCTGGGTGTGACTTATGCAAACAAGCACTGTGATAACAATTGGATGCTTATATCTCCATGTCAACATACCCATTCTTGCTAGCCTTCTCAAGAGACCAGCTTGTGAGTGGCTCAGGATGATGTGTCTGAGCACCAGCATTGTTTTCATAGTACTACACTGAAAACTGACCTGCCGCCTTACAGAGATCTGCTTCTGCGCAGAAGGATGCATGAGAATGAGAATTAATCCGTGCTCTCAACCAACAAACGGAGCTTTGTTATTTTAAGAAATACTATATGAATACTATATAACCAAGAGGGCAGTGGGGCTTTTATAGGACATGGGGATGTGCTGAGAGTTCAACATAGACATATTTTCAGCACATTTTAGCACATTGATTCTAGGCTGCTTCTAATATCCACCTCTTGCTTTTAAAATATTAGATCGAGCGTTTGGAAGTAAGCAGCCTCGCCCAGACTTCCAGTGCCGTGGCCTCCAGCACCGATGGCAGCATCCACACAGAGTCTGTGGATGGAATACCAGATCCTCAGCGCACAAAAGCTGCCATTGCACACCTGCAGCAGAAGATCCTAAAGCTCACAGAACAGATCAAAATTGCACAGACAGCCCGAGACGACAACGTTGCTGAATACTTGAAGCTTGCCAACAGTGCAGACAAGCAGCAGGCTGCTCGCATCAAACAGGTGTTTGAGAAGAAAAACCAGAAATCTGCACAGACTATTCTCCAGCTGCAAAAGAAGCTTGAGCATTACCACCGAAAGCTCCGTGAGGTGGAACAGAATGGGATCCCCCGGCAGCCTAAGGATGTCTTCAGGGACATGCACCAGGGTCTGAAGGATGTGGGTGCAAAGGTGACTGGCTTCAGTGAAGGTGTAGTGGACAGTGTCAAAGGTGGATTTTCCAGCTTCTCCCAGGCTACCCATTCAGCAGCAGGGGCTGTCGTCTCCAAACCCAGAGAGATTGCCTCACTGATTCGGAACAAATTTGGTAGTGCAGACAATATCCCTAACCTGAAAGACTCATTGGAGGAAGGACAAGTGGATGACGGGGGAAAGGCTTTAGGGGTGATTTCAAACTTTCAGTCAAGTCCAAAATACGGTAGTGAGGAAGATTGTTCTAGTGCCACTTCAGGCTCAGTAGGAGCCAACAGTACCACTGGGGGCATTGCTGTAGGAGCGTCCAGCTCCAAAACAAACACCCTAGACATGCAGAGCTCAGGGTTTGATGCACTGCTGCATGAGGTCCAGGAGATCCGGGAAACCCAGACCAGACTGGAGGAGTCCTTCGAGACCCTCAAGGAGCACTACCAGAGGGACTACTCCTTAATAATGCAGACCTTACAGGAAGAGCGATATAGGTAAGTTATGCAAAATTTAAAGCCTAAATTATTTGTTCCCTTCT
Source organism: Rattus norvegicus (assembly GCF_021556685.1). Taxonomy (NCBI): domain Eukaryota; kingdom Metazoa; phylum Chordata; class Mammalia; order Rodentia; family Muridae; genus Rattus; species Rattus norvegicus. Next base: position 151,110,926 of record NC_141537.1, on the reverse strand, counting down.
CTTTGAATATGAAAAAGTGAATTTAAAAGATGTCTGTCTCTAAAGTGTTCAGATCTGTCTGTGACAGCCACAGGAGATCTTCATTAGTCAGCACAGCAGTTAAACAACTCACTCCTATGATCACACATAGGTGCAACATTTCTTAACTTCTCAGTCTTTAGCACGGAGCTTGGGCTTTCTGAGGTATTTCTTCGGTTCACTGAAATCATGAGACATAGCTAATTGAGGCCTTCACTGAACTGGATTGGATTCAGATCTTAATCCTGAGAACATTGTAAATAGCAAAAATACAACCCAGCCAAAAAGTAGTGGACCTTGTGTGCATTTGGCCTCAAACATACTTATGTGAGCAATTAGTTTAGAAAAATTAGATTAGAAACAAATCCAGACAAATATGTCTGTGACATTTATAAAGAACTGGCCCATTTGTATGAGAGTAGACAGGCATAACATTAAGTCATTCTCCTACAGTTAGAAAGTGTTCAAAGAGCTCAGAGCTTTTCAGTCAGAATCTATACCAAAGTTCATTGTGGGTCTGTAGGAATGGAGCCCAGGGCCTTACCCATGACCTTCCTTCCTATGCTGAGTCTGATTTTCACATTGCATCATAGATTCCAGTTGGACCAATCTTATCAAGTCTCCAAAACCTTTCCCTGTCTTCCTTTCATAGAAATAGTATCCTCCCTAGAGTAATCACTCAGATCCAGATTTGTGGGCCAAAGACTGGCATCACTCAGATCCAAATTTGTGAGCCAAAGACTGGCAGCCTCGCCATGCAGATCAATAAACAATTTTGAGACAAGGTTTCAATAAACAATCTTCTGAGAGCTGCATCTCTGCACAGAAAGCCTTACACAATTTGAGTTTTGGTTTTGTCCCAGTTCCTAAGTAGAAGGGATGTCCAGTACTTTACTAAGACATCAGACTTTGGAACAACGGAAGTCTCTTTTACCTCTTGAAAAGTAAAAGTGATATTTTAAAACTTTACTTTTATGGAGTAACCTCAGTGTCTGAAATAAATTGTTCATGTTTATCATTTAGCTCTAAAGATAACAACAGCAATCTTGCTTCAGATGGTAAAAAAAAAAAATGCTAAACAGCCATCCAATATGCCTCCTGTTGTTAGTCTTCAATTCTCATTGACACTTGGAAAGGCAGGCTCTGCGGCTCAGTTGGTAGAGTGCTTCCCTAACATGAATGGCGGATCAAGTGGTCATCCTGTGTATCTGTAATTCAGCACTGGTCAGGTGTAGGCAAGATCAAAAGCACTTACTTCTCCTCAGAGCACCCAAGTTCAATTCCCAGTACCCACATCATGTGACTAACAGCTACCTATATCTCCAGCTCCAGGGGTTAGCCATCTTTTGGCTCCCATTGACTGAAATGAACAAACATGTGGCAGACACACACTTAACATAAAACTATAAATAAAATGTGTTTGCTTGTTTGTTTTTCTTTTGTTTTGGGAGGTTTTGGTTTGTTTTTCTTTTGTTTTCGGGGGTTTGGGAGGTGTTTGGTTTTTTGTTTTTGTTTTTGAGACAAGGTTTCTCTGTGTAGCCCTCCTTGTCCGAGAACTCACTCTGTAAACCATGCTGGCCTTGAACTCAGAGATCTGCCTTTTTTTTTTTTTTTTTTTTTTTTTTTTTAAGATTTATTTATTTATTATATATAAGTACACTGTAGCTGTCTTCAGATACACCAGAAGAGGGCATCAGATCTCTTTACAGATGGTTGTGAGCCACCATGTGGTTGCTGGGAATTGAACTCATGACCTCTGGAAGAGCAGTCGGGCGCTCTTAACCGCTGAGCCATCTCTCCAGCCCCAGAGATCTGCCTTGTAAGTGCTGGGACTAAAGGCATACGCCATCACCACCCACAACCCTCTTTTTTTTTTTTTTTTTTTTTTTAAATCAAGTTCATCCATAGGAAATTTGGTGACAGCCTGGACCACATGAGACCTGATCTTAAAAAATAAAAATAATATAAATTTTTTAAAAGAGGGTAGATAGTAGCAGAGTGCTTACCTGACCACCAAAAAGGAGGTGGGAGTACTGCTGGTAAGGTGGTCCAGCAGGTAAAAGCACTAGCTGCCAAGGCCTAAGTTCAGCTCACATAAACTGTTATTAGCACCTTTGCATACGTGCACCCACACATATACATACTAAATAAAATGTAGTGGATTTTGTTTTTTTTTTATAAAGAAAAAGACAACAGTGAAAAAGGAATAAGCTTAAAAAAGGAAAAAACTTATATATATTACTATTTTCATCAGTGTTTTCTATATTTAATATCCTGAGAAAATAGTGTTCAAGTGGACTGATTAATATTAACACACTTGGTCCTTTTTTACCATATTAAACCAAAATTCTAATACCATTTCTTTCTAGCTGTGAAAACCAGACTAACATCTGTGTCATACCTATGTCATACTTAGTGTCATCTGTGCCTACTTATATCATAAGAGTAGCGAAGGCCCTGCACAAAATTAGTGCAACACTGAAATGAAATAGTGTGTGAGGCTTGCAGGCCAGTGCTGGTCCCGAAATGCTGCAGTCATGTCAGCCCCAGCCCCACCTTCCAGAAGACCCCTGTCCATTATTTAAAACATTAAATTAACATTCCTGTCATTAAATTCCTCTAAGACTTAAAATTTATTTAGAGTTATTTTCTTCAAGTTAGATATTGACTACTGTGAGAAAAAGAGAGCAGGAAAATAATCTGGAAAAGTCTGCCTTCATTTGTCTATTAGATTAAATCCAAAACAGATCTTTTATCTCCTCTCACTGCTTTAGAACTGTGTCTCGGCCCCTCATGCACATGAGTAATACTCTCCCTTTGTTGTACTTTGGGGTCCCTGGAGTAGCCAGGTTTCAAGAAATAGAGAGTAGAGGAACCTAAACCCTGCTGGATGTGTAGTCTCACTCTGCCCTCCTCTGCATTTTGCTTGTAACAGAATTTTGAAGGCTACATTTGAAAAAGCCCCAATATGTGACTCCATTTATATTTTTACACACACACATACACATACACACACATGCACGCGCGCACACATCACTCACACAAACAATTGCCTGAAAACAATAGTAAAAAGATTGGCCATCATTGCCAAATTGGCCGTCATACAGCAAATACATTTGTCTAATATTGTTGACCTTTCAACAGTTTCACAGAAGTGACACTCACAAATGAAAACCTGTTTTAGACACCAAAACTTTGCACATTTTAAGCATTTTTGGAGATGTTCTCTAGTAGCTCTTGACAAAATAACCTAACTAAATGATAATAGCTGAAAACAGAAGCATTCCAGCTAGGAGTGCTCTGGGCTAGCGGGGCTTATGTGGTTATACATGTCTACAGAAAATGCTGATAGCTTTCTTTGGTGTGTTTGTGTTCTAACTTGTCTTCTTTACATAGTTTCTCTCCATTCCCTACCTGTTTCGTGCTACATTATTACTGAGCTTCCTGCAGCAGTCTCTCTAATTTGTTTCCACCCCCTTAACATCTTGCCCATGCTAGATAAGTAATCTCACTATGCTACACCCCAGCCCATATCGTTATTTCTACTTTGTTGCAAGCTTGGATTTCCTACAAAGAAAGTAGGTGATGGGTGAACTACATGACCAAGAATTAGCTCGGACATGGCCGCTACATGTCTTTTGTGTTTCTGTGCTTTATACTGCCAGCTTTGGGGGGTGGGAGGGTGATGTTGTTGTTGTTTTGTGGTTGTGCTTGTTGCTGTTGCTGTTGTCGTGGTAACAGTAGAAGAGTTAAAACTACCATTTTCAGAATTTGCTGAGCTGCTGTGGTGCACATTCACTAACCCTCCTAAGCAATGTGCAGGTGGGCTGTGCTATCCCATTTTACAGTCAACAAAATTAAGATCCAGTGTGGGAAGGTTTTTTTGTTTGATGAGTTGGCTGGCTGGCTGGCTTTTCAAAACAGTTTCTTTATATAGCTCTAGCTGTCTTTTTTTTTTCCATCTTTATTAAACTGGGTATGGCTTATTTACATTTCAAACGTTATTCCCTTTCCCGGTTTCCAGGCCAACCAACCCCTAACCCCTCCTCCTCCCCTTCTATATGGGTGTTCCCCTCCCCAGCCTCCCTCCATTGCCGCCCTCCCCCCAACAATCCTGTTCACTGGGGGGTCCAGCCTTGGCAGGACCAAGGGCTTCCCCTTCCACTGGTGCTCTTACTAGGATATTCATTGCTACCTATGAGGTTGGAGCCCAGGGTCAGTCCATGTATAGTCTTTGGGTAGTGGCTCAGTCCCTGGAAGCTCTGGTTGCTTGGCATTGTTGTTCATATGGGGTCTCAGCTCTTCCAGTCCTTTCTCTGATTCCTTCAATGGCACTCAGTTCCCACACTCAGTTCAGTGGTTTGCTGCTGGCATTCACCTATGTATTTGCCATATTCTGGCTGTGTCTCTCAGGAGAGATCTACACCCAGTTCCTGTCAGCCTGCACTTCTTTGCTTCATCCATCTTACCTAGTTTGGTGGCTGTATATGTATGGACCACATGTGGGGCAGGCTGTGAATGGACGTTCCTTCAGCTTCTGTTCTAAACGTTGTCTCCCTATCCCCTCCCAAAGTATTCTTGTTTCCCTTTTAAAGTAGGAGTGAAGCATTCCCATTTTGATCATCCTTCTTGAGTTTCATGTATTCTGTGCATCAGTGAGTGCATACCATGTGTGTTTTTCTGGGATTGGGTTACCTCACCCAGGATGATATTTTCCAGTTCCATCCATTTGCCTATGAATTTCATAAAGTCATTGTTTTTGATAGCTGAGTAATATTCCATTGTGTAGATGTACCACATTTTCTGTATCCATTCCTCTGTTGAAGGGCATCTGGGTTCTTTTCAGCTACTGGCTATTACAAATAAGGCTGCTATGAACATAGTGGACACATAGCATGTGTCTTTGTTATATGTTAGAGCATCTTTTGGGTATATGCCCAAGAGAGGTATAGCTGGGTCCTCGGGTAACACAATGTCCAATTTTCTGAGGAACCTCCAGACTGATTTCCAGAATGGTTGTACCAGTCTGCAATCCCACCAACAATGGAGGAGTGTTCCTCTTTCTCCTCATCCTCACCAGCATCTGATCTCGCCGGAGTTTTTTATCTTAGCCATTCTGACTGGTGTGATGTGGAATCTTGAGGTTGTTTTGATTTGCATTTCCCTTATGACTAAAGATTTTGAACATTTCTTTAGGTGTTTCTCAGCCATTCATCATTCCTCAGCTGTGAATTCTGTTTAGCTCTGAACCCCATTTTTTAATAGGGTTAGTTGTCTCCCTGCAGTCTAACTTCGTGATTTCATTGTATATTTAAGATATAAGCCCTCTATCAGTTGTAGGATTGGTAAAGATCTTTTCCCAATCTGTTGGTTTTGTCCTAACGACAGTGTCCTTTGACTTACAGAAGCTTTGTAGTTTTATGAGATCCCATTTGTCGATTCTTGATCTTAGACCATAAGCCATTGGTGTTTTGTTCAGGAAATTTTCCTCAGTGCCCATGTGTTTGAGATGCTTCCCCACTTTTTCTTCTATTAGATTGAGTGTATCTGGTTTGATGTGGAGGTCCTTGATCCACTTGGACTTAAACTTTATACAGGGTGATAAGCATGGATCAATCTGCATTCTTCTACATGCTGACCTCCAGTTGAACCAGCACCATTTGCTGAAAATGCTATCTTTTTTCCATTGGATGGTTTTGGCTCCTTTGTCAAAAATCAAGTGACCATAGGTGTGTGGGTTCATTTCTAGGTCTTCAATTATATTCCCCTGGTCTATCTGCCTGTCTCTGTACCAATACCATACAGTTTTTATCACTATTGCTCTGTAATACTGCTTGAGTTCAGGGATAGTGATTCCCCCCAGAAGTCCTTTTATTGTTGAGGATAGTTTCAGCTATCCTGGGTTTTTTGTTATTCCAGATGAATGTGAAAATTGTTCTGTCTAACTCTATGAAGAATTGGATTGGAATTTTGATGGGCATTGCATTGAATCTGTAAATCTCTTTTGGTAAAATGACCATTTTTACTATATTAATCCTGCCAATCCATGAGCATGGGAGATCTTTCCGTCTTCTGAGATCTTCTTCAATTTCTTTCTTCAGAGGTTTGAAGTTCTTATACAGATCTTTCACTTGCTTGGTTAAAGTCACACCGAGGTATTTTATATTATTTGGGACTATTATGAAGGGTGTCGTTTCCCTAATTTCTTTCTCAGCTTGTTTCTCTTTTGTGTAGAGGAAGGCTACTGACTTATTTAATTTTATACCCAGCCACTTTGCTGAAGGTGTTTATCAGGTGTAGTAGTTATCTGGTGGAACTTTGGGATCACTTAAATATACTCTCATATCATCTGCAAATAGTGATATTTTGACTTCTTCCTTTCCATCCCTTTGATCTCCTTTTGCTGTCTGATTGCTCTGGCTAGGACTTCAAGAACTATATTGAATAAGTAGGGAGAGAGTGGGCAGCCTTGTCTAGTCCCTGATTTTAGTAGAATTGCTTCAAGTTTCTCTCCATTTAGTTTAATGTTAGCAACTGGTTTGCTGTATATGGCTTTTACTATGTTTAGGTATGGGCCTTGAATTCCTGTTCTTTCCAGGACTTTTGTCATAAAGGGGTGTTGAATTTTGTTAAATGCTTTCTCAGCATGTAATGAAATGATCATGTGGTTTTTATCTTTCAGTTTGTTTATATAATGGATCACGTTGATGGTTTTCCGTATATTAAACTATCTCTGCATCCCTGGGATGAAGCCTACTTGATCATGATGGATGATAGTTTTGATGTGTTCTTGGATTTGGTTTGCAGGAATTTTATTGAGTATTTTTGCGTCGATATTCATAAGGGAAATTGGTCTAAAGTTCTCTTTGTTAGGTCTTTGTGTGGTTTCGGTATAAGCGTAATTGTGGCTTCATAGAAGGAATTCTGTAGCACTCCGTCTATTTCAATTTTGTGGAATAGTTTGGATAGTATTGGTTTGACGTCTTCTATGATAGAATTCTGTACTGAACCCATCTGGACCAGGGCTCTTTTTGGTTGGGAGACTTTTAATGACTGCTTCTGTTTCTTTAGGAGTGATGGGGTTGTTTAAATGGTTTATCTGTTCCTGATTTAACTTTGGTAACTGGTAGCTGTCTAGGAAATTTTCCATTTCCCCCAGATTTTCCAGTTTTGTTGAATATAGGCTTTTGTAGTAGAATTTGATGGTTTTTTTAATTTCCTCTGATTCTGTTGTTCTGTCTCCCTTTTCATTTCTGATTTTGTTAATTTGGACACACTGTGTGTCCTCTGGTTAGTCTGGCTAAGGGTTTATCTATCCTGTTGATTTTCTCAAAGAACCAGCTTTTGGTTCTGTTGTTTCTTTGTATAGTCCTTTTTGTTTCTACTTAGTTGATTTCAGCCCTGAGTTTGATTATTTCCTGCCTTCTACTTCTCCTGGGTGTATTTGCTTCTTTTTGTTCTAGAGCTTTTAGGTGTGCTGTCAAGCTGCTGACATACGCTCTCTCCTGTTTTCTTTTTGCAGGTACTCAGAGCTATGAGTTTTCCTCTTAGTACCACTTTCATTGTGTCCCATAAGTTTGGGAATGTTGTATCTTCATTTTCATTAAATTCCAAGAAGTCTTTAATTTTTTCTTTATTTCTTCTTCTTATACATTGAGTATAGCATTGTTCAACTTCCATGTATACGTGGGATTTCTGTCATTATTGTTGTTATGGAAGACCAGTCTTAGTGTGTGGTGGTCTGATAGGATGCATGGGATTATTTCTGTCCTCCTGTATCTGTTGAGGCCTGTTTTGTGACCGATTATATGGTCAGTTTTGGAGGAGGTTCCATGAGGTGCTGAGAAGAAGGTATATCCTTTTGATTTAGGATGGAATGCTCTATAAATATCTGTTAAGTCCATTTGGTTCATAACATGTTAGTCTGTCAATGTCTCTGTTTAATTTCTGTTTCCTTGATCTGTTCATTGATGAGAATGGGGTGTTGAAATCTCCTACTATTATCATGTGAGGTGCAATTTGTGCTTTGAGCTTAGTAAGGTTTCTTTTATGAATGTAGGTGCCCTTGCATTTGGAGCATAGATATGTGGGATTGAGAGTTCATCTTGGTGGATTTTTCCTTTGATGAGTATGAAGCTTCCTTCCTTATCTTTTTTATGACCTTTGGTTGAAAGTCAATTTTACTCGATATTAGAATGGCTACTCCAGCTTGCTTCTTCAGACCATTTGCTTGGAAAGTTGTTTTCCAGCCATTTATTCTGAGGTAGTGTCTGTCTTTGTCTCTGAGGTGTGTTTCCTGCATGTAGCAAAATGCTGGGTCCTTTTTATGTATCTAGTCTGTTAGTCTATGTCTTTTTATTGGGGAACTGAGTCCGTTGATATTGAGAGATATTAAGGAATAGTGTTTGTCGCTTCCTGTTATTTTCATTGTTAGAGGTGGAATTATGTCTGTTTGTCTCTCTTTTGGTTTCATTGCAAGGAAATTCTTGCTTTCTGTACGGTATAGTTTCTCTCCTTGTGTTGGAGTTTTCCATTTATTATGTAGGACTTGATGTAGAAAGATATTGTGTAAATTTGGTTTTGTCATGGAATATCTTGGTCTCTCCATCTATGTTAATTGAGAGTTTTGCTTAATACAGTAACTCTGGCTGGCATTTGTGTTCTCTTAGGGTCTGCATGACATCTGTCCAGGATCTTCTGGCTTTCATAGTCTCTTGTGAGAAGTCTGGTGTAATTCTTATAGGTCTGCCTTTATATATTACTTGACCTTTTTCCCTTATTGCTTTTAATATTCTTTCTTTGTTTTGTGCATTTGGTGTTTTAACTGTTATGTGACAGGGGGAATTCTCTTTTGGTCCAATTTATTTGGAGTTCTGTAGGCTTCTTATATGTTTATGAGCACCTGTTTCTTTAGGTTAGGTAAGTTTTCTTCTATGATTTTGTTGAATATATTTACTGGCCCTTTAAGTTGGGAGTTTTCACTCTGTTCTATACCTATTATCCTTAGGTTTGTTCTTCTCATTGTGTCCTGGGTTTCCTGTATGTTTTGGGCTAGGAGCTTTTTGTGTTTTACAATATCTTTGACAGTTGTGTCAATGTTTCTATGGAATCCTCTGTCCCCGAGTGATGCTTGTATCTACGGCTCTTTGTCTCTTCCTTAGGTTTTCTATATCCAGGGTTATCTCCCTTTGTGCTTTCTTTATTGTTTGTATTTCCATTTTCAATTCGTTCACCTGTTTGGTTGTGTTTTCCTGTAATTCTTTCAGGGATTTTTATGTCTCCTCTCAGGGCTTCTACATGTTTACTTCTGTTTTCCTGCATTTCTTTAAGGCAGTTCTTTATGTCTTTCTTAACGTCCTCCATCATTATCAAAGATGTGATTTTAATTCTAAATCTTGCTTTTCTGGTGTTTGGATATCCAGTATTTTCTTTGGTGGGATAACTGGGCTCTGATGATGCCAAGTAGTCTTGGTGTCTGTTGCTTGGGTTCCTGTGCTTACCTCTAGCCATTGGGTTGCCTCGTGTGTTTGCTTGTCTTGCTGTTTCTGAGAGTGACTTGACCCTCTGTTGTGGTTTGCCCTGAAGTTACTCTATTTTAATGCTAATTCCACTGCCCCAAGGACAGCTGCCTAGTCAGTACTCAGGAATCAGCTGACTTCACCAGAACCTTCTCCCCATTGTATTTGTAAAGTACAGGTGAGGGGCAGGTACAGGATAGAAGGAAGCCTGTCATTGGAGGAGAAGGAAGAATGGGTGAAGTTTGAAGGAAGAGGAGGAGACTGGAAGGAGAGGGAAGAAGCCATGGCATGACAACATGGCAGGTGACGTTAAGATTCTGCTCTGTGTATTTACAGGTTTTTTTTGTTGTTGTTGTTGTTGTTGGGGTTTTTTTTTTTGGGTTTTTTTGTTTTTTGTTTTTTTGGTTCTTTTTTTCGGAGCTGGGGACCGAACCCAGGGCCCTGCGCTTCCTAGGCAAGCGCTCTACCACTGAGCTAAATCCCCTACCCCGTATTTACAGGTTATTATTAATGTTCTCAAGGGATGGATGGTACCAGGTTTTGTATGTTTAAGTGGGCAATTATATCTTACCAATTGGGTCAAAGGTTATTGTATTGTGTGTTATTTTATGTCACGGTTTGAGTGTAAGAAAGCGTGTGGCAGCAAGAGACACTGGGCTGCCGCGGAGTTGGGATATGTTTCCACCAGAATATCTAGCAGATATCTTGGGGCACAGATATCATGGTGTAGACCTAGCGAGGTAAAAGACAACAATACTTTTTTTTATTTTTTATATTTTTACAACAACCCTCCTGTAGGCCTCTGTGTCAGCACTCCTGTAGAACTGTTTTCCTGTTTTCTTTCAGCCTTTCCTAAGAACAGATGCTCTGATTTCAGGAGTGTCGGTGCTCCTGGAGACTGTCTTCCAGCTCTAGGCATGGGCAGGAATCAAAGGGTCCTGCCCCTGATTGCTCATGTAGGTCCTTGTACCCCGGGGGCACAGTCGATACTATGCGATTCCGTCTTGGGTCTGGACTGTGGGCAGAAGGTATTCTCCTCTGACTTCTCAGGAGTATCCACACTTCTGGGGGTCCAGCTCTCTCCCCCACGGGATTTGTGTGCAGGGAGCTGTTTGGCCGGTTCAGTTCAGTCCAGAGCACAGACCAGATCTTCGGGTACAAGCAGCTGTCTGTTCCTATATCCCTGTGTCCAGAGGCACTGTGCAGATTCTCCTTCGACCAGGGATGTGGGCAGCGGTGTGCCTAGGTGGCAGTCTGTCCTGCAGTCTTACTTGCCAGTTCTGATATTTCTAAATTACATGGCCTTGAGTAGATCTTGTAATTCATTTGAGCTTTAGTCTCTCTGCCTATACAAGGTGGTATTTATTAAAAAAGTGTTGAAACCATAATTAAATGAGATGGAAAGAAGCAGGGGACCATGTACTTGGAAACATCTTAGTAGGGTGCTTGATTTAGAGTAGGAGCTCAGTTTTCAGGGTTTAGATGAATGGTAAAATACATGCTTTACGTAAATATTCAAGGTCTCAAAATCAGTTCCCATCAATACCACACATGCACAAGCACACTCATCACCACGCTAGGAATTCAGTAAATGACTGTTTTTTCCAGGTGTGTCAGAATGTTACACAGTTGGCATTGCCTGATCTCCAAATTGCCAGCATCCCCATGTAGATGTCATTTCCAGTATTCTTTGGGCATCTCTTTTATACTAAGAAAATGAACTGTTTAAATTCTTAGGGGACTAATACTGTTCTGCTCTCCTTTTTGAGACAGAGTTTCACCCTGTCTGGATAGACCAGACTGCCTGAAATTTTAAGTTGTCCTGCTTCGGTTGTGCAAGTACTAGAGTTACAGTGGTCACTGTTGCCTAGCCTCCTCTTGTACTTCAGCACAATGAAGTCATAAGGCATATACCTAATTGTCCATTTCCTCAGCGTAGGCTGGAGTTGTTCACATTCCCACGTGTCATCTTCCCTACCTCAGCTCCATCTCCATTCTGGTCAAACTCTGGCAGAGTCTACCTGTGTGTCTCAAGTGCATTTGGGAAATGGTATAGGAGCCTGCTCCCAATGTTGCCTACATACCTGTATGTGTCACAGAACCTGCTCCACAAGTCTTATCTGCTCTACTGACCTATTTTCTAACCAAAGAAGCCCCACAGGTTCACCATGTGGCTCCAAATTCTGAGCTACACCCAAAAAAGAATAATGCTTTAGATTGGAGTTCCCATCCTGGGCACTTGCCTAGTTTCTTTTTCATCAGGAATATAACCCTGGTTTGTTTTTGATCAAGGAATATGCTATGTTGCTCTGTTGCCCAGTTCAGAGACCAAAAACACTTACTTCCAAGATCAGTAGTTATTTATGAGTTATAAATACAGCAATTTTTTTTCCAGCAAATGTTGATTGCGGCCTAGTTTAAAAACCAAGCAGCTTCAAGAGACAGAGACAGGCAGATCTCTTGATTGAGTTTGAGGCCACCCTAGTCTACAGAGTGAGTTCCAGAACAGCCGAGAAACCCTGTCTCAAAACAACAAAACGAAACAAAAAAGCTTAGTGTTTAGGTTTCCTCTTTGCTAACAGTGAATGAAGCCATGTTTAGATGTTTAGAGTCCTTTTGAATTGATGTGATTTAGGAAAGACCTTAGACTAAAACTTGTTAAAGTGAGGTTTTTGGTCTCTTGCTTTGTCTAGGCTGAGTTGCAAAAATGACCTGCTAGAGTCATACATAGTACTTAGAGCCCATCCCCATCATAGCTGTCATGAATGAATGAATGAATGAATGAATGAATGAATGAAAATTACCTGCTAGAGTCATACATAGTACTTAAAGCCCATCCCCATCATAGCTGTCATGAATGAATGAATGAATGCCTACTCAGCTTGGCAACGTCAGGGATTAGAGCTCCCTAGGGAGTTTTTGGTTTTATGAACACCCCTCCCCTCCTCCCTCCTACCTACCTTTTGGTTGGCTGTGGATGTTTAGTGAGACGGTGGAGCTGTTCCCCGAATTCCCTTCTCCCTTATTATAATTTAGACAAGTAAACTAAAGAATCATAATATGGTAATGGTCCTTTGCCGTATAGTTTTTCTTGGGTTAGTAATGGTGTGGGGACAGAGAGGCAACAGATAAAACGGGTAAAAACCTGAGGCATAGCAACGTGGGTCAGACCCTTGTCCAACTCACTAACAAAAGAGTTTAAAGAAACTTAAGGAGTTCCTGGGTCTATTTCCTTACTTGTGGAATTGAGGAGAGAATGAAGGTGCTGGTGAAAACAGCTTTGTAAATTCAGCGCTTGGAGCCAGACCCTTCAGTGAAAGGTTCAGAGGGTAGTTACCATTCTGTTATTGTCAGGGGCCAGCAGTTTAAGGTTTGGTGCACACGATGAATAAGTAGATTAGATTGAATCTTGAATTCCTCCACACTCCTCCAAAGAGAATGCCAAAACATCTCTTCGGGGCTCTTCTGGTCAGCCCATTTCAGACCAAAACCTAGCTAAGGCTGTCAGTAAAAAAGTTAGTGCAGATAACAGGAATTGTGTCTTAGTGATTGAATGGTTAGGTCAGGTCAGGTGGCCGATGCAGTGTTCTTTCCAATTGTTGTACAGACTTCAAATTTGACCAATAACACAGAAAACAGAGACAATACAATAAATCTGAAAACAAAAAGTAGGACTGTGAATAAAACTGAGCAACAAATGCCTGAACTCCAGTGAAAAACTGGGGTTAGATGTGTTTTCAGACTTGTTTATGACAGTAGTCTTGCTGTGTGGCCCAGCCTACCTCAGATCTTCCTGCCTCAGCCTGCCCCAAGTGTGCAACACACCACACACATAGTTTGGGAAAGTTGTATGTTTGTGTTTGTTTGTTTGTTTTTAACAAGGTAGTGATCTGAGCCCAGCCCAGGAGAGCTGCATTCCAAGATGCCAACAGTGGCCAAACTCTCTGTGCTTAGGAATTTGCAACATGGCTATGACTTGCTTCTCCTCCCTGATGCTTCCTGCAGATTAGAGGTGTTTCTATGCTAATGAGAAACACCTGTTTTACAAGTTTAGTAGGATTTCAGCTACACAATAACAGCCGAAACTTTCTGTTCTTTTTCCGGAAGTCCTCATTTTCCATGTAATTGTTTGATGTGAAAAGGGAAACTCACACTGGTTAGTTGTGGCTAAGGAATTACTGGGACCTTGTCAGCCCTGCTCATAGCATCTTGTTTCACCCTAAATTCTAAAGCTTTCCACCCTAAATTGTTGCAGTAAAATAAATAACTGAAGGTTGAGAGGGTTATGTGCCCAGTAGTCCATTTGTGTGATATTATAGAAGAAAAGCCATTCAGTTACTAGAAACAGTGAAAACTTTAAGTAAAATTAAGAACATGGAGGGAAATGAAGACTTAGGGTTAAAAAAATTATTTGTGAGCAGTGGTGTCATCACTGCTAGAGAGCATGTGATGAGCAGTCATCAAGCAGCCTTGCTGCTGCTGTTGCTTTGTTACATTTTACTTATTTTATTTTGAAGCGAAGCCCACGTGCCACCTTCATGTGGTTGGAGGACAGAGGACAACTTGCTATAGTTTTATCCTTTCCTTCCACCATGTGAGTTCTGGGGATAGAACTCAGGACATTGGGCTTAGTCGCAGGTACTACTGAGACACCCTGCCAGCCTAAGAAGTCTTTTTGAACCACCCCTTCTAGGGATTTTTTTTTTCTTCTTTTTTTCGGAGCTGGGGACCGAACCCAGGGCCTTGTGCTTGCTAGGCAAGCGCTCTACCACTGAGCTAAATCCCCAACCCCTTCTAGGGATTTTTAGAAGTGACTAAGATCACAAAATAGAGTATTGAAGCCCGTGTAGTCTTGTAGCTTGAACTGGCTTTTACTAGCTGTCTCCTTATTGCTATAATTTTGCTTTGAAGTAGAGATATTTTTTTGTTTACAGCATAGCAGGTGACAGGGTCTGCAAGACCAGAAAATTTTAAGATTGGATTTTAATCCAAAACCTGGACTGAACAGACTCATCAAGCTAGTACAGGGTACATAATTAAAAATTAATCAATTTAAAAACCATTTCTAGGGCTAGGGATATAGCTTCCTGGGTAGAATGCTTACTTAGCCAGCATGCATAATGCCATGTGCCCCCAGCCCACTACCACATAGACTGAGTGAGCTATGATATACCGGCAAACCAACACTGAGGAGGTTTTATATCTGAAATTCAGGATCATCCTCCACATAGGGAGTTCAGGGCCTGGAGACAATGTCTCAAAACAAACAAAAATGAATTATAGTATCTCTCACCAGACATTGTTCGTTAAAAAAAGAAAAAAACAATACCTTTGTTTTTGTTTTCGAGACAGTCTCACTATGCAGTTGTACTTATCCTGAAATGATGTAGCCCAAGCTAGCCTTAAACTTTTTATCCTCCTTCCCAGCCTTCCCAGTGTTGGGATTTCAGACATAACCCACCATACTTGACATAAAGGCAAAATGCTTTCTCTGCTGTTGATTTTGCCGGAGGCGTGGACAGTGGGGCCAAGCAGATGCCATCAGACCAAATTAGCAATCACAAGCTTGTTCCAGAGAATGTTCCAAGTCTTGGAACTGCCCCCGTAAAATAACATAATTCACAATTTGAGAGATTCTGTTTTTAATGATTTGGTTTTTCATTTGTCTGTTGAGACAAAATCTCAAGCAGCCCAGGCTGGCCTCTTACCTCCCAGTAACCAAGTATAACCTTTGAACCCTTATGACCTTGTTTCCATGTCCCCCGGATATCTATCACAGAACTACTAGCCCTCTACACACACACACACTTTTTTTTTTTTTTTTTTTTTTTTTTTTACTGTAGTGGTGGAGATGGACCCCAAAGGCTAGATGCATCCTAGGTAAGGCCTGTTGTACCAACTGGGCTACAGTGCCAGCCTTTTTGTGATGTTTTATTTTCATTTGTTTTGTTTTGGAAAAGTGTAGTAATTTCACTGTGTATCCCAGTCTGGCTTGAAACTTGCTGTGTATAACCAGGAAGGCCTGGAACTCACAGTCCTCTTGCCTCAGCATCCCAAGTGCTAGGATTACAGGTGTACACCTCTATATCTGGCCTGTGTATTGAGAATGTTAGGTGAGAAAAGGAAGAAAAAAGATCATGAGCACTTTCCTTCCCAAGTGAACAGTCTATATAGTAGCCACATTGGGGGATGAAGGCAAAAGTCAGGGCTTAGGAATTAGGTACAGGTAGTGGAAAAGCACAGCCCCTTTACCTGTCTGTTTCATATCCTGATATTCTGTGAGCATCAAGAACAGTGGGAAACACTAAACTGAACAGCAAGTTGCAAGCTTTAGGATACAGAACCTGGGAATGTCTAAGATGATGCCTATGACCACATGATGCTATAATATAAGCTCACCCCTATTCATGTCATATGTACAAAGAAGTTTGATTTCTCTGATACATGTACCTGGAGTGGTGTTATAGGCCCTTGGAAATTCATTGTTAAATAACGTTCTAAAGTTCTCACTAGTGGAACAGAACAGTTCTTCCAGCCAGGTATTTTTGCTAATATTTGGCTTTATCTTTTCAATCTGAATCTGTCTATACTCTTACTCAGCCCTCTTCTGGTCAAAGCTTTAAGCCATCATGTCTAAAGAGCCACATCCAGCCCTCACTGTGGCTATGCGACTTGAACCACTGACAAGCTGACTCAGATTTTTTACTTTTTAAAGGAGCTTGTAGATGTTGACTTCTTATCTAGTTTGAAAATGGCATGACAGGTTAGTTTTAAAATATAGGCTTTTAAAGTCAAACCTGGATTCACATCTTTTCTCCTTTACTTTGTGGCATTAGCAGGTAGCGCTGGGATTTCTGAATTTTAACTGTTTCTTCTGAGAAGATAATACCTCCCACCTTCCAGGAGGCCTGATGGGTTTGCACAGTAGGGTCTGAGGAAGCAGTAGCTGTCTGTTTTCAGTCTGCTCTTTGAGTACAAGAGCCACATTTAATTCCCAATAAAACTTCCTAGTGATCTTTTTGTTTGTTTTATTTTCCAAGACAGTTCTTTCTTTTCTCTCTCTCTCTCTCTCTCTCTCTCTCTCTCTCTCTCTCTCTCTCTCTCTCTTTTTTTTTCCTCCGGAGCTGGGGACCGAACTCAGGGCCTTGCACTTGCACACTGAGCTAAATCCCCAACCCCCTCCAAGACAGTTCTTACTATGTAACTCAGGCTGTCCTGGAACCTACTATATAGACCAAGCTAGCCTTGACCTCACAGTGATCTACTACCTCTATCTCCCAAGTGCTGGAATTAAAGTCATGATTCACTACATCCGGTATATATAAACACCAGAAAGTATGTGTATGGGCTGTGGGTCAAGAGGTTATGGTGCAGTCCTGTCACCATGCACCCTACTAGACACCACCTCCCTGGTCCCTGCCCAGCTCCAGTTACTTACCATGGCCCAGGAGTTACTCTGACTTTTGTTGGGTTGGACCCAGAGCTCACTAAATACACATTACTGCTGAGCTCTATCCCTGTAAGACCTGGAGTTTATATCATTTTAAGGGGCTGGAGTGTTCACCTAGACTTTTTTTTTTTATCTTCCTTTTCATATTTTAATCATCCAAACACAAACAGAACTATACATTTTAAAAAACTTTCATTTGGATAACAACAAAAAGACAAGTAAAACAAAAAACTTTTCCTTTTATACAGGTGGACATTGAAGTGGACCTAATTCGCTTTTCTTTTTAAAAGCTTCTGAAGACAAAAAGCAGCTTAAAACCTAACTAAGGAATAAAAACACTGCTTACTAAATAAACTACTTGTCTCTAGCACCATTCTCTCTTTTCTTATGCTCTGATGCGGGTTCTTCTCTGTCTCTTCCGTCTCTTCCTCTTTTCATTGGTCCACGACGATGATCATCATCATCAAATCTTGTCCTCCTTCCTTGAAACTGTCCTCTTCCTTTGGGTGCCCCAGCATAAGCAGGTCTATTACCCTTCCCTCTTCCTTTAAATCTGCGAACATGACCTCCTTTTGACTTCCATTTGTTCAGAGATTCTTGTTGATCATCTGTGATTTTTTTCATTGCATCTTTTTCTGCATGTCCTTCTAGTACTTTCCAAGTCATCTTTTTGTTCCTTAACAGTAGGTTACCATTATTTGCACTTCTGGCTTTCTCAAGTGCGTCCTTAGCCTTTTCTTTGAAGAGAATTATTCCCTCTTTTGCTCCTCTGACAAAGTCAATCCATTTTATTTCACCATGATTTGAGAAAAGGAAGTGTAAATCTTCTCTACAGGTCTGGTCATCCAAGTCACCTGAAAACTTCAGTAAGCATCCCATTTTTCCTTCTAGAGCTCTTGTTTCAGTACTTCCTGGTTTGTGTCTTCCTTCATGTTCTTGTTTAGCTTTTAATTTAGCTTCCACTTTGCTCTGCTTTCTTTCTTCATTTTTTTTTGCAAAGTAATCTTCCTTGAAGAGTATTAGCAGATTAGTGTCTTTGTACTTCTGGCCGGGGGTGTCCACAAACTTCTTTGCAGACTGAATACTATCAAACACGGCAAATATTGACCCCTTAAATGTTTTGTGCAATTTTCTTCTCATCTGAATATTCAGTATTTGGCCTTTATCATCTAGCCATTCTTTTATATCATCAAGGGTGGCATCAGTTGGGAAGCCTTTAATATAAACAGATCTATTTTTCACATCATTCTTATACTCATCCATCACTTCAGGGAGTGGTCTGCTTGGTGATCTTCTAATTTTAGTTTTGTCTGCACTCACTTCCATGAGTTTTGCCTTAGATTTGCTCAATGCTTGCACGATTACATTAAAGTCTGTTGTCAGTCGGTTTAGCCTGTTGAATTTTATCATTGTTTCCAAAGATACCCAGCCTTCATCCAATTTGATCTGTTCTTTTAAAAACTTGTCTTGTGGCAAATTGAAGTCTCCAAAATAATACTCAATTTGATGACAGATTTTGGCCTCCAGAGCAGCCATTTTTTCGTTATCTCCATTTTCAGCCATTGTGGCTATCTGTAAAGTTTCTCACACTCAAAGATTCTGATCCCGCAGTCACCACGGCTTCACGAACAACGACAGAAGCGCCTCTCTCACCTAGACTTTATTAAAAGTGTTCACCTAGTACGTGTCAGGTTCTAGGTTCTAGCACATGCACCGTACCAAAAAATTACTTAAAAACATAGTATATTAGTAAAACATTACAGTATCTGATGAATTTAAGTTTTATCAGATCACTTCCATAGCTGACACATATTCCAGAATCTGAGTAAATGAGCTCCACAAGCATGGGGTGCTGTTCTGTAACAGCAGGAAAACAGAAAGCACAACAGAGGCACCTCTCAAGGGTAAAGGAGACCTAAATAGGATTTAATAACATAATAAAAATGATCAGACTGTGATTATTTAAATTAATGTTTATTTCTTTTTTTTTTTTTTTTCCGGAGCTGGGGACCGAACCCAGGGCCTTACGCTTGCTAGGCAAGCGCTCTACCACTGAGCTAAATCCCCAACCTGCTAAATTAATGTTTATTTCTTAAGGAATAGAAGCAAATAGAATATAATTATTGTTTATTATATGATAATTAAAAGAGATAACATTAAAGGATAGAGTGGTGACTCTGGCTAAGAATATTCACTGTACTAACTTGAGGATCTGAGTTTGGATCCTCAACATCCAAGTGAAAAAGACAGATATGAGACCAGGGGTGAAGGCAAATGCCTTTAATCCCAGCACTCAGGGACTCTGTAAGTTCCAGACCAGACAGGACTATATAGTGAGACCCTGTCTCAAAAAGAAAGGAAGGAGGAAAGAAAGAAAAAAGAAAAGAAAGAAGTAGCAGGTTTGGCTGCATATGTGTCTGTCACCCAAGCTCTACTAAAAACAGAGACAAAAGAATCCCAGAGGCTCATTGGCTACCTGTCTAGCTTATTAATGAGCTCCAAGTTCAGTGAGAAACTCCATCTTAAGGGAATAAAGCAGAGAGGAATATAGTGTAACACCCAGTGCCTTCCTCTGTGTTCTCATGGACTGCTTGCATACTTACAGACAGACACACACTCATATACACCCTGGCAAAGGTGCAGAGACACAAGGAGACGCAGATGCTGCAACATAGAATTTCCTTAGAGACAATTTTTATAATTCTTAAAAGTGGATAAACCCCGCCACACGTGCTGATAGATGCCTTTATTCCTAGAATTCATAGACAGAGGCAAGAGGATCACAAACTCAAGGCCATCCTGGGCTGGAAGAAAAAGACCAAACTTCGTATGCTGTAGGTGTGATTAGAAGTAAGAGTAAGGCTGTAGCTGTAGCTCAGTAATAGAGGTCTTGCCTGGCATGCAGAGTGATGGCTTCCTTCCCCTGCGTGAGTAAGAAAGAGGAGGAGGTAGGAGAATGCAGAGAGACAGGGACAGAAAGGTTCACAAGAGGAAAGATAGGAGGAGTTCTAATTATTTAATGATACTCTGGCACATTTGTTGATTGGTTGGTTGGTTAGTTTTTAGACTAGCTCCAAACTTATAATTTTCCTACTTCAGCATCTTCTTTAGCAACTCCTGTTAATATTTTTAATATATAGTCTTCAACCATCCTCCTTGAAGACTTTTGGTCCTTAGGACACCACACACTCCTGTCTAATCTATCCTCTTCACCACTACCAAACAACTCATTTCCTTAAACATTGTCTTCTTTGACAACCTTCACCAGCTATCCAGAACCCAGTTGTTCAGTTATTCTGGGTATTTCTTTGTGAGCATTTTATTCTACCTAGAATTTCTGGTGATCGCCCTGAAACCTTTATGTAAAATAAATATATGTGTATGTGCTTACATGTGTGTGCTTCTGTGCATTAGAGATAATAAAATAAATATTCCTCCCATGAACATTCTGTATTCTCATTTTGTAGTTTCTCAGGCAGACTACACCCCTTACGTGTGCCAAATATGATGGTTTAAATAGGAATGCCCACGATAGACTCATGTGTTTGAACACTTGAATGGTGCGGAGTAGCACTATTTAAAGGTGTGGCCTTGTTGGAGAAAGTATGTCCCTGTGGGGGTGGGCAATGATACCCTCCTCCTACCACATGAGAGCCAGTACTCTGCCTTCAGATAAAGATGCAGAACTCTCAGGCACCATGCCTGCCTGGATGCTGCCATGCCTCCGCCTTAATGATAATGGACTGAACCTCTGAACCTGTAAGCCAGTCTAAATTAAATGTTATCTTTTTAAGGACTGCCGTGGTCATGGTGTCTCTTCACAGCAGTGGAAACCCTGACTAAGACACTTAGGACTTTATTACTGTGAACAGACACCATGACCACGGCAACTGTTATAAAGAACAACATTTAATTGGGGCTGGCTTAAAGGTTTCAGAGGTTCAGTCCATTATCATCAAGTCAAGAATATGGCAGCATCCAGGAAGGCATGGTACAGGAGGAACTGAGAATTGTACATTTTCATTGAAGGCTGCTACCAGAATGCAAACTTCCAGGTAGCTAGGGTGAGGGTCTTAAGCCCATAACCCACAGTAACACCCCTACTCCAACAAGGCCACATCTTCTAATAGGGCCACTCCCTGGTACAAGTATATTCAAACCACCACTTTCTACTCCCTGGCCCCTATAGGCTTGTTCAAACACATGAGTCTATGGGGGCCATACCTACCCATAGGATAATAAAAAGTATATTTAGTCCAACTTCCAAAGTACCCGTAGTCTATAGCAGTCTCAACAATGTTAAAAGCCCAAAGTTCAAAGTCTCTTCTAAGATTCATGCAATCTCTTTAACTATAATCCCCAAAGCAAGACAGGAAACCAGCTGGGCAAACTCCAAACTCTGCGTCTCCATGGCTGATGTGAAAGCAGTCAGATCTCTAAGTCCTTTTTCATTTTTGTTCACTGAAACAAACTTCTTTCTTGTGGGCTGGTTCCACTCCCTGTTAGCAGCTTCCCTTAGCAGATATCCCATGGCTAGCATTTCGAACATCGTGGGGCTCTCCAAGGCAACTTTAACGTTACAGCTTCTTGTTGCAATGTCTGGGATCTACATATGATCTTCTGGGCTCCTCCAAGGGGCTGGCATCACTTCTTCAGCTCTGCCCTCTGTAGCACTCTAAGCTCAGGTTGATCCACTCCACTGCTGCTGCTGTTCTTGGCGACCATCCCATGGTACTGACTGGCATCTCCATTACACTGGGGTCTTCCACTGCAACAAGGCTTCACCAATAGCCTCTCAGGCTCTCTTCATGGTGACAAGCCTCAAATCCACATAACCCCTTCACTCCTGGACTGTCAATTGCAACTGAGGCTGCACCTTCACCAATGGTGAAGCTTCAGCCGCTCTATATGACCTCTTCATGCCTTCAAAACCAGTACCACTAGGGTGACTCTTACACATTACCAAGTATAGCTGCAACACGAGGTACAACCTTGGCTATTTCTGGGACACAGCTTCTTTGTGCTCACTTCCCAGAAGATTTTACCTCAGTCCCTTCTTACCACTAATTTCTTAGCTCTAGCTAACCAGCATCAGTTGTCCCAGTAGCCCCTTCTATTTTTGACTCTAAAGGGTCACATGGCTGTAGCTGCCGAATTCAGCACTCTACCACTGAGCTAAATCCCCAACCCCTGGAACTTGTTTTATAGATTGATCTTGAATTCAGAAATCTGCATAGCTCTGTCTCTGGAATTCTAGGATTAAAGGTATGTACCACCATGCCTAGGCCTAAACATTTCATTGTCATTGTTCCTCAAGATCCAGATGAAAAGGTCATGTCTTCAGTTTTCAAGATCTGGATCACAAGTGTGTCCCTCCAGTTCTGGTCTGTAGTTCATGCCATATTATTTGAGACCTCCTTGTCAGTGCAACTAATATAAATCTCTTTACCTTCGCCTCAAGCAGACTCTTCAGATAAGGGCAAAAAGCACTCCGTCTTTACCAGAATACCACAAAACTCGTCTCTAAGCTACATACTGAAATTCTTCTCCACTGAAACCTCCTGGGCCAGGTCTAGACAGTTCAAATCACTGTCAGCAACAAAGTCTTCCGTATTCTTAGTAGAATTGCTCCTTAAGCCCCACTTAAAACATTCCAATGCTTTCCGAATTCAAAGTCCCAAAATTTACATTCTTCCAAACAAAAGCATGGTCAGGCTTCTCACAGCCATACCCCAGTTTCTGGTACCAACTTCTGTCTTAATTAGGGTTTCCATTGCTATGAAAATACACCATGACCAAGGCAGCCCTTATAAAGATAGCATTTAATTGGGGCTGGCTTAGAAGTTCAGAGGTGTTCAGTTTATTATCATCAAGGCGGGGGGCATGACAGCATCCAGGCAGGCTTGGTGCCTGAGAGTTCTACATCTTCATCTGAAGGCAGGCAGGAGAGTACTGACTCTCGTGTGGTAGGAGGAGGGTATCATTGCCCACCCCCACAGGGACATACTTCCTCCAACAAGGCCACACCTTTAAATAGTGCCACTCTCTGAGCCAAATGTATTTAAACTACCACACTAAGTAAGACACCAACCTCATTACTGTCATAACAAGTCTGTACTTCTTTTCCTTCTAAGTAAGGTCCTTCCTTGCACATCTTCACCCTCCTCACTTTCCAAGCTTCTGTTTCTATCATTCAGGCTTTATCTCTCATTCTTGAGGAGAGTGAGGAAGTTTTTCCTGACTCTCCACTAGACATTGCCATATCTCCCTGCCAATCTTGGCTACATGAAATCCTGTTCATGTTTTTCTCTCTCCCCTTTCCCTGTAGAATGAATGAAAAGCAGATGCTTTCTCTTGCTTACCACAGTGTCCCAGTACTTTGAATATGCCTAGCATGCAAAACACTCTCAATAAATAGGTTGACAAATGTCCCAAGCACTGCTTGGCCGTAAGGATGATGCACCCCACTGGTTCTGGCTTTCTGGGACTCCACATCATATATGTCTAGGTGTGTAAGTTATCTAGTGTTGAAATAAGTTACTGCTAATAGTGAGAAGGTTCATTTCCATTTGTTCACTGTTTCTCTCCCAGTGAGACTTGCTTAAAGAGTTTTTGCTTCTCCACACTCAGAGCAGAATAAGAACTGCTTCAGTATCGCAGGTGTACAGAGCTAACCAGGGCTGAGGAGAAAGCTGGAAAGCCATGATGCTGTAGGGTGGCTTTGTGACAGCTACCTTTCTGGAGACTGAAAGCAACAAATGCTGGCACACGGTAGCCTGGGCTTGCTCAAGCTCTTGGCTTCTGTTTTGTAGAAAAGATTTGGAGATTGCTCTAAATTATATCAGGATGGATGCAGAATGTTTAAAACTCCAACCTTTCTCCCTCTCTTAGATGTGAACGACTAGAAGAGCAACTGAATGACCTGACAGAGCTCCACCAGAATGAGATCCTGAACTTAAAGCAGGAGTTGGCCAGCATGGAAGAGAAAATCGCCTATCAGTCATATGAACGGGCCCGGGACATCCAGGTTAGTATGAACAATAAGAAATAAGAAAGGAAGAAAAGGGCTGGAGAGATGGCTTAGTGGTTAAAAGCACTGACTGCTCTTCCAGAGGTTCTGAGTTCAAATCCCAGCAACCACATGGTGGCTCACAGCCATCTGTAATGAGATCTGGTGCCCTCTTCTGCTGTGTCTGAAGACAGCTACAGTGTACTTATATATAAGAAATAAATCTTTAAAAAAAAAAAAAAAAAAAGGAAGGAAGAAAAATGGGCAAAGACAGGAGCCTGGAGAGTCAAGAAAAGCTCCTGTCGGTCGCAGCACACCTGCTTTGACCCAGTGATGTCATGCCATTTGGGGAGGTATAGCTCTAGATACTGGCAAATGTCTTAGGGACAGAACAGTATCCGTCTGAGAAAAACTAGAACATCCCATCTATTGGTTATTGTCCTGGAGCTGTTAAGATGGTGCTTCTGGCCATCCTGCCTATCTTCTGCTTCTATGTAAAGGGCTTTTGTCCCTACTCTCTAACAGGTGGCACATGACATGGCTTGTGAGAAACCCCAGCAATGAAGTTGATTTCACTTCTCAATGGAGAGAAGTGGAACACTGGGGTTTCTGTTTTCTATGGAGATTCTCTCAGAGATCATGGTAGGTTTTATGAAGGCACCTTGAAAGAAGCTAGTATAGAGAAGAGGAACTTGTAGAATACCCACCCATAGGAATCAAGGCACTGTCCTGTTTGCCCAGCTGACATCTTTTTTTAGGTTCTTGAATTTTATTTACATTTTCTTCATCCCAAGTTAATTCTGGAATGAGTAGCATCCATTATCCATTCTTGATCTAGCTTCAGCCTGAAGCTATCTGGACCTTACCTTACATCCTAAGAAAGCAGAAGCCATTGAAGCCAAGGCTGGAAAAATCCCATGGTTCCAACCACTAGTTGTCTTGGGAGGATGTCTGTCCTTGCTAGGGGAGAAGTTTTCGTTCCCTGAGTGGTAAAATGCAGTTTACATTAAGACCTTAGGGAGAGCAGGTCACTTTAATGCCCTCTGTAGAGTGTCACCTGAAAAGGAAGTGTGGCCTTCTTACAGCAGGGCCACAATTCCCTTTCTCCAGTCATGGATGTTTTGACCTAAAAACATCAGATAATGTGTTAATGAAGCACACTGCATCATTGTTAGAGTGGGAAAAACCCTTCCGAGGGGCCTGACTGGTAGAGTGTGACCCGTACTATGAAATGGTACAGAGTAGCTAGAAAAGAATGAGCTAGAGCTGGGGAGGTGGCTCAGTTGGCAAAGTATTTGATCCATAAGTTCAGATTCTCAGAACCCACATAAGTCAGACGAGGAGAGCCAGCTAGAAGGCACAGCATATAAGGGGTGCTTACCATGTAAGCCCGCTAACTGAATTCAACCCCCAGAGCCTGGTAAAGGTGGAAGGCATAGTGTCATGCACTTATAATCCCAGCAATGGCAAGATGAGACAGACAAATCCTTGCAACTTATTAGTCAGCTTATCTATCCTATGTGGCAGAGCTGCAGCTAATAAGAGGCCCTGTCAGAAACAAATGGTGGAAGGTACCTAAGGACCAACACCCACAATTGTCTTCTGACCTTCACACGAACATGCACCCGTGTCCATGTGCATGTCTATACACACAAGAATAATGTGTATCATGAATTGTGGACATGGTGTGATCAAGACCTACTATTGAGTGAAAAAAAGAAATAAAAAGAATAATAGGGGTTGGGGATTTAGCACAGTGGTAGAGCGCTTGCTAAGACCCTGGGTTCGGTCCCCAGCTCCGAAAAAAAAAAGAAAAAGAAAAAAAAAAGAATAATAATAAGTTATGGATCAATTTGAGTAGAATACTATGCACATAATGGTAGGAAATACCTGTGAGAACCCCATGCTAGGCAAATACACATGTACAGTTAAATACAGGTAAAGGGTAACCAATATGACACTACTACCACAGCAGCAGGGACTAGAACTGAGAGACTGTTTAAAGTCAAACACATGGATGTGTCTTATGTACCTTAGACTCATGATTTCTAAAAGGATAAAACCCCATATAATTGAGATCTTCTTATTAAAATATTGTAGGCCACTCAGGAGTGATGGCACGTGCCTGAGCTCAGCCTTCAGGCGA
Source organism: Rattus norvegicus (assembly GCF_021556685.1). Taxonomy (NCBI): domain Eukaryota; kingdom Metazoa; phylum Chordata; class Mammalia; order Rodentia; family Muridae; genus Rattus; species Rattus norvegicus. The sequence goes on along the minus strand of NC_141537.1, from coordinate 151,084,785 downwards.
TGGAGGCAGAAGAACCTAGAGTTCAAGATCATCTCAGCCATATGGCAAGCATGAGGCCAGTCTGAGATACAAGAGACTCTTGTCTTAAATGTATAAACAGATAAATAAACTAAGTAAATTCTAGGCAGAATAAATCCAAGCATGTTCCCTGCTCCGCATAGTTATTCTTCTAGGGGTGCAGTAGATGGAGTGGGAATAATGCACCTGCAGTGCATCTGGCCTTTCCTACCCGGACTTGTAGCTATTTGAAATCCTTGTCGTGGCTCAGGATGCGCCTGGCTCCCAGGCTCGTCCAGCTGTACTTCGGAGAGTAGAAGCTAATCATGCCCTATTTGGCCCACAGGAGGCCCTGGAGGCCTGTCAAACCCGCATTTCCAAGATGGAGCTGCAGCAGCAACAGCAGCAGGTGGTGCAACTGGAAGGGCTGGAGAATGCCACTGCCCGAAACCTTCTGGGCAAACTCATCAATATCCTCCTGGCTGTCATGGCAGTCCTCTTGGTCTTTGTGTCCACGGTAGCCAACTGTGTGGTCCCCCTCATGAAGACACGCAACAGGACGTTCAGCACTTTATTCCTTGTGGCTTTCATTGCCTTTCTTTGGAAGCACTGGGATGCCCTCTTCAGCTACGTGGACCGACTCTTCTCACCTCCCAGATGATGCTGGCACTTCTCACCGTCTGGCGAGTGCATGCCAAGAGAGCTAGACAGCAGCATTACCCACTCTGAAGTTTTCTACAAGAGAGTTGAGTGAATCTGTTTACATTTAGAATAATGTTTTTTTCTTCAAGAGACGCAATTGCAATAGTATTTTTTAGATTTTATCCAAGAAGTTTTTTGGGCAAAAATCTTGGATCATTTTTATGTAGCATGATTTTCCTTGGGATGCAAATCTGAAACAGTCCTTTAACATGAACAATCTGCAACACACTGAAGGGCATTCTGAATTGATGCTTGGAGTACTGCACTAAACCCACTAAACAGATGCAAAAACCTGACCAGGCCCAACACCCACCCTGCCTGGGCTCCTCTCCTCATCCAGACTAACTCTACTGTGAAGTCCCACCACATTCCAGTTTGGAATTTTAGATTCAGGGTGGATTTCCCCTGCCGTGGAAGAACACAGGCATCTCCCTAGCTTTCTCATGCTAACCCTGAAATATGATCACTTCTGAACCTGCTCCTTTCTTAACTGCCAGGATTGGAGGCAAGATCATCAAGCCCATAGGATGACCATGCAATCCTGTTCAGTATTGTGAAGTAGCCCTTAATCCTAACTTTTAAGCAAAATCCCTTGGCCGCACTTTTAAGGTTTGGTTGTTTGTTTTTTTATATATATATGTGTATAGTTACCAACTTAAAAATAAAAAATCCGAACAACATACTTGAAGAATGTAATACTCAAACTCTCAGTGCTTCCTTATAATTTCTAATAGAATTTTTTATTATTGTTATTATTATTGGATGGGTTTTTTTTGGTTTGGTTGGGTTTTTTGTTTTGTTTTTTGGTTGGTTGGTTGGTCGGTTGGGGTTTTTGTTGTTGTTTTGGGGGGGTGGGAGGGGGGGGGACTGGGTTGGGAGGGTCTTTATTTTTTTCCTCTGAAATAAAGCCGTGATGTTTTCAAATGAAGCCGTGTGGATATTTCAGCGTGCTGCTCCCTGTTGTTTTGAAACAGTTGAATTGGAGACTCTTGCCAGTGCCGCCCTCTGCCACCCTGTGGCTGTGCTGGGCTCTCTGTCTCGATCACCTACACAGCACCATCTCCCCGGCTTGGCTTGGTTAGAGTGGTGAGGGCTTTACAGGGTCAGGGGACAAGACTACACAGATTATCGTGATAGGACTGGATTTTGTTTCCCCCACCCCCAAGTAAATGTTCACCCAGTGACCTTGGGCTGGGATTCTCTTTAGGATAAGAGGCTACTGTGTTATAAGAGTCATAAATAACTCCTTGTATTTGCTTAATTTATTGTTTAACACCCCCTAACTGCCGAAACCAAAGTGATACGGAGTCTTGTCTGCATTTTGGCCTCAGCATCATTAACTTCAAAGCTTTATTCTGTGATCCATTGAAGATGATTCTCCCAAAAAGCAGAAAAAGAAATGTCAGGTTAGAAGGGCCCAAGTTCTGGGTGCACACTCTTGCAGGCTTCCTACTAACCCAGACTGACTCACACCATCTAACTGCTCAGTGGTTGTTTATAGACACTTAAGAAAGACAAGCTGAGCGTGGTCCTCGTCCTATAGCCAGTTCTGTCACTCAGGTAGAGCCTGATTAGTCTCATAGCATTGGAGGTCACAAACGCCATTTCCAGGGTGACCTCTTTCTGTGTGCCCACATGATGCAAAGGGGTCAAGTTCTATGCCCTGGACAAAGAAGTATGTTTGCCTATGACCCCATACCAGGGCCTTCTTTCAGAACTAGGATAGCATTGTCCTGTCTGTTGGGGAGGATGGTTTAGATAGACTGCAGCTCCAGCCTCCTTTTGCTTTGGCCAGCTGGCCTTCTCACTTTGATACTTTAACTCAGGTACCCAGTCTTCACTCCATCCCAATGCTTGTTCACCTCATAATGAGCACCTAGAGCAAGGACCAAAAGAAAAAAAAACCCTAATTAAAACCAATGCATATTCATGCCAAAACAAATGGTCCCCATGCCCGTTTAAAAGGTTAACTTTGTCTGACAATATTGCATCAGCTTTGGGCAAGAGTACCACAGGACGCTATGACCTTGCTGGGCTAGCATTTGCTGCTGTAATTTAGTTGCCCTGGTATAAAAGAGAACCCACAGGGCTGTGGGAGAGACAATCCAGTGGCAACCCACTGACTTCTCTCTCCATTCCACAGGAACCCTATCTTCCCCGACCCCAAATGTCACTGTGACCCATAAGCTGAAATTGTTTCTAACTGCCTAAAGGCAGTTTCTGTTCTGAAGGAAGAGTCTGGAGCTTCAAAGAGACAGGGAAGCCTGTACTGATTCCCCATCTTCCTCTAGCAGACTGTCTTGGGAAGGACCTTCAGTCCTGGACAGGCCCTGTCATGGCTTCTCACTGTCTTACCCCTGCTCACTCACCAGGCCCACAGTTGTCTGCACTCAGTGCTGCTTGTAACACATCTGTTATCCTGCCTACCTGTACTTTTTGCTCCCCATCCCTGTTGCCTTTGAGTTTCTTGGAATCGTGGCTGTCCTCGAAATCTCTTCTGTTCAGCCCTTCTGTAGCCTTGCTCAATGGTGTTTTTAGCACTTGATCTGAGAAAAGCTTGCCCATAATTTAATGCTTCTTTTCCTTAAAAAAAAATCCCACTAAAGGGAAGCATTTTTTGATCCCCTTGTCCATGCTTGTGCCTAGCCCGGGTGAATGAGGCTGGCTGTGTTGGCCTGGGTGACTTGTGGTTGTAGAGGTGGCCATCACTCTGCACTGTTGATGGCTGGCTGCTCCAGTTTTAGGTCCTTTGTATACTCAGTGTGTCCCGGCAATGAAGGCTTCCTACTCCTTAAGAGGTACAGTTGGGGGGTTGGGGATTTAGCTCAGCGGTAGAGCGCTTGCCTAGCAAGCGCAAGGCCCTGGGTTCGGTCCCCAGCTCCGAAAAAAAGAAAAAAGAGGGAAAAAAAAAAAAGAGGTACAGTTGGATCCATCACTAATGGTGTTTCTTTAGCCCCGCCCCAATTGGCATAAATTATTTGTCACCAGAACAGTGGGGTAACGCCTTCCTCGCCAGCCATGTCTGACAGTGAGCACGCTTTGGTGTGGTCTTCACTGCGTTTGGTTTTGTTTCTGATCTTGTGTTCTAAGGTACTCAGTGAATCCTGGATTCTGAGTAAGTTCCAGTGTTCTGGCCTTGCAGCCTTGGACAATACACATTTCAAACAAAACCAAATGCTCTTGTCGACAAGCCAGCACAGGCAAAGCGACAGCTCACACAGCACCCCCAGTAGAATGGGATCTTGAATGTGGCTCTGCAAGTTAAACATCTCTGTGTGTCGTGTATGCTAGGTGATACCCTTAGAAGGGACTGACTACTAGACTGTAAGTGTGCTTTATAAAAGTGTGTAAGACTAAAACTCACGTGCACGAATCGAAGCGTAAAGAGACGATACCTATGAACGTGTGTGAACGTTAACACTGTAGTTGCTAGATCTTCAGCTGCTAATTGTTGAGAGAGAATTCAGTTCTGTTCTGTCTGGCTGCTGTGGCTTCTCAGCAGCACCTTTGCTGTACATAAAATGAAAATAAAGACCTCAGCTAGAAACCTGCCAATTGACTTGACTTTGTTTTGGTTTTTTATTTGTGCGCACCCCGTTTTTAATGCTGGCACATCTATCTGGAGATTTTGGTTGTGGGTTGGAGTGAGAAAGAGGGAGAGAGATCATCACACAAGTATTTTGAAACTATAACCAACAACCAGAAAGTTGTCGAAACCTCTAAGGGCCCTAACAGCATCATTCCAAGTTGGCACTTCCCCTGTGATTCCTTTAGACTGCTAGTTAAGATTATGCTTTAAGGCTGGGGAAACAGCTCAGCTGGTAAATTGCTTGCTGCATAAGCACAAGGACCTGTGTTTGGATCCTCAGCCTCCTGGTCAAAGCCAGACGTGCTCATGTACATCTGTAATTTCAGAGAGAGAGAGAGAGAGCGCGCGCCCTATTCCTGGTGGGGATAGACGGCCTTGCTCGTGCTGGGCAAGCCCTCAACCATTGAGTCATATCCCAGCTCCAGAATAATTTGTTGCTGTTGTGGTTTGCTGACATTGTGTGTTTGTGCACTTATTATGTTGAACATGCAGAGATCAGAAGACATGCCATGTGTTTGTAGGTACCAAATTCAGATGAGGTCTAGTGGCTGTTACCTATACCCACTGAACTATTTCAATGGCTCCAGAGACAGTAATTTTCATTAGACCTTTGCCATAGCTCAGACGCTCTAGAGATGTAAAAGTTCTGAACACAGGACACCCAACAGGTGAATGACTTGGTCCTCATTCACAAGCCTTGTGTATCCTAACCCACCTGTGAGCTGACAGCATCACACCCAGCCTCAACTGGGTGTTGTGGCAAGAAGGGGTATCTTTTATGACAGCTTTAAAGACACTGTTGGAGTACCCTAGCTTACTGTGGGCCAGCCTACTATGTGTAGAATTTACCCCGAGAGCTGGAGCATGTCATAGTCTAGGGTTCCACAGTGCAGAGGGGCTGACAAAATTTCCAAATCTGATTTATTACCACCTGTTAAAACCTTTAGCAGGCCAGGTGTAGCAGCATACTCCTTTAAACCCAGCACTGGGGCTTTGGGGGCAGAAGCAGACAGAGCTTAGTGACCAACCTGATCTATATAATGAGACCCTGTCTCAAAAATAAATAAATGACTTAGAAAGCCAGCCAGAACAACACCAAATTAGAACAAAACTTCAGAGGGTGAAACATCTGAGAAGCTATGATACAGAAAACATTAAGGGGTGGAGGGGGGCAGCTAGAGGGCTGCCTCCCCTGAAGGATTCAAATGTGTTGTCTTTAAACTGTAGGTTACACTAGATAGCTAGCACTCTTGTAAGGCCTCCTTGCTTAGTCAAGAGCAGTGGACATGGAGGAAGGGCGAGTCCCCAGGCAGGTTCCTCAGCTATGTCCCTGGTATGGACATTGACCGTGGGGTATGATGGCTCACATCTGTAATCCCGGCATCCAAAAAGTAATGGATTCAAAAGCAACCTGAGCAATGTAATGATAATCCATTGGGGAAAGAAAAACAACAACCAAAAGCACTTGTCTAGCAAGGGCCTGGACTCCGAAGCCAGTACTTCAAACAACCTTACAGAATGGGAAAGGCAGCGGTCAGACATGAGCATCTGTGGTATATGATTGGAAGAGAGATTTGGCTCAAGTCATAGAGAACCTGCGTTTCCTGAAACACACAAGTGTAGTGGCACACACGTGTAATCCCAGCACCATGCAGTGGAGACAGGAGGATCCATGGGGCTTGCTGGCCAGCCAGTCTCGCATAGTTGACAAGCTCCAGGCCATGAGAGGCCATCAGACAATAAGGTTGAATGGCACCTGAGGAACAACACATGGGACAGATGGTCATCTGGTATGCACGCACGCTCGAGCACACACACACACACACACACACACACACTCCCCTCTGTAGAAAAGGAGACAAAGGTTATGAACAATTGGTTCACAGAAAAACAGACACAGTAAGCATTCCAGAAAAAAATGTTTAGCTTCCTATACAATCTGTATGAAGTGAAAACAGCCAGTTGGAGAACTGTACTGATTCCCATTTGTGTTGAGAAATGTTTTATTTATACAAATATGTAAATGAATAGAAGCTCCACATTACACTGCTCCCAGCTGTTGTTTGAAGAGAGCTGGAAAAGGATTTCCATAATTGGCTCTTGCACAAGTCTTTGTGAAACAAACTTTTTAAAGGTTGATTTTTCAGTTATGTCTATCTATGTCTTCGTGGGGTATGTCCACAAGTGAGTTCAGAGCCAAAAGCCACAGAAGACAGCCAGAAAAGGGCATCAGGTCACTGGGAACTGAAGTCACAGGCAGTTGTGAATGCTGGGAGCAGAACTGGTGTCCTCGGTGAGAGCAGTGCATGCTCTTAACTACCAGGCCCTCTCTAGGGTTGAGCATGAGTTCTTTTTAAGAGAGTATGTTTCTTCTCCTGTGTAATACTTTCAAGAAGGTTTCACTGTGTGTCCTAGATTAGACAATCCAGCCAGCTCTGAAAGACCCAGTTGTGCACCTGCTGGGTGCCCTAAGACAAGTCCAGAACTTCTGCATCTCAGAGCCTCTGAGCCATGGCAAATGTCTGAGTGAAAAATGGTAATCTCAAGACCTGTGGGTGCAGGCACCTACCACTAAGACTGATTGATGATCTGAGGTCAGTTCCTAGAAAACACTTGGTAGGAGAGAAGCACTAAGTCCCACGAGTTGCCCTGTGACTGCCACATGTGCGCACACACACACACACACACACAGAGAGAGAGAGAGAGAGAGAGAGAGAGAGAGAGAGAGAGAGAGAGAGAGAAAATGAGTAGATATAAAAACATGCATACACACAGAAGGTATAAGCAAATACAAGCACATAGAAAATTGCCTCCAGTGCTTGAGTTGTACGCATCTGCTGCTCCCCTTGGCTTTATCTGTGAAGAAAGGGCATGGATGAGATGGCTCAGCTAGTGCTTCCTGTACAAGCTTGACAACCCACAGAAGGAGGAGAACCCAACTTCTAACCTTCACGTGTATACTTTGTCACACAAATGAGCAAACACACACACACGTATGCACATTGTCATAGTCAGGGTTTCTATTCCTGCACAAAAACATCATGACCAAGAAGCAAGTTGGGGAGGAATGGGTTTATTCAGCTTGCATTTCCACATTGCTGTTCATCACCAAAGGAAGTCAGGACTGGAACTCAAGCAGGTCAGGAAGCAGGAGCTGATGCAGAGGCCACGGAGGGATGTTACTTACTGACTTGCTTCCCCTGGCTTGCTCAGCTTGCTTTCTTATAGAACCCAAGACTACAGCCCAGGGATGGCACCACCCAAAATGGGCCCTCCCTTCTTGATCACTAATTGAGAAAATACCTTACAGCTGGATCTCATGGAGGCATTTCCTCAAGGGAGGCTCCTTTCTCTGTGGTAACTCCAGCTTGTGTCAAGCTGACACACAAAACCAGCCAGTTCACACATACATTTTTTAAACAAAGAAGAAAGGCCTATAACAGGAAAGACTACACAGTGTCCTATGCTGGGTTGTGCTGGACTTTGTCTGAGGTGGTCTGAGGCAGGATCTAAATGGGTTTGGACCCTTTGAGCTCTTCCAGCCTGGGAGTGATATCAGCAGTTAGTGTCCTCTGACCCCACAACTACAGAGCAATCTGTGCAAGACTGACCTGCAGCAGGGTGCTGACCTCAGGATGGGAGCCAGTCAGGAGCTGAAGCCGTGAGAGAGAGGGAGCAGGAAGAAGCTTCTCACCGGGTGAGAGGGAGCAGCTCAGTGGAGGCACGGAGTGATGGGGCTGAGAAATGACGGGATGCTTTGTGATTCGTGGTTTGGTTTTCACCCCGTTTAGAAGTGGATGTAAGGGCTGGAGAGATGGCTCAGCGGTTAAGAGCACCCGACTGCTCTTCCAGAGGTCATGAGTTCAATTCCCAGCAACCACATGGTGGCTCACAACCATCTGTAGAGAGATACGATGCCCTCTTCTGGTGTATCTGAAGACAGCTACAGTGTACTTATATATAATAAATAAATAAATCTTTAAAAAAAAAAAAGACTTATTTATTTAAAAAAAAAAAAAAAAAAAGAAGTGGATGTAAGAAGCTGAAGATCCCACACATGCTAGGCAAGCACTTGAGCACTGAGCTACACAGCAGCCTCAGGGGCCGAGGTTAGATGGGCCAAAATGGTTTGGGAGCAAGTATAAATTAGAGGAACTGTGTCAGCAAACCACAGGCTGAAGAGCTGAGGTGAAGGGCTTGAGCAGGTACCACTCAAGTGAAAAACCACAGTGAGAACCAAGCTGCAAGCAGTGGTAAAGGCCACCTGGGAAGGTAGATCAGTGTTTGACACTGACCACGATGCACAAGGCTCCGGGTCCCATCCCCAGTGCTGAAAAAAAAAAAAAATTAAAAACTAAACACCATGCTCAAGGTTTATTTACCTGGTCACAAGAGAATCCATTGGACATGCTGAGAGATGAACCAGCCATATGTCTCAAAGCAATTACAGCCTTCCAAAAGGAACCAGTAACCAGTTTTTCATGTCATCCAAAGCAGCAGTATGGTTGCAAAATGGTGCACGCAGGCTTTGGCCCTGGCCCCTGTAAATACCATAAGGAAGGGAGGTAAAAATCTGCCACTTCCTCCTCCTGGTCTTCCAAACAAGGAAGTAACAATCATTGTAAGGAAACAATTCACGTGTTTTACAGGTAATGAGATCTTAGCTATCTCGGGCTAGCTTCTGACTCTCTGGAGCTGGGGATGACCTTGAACTCCTGAGCTTCCGGGCTCTCCTCTCCCTGTGTGGGATCACAAGTGTCCACTACTACTTCATCTGGCTTTAGGATTCAATTCAATGTTTTTTTCAAGACAGGCAGAGGCACACATTCATAAACCCAGCATTCTGGTTGAGCTCTCTATGAGTTTGAGTCTAACCTACTCTACATAGCAAATTTCACAGCCAGAACTACACAATAAGACCATGACTCAAAGCACTGACTGTGTGTGTTGGCCATGGAGACCAGAAGAGGTTTTACAATCCCCTGGAGCTGGAGCCATGGGTTCTGGGAAATGAACTCAGGCTCTCTGAAACAATACATGCTCTTAAGCAACAAACCATCTCTCCAGACCTTATTTTTATTTCTAATTATAAATCCATGGAGGTGAGGTGGGTCTGAGCACGAGCCCAGGTGCCTACACGGAGACCGGAAGCATTTGCTCCTCTGAACCTGGACTTAGACGTGAGCCACCCAAGTGCTGGGAACCAAACAAGGTCCCCCCTAAGAGCCATGAACGGCTCTAACTGCTGAGCCAAGCATCTCTCCACCCCGTCAAGTTTTTTAAATATTACTTATTTTTCTATTTATTTAGAGTCAGGAGTTCGCTGTGTAGCCCTGGAAGTCCTAGAATTTGCTTTGTAGAACAGGCTAGCTTCAGTAGCCTCAAACTCAAAGATCTGCCTGCATCTGCATCCCAAGTGCTTGGATTAAAGGCACGCACCACCGAGCCCATCTCAAGTTCCTCAGTTCTGAAAGAAGAAAAAGAAAAGAAAGAAGAAAGGAAAGAAAGAGACAGAGGGAGAGAGGAATGGAAGGAAGGACTGGGGAAGAAAGAGAGGGAGAGGGCAAAGAGAGAGAGGAAGTGAGAGAGGGGAGAGAAAGAAGAGCCACCCAGGGAGAATGGCGCAAGCCTGTAACCCCAGCACCAAGGGAACCAACTCTGGAGGATTGCAGGTTCGAGGACAGCCTGGGTTGTGTAGTAAGACCCTGTGTGAAAACGCAAACAAAAACCCCAGTTTCGTGTGACATAATCTAACTTATCTAGAATGTTCTTACGTTTCAGGAAGGTTTAAGTAGGGAGTGACCGAGCCTACTAACAGCAAGTCATGAGTGACAGTAGCTGTCTCCCTGGTGGAAGGCTAAATCCCATAGTCAAAAGCTGCCCACTCCAGCACTTGATAAGAGGCTTCTTGGAAGACCTTGTGGTCAGGTACCAATGTCACTCATTGACATACCAGAATGTGTCCTTTCTGTCATTGTCCCCACAAAAGACCAAGTAGTCAAGATGTGGCTTTTCCTGAGCAGCCTCAGCTCTTGAGTGAGCCTGGGCCCCCAAAAATCTGTATATGTCAGAAAATTCTGGCCATCGAGATAGGAAAAGCACTTCCCAGGACCAAAAGTTACCAATAAATACACCTGGACTCAACTGTCTCTGAGGCACTGTCTTTTGTGGCTCTGTCCTCAGTGTCTACGGCAGGAGGTACCCATTCGAGAGTAGAACGTAAAGGCCCACTGTTTATCAAATCCTGCTTGATCTGCTTCTGAGCCTGCGGACGCTCTGCGGGCGCTCTGCGGACAAGCTGTTCTGACAAGCAAGAGCTCTGCCTCCCGTGGACGAGGCGCTGCCCTAGAGCACGGTTAGCGGGTTGACCCTCAGACTCCTGCACGTCTGCTGTTCCATCAGGCCAGATAGGGAACCGGGACTTATCCGCCTGGGACGCCGGTTCAGTGGGCCCACTTAAAGCTGGGCTCTGTATCTTTGCCCTCCTGTAATTCCAGGGATCAGAGGTAGAGACACAGGAGGGTCCTGGGCCACTCAGTCTAGCTCAGCCATGGAGCTCCAGGTTCAGTAAAAGCTGTCTCCAAAAAAAAAAAAAAAAAAAAAGAAAGAAAGAAAGAAAGAGAGAGAGAAAGAAAGAAAGAAAGAAAGAAAGAAAGAAAGAGAGAGAGAAAGAAAGAGTGGAGAGCAATTAAAAGACCCCCAGCTGTGAGAATCATCATGGTCACAAAACCTTGGCCCAGCAGCCTGCCTCCCTGGGCGAGGGTGCAGAACATGGGGAGGGGTACATTTGGGGGGTTGCAGGGGAGGATGCAGAGAGGCTTGGCCAAAGCAAGCCAGAAGCCTCTACTCACACACACACACACACACACACACACACACACACACACATACATGCATACACACCACTCATGCATGCACACACACATACACACACATACACACACATACATGCATACACACACATACACACACATACACACACACACACATACACACCACTCATGCATGCACACACACATGCACATATGCAGGCATACACAAACTGTTCTAGGGCTTCAAAACTAATATTGACTTGTTTATTAATTTTGAGGCAGGGTTTCACTCTGTAGCCCCAACTGGTACCACACTCATAGAGGCTCTCCTGCCTCTACCTCCCAAGTGCTGGGATTACAGATGTGCAGAGAAACCAATGTGCAGCAAATGTCTTTCTTTCATGGTCCTTCCCAAAATCCCAAAATGAGAGTAGCTGTGTCCAGGGTCTTGGTTCACATTAAGCTATTGCCCTACCCCAGAGCTAAGTCCCCAGACCCTCTCCTTAAAATTCGTGCAATATTAAATTTTAAATCAGCCCAAGAAAATCTAGTAAGTTGAATTAAACCTGGAAAATTTTTTCAAAGACAACAGCAAAAAAGGTAACATCTAAATGGCAGTCTCAGAACTTCCTACTGGGGCAAAAACACTATGAAACTCCTGGTTTTAGAGTAGGGTCTGCTAAGTCTAATGTCAACGGTCAAGCCATCTGCTATAGACCACCCGTGCAACTTGCCTGTGTTACTTGGGAGAGACTTGCATGTTGTTGGTGAGTGGGAGCGGCAGGACGTTAGAATATGATGGATCTGGGTTGGGGATTTAGCTCAGTGGTAGAGTGCTTGCCTAGCAAGCACAAGGCCCTGGGTTCGGTCCCCAGCTCCGAAAAAAAAGAAAAAAAAAGAATATGATAGATCTGATGTAAGGAGATTCTGGAATTCTAGGAGTTATTCTCGAAACTTTCCTAACTTTGAAATTATTAAAAACAAAAGGCAAACCTGGTCTCTGTCGCCACCTTGTGGCTAAGTATGGGGCTGCACCCTCTGAAACAGGCCCAAGGATCAACTTAACTGGCAGGACAAAAGCCTCTGGCCCAGGTAATTTCCTTTTGCACTTAGTCTGTCTCCTGAGAAGTTGTACAAAGTAAAGTCATGTGACTCTTGCCTAAGGGGAGTTGGTATTCAAATGCCCCCAACCCTGCTGCTTTCCATGTCAGACGGACATGGCAGAGATAGAAGTCACTGACCACACAGCCTACCCAGCCCTATCGCTGTGGATTTGACTCTCAATTCATTGCCACATCCCTAAGTCTGGGCTCCCAAAAACCCTCTTTGGCTTCACTTGCCCGGTCCCTTACCTCTCCACGCCATCTTTAAGCATGTCCACCACAACCCACTCCTATAGCCTTTGTCCTGTGGGCCCTGCTATACACGCTCTCATTTCTGCAATTGAACTCTTTTTTTTTAAAGATTTATTCATTTATTATATATAAGTACATTGTAGCTGTCTTCAGACACACCAGAAGAGGGCGTCAGATCTCTTTACAGATGGTTGTGAGCCACCATGTGGTTGCTGGGAATTGAACTCAGGACCTCTGGAAGAGTAGTCAGGTGCTCTTAACCACTGAGCACTCTCTCCATCCCAGCAATTAAACTCTTTTTTTTTCTTTTTGGTTCTTTTTTTCGGAGCTGGGGACCAAACCCAGGGCCTTGCGCTTCCTAGGTAAGCTCTCTACCACTGAGCTAAATCCCCAGCCCCCAGCAATTGAACTCTTTTTTTTTTTTTTTTTTTTTTTTTGGTTCTTTTTTTCGGAGCTGGGGACCGAACCCAGGGCCTTGCGCTTCCTAGGTAAGCGCTCTACCACTGAGCTAAATCCCCAGCCCCAGCAATTGAACTCTTAATGAGCATACTGTAATCCCAGCACTTGGGAGGTAGAGACAGGAAGATCAGATGTGCAGGGTCAGGGCCACCTTTGGCTACATTGGAAGTTCAAGGCCAACCCGGGCTGCCTGAGACACCCCCATCTCAAACAAAACATCGTTATGACCGCTGGCCTGTGTCTACCCATTCCTTCCCACCAGAAGGGGAAACCTATTTCAGTGGTTCACCTACAGAGGCAAGCATAGACCACACACACACACACACACACACACACACACACACACACGGGAGCCATGGTGGCCCTGCCTGCTGGGAGCAGTGTCTCCCAAGTCACCCCCAACTAGAGAAGAAGTACTGAGGCTACAAACACTACGACCCAGAGAAACAGAGCCACCACCACCCCTCACACAGGCAACTAGGGTTAGGTCCAGGACTCCAGCCCCAGTCAGCAGACCTTGGGCTCAATGTGCTGCACAGACAACCAGAGAGTCACCTCTAAGTCCGCCCTACGGCCCAGCCCAGCCGGGACAATGGGTCGGGACAGTCCTGGAATTCGGAACAGTGACTGCAGGCTTCTGACCAGCCACTTGCCTCACTGCCCGCCGCTGGCATGAGACACCAAGAGGGCTGGGAAGGAATGGCCACAGTGTGCCTGGCTTCAAAGGTATCCCTGCTGCCCTGTGGATGAGCAGTAGCTTCCTTTTCCTTCCGTTGTGTGACTCTTCCTTTGTCTGCCCACCTCACCGGCTCATTTCTCAGTTTCTCTGTGACATTAGTCCAGGTTGGGTTAGCTCTTCTTTTCATGCCATTCCCACACACAGCTTCAAGACTGCTGAGCTGTCTAAATCTGAATCTGCACGTGCGTGGATGTGAGCTGACATGTTTGTGGCGATCAGAGGAAGAACCCTCCCTGGGCACCTTCTCTGTGGTACAGTCTCCTTGGTCTGGAGTTTTCACCACACAACTAGGCTAGCCAGCCAGTGAGCTCCAGGGCACACCGCCTCCGCCTGTCTTTCCCATCATTGGCATCACGGGCATCTGATTCCACTCCCAGATTGTGGCTTTTTCTCTCAGTCCTGGGTTCTGAACTCCGTGTCCACACTTGTGTAGGGAGACGTTAGCATCTGAGCCATCTCTCCTGCCTGGTTGACTTTTATGAAGAGAAACTGCTAAACTTTTTGAGACGGGGACCTGGAGATCAACCATTGAGAGCCCGCACTGCTCCTCCAGAGGGCCTGGGTTCAGGTCAGCCAGCAGCAACTTCAGTTCCCATTCAGCACTCCCTTCTGATCTCCTTAGACACCAGGCGTTCATGTGATGCATATGCATACATGAAGACAAAGCACATACATGAAATAAAAGTAAATCAAGAGAGAAAGAAAGAAAGAAAGAAAGAAAGAAAGAAAGAAAGAAAGAAAGAAAGCAAGCCCACAATGGTAGCCCGCATCACTCGCCTAGCATGGCCCCACCATGTTTGACATAGGTTTGCTAGACCCTAGTGCCATCTCTCCCTCCCTTATGTGTCTCTGTGTGTGCCATATGCTCTCGGGTGCCTGCAGAAGCCAGAAAAATGCTTTGGATTCCCAGGAGCTGGAGTGACTGTGGGCCACCTGCTGTGGGTGCTGGGATCTGAACTCTGGCCCTGTACAACTGTGGTGTAAGATTCTAACCACTGAGCCACCTCACCAGCTCTGCCACACCAGTTTGGTTTGGTTTGTTTGAGTCAGGTCCCAGGTAGCTCTTGGCCATCTTGCCCTTGCTGTGTATCCTAGGATGTCTTCGGCCTCCTCATGCTCTTGCCCTCACCTCCTAAGCGCTAAGATAACAGGCTAGGTGTGCCACTCTTCAGTTCAATAGCTATTCTACAGGGTCCCGGCTTCTTACAAACCCAGAGGCTCTCCCTCTTAGAAGCCTACAGAAGCCTGCATGCCCCTTGCCGGCCAGGAGGGAAATCTCAAGCCAGCTCAGGTTGCAAGGATATGAATTTCCACCAGCCCAGGAGGTCTGGTCTGGCCTGTCCCTGCCTGTTTTGTTTCCGGCCTCCCTCCCAGACAGAGGGTCTCCAGAAGAATCGGATAACAGGCTGAACGAGGTGTGTAAGACCAAGGGAACAGTGGGACAAGCCTGGCCAGCAGGGGGCCTCCTGCCTAGACTAGAAGCCCAACTCTACCTCTGACACCTAGGCATTCTGCCTTTCAAGGGTGGGAGGCAAATCTTGACTCCATGCTGTGTGCCCAACCTAGGGGCACCATCCAGACCAAAACCCCAGCAACCCTTTGACTTCTTCAAAAGGAATGTTTGAGCAGAGTCCAGAGTTAAGCAGCAGAAGGCAGCAGCCTGGGGAGGGATGGCAGGGGCTGGAGGAGGGGCAGGTGTGTTGCCAGGGCAAAGGGACAGTGTCAGAGGCCTAAGGCAGATGCCAGGGTGATGTGCAGAATGGAGATGGAGGTGTATGGTGGGGGGTGTCCCTTGTCATGGCTGTCTGGGTGGCTCTGCAGCAGTAATGTGTTTCTTCAGTTCTAGAGGTAGAACTGAAGCCCAAGCAAGGTCAAGGTGCCCCTAGTCTTCTTCCCAGGCCCTCTCCTGAGCATGCAGAAGGCCGCCTTCTCACAGTCCTAACCACCTCCGTAATGACCAGTTCCCAGACACAGTCACACTCGGAGATGCTCAATTGCAATGTCACAATCGAGACAGTCACACACTGCTTTGTCTGAAAGAGGCGAGGGCCTTGGCTAGCGGAGGGAGAAGAGGAAAGGGAGGGGATGGGGCTGGGGCCACACATGGCTGCTGATGGGGTGCGTGCTCAGCTGGGCATGGAAGAGGTGGTGCTGTGGGTCTTAGGCTCAGCTCCAAGCTCTGTCTGAGGGAGATGCCAACTTCCTGACTGGCATTCTGCATACAGCAAGCACCTACTGTGTGCAGTCTGCCTCTGCGGGTCAGGGAGGCAAGGATAGGTCTAGTGTGCTGACTCGGCCCGTTCCTCCGGACCTCCTCCTCCTTCCCTTGTGGGGAACCTGACTCCCACTTGGACAAACATCTTGTGGCCATTTCCGCCTCGCCTGCCCGGAGCCCTGCCCGGCCTGAACAAACACTCAGGGCCTGTGTTTCCTGCCTCGGCTCTGGGAAAAGCCCAGCTGGGGCTGCTGAGGTCAGCCTTGGAGGAAAAGGGAAGGAGGGGGCAACTTCCAGAGCTGCCAGCACAGAACCCTGGGCTTCTGGGTCTTCTCTGAGCACAGGTCGCTGTACACAGAGCCTCCACCTGATTCTGCCATGAAGCAGGGGTGCTGGGGGTGGCTGGAAAAAGGCTCACAGCACCTTAGGACTGTTTGTGGCCAGTGCACTACCTTCCCACCCGCACATTTGTTTTGGTTCTCCTAGTGCAGTCCCTCATGCCTGTGGGATAGTGGCAGACCCCTGTCTCCCTGGGGTGACCTCAGATGGCTAGGCAGGTGCAGAACTAGTCCAGGTAAAACAGCACCAGCTGAGGATTGAATAGAGAGGCTCACAGTGTGTGTGTGTGTGTGTGTGTGTGTGTGTGTGTGTGTGTGTGTGTGTGTGTGTGTGTGTGTGTAGTAGTGCCATGCAACATGGTGCCAAGCCCAAATAAGAACTGGAGGCCGGGGTTGGGGATTTAGCTCAGTGGTAGAGCACTTGCCTAGCAAGCGCAAGGCCCTGGGTTCGGTCCCCAGCTCCGAAAAAAAAAAAAAAAAAAAAAAAGAACTGGAGGCCACTTGAGGTATATGTGGGGGGGTGGGGAGGCGTCCAATGTCCTGTCCCTTGGGCCGTGCCTCCTGTCCTGTCCCTGTCACTGTGGCACCTTCTGGTCTCCTCTGTCTTCCACTAGGAATAGGTGAGGTAGGTGATCTGCACATGTCTCTCGATGGGAAATAAGGAAGAAGGGCTAGAAGACAGGAGTGCCAGCCCCTAGTGAGCCCTGTGGCTAGACAGGGTGACCCTGCTTCTAGAGCCCGTGGGTGTAGTCAGCCAGCCTAGCTGGCAAGTCTGGAATGGGGGTACGGACTGGCCAGGATCTAGGGGCAACACTTGGTGCCCACCCGCATCACCCAGGGCAAACTGGCGTGGTCACAGGGCCCCCTCCTAGGCAAGCCTACGGCTTTGCCAGAGAAAACCCTTCCCAGCTGCAGCCTGAGTTTGTTTTTGTTTTTCAAGCAGGATCTGGGAGCGGAGACAATGGGATTAATGTTATTTTTTTCCTTGCAAGCAGTTTCTCCTCATTTGGGAACTGTGGGGCTAGATTCCCACCTCAGCTTCCTTCCGGCCTGCGGAGGAGGAGGTTAGGACAGACAAGGCAGGAGGGAGGTCCAGGCCGTGTGGGGCTGAGGGAGAGAGGGGACTTGTGCTGTTCTCCCTCCCCTGAACTCATCCCTGAAGGAGCTCCTATGCTTTGAGATGGCCGCCTCTCCCAGGAAGCCCTCCCAAACTGCCCAACAGTTTACAGGTGCAGATGGCGGCATCTTCCCACTGTCCAAAAACTCCGCACTACCTTGCCCTTGGCCTGGCTAACTGACTCCTAACTCTGTCCTCGGTGTGAGACCAGATCCAGCACCATGCCTAAAGATGGATCGCTGGAAAGTCCAGCATGCAGAGGGGGCCAGGAGAGCTCCCGGGTCTTTGGGGTGCGCATGCTTGCCACAGTGCACACAGGAAGTTCAGAGGACTAGTTACGGGAGTTGGGTCTCTCCTTCCATCATATGGGTCCTAGGGATCAAACTCAGGTTACCAGGTTTGGCGACAAGCACCTTTTTATTGTCCGAACCATCTTCCAACCCTGCTGGTTTATATATTTTTTAACACAGACAATGCGTATTATTTGAAGAAAACGTAACTTCCAAACTCCCTATCGAGAGGTCACATCCTAGTTCCGTGTTGGTGGGCACTGGCCAGGCTGCCTGACTGTTTAGGACTCCATGTCTACAATGCCCCTCTTTGGGGACTAGGCCTCTTGGGCACTGCTGAAGCCACACGCTGTCCAGCTCAAGTCCTGAGACCACAGCTTCTTTGGGAAAAGGGTGACAGCTCACAGCCAGGGGGAACTGAGACTACAGGAGTAGGGGTGGGTGACATGGACACAGTGGGGAAGTGAAAGTCATTCTGTCATTCTTAGGCTGCCACAGCTGACGCACACTGCCCACCATCTGGGCTGCGGGCCGTTAGCAACTCCCTTTACACCCAGCAAGATCTACCCTGGGTGTCCCAGGCTCGTACAGGAAGACAAGGTGGTCTTGACCTCCAAAGGCCACTATGTGTGGAGAGCAGGGGTGGGGAGGAAGGGGCTTTGCAGCTACAGCTCTCTGGACTTGGTCACAGACAAGGCAGCTAAGGCTTGAGAGGGAAGGGAGAAACTGAGGCTTGGCAGGGGAGCATTTGACTGGCTGTTTCCAGATGGTAGATGAGAGCTGAAGCAAAAACAGCCCTTGCCTGGCCCCACACCTTGCAGTGGCCCCTGGGGCCTGGAGGATGCGACCGCTCAGAGGATGCAGCTGCTTGGAGGATGCAGCTGTTTGTCCATGTCGCGTCGCAGGGACAAGTCTCCTCTTAGGTCTCTAACGCAGGGCCAGCAACGCATGCTGCAGTAAACCCAGCCTGCAGCAATTCCGGACACAGTGAATTGGGTTGGAGGAAGAGGCTGGCAATCACCCTTGTCCTCCCCATGGGCCCCAGGTGTGGGCAGATGTTAGAGCCAGTGTCACCTCTGGGGCCTGCGGGCCTCCTGTTTTGCTGGGGAGAGGGCCTCCTTCCTGTCTTCTGGATGGTGGCTGCCCTTCCGTCAAGGCACATCCATTGCACCTGGGGTGCCGGGCCTGCCGGCCTGCTCTGACTATGACTTATTTCCTGCTTCTGAGGGCTGAAAATAGCTCTTGTGCCGGGGAAATAGCCAGGCCCTGCCAGGGACTCCACATGGAACAGACACCCTACGTGTGTTCTAATACAGCCACTGCCCACTTCCAGACACTGGAACCCTCACAGCATCCCAGGTCTCGGGGTCTCTGCCCTATGATATCACCAATGGAATGATCCCCTAATCACATGCAGAAGTTTGTGGTCAGCAGCTAGCAGGTAGCACCCATGGGAGACCATCCTGTGGACTGGGCACCAGGGAGGCACTGGAAGGCGAGGTCCACAGCCAAGCCCAGAGTCAACTCCATGTCTGAAGTGGCACAAGAGCCTCTCCTCACACAACTGTTGGTGAGAGACCTGGACCCAGCTTCTCCCTAAACGCTTTCACAGGCCTCGAAGTTGAAGAAAAATAACAGGAACAGATCTGCAGATTGATCCCTCAAGAAGAGGGATGGGGTGGGGTGGGGGGTTGACAGTGATGGGCGGAGCCTGGGGAGGGTTTGAACAGTTGTTCTAGGGCGGGAGGTGGCAGACTGATAGGACTGACAAGAAGAGGACATTTGGGAGACATTCCAGAAGTCACGGGGGGGGGGGGGGATCCGGTGCCTCCCAGTTCTGCTTTGGGCAGCAGGATAGGTGGTGGGTGGTGAACGAGGCAGCTGGGAGTGGACCCTGATGTCAGGTCAGGACACCAGAGTTTAAGCTTCTGGCCTGGCCATGCTCACATCTCCCCGGGGGACACAGAACACAGAGCAGGAAGTGGTCAGGGGATCAGAGACAGTAAACCCCAGCGCACAGGTGGTACAGCACCCTGCCTCAGAAATAAAAAAAAAAAAGTGTTTAGGGACGACAGATCCAGGGAGTCTCCAGGGAGACTGATGCTCCAAACAGCCACTGCCACCAAGGCACGAAGACTGGGAGTTGCCCCTTACAGCCCTCCCGCCTACTGCTCCTCCCTCAGGGTTTTCCTGCTCCCACTTCTCTGCTCAGTGCCTCCCACAGCTCCTACCTCACTGTCCCAGTGATCATGAGGTCCTGAGAGATCTGCCTCTGCTACCCCTCAGGTCCCACCACCTCCCAACCACGTCTGGGCAGATGCCGAGTCCAGTGCCTCACAGATTTTGTATGTGCTGCTCCCAGGCTGAGACACTCTCCCCCATGTCAAGCTGGATCTCTCCTGCTTTCTGTCTTCTCACCTGCAGCCACATCCTTTTCCTCCCTCGCACAGCCCCACCCTCGAGGCTCCCAGTATATTCTATCTTCTGACTCCAAGAGTAGTGCGAGTGAGCCCCTTGGGATGGAGGTTTCTTTCGTTCTCTGCCGTATCCAGCTCCCTGGCTCTCAGTAGGAACTCAGTAAGTGCATCTGACTCCTGACAATGGAGGGTGAGGGAGTACAGGGTGGCACCAGGCAGGTGGGTACTAGACCTGCTCTCTTACCCATGCCCCCTGAACCCCATCTGTCCCAAGAGGGGGAAAGGGGTGACTGGCTCCCCTGAGTCCTAGAAGGGCAGCTTCACCCATGTGCAGCTGGGGAACTGGAGCCTTGGAGAGATGATCTTCCTTGGTTCCCATGACAGAGCTGAGCCCCGTGCCTCTGGCCTACACAGCTATGTCCCCATGGCCTTCAGTGCGTTCAGGAGCGACTGCCACATTGCCAATTCCTGCCTCGAGGATTGAACAGGAGGTGGGGCCAGTAGAGAAGGCTGAGGAGAGGGTCTAGGCTGCTTCCCCGAGTTAACCTTCCCTGGGGGCTCCCAGCAGCTGACCAGAGAACACACTTCTATCTTTTATTCCCTGTAAGCCTGCTGACGTCCAGCTTCATCCTGGTGTGAGGAACATGGGTATGCTTCGAAAGACCTTGTTCTTTAAATGCCTCAGGGTGGCAGAACGGCCAGCGACAGGCAGACACCTCTGATGAGGTGTGGAAGAAAAGGGCCACCCAGCTTAGGGGTCTAAGTACAGGGGACCCAAAGAACCAGGGGACGTGATGGGGACAGTTCAGAGCAAAGAGGACTAACAAACCCTTGGGATTGACATTTGGGGAAGGGATGGAAAAGTCTTGGGGGGAAGTACAAGTAAAAAAAAGATGTCTCATCCTGAGACAGCTAGCTGTGGTCAGACTTCTCTCAGTGAGAAGGGATGGTGTCATCCAAAAGTCCCTGAAGGCCTTCGGAGTTCCTTTGTAGAGGTGACTGGCATTCAAGGAACATGAAGGCTGAATTGCTTCAGCTTAAGTGCTGGGCCACTCAAGGTCCAACGCTAGACCACTCAAGACCAGTGGTTGGACTACATAAGATCAGAGACTATAGCAACTGAGGTCAGAGGCTGGCACATCCAAAGCCATGCTGAGCTCTGTAAAACAGAATTAACAAGCATGACTTGTCACAGGAACCCCTCCTTCCACCTCAGGGACAAGCAAGACCTGGGGTAATACAGTCTCCACAGACAAGGGTTCCATGTCCTCCAACTTCTCTCAGCAGCAGACACTGGGCCCCTTGCTGCCAAAGGTTCCCCTTCCCTCCTGCTAACCTGTTACACATACCTTTTTCCGGTTCCCCTGGAACTTCTGGGAAGTTCTTTCTCCAGCCCCTAACTTTGCAGAGCTTAGTTTAAGGGTGATGGATCAAACCCACTAATGAAAACCATTCAGAATCACCTAGCCCCTCCACCGTCCGCCCTCCACCCTGCCCCGGGTGCAGTAAGTAAGATGAAGACCAGCCAGTACTTATGGGTACTGTGACGGCTCAGAGCCTGGTATTCAAGTCTTGATCAGATGGGGCGAGGTGGGGGCCTGGCTCTGTCCTGGGCCCTGCCTGAGGTTTTGCTTAGGTATGGAGGTGAGTTAGGACAGGACACTTTGACAGGACCCTCCAGCAATCAGCCACGGAGGCCAGGGCTCCCAGGTTGAAGCAGACAGAGCAGGAGGCCTGCTATGTTTCGATAGTGTGACAATGGGCTGTCTGAGGGACACATGAAAAAAATGGAGTCAGGAGACATCTAGGCAGGGCTCCCACATGTGTCTCCCTGGGGACACATCCTGACCTACTGTGGAGCCGCATCCTTCTGTAACGTTAGCAGTCTTTGGCAGATGTTTGAAGAGGGTGGAAGTGGTCCTAACATTGCTCTAGGACACTAGAAACATCTCAGAAGGGTCATGTAGAGAAGACCCCGAGGGATGTCTAGGAGTTCACAAGGACTTTCCAGAGGATGTAACATTTTGGCTAGTTCCTAAAGGATAAAGTTCACCAAGAAAGAGAGGAAATATCTTTTCTTGGAACTGGGATTTCCTTAGGGACTCATGCAGGCCACCAGATAGAGATCAAGGCATTAGCCTGGGCCCGTGTCTTTCCTCTGCAGTGTAGGGTTAGGGGAGCACATACCTCAACTGTTGTCCTGACAGGGTGACTACAGCCCCGGTTGTATGAGCCATGAGATCTTGGTATCTGGCTGTTGAGTCTGACTCTGTGCCTTGCTGGAGGTTCCTTCTGAAGAGTCCCTGGTAAGCACCCCCATGATGCCTCTCCCCCTAGCTGGCAGCCCTTCTCTTGGCAGACTCAGCAGTTTCTGAAGATGTGGGGACCTACAGGTCCCCAATAGCTGCGACCAGGTGGTTGAAGTTTGGAGGCAGCTGGAAGCTGAGGATCCAATGACAAACAGCTGCTCACCTGCCTGGCCTATTGTCACAACCATGATGCTCCCAGGGACCGGTGGCAGTGCCCACCCTCCCCCACCCCTGTGGGAACATTATGGGGTACTAATGGATTTCAAACCAGGTGTGTGACTGAGGTTAGGAGAAGTCTCCGGGGCCTCAGGCGTGGGGGCCTTGGATATTCATGTTCATTAAGAACCGGGTTCCCCTAACCAGGCAGTGGTGGGGCATATGTTTAATCCAAACACTCAGAGGCAGGAGGATCTCTGTGAGTTCAAGGTCAGCCTAGTGTATAGAGTAAGTTTCAGGACAGCCAGGGCTACAAAGAAGAACTGTGGCAGGAGAGAGAGAGAGAGAGAGAGAGAGAGAGAGAGAGAGAGAGAGAGAGAGAGAGAGAGAGAGAGAGAAACAAGATTCCCCACATACCAGCTGGAGGACTCCCCCATACATACACACCAACTTCTCCACCCACAAATGGGCATAATGTCACCTTCTTTGTGCTCCCTCAAACCACTGAGATCACAGAGTATGCACCACCGTGTCTGGCTTGACTTATCATTTAAGTTTTTGAGACAGGGTCTCACTAGCTATGTAGCCCAGGCTGCCCAGGAACTTGAAGTGATCTGCTTGCCTCAGTAGCCCCGTGGCTGGCATGCCATGCTGTAGGGAGGCCGAGGCTCTGCCCTTGCAGAGTAAGGACACAGAACCCTGAGGAGTTAAGAGGAGTGGCTCCTTAGGGCCACATTTCAAGGTCAGCTGGGCAGGCCACCCACTGAGGATATACTAATGTCACTGAATGGTGTGTTTCCTCCCCAGTTCAGAGGCTAACTGTGCACTCTGTAACTTATTCTGTTCCCACAGCCCAGGAATGGGGGACTCTAACGCCCATTTCACAAGTGTGCCAACTGTGGCCAGGAGTAGTGGGGAATTCTGAGCTATACACACAGGAAGCTTGGGGTGATGGTCCTATGGTCTGATGGGAATTCATCCCCCAATCCCATCACCCTGGAAAAGGATTCATGATAGTTATGTGAGGTTCCAGCTCCACCTGGGACAGTCACATTGCCCCAGGCCGTGGCCACCTCCCCTTTGTACCTCAGTCTCCCCTTCTGTAAACAGGCTTCCTACCCCTGCCTGATGAGGGTAAAGTTCTGGCCCGGACTCCCCCAGTGAACTAGGCCCGGGAACCCTGTCCTGGGAGGCCTGCCTGAGGGCTCCCATTGGCTCAGCTGCCTGTCACCAACTGCTAAGCCTGCCCTCAGGGCGTGGTCACCACAGTGTCTCTGGTGTCCTTGTAGCAGTCCTGGAGCAAGCATAGTCAGACAGACCAGCCCCTCACCTGAGCCTTAGTTTACATAGAGACTATGATTGTCTAGGAGCCATCAGGCACACAGTGACTGTTTAACCTGCTGCTGTCTTGAGCTTGCCTGCCAGTCCAGCCTAGGCAACAGACACTTGGTAGTGGCCTCAAATGTGGGTGGGGACCCCCGGGGCAGCCCTGCCCTCATGGCTGCCACTGGACAGAGGCCTCAGTGTAAGCAGTCCGGGGCCTTTCACAAGCCCAGACCCATGACGGGGTGTCTGAGAATGCTGCCATTATCCGATTCATAGAACACAAAGGGGCCACGTGGGGGCTCATACAAGCCAGGCGCCTGCCATGAGCCCATAAGGGCTCGAGGTCTTCACCCTGCCTTGTAAGTCCCCTGACCACAGAGGTCAAGGACATGCCCAGAGTTAGAAGAGGGCACTGACACACAGGAACGAGAATCATTTCCTCCAACCCCACCGGACAACAAAGAAAGAATAGGCCTCAATCCGATCCCTAGGGAGTAGGGTGCCCAGGTAGTGGGGACGGGGTGACAAACCTGTAGGACACCAGGAGCAACTGTGAGGTATGCTTCCTGACAGCTTTATCACTCAGTCCCTTCTGGGAACCCTACGGGGTACAGTGGCAGTTGTGCTGTGAGACATCAGGTGGCCATCAGAGCCCTCTTGAGCCTTGGCGTCCATGAATGGTGACTGACATCGGGCCCTGGATGGCATCTGGCTCATATGTCTGCTGGGCCTAGAGGCTCCCCTGAGGGACCCAGAGGAGAAGGGAGAGATATCCCAGTTCCAGAGGTAGGCAGACACCAGGCTCACAGTAGGCCAGGTGCTCCAACACGTGGCTCTTTTTATTCCTCACAGCCATCCCGTGGTTTGGATTCCTCTTCAGATTTGAAACTAAAACTCCTGCCCCTGTGGCCAGGAAGTTAAGGGTAAGGCTGAGGCAGGAACTTAGGTGTATGAACTCCAAGGTGAGCGGCAGAGGACACGGTGGCTAAGAGCTGAGTTGAGACTCTGAGCAGGCTGTGCAGCTTTAGGCATATGACTGCACCTCTCTGACCCTTTGTGCCCCTACTCAGGCTCACTAGGAGGAATGACTGGAAGGGCAGAGTCCCAGATGGCCGCAGGGCCCATCCGGTACTTTCCCTCTATTCTGCCCCCAGCATTTTCCTGCCCTCCACTTGTGGTATGTTAGAAGCACTTCCTGCAGGGGGAACTGTTCCAGTCCCCAGGCAGAGCCAGGGCCCCCAGTGTTATTGTTTCCAATTGAAGAAGAAAAACATTTCCTCCCCTCTATCTCCCCTTCCCTCCGCTCCCCCTCTGCCCTGCATCGACAGAGATTTGCAGGAGGAGGGTGAGGGAGCTCTGACCTGGGGGAGGGGGCCCATGAGTCCCCAGCAGCCAGGGAAAGCACCCCCTTCCCGAACTCCAGCTTCTGCACAGCTAGGCAATGCCTAGGGGCCACTTTTCAAGGCCTTCCACAGGTGTTGACAGGGACAACTCCACACACCATCCTGGAAACCAGCTCCACAAGCTGGAAGCAGGCAGGAACCTAAATGCAAAGAATGGATGGAGAAAATTCAAGAAAGCGTGAACTCATGGTGTTGGCCAAGCTTGAAACCCTCTTTCTATTAGACAGGGACAGTGACAAATGCTAGATGCTAGAGAGTCATTAAAGACGCGTTAGCCCCAGACCGAGACTTCTCCTTGATGGAATCAGGAGCCAGAAGCAGGAGGGGAAGGGCCCAGTCATCAGTTGCTGGCAGCCAAATGGCTGTCTGTGGGTATAACTACCTCCGTCAGTGTGCTGGATGTCATCTGTCTGTCTCACAGTAGATCCTCAAACTTATCCTGGATGGACCCCCAGAATCTCAGCAATGACTTCCCTCCTCCATCTCTACCCACGTCTATGTCCTCCCAAGAGTGACCTTGGGAGTTCCAGTCCTACTGCTGATGCCTCAGTTTCCCCGTCTGTGAAATGGGCTCAGTGACCCCTGTTTTGTCTTCTGGTGCAAGAAAGGTGTGAGATGGCAGTGGCAGAAGTGTGTGTAGTGTTTACCCCCAAATAACCCATTAACTACTATGGGATGCAAGACATAAAACAGGTCAG
Source organism: Rattus norvegicus (assembly GCF_021556685.1). Taxonomy (NCBI): domain Eukaryota; kingdom Metazoa; phylum Chordata; class Mammalia; order Rodentia; family Muridae; genus Rattus; species Rattus norvegicus. The sequence continues at coordinate 151,058,863 of NC_141537.1, read as the reverse complement.
GACCTCGATCTATTGCCTCCTCCTGCCCCTCCTCCCAGCTTTAGCCAGGGCTGTCGGGCCATGACTCAACCTTGCAGTACTGTGCTATTATATGGTCCACACCAGGAAACAGGCTCAGAGAGGGCCAGCAGCTTGCTGGAGGCCACACTATGCTTCCTACCTCAGTTTACGTGAACATATCCAAACCCTGGCGTTCAGGTGCCAAATGCTGAAGGTGGGGTGACTGCAGAGTTCTCCCAGCTTAGCAGGAAGTTTGTCCACAATACCCCAAAACAATCCATCTGGCCAGCTAAACCAAGATGCCATAAAGCATTATCCTCGAGGCTCAGTGGGGGGAGCTGCAGGATGCAGCAAGAAAGGGACAGGAAGGAAGCAAGGAGGGGGAGGGGAGAGGACGGACTGGGAGAGTGAGACAGAGACCAGAGATACTGGGAGGGGAGAGAGAGGGGACAAGAGACAGAGAGGGAGGGCAGAGGAAGACAAGGGATAGACAGGAGACTGAGGAAGACAAGCCCATGAACTGTGCTGGGGCTGTCCAGTGGAGCGGACATGTCCATAGCGTGATGTGGGCTTTCCCCAAACAGCGGTGGAGGCAGGTCCCCTGGGTGCTCAGCTGGGGGTGGAGGCGGACATAAGTCTCCAATTTCCTCACTCCTGACCATCAAAGTCAAGGCCATGAATGGGCTGGAACATGGCAGGCAGACAGGCGGGCAGGCAGGCAGGCAGGTGAGGAGAGACAGGAAGGCTGGGGTGGGGGCCAGGGAACTGGGGATGGCTGTATTCTGAGCCCTTGCTGCTGACCCTTCAGACGCAGGGAAAGCCCCTCCTCACCCCATTGGTGAGGAGCAAGGTCACCCTCTGAGAAAGGGCTATCAGGCCTCAAGTTGACAGCTGTAGCTGGTAGGGGCCCCTGACTGAGAACTGGGACTGTGGCTTCAAACACTGGATCTGTGTCTCACCTTCCCCATTAGCTTTACTTCTAGGGCCTCAGTTTCCATGTATGTAAAATGGGTTGAATATTTCTAAGGAAGCTGGCTTTTGGTGTGATCCCATGTGGGCACCCCCATGTTGTGGAGATGACCGCATGCATGGGTGTCTGTGACCTTAGGAAGAGGACTACTTGCCTTTATCCCAGTGCCTACCAGTTCCTTTGAAGTTGACATCAAAGGAGTCTGGTGCCCACTGCCAGCTCATATGTGGAAGGACTTTAGGTTTTCTCAGAACCTTGGACTAAGGGGCAAGGTCCTGGAGGGCCACAGGGTTTGCCTCTTTCCAGAAACCAAGGCCCTGTGGTGTCCTTGCTCAGCCCAGCCCGCCCTTCCAAGAGGGATATACTTTCTCTCAACAATTTTCTACTTGTCTTAGCTTGTCCTGGATGCCTGCTGCTTGTGAACTCCCTTTACAGGGCAGTTTTGGGAACAGACCATGGGGTCCCAGGGGCCTGATGTCCCAGGTCTGGCTGGCCTTTAAAAGGAGGCTTGGAGAACATGTGGAGGGGAGGAGGAGCAGAGGGGGAGGAGGGCGGGGGTGGGGGGTGGGTGCTGTGGCCAGAAGGGGTAGGTGGGCTGAGGGGAAATGGAGGTCTTTAGGGGCAAGGAGAGGAAAAGATAGAGAGGGAGAGCTGCGGGAACAGAAAGGAAAAAAAGAGAGAGAAACACAGATGAGGGAGAGGGTGTGACGCGGGAGAGGCACGGGGCGGAGTTGACTGGATCAGAGTAGAGGAGTCGGAGAGATTGAGAGAGCGAAACTCTGAGCTGCGGTGGAAGGCAAACCGGAGCCCAGAAACAGAAGAGGAAAAGGACTAGAACGAGGAGAAAGAGGAAGGATAACAAACAAGCGTGAGGAAGACATTCCATGTGGTGGCCAGGAACCAGGGAAGTGGCAGGCAACTTGGGACTGCCGGAGTAACGGCCAGCAGCGACCCCGGACCGCGGGGCGGGGCCCGGGGCGTGGCCCGGGGGCGTGGCCCAGGGCTAAAGGGCGTGGACCAAGCGGCTGGGACAGGGATGGACTGTGGGCGTGGCCTCCACGGAGCCGCCCCCGGGCTGAGCGCCGCGCCAGAGTCGGGCCGGGGCGCCGGGGCCGGGGGCGGCAGGCGCGGGCAGGAAGCGCCTCGCGGCCCGGGCCCGCCCCCCGCCTCTCGCCGCCTCCGAGCTCCCGGCTCCCGGCCGCGCCGCGCCCCATGCACTCGCCGCGCCGCGCAGCCCGCGCTCGCCTGGATGGCTCCTCGCGCCGCGGGCGGCGCACCCCCTAGCGCCCGGGCCGCTGCGGCGGTCCCCTTGCCTCCGCGCTCTCACTCGCGGTGCCCCGGTCTGCTGCCGCTGCCTCTGCTGCTGCTGCTTGGGGCGGCACGGGCGGGCGCCCTAGAGATACAGCGCCGCTTCCCCTCGCCCACGCCCACCAACAACTTCGCCCTGGACGGCACGGCGGGCACCGTATACCTGGCGGCGGTGAACCGCCTGTACCAGCTGTCCGGTGCCAACTTGAGCCTGGAGGCCGAGGCGACCGTGGGTCCGGTGCCGGACAGCCCGCTGTGTCACGCCCCGCAGCTCCCGCAGGCCTCGTGCGAGCACCCGCGGCGCCTCACGGACAACTACAACAAAATCTTGCAGTTGGACCCGGGCCAGGGTCTGGTGGTCGCGTGCGGCTCCATCTACCAGGGTCTGTGCCAACTGAGGCGCCGGGGCAACATCTCAGCCCTGGCTGTGAGCTTTCCGCCTGCCGCGCCGACCGCAGAACCGGTCACCGTGTTCCCCAGCATGCTCAACGTGGCCGCCAACCACCCCAACGCGTCCACCGTGGGACTAGTGCTGCCGCCGGCCTCCGGCACCGGGGGCAGCCGTCTGCTCGTGGGCGCCACGTACACCGGCTACGGAAGCGCTTTCTTCCCGCGCAACCGTAGCCTAGAAGACCACCGCTTCGAGAACACGCCCGAGATCTCTATCCGCTCCCTGGACGCGCGTGGAGACTTGGCTAAGCTCTTCACCTTCGACCTCAACCCGTCGGACGACAACATACTGAAGATCAAACAGGGAGCCAAGGAGCAGCACAAGCTGGGCTTCGTGCGTGCCTTCTTGCACCCGGCGGTGCCACCGCACAGCGCGCATCCCTACGCGTACCTGGCGCTCAACAGCGAGGCGCGTGCGGGCGATAAAGACAGCCAGGCGCGCAGCCTGCTGGCGCGCATCTGCCTGCCCCGCGGCGCGGGTGGCGACGCCAAGAAGCTCACCGAGTCCTACATCCAACTGGGCTTGCAGTGCGCGGGCGGCGCGGGCCGGGGTGACCTCTACAGCCGCCTCGTGTCGGTCTTCCCCGCGCGCGAGCAGTTCTTCGCTGTCTTCGAGCGGCCCCAGGGCACCCCAGGTGCCCGCAACGCCCCGGCCGCGCTCTGCGCCTTCCGCTTCGCCGACGTGCAGGCCGCCATTCGTGCAGCGCGCACCGCCTGCTTTGTGGAGCCGGCGCCGGACGTGGTGGCGGTGCTGGACAGCGTGGTTCAGGGCACCGGACCGGCCTGCGAGAGCAAACGCAACATACAGGTAAGCCATGGACCCGAAGAGTGAGTTGGGATACAGTATGCACGCAGATGTCCCAGAGGATTGATGCTGGCCCGGGAGCGTACTGGGTCACAGGTGCACACACCTAAGTGGGGAGGTCTAGGTTGTCAAGATACCCAGGTGTTCCCCCAAGACAGCGCACCTACAAATCAGCTCTGCAGGGGGCGGGGGCACAGGTGCGTGCTGAACCGAGAGAGGGAGTGACACCAAGAGTGTGTTTAGGGAGACTGCGGGTACCCTTAGGACATACCTCTGCACCCTGGCAGATGTGTGATGGGTGTGGCACCTGGTCCTGAAGATAAAGAGAGGGTGGGATGGAAGGGCTGAGTATGTGACAGGGACACTCATCGGAGACCCCAAGAGTGTAGACATGCAGGGATGTAGACTCCTGGTGGGAGTCTGTGCCAGGGGACTCTGGTATTTGGGAAGTGTGATTGGTTCCCTGGAGAGGCCACCTGGTTGGCAAACAGGTGTGTGCTCGAGGCCACTCAACACATAGCAGCTGAGCATCTAGCAGGTGGCATGGCAGACCTGTGAATACAAATGTTGTGGACCTAAGCCAACCATTCTCAACATGTGGGTTGTGACCTCTGTGGAGTCAAGCAACCCTTTCACAGGGGTTGCATTGTCCTGCATATCATCGTGATTCATAACGGTAGCAAAATTACAGTTATGAAGTAGTAGCAACGAAATAATTTTATAGTCGGAGATCACCACAACTGCATTAGAGGGTCACAGCGTTAGGAAGATTGAGAACCATAGACCAGTGTGTCATGTGTCAGATGTCTTCAACAAATGCCTGTCCTCGTCCCTTTGTACATACAGATGAAGAAATGGGTGTTAAGTTTTAGGGGATGCTCAGAGTCCAACAGTTGAAAAGTAGCAGAGGTGGGACTTGAACACAAGCTGTCCGGTCCCAGCGTGTGTCCATGGTGCTGGGGCTTTGCTGCCTTACAGATGTGGAGTGGGGGGCGTCCAGGCAGCCCAGGACAAATGGAGCCACTGAAGATGGAAAGGAGTCTTTGGCAGGGGTCTTTGGCGGAGAACTATAGGGCTGAGAGTGAGGTGGGGTCTCAGGATGGGCAAGAGAGCCAGGTTAGGGGATCACCAAGTGAATTGGCCTTGGGTACAGCCAGTCCCCTCAAATCATTTCACAGCAGAACTCTCTTTCCATTCCCCCAAAGATACTGAGTTTACAAAGGGCTAAGCCCAGCCTTCTGTGCTCACTGAGGCTCCCTGCCTTGTCTCTTTCTCTGTGGTCCTCAGGGGCAGCAAGACGATCCCGTGGGCGTGCCCAACACTGGGGCTTTGAGCAAGCCCAGATTCCTTCTCTTGGCAAAGACTCCCTCAGCCGCCTACCACCCTGCCGATTGACCCCTTACAAGAAAGGTCATAGCGGGTGAGAGGCAGACGGACTATCTGAAGCGTGTAGCTTGTAGCCCTACCACCCGGCGGGGTCAGACCCTGTGCAGACTGCAGGGTGAGGGCAGCCACCCTTCTTCTCTATGGAGCCACAACCTTGCCATGGCTGTGTCTGACTGGATCTGAGGACTGGGAGTGTAGGAAAAGGGAAGCTCTGTGGGCAAGGGAGGCAGCCCTTTGTGGGCCCCTAGCCGATGAAGGGTTCTGCGGGATTCCTCAGGCTGCTCTCCCCTCCCCCTCCAGTTAGTTGTGTCCTGATTCCCACGGTCCTTGGTGCCCCCCTGGGCCGGCACAGTGACTCACCCAGCTGAAGGCAGCTGGATTGTCAGTCTCCCTATGGGGGCAGGGCCTCTACAGGGAAAATAGCCCCAGGGCAATGTATTTAAGGTCTGCTCCTCACCCCAAGGACACAGTCTCTCTTCTAGGGCCCTTCTAGATTAGGCTGTTCCCTTCTCCCCACCAATTCCCAGCTGTGGACACAGGCTAGGCCTACCAGAAGGATCTGCAGCAGGACAGGGTGCTGCCAAGCTGTTGCCCTCTCCCCTGCGCTGGCTTGAAGTCCCTCAGTGCCTGGCTGTGTGGCCTTGATGGGGCAACAACAGAACCTTCTGACGCCTCAGTTTGCTCCCTAATGTTAGGGCAATGCACAGTCTTCCCACAGAGGCATTAGGACCATGAACACCATCTTCCCACAGAGGACCAAATGAGCAAGTTAACCGCAAAGTCAAGCACTTAGTGCCTAGCCCACAGCAGTCATTGGTCGGTTCTGCTGTTCTCACCCCTGGGGATGTAGTTAGCTCTCAGCTGGGTCCCAGGCTGTCCTGAGGAAATGTCCTAGTCAGGTCTGTTCTGTAGCTATGACTATCTACACCCGCAGCCCTGTGTAGGTCCCTGAACATTTACCAAACCCCCAATGTTACGAGACCCCTGTTTTCCTGTCCTAAGTGGAGTCATCGCCAGAGCACCTCAGGTCAATGTGGGCACTGGCACACACACACTACCCATTGCCAAGCACAGGAGTTGGTAATTGCGTGATCTAGAAAGCCCACGATGGCTGGCAGGGAGGAGGGACACAGAAGGAACAGCAGTCAAGATGCTCAGGGTAAGATACTCTCTGAAGTTTGCCCTGAGCTGGCCCTTCATCCTTTGCTCTCTACACAGGGCAACAGGCTGGACCTGTGCCTCCGCCATGGCCAGCCAGGACCCTGAAGGCTGGACGTGTCCAGCACCGGGTGGAAGGATAGAAGGTAGTTAGGTGCGATTTTCTTCCTCACACCACAGTGTGCTTGGAGGGAAAGCATGTTGGGCAGTTGTAGGCTATGGTAGAGACAGAGGCGGGGAATGACAAGGTGAAGTTGGCGGGGTACGACTCCCTTCTCTGAATCTGTTGCCTGTAAATGACCATGACATGTACTTAAGTTGCAGGACAGCACAGCAAATGCCAGGTCTGTTCCCCCCCTCCCCCCGCCATGGTGTCTTTTTATAGTAATAGCAGAGGAAAAAAAAGAAAACCCAGGCAGTTTTTAAAGCAGGCGTACAGTGGGTGGCACAGGCACGGCTCAGGAAGGTATTTTCTACACCAATTTCAGGGCTGAGATGGCAGGTGGTGGCGAAGGGAGAGAGCTTCTGAGACAGGCTTTAGGTTTGGGAAAGGGTTTGAAGTCAGCACCCTGGGTCAAGGAGGCAAGCAGAGACCCTTGTGGGATTTAGGAGAGGGCCTGGCTGTGATCACCACCCTGGAAAGACAGGTGGAGCATCTAAGAATGTCTGGCTCCCATGTACCTAGGGACAAAGTTGACAGAGCTTTGCCCTACCCTGCCCTTACGCTGTGTAATCCAGGGCCAGTCAGTTACCCTCTCTGTGCCTCATGCTTCCTCGTTCTAATGGAAAGTCTGTGTCTCCTTTCAAAGATGTGGGTCAAAAAAAAAAATTCCCATATGCTGCACCCAGGAAATGGCAGGTGCAGGTACCAGGGGGAGAAAATACATCTGAGCACAGAACGCTGGTGTGTGGAACAGACAGCAGGTGCTCAGGAGAGGGTGGGCTAGGCTCTTGCAGCTGATGAGCTCACACCAGGCTCTGAGGGAGCCAGGATAAAGCAGAGAACTATGGTGAGAGTGTAGGCAGGCCCTATCCCCAGAGGAGCTCAGTGGGGTGTGCAGACTGAAAGCTAGCCAGGCCAATGCCTGCTGTGCACCAACTCAGGAGGGTGGGGCAACCAAGGAAGCTGAGGCCTCTGTTGGTTGGTTGGTTGGTTTGTTTGTTTTGTGGGGTGTGTTGGGCAGACCCAAAACCTGATGCCTGCTAATGGGGAAAGTAGTCACTGCTTGTCACTGCCTCATTCTCACTACCCACACTCAGTCCCCACAGTGAGGTTTACAGTGGGGGAAACTGAGAGAAACCCAGAGAGGGCAAGGGACTTGCCCAAGGTCATGCAGCCTTCATTGAAGGATGGCTGGTCAGCTGAGAGCCCTGGGCTCAGGCTGCTTGGGTTCTCCCATGGCTGGAATGAGGTCATTTGGGCAAGTCCCTGGTGGGGGCTGGATACCACAGCTCCTGAGAGATAGATGGGTGGGGTGAAACCATTGAGCATGTGCAGAAGGGCACAGGCAGGGCACAGAGGAGGCCTGAGAGGAGCTGGCTGTACTTTTCTCTGAAAATGCAGCATCTTAGCCAGGTGCCACCTCAACACTTGGGAGGCCGGGAACAGGAGGGTTGTAAGTTAGACGCCAGCTTGAACTGTTGTAAGGACACCTTGTCCCAAACCAAAACCAAAACTAAAACCAAAAGTGAAGGAACAGGAACAGTGCCCCTTCTCTGGAAAGGGATGAGAGCCCCAGCCCCTGGGAGTGTGTAAATGTGTTTATAGACTGTAGGAACGCAGACTAGGCAAGTTCCTTTTGGTTTTTCCAGTGGGGTCCTGAGTCACTTGTGTTGGGGACAGACTGCAGAGACTACTCAGGGAAGTGTAGGTGGATCTCATGACCCAGGACACAGTCATGGCAGAGACCATCTCTACTTTGCAGTCTGGGTATCCTTGTTCATGAGTCTAGGGAGCTAGTGTGTGGCTCAAGTTCTGATGCTGCTGCAGGATCTGAGCTAGACCATGTCTTGACAGAGTCCCTCACTCAGCCACCAAAAATGCAAATGTCTCTTTGTAATTAGTGAGTTTGTCCTGTGCCAGGCATTTGCAAAGCACCTTAAAACCCAACTCTCCCTGCCTGAGGCAATAAGATGGCATTTATGTATGTCTACATTGATACACACGATGAAGAAGCCACAGGTCAGTGTCCTGCGTCTGCCTCTGTCACTCTAAGACAGGGTCTCTCATGGAACTAGGGGCGTATTTGCCTAGACTGCTGACTGAGCTCCGAGTGTTCTCCTGCCTCAGCTTCCCAGGGCTGAGATCATAGGTGCAAGTAGCCGTACCTACTGTTCATGTGGCGCAGGAGATCTGCACACAGAGCCTTGTTCTTATGCATTGAGCACTTTAAAAAAGGAAGACATTTTAAAGGTGGGAAATAGGAACCTAAGAATGACCTAAGGTGGCAGTGAGCACTCCCAGGAGGGCTGCAGAATTGCCCCAGTCTAGAGTCAGAACCTTTCAGCCACTCCCAGATGTGGGGCTTCTGCCCCTCCCTTGGGCTGCCATCTTTGGTGGCTTGTCACGTCCCAAATCTTAATTCCTAGAGGCATCCTTTAGGGAAGGCACTATGCTTGTTTCGTGGCCCAAAAAGAGGAGGCATAGACCCTATCCTGGTGTCCCAGAATCCCAGAAAACTCAGAACCACACTACCCTGTACTGAGCCTCATCCAAGAATAGGAGCGCTCCCTGGAGGTGGCAGCTCTGGACGGCACTTGGAGGATGGCTCGACAGGAAAGGAAGGAATCATGGCAGGGACAAGGTGGTGGTGTGGTGGCTGACTTAGCCAGCAGGGCTGAGACTGAGAACATAGGGTCTTGTCTGTGGACCAAGTTCTTAGATACCATTCTGCTGGCCCTGCAGAGCCTGTGGCTTTAGAGGGTGAGGACACATGGTTCACTTGGCTCTGGAAAGGTCCTAGCTGCTACCAGGTGCTGGCCCGTTTCCCCTGTGATGGCTGCCCCAGGTGATTCCCAGGGCCTTTCCAGCTCCTGACAATGGTGTGATCATTGCCATGGAAACCAGCTGTCCCTAAGTGGGGACAACCTCAAGAGTATCTCTGAGAGACAAAACAGGGACCAAGCTACTCCAGAACAGAGCTTCCTCTTGTTAAAATCCACATTGGGGCCACCCAGGTGGGCATCTGGTAGCCCCACTGAAGTGGCTTCTTCTGGTGCTGACGCGTGATGTCCCCAAGATCCCAGGCAGCCAGGCTTTTGCTCTCCCAATGCACTATCCTCAGCCCAAAACCCTATAAATCACATAAGATGGAGGATGGAGGAAGGAAGCCTGCCTGCGGCTCTAGTCCAAGGTCTAGGCAGCCCCAGAGGGCCGATCACAGAGGCACTTTAGGCCCAATCAGTAAATAACAGAGCTGCAGGTAGTAACCTTGAGTGGAGGCCTCAGGCTGGAGCCGTGCTGGGCGCTGGCTAACTGCCTGAATGGGTCATCTCAGCCTTGTTTGCAAGCCATGCTGCAGTGCCGTGGGCCTCAGTTTCTCCAGCTGGCACTCAAGGGCTTTCTAGCTCCAAGTAGCTGTGATGGCAGCAGCTGTGGGGAGCTGACCTGCCTGGAGCCGAGGAACCCCCCAAGTGTGTCAGTACCCAAGGGACAGCTATGGAAGGCCAGAGAGGAGGGAGGCTGTGCTGTAGAGGAGGTGTGAGACTCAGTCTGTTCCCTCAAGGGACCAGTAGTGCCCGGCCCAGGAGACACAGCTGGACCCCTGCAGTGAGGAGAAGCAGAAAGCCATCTAGCTGGAGGAGGCCTGCTTACTGGAGCTAGCTGGGGGCAGGGCATTGGGCTGGGGAGAGACACAGTGCTGCTTAGACCACACCACACTGTGTTCCTTGGGGACAAGTTGGAGGGGGGTTGCTGGGGACTGGGCCAGGCTAGGGAATGAGAAACAGCCTGGAGAAGGGGGGAGCTGGGTGACTGGCTGGCTGTGGTCACCATCTGAATAAGCCATGCAGGGTTCAGGCAGCAGCCACTCAGGCTTCCGAACCTGGACTGTGCAGGATGCTAGCCCAAGAACCCATGCAGACTTCTGACTGCTGTAGGTGCCCAGTGGTCATCGGCAGGGCTTCCCCATTCTTGGGCACCCCAACCCTATTGTTGCCCCCAAAGCCACCTGGGAACATTTACTGAGCAGCTGCGAGTAGCACTTCTAGTAGTCCTGTGTGGCAGGTGCTGTTACTGTCCCAGTTGAGGAAGCCAGCCAATGACTGGGCTGTATGTCTTAAGGAAGTCCCTGCCCACCTCTGTGCTGGGTATCTCTGGCAGCTGCTGGAGTATCTTGATGGCCTTGGGAGGTGCATGGGCTTCTGGACCAGAACAGTTTCCTCTAAGAGAACCTTCCAGAACAGTCTGTCATCTCCTCCCCTGGCCAGAGCTGATACATAGTAGGTTTAAGGAATCTTTGTGCCTCAGTTTGCCCTCAAGTGAAGCACTGCTTATGTGGATCCACCATCTTCCGAAGGACAGCATGGGCTGAAGCTGGGCAGGGGGGTGGGGTGGGGCTTAAGGGTGGATTTCTTGGAGGTGAAGTCTGCTTCTGATATCCGTGCAAGCTCCAGATAATTTCTTTTATTCCTGAGACAAATATTAACGCCAAGGGCAGAGGGTCCCAACTGCCTGGGCTCTGCAGGAAGCCGCTGCCTGCTGAGGTTGCCTTTCCTCCTGGGTCTGCCACCCCCACATCCCCATGAGAACCCTGCCCCATCCAGCCTGGATCCCTGTCCTTATCCTTCTACTGAGTTCACAGCTTGGGAGTCTAGGAGGTGTGGCCCCACATGGGGCAGAACACAGATCTCAGACCAGCCACAGGTCAGGGTCACTTTAGCAAGCCCTTGATGGTTTATGTTTATACTGACTGGAGGCTGTTGAACAGCAGAGAGGTCACGGCCTACTCTGCAGCTGTGTGTGTGTGTGTGTGTGTGTGTGTGTGTGTGTGTGTGTGTGTGTGTGTGTTTTAATAAGCATCATATTTGAACTAATTTTCAATTTAAAGGACTTAAGTTGTGAAGGCAGGAAGGGCAGCCCTCCCCCATGTCCCTCTCCCCTTTGCTGGCATCCCGCACTACCACAATACACACAGTATTGGGCCCCCTCTGACTCTCAGCTAAGCTGCAGAAGCTCCCAGTGGGATGGGGTGTGGCTCTCACAGATCCCCTGTCTTACAGACTCCACCCCAGAACAGCAGAGAAGAAACTCTCTCATTGGCTGCTGTCAGGGTGGTTGAGAGGGGAGCTCAGTAGCCTTTGTCACCCCACAGTCAGCTATGTGACACTTCTGAACAATTGCAAACCTTCCATTCTGGGCCTCAGATAGGAAGGTGTCCCTAGGCCAGGGCCAACTGCACAGTAGGAACCCAGTGACCATGGTTGCCGTGTCTCATCCTCCTCTGAGTGCCTACTGTGGAGGTGTGGAGGTCTGGCAGGGTCTGTGGGCAGGATATGACAGGCATACTGTAAGCCCTCCTGTAGCCGGCTTCCTGGGAGAGAAGAGCTGTATTCAGCTGCAATTACTGAAGGAGTGAAATCAATAGGGCAGCCCTTTAATGGAGAGTGGGCAGCACTGAGCTGGGCCCCAGGAGGCAGCTGGCTCGATAGGGAGGGGCTGTGTGCTCTCAAGGAAGAGCTAAAATCAGTGGCCATTACCTACCCCATTTCAGGGAGTGATAAACTGAGGCTCTTACAGGAAACAGAGCTAGCTGCTAGCTTTTGTCTTGCCCCAAACACCTGCCTGCCCTGTGCTACCCACACAATAGGTAGACCTTGAACTGTATTCTTTTCTTGCTCTTCCAGCACCCCTGTATTGCTGTGTTGCTGAATATTGCTTTCCATCGCTCTGCTTAGAAAAGAAGCAGCTGAATATAATCTTTACACCTTAGTCAAAATTAATTTCCCTTCTTTAGTAAGTATTCACCCATGAGCATTCCAAAGGGACCCATCATGCATATGATACACCCAAATAAATAGAAGTGCTGGCCGTGACAGTATTGTCTCTCTCTCTCTCTCTCTCTCTCTCTCTCTCTCTCTCTCTCTCTCTCTCTCTCTCTCTCTCTCACACACACACACACACACACACACACACACACACACACACACACACACAGAGACAGACAGAGAGACCGGGGGTGGGGAAGTGCATAGGGTATGTACACCTGCATGTGGCCAGAGGACAACCTTGGGTGTCTTCCTCACAGGCTTCTCAAAGTAGGCCAGGCTCGCTGGCCAGTGAAGTGCAAGGACCCCCAGGCCACAGCCACCTCCAGGAGTCCAAGCCAGTGCCACCAAACTCACTGGTTTTTGTTTGCTCTAATCATGGTTTCGGGGATTAACCTCAGGTCTTCATACCTTCAGAGCAAGCACTTGTCCAATGGAGCCATCTTCTCGTCCCTGGACTTATTTTTTTAAGAGTTGCATATTAATTGACCAGAGCCTTGAGAGCTGGGTTACCAGGAGAGGAAGCATAGTGGAGTTGTGGCCTGAGGGGCCAGGTGCTGGCTGCTAAGGGTAGGACCAAGAGAGTGGTGTGGGACATGGGTGGGATGTTTCAAGAACTGCAGAGAAACCGTGTGGTTGGCCTAAAGTAGGGGTAGCAGGCAGAATGGAGGGGACCTGAGCATTGGGCAGGGTGAAATCCCTCTGCACACAGGACAGTACAGCCGTGTCTCGGGATCGGGACAGTGGTGTGCTGTGTCCCAGTGAGCTAGGAATAGGCTGGGGCTGTGTGGGCCACTTCAGTGAATGAGGTGCTAGGGGAGAAATTCCAGGCTGTGGGGCCCATGCCCCTGATCACTAAATTCTGCAAGGCCACCCTCAGGGCCTCTGTGGGTGTCCCAGCCCTGCTCCTGCTTGAGCCACTTGTAGTCTGAGGGCTCCCAGCCCAGGCAGGCAGCCTCCCTTCCCTCCACATAGATCATTCCAGCCCCTGTTGCTCACTTCTCCTTTAAAAGAAAAAAAAAAAGCTTTTTTTTTTAGATTTTATTTTTAGGATAAGAGAAAAAAAAGGTTGGGGGAAAGGCTTTTTCGAAAATTCCTTCAGCACAGAATTAATGGCTTGTGAACGTCAGGGCGGGCTGCGGGAGTCAGTTCCCGGCCTTTCCATAGCCTCCCCTCTCATCGTGGCCCACAAATCACCCAGCCTACCACTGGCTTTGCCTTTCCCAGGACCCGCACGCTGACTGGACAGCCAGGCAGGGCTCAGCAGAGAACCCAGAGCCAACCCCAGGGGGTCTCCCAGAGCTCACATCCCACAGCAGGGGCTTACAATTTTAATTTAAAAACCAACTTATTTAATGATGCAACAAAGTAATCTGTATTCAGTGAAAGTTATGTAAGTGGTGGAAGACCAGGGTCTCAGTGGGATGGGACAGCTGTAGCCCTTGTATCCCAGGACAGCTGGGGAGGAGCCCAGCCTGGGGTCAGCTCAGAACCCACGGCTAAGGTCACCTCAGCTCACATCCAGGACAAAGCTCAGGTCAGGAATCAGAGTGTACAGTGACTCTGTTTGCACAGTCTCGCATACTCTCTCTCGGTCAGCCAAGGTCTAAGAATATTAAATGGAAAATTCCAGAAATAAACAATTCGTAATCTTGAAACGGCCTGCTGTGCTGAGTACCACGATGAAGTCTTGTGGCGTCCATCCCTACCCTGCATCTGAGTCTGGGCTCCGTCCACCGTTTCCACCCTGCCTAAGTTACCCACCTGGTAGCTGCCCAGTAGTCATGGTTACTGATCTCCTGTCCCCAAATGCCAGGGTTTTGTTTGCACGGCCCTTATTTTTCTTAAATTGCAAATACATGGTGGTGGCAATGTAATATATCACAAAAAGTCATGATGCGCCTACTTTGGGAGAAAGAGTGGAAATTCTTGACTTGAAGCTGCCAGGGTCTGTGGTCAGTGAGATTGTGAAGCAGAGCCCACACTTACTGCGCTCCGTTGTGGTATCTTGCGATTGTTCCATTACTGCGTCTCCTACAGAGACGACTGATAAACTTATAGGGAGATACATACCAAACTGTGTATATAGGAGTTGGTCCCTGTGTTTTCTGACATCCCCCAGAGGACTTGGGATATGTTCTGGTCAGGCACTGCTGTGCCACAACCTGATAGACAGCGACCGGAGCAGAGATGCTGGCCCTGAGACAGGACCAGCTTGTGAGGTAGATACACGTTAGATGGCTAGAATGGAAACCTAAGGGAGCTGAGAGCTGCCGTCAGAGAAGCCCCACTGAGGTGACCGAGGCCACAAGCTTAGGAGTAGGCAGCTTCTGTGTGTGGGGCAAATGTTCTGCCATTAACTCCATCACAGTACCTCAGACTCCACCCATGTAGGAGCATTGTGTCTGGAGGTCAGAGGACAACTTTCAGGAGACCATTCTCACCTTCCACTTGAGGCAGTGACTCTTTGCTTGCTTATGTGAAGTTGGGATGAGTCTCCTGTCTCTGCCTACCATCGCTCCAGAAGAGTGCTGGGGTCACAGATGTGCACTGGCCTTTTTGGAGTCCACAGACACACTCAGGTCATTAGTCCCCAGCACCCCCATCCCCATTTACCTTTCTTTTTATTTTAATTCATTTTTTAGTTTTTACTTTTAGTTTTTATTTACATTAATGCCATACAAAATATTTTGATCATACTCTTTCCCTTCCCCAATTCCTCCCAGATCTTCCCAATCTCTCTACCCACCCAGGTCTTCTCTCTCCTACTAGCTTGGAACTGACCAAGCAGCCATGATGGCTGGCTCGTAGTTCCCTGGGAACCCACCCGTCTGCCCCTGCTGCACCGGGATCCCGCCAGTGCAGCACTGTATCTGGCTTTCTAACTCTGGTCATCATGCTTGTATGACAAGTACTTTACCGACTGAGCCTTCAAATCCATTCTGTTACTGGATTAGCACCAGTCATAGCTGAGACCCGGTAGTGTCTGCTAAGTCTGTCCCAGCACCAGCTGAAGACCTTGACCTCTGCAAACTCAGTCTACCACTGAGCTTGTCTCAACTCACCAAGGAGAAGTATGTGCATATGTCCATTTTACAGCTAAGTAAACAGACTCAGAAAAGCAAAGTGACGTGCCGGGGTCACCCACAGCAATCCTCTAGGACACAATCTGCCCATTGGTTTTAGCTCAGGGCACCTCAGCTCCAACCTGTATCTGGGTGGGAGGTTTGCCCTACTCCAAAATGGTCCCAAGAAACTAGGGGACAGGAACAGATGCTAGAACTGGTGGGGAAACACAGTAGAGGTAGGTGGGACACCTCTTGGGTGTCACTTCAGTAGTGAACTAAGACAAGAATGACCTCAGTGACCAAATATGGGCTCTTCTGGCCTCTCTGCTGTGTCTGGCCAGGAGGAATGATGTGACCAGGTATGTGTCTGTGCTGTATTGCTCAGGCTGGGTTGAAATTCCCAGGGTCAGGTGACTCTCCTGTCTCAGCTTCCTCAGTGTCTGGGCCTAAAAGTGTGTACCCCTGTACGTTTAGTCTCTTAAAAGCCAAACTGGGGGCTGGGGATTTAGCTCAGTGGTAGAGCGCTTACCTAGGAAGCGCAAGGCCCTGGGTTCGATCCCCAGCTCCGAAAAAAAAAAAAAAAGAACCAAAAAAAAAAAAAAAAAAAAAAAAAAGCCAAACTGGCCAGACCCTTGGCCAGCATGTCTTGCCTTCCTTCCTCCCTTCATCCCTTTCTCCCTCCCTCCATCCCCCCCCCACACCCAGTCTTGTCCCCATACATCTTAAACACCAGCCATCTCCTAGGAGTAGCTGTGTCATCCAAGGTCAAGGCTTGACCCGAGTAGCATCTGGAGATCTATTTAGCCGGGCCTCCGCTGGGAGCAGGGGTGTTCAAGCAGGGTCTGAGAGCTGAGATCCGCCTGTGTGGACAGGCAGGGAGCCAGAGAAGGTTCTAGAGCTGCCTTGTCCCCACAGCTGCAGCCGGAGCAGCTGGACTGTGGAGCAGCCCACCTTCAGCACCCACTGACCATCCTGCAGCCACTGAGGGCATCGCCGGTGTTCCGTGCTCCAGGGCTCACGGCCGTGGCTGTGGCCAATGCTAACAACTACACAGCTGTCTTTCTGGGCACTGCCACGGGGAGGCTCCTCAAGGTAAGCATGCGGGACTGGAGCTCCCTGGGGTGGGCCACAGAGGGCCAGAGTCACTCTGCCTTCTTCAGTTTTCCCTCTAGGCCTCCCCAGTGGCTTGTGACGAGGGAAGGAAGTGGCCTGAGTGATGTCTGCCTCTGCTTTCGGCATCTCCCAGCCTGGGGCTCCGCAGACAGCGTCTTCACCTTTGCTGTGTACTTGCTCCCTCAGGGCCTCTGTTTCCCTTCTGGCTGCAGTTGTTGGGGGACTTCAATGAGGGACACAACAGCCCTGCTGGCTATCACCTCAGGGGTCCAGTGTTTGGATTAACCATGAGGTCTATCACCTTGCAAGTCCCAGAGCTAAGGGAGGGCAAGGAGCTTCTCCTCTTACCTCAGAGCAGACTGAACACCCCTGTCCACCACCTCTCCACTTCTCTGTGGGGAAAGTCAGTCTTCCAGCCAGGCCCAGCCTAATTGACTCAAGAGTCCATAATTTAATTCCCTTTGGCAGCTGCCTGGGTCGGGGTGGGGTGGGGCTTGGGCCCCACAGGTCTGGAACTACCTGTGGTGCCTAGGGAGAGCACAGGGCCCCACGCCTGCCTGCCGGTTACTCAGCTTCAGCTCACCAGGGTTCGGCTGTGTGGTCAGATGACTGGTTTCTGCCTTTAAGTGTTACTACTCGACGACGTGTGACCTGAGGACATAGCTTGTCTCCCTGTCCAGTGAGGGAATGAGCAGAGCAGCACTGTGGTCAGAGCCCTCTCCCCTTCTACCCATAAAGTTGCAGCCATTAGGCACCTACTGTTTACACAGTGTCTCAGGGTACTTCACAGGCTTCACCTAGTTCTTTAGCTCTCACATCAAGCCAAGGATTCTATTCCACAGAAGCAGGCCGCCGAGGTCCTCTGTGAGAGGCGACTACCCCCAGAGTGACCAGATAGCTAGAAATGGGGTCGTTGCTTTTCACCTTCAGTTGATTTCTGTGTGCCATGCTTGGGGTCGAATACAGGGCCTTAGCGATGAGCAGGTTGGTGTCTCTCCTGCCAGCCCTCTCTCTATTTGGAACGTCTATCTTAACCCTCAGCTGGGGCCCCAGGACTCAGTGGACACTGAGGAAGTGGATATGACTTGGCATCTGTTTGGCGTCTGGGGTAGGCGGGTGTAGTGTGAGCCCCTGCTAGCATCCCAAGAGGCTTCCTGGCAACATCTCAGAGGGCAAGCCTGAGCCAGGAAGGACTTGGGGAGGGCACAGCGTTGACCTGGTACACCCCAGAATAAAAAGGATAGTGGTACTGTCAGGAAGATGTGTATCAAACGTGAGGCAGGCCTGGATGGGCAAGGCGTGTAATGTATAGACAGTGGGAGTAAAGTGAGAGCGAGGTAGGGGTGTGGCTAGAGGTGTGGCTAGGGGTGTGGCTAGGTAGATCATCAAGGCATCGAATGCCACAGCCAGTTTCTTCTGGTAGGGAACCTCTGCAGGTTTTAGAAACCCAGAGGAAGGTGAGTGGGCGGCCTCAAAGGTGTTTAGACCGCCAACTTTTATCCCCTGATTAACATCTTGGATACTTGGACACCCAGCCTGCGGAGACAGAGGAGAACACAGACCTTGGAGAGCCACGCAGAGGGGCCTGGGCCCTTGCCCAGGACTGCTGCTTGCCATCTCTCTTATCCCCACAGTTCTGCGGGACTATGCTCATCCTGACTCTTATTTACTAGGGAAACTGAGGCTCAGGGTGGGAAACAACTCATTTGGATTGTACATGAGTGCATGTCAGAAACAGAATCCAAGCCTTGCTAGTAGCCATGACAACCAGCAGCCTCCCAGAGAATGAATGGCTTGGCTACAGCCCACACAGATACCTGGGGGAAATGTTGGAGTCAAGCAGGAACGGAGTTCCTGGTGGGGGCGCTGTTGAGTCAGTGAGAATGAGAGTAAGTCCACCTAGGAGCCCCGTTTTCCCTTTCACCCTGGACCATCTGAGCAGGATGGGAGAGGAGACCCCAATCCTGGAGCAGCCTGACCTTGTGGGTGGCAGTCCTGGGCACCAGTAGGTGATGGCCTTTCCTTCTACAGATCAGCCTGAATGAGAGCATGCAGGTAGTAAGCCGGCGGGTGCTGACTGTGGCCTACGGGGAGCCCGTGCACCATGTCATGCAGTTTGACCCCATGGATCCTGGTTACCTGTACCTGATGACATCCCACCAGGTAAGGAACTGTGGCCAGCCATCGTTTGCACATGCTGACCCTCCTTCCCCACCTCCGTCTTTGCTGACTCATGTCTGGGACGTGATGCTTCAAGGCTACGTTTTCCCCACATACCCTCCAGACCTAGCTACCCTAGCCTTACAAGAGAGGGTGGCACCCTTGCTCAGCTGGGCTCCCTCTGCCTGCAGATGGCCCGAGTGAAGGTGGCGGCGTGTGAGGTACACTCCACCTGCGGGGACTGTGTGGGCGCGGCCGATGCCTACTGTGGCTGGTGCACTCTGGAGACCCGGTGAGGCCCTAAGGTGATGGCAGGGCAGGGAGGGCCAGCGGGTAGTGGCCCTGGCCTAGGACCTAACCCCATGGTGCCTGCAGGTGCACATTCAAGCAGGATTGTGCCAACTCCAGCCTGCCACATTTCTGGACCAGTGCCAGTGAGGGCCCCAGCCGCTGCCCTGCCATGACAGTACTGCCGTCTGAGATTGATGTGCACCGGGACTACACGGTGAGTGCAGCCACACCAGCATAAAGCCTGGGGGCCACAGCAGAGGCCAGGCACCATCTCCATGGCTGGGCCACTTCTTCAACATTCTGCCATGGACTCTTGCGGGACTAGTCAACAGTTAGGACCATGCAACCTGAGTACTTAGCAGTGCACAGAGGACTGCTGGCATTTAAGGGGCAGTCTCTGAATGTACTGACTGGAGACACCCAGATAGAGAACACACCCTTCTTGTCTTCCTCCTGGGAGTGTTAGCGGCCATCACTTAGCCCTGATACGGGACAGACAGGGGTGGTGGCTAGTGTCAGGAGAACCATGCCTGCCCGCAGCATGGTGGGTGGCCCAGCAGCCTGGATCCCTCCCAGCTCCCTCCTCACTGACTCCTCTAAGGACAAGGCCCTCCTATGTCACCCCGAGGGGTTCCAGTGGTCCTGCCGGTCTACTCCAGCAGATCACATATCAGTCATGCTCTGGCCTCACCCCTGGGTAGCCTGGGGGTAGGCAGTCATTCATCTCCTTGTCCATTTGCATCGTACTGAGCACTTACTGTGAGCCATGCGTGTGCGTACTCTGGAGACCAACCCTTGGCCTGGGAGGAGCTGACGTGCTCTTGGAGGGGGAGAATAAGACAGGTAAAATGTAGAGGTGGCACTGCACACAGAATAGAGCAGGGCGGGGCACAAGGGTAGGCAGGGAAATGGCGCAGACCGGCCTTGTTCTGGGAGAGGGCATGGAGTGAGAATGAAGGAGAACAGCTTTATAGGAAACTCCAGTCCAAGGGCCCAAGGGTGGAAGGGAGGTCCATGTGTCTGGGGGTGGAGAATGAGGTCATAGCAACCACGTGCTGCAGAGACCTTCTGTTTTTGAGACACCATAACCCAGTCCAGCCTTGAACTTGTGGCAACCCCCCCCCCCCACCAGCTTCCCAAGCGCTGGAATTGCAGACTGTGTCTCAACACCTGGTTTGACAGAGACTTTGTGACCTCTGAGATGAGCTAAAATAGAAAAACTAAAGCCCCAGGGTGTCTTACGAGTAAACAGCCTTGAATTCCCTGAAGACAAACAGCTTTCTCAGAGACACTCAGGCAGGATCGACAGATGCTCTTTTGCAGTGGGATCTGTAAGGGGCCTGATCCGGGCCTCACCTGAGGGCATCTCTCCCCCAGGGTATGATCTTACAGATCTCAGGAAGCCTACCCAGCCTCAGCGGTATGGAGATGGCTTGTGACTACGGAAATGGCGTTCGAACAGTGGCCCGAGTACCCGGCCCTGCCTATGGTCATCAGATTGCCTATTGCAACCTCCTGCCCAGGGCCCAGTTCCCACCCTTTCCTGCTGGCCAGGGTGAGTGTCTGGCTACGGTGCCAGCCCAACGGTGGGACCCCGCCAGTGTCATGTGTAGATGAAGACTCTTGTACCTCTGGTTACTTTCCAGACCACGTGACTGTTGAGATGTCTGTCAGGGTCAAAGGACACAACATTGTCTCAGCCAATTTCACCATCTACGACTGCAGCCGGATTGGACAAGTCTACCCCCATACAGCGTGAGTGGGTGGCGGGAGGGGGAACAGGCCCCAGATTAGAGAACAGCTTCAGACTATGGAACACATAACAGACAGGATCCCACATCCTTCCTTTGCCCATAGCAAGCTTTGACCAGCCAGGCCCTTCAAACTGACACCTGACTGGCAGAGGCAGAGGGAACTAAGAGTTCACCTGTCTGTCCCTTGCATACCTCTCGTTAGTGGGGAGCTCACTACCATCTGTCCCCTTTCTCCAAGGCTCTAGGATCATCTTTCTGGGGCCCAACTAAGGGTGGGCAAGCAGAGATCTGAGGGGCTCCTTTGTCTTCCAGCTGTACCAGCTGCCTGTCGACACAGTGGCCTTGCTCCTGGTGCATCCAGCTGCACTCCTGTGTCTCCAACCAGTCTCGGTGCCAGGACTCACCAAACCCTACGGTAAGCCTTGTCTCGGGCATACCCCCCCACCCACAGCTTTTTTTTTTTTTTTTGGTTCTTTATTTCGGAGCTGGGGACCGAACCCAGGGCCTTGCGCTTCCTAGGCAAGCGCTCTACCACTGAGCTAAATCCCCAGCCCCCCACCCACAGCTTTAATACCCACTTCTCTTGTTTTTAAAGTTACTGTTGTCTCTGGCATTGTACTAACACCCCCCCACCCTCGGGCGGGGGCGGGGCCAGGGTGCTCATCACAGCATGTTCAACCAATCCCCTGTGGCTGGACAAGCGGGTTACCTCCTTCCCTCCCCTGCCTTGGAATCTCTCTGGGTTTCTCTCCAGTTCATGGAGGTGACACTTGAGGGTTACAGCTACTTCCAGAAAGCCTGAGCCAGACTGAGGCTGTGCGGTAGCTGCCTTCACCCACGGTGGATGCTAAGGGTGGAACATGTGTCTTGGACACTTGAGGCCTTTGTTCCGATGGCTTTGAGAGGAGGTGGCTTGTTCAAAGAAAGCCATCTACCTGGGAGGCAGTAGGCTTGGGCCTTGAACCCAAATCCCTCTGCCTTTCTTTGAAAGACAGAGTTGGGTACTAAGACCCCAGCCTCTGTTCCCATGATGTGTCACCTCGACCCTGAAAGGCTCCTCCCTCCCTGAAAGGGCCACACATGAAATTCCCAGACCCTGATAGGTCAGCACCTGAGGGTGCTGACCCTTAAGCCAGCCTGAGACAGCATGCAGAAACCACACCTGGCTTACAGAGTGCCCACAGAACAGGGGTTCTCACTGACAGGCCCAGAAGTGACCTAGGGCCATACTGAGAGAGGCTCTGGCTGTTGGGATATAGTGAGTCTAGGCTCACCATCCCTGTGGCTCAGGGGTTGGGGGTGTCTGGGTTATGTCATGTTCTTATCTACAACCCCAAGCTGCATACTCGGCAGGGACTTGGTGACTGCTGAAATCCAGAAGTGTCCATTGCATCTGCCTTGTACATGCCAACCACAAAGGACCAGGGGCCTCCTTACAGTTCACCAACACTCACCAAGTGCTTGTATACTTGAGTCTGTGCTAAACACTGGGGAAAGGCAGTCAGATGTAGTTCTGTCTTTCCTACCACAGGCCCAAGGTCTTAGCTTTGACCTGTGGCTGTGTGCTCCCAGGCAAGCTACTGTGTCTTTCTGTGTCTTTCTCCCTCTGTAAAGTGAAGCCCACAGCAAGGGCTAGAGTAGAGATCTGGAATTACTCCAGGAGGCACCAACCCTATACTTGGCACATAGATGATTTTAGAAGCTATGGCTACCGTGTATGGGTGACCAGGAGAGACCTCTCTTAAAAAGGATTTTGTGTGGGATCTTGACACCTGCACAGGAGCCCAAAAGCTGGGAGGTGTGTGTGGTGCTGGCTGTCAGCCTGCTCTCCCCAGGTCTGCAGCTCCTCTCCCTTAGGGCAGAAGTGGGCCGGGCCCCAGAGGGGCTGTCGTAGAGCATTACCATAATCTGGCAGGAGAAGAGGCAGCTTCACCAAGGCCTGAGTAAGACTCTGAACCAGTGCTCGACTTGGCATTTAATTAAGTGCCCGTTAGCTGTGGAGGCGCCAGGCCTCCCAGGCAGACGGCAGGCAAAGAGGGTCTGTATGTCCTCCGGGACCCCTGGCTCCTGGATGGGAGGTCCTGAAGGTTGTGCTTGCAGCCACGTGTGTGCGTAAGATCCCAGTGGCTCCCACAGGGAAGCTGCTAGGGCTGGCTTCAGGGTTGGGGTGAGAAGAGGCAGCAAGGTGCCAGGGGTTCCAGGGCCAGTGTTACCTCTGAGAGGAAAGTGTTCCTGGGCCAGCGTGATGTCAAGTTTTGGAAGCAGGATGGGAAGTGGTAACTGGATCAGAGCCTGGTGCGTTCCAAACCACCAGGAGGCACAGTGTTGGAGCCAGTGGCTGAGTGGTTTGATGGGTATTGACAGCCATCATGAACTGTGGGCTGGACCACAGCAAGTGGCAGCAGGCCAGGGGGCCCCGGTCACTGGGTCTATTGATACTTGTTGGCTTGGGGTGCCAGTGCTTGCCCTCTTGAGCTTGGTGACACTGTAGGAGTTCTGGGCACTCCCGAGGCTCCATTTTTTTTGAGAGCCTGTTTGGGTTCTAGCCACCTAGCTTTCTTCCTGGCAGTTCCAGCTAGCCAAGGAGAGGTCTGTGCCACCCATGTGAACTAGAGCAGGCTCTGCACACCTGCGTGATGGTGGCTCCTGACCTCTCCCCCTCCTGTCCACTCATCCCTGTCCTACATGTAACCTTATACACAGTTTCCCAAGCCTGCAGATCAGGTCAGCGAATGGGGAAAACCATGTGAGGCCCAGAAGCTGTCTGATGGCCTGGGTGGGAACAGGAAAGGGAAGCCCACAAGGGAAGAGCCCAGCCTGGCTTCTGGTCTTTGGAGTTAATCAGCTTGTGCTGCTGAACTCACCCTCAGGCTCCACTGGATCCAGGAGTTCAACAGTGGTTCGAGGAGCTTCTCGACAGGCTCTTCACTGGTCTAGCTTGTTTTGGGTCCCCCTTAAGGGGATTGTCCCCTGTGTGATTAGGAGCTAATAGTAATATGAAATGTCCCATGACTACTTATCTGTAATCTCAGCACCAGGGAGGCTGAAGCAGGAAAAGGCGAATTTGTGGCAAGCACATGGTGGGTGGAAGCTAGAGTGACCAATGGCAGTGGTGGTCCACATGTGTGAACCCAGTACTGAAGGCCAGCCTGTCTGAACAACATACTGAGACTGTCTCCAAAGAGAGAGGGCAAGGGGGAGAACAGAGGAAAACCAGTACCCTAGGAGAAGTGTCCTTGTCCCAGAGGGTGACCTCATGTAATACAGGTGTCCCTACCCTAATTCTTTCTTGCCCTGGCAGATGTGACCAGGAGACCCCTGGCTAGAGTGACCTTGGGGTGCATGGCTGCCCCTGGTTCCTGTGACCTCTTGACCCTGTAGGTCAGATATTGAGTCACCAATAGGTAGGACTTCAAAGCTCCAGCACAGATATGGTCCCCAGTGTCCTGCTGAGGAATGTGGAGGAAGCACAGCCACAGCCCTCACTGTCTCCTCACCTTCTCCGCCCCTGCCCCGTGTGGTTTCTTCTGTACAGTACGGTATAGTCTCTGAGAGCTACAGCGGTACTTTTTAGCCCAGATCGGGCTTAGTGTTGTGTCCTGAAAGGCCAAGTCCCAAAGATCCCAGCCATCAAGAGCTTCCCCACCCCACAATACCCAGGCACTCATGTAGCAGGAAAACTCCGCCTAGATGGAACATTTTACCTCTGCTTCCTCACCTAGAAAGTGGGGCCGTAGGCATTGCTATGGAGACTATGGCACCCTGGGGAGGCAGGACTGTCTGTCAGGGATGGTGGCTCTGAAACATCCTATTTGACCCCCTCCTGTGTTTGGTCTGCAGAGCCCCCAGGACTGTCCCCAGATCGTGCCCTCGCCCCTGGCACCTGTGCCCACGGGTGGCTCGCAAGACATCCTGGTGCCTCTGACTAAGGCCGCCTTCTTCCATGTAAGTAGAGACTGAGTGGGGTCTTTGTGAGTTTCAGACTATCCCAGAGTCCATAATGGTGGCCCAGTTTTTTTTTTCTCTGAGCCCCATTCCAGCTGTGTAAGACTTGGAGCAGGAACGCAAGGCTGATGGGGGACAGCAGGCAGCCAACAGCTGCCAAAGGAACCCTGGCCCAGGCCCCAGTCCTCCTGCCCCGGAGGCTCTCTGACATAGTGGCCCAGCCCCCTGCCTAGCCCCGAAGTCCATGGGTAGATGAGGTCCACGTGAGCTCTGCCTGCTCTGCCCAGGCCGAGCGAGACCCTGGGTGCTCCAAGCTCTGTGGAGCACACTGGCCCCAGTTCAAGGTGCCATGTCTTTCCCAGAAATGACCAGAAGAGGCCATGCCCCTAATTCCCATGGTCTAGAGGGGACAGACACTGAGGGAGGAAGTATGACCGGGGAAGGGGATGTGGCCATCCCTGCCACCCCCACCCCAGAGGAGTGTGGCAGAGAGGGGGTTGATGAGTTTTGGAAGGATGCCAGCTTTCCTAATTCCTGGGACATGCCATCTGTCACTGCCACACGGGAGTTGAGGCCCGTGACGGTTGTCACACGTGGGGGCCACGTGCCAGGCATCTGGGATGTGTCAGGGAGCCTCTATGGGGTAGGGGCTCTGGAGAGCCAGGGTGGAGCTGCCTTCCACCAAAAAGTCTATCCTCCAAGGCCTGCTGGGTCACAGGAGCAGGGCGGGGAGGCTGCAGCCCCAATGTGGCTGATTCTCTCCAGCTGTGTGGCACTCCTGGTTCATTCTCTGCTTTACCAGACACAGGACTACCCGCCCTCCATGCTACCCCACCTCCAGTGCTGTCCACCTGCTCACCTCACCCTGACCATGCTTCTAAGTCACCTGGGTCAGGACTGGGGCAGCCCCACTATAGGCTTCTCTGCCATGCGCTCGGGGACGGGACCCACCTCCAACTCTGCTCACTGGAAACAGAACCAGCATTTGGCTCTGTCAGCAGTTCTCTTTCCTGTGTTAGCTTCCGGCTAGGACCCCAGGAAGAAGAGGTTGACCTGCTTTTTTCTCAGGGTGTCACATCTGCCAACAGCAGGGGCATAAACAGGAAGTACTGGCGCATGGCCGCTGGGGCTCAGTTTGACACATGAAACCCAAGTTTATCACTCAGTAACTATTTATTGATATGACTCTTGAGGGAGCAAGATGCGACTGAAGAATTAGGCCTAGCTTAATGTGTTAACATTTATTGAGCACTTCCTGCAAGCACACATTAGACACCTGCGTGTGTAAGCCTCTAAAATAGAGCGTGTTTACTTTGTCCAGAAGACCTAGTCCCATATCCGCATGAGGTCACACAGTGAACAAGTAAAGGTGGGATTTAAAGCTGGCTTATGTGAGGTTGAACCCAAGCTTTCCGCCAACTTCTGCTGGTCTTAGGTATATAAAGGGCCCGCATCAGCTGGGATCTTGACGTGGGCAAAGGGATAGGTGCGAACCGTCTAAGCCAGCAAATAGGACATTTGACCAGCAGCACAGGGCAGGGCAGGACGGGCTTTGGGGGTAGAATAGGTCACTCAGCTCATCCCCTCACCTCTGGGGGCAGGAGCGGGTGTGAGGTATCCTGATCCAAGGAGGTCTTGGGAATCCAGGGGCTCTGCAGCTGGATTTTGGACCCTGTAGTGATTCTCATTGGTGGTAAAAAGGAGACCCACCAAGGCAGAGGCCTGGCACGTGCCACATGGAGATTGATGGGGTGCCTAGGGTTTACCACTGCAGGGCAGAGACCAGGGACTCAGCCCAAGGGTCTGGCAAAGTCTCCTGGAGCTGGGGCATCAGGAACTGGTTTAGGCCACTAGTAGTGGTTGGGAGGCTGTCAGACGCCTCTCAGAGCCATCATTCCAAACACAGAGGTCCTCACAGCCCAGGCACTGGGAACAGTCAGCGCTGCCCATAGCACAGCTATAGACCACAACTGTGGACACAGGACAGCACAGTGAGCCTGAGATGAGGCAACTCCAGGCTCAACATCCATGAGGTTCTTGGCCAGCTCTACCGAGGCTGCTAGGGTTCCTGGTATCTTTTTAGTCCCTGGCATGATGGCCAGGAAAGAGATCCTGGCAGCAAAAGCCTGGTGGAGTCCTAGCCCACCTGTCAGCCTAGAGGCTGCCGTGTTTTGATGGAGGTACGCTGTGAGTAAGGCTCCTCTGCCCTGTGTCTGCAGGGCACCTCCCTCCAGTGCAGCTTTGGGCTGGAAGAGAACTTTGAGGCTGTGTGGGCGAATGACTCGCTGGTCCGCTGCAACCAAGTGGTGGTAAGTGGCATGGCCCAGCAGGGCAGGAGAAACCCACTCGGCCTCCTTTCTCCTCTTCTTTCTCCTTCTCCTCCTCACCTTGTCTGCTTCTGCCTTTTGGTCCCCTCCCTCTGCTCTCATCCATCTTGGTGACACCCTTGCCCCCTCAAAAGACAGACCCCACCTGTCTCTCAGGTGTTGCCCTTCTTCATTTTGCAGCTGCATACAACCCAGAAGAGCCAGGTGTTTCCACTGAGCCTGAAGCTGAAGGGGCCACCTGACCGATTCCTAGATAGTCCTAACCCCATGACAGGTGAGTGTCCCATCTATCCCGTGGCCAGTGGGAGAGGCCCAGCCTTTGGGGGCTCACTGGCAGCCACAGACACTATACCCCATAGGTGGACAGCAATCACTGAGACATTCAGGCCAGCCCCTCTGCTGTGGTCAGCTCACACCAATGACTATTGTAACCTCCACAAGCTTACCTTCCTCTCTGAATCCTGTTGTCCCTGAGTCAAGTGAGGCCACAGGTCTTTACCACAAGATTGATCAGGACTAAGTGAACCTATAAATCATGTCCATAAAATGGGGGAGTCAGTAATTCCTCCACACAGAGTCCCCATGAGGAGAAGGAGTGTTGATGAAGCTGGGGGCTAGACACAGGCCAACATAGGTAGGAGCTGACAAGAACCTTATGGTGCTGACCCCAGAGTTGCCTCGCCTCGGGCTCACCTTGCTGTCCTGTGTCCACAGTTGTGGTCTACAATTGTGCTATGGGCAGCCCCGACTGTTCCCAGTGCCTGGGCCGTGAGGACCTGGGTCACCTCTGTGTTTGGAATGATGGCTGTCGTCTGAGAGGGCCCCTGCAGCCACTCTCTGGCACCTGCCCAGCTCCTGAAATCCGAGCGGTAAGCACACAACATGCCAGGCTCACACAGCATTCTTGGCTCGTAGGTTACCTCCCAGGACTATTGTCTTAATGGGGCACAGACATGTGGAGGTGGAGGTAGAGGAAGAGGAAGCTGGGGCTTCTACCCATTGATATTTCATAGCCACTCAGGAAACCTCTGACCTGGTGACAGTTGAGGATTCCCGCAACTCAGCAGCCTGATTTAGTTAGGGAGAAAAAAAAAAATCTCAGAGAAGGATTTTGATTGGTTTAGCCTGGGCCACACCTTGGCCCAATCAGCTTCTGGCTTAGATGCTG
Organism: Rattus norvegicus; assembly: GCF_021556685.1. Lineage (NCBI taxonomy): Eukaryota > Metazoa > Chordata > Mammalia > Rodentia > Muridae > Rattus > Rattus norvegicus. The sequence continues at coordinate 151,030,975 of NC_141537.1, read as the reverse complement.
AATTCTGTGGTCAGGCGTGGCCACCAGGAACCACATGACATCATCAGCCTTGGGACCCGTGCAGCCCGGCCACCAGTTGCCCCAGGCCTCTGAACACTCTGAGCCTCCATGTCCAAGCAGAGGGTCTGTGTAACCCCACCTCCTTGGGCACATGTGACAGTGAGAGAGACACCCAGCTTCAGACCTTCACTTGCCTTGGTCCCCCTGGCAGATTGAGCCTCTGAGTGGCCCCTTGAACGGTGGGACCTTGCTGACCATCCGCGGCAAGAACCTGGGCCGTAGGCTCAGTGACGTGGCACATGGCGTGTGGATTGGCAATGTGGCCTGTGAACCCCTGGCTGACAGATACACGGTTTCAGAGGAGTGAGTGTCGTCGGGCATGGCCAACCTAATCCTTCCCCCAAACCCTGTCCCCCCACCCACCAGGCTGTGACTGGGCCTCCCCCAGTCTCTGCCTGGGCCACTCCTTTATCCTGCCAGCTCTCTGTTGCCTCCTCCAGGAAGCCCTCAGGGCTGTGCCTCCTGCCATATAAGCCTAGCTTTGATGAAAATCATTTGCTACTAGTAAAGTCTGGAGTGGGGGGTCGGGGGAGCTGATGTGGTATAAAGGTCAGGGTACAACAGCTGTACCCAAAAGGGGATGTCTGGAAGAAGGTAATTAGCTGGGTTTCCTGTTGGAAGGCTCCGGGCCAGGCTTGCAGATAAGGGCATCAGGTGGCCAGCCAGGCTAGCTGGGCAAACTGCCTGGTGGTCAGAGACCGTCTGATCTGGAGGAAGCAGCAGAGTGGCGTGCCCCTCTTGGCCAAACCCACAGTGACCGTCTACAGAGAACATTGTTGGTTTGGCATCCTGACCCCAGTGGTAATGGGAGGCAGAGGCCATGGGCAGATAGATACAGGCTCACCTTCTGCCCATGTGCCTGCCCGCCCTCAGGATCGTGTGTGCCACAGGGCCCGCCCCAGGGGCTTTCTCAGACGTGGTAACGGTGAATGTCTCCAAGGAAGGCAGGTCTCGGGAACAGTTCTCCTATGTGGTAAGTAGGCCATCACCACTCACCGTCCAGCACAGTCCCCACATGCCTGTAGCCAGAGCCTGATCCTTTCCTTCTCCACAGCTGCCCAGGGTCCACTCACTGGAGCCTTCCATGGGCCCAAAGGCAGGGGGCACAAGAATCACCATTCACGGCAGTGACCTCAACGTGGGCTCCATGCTCCAGGTCCTGGTGAACGACACGGACCCCTGCACGGATCTTACGTAAGCCGACCCCACAGCCTCTCAGCCGTGGAGTGGGTGACACCCCAGAGGTCTCAGCTGAGCATGCCTTGCTCTGTCCCTTCTTGTCTTGGGTGGGTGTGGGAAGGAAGGAGCTGGGCATGACCCAAGCCGGCACGGGGCAATGGGAAGGAGAACCCAAGCCGGCACGGGGCAACGGGAAGGAGAAATTGAACAGAATGGGAGAACACGAGACCAAGGCACCTGCCATGAAGGGTCACACTCATGTCACCTGCTCATCCCGAACAGGCGCACTGCCACCAGCATCACCTGCACTGTGCCAAGGGGTACCCTGCCCTCTCCAGTGCCTGTGTGTGTGCGCTTCGAGAGCCGGGGCTGCGTGCACGGAAACCTCACCTTCTGGTACATGCAGAACCCAGTCATCACAGCCATCAGCCCAGGCCGCAGCCCCGTCAGGTGAGATCCAGAGCCACCCAGGCCCGCTCTGTCTCACTGTCTAGGCTTCAGGGAGCCTGACAGGTTCTGCTGTCCCCTCAGTGGCGGCAGGACCATCACCGTGGCTGGCGAACGTTTCCACATGGTACAGAACGTATCAATGGCCGTACACCACATTGGCCGGGAGCCCACGGTAAGGGGATGGGGTAAGTGGGAGTGAAGAGAGGCTTTGGCGTGAGTGAGGTGGTCCTGTAAAGTCAGAATCCTGAAGTTCCTGTCTACTTCACTTGGCTTCTCCATCTCTCTCTCCTTTACCCTCTCCCTTCAACTTCTCCACTCCCATGGCTTCATCGTACCCGGTCCTTGCAGTTCTGCAAGGTTCTCAACTCCACACTCATCATCTGCCCATCCCCCGGAGCCCTGAGCAATGCTTCAGCACCCGTAGACTTCTTCATCAATGGCCGGGCCTATGCAGACGAAGCAGCTGAGGAGCTGCTGGACCCTGCAGAGGCACAGCGGGGCAGCCGGTTCCGCCTAGACTACCTCCCCAACCCCCAGTTCTCCACAGCCAAGAGGGAGAAGTGGATCAAGCATCACCCAGGAGAGCCGCTCACCCTCGTCATCCATGTGAGCACCTGACTGGGAGGACGGGCAGTGGGAGGAGGGGGCAGCTGACCTGGGAACCCCACCCCCATCCCAGCATCCCACGTACACCCACAGAAGGAGCAAGACAGCCTGGGGCTGGAGAGCCATGAGTATCACATCAAGATTGGCCAGGTGTCCTGTGACATTCAGATCATCTCAGACAGAGTCATCCACTGCTCAGTCAACGAGTCACTGGGCACGGCCGAAGGGCAGCTGCCCATCACAGTGAGTGGGTGGGGCTCCGGGGGGGTGGGCCCAGCACAGAAATCACTGGGTGTTTCGTTATTCACGAACTCTGGCCAACAGAGTAGAGCATTGTAGCCTTGACAGATGGAGTAACTGTGGCCCAAATCATCAGTTAGTGCCAGAAGCTATTAAAGAGTTGGCTCCCGTGTGTTTTGGTGTCACACCTATAGTGTGGCCCACTAGTCATCGTGTGGAATCGTGGAGTTGAGCAGAGACCCAGAGGATAGGGCCTTTCTGTGCTACCTCTGCCTTATACCTCTTGCCGAGTCCCCCCTTACCTGCTCCAGGACAGCATCTCTGAAACCCCTCCTAAACCCCTCCTAGGCTGTCATTATGACAGCCCTGTACTGAGTTGCCCTCTGTGTCAAACTCTGGATCACAGTAGGTCTGGCACTGCCTGTTGACCAGGAGTCACTGTGGTCTTCTGTTGTCCGTGAGGCTCAGAGCACTCACCAGTGAGAAGAGCTGAGGCACAGCTCTTTCAAAGCCTGATGTGCCGCCCCATCCCCACTGTGTGCAGATCCAGGTGGGGAACTTCAACCAGACCATCGCCACCCTGCAACTGGGGGGCAGCGAGACGGCCATCGTGGTTTCCATTGTCATTTGCAGTGTCCTGTTACTGCTGTCTGTGGTTGGTAGGTAGCCTGTGCTCTCTCGGGAGAGTCCCTCTGAGAACAGCAGTGGGTAAGGGGTGGGCACAGTTAGGTACCCTGGGGTAGGGCAGGATAGGGTAGGATCCTCTTGCTTGGGCCGTTGGCTTCGGATGCAAGGCAGAGGAATCTGGGGGCTACTGAGTAAGTTTGTCCAGGGGAAATGATCCGTGTGTTTAATGTAGTCAATGTGGCATAAATAGCAGTGCTCCCCTACAGTACGGGGTGGGGGAGACAAAGGTACACTTGCCTCGGGACATGGCCTGTCAGTTCCTAACAGCCCTTAGGTTAGGTGTAGATGGTCCAGCAAATCTACACCTGGGTATCTACTCAAGAGAAAGAAACGTGTCCACATAAAATCTCGTACACAGAGGTTTGTAGCAATATTACCTACATAGACCAAGAGGTCACGACAGCCCAAAGGCCATCAGATGACAAGTGGGTAATTTAGGGTGAGGTAGAGCCATGCAGTGATGTTTTCAGCCACAGAAAAGAGCGATTGCCAAAACATCCCACAGTCTAGATGGGCTTTGAAAACATGGGAGTGAGAGAGACAGACACGAAAGGCTGCCCACGTGTTTTTATTTGAAGTTTACAGAATAGGCAGAGCCATGGAGACGGGCCAATTAGTGTCTGTCTGGGAGAGGGAGGAGATGGGAGCAACTACCTTCCCAGTAAGGATCTCCCTTGGACAGTAGGAACAGTCTAAAGTTCTGAGATGCTGGCGGTCACGTGGTGTGTGAGTGAACTCAGACACTGGCCTGTAAATGGGTGGATTCCACAGCATGTGCATTTGGAGGCCAGAAGTGTCGTACCTCAGCGCCTGTCATCTGTTTTTTGAGGCAGGATCTCGCACTGGGACCTGGAGGTTGCCAATGTTACCTAGGCTTACGGGCTGCAAGCTCTAGGCGTCCACCTTTCTCTGTCTTCCCAGCACAAAGATCACAGGCTCATGCTGCCACACCCTGCTTCTTATGAGTCCTGGGGATCCAACCCAGGTCCTCACACATGCACAGATGCTGCCCTGCTCCCATGTCTTGTTTGAATTTAAATTACTGTGTTCAATATGAAAAGGCTATGAGAGAAAGCAGGAGGAAGAGGAAAATCCTAAATACAATAGTATTTTTGTTCCTAAAAATACAATTACATATATACCATCACACACACACACACACACACACACACACACACACACACACACACACACACACGGTACATATTATACACACAGACACATAGATACGCACACATCAATGGATACTACATCCCTCACAGGAAAGGCAGGTACTATAAATTGCTTTGAAAAGTTTAACCCAGAAGGTACATCAGGGCAGAAGGAGCAAACTGTCCACAATTCTCCTATCCAGAGAAAGCCTCCGATGAGTACTGTTTGATACATTTCTCTAAGAGACATCAAGGATTGTCCTGCTGGCTGGTCCCCAAGCCCTGTGTTGTCAGGGAGGGACAGACAGCAGAAAGGCTTAAGGACACCTGCTTGCCTCCTGCCCAGAGGCACTGAGGCCAGTGGGTAGAGCCTGTCCCTCCCATAACCTGAGGCAGCAGGCCCTCTAATGCCTTCTCGTGGGTCCTGGGGACCTGAGCCACCCCTCTGCTGCCCACAGCTCTGTTCGTCTTCTGCACCAAGAGCCGCCGTGCTGAGCGCTATTGGCAGAAGACCCTGCTGCAGATGGAAGAAATGGAGTCTCAGATCCGAGAGGAGATCCGCAAAGGTGAGTGCCAGGCCTGGGAGACGCCGCACACGGCTGGGCAGGATGACTCACAGTCTCTGATCTGTCTGTCCCACAGGCTTTGCGGAGCTGCAGACAGATATGACAGATCTCACCAAGGAGCTGAACCGCAGCCAGGGCATCCCCTTCTTGGAGTACAAGCACTTTGTGACTCGTACCTTCTTCCCCAAGGTACGCACCTTCCCACATGTGCTGCTTGCCACGGGGAATTTGGCTCAAAGCACCTTTCTGGAGCCTGCTCTTCTGTCCACAGCCATCCTGGTTCCCTTTCTCCCATTTCTCTCTCTGCTTTACCTGATGCTCAATTTTCTGTATGGAAAGCTCCTGTCATGGCCTCCATGTTGACCCGCCTCTCCCCTCACTGAGGGAGCTGAGCAGAGGGGCAAGGACTCTGCCAGACTTCTTGGTCTCCACATTCCATTTTCCTCTTGGTGGTCCAGGATCTGTGGACTGACTGTCCCCTGTGCAATAGCCAAGGAAACATGGCTCTGCTGTCTTAAGAGCAACCCCCCCCCCTCTAGCTTTTCCCAACCTCAGAACATAGCAGCTTACGTGCCTCAGTCTCCCCTGCCACATGTTCAGGGGCTCTTGTTCACCCGTGAGCATTGGGCCCCTGGCTATGCTACACTATGGTCTGTGCCCCTCTAGGGAATCCTGGGTCCCTGGCCACACTCCTTCATATGTGGCAACTCCAGGGGCCAGGCAGTCTGCAGTGCTAAAGCAGTGGTTTCTCTCTGCAGTGCTCTTCCCTCTATGAAGAGCGGTATGTGCTGCCCTCGAAGACCCTCAACTCCCAAGGTGGCTCCCCTCCACAGGAAACCCACCCACTGCTGGGAGAGTGGAATGTGAGTATCCTGGCCCCGAGGGCCTCTATGCATGCACGCTGTGATCTGAATCATTAGAAGGTAGTTACCTTCCCTTCTAGGAGACATTTACTCAGCTGTTCAGGGTGCTGCCCCCCTCCCCCACAGACCAAGCAGAGAGCACAGGCACATGATCTCATGCCAGCGCTGGTTATAGATAGGAAGTGGTGCAGATGGATGAGGGGTTCCCTGCCGCTGTCCTTGTGGCCTTTTGTCACCCTGCTGCTTCTCCGACTCTCCAACATGAGAGGTTAAGGGGCACACACCCTGGCAGGTAGTGAATGCCCTACCCTAGGAGGCATCTAAGCAGCCAGCCTGGGCACAGGGGCCTCCTGGGACACAAACCATCGGGTGTTGCCTTCCATTTCCACAGATCCCTGAACACTGTCGGCCCAGCATGGAGGAGGGAATCAGCCTGTTCTCCTCGCTGCTCAACAACAAGCACTTCCTTATTGTCTTTGTTCATGCTCTGGAGCAGCAGAAGGACTTCGCTGTGCGTGACAGGTCAGGCTGAGGGACACACAGGGACACAGGGGTCCCCAGCTGTCACCCACTGAAAGTCAAACTGCAGGCCCTGGGACCTCCAGACCTTCTTCATTGCCCCATGCAGGCTCCCAATATAGGCAGTCTTCTGGCCATCTGTAGGAGCTGCCCGGGAAGGCTGCTCTGACCCAGCGGGGGGCTTAGGCCTTACTGACACTGTGCCTACAGGTGCAGCCTGGCATCACTGTTGACCATTGCACTGCATGGCAAGCTGGAGTACTACACGAGCATCATGAAGGAGCTGCTGGTGGATCTCATCGACGCCTCAGCAGCCAAGAACCCCAAGCTCATGTTGCGGCGCACCGAGTCCGTGGTGGAGAAGATGCTTACCAACTGGATGTCCATCTGCATGTATGGCTGCCTGAGGGTGAGGCCCCTCTCTGCCCAGAAGCCCCAACCCTACCGGAGAACCTAATCCCCTTAAGGCCTGTGCTTTAGGGAGGGGTCACATCTTGCCAATGGGAGCGCTGTGGACAGGTGGGGAAACTGAAGCTTGGAGATGTGGCTAGCTGGCTGCAGGGGCGCACAGCACTCCCAGGGCAAACTGGAGGCTGGCAGGGTCTCATCCTATAGCCTTAGTCCTCAAGTCCTCTGGGGAGGGTGGGGGACAGGCAGGGTCTTTGGAGGAGCATCAGGTCCCTGCAGTCCTGAGCCTTCCTCTCATGGGAGGGGCGTAGAAGCAAAACTTCAACAGAGCAGAGCTTGGCCCAGTCTGACTGATGGTTGGTTGGAAAAAGCCAAGGGGTTTCCTGGAGCAGGTGACTCACCCTGAGCCCCCAGGGAGCAGTGGAAAGTAGACAGGGTTCAGGGCCAACAGTGCAGTCCGGATGTAGGGTACATTGTTGGCAAAGATCAGGACGAGGAGACATCACAGAGTTTCAGCAGCTGGGGCCTCTCTCTGGATTAGGCCAGTCAGGACATCATGAAGCACAACTCAAGGGCCTGTCCCCTAATGGCAGAGGGTCCAGCGGTCACCTAGGAATAGGACCCAGAACCAGAGCCTTAACTGTTCTGGACTTGTGACTGGTCTTTGCTGCAACCTGGCTGTGTGGTTCTGGGCAAGTTATTACCCTCTCTGGTCCTTAGTTTCATTTTGTCAAGTGAGGGACAATCAGAGAATAGGAAAGAATGGGGATCCTAGGAGAGAAGCCACGTCCTGAGCTATTGGGGACCACAGGGACCATTGTAGGCTCTGGAACCAGGTTTCTCAGCCACTGTGGGTGACCTCTGCCTGGCCTTCCCCTGCCAGACAATGGGGTGCTGGTGACTTCAGTCCAGAACACTACCGCAGGAAGCAGGGCGGGCAGCTGCCTGGACACTGCTGCCAAGGCAGCCTGATGTTATTACGAACTTGATTTTTCTTCTAAACCTATTCGCCATGGGTCATTCTGTCCCCATCCACAAAACAGCTGGACACTAGTCTAGAGTGTCGGGGAGGGCTCGCTTGGGGCTGCAGTGATCATAGTGGCCATGGCAGGAGGTAGCATGTGAAGCCTGCTTGGGTCAACATCCTAGAGACCTCCATCTTGGGTTTCCCAGAGGCTTCTTCTCACTCCTGCTGCTGCTCAGCTCTATCTGGGCAGACTCCAACTTTGTAGAAAGGCTCTGTCTCAGGCAGAGGAGTACATGGGTCAAGTTCCATTTTACTTGTTCCTTCTGTGCATTGCTGTGCAGGGTGCTTGCCCTCTCTGAGCTTCAGTGACAAGGGCTGGTCCCTGGCTGGGATGCAGTGGAGACACCCTGGAGTGGGTGCGGGTATCAGCATCTGTAGGAGGCAGTGTGCGGGGTGCCAGCAGCCCAGAGCTTGGAGGCTAGAACACAGAGAGGAGAGTGGTGAGATGAGGTCCTGACCCCTGACCCCTGATCCCTGCTCACAGGAAACAGTAGGTGAGCCGTTCTTCCTGCTGTTATGCGCCATCAAGCAGCAGATCAACAAAGGTTCCATCGACGCCATCACAGGCAAAGCCCGATACACACTTAATGAGGAGTGGCTGCTGAGAGAGAACATTGAGGCCAAGCCCCGGGTGAGCCAGGGGCAGGGCACTTGTCCAGGAGTGGGCGGGTGCTCTTAGCTGGGCCATCCTGGCCTCCAGTCTTGACTGAGCCTTGTGATGACTATGGCCCTCAGCTGACACCCCCTCTCTTGCGCAGAACCTGAACGTGTCCTTCCAGGGCTGTGGTATGGATTCACTGAGCGTGCGGGCCATGGACACTGACACGCTGACGCAGGTGAAAGAGAAGATCCTGGAAGCCTTCTGCAAGAATGTACCGTACTCGCAGTGGCCGCGGGCGGAGGACGTGGACCTCGGTGGGCAAGGGCGGGCACCATGCCTGGCAGCTGGCCGCTGCAGCCTCTTTCCCTGTGTTAGTCAAGGCCCCGGGGTTCCCCATGAGGAAGAAACCCTGCTTCTGCAGCTGTGGGCAACAGCAGAAAGCAATCAAGAAAATCGTCTCAAAGAGAGCTTGGTGGTTGGGTTTTGAAGGGTGTGTAGGAGTCCTGGTCAGACCCTGTACCAGAAATTGTTCCTAAAGTTCACTCGGAACCAGCCCTGCTCTGGACTCTGGACAGTTGGGGTGCACAGCCGGGCTCCCAGAGGGCTGTGGCCTGCTTCTGATTCTAGGAGAATGGGAAGTTTCTTTTGCTGTGGCCCAGACTAATGACTGCCCCTAGGGCCACCTCTTCGTAGTCCTGATGCCCCTTTTCTCCTCCAGAATGGTTTGCCTCAAGCACCCAGAGCTACGTCCTCCGGGACCTGGATGACACGTCAGTGGTGGAGGACGGCCGTAAGAAACTGAACACGCTAGCCCACTACAAGGTACCTAAACTGACCCAGCCGCCCTACCACCTCTCCTCTAGCCTCAGACCTCTAACCTCAGCCTCTCCTCTGTCAGATACCTGAGGGTGCCTCCCTAGCCATGAGCCTCACAGACAAGAAGGACAATACCCTGGGCCGAGGTAAGTAGGCTTGTAGCTGGGGAGGTGGTCCAGGCGTGGTGGAGGGCGCTCCCTTCTTGGGCCCTTTCTGAGCTGTGCTGGGGGCAGCTAAGATGTGGAGAGGGGGTCCCCACCTCCATGCTGGAGCAAAGTTGATTGCTTCCAGCAACTACAGCAAGGCCCCAGGAGGGCACATGCCCTTCCAAGAGGCCTGGGCCATGGCCTGATCAGAGCTGGTTGCATGACCCGTGGGCTCCAGGCCACATCCCTGCCTCCAACCCTAGTCCACGTCCTCACAGGCCCTAGGCCCAGATCCATGGGGGTCCCAGGGTCCAGCCTGAAGTAGAAAGCCACATCTTGGCTCTCCCCCTAGTCTTCCCCACCCACCCCAACTCGGGTTACCTTCCCCACCCCCCTCATTTGTTTATCCTGTATTTCCCTTTTGCAGTGAAAGACTTGGACACAGAAAAGTATTTCCATTTGGTGAGTGCCCAGCCTCAGGCCCTGGGGAGCAGGGCTTTGCTGGGCGGGGCTTTGGCTTTCTGCCTCCCTTAGCCTCCAGGAAAATGCTCCTAGGCCCTGGGAAAAGCCAGAGTGGGTGAAGGAACAGGGGTGGGCCTGGTGCGGGGCAGCACAGGGCAGGCTTCCATGGGAGGACTGAGGAGGATGCCCTTGGGTACCAACCTGGCCCACCTTGCAGGTGCTACCTACGGATGAGCTGGTAGAGCCTAAGAAGTCTCACCGGCAGAGCCACCGCAAGAAAGTGTTGCCAGAGATCTACCTGACCCGCCTGCTGTCCACCAAGGTGGGCCCAACCTCCATCTCCACCCCTGGAGGGGCTTAAAGGGGGCCCTGTGCTCCAAGGAGAAGTCTGTATTCTTCCTGCCACCCCACTCCCCAAGTACACCCCCACCCCTCCAAGAAAGCATCATTGGCAAACTCAGTCAAGAATCTTGAGGCTCAAGGATGTTCCGAGGCTGGGCCAGTGACGCACATCTTCCCTGCAGGGCACACTGCAGAAGTTCTTGGATGATTTGTTCAAGGCTATCCTGAGCATCCGAGAGGATAAGCCCCCGCTGGCCGTCAAGTATTTCTTTGACTTCCTAGAGGAACAGGCGGAGAAGAGAGGCATCTCTGACCCTGACACCTTGCACATCTGGAAGACCAACAGGTGGTGACCAGGGGTGGGGTAGGGTGGAGGTGTGGGGGGCACCATGAGGTTAGGGCGCCAGTGGTACGATGGCATCAGGGCAGCCAAGGCACCAGGGCAAATGATGGCCTCACTTAGCTAAGGCAGAGCCTGCCTGGCCTGAATGCTTCTTGTCTTCAATCAGCTCCTACTTGGCCATTTGTCCGGTGAGAGACTTAGCACTCAGTGCTGCAGTTTCCCCTCTGTGAAGCCAGAAGGCATCATATGGGCTTGCCTTTGCTCCCCCTCATGCCACATCATACAGAGGGAAATGAAGGCCTAGAAAGCAGCAGTCATCCGGGTCCAAGGGCACACACTGGGAAGTGGCAGTGCACATCGGCTGGGACTCCCACGCCTACTCTGTAGCTTCCTTTGAGGCCCATCTTATTTCTGGGGTCACACACTACCCCACCAAGAAAGTCCGAAAACTCTTTTAAGTCTGCCCCTCAGAAATGCCTGTGCAAATTCAGTTGCAGATTCTCTTGGCTCTGGGTAGGGGTGGGGGAGCAGGCACCCCAGGCTCTGCAGGGTTGAGCAGGGGGGGTTGTCCCCAACCCTCTCTGGCCTCCTGAGGACAGTCAGCCCTGCCTTCTTCGTGCAAGGCTGAGTGGGGGAGGAGCGTGGATGCAGGCAGCAGGGTGGGGGCTTCTAATGAGAACCAGGAGTCTAGATGCGTGCGTGCGAAGGGGAGGAAGGTTCTCTGGGGTGAGGGTTGGCCTCTAGCTGGCAGGGGAAGAGTGACATACCCAGAGGCTGCAGGGGCCGTGAGGACCAAGCATTGTCTACTTCCCGGCCCCTCCACTGAGCTCCTGCTCCCGCCTTGTTCCTGCCCCCACAGCCTTCCCCTCCGCTTCTGGGTGAACATCTTAAAAAATCCCCAGTTTGTCTTCGACATAGAGAAGACAGACCACATCGATGCCTGCCTGTCTGTCATCGCCCAGGCCTTCATAGATGCCTGCTCCATCTCTGACCTGCAGCTGGGCAAGGTTAGCCATTCCAGCAGCTCCTGAGTGGGAGGGGCGGTGCCTGAATTCAGCAAGAGTCATTCAAGGTGTGCAGAGAGCAGATGGCAGGCCAGAGGGAGCTCCACAGGCAATGGCAGAGGACATGCTGGTTCAGTGGCTAGAAGCCACAAAGGCCTCCTGAGAAGAGAGGTGACCTAGGTAGCCCCGAACTCCGAACTCCAAGGCCATGAGTGCCCATGGGTTCACAGAGCTAGGCAGGATCTGTAGGGTGAGGGCAGGGCTCAGGAGTCTCAGCCCACAAGGGAAATGAAATGTCACCACTTCACACATGCCTCCCGTGACAACAGAGAGCTGCCAGCATACGTCGTAGCACATGGTGCTTTTGGGGTGTTGGAAGTGCAGGGTGGGAACCATTCCCGCAGCCAGGAACCAGCTTCCAACCATCTCAGCCACCAAATCCTATCACCCTAATATGGGAGTAAACAAGACAGGCTGCAGGCTGCGTGCAGCGGGGGACTGCTGGCACCCGGCCTAGGAGCTGTTCCCATCAAATGAAAGTCCCCATGCGGGTCACCGTCCTGAGAGCCCCAGCATCGTGGGCCAGGGCCTCCATGCAAGAGGGAGGGCAGGCCAGAAGAGACAAAGGGACCCTGGTCCAAAGTCTGACTGAACAGAGGTTGTTTAGCCACCGTTGAGGATCCACCAAGGCCCTCTAGGTGGCAGTGGGGACAAGTCCCATCTTTCAGCCACCTAACTGCTGGAGTCTCCCTGCCCAGGACTCACCTACCAACAAGCTTCTGTACGCGAAGGAGATCCCCGAGTACCGGAAGATTGTACAGCGCTATTACAAACAGATCCAGGACATGACGCCACTCAGCGAGCAGGAAATGAACGCACACCTGGCTGAGGAGTCCCGGGTAGGTGGCCTTTGGGGCCTCGGCCCGGAGAGAATAACAGTATCCTTGGCCTTGGGGAGTGGCCCAGACCAGCACCCCTTAGGAGGGGGCAGGAGGACAGTAAAAATTCTGGTGCAGCCTGTTTCCCCCCTTTGCCTGCACCTTCATTGCAGTGTGTTTTCTAAAGTCCAAGGATGGGGTAGATTGTGCTCCTGAAGATGTGTGAGGTTAGAATCCTGGGTCCAGGAAGCCAGTGTGTCCCCATGTTAGAGGGGCCTAAGTGTAATCTTATCAACAGCCCTCATCTGTAGGTCAAACCTCCCCATTTGCTGGGTGGTGGTGGCACGCACCTTTAATCCCAACACTTGGGAGGTAGAAGCACGCAGATCTCTGAGTTTGGGGCCAGCTTGGTCTACAGAGCAAGTTTCAGGACTGCCAGAGCTATGCAGAGAAACCCCACATCAATCAAACAAACAAAGACACCTCCCCTTTCTTCTTGCGTCACTTTTATAGAAATACCAGAATGAGTTCAACACAAATGTGGCCATGGCTGAGATCTATAAATATGCTAAGAGGTATCGCCCACAGGTGAGTTCCCCCTCCCAAGATTTGCCCTCTTTAGCCAATAAAAACGAACCTCTAGATTTATCTGGGGGTGCTGGCACTTTGATGAGGTCTCTGGTGGGTGCCCTCCTAGGATCTCGGGCACGGCACAGCTGACTCACTGTAACTTCCCTCAGATCATGGCTGCCCTGGAGGCCAACCCCACTGCCCGCAGGACCCAGCTGCAGTACAAGTTTGAACAGGTGGTCGCTCTGATGGAAAATAATATCTATGAGTGTTACAGCGAGGCCTGATGCAGAAGAGTGACCCGAGCTGCCGCCAGGGAGACCGCACACAGGCCACTTGGGCCTCCACTTGGTTTCTTCCCCACACCCCTCACTTGGGCTGGGAACTGACAAAGAGGAGCCTGCTGGGCTAGGAGGGGACACTGGCCTCAGTGTCCGGCTGCAGAGCTCTCAGCCTTGTCCCCTCCACCTGCCCAAGACCCGACCGACTCTGGGATGAAGGCCTTGACTATCGATCGCTGCCAGTCCCTGATAAGACTTTCCCTGCCAACCAGGACAGCCCAGCCGTGCCTGCCCGCTCACTCTGTTTCAGGCGGCTTGGCACATGTTGGGAGAGGCGGCCATATCCCAGAACACTACCTCATCCACCTGGCAGAGGGATTTCTGCTTCAGCCACCAAGCAGTTGTCTATGTCCCTCATCCAGAGGGGGCCCTGGCCACCAACAGTTCCAAGCAGGGTCAGCTGTTTGCTGTCCCATCGGCCAGTGGCAGCATGGGCAGTGCCCATTGCCCACAGAATGGTGGAGAGGGGGTCAGGCTGGGAGCTCCTGGTCCCCACGAAAGGAGGAAGGTGAAGGTGCGAGCTGTAGCTGGACTACTTGATCTTCCTGCAAGTGTTTCTAAAGAGCACCACTTTTTTGTTTTTTGTTTGTTTTTTTTTTAAGAAAAAAAATCTTTTATATATTAAAAAAAAACAAAAACAAATCTTATGCACCAACTGTGAATAGCTGCTGCTTGTGCAGATCCCCAGGGGCTCCCGGTGACACACTGGAAATGACTGTTCCAGGGGACAGAAAACACTCATCTGTCCCCAGCACAGGCTCCCCCTTCCCCCCACAGCTACTAGGACTGGCTCACAGCCCAAGGGGGCTGGGCTGGAGGGAAAGGCTGGGATGCTCTGGAACATTCTTTACAATAAAAGCCTGCCGGGAAAACCTACCATGGGCTTCAGCCTTTGTCCTGAGATGGCGGGCGAGGGAAGATAGGGCGGTCTCTTCAGCCCGTTTGTGGCACAGAGGAAGTGCAGAGCCTGACCTCACACTCTGCCTTGGACACAGCCTAAGGGAAGACCTCTCCCTTATGCCTGCCAGGAGTTTGCGGCTGCACCCTGTGGACACACATCCTCAGGGACAGCCCTGACACCTGGGAGGATGTCAGCACCTCGAGTTCTTCCAAGTCAGTGCCCCTCACATTTGTGCTATGCAGGGCATGGGACTGAGAGCCCTGTGCTGTCTTAAGCACACACTCTTCCCTGAGCTGTACCCAGCCCTCACATCCTTGTCTTTATTCAAACCTAAGAGAAGCAGGTTATTTTGTCCTCATTTTGCAGATGTAAAAACAGTGTCAAGGGGACTGAAGGGGTTCAAGAGGTCACACAGCCAAGAAGGGCAAACTGGGTCCCCTTCTCTCAACCCAAGTTCCTCCAGGCAAGTTTCCACCTCCAAATTGGAAGGGGTTCCAAACTGACCATACTCACACCCCCAAATCTTTCATCTAATCTTGGGAAATACACCCCGTATTTCAGACAAAGAAACTCAGTCTCTCCAGGGTCAGCCATGGCCGGCACACTTCTCACAGCAGTCACCCTCAGCTCATCTGACCTGGGTTGATACCACTGTCCCGCCTGGGGCCCCAGTTTCTCAAGGCTGAGTCAGTGAGGTTCTCCCCAGAAGCAGGATGTGGCGGAGACAGCCGGAGTGATGGCCACTTGCATATGTCCCCTCAAGAAGGAAAGTCCCCATCTTGCTCTCCAAAAGTGAGCCGGTTCTAAAATTCCCAACAACAAAGTCCAAGACCCAACCTAGAATTCACCAGCTCAAAAAAAGTGAACAACCTCTCGCTCCAAAAATAGCTTCCTCCTGTGCGGGCTGCGGGCGGAGAAGCCTCTTTATCTCTCAGATTTCTGCTGCCGAGGATTCTTATTAAGGAGCAGATTTGCTAATTTCAATTATTGGCAGATTTGATGGTTTGGATTTTTTTCCCTGATGAGGTGTGACTCCAGAATGAATTCATAAAACCCTGGAAAATACAACTGCAAAAAAAAAAAAAAAAAAAAAAAAAAAAAAAAAAAGCCCGAGAGAATAAAAGTCTCGAGTGCTTATGGGGACATTGGCACAGGCACCGGCCACACACAAGGCCAGGGCACCTTTGCCTTAGGGGAGCCAGGATGAATCAGTCCACTCTCCATTCTAAAACCCGACTTTTCCCTTGCACAACAATATGTCAGGAACATCTTTCTAAGCCATTAAATATTCCCCAGTCTGGCTACACATCTCATTAACATACAGCTCCTCGCTGACATTCAAAAGGGCTCTATGCATAGATCTAGTTTCCAGGGCCACTGGCATTGCCAAATGGGCAACCTCCATGAACTGCAGTCCTTGCCTGGGACCCCAAAGACGTGCCTGGCAGCCATGGGGACCCAGGCAAGGACCCGGATGGAGCATCCTCAAGCCTAAGTGCAAAGTGGAGGAAACAACACAGCTGAGGGCTGACGTCCCAAGTCTCTAAGACAGTGCAAGGTCTATCCCCTCCCTGTCACGGGGCAGGGCTGATGGCTCCCTTGCTCCTGGAGGCAAGAGGCTGCAGACTGTCTTCCCCAGCCTCAGACCTCACCATGCAGGAGCAGAGGCAAAAGCCCAGCCTCTGCTTGAGAAATACCAGCCTGCCATCTGCCGGGTGCCCCTCGGGGCCTGCTGACAGGCACATTATAGACACCCCAGGGAACCAGCAGAACTAGACAGAGCTTTCTACGGGACTCCAGAGAGAAGCCGTGGACAGCATAGAAGCCTGAGCCCCATGCTGGGCACTTGGTTTCCCTGGTGCTGCCTGGTCCTTTCCCAAGCATCCCCCCTTATTGAAGATGCCCCCCAGATGTACCCATTCCTTTGAACCCACCCTCTTGGCTTTGGCAGAGTCCCCACCTCACCAAGCAGACCCAGAACTATGGACATATCTTTGACCCCTTCTGGCTACCACCAAGCCTCACCTACCATATTGAAGGCCACCTCTTCCCTCATCTGTGCTATAACAGGGGTGCTGTGGTGGGCTACATGCTTCTGCCATGCTCCTAGGGCCCCTCCCTCCTCCTGTTCTTTCTTTCCTTACAACCATGACAGTAAACCCACAGAGCCCATCCTTCATGGTGCAGTGCCTGCCAGCAGCCCATCCTGCGAGTCCTGTCACGTCATTCCAACGTTCAGATGCCAAGAGCAGCACCAGCCATTTGCTTAGGCATTTGTCATGGGGACATTGTCCTTTTCTACCAGGTGTCAGTAGGGCGAGTTGGAAGGCCATGCGTGCCTATGGCAGCCATGACCAGAAGCTCAGCAGGACTGAACTGGGTGCCTTGGCTCTCCACAGGTGGTGTGAGCTTCCCTACAGCATGAGGGGTGTCTATGAAAGTACAGGAACCTCCAAAAGTTAAACGTTGTGTGTGTGTGTGTGTGTGTGTGTGTGTGCGTGTGTGTGCGTGTGTGTGCGTGTGTGTGCGTGTGTGTGCACGTGCATGTGTCTGTAGGTACACAACCTGTTTGTCCATGTGTGGAGTTCAGAGGTTGACACAGGTGGCTTCCTCAATCACTTCACCTTGTTTGCATCCCAGTGGCAGTCATGTGGAACATACATGTGCAGGCCCAGGGTTGGTAGGAATCATCAATAACTTCCCCCTTATTCCCCAAGGCAGTCTTAGTCAAATGCAGAGCTTCCTGATAAGCGTAGTCTTTTTAACCAGCCTGCTCTGAGGGTCCCATCTAAGTTAAGGTTTCTATTACTGTGATGAAACACCGTGACTAAAGCAACTTGGGGGAAATGGGTGTGCGTCACCCTTTACACAGCTCACAGGTTACAGCCTATCGCTGAAGGCAGGCACTGAAGCAGAAGCTGCGGCGGAATGCTGCTTATTGCCTTGCTCAGTCATTTTCTTATACAACCAAGGACACCAGCCCACGAGGACTGTCCACAAAGATCGGGGCCCACCCTCCTATAGCAATCATTAATCAAGAAAATTCCCCACAGGCTAATCTGGTAGGGATGTTCTCTCAGTGGAGTTCTTCCCAGATGACTCTAGCTTGAGCTTATGTCAATGTGACCAAAACTAGAAACATAGTCCTACAAGCTAGGACACGGTCTCCACCCGCTGAAGCTGAAATTAATGGCATACACAATAACCACTTGGCACTTATGTGGTTCTGGGGAACAAACTCTGGTCTCATACACAGCAAGTGCTTTGCTGTAACCACTGAGCCACCTCTTCAGCCCTCCACCTTTTTGAGACCTTTGAGTCTTTCACATGTATGTAGCCTGCTGTTTTAGCTTAGGCTATTTGGGTAGTGAGTCCTGGGGATCCTCCTGTCTCTACCATGACACTGGGACACTGGGGTAATGCACATGCACCACTGTACCAGCTTTTTATGTGAGTGGTTGGGATTTGAATTCTAGTCTTCATGCTTATGTAGCCAACACTTTACCCACTGAGCCATCCTGCCTCCTCTGAAGCTGAAGTCTCAGATTTGTCCTGACACTGCCCTCTGATCAAGCAATGCAGAGCAGAGACTCAGGGTGAGGGAACTGACTATCCATGGGAAACGTTTCAGATGTTTTAAAGCATTGCAGACTTTATCCCCTCCACTCATCTCACCCTTTGACCACGTAAGGTGTGCACACATATCCCTGCCCTAGGGTCATTGGTGGATTGCCAACTTGACTAGATTCAGAGTCACCTAGGGACACCCAGAGATGTTTAAGTGGGAAGACCCACTCCACCTTGTGGGCTGGAGTCCCACACAGAAAGGAGGAGGAAAAGTTGAGCCAAGCACCACCACCCATTCATCTCTGTTCCCTGACTAAAGCCAGCACCTCACTTCTGCTGCTGGGCCTTTTCTGCCATGGTGGACTATGTCCCTTGAAGCCATGAGCTAAAATAAACCCTACTATGCTTACCTCTCTTCTGTCTGGTGAATTATAGCAACACGGACAGTAACCAGGACAGGGCCTTTGTGCCCTCCCCTTCTCTTACTAAATCCAGACTTAGGGTCCTGCTCAACTGCCCTCCTCCCATCTAAAACTGCACCAAGGGCAAGCAAGACGTCTTACTGGACAGAGGCACTTGCTACCAAACTCGATAACCCAAATTCCATCAGGACCCACAAAGTGGAAGAAGAGGACGTCTTCAAATTGTTGTCTGACCTCCACATGTACACCATGACATATGTACATGTGTACATACTAAATAAACTACAGTTGCAGCCAGCACTGTGCTCCTCAGCAGACAACATGGTGGACCCCCAAGCCGTAGTCTGCTGCCTCTCTGGGCTGAGGCTTGACAGTCAGGCTCAGGAAGCTTACGATGGTCTTTGGTCCTTCAAATCCTCCATCCCTCCTGAGACAGGAGACTCTTTGTCAAGACATCAGCCACACCACAGCCTGAACTGTCCCCTGGCTCCCAAGTGCTCAAAACCCACCTCTGCCTTCCTGCCCCACAGTCCAGTGTCCAGTGTCCCAGCGTGTGAATACAAAGAGAAGTCTTTATTGATAAATAAATTATGATTAGACATTATGACAGTTTGTTAGAGAATAAAAGCTTCGGAGTGCCATCTCCCCAACCCTGGCCCTAGCTACTAGCCTCAGCCTTCTTGCTGGGAGCCTTGGATGAGGTCTTGGGGGATAACTGAGGCCTTTTGGTGTCCTCGGGGGTCTTTGTCTTCCTGACCCTAGTTGTGGGCTGTGCCTTGTGTCTGACGTCCTGGGAAGGAGTGGGCGCTTTGGTCTTCTGCACCGTCTTAGCCCCCTGAACAACTGTCTCCGTGTGGGCTATGGCTGCCATCTCCTTTTTGATGAGGGAAGCAACACTATTCTGGACCTGTAAGAAAGCAAGCCCAGTGGTGGGGAGATGGCTCAGCCAGCAGGGAACCCAGCTCACAAGCACAGAGGCCCAAGCTTACTTCCCAGAGCCCACACATACGCCTGGAAGGACTTGAGACGCACCAGGCCAACAGGAACCTACCTACCTTGCTAGCCGAGGCCTTTGATTTCTCACACACATCTTTGGTCTTCCCATGGGCATCTGCTTCTGGAAGACCGGGGTGCGGGGAGGAATAGTGAGGAGCGAAGGTCATGTGACCTGGGCCAGCTGTCCCCGAGTCTCAGGCCCCAATTTGCAAATTGCTTTCCTTACAACAACATGGGAACATCAGCTTTGTTGCCTACCTACCAATGGTGGTACTTCGATGTCTATTTTATATGTATGTATGTATGTATGTATCTGTATGTATATATGTACATATATATATGTATATATATGCATGCATGTGTGTGTGTATATATATATATATATATATATATATATATTTGTTTTGTTTTGTTTTGTTTCAGGAGGGTACGGTTGTTTGAGACAGTCCCATGTGACCCAGGCTGACTTTAAGCTCCATACAAAGGTGAAGTTGCAGCCTCTCATGCCCAAATGCTTAAGATGATGGGTGTGCACCAGCTTCCTTGACGGTCTTAAAACTGTCACTTACAACTCCCTGCCAGAACGCTGTCATGGCTGCTCACTGCCCTAGGGTGAACCTAGACTCTGCAAAACCCCCTTGGATTTCTTCTGATGCACCCCCCCTTCCAGTGCAGACAGACACACCCACTGGCAGCTGTTCAACCTCTTTGCACAGAAGTATCTGAGATGCCTCCTCCAAGAGGCCTTCCCTGACCCCGACTCAAGGCTGCTACAGGCTCTCCACTCCTTTACCCAGGTCTAATACTCACCGCCCACTTCCTAGGGAGGGAAGCCCCTCCCACCCCACTGCGGGGGCTGCTGGGGACCCCCTATCCCTGCCACTCATTCACACACCTACCTTGCCCGGTCCCACTGTGTTTGACCTTCTGGCCTATGTTGGCAGTGAGAGGGGCCCCTGCAGCTTTGTCTCGTTTTAGGGGGGCCTCTCGGACCTCTCTTGGCACCGCCTTGGCATTCTTAGGCGCCTTCTCCAACGTGGCTGCTGAACAGGGATAAGCCTTCCGCTTCCGCCCTGGGTTTGGAGCCGCTTTCTCCGTCTTGGCCTTGCCAACTTGGTCTTTCTTCCGCAATCCGGATTCCTTGGAGCCTGTCTCCTTGGTACCTGTAGCTCCCCCACGGGCTTTCGGGGCACAGGTTCTCTTTTTCTTGGGCTTGGGAACTAGCTAAAGACAGATTCTGGGGTTGGGATGGGAACAGACGCTCTGGAGAGCCCTATACCCCGTGTAAGACATCCAAGGGGCCATGCTCCCAACAACGGGGTTAAGAGGAGCGCGGAAACACACCCAGCTCTGTGGCTCTCGCTGCATTTCACCTGGTGTTAGTCTGTGCCTCTCTGCAGTGCACCACTGCTCACTTCTAAGATCTGTGCCTGCCTTCTGCCTATCACCCATTTAGCCTCAAGCCTCACTCTGCCCTGCTCCCTGAAGTCCCACCTCTTAATGTCTCTAGGAATGCAGGCTGAGAGATGACCAACTTCCCAGCTTGCTACAGGTCTGTACGATCGAGCCACCTGCCCCCCCAGACTCCAACTAGGCCCCAGTAGAGCCCTCTAGGTCCCAGCAGAGCTCCCCAGTATTGGGACTTCCTGAAATGGACACTTCAGTAACCACAGGCACCACGTGAGGTTAGTAGAGGCTGCCCCATAGTGCCCCCCCAGAAGGTGGGGGTCAGTGGCTATGTGGTAGGAGCCACACACAGACCATGATACTGTGCGGGCTCCCCACACCGCACAATATGGGTCAGCAGAGGGCTGTGGAGATGTGGGCTGAGGTGAGGAGCAGCACGTGCTAGGTAAAGGTGTGATGTCTAAACCCTGCCCCAAGGCCTCCCTCTCTCCTTTTCTGTAACTCACCTTGAAGCTGCCAGTGGCACCCTTGGCCTTGGAGTTGGCAGGCCTGGTGAGGAGGCCTCGCCGCATGCCAGTTTCCAGGGCCTGCTTCAGCAGGTACTTGAAGCGGGTGGTGCCCACTGTGGGGTACTTATGCTGGATATAGACCTTGATGGCTACAACTGAGGTGCCCTGGCGCTTCTCCCTGGCCTTCAGAGCCTCTAGTACCATACGCAGCATTGTCGGGTTCCGCTGGCCTACTTGGATCCTGCTGCAACTTGGATCTGTGGGATAAACAGAAGGGCATCACCCAGACCACCCTCTGCCCCAGGCAAGGCCTGCTTTGGTGGGGCAGAGCACACACTGAGAACCAACTCCCTGTGAGCATCACTGGCTGTCAGTCTGCGAGCCTTGCACAGACCACTGTCCCTATGCTCATCAAGTCCCCTCCTTTGGAAGAAGACCTCTTGTAGAGGCAATCCTGCGTAGGTGAGCTGCCCAGGGGTATCTAGAACTGTAGCTCTACTGTACTCGCAGAAGTAAATCAGGAAGCTCAGCGAGGCCCATGTTGGCTTCTCTTACACACAGGTCACCTCGAGGAAGGCACCAAAGACCCTGGGGACAAAAACACTGAGAAAGCAACATCTGTCAAAGGCCACGGGGCCCTGTTCAGACTCAGAAGGACTCAAAACAATCACCCTGGAAATCCAGGCATGGTGGGACAAACCTGTTTACCCTGTCACTCCAGACACTGAGGTGGGAAGACTGTTATTACCAGACCAGCCTGGGGCTACAGAATGAGGTGGTACCTCAAAAAGAGGACAAACTCACTCAAAATCCAACTGGACAAAGAAATAAAGCAACCAAATATTGGTAGATGCGGGAGGAAAAGGCAGCACTGAAGGTTTTGTTTCCGTGCCGCTCATGACACAAGCCAAGGTTTTGTGCACCCATGCCAGGTAATTGGTGTCGTCCTGAGCTGCACCCCAGCCCTGACAGCACTTTCTCCAAGGTTCAGATCTTGGGAAATCAACCCTGGATTATTTCTAGCCGAAGTACTGGGCCTGGCATGTGTCTGGGATAAGCCGGTGGGTAAGCAAAACAGACACAGCTGAGGACGGCTGAGGTTGATGGGCACAGTGTCGGAAGTTTTCCTAACAAGATATCAGCATCGTCTGTGGCTCCTAGACTTTGTAGAGGGAAAGTCTGTGTCCACAGCTGGAAAGAAGGTAGAAGTGAAACTCTCTAGGGAGCAAAGAGGTGAGAAGGGGGAGGGGAGGAGGATTTGGAGGGATATGTTCACACTCAAAGCACGTTATATACTTTCTTGGGAAAGGCCTCGGGTGCAGAGTAATAAAAGTAAAAATAAAGGGAGCCTTGCTACATAGCTCTCACTGGCCTGGAGTTCGCTCTGTAGACCAGGTTGGCCTTGAACTCAGAGATCCATCTGTGTGAACTGTGGTGCCTCTCAAGTGTGACACATCATGCCCAGCCCACACAAGTAACATTTTGAAAATGTTTAAAAGAAAACTTATTTTGGGAAGAGGGAAAGTAAAAAACAGTCACAGTGCTAGCAACACGCCCCTCCCCCGACCCAGAAGTGAAAATGCAAGCAGAGGCATATATGAGGGTGCAGGAGCCTGATGTGCTGAGCGTTCGTGAGGCCCTCCCCCTCCCCCACCCCCACCCCCGGCCTGCCACGTGCATGAGCATTCTTCCACCCATGATACGCTCACACAATGGAATACTACTTGGCCATAAAGGACTGAAATGTAAGTGGCTACTACATGGAATGCTTCTAAATGTAAGCGAGCAAAAAGCCAGTCACAAAGCCGTGTGTAAAATGATGGGAGCTCACAGGCGGTGTGAGGCTGGGGAGTGATTGCTAATGGCACAAGTCAGCTTTTCTTCTCAGGAAATGACTCAATTCTGAAACAGACTGTGGCACTGGCCACGCATGATGACATACTTAAAGTTCACTGCACGCTGAACTTGGGGGAGTGGTGCCGTACGGGAATGGGCTGAAAAGCAGCAAGAAAAGGAGAATTTGGGGGAGAGGAATGGGAGAACCTGTCAGCCGCAGGTGAGTGATTTAAACTCCGAGTGATGCTATCAGAATTATTTGCAAAATTCAGGCTCAAAAGTAAGAGAAATTGTTAAGTAGAAAGAAACGGCCATAGGCTGGAGAGATGGCTCAGTGGTTAGGAGCACTGGGTGCTCTTCCAGAGGACTCAGGTTCAGTTCCCATCACCCACATAGCAGTTCACAACTGTCTGAACTCCAGTTCTTTGTAATTCCAGTTCCACTGGGTCCAGCACCCCCACACAGACCTACATGCAGGCAAAACACCAATGTATGTAAAAGAAAAAAGAAAAAGCCACATGAAACTACAAGCCAGGAGCCTGAGGGAGTCCTACAGCAGAACCATAGCATCCTGGACCTGAAGTTTTCATTGAGTCCCAAGCCAGGCAACGGGGTCATTCAGTTTCATCCCTCTCCAGGACTGGGTCTCCTCCTCCAAATGAGTGGTGAGGACCACCCTTTACAGCTGCATGCACTTTCTCAGCTGTTGTCATGGGGTTTCTGGGACCTTGGCCTAAACTCAGAATTCCACTCCCTTGCTTACCTGGACTGACAGCCCCAGGGAGCCCACATGATCCAGGAGGTGATGTGTCGCTGGAGGGAACAGAGGAGGAGGAAGAAACACTGGAGACACTCCCTGGAGCCATGGCACAGGCAGCGGCAGGCCAGGCCAGAGCTCTGTCAGGTGGCAGCCTCCAAAACTCCCGCCTTAAATACCTCCCAATGGTACTCGACCAATGGCCAAACGGGTCTACCACCTGAGCAGCTGGAAGCTGGCAATCAGGCCTGGGAGGGAAGACTCACTCTAAACACAGCTCCTGCCTCAACCCTGGAGACCTGAAGCCATGGGAAAGTAGAGAGGCAGAGTCACTGTGTCCTACCTAGCTAATGGAGTTGGCATGGAATGGGAGACACCTGAGTTGTGGGGGTGCTCAACAAGGGTCCCCTAATCCCACCAAGTGGGCAGGGGTCTGTCTACCCTGTTCCAGACGACTACTAGCCTCAGTTTTCCACAAAGCAGCAATTGTGCCCAAAGAAGGGGGTGTTTGGAGGCAGTGGCCTCTCGTGAGGTAAGATGGCTCTCCTCCTGAGGTAAGATGGCTCTCCGATCTCTTCCTTCTGTGTCATTTTGATGTTTTAGATAATACAGTTTGAGATGCAGGGGGAGGTGTGCCTGGGTTTTTATATGGCCTTGGCTGATGGCCACTGTCTTTAGTGTCCTTGGTGTTCAAACACACACTGGGACAGGTGTCAGTTACCGTTTCCCATCACACTACTCAACACTGGAACCCTGGCCTGGGTGAGAGAACCAGCCAGCTGCCCCGACAGGGCTATGACTTGGGAAGGGATCCCCCCCACCCCATCCCCCCACCCCCGAGCCTGGCCATTCCATCTCTTTCCTAGGAAGGGCTGAGTCATCGAGATGAAAGACAGAAGTGACTTCTCAGTGAAACCACATGGGCCTGAGTCAATTACTCCATTGCTGTAAAACACGCTGTAGTATATACGACAAGATCTGATAAAGGCTTGTGCTTGTTCCAGCACTGGGGAAACTGAGGCAGGAGGCTAGGGTGTTTGAGGCTAGCCTAGACTGCAAACCCCTGACTCAAAAAGAATCAAACCAAACAGAAACAAAACAGGGTGGATTAAAACAAGAGGAATCTCTCTCCTGGCTGAATGTCAATATTTCTCATGAAATATGAGACAAACATTTCTCATAGTTGACTGTCAAGGATGTATGAAAATCACACAAAGGCTGAGAGAGCTGACAGGTCAGCCACCTTAGAGGCAACTCAACATTTTAAGATTTATTTATTTCATTTATATGAGTACACTGTTGATCTCTTCAGACACACCAGAAGAGGGCATCAGATCCCATTACAGATGGTTGTGAGCCACCATGTGGTTGCTGGGAATTGAACTCAGGTCCTCTGAAAGAGCAGCCAGCACACTGAGCCATCTCTCCAGCTCGCAACTCAACATTTTATGGAGCAAAGATGAACTTGCTCCATGGCGTAGCCATCCCTCCCTGGGGAGAAACAGGGGAACAAGTAAACAGGAACTTTGCCCCAGTATCAGCAGAAATTTAAGGCAAACTAAAAACTTGTCAGGTAGAAACAGACTAAGCCAATTGTGGGATAGAACACAGCTGTGAGGCTGAGGAGGCCAGCACTGAAGCTGGTCTACCAGGACTCACACCAGTGTGGGAGCAGCCATTGCTTTGAGAAAGGTGGAGGTTGGGGATACCTGGCTAGACTTATAAGCTTCTCCTCTCTGTGTATCATCCCTTTATTTTCTGGAATTTTTCCAGAGAACTCACCCTCCATCATAGGTCTGGTTTGAGAAAGGCTGTGGCCTTCAAAGTTCTTTGCAGTGAAACAATCTCACTCCATTTCTAGAATCTTCCATGGCTCCCTACTTCCTTTGGGGAAAAGTTTGAGATCTTCCATCGGGTTCACAGTGCTTTCCTGACTCTTAAATCCCACAGTTCAATCACACCGCAGGTAGGACTCAGGTTGTGGTTCAGTGGTCCAATGAGAGCTTAGCATCTCTGAGATTCTGGGCTCAACATTCAATACTAGAATTTTACAAAGTCACACCGTGTGGCCTTCGAATGAACTCTAGCTAATACTAGGATGTCACATTTTGTGCTTCTATGTCAAATTAGTGCAGACGGTCCAGAGTTCCCATCTCTGCCCATAGCTATGTGCAGATATCAGTGAGGCTTTGTTGATCTCAGTCTTAGATCTGTGGTAGCCTTGGGCTGTGAGCTACCGAGGGTATGGTGCTTTCGTGATCCCATTGCCATGGGAGCAAGCCCTGCTAGTCTGTTGGATGCTGAAACCCATGGTCCAGTCACTTGTTACCCAGCCAACATCCAGGCAATCTACTGGTCATCAGCTAGTCCTTTACTTGACCATGGATGCTTGAAGCAGCCCAGCAGAGATGGTCCAAGCTGAATCCCAGTCAGCAGCAGCACCTAGCTAGTCCCTGGAGCTGGAAGAAATAACATGTGGTTTGTTGTTTTAAACCGTAAATTCTGGGACTATTTGTCACATAGCACAAGGTTGCTACTATACCAGGCCTAGAAAGCCTTCTATTCCCACCTACTTTCTCTGGAATATGTCTTCCTTTCTCATGTAGGTTAGGTTTGCTCAGGAATGCCACGGCACTGTCTCACAGGTCCCTGACTCTTGAGTTCTGTGGTGGATCAGGGTTGTCTCTGGCACCCAGCCCAACACTAGCACACAGTAGGCCCTCCAGACTTGTTGTGGCGCTATGGCTCCAAGGAGTGAACAGAGACCTGCAAATGCCCAGTGCTAGACGGGGAAGGAGCAATGAGAGGCAAAGAGGCAAACGGGAGCTGGCACGCATGGGGGCTGCAATTTTGATCCATTTGTGGGGCGTTTCCAAGAACTGAGAAATGCAGAGACTCTGTAGTGTAAACATTCCCACGAGCTTTGCTGAAACCCTGCTCCCAGGCTGTGCCAGGATCGAGTTTTGTGTTGGGAAGGGAGTTTGGGAAAAACTCAGAGATCTAAAAATTCTCAGAGGGGTTTGCCACTTGACAGGGAGATAACAGCAAGTTAGGGAGACTGCTGGCAGAAGTGTGCCCTCTGCCAGCCTCCTGACTTCTCTGCGGGGCCAGGCTGGGTGTGTGTGTGTGTGTGTGTGTGTGTGTGTGTGTGTGTGTGTGTGTGTGTGTGCTGACTTCCTTCTGGAACCTTCTCCTCCCGCCTTAGGACATGCTCCATTTTCAGAGACACATGTCCTAAACTCTGAGATGATGAGAGGGCCTCTGCTTTGTACCATGCCAGCTCCTGTGCCACCAGGACACTGAGACATTAATTTCTTAATCAGTGCATCAGGGTGGAGTGAAATTGCAGCCACTGGCAGTGCCTGCACAAACTATATAATTGATATTAT
This sequence comes from Rattus norvegicus, assembly GCF_021556685.1. Classification (NCBI taxonomy): domain Eukaryota; kingdom Metazoa; phylum Chordata; class Mammalia; order Rodentia; family Muridae; genus Rattus; species Rattus norvegicus. The sequence goes on along the minus strand of NC_141537.1, from coordinate 151,003,932 downwards.
ACAGTTGTATAAATTGGCATCTTCATCATCTTACACATGAAGAGGCTGAAGTCCAGAAGTGTGGCTCACTGCACACTCAGACCCTAGGCTGCATCGTGGAAGCCCTCTACAAAGCCCATACAAAGATCAAGAAGTAATCCAAGAGGAGGCAAGATGGCTGATCTGGAAAGACATTTGCTGGCAAACTGGATGACCCAAGTTCCATCCCTGGGATCTATGTGGCAGAAGGGAGCTGACTTCCAAAAGCTGTCTTCTGATGTCCACACTCACAATGTGTCATGTATGTGTTCCCGCTCCTCTGATAGGTACAATAAACAAAATGTAATACATTTTTTTTACATTAATTCAAAGTCAAACAATGAACCTGAGGTGTTTTTGGGCAGTGCGCATGGTGTTGGATCATGTGACTTCACAAAGCCTTGGTTCTGTATGGACTTGGACACTTTGGACTGCACATGCTTTTGTACCACACAGTGCCAACAAACTGCCTGAATGGCAGCTCAGATTCCAGACTATTGGATGTTGTGAACTGTAGTGTTTGGTTTGGTTGGTTTTGTTGTACCAATACAAAGTTTTCTGTGTTATTGGAACAATAAGAGTTGAATTGTGGAAAACAAAGACTTACAATATTTTCTTACCATCACTCCTTAGCATGTAAGAATTAAATTAGTATATTTTGGGGTTGCATTGTGTTAGAATGTTTGATCTTTAACAAAATTGCTGTTTGAATGGCTGACTTGAGTTTCATATGTAAATCACTGGCTTGGGAGCTAGGGTGACATCTTAATTAGAAACACTTGCTGTGCAAGGATGGGGCCTAAGTCTGGAACCCCAGCACCTGTGGAAAAGCTGGGTGTGACCCCAACTGTAACCTCAGTTTCTCCACTTTCATATACACAGATGATAGCACCTCCACATGGACACACAGACATATGGGCATATGCATGCATACACACATACCACACACACTGCTCAGTGAATTTTAGATTACGATAATGAAACAATTTCTAACAATTTCTGAAATGGCCTAGACACACTTCTTCATGTTGTACTATGTATTTATGCGAAGAGGCATTCTTGGCATCGAGGATTATAAAACCAAAATATCAATCAACTCTAAAAAACGTTGTATATGCCGTGTCCTACATCATTAAGTATTCAGCTGAGATCTATTCCTTGTGAAAAAGCAAGCAGATCCATCTCATTAGTATGCAAATTTATTTTAATCTTTAATCAATCGTAAAATTGCATATATATCAAAGATTTATTTTACATTAGGTTTCTTTATGATTATCAGTAGGTGTTTGACTTGTGCTCCTATTTAATTCCCTATATATCTGGGGTCACACTCAATGTTCTCAAAGGTAAAGCGACCATGGGTGGAAACAATTTCAGAAATAAGCCCTCCACCAGCTAAGATGTCTCTCACTTTCAGCTAAGAGCCATGGCCTGTGTAGTTTAGGGACTTACCCTGGGACTGGCACTGCATTTCTCTGGAGCATCTCAGGCTACTTGGTACCCCAGGTGTCTCTTTATTGGGGTGACAGCCCTGTCTGACCTGTGATTGGATGAGTGTATTGTATGCTCCACAAATGATGCTTGCTTGGAGCCTAGCAGATGGCCCTGTGGGGACTCCAGAGCTCCATCTACTCTCATAGTGACTGCCAAGGGGAGGCTGACCAGAACATTCTGGTTCTAAAGGGGTATTTTTTCCGAATAGGAGAAGGCAGGAGTAAAGGGGACACTCCTCAGAACAAGTGAACTGGGCATGGAGGAGTGAGGTAGGACAAGGCCAGGCAGCTAAAGTAGCCTACCAACAGCCACTCCTGGCCCATAAAGCATGAGAAACAACCAGAGGTGTGGTAGCCATGGAGTCCCCTTCATCTATGACACCCAGGAGCCTTGACTAGCACATCTTAGTCCCCACCCCTCTGGGCTTGTCCTGATCCTGTTCCCCTGGTTTCTTTTGGGGAATATATCCTACAGACTCCTTAACTATGTGGAGTCAACTTTATCTTGTAGTATCAGAACACATGACAAATGAGGGAGCCCTATATCAGACAATCAGACATAGTTGTTGGCTTAGAGGTGATCAGGTGACCCAGGTCTAGCTAATCAGAAAAAGAATCTCCATCTCAGGCATGGTGATTGTCTTAGAGGTAATCAAGTGACTCAGCTCTGGCCAATCAAATGAATCTCTATCTTAGACATGATTGACTTAAGGATAATCAGGTGACCTAGATCTGCCCAATAAGAACCTAACCTGTTACCACAATTATAAAGGGAAGGAAAGCCCCTTTCTGGAGGGATTTCTGCCACCTCTGAGGATAGGCCTTTGAGTAAAGTCAACACAGAAGAGAGACACAAAGGGTCACAGGTCTGAGCTTCTACATCTAGCCGGCCTGAAGTGGAGGGAAGCGGGGTTTCATGTCTATAAGCCAATAGACAGTCTCTGTTTCAGCAATTGGGGTGAATTTCTTGTCACTTGTGACCAAATGAAACCTTATCACTTATGAAGCAAGCAAGCAAATAACCCCTTGCTGTCACCTGCCCTTGTCCAACATGGCATGAAGAGACTTTCATTCCAGGTCCTGGCACCCTTTCCTCCTTGGAAGATGGTATTATTCCACATCTGAGGCTCCAACCCATTCCTTTGATAAGTGGAGGTGTACTGGTAAGGACAGCTCTGAGCCAAGGTCTAGAATACAGAGTATGCCAATGTCTTCAGCATGCCAGGAAGTAGGCTGGCCACGTAAGCTCTTAAATCTCATACAATCCCCTCAAGGGCAGGTCTAAGCTCCTCTTTACAGATACAGAGGCTTAGAGAGGTCACCATGTCTCTATACTGCTCAAGCTGGGTTTCTAAAATTGATGGAGCTGCTCTATAACATTCCCCAGAGACTCTGGACTGCTTATCCCCACACAGTCTAGTCCTCCCTAGCCAGGGACCAGGGAAGCTTCCCAGTTTCCATCCATTTTGAAAGGGCTTGAGAGCAACAGACTACCACTGCCACCAAATGTAGGAGCTGAGCTTTTAATGCCTCTGTTTGTCTTTGTCCCCATGCAGAGCTGGGCCTGCTGAGGACCCGGCTGTGGTTCTATAGAGGAGGGATGCAGACTGAGGCTGCTCAATTCTGGCACCCCAGAGCTCCTGTTGGCCTCAAACCAAAACTCTGTGGGATAAAGAAAAGATCAAAGGCCAAGGAATACAGCACATCCAGCAAGGTAGCTGGGAACTAGATCCATGAGCATCCTAAGAATGAGGCCTGGTCAGGTCTTGCATTGTGTTTCTGAGCTCTTCAGAAAAGGGTGGCATCAAGGACTCAGCTTCTCCCTGAAGGTGGACATATTTGGCATGGCTTCCAAAACTCCATACTGGCCTGGAACTGTTGCCACTTGGTTGCTGATGTAGATGAGCAAATGTATCTGAAAGCCAAGAGGAAGGGCTGGGTCTCCACAGGACAAGTAGGTTGAGAGACAAGAGCCAAGGTTTTCATACTGAAGGGAGGACCTAGGCCTTGCCTGAGACTCCTGGTCTCAATGCTTTCTTAGTCCTAATGACTGCAGCCCACACTGCTGTCACTGTCATTCATCTCTGTGATCCAGCTCCATTTCTACACAGGCCTGAAGGTCTGGTTCATTTGTAAAAGCCTACTGAGGCTGGGGGAAATACCTTATCTGAGTGCTTAGGCCCTGCCCAACTCCCAAGCAGTCACTAATAAGCAGAGACCATTAAGATGGCTAATTAATTATATTAGTTGGTGTTACCTGTAACACAACTACCAGTTTTGCTCTTTATATACAAAGTGTTTGCACACACACATACACACACACTCACACACTCACACAATTTTCTCTGTGTGTCTCCCTTCCTTCCTCCTTCTTTCTCCTTCCCTTCATCTGTCTTTGAAGCAGCCACATTCTGTCAGGGCCCCGGATTTGGGAGATCCCATCTGGGGTGGGGGTGGGGTGCAGAGAAAACCAGGGCAGGTATGTAAAACAGTGTACAGATTCCAGTCAAACATGACTAGGTCTGCCAGGTTGGGCACCTGAGGACATCCATGTTCCCGTCTGTTAATCCCTTCACTCATATATCCACTCATTCAGTCACTCATTCCTCCCTTCATCCAGGTAGCATTTATTAATCAGCTACTATGTGTTCCATTCTGTCCTAGACACTTAGCCGTAAGCCGGGACACTTGTCATGTTCCTGAGACACAAGCTGAGGGGAGGGGTACAGATCCCGCTGGCCCCCGGGAATTGGGGACTCCAGGCTGGGGGTCTTGGTGGATGGATGTCCTTTGTCAGGCTGTCCCTGTTGAGTGGGGAGCCTCATTTTGCTTTCATGAATTCATTAAAAACAAAGAAAAGAACACTGAGGGAGCCTGCATGACCTCATTCCAACGGGTGCTGCTCCTGGTGGGGGCTGTGGCTGGGGTGAGTGGGGACAGGAGACTCCTACAGTCAGCCACAGTCTCTGGCCAGGCTTAGGCTGGAGCCACCTGGCTGGTCTCCGTCTTGGAGGCAGTGGCAGAGGCCTCATCATCTCCCAGTGGATTCTTGCCGCAGCAGAGCGTGGTGAGCATGCAGTTCCGGAACTGGAAGACAAGAGGCACCAGTCAGGACAGGGCCCTACCACTCCACTCCCTCAACCCCACCTCCAGCAAGTCCCCTCCCTAAGCCTGGCTCCCTGGGGGAGCGTGCTAAATGTATGTTGCCCTTCAACCAGAGATGCCAGGAACACAGCACGAGGGGGTTGTCAAATGACATCCCATGTGTCCTGTGGATGAGTAGGACCTTGTGATCTTATCTAATTTGAGAATTTGTGATTTGTGATTTATTTCCTATAAATAAACAGGGAAACTGAAGCCCAGATCTGACTTACCCAAGGTCACACAGCCTGCATGTGGCAAAACTAGAACTGGAACCCAGAGTCTAGGTCTAGAGACCACATCCTTTTCTGCAGGGAAACTGTGACTTTTAACAGCGGCTTAATCCCGTTCTTCCCAGAACTAGCAATTTCTACAGCTTTACAGTGAGACCATTCTATTCCCAGCCTTGGAACTACCTGACATTTCCTGGTTACTTCTTAAGACAGACTGTCATGTAGCCCAGGTTGGCCCCCAAATCACTGTATTGCCAAAGATAGCTTTGAATTTCTAATCTGCCCACTTCAGCATCCTGAGCACGGAGATACAGCAGTATGCTCACAGCCTGCTTTGGGCGAGGGGGACACACATCCACTATCTAGCCCAGGCTGACCTGGAGCTCAAGATCCTACTGCCTCAGGATTAAGATTACAAACATGGGCGATTGCACCTGGCTTCTAGCTGACTTCTAAAGCTGACTTCCAGAACCATCTGGTCAGGTGTATCTCACAGGACAGGATGGCAGGTCACCCAGAGGACTTACTCCATGAGACGGGGGGATCACCAGCCTGAGAGATCATGGCCTGACAGCAGTCTGAGTGGACCGCCTTCCCTGCCCTCCCCTCCCCTTCCATTCTCTCCCTCCCTCTCCACAAGCCCTGCCTCGACCCAGGCAGCACCTGCTTGTTCATCATGATGTAGATGATTGGGTTGTAGATGGAGGCGGTCTTAGCAAAGAAAGCGGGAAGGGTCATGAAGATGGGGCCGAAGTTGGAGCCCTGGTGGGTAAAGATGTACATGGCCACACTGGCATAGGGAAGCCAGCAGATCAGGAAGAAGATGACCATGATGATGACCATGCGCGTGACTTCCTTCTCTGCCTTCTGAGTGGTAGCCGACTCCTGTTGCTGGGCGGCGGCCTGCAGGGGGACAGACCTGTGTCTAGCCCGAGGGGTCCATGCAAACCCTGGCACCCACCCGGCTCTGGCCACCCAGCCCCAGGGTGGCCCCACTCATGCCTCCTTGACGGTGAAGACCAGCTGCCCGTAGCAGAAGAAGATGACGATCATGGGGATGGTGAAGTGGACCACGAACATGTAGATGACGAAGGACTCATTGTTGACCTCAGGCTTGAGTGTATAGTAGTCAATCCCACATGAACACTGCATGCCCTCGGGGATGTACCTAAGGGTGATAAAGCAGGGAGAAAACACATGCCCAGCCGGACATAAGTGTGGGGTTCCTGGAGGCTACAGTTTCTGTGGGCCTAGGGAAGCATGGTTATTACCTGCTGGCCCCATCGCCAGGTGAGACTTAGCTTCTCTGCCCTCAGACAACTCTCAAGCTCCCTGTCACTTAGTCACACAGCTCTCCTCTCCAGCCTGCTGCCCTTTGGTGGTTACATGAGTAGGCAGAGGATGCTGGGGAGGGGAGCTGAGGCCTTCCCTGTGAATGGGGCAGTGTGACGTGCGGGTCTCCTAGTAACAGCAATAATTTCTACAGTAAGGGTAGGCCTGCTGCGATTATCAGAACCTTGTGCAGCGTCTAGAAACGAGGATGTCGTGATGATATCTGAGGACAGAGACACTGGGCTGCACTCAGAAACCTGAGTGTCCATTGAGTGTGTCTGTAGAGGCCTGCCAAGCCAAGTGAGTGAAGGTAGGGGAAGAGGCCAGTGAGAGGTGAACGGTGAGGGGCTCTGACTCAATCAGGGCCACTGGGTGAGCTCCTGGGATGGGGAGGAGATGTGAGCAGAGAATGGAGATTCTCTGAGGCTTTGTGCATCACATAGCCTGTCCAAGTGCCCAAACCACGGACCCCACCCTCTCTTGTCTCATTTAGATATGGTGGCCTGGAAGCTAGATGAGAACCAGTTTCTGGGGCTACAATGTCACCAGGCATATTGGAAAGGTTCAGCTTCTCCAGGGGCCAAGGTCCAAGGTCAGAGAGAGAGAGAGCTGCCCATACCCAAACTCAACCAAAGAGGATTGTACTTCGGCCTTGGCTTAGCTGAGGATTAGGGACTTGGCCAAGGTGAAGGGTTGGGATGTTCAGCGTTCTCCCTGCTATGGGGCTCAGAAATAGAATCAAACTCATTGGCCTACTACAGTCCCTCTCTTCTCCCTGCCTTAGATCATAGCCTGGGAGAGTGACCAGAGTGATTTTAGGGGGCAAGACCATGTTACATTTTGCCTGGAACCAATTCGAGGGCTCTGTGTTCTAAATGGAAACCCCACAAAGACCTTGCTAGACCCAATACTCAGTGCTATTACCTGGACCAGCCAACCAGTGGGGGAGCAGCACAGGCCAACGCCATGACCCAGGTGAAGGCCACACCCATAATGGCATGATTCTCCCCAAAGCGGAAGTTGCTCATGGGCTTGCAGACCACCACGTAGCGCTCAATGGCCAGGACTACCAGGGACCACAGGCCGATTTCACCTGTAAGGCAGTTAGAAGCTATTAGTCCTCCAGCTCTGACCTCAAGCCAGAGAACAAACACCACAGAGAGGACAGGGGGGCATGGGTGCTTCTGGTTTGAGACTTGTACCAGGCCTTAGGGATTGCAATGAGTTTGGGCTGGCCAAGAGGGAGGGAGGGAGTGAAGAACCTGTGTGCCAGAGGAAGTGAGCAAAGGAACAGAACCAGAAGCTCTTCTGTTTGTTAGAATTTTAGGCTCATGAGAGAGACCACCGTAGAGTGACTGGAGCTGTGGCTTAGGGCCACACCCTGGCTAGCGTTTTGGCAGAGGAAGAAGAGGGTGAAGAGGGAGCTCCAGATACTAGTCCACATGTCACCCTCAGAAGCCCAGTGTGAGGAAGGACCACATAACAAACTTCTGAATAATGGGAATGCTACCGACAAGAATCCGGATGGCAGATTCGGCCTGGGCCTGACCCCACAGAGACAAGCTCACCAGCACAGCACCCCAGCTTCTGTCCAGAGGCTGGGGGACTGTGATCACAGAAGGTAACAGAGATGTCCAACAGTGTTACCAAGGCAGTACCCTGGGCACCTGGGACTCATGCAAGCTAGACCCACTGGTCACTCTGGCTTTGGGCTTTGTTACACCCACTTCTCCTGTTTCCTCCTACATCCTCTGGAAACATCTCTAAGTCCTAGCCAGGAGACCCTGGCTCTGGTCCTGGCCCTTCAGTATCTCTAACCATGACTTTTGCCTGCTCCCTACCTCAGGTCCCTCAGCTAAACAGGCCCCAGAGCTCCCCGAGATAGCCTCATGATTCTCCAGTTGAGTGAGAGGAAATGTTTAGAAACACCTGGCGTAACATAGTGGTCCGAGACTAGGATCACAACACTTGAGAAGCTGAGGCAGGAGGATCACAAGTTCAAGTACATCCTCAGCTGCATAATTTAAGGCCAGTCTGGACTGGACTGCGTGAGACTGTGCCCCACTCCAAGATAGAAAAAGGAAAGAAACAGATGAATCACTTGAGGTTCCGGGTGTATGGAGCATGCACTCTGGCAGAAGCTGACAGGGCTGGCCAGGCAGTTAGATGTGTGATTCTTTCCCAGACCAGGGACAGTCCTGAAGGATCTAGACCTATGTGTCTTCTCTAGCTCACTTCTGGTGCTCAGTCTGTGTCTGCTCCAGCTCAGCTGCCTCAGAGGACACCCCCACACAGGACTCCTCAGTGAGACCTTGGCCTATCTGAACCCACGTTTCTTGTATTACTCAAGAACAAGATAGATGAACGAACGTTCAGTGCCTGCTTTCAACAACAGCCGAGCTTGGGGTCACAGTGTTTGTCAATGAACAAGCTAAGCCTTTAGATGATACCGATTACAGGGACCCATTAAGCTGCTGCTTCCAAGCTGCAGAACCTCCCCAGGTCCTTTCACACCCCCTTGGCTCCTATGCTATACCCCAGTCCCTCTGCTCATACCTCCAAGGGTGGCAAAGAAGCCCTCAAGGTTGCAGCCTGTGGGCCCAAAGACAAAGTAGCCATGCAGTGAGGTGTAGAGGGTGGTGGTGAATCCTCCGAAGACCATGAAGAGGTCAGCCACAGCCAAGTTGAGCAGGATGTAGTTGAGTGGTGTGCGCAGCTTCTTGTGCTGTACGGTGACGTAGAGCGTGAGGAAGTTGATGGGGAAGCCCAGCACGATGAGCAGGAACATGTAGGCTGCCAGCATGGAGAACTGCCATGGCTCCGCCAGGTAGTACTGCGGCTGCTCAAAGGGGCTGCGCACCACGCCCGTGATGTTGGAGAAGGGCACATAAAAATTGGGGCCCTCTGTGCCGTTCATGGCTGCGGCCCTTGAGGCTGCCCCACGGGCTGTTCGTAGACAGAGACCAAGGCTGCCTGGCGAGCTCAGCTACCTACGGCTCCCACAGCACAACTCCAGGCACTGACCCCCCCCAGACCCTTATAAAGTGACCTTCTCTCTCTAAGCCAGAGGCTGATTCAGCATCCGGGAGATATCACACTAATACTAATCCCACTGCTGCCACTGGGGCCTAATTAGCTTGCAGAGGGGCCAAGGTGACATCAGGTGGAAGCCCTTAGGTAAAGAAAGGGTGTCTCATCTTGTTTGCCCTGGAGTCCCCCAGGAATTTCTCCCCATGTCACTCTGGTGGCCTCAGGCTGTGACTGGAGTCTTTGGGCCCTAAGTTCATTTCTCCACATTGCTCCAGTTGACAATGTCTCCTCCTGAACTCACCTATGCCATCTCTTCCCAGGATACCCCGGACTTAACCAGTCCCCTGGCCCTGACACCAGCTCACTTGACGGATCTGAGCCTTGTGTACTGTCAGCTCCGCTCCATCACCTCCAGTCTCACCCTACCCCAGCCCAGCGGCTCGATAACTATTTGTTACATTCAATTGGAATTTGCTCACTCACTTGTTCATTAAACATTCATGAGCCAGCCACTTGGGAGACCAAGGAGGCGCCCCTGGCCCTGCTCAGAGTGCTTCTAGCTTGAGCAAGACTCAGCCAGGGGAGGAAGCACATTCCAGTCCAGGGAGGGATGACCAAGGGCTATGGAGATGGGAGTGGCCAGCTAGGTACCATCCCTGCACGAGGGAGCAGGCTGCCAGGTTATTCAGGCGAGCATGTGGAGCCTGGAGGCCATGGTGAGGGGCATCAGTTCTGCCTTGCCTAGAAGGCAGTGGGTTTACAGCCCAGTGAATCTCAGGGGCAGAGAGGATCAGAGACCTGGGGCTCTGAGGCTTCAGAACTCTATGTAGGCTGAGAGATGGTCCTACTGGCCTGCTGGGGATGCCAACCTGGGGAGGAGGTCCTGGACTAGGCCTGGTGTCTGGGGATGTCTCTGCCATGTAGCTGTGAAGCCCAGAGGACCCCTGTGAAGGATGCTCCAGGATGACTGTCAGGCCGATACACGAGTGGAGCATCCACTGAGTCCCAGAGGAAGGATTTGATTCTGGGGGCCCGAGAGAGACAAGAAAGCACTGGATGCAAGAAGCCAGCACCTATGAGAAAGATGTTCTGAGTAGTAGTTATCAGGATAGACAGGGAACAAAAGAAAAGTTCCCACTGTGTAGTTACACTGCACAGCCTTTCTAAGAAGGTAAGGTTGAGCTAAGAACTGATAGTGGGAGAAAATGCCTTGCCCCTTGCCACATGGGCATTCAGGCAGTACAAAGACCTGGGAGCCTGGGCCCAGGCTGACCAGGGAAGTATTCCTCTCTGAGCCTTGAGGCTCTTCAGCACTCCCTTGCTTAAGTCTCTCCACACTGTGCCTGGGATTCCTAGATGTTTAGAAAGGCAACCCCATTCCATGCAGGTGTCCTGCTTGAGAAAAGGAACACAGGTCAGGTGTGTGTGTCAGGGGCTGGAAGTTGGCCTCCAGCAGTTTAAAGGAGCTTGGCTTGGTGATTAAGACCAGCGTTAATGAGGTCAAGGTGGAGGTTCTGATTCTGACATGACCCTGGTGGTCACCCCCAGATCTACCCTGCCCCCTCCCCAGCTCAGCAGTGCCTCTGCAGTCAGCTTGTGCTTGAGAAACATCATTATGGTCTCCTCGGGGACTTTGCCCATCTCCTAGGCTCTAACTCGAGCCTGCACGGTGGACACCTGCTGACCCAGTGAGAGAGTGGGCAAGCAAGGTCACCTCTCAGAGCACTGCCCCTAACTTGGGTAACAGAGGCAGCACCACAGGTTGAAAGCTGTCACTGAGCTGAGGGGACACTGGAAGACGTCTGTACAGGGTGTTGGTTCAGTGAGACACGTTCTCAGTGAGTTAAGAGTTGTTAGAAGCCATCAGCTGATTGGTGCCGTGTATCTGCACTTGTAGAGACTGAGGCCTAGAGGCTGCAGTGGTTACCAAGGTCATATAATTAGCCAGTAACAGCTGGGGTTATAACCACTTAGTCTACAGAATTCTGTTGCCATCCCCCACATCCCTCATCAAAACAGTTCTTAGGAGAGGGCTGACTGTCTGCCTCATCAAAGCAAGAGTCACCAGAGGACAGGGCCTGGACTGAGTCACTTGGACTGCCAGTGAGCACCCAAGGCAGATTCTAGCCTGTGTCTTTGAGTCACTCCAATACCCTGCACTCCCCACTCTGGGTCTCTCTTGCTGGGTCTGGGGAGTCTGAGGCATCATAACCTGTCCCTGCCAATGCAATTAAGGCGCCATGGCTCCCTTGTAAGACTTGATGTCCCACTCAGGCCCTGGACCAGTGCAGTGGCACCCCTTCCTACACTGGATCTTAACCAAAAGGCTGAGAAGCGATGGCACCCCTTCCTGAACACTGTCTTTGCCTGCTGGGAAAACTCATAACCTCAGTCCCTCTGCTCCCCCTTTGGGTCTCCAAGAACCAGCCCCACTGTGCACATTGTTTACTATGTTGACACTACCTAGACCATTTTGTTGCCCTTCTGATCCACACTCATTAGTGTATCCAGAATGCTGGTCAGCTGAGCATCTTTCTCTGTCTTCAGCTCTTGGTCCGTAGTGGTGGGTATCCAAGACACACTGTCCCTGCAGGCTAGGGACCCTCAGCAGAGGTGAAGTTTGCACAGTCTAGATGACCTGCAGTTTGAGTTCTCTTCGAGTCAGGGGTATTGAAAAGAGCAGTGCTACACAGGAGTGTTGTCAGTGAAGAACTATGAGGTGCTTGGATGCTGGGGCCCTGAGAAGCTGTATCTGAGGCTAGCTGCAGCCATGTTGGCCCTTCAGAAGCAGGGGCAGTCACAGGGCATTGAACGGAGGATTAGGGACTTAAGTCACCTACACTAATAGCTCTTAAGCCTCAGATGGAAAAAGTGCTGCTGGGTCAGCAGACTCCTCCTTTTCTCCTCACCTGTGGCTTAGTCCTCTTGGTTGTGTCACCATAGCCTTGCTGAGGATGTCAAGGGACGCCACTCCTTTCCTTCCTTACAGGCCTAATGCTTGCTATACATACTCTTATTATTTTAAGTGCTATGGCGTCTCAGGGCAGCAGACAAATGAACTAGAGAGAAGCAGCAGTTAGCTCCTAGCTGCACCTGCCCTGCTCAGCCTTGCCTTCAATGTGGAAGCGGAGCTAGCAAAGAGGCATAGCTGAGGAACACTAACTCTGAGGCAGAGCTTGAGGGCTCAGGCCTCAGCAGCCTTTCAGGAAGAATCTATGGAAATAAATGTAAGTTTCACAGGAGCATTAAGTGGCCAGGGGAGGACCTGCAGACCTCAGACAGGTAGCCCCAGGGCCTTGTGGGCTGGCTGGCTCTCATTGAGGAGCCACTGTGTGTTCCAGATGGGAGGAGCAAGGTTGCACCTGTGCTCTAGGCAGGTGCTTGAAGTCTGGGTGAAGGATGGGGGGAGCAGATGGATTAGAGCCTTGCCAGGTGGTGGCCTCAGTGTCCCATCACTTCAGCCATTGCTATGTGAACCCCGGGCCAGGGAAGAGGCATAAGAGGGGTTTTAAACCTCTGAGGCAGAGCACAGGGTCACAGGGCTCCTAGCTTCAGCAGCTGGAGAGGGAAAGGTTAGGAAACAGATCCACAAGGACACTTCACTCACTGGCCTGCCAGTCATCTCCCATCTTCCTCCTCCTTACCGTGGACATGACATGCAGCATTGGACGCAGGCCCTGACTAGTCTTACCAAACTGTGTACTCCAGCAGTCACCATCTCTGAGTGACTTCTCCTCAATCTTTTCCTGTCAAACTTCAGGTCCCTGTCCTAACTTCCTCCAGTCAGGGTCATTCATAGGTGATGGCTATAGCTGAAAATGCTGTATTCAGGCTGAAGAAGGGCCTTGTGTAGAGAGTGTACTGGGCTGAGTACAGGCAGGGAAGAGAGTAGATCATGGCACATGGTGGTCCAACTTTGGTTCCGCAGGTACATTTGTTCAACAACGCAGTTACTGAGCCTCAGTTTCAATATCTGTAAAAGGGGTACCTCTAGAGGCTGCTCAGACCACACATGAGGATTCATCAGCAGATACTGGAGCTGTGGCCAGGCTCGGCCTCAGGGCCTTAGCTCCCAGCAGGAACCACCTGATTTTTTGTGATATGGGCTGAGAGGATGCATGCCGGCATCTCAGACAGCCCCCCTGCCTCCAGTCAGAGACCATCTGATCTGTCACTGTGATTGACGCCTGTTGGGTAGCTGGCACTGTTTCCTCCCTCACCCCACTTTTTTCCCAGCCATATGCAAATGATTTCAGTTCAAGGCACGCGCTAATGGAAATCCTAACACATTAATAAATGTTTAGTGGGAGAGAGAGCATGCATGATCATAAGCAATTAGACACTCGACGGAGGAGTTGTGTTGGCACAACTGTCTGGCTCCCTCCTTCATTCCCCCATCATCTCCACAGAGGCAGAGGGGGTGGGGAGAGCCTGGACCTTGCCTAGCTCACTCTTTCATCTCCACAGAGGCAGAGGAAGCCTGGAAGGGCCTGGATCTTGCCTGGCCTCTGCCACTCACTCTGCCCTCATCTCCTCATCCCAGCAATGGGCACAATACCACCAGTCTCACACAGGGGTCCTCAGCATGGCTCCCGGCTGCTCTATCTCCCTGCTTCTGACTGTTAAGGTAATGAGGGGGGGTGCTATGCTCTCTGTCCTTGGGCAGGCATCATGCAAGAAAACTCTGGGGATTACAACTCTAGGTGCCCCTCATGACTCTTCTTTTATTCATAACCAACACAGGGTTATGGCTGAACAGTTTCTCAGTGAGTGTGAGTTCTTCCAGATTCTGCCTGATAGCCACAGCATTCTGTGGATCCCAACTGGAGCTCCCATGCTTCTAGCCCCTGAGAAAGGAAAGGGGCTGAAAGGCTGAGTACCCCGGGGAAATGCTCCAGGGGCTCCAAGGACAAGACTGTCAAGATGGATCCCCATTAAACCAAAATAAACAACAACAAAAACACCCATGCCCCTGCCCCTTCCCATGGTGCTGTTTGATTAGATTACACTTTAAGAGCACGCAGAAGCAATGTTCCTTTCAGATCAAATTAGAAACAGGTGCACTTTTGCATAAGGAAATTAAGTTGCAGACAATATGAGGATTTGCTAAAACGCAGACGCTGATGAAAACGAGTAGCCCTTTTATTTGTCGTTATTGAGGCAATCTGTTGGCAAAGTGTGCACGGTAACGGTCTGACGGATCTATGGACTACAGCAGGCTGCTATGAACACATGAGCCCTTCTAAAAGTAACACATTTTTTTTTCTTAGAAAAATATATGTGCATTCTCTTCCCCATCTCCTGATGCTATTTACAAGGAATGAAATGCCATAAATAGGAACTCTGTGGTTACACAGGCAAGGCCCCTCCCCAACATACAAACTTCATCTGGGCAGGAGACGTGTTCTGAGGGTTTAATTCTTTCTCTCCAACAGTCTGGGAACAGCAAGGAGACCATGGGAGCAGGAGGCCCCAGAGGCCATCACTGCTCACGGGCCAGTGTCGTCGATGCGCCGTCGGCAGTAAGGGCAACAGGCATGCTGGAGCACCAGCAGCTCATAGTCCTCCGAATGGAACATCTGAGGAGACACAGCCCAGGACACAGGGAGGTGGAGTCAGGTGCCCCTCAAGCCCTGAGCCTGGGCTAGGAGTGCTGCCCTGAGGGGAAGCAGCTAAGCAGTGAGCTGCAGTAGCAGCTACAGACCTGCAGTGTGTTGACCTGAGGACTGGGAACTCTTTGTCAGAATGAGGGTCACAGGTCCCACATCCCTCATTCAGGGGTGTGCAGAGCAGGAACCTGCTGGGCAGTGAGAGGGGCAGTCTCCGGACAGCTCATGATCTCCCCCATCCCCACAGCTTCCCAAGGGAGATACGGAGAATGGAGGAGCAGGAGGGGCCAGCTGTGGGCTGGGTACCTGGAAGCAGGAGGGGCACATGGTGATGGAGGCATCAGGCAACAGTGAGCGGAAATACTGCCATTGCAGCGGTGGGGGCCAGCGCTTGATGAGAACATCCCTTCGGCTCATGGAGCGTAGGACTGACCGGCTCACCACCACAGGCACAAACTCGGAGCCACCTTGCTGTGAGGGTGGGGCGTACATGGGTGTTATACCCTTGGCCTGATCCCAGGATCCTTGGTGTGCAAAGGGACACTACCACATCTTAACTCCAGGCATCTGTAACTGTGACACGCTCCATGCCAGCACTGAAGTGGGCTCAGAACCACCCAGTCATTACAGAAAGCTATCTAGTTCTCTTTCTCCCTACCATGTCTGAGGCAGTAGCTATCTGCCACACTGAGGGTCACTGTGTGCCTGGGGAAAGCACTGGCTGCACTCCACCAGGCCTGTCGGCACACTTCCACTCTTGAGGAACATCTCACCTCAAAGCTCAACTTGGCTGTAAATGGGTCATCTTCTCCTATGGAGTCCATGGTCTCATCCAGCCTCAATGTCTGGGAATCTGGAGGATTCTGGTTAAGGATGGACTGGAAGTCTAGTAGAGCACAGGTACCAACAACCCTCTAGCCCACACATTCACTCCCAGGAGCTGAGCTATGTGTTGCCCTCACAGACTTGGGAAGAGTGGTACGGTGTCTGGGAGAGGCCTGCAGGTTGAAAAAGGAAAAGAGGGAGAAGTGGCCCTGTCCTCCAGTCACACCATGGCTCACAGCAAGTGTCCATCCAAGGGTCCTGAGTGGGTGGAGACCACAGGCCTAGAGCCGCCACTTGAGAAACTCAGCAGTCACAGCCATGGAGTGAAGGACGAGAACCCTTACAGAACCCTGTCCTGTCAGCCTTCTCCCCTCTGCCCAGTGGTGATGGAGTTGGCTGAAGCATAGGTGGGAGGGCCTCGTGTAGGGATTAGGGGAGTGTGGCCAAGTGTTCCATCGAGGACCACAGCTGTTGAAATACCTACTGGGGGCCAGCTGTCCTAGAGCCTCAGCCATATTACTGGTATCCAACTCTATAACTGCTATGGAGGTGGGATGAACTACCCAAGGAACGCAGAACCAAGGGGATGTAGAGGCCTCCAGGAGAGTGGGATGGATACCTGGGAGCTTCACACTCTATTTTCCTCAGCCTGAGAACTGACTGCTGCCACTGCATGAAGAGCTACCTGAGGAGAAAGCTAGGGATTGCCCAAGTATATACAAGTATGTACTACAGCTCCCGCTTAGCTGTGGACCAGAAGCATGATCAGTGTCTTCAGAAGCAGGGTAGGGAGTCCTCACAGGAAGACGAAGGTGCCACTCTCCTTATCCTGCAAGCTCTGACCAGCTCTCTGCCCGCTTCTGATGTTGGTCCTCACTGTGTGGGGACCTCCCCAGCCTTTCTTGATCTTATCCTTTTGTCCCTCCTGCCACAGCCCATGCTGCCTCCTCTCCCAGCCCCTGGCCCTGGCCTGGCTGGAGCCAAGAGCATAGGATACTGTTGCTTGAGGTCTCCTGCCATTTGCCCTCCCTCTTGTGTCTTGGTGCCTCCAGATCAATGAGGGCAACAGCTTCTTCGTCAGTGATGCCCTCTTCCAGGTAGAATTCCACCAGGTGCAGCACCTCTGGGGGGACAGGGAGGGGCTGGGGATGGCTTCAGGAGAGCTTTGGGACTGTCACTCACACCAGGCAGTGTGTGAGCAAATAGAACAGCCAGAGCATGTCCCCTTTCCCAAGCAGCCTCTCTGCAGGCAAGGGGCACAGTGCATGTGAGAGGACCAGGTCCCCAGCAGCCCCTCTCCCCCACAGTGGCTGTTTTGAAAGAGGTAGGCCAGGACTGCTCCCTCAGCCTCTCAGACTGAACAATGGACCCAGCTTGTCATTATAATGAGAGTGGGACTTCTGGTTGGGACATGTTGGGCCTTGCCTCTGTGGATTCTGACAGCAATTCTGTATCTACGGCATGGTGGCATCACCTTCTGCACAATGCCCCATGTCTGTAAAGCAGTGGGAGGGCTCACCGTAGGAAGAGGCGGAGAAGATGAAGGGCTGGCGGCAGTTGATGCAGACATTGCCAAGGTTGTTCAACAGTGGGTTGTTGGTAGAACAGCGGTAGCACAAGGGAACCAGCTCCTATAAAACAAGAACACGTCTGCCCAGGCTGAAGTGGAAGTGTGCAGACCTCCCCTCCTCCCAGGGCCAAAGACTGCATGCTGTGGGGAGGCTGGCCAACTGAAGACTCCACCCAAGGCTCACTGCCCAGACACCTCCTCCTAGGCGGGCCTCAGCAGGATGCTGTCTTGACAGGAACAACTCTGTCCACTGTCAATTCCTGCCCCTCACCAGGTTCTAGGCACTGTGTTGGGTGCATCGTTTATGCTGCACTAGTACCTCCTACCACCTGTGGGGAAGGGTTTATACACACACCTGGTAGAGCAGGAAACTGAGGCACAGCTAGGAAGCATAGACCTGGGGTCTGAACCCAGTCTATCCCAGTACACTGGTAGGGGAGCCAAGAGCACAGCAGTCATCTTCCAACAGAACACAGACCAGGTTCAAAGACATGCCCTTACCTCACTGTCATGGAAGGGCTTGGAGCGGATGGTCAGGGTGCCCAGCTCAATGGACTTCTGGATCCTGGCAGGGATCTGCAGCCCCCGCAGCTTGTCATAGGCATGCCGGGCCAGCTTGTAAGCACCCAGAGCCTTGCTCTGCTTGGCCAATGTGAAGAGTGTATTCCTGCCATTGATAAGGTTAAGGACAAAAGGGGTGTGAACTGGAGCCCACACTATCCATCCCTGGGCTAGAAAGTATCTTGTGTAGGTAGTCACTTCTGTGTTTCTATTGGACAACACCAGGGGAGGCTCAGCACCCAACTTAACCAACCTGTAAATCAACACAACTTTTGGGACAAATTAGACTCAGGTACCAAGATAGCAGGGCTGAACCTGACCTGTCAGTGGAAGGGTTATCACAGTGAAGGCCATTTGTTTGGCCCTGAAGAGTAAATAATGAGTCTGGACCATTCAGGAAATGAGTTCTTAATGGTGAGTTGGGGTGCTTTTCTGGGACGGGTTCCTACATGAGGCAGGCAGGTGAGCCAGATGAGAAGAGGGAAATGAAATTACTTTCAAGCTTGTGAAATGTTGGGCTATTTCTCTTCTGTGCTTCTGATCCTTCTGTAGCTCTCGTTGGCAGAGGAGAAGTAGACTCCCAGGACTTGAAGTACCCCACATAGGAGCTGGGCTTGTCTACATCCACCTCATGAAGCCTCTATACACCCACCCTATCTATGGTCTTCTCTGCTGCCTTAGTCTGGAGCATGGAGTCCCCTCCTTTGGATAGCTGTCCCTGACTAGGCCCAGCCTTACCTTAGTGGAGTGTGGAGTCCCCTCCTTTGGATAGCTGTCCCTGACTAGGCCCAGCCTTACCTTAGTGGAGTGTGGAGTCCCCTCCTTTGGATAGCTGTCCCTGACTAGGCCCAGCCTTACCTTAGTGGAGTGTGGAGTCCCCTCCTTTGGATAGCTGTCCCTGACTAGGCCCAGCCTTACCTTAGTGGAGCGTGGAGTCCCCTCCTTTGGATAGCTGTCCCTGACTAGGCCCAGCCTTACCTTAGTGGAGCGTGGAGTCCCCTCCTTTGGATAGCTGTCCCTGACTAGGCCCAGCCTTACCTTAGTGGAGTGTGGAGTCCCCTCCTTTGGACAGCTGTCCCTGACTAGGCCCAGCCTTACCTTAGTGGAGTGTGGAGTCCCCTCCTTTGGACAGCTGTCCCTGACTAGGCCCAGCCTTACCTTAGTGGAGTGTGGAGTCCCCTCCTTTGGACAGCTGTCCCTGACTAGGCCCAGCCTTACCTTAGTGGAGTGTGGAGTCCCCTCCTTTGGACAGCTGTCCCTGACTAGGCCCAGCCTTACCTTAGTGGAGTGTGGAGTCCCCTCCTTTGGATAGCTGTCCCTGACTAGGCCCAGCCTTACCTTAGTGGAGTGTGGAGTCCCCTCCTTTGGATAGCTGTCCCTGACTAGGCCCAGCCTTACCTTAGTGGAGTGTGGAGTCCCCTCCTTTGGACAGCTGTCCCTGACTAGGCCCAGCCTTACCTCCATCTTACTCTTGGGCACAGGGGACATATCTCTGATCAGGTCGTGCCTCTTGTCACCCCTACTAGATGACAGCTTTGTCACTTTTTTGACATGGTCGCAGATCCAGAGAACTTCCTAGTCTCAGTCCCACCCTCCCTTGTGAGTTCTGGGAGGCCTGGGACAAGGTGCTGGCCAGAATCGCAGACCAGGTGCAGCTAGACAGCCCTAAAAGCAAAGCTCCCCTTGGCACTGGCTGCTCAGCTGCCCAGCTGAGCCTCTCCCCACTCCCCAGTGGCTGCTGAGAGAGGGAGCTTCTGCCAGTAAAGTGCTCTGTGGAGAACTGGGGCCATTAGACAGGGCAGGGAGGGTGGGTGGGGAGGATACACTTTGGAGATGCCCAAGGGGGTGGCCTTGGTCAGGCTGTGCAGCAAGAACTTGGAGATGTTGAAGAGGGTTTCGGGGAGATCAAAGCTGAATGGCTCCTCCTGCAGCAAAAGAACAGGTATAACACTGAGTACCTACTGTGTGCTAGCCATAACTGCTGCCCCCACTGGCTTTTAACACAGGCTTGCTAGCAGTGACTTTCAGTCACACTGTACCAGAGAGGAATGTGATGCCATGGTAAAGGACAGCCCATGATACCCAGAGAATAGGGCAGAGTGGAGATTCAGACCCAGAGCTGATCCCTCAACCCTAAAGAATGTGCTTCTCTCAGCTACAGTGTCCCTGAGGATGCTCTGACCTGAGCTCAAGACCTTTATAGGAATGAGGACAATACTTAGTGGGGAGCTTAACTCCTTCCTGCAGGACACAGCAAGTCTCTTCTTTATTCCTCAGCAGCTACCGAAGCAAAATGTGCCACCAAATGCACACAATGCTCAGGCTGGCCCCAGCTCTAACAGGTCTCCATGGCTACTGGTGGAGTGCACAGACCTGTGCTCGGGCTACCAGCAGTACAGCCTAACCCACCAGGGAAGGCTTGTGCATGGTGAAGACTTGCTTTGAGGGAGTCTGACACTACAATCCAGCTACAAGAGCAAACTACACTTCAGATGTGGACAGGCCAGCCAGCTCCCCTCCCACCAGAAGCTCTCCCTTAAGGTCTTAAGGTTTAGTCAGGACATCCATAGCAGCCACCAGGACAGGCCCTTGTGAGGCCTAAAGCTGTGAGAAGTGACTTTCTACTTTGGTTCAGAGCCAAATTCCTGAATTCCTAATTACACTTCTTTCTGTCCCCTCCCAACACCCCCTTTTTCTCCTTTTTGTTTTTGTTTTTGAGAAAAGGTCTTTACTTAGGTTGGTCTTAATCTCCTTAGGTAACCAGGATGATCCTCCTGCCTCCACTTGTGGAGTGCTGGGATTCAGGTGTGTGCTACCGTGCTGGTTTGCTCATTTACATCTCTACAGCTTCTGCTGGCTCCAGGAAATGAGAGAAACCTGAGAGTCAGGCTCTCCTGGGTGTGAGTGAAGACTCCAGGCCCAGGTAAGCCACTGTCCAGATCACCAGCACTTCTTAGGAAAGAAGCCCCACGCCTCAGGAAGAACCTGTGCTTCTTTCTGCCTTTTTGGGATCAGCTCCCACTTGGCCCCAATGCTAAATCCTCAACTATGCTGGCCACCCAGACCTTTGCCAGACCACAGCTAGCCTGCCACCAATCCTTTCCCCTCCCCTTCTTCACTTGTGCTCCTCTTTGGTGGAGGGATCACCTCCTCTCAAAGAAGCCACCTCCCATGAGGGGCTGCCCTGCTTACTATAGGTTCTTTATGGCAGGGACTTGCTTACCACTGTGTCCCAGGCCTTGTCACAGGGACTGTCACACACAGACACTGATTAGGGGAATAGCCCAAGAAAGCAGCTTTGGCCTGGATGCCAGCCTGGGACCCACAGGGGGCCCCTAGCTCAGTACTGTGTGTATCAGGGACAGAGCTCAGCTGTTGGGTGAGGAGACCCTGCAGAGACACAGTGAGCAGAAGCAGGAAAGTTGGGAATCAGGAGCCCAGTGCTAGGCACCCAAGGCAGCTCAGTACATCCAGTGTAGGTTGGACTGCTTCCAGTAATATCAGCTCCTATCTCCATAGCGCCTCAGCTGTTTGAGACAAGGGGCCTAAATGAAAGATGGGTCTGCTTGAGCCCACAGATGCTGCTAGCAAAAAGACAGGCCCAAGTGGGACCTGACTTTCCCAGACTTGGACAGTGCAGAGAGAATACAGACAAAGAGCAGAACACTCAAAGAAAGCTGGGCCTCTGAGAGCCACAGTTGACACTGGACTGGGGTAAGTAGCCTCCTATAGAAGCTGCTATGAAACCTCTACCTGAGGTATAATGGGGACCAGAGCCACATTTCCAAAGTGAACGCACACGGAGCCCTCAGGGACACCAGCTACCATCCATCTCCATTCCACAGAGATGGAGACTAAGTACAGAGGTGGGGGATCTCCCAAGTCACACATCACAGTGGGACAAGAGGCATCCAGAGATGGCCTGTGAACCCACATCCTAGAGCTGAGAGCACAGACTGCAGTCAGTAGACCCAAGCCCAGGCTCTGCTTGCTGCTTACTGACGGGCCCCATGGGCCAGTGGCACACCATGGCTCTTCTCTGTGGCACCTGGGCTTCCTCATTGCAGACATACTTATCTCAGTGTGGCTGAAGGATGAAATCAGTCTATACGACAGAGCCTACGCTGTCCAACATATAGAGGAACTTGCGAATGGGGAGCAGGGGTCACTGGTGTAGCCCAGCTTGTTGCTACAGGGTAAGTCCACAGTGTGGGTTAATCAAGACTGTGGAGGGCTGAGGAGACATGGGATGAGGTAGATGGTAACTCATTTAACAAGGCCTTATCAAAAGAATCATGGAACGGGGCTCGGTGGTAGTGGCACGAACCTTTAATCTTAGCACTAGGGAGGCAGAGGCAGACAGATCTCTGTGAGTTTGAGGCCAGCCTGGTCTATAGAGCAAGTTCTAGGACAGCCAGGTTGTTATACAGAAAAACACTGTATCAAAACAAGTATCAGGGAATGATCTTAACTCATTGTGTGTCTTTGGAGAACGGGACAACCTCTTGTTTTATAGAGGAGACTGAGGGCCAGAGAGAGAACTTGAGCCTTTACTGATCTAGAGAGGCATCAAATACTGAACTTGAAACTGGAAAGGCCTATCCCAGCCCTGTACTGTAATTCTGAGCCCCAAGGTTTGCTTCATGTCAAAAAAAAAAAAAAAAAAAAAAAGTGGCAGGTGAGGAGAAGCACCTCCCTCCCTTCCCGAGGAGGGGCAGGGTTTCTGGGTAGTTCATCACGTATCACATCTCTCTGAGGCCCTCGCTGAGTATGGGACACCAAAGGTGCCTCATCAGTCTCCCTGTCACCTTACCGTGTATCGGTGAATGGTTTGGTAGCCATGGTACAGCTCAGCCAGGTGCTGGAAATGGTGAAACTTGTCAAGCATCACATCCTTCTGGGCGGGATCTACTGGAGGAAGGGGCCCGGGGGAGGGCAGAAGGGAAGGGTTAAGCATGTGTCAGATGGTATCTTTTCTTCCTATGCTGCAGAGGGCCCAGAGGGCAGCGATGGACAAGTGCCCTGCTCAGTAGTAGTCCATCCTGGATGAGAAGTCTTAGCTAGGCAGAGCTCCTGGCCAGGAAACACCGAAGGACAGATCCCTGCCAGCTCTGTCCACCAATGGAGGAGACCTACTGGCCCAGACACACCAAGGGAGCCTGGTGGGTTGGGCAGATGGCATCTTCACTGGCTCTCTGTGCTCACCCTGCACCTCAGCTTGTCAGGTATTTATCTGAGATGACATCAATGGCCAGGACAGAAACCCACCTGGCACCTGGGCCTGATGGTTCTGACTGGGAACTGACAGCTGTGGCTCAGGGCAGAGCAGCAGCTCAAGAACACACTGTCACCCTGCACACTTGGCAGCCAGTGCTCTTCCCACTGCTGCACACAGCTTTGAGTACAGCTACCTCCTTTCCTTCGTCTTCAGAACTCCTCAGGGGATCATGGGAAGCCACATGAATGAAAGCAAGTCTGAAACTGTCCTCCTGCCTGGGATGAGGGAGATTCTGGAGTGAGTTATTGTAAGGTGATCTCTTCATCTTTTCATTTAATTAAAAAAAATTTTTTTTAAAGCCAGGGCTCACTTGGGCCCAGCTCCAGGCTCCCAGGTAGCAAGAGAAGGAGATGCTCTGAATTAGCGATGCAGGGTGGGACCTCCTACCCAGAAGACAGACTGCCAGCAAGTCCTACTTGCAGGCAAAGTTGAAAGAGATGACAGGCCAGATTGTGCCTTTGCAAGATAGGCTCAGGGGCAAAACACTCAATAAACAAGCCCAGTGCTTTAATGAAACGTCCCTGCTCTTCTGATTTTATCTGATGCCAAAGAGGGGCCAGGGAAGAGGCCAGCCGGCTGTCACTCACTCACCTTGAGCCATGTCGAGGCACTGCATGGACAGCATCCAGTAATAATAGGCAGCATCGTTGAATCTGCTCTCCACCACAGCGTTGTGGGTGAGCTGCTCCAGCACCCGCACTGCTTCTCCCTGCCTCCCGGCCTTGTGGAAGGCTAAGGGCCATGAAAGCAAATGCATGTCATAGAGAACCAGCATGGATGGAGCAGGGAGATTGTGCAGGGCTTATATGAGGCTGCTCGAGAGGCAGGCCACTCCTGGGAGGGAGCATCTGTGATACCTCGGTGCTGAGATGTGCCTCTCAGGCCGCAGGCTATAAATAACCAAGGCTGCATCCTGAAATAAGCACAGGGAGATGCACTCCTTTTGGCTGGGAAATGGCAACCTACTTTAGCAAGGCACAGCAGAGAGAAAACCCAAGGCTCCAAAGCCTGGCACTGCCCACAGGGAACTTGACTCCACTCCACTCCAGACTGAGACTTTATGACTCCTGGGAAGCACTAGCAGGTCCCATGATGTAGTAGAGCTTAGTGGTTCACAATACCTTCACTATTAATTACACATTGAATCCTCAGAACAAAATTCTAAAGATGGGAGAACCAGCCCTGCCCCCATTAAGTGAGAATGATGGGCTTTGCCAGGTAGGAACTAAACATTATACCAAGGTCAAAGAACAGAAGCCAGCCCAGCACTGAACCCATCTCAAGCTGAGTGCTTGAAAGATCTGGCTCGGCTTGCAAAACTAGACATTTATAAAAACATGCAAAGAATTTCTCAATCATGCCTATGTCTAACCAAAATTTCCTGGGCCCCTCACTACCACATGGCCAACTTCTGGGGACCCCAGGGCTGCCAGAAGACTCAGAGCTCTGACACCTGACCATGTGTGAGCATCCAAATGACCCACATCTTCAACCTGCAGAGAAGGAAAGGTCTGGCCTTGGTTCATTCTCATCTTCTGTCTCTTGTCTGAGTACCAAGTTACTATGGCGATGGATTCTTGGAAGGGGACACAGACAGATGGATAGGTTGATGTGTTTTGCCCAAACATGCAGACACTTCAGCAACTGGGTGCTCTGTAAATGCTGAGGCAGTAGAGGATGTGCGGTCCTTCACAGGGGCTTTTAACCAAGGAGCTCCAAGAGGGGACATTTGTTCTGCAGTGTGTCAGGAGGTGGTAACTGCTACCATATACAAGTGTAAATGAGATGCTATGGAATACGACCCACCCACTCCAATTAAGAGACTTTCTAAACAGGCATGAGAATTAGGCTCCCAGTTGGACAGATCTGACTCAATTCCGGCTCTGCCGCGCGCTCGAGCTCGCTCGCTTCACACAGCACGTGTAGCCTCAGCATCTCTGCAGGGCTGTTGGCAAGAGTCAAGGTTATGCAGGTTAAGTGCCCAGCCAGCACCTGCCACAGCAAAGGCGGTCACATGGCTAACTGATGATGAACATTATCAGTTAATGTGCCATACTTGCCTTGGCTTCTGTTTCAGATGCCGTCACACCCTGTGTATGGCTCATTTCACCAACAGAAGCACCAAAGGGCAGAGAGGCTGCTTGGCTTGCCCGAGTCAGAAACAAAGCCCATTTCTTTCTCAGTAGAAGAAAATGAAGGTGAGACTATGCTAGACACCAAGGGCTGCTCTCTCACTTTGTCCTGACAATGTATGCCTTGGCTCCAGTAATGTCTCTGCAGCTTCCCCACTGGTGGACTACGGGCAAATTCCTTTATCTCCTTCAACATCAGTTTCCTCATTAGCAAAACATAAATAACTATGGTGCCCATGCCAGAGGGCATCCTGAGGATTAAAGGGAAGGCACACTGGAGTGCAGTGCTTTGCAAGGTTAACAGGGAGCTGCTAACCAGCAAGGGCCTGTCTGGGTCCCAGAACAGGTGGAGCAATGGGGCCAGGAGGCATGGCTTCAATGTCCATGTCTGTTCTAAACTCTTTCACCAGCAAACACATCCTGAGCCAGGGTACAGTCCTGGGACCTGCCGAGGAAGGGGCCTGGCAGCCTCTGTACCATGTCTCAGTAGCCCTCCCCACCCCCTTTATATGTGTGGCCTACCTTTCTGGGCTTCCTCAAAGCGGTCATTCTCTGCTAGCCACTGCGCATAGGGCACGTAGATGTCATCCTTGAACTCAGGGTGCTTCTCACCTAAAGCAAAGGCCTAGAAGGAGGAGTCAAGGCATTCTTAATGAAGTGGCCCCCTGTGTCCCCCGAAAATGTGGCGCTTGGCTGAATCTGTTAGAGATGTCATATTTTGCCAGCCTGACAACTCAGAGGGGGAGAGTGTCTCCCCCTCTCCAAACCCCCAGCAACACAAAAACAAACCAGCTCTTTGAAAACAAAAGGCAATTAGCGGCAATATGCAACCGACTGGATTCAATAACAACACAGTCTGTTTCTGGACCACAGAGGCAGCACAGAATCGGAAACATTTTATTTTGAGGGTTTGCGTGGGCTCCTGTAGCATGGCAAACAGATTTCTTTTAATTGTAGGCAACACCTAAGGAAACAGGATTGACAGTATCGTCATCACTGCTTACTAGCTGTCAGAGAGGACTGAGGACAGTGTGGCATGGGACTCAGTGACTGCTTCATTA
This sequence comes from Rattus norvegicus, assembly GCF_021556685.1. Lineage (NCBI taxonomy): Eukaryota > Metazoa > Chordata > Mammalia > Rodentia > Muridae > Rattus > Rattus norvegicus. The sequence goes on along the minus strand of NC_141537.1, from coordinate 150,977,649 downwards.
AAGCCATAAACCACCTGCCCCACTAGGAGAGTGGTAGACAACGCATGGGAGGGTCCGTGACATGCTAACTGCCACTGCCGGATAACCAGCCTCCATCCTAGCCTGTTTTTCTTGTCAGTGACCTGTCACCTCAGGAAGTGGAGCTACCTGGGGGGCAGACAGGAGTCAGGCTGCTTTTTACTTTAGGTAGTGCCTTGCTAGGCTCTGTAAGACTGTCATGGCGGCGGACTTCACTAATTCTTTTCAGGTAATGCTCTCTCCAAGGCACAGGAACAGGCACAGAGAGGCTCTGCCCTGGCTGCCTAGCCAGCCTTGGCCCCAGCACAGCTGTGTGTCTGGCTTGCTTGGCTGACTCTTCTTTCTGGTCTTTTCACACAGCAGAGGACCAGGGCAGGGAGCAGCTGCCCTAAAAGGAGCTCTGGTAGTTTGTATATGAAAAATATGGTTGACTTTTCTGCCAAAATGCCACACATTAAAATGGCTTTTAATGCCATACTGGTGTGTCCCCTCTTCAGAAGTGAGCCTGAGGCTGTGGTGCTGGCCAGAGGTGGCTCAGACCAGCAGCAGGTGCTGGAGTTGTCAGGCAGACACATCCCTAGTGCCTGTCAAGGGGCTGGCCTAGAGCGAGTAGCCCATATCAGTTTCTTTGAATGAAGGAAGGAACAAATTGGAAGTTTGGTGAAAAGGCCCTCTAAGATACTCTGGCTCAGAGACTTTTGAGTCAAAATCTGCTTGCTAGCAATGACCCTCTGTCGTGAGGGCAGCTTCTCTCCAGCTTAGCTCCCATCTGCTCAGCACCCATTTGCCTGTGGCCAGGGGCTCAGGCAGAGTCCCAACCAAGCAAGTGAACTCTCTCTCTCACCTCATCCCAGCGCTTGGTGTCCACATACAGCTGCACCAGAGACTTCAGGTCCCCAATCTTCAGGTAGGTCTCAGCAGCGTAGCCAGGACTATCCAGCTTCTTAAAGTAGCGAGCACACATGAGCAGGGGCTCCCGCTCAGCCTTGTCCAACTTTCGAGCAATATCTATCAACCTGGAGAGGCAGGGAGCACGCCTGTGAGGCCTCTGACACTCTCCAGGGCAGGCTCCATGCCAGTCCATTCCACTCTGCCCTGTGCTAACAATATGCTATGGCCCGTGGAGGGGTTCCACAGGCAGTTATGGAAGGAATGAATGCACTGTCCAAAACCAATGGCAGGGCCAAAAGTGACTGCAACTGGACACTGCCCATGCCGCACACCTCTTACACCAGTTATAAAGTTAAGACCTGGGATCTGCTCTAGATACTGAGGTGGACTTATGAGATTTCCCATAGCATCTTTCTCACCCTCCCACAATCCCAAAAGGTGAGATGACTTGAGTTTGAGTCTATGTAAGGGTGGCCCAATACTCCATGGCAGGAAGTGGCAGAGTGCTTGTCCTGCACTGTCAGGAATTTCCACAGGAAAGTAGAGGCTAGGGCATGAGGCTGCCTCAGCGACTGACAGTATGGAAGAAGTGACAAATGTGAAACCTGTCCTGGGCCGGAAGGCAGGCCACAAGCCCCAGCAGTGTCCTCACTCCAGGAAAGGTTCCTGAGGCCCAGTCACTCAGATCTTCCCAGTAGTGACCACCTTCCTACTGCCCATCTGCACACGGCTGGATTCACTGTGGGTCTAGCCAGCCCAGGATTTGGAGTAAGCAGCCATCTTCAGGGTGAGAACTCTACCCAGCCCGCTTTGTGTGAGAACAGAAGAGGCTGTAACAGATCCGAATCTCAGACAGGCAGGCTCAGGGAGGCCTGTCAGTCTGTGCTTAGAATAATAATGGCACCTAAAAATAACACTGCTTAGCAGAAAAAGGACGTGTTTTTAGGGAAAGGTAGTACAGGCAGCCCTCCAGAGCCTGAGTCCTACTGTACCTATAACAGCCAGAAGAGGGACAGAAAAGACTTAATGTCTCTTTCTTGAACTTGTTAAGTGTCCCCCAGGGGAACTTAATACATAGCACTTGCAAATGAAAGTGACATAAAAAATAGTGGGGAAAGTGGGGAAAGTAGAGACCATGAGCCTGCCTGGCTCCCTTAGCACCGCCCCTTTTTGTAGAGACTTCTTGGGGCACGATCTAAGATCTAAGCATGTATCTTTCTGATACTATTCCTAGGTAAGGGAAGGCTGGGGGTGGGTTACCCACAGGTCCCTTGGTGAGATGAGGGGCCCACATACCTGCCTCTTCTCTTCCCCAGGGCCTGACTACACCACTGGCTTCCACACTGTTGCTTCCTAAAGAACCAGTGGCCTTTAATGTAAGGCTCCTTCTCCTCAGCTGCCCCTTGTCAGTCTCACCTGGAGGATGGGTGCCAAGTCCTAAGATGGAACCATCATGTGGCCTGTCCCCCCTCCATTCTCTTGTATCTAGCTCCTCCATACTCCCTTGGAACGCAAGCCATCAGTGCCCTGCTGGCCTACTCTATCTTCTGCCTATACTCTTTCCTTCTCTAATTGTCTCTACCTGAAGGTTTGGCAAGGCCACTTCATGGAAGGACTCACGAGAAGATGCCATGGTTCCTCTTGGGAGGGTCAGCTTCCCCGATGGACTGAGGGCTCTTCTTGTGGTCCTTTGGTACTCACTCTCTTGCTGAATTAGGGGCACTGAAACCACCCATGCCAGTCTAAAGCTTGGCCCTACAACTCCCCAGACGCTTGGTCCTTGAGGACACATCAGTCCCCGTGAAGCTTGATTTCCTCATTTGCCAGATGAATGAAGGGATACTGATCTGGAGGCACAAGGGATAGTCAGGGACCTGTAAGGTCAACACAGCCTGAGGGGCATCTGTGTGTGTTCCCTAGGTCCCTACTCATACTCCCCTTCTCATACTCCTCAAAGGCACTGCTTGCTACCTAGCTCAAGTTCTTCATCTCTCAGAGAACCTAGTCATTTTCATGTTTGGTGCATATATTTAGAGAAACAATTTTTCTTGTCAGTCAAAACCTCAAGAGTTAACACACTGCCTCCACACTGTTGTCAAGCAAGGGCTGAGACATACATGTCAACCCAGCCATGGCTGCCGCTGATCTCTATGGCCTTGGCATGCTCCCCTGCCGAGATGTACATCTCCACCGCGGCTTTGGGCTCATTGATGTTTCTGGCCCAGTCGGCCTGCTTGGTGATGAGCATCTTTGTTTCTTTAGGGTCTCCAGATCCAAGGAAATCCTGAGGAAGCACAACAAACAAAACCATTCCGGATTAGGACTTCCTGTGCCAGCATTATGTCAGCTCCCGAAAGCAGAGTAGAGAAGCAGGATGCACGAGAGCCCAGCTCTGTGTGACTGTGTGGGTCGGTCCCAGGTGTCCAGGAAGGGAGAGTGCGTGGGCTGTCCACAGTACTTGTGGAACCCAGGAACATGTCAAGGACTGTGCCCTCCACGTCTCAGTCCCTTCGCACTTGTTCTAAACACCTCATAGACTCTGCAGAGAAAGGGGCTGGGATGACCTCCACACAGTTGGATAGAAACATGACTAGCTGTGAAATTACAAATACTAATCCTATAACACTAGTCACACACTGAGATGACACCAGATGCCCTAGACTGGTGCTGAGCACGTGGTCTTCTAAAATTAAGTGCACACAGTGATACAGAGTTCTGGACTTGGTCCCTTGTGGCCTTCTTCACTGCCACACTGAAGTGCTTTTCTCATCCCTTTTTCTCAGATGTTCTAGGCTCATTCTGTTGGCTCTGCCCCTAAGATGTCTATGACAGACAGCTGGTAAAACACTCCTTGGCTCACCCCCACTCCCACCCCATTATTTGAAGCAGGGTCTCACTATACTGCTCTGGCTGGCCTGGAACTCAGATCTGCCTGCCTCTGCCTCCCAGTGCTGCCCGGTGGTTCATTTCCTAACTGAGTAGCATAAGATCTTGTCTTGAGGTCAAAACTGCAGAAGTAGGACTATGACCCATGAAGGGATGGCAGGAGCCACAGATGAAGGAAATAGTACTTTCTGGGGGTTCAGAGACTGGGCAGGGCCTGAGGTCCTTTTACCCCAATGAAGGGGGTGTTGCTGAAGTCATGCTAGCCTCTCTAAATTAACCACCAAAGTGCACCAGAAACAGCCTCAGAATGTTACCTCTTTTCAGGACAGAGCTGCCACTTTTGAAGCTGCCTCAGTGCTGACACTTTTCAAGGTGGGGCCTTTCAAACTGGAGAACTGAGAGGCATAAGGCACAGCTCTGCATTGATAGTGACAAGTGGTTTGTCTTAGGAGACTGTACCCTTCAGAGAGTGCTCTGTATCAACCTCACTAAGTATAAAAAAGCACTCCTTTCCTCGGGATTAACACTCATTTGTCAGGAAAGTGCAGTCAATGCATGCAGAAACCCACTTGAACAATTAGCTCATTTCTTTTTCCATTTGCTTTCAGGGTAATTATGTAGCCCCTAAAACCATATATTAGGTTGGCCTAAGACAACCAAATAATTCAGGAAGGGGGTGAGGGCATCTTTTACCTGTTACAGAACAAATAAAGACAGGGTCAGCCGGCCTCTGCCTCCCCTCAGGGCACACAGAGAAGGGTCTGGTGAGCAGCCACTGAGGATACCTAGCTTGGGCCATTACAGCACACTTCCCTCTTGGCAGTTATGATGACATCAACTCTTCATGCACACAAAGCTCTCCTGCTCACATAGCTGCATGAGGTTAGCAACAGAGACAGGCATTATAAAAGTAAAGAAATGCCCTACAAAGGGATGTTGGCAAATGAGTGCTGAGTGAGAGTACAGAGGGAAAAGGCCAAAAGCTACGAGAGGGCACAATGTGAGGCATCTCCCCAAGGGTACCATGTGGCCACACAGCTCACTGGCTTGCAGGAACTGTCCCGACAGGAGGGACACCTCCTCCACCCCAGCAGCCAATGCAGAGGCTGTGATTTAACTCAAGCGGAGTCTAAACAGTTCCTTCAAAGCTCAACCAAGTGGGCTTTCAAAGGTTTTTTGGTTCTGTGAAGCCAATTTACACGTTATCTGGGGACCACAGCAAAGACTCTGTCCTGGAGTGGACAGAAAGAGGCTGTGCTGAGTGATGAATGAGACTGAACAGGGTTCTCATGCTCTGTGCTCCTGATAAGAACACACTATACAAGAGTTAAGAGCATTAGAATCCCTTTATCACCACATAAACATGTCACTTGTCCGGAAAGCATACAATTTATTTGTACGTGGGAATGTAATTTAAAAATTTTCCAAAAACCAGATTGAATCTTGAGAAGCAATTTCAAGTAAACAAAAACATGCCATGTTAATAAGCACTGTATCTCTCACCCCAACATAATGTGTGTGTGTGTGTGTGTGCACACATTTCCCAAATGCAGACTACCAAGCCAGGGTGTGTGTGTGTGTGTGTGTGTGTGTGTGTGTGTGTGTGTGTGTGTGTGTGTGTGTGAGAGAGAGAGAGAGAGAGAGAGAGAGAACAGGCTTGAGACAGAACCAACAAACTGGTGATTGTGATCAAAAATTAAAATCAAAACAAGCCCAGAGCATTTACCTTCATGGAGAGCCACACCAGATGGAGTGTATGAACGGGCTGCACTGCTGGGTGCAGGAAGTGCAAGTGAACCACGAAAAGGAGCCAAAGGGGCCATGGGGTGGCCAGAGAGAGGTCTAAAGGCATCCACCCTGGAGCTATACCTGGCCCTCTCATTTTCCTAACATTTTTATTTATTTGTGTGTGTGTGTGTGTGTGTGTGTGTGTGTGTGTGTACTGGGATTGAACCCAAGGTACCAGTTCTAATACTGAGGCACATCCCTGGATATGGACTTATAATTTAATTCAGGCACACTCCTCATCTTTTTTCCTTTTATAATTTAATTTAATTTGGCAGGGTCTCTCTATTGCCCTGACTGTCCTGAAACTTACAGAGTAGACAAGGCTGGCCATGAACTCACAGAGATCTGCCTGCCTCTGCCTCCTGAGTGCTGAGATTGAAGGTGTGCACCATCACGCCTGGCTACTCATTTTTCCACAGCATGGCATGTTAGGGTTTTATATATTGATCTCTATAATTCTCAGAACTACACTGAGCTACAGTTCTGCTATGCTCTGAGGAAGAGGCTTTGCAATGTGAGTCTTCACCCATATGTGGGTTCCATAATCACACTTGACTCTGGATGCCGAGCGGGCATTTTCAGCTGCACCACACCATAGTGGCAGAAGCTCTTAGGATCAGTCTCAAAGAACAACCAGGACTGGCTGGCTGCAGTGCCTAAATTCTACCCCTAGGATCTGTCCCTTTTAAGTGGAAAGAGCATTTCATGTAATGCTGAATGTATGGTAGGAGCATGGCAGAGGCTAAGAAAGATGAGAGGCAGAGGAAGCCTGAAGCCCATATCTGAGGTGTGAAGGGGAGGGACCGGAAGCAGCCCAGGGGTTCATCCTGTATGAAGGAGCCACAGCACCTAACAGATGGGTAGGAAAAGAACCCAGCTGTGGTTAAGCACAGCACAGACAAGAAGGAGGAAGCTGTCCTACTTGGGACTTGTGAACTAAGTGACTAGCAGTAACAGCCATTGAATGGCTATGGCTAGGACTTGAGGACTCCACAGGATTTTGAGGGCCTCAAAGCCCCTTTTTATGGAAGAACCTCACTATTTCACACCTAGGTTTTAAGCCTTGCTGGAGGCTAAGCTGTTGTCACCCAGAGAACTCTGGCTCTTTAGTGGGTCTCATGTGTCTAGTAAGCTCCTTCAAAAGTCTAGAGTACCTAGGGACTAAACTTGAGGTGCCACCTTTAGGCGCACAAGGGGACCTTCCTGATCACCCATCATAGGGAGCCACTCCACTTGCCAGGCTCAGTAAGGCACTCTGCACTCAAGCTGCTCAGAGCAGGCTCTCTGGGGAGTGCTGGCTTCAGGGATTCACAGCATCCTGCCTTGTTGTAGGATCAGCTTGTCACTTAGGACACTAAACCTTGGTGGCTCCTGACCCAGGTCTGAGGGAATCTGTGGAGACTTCCCTAATCCCTAAGTACCAGGTGACAGCACCATGCAGGCATGCTCATAGCCTACACAGCTGTTGCTGACAGGTACTCGGAATGTGCTGTCCCTCTAACATCCACCTTCAGAGTCAGCTTCAGGTCCTGTTTATTAATCTGCCTACCCTTTTCCTGAGGTCATCTCCATTTTATTTTATTTTTATTAATTAATTTATTTATTATTTACTTTTGGGTTTTTTAAACGGGGTTTCTCGTGTATTCCTAGCTGTTCTGGAACTCACTACCACCACCGCCCAGACTCATCCCCATTTTCTGTTTCTATCATTTCTTGGATACATGACTTAAGCCACTGCAGGTCAGAGCCTTGGAAACTCCTGTTGGCAGGCTGGGCCCAAGACATGGTGGAGTACCTTGGCATACTCAAACATGCAGAGGTCAGTATACATGTTGAGGGCGAGGTTTTCATGCCCACTCCTCTTGTACAGTTTGGCGGCTTCATGGAACTTCCCCTGGTATGAAAACACGTCTGCCAGAAACAGGTCATTGTTGCTCTCTCCCCTCTTCTTCCTCTCCTGGAAAAATTAGAAGCACAGGAAATAGTCTCCACAGCCACGGCAGGAAGTAGCCTGTACAAAGGCTAGCTGCTGCTATTTCTGGTCTTCCTACTGGAGCCTACACTTGGCTCCTGGGCTGCTATGTCTCTCACCTATGTCTCTATTGGGAAGGTTCAACAACAAAAGCAGATTTTTTTTTCAGACCACTTAAGATCAAACAAGAAGCGAACCTTTGTTTGCTCAGTGGAAATTCCACAGGACTCTTTTCCTGTATGTCTGCCCAAAGCAGCCACGGGATAACTTGAACAGTGTGCACTGTCAGAGTCGGGGACAGCCCCTGCATTCTCAAGATCTCCCAAAGCCCCAGACACCTGGGTGGCAGATCTGTGACCCATTGTAATGACAAACAAGGACAAAGTCTGGGATTTTCAACCAAGATGGAAGCCATAACACAGGATCACAAATGTGACTACGCTCCTGTCTCTAAGGGATGAGGAGACATTATCTGTGCTGGCTGATTTTATGTCAACTTGACACAAGCTTGGCAATTGAGAAAATGACCCCACCAGTTTGGCCTGTGGGTAAGCCTGTGGTGTGCTTTCTTGATTGATGTGGGGAAGTCCAGCTCACTGTGGGTGGTGCTACCCCAGGGCTGGTACTCCTGGGTGCTATAAGAGAGCAAGCCTAAGGAGCAAGCCAGTGAGTAACACTCCTTCACGGTCTTTGTTTCAGCTCCTATCTCCAGGTTCCTGACCCAACTTTCTTCATTGATGGGCTGTGATGTGGAAATTTAAGCTGAAGTAAACCCTTTCCTTTCTACGTTGCTTTTGGTTAGGGTGTTTTATCACAGCAACAGAAACTCTAAGACACTATGTATGCTAATGTCTACTTCGAACAGGAGACTTCTACTGCTCTCAGTGACCCCAGCACCACCAAGCATTGCAGAGAAGGAAGGTAAGATGCAGAACAGGTACAGCCAAGGTCATACAAAGCTCACTCTTCATAACCCATGATTCCACCTTCTGAAGCATGGTTCCTAACACATACGTGGTATGCACATATATGTGTAAATGCAAGGGCACGCACACTGAAGCACCCACACACCTTCCTCCTGTGTTAGTCTAAAGCTCAGTATTTGTAAACACTGGCCAGCACTCAGCCCTCAGCCCCAGCATTGCCCTGTGCTTGTTTTCTATCAAGCACATCACATTGGAAGAGGAGGAGACCTGGAACCAAACTTCCCGACAAGCTGGTACAAGTTTCAGCAGCTGGAGACAGCATGCCTCACCAACGACAAGAAAGAATTTTTGAACCTTCACATAGTGCGGGCTAATCAACCAATGAGCTGACATCTAAAACATAAGAGTGAATCTTGTAATCTCTTGTAGTGAGGTAAGTGTCAGTTGGTGTAGAATGTGGCCACAGAAGGACATGATTGTGAAGGACTGTCCACATGGACAGATTATTCTGCCACCTCTATGCTATCATCCCAGGTACTCAACAGGAAACCACTAAGGCACACAGTTCCCTGGTTAGCACTGGCTAGCATCCAGCCAGAATCCAGAAGCTGAGGCCTCAGGACAGTCACAAGAAATCAATTGAGTGCTCTCTGCTTTTCCCCAGAAATAGTTCCTTAAGCACAATTCTCAGTTCACAGACCATAAACAAAGGTAGACCATTTGAACTAAGACATGACAAGTGGTAAGAGTCAGCTCCCTCCCTGGCCAGTTACTTTTGTGCAAAGAAAAGTGATGTTCTGTAGCCTTGGATAAAGACTCCAAGGGCCCCACTGGCTACCACCAAGCATCATCCCTGAGAGCCAGCAGCATGAGATAATGGCATTCAACTAGCCCTTGCCCACCTGTGTGGGAGGAGACTGACAACCAGTGATCTGCTGGGTAGAGGGCCAGGGAGGGCTCACAAGGCAAAAGTGGCAACACTTGGGGAAAAGCAAGGGAACAGTGTGGGTCTCCCCTGAGGTTCTGAACATGGGCATGTGCCCTGTCCTCTCCTAACTTTCCTTTCTCCTCCACTGAGCAGGGCCAACATCAAGCCAAGGACTTTGTACACATCCCTCATAACTCTGGTTGCATAGGAACAGACTCAGTGAACAACAGCTACTGGACTGTAGTCTCCCTGTCTCAGCTCTGCTGGCCCCTGCCCTCGCCACCCCACACAAGGCTGAGGCCCATGATAGATAAGTGTTTACTTTGCTCAACTGAGTTGGAGGGGCAAGACATTTGCAATTTCTTCACTGCTTCCTTCTGGGAGCTCCAATGTGTCTCACATTCCCTTAGCCTCACAATAAATCTGTTCAGGAGAAAGAAATGTGTATGCCTTTTTTACAGACAGACAGCACTGAGATACACAGAAATTAAAAATAGTGTCTTCCATCACCCATAAATGGTGCAGTCAGACCAGATTCTTTAGCCTACCACAGGCCTTCTGGGCAGGAGGATGCCTTAGTAGGCCATGTTGGAAACATTTGGGAAATGCTTTATTCACTGGCAGATTACTTACATCCAGGAGAATGGCAATAGCTACTCATTCCAGAGTGGTATACCAGGTTCTAAGAGCCTAACTCTGCCTTACAGCAGTACCAGAGAAGGACTGACCCCCATCTTGGATTTTTGCAACAGGGTTTCTCTGTGTAGCCCTAGTTGTCCTGAAACTCACTCTGTAGACCAGGCTGGCCTTCAACTGAGAGATCCACCTGTCTCTGCCTTATGTACTGGAATTAAAGGTGAGCACCACCGTATAGATCCCATCTTAGGAACAACGAACCAAAGCTTAGAGAGACCCATACCTTCTGTCTTATTCAACTTCTAAGTGACTAATCAGGGTTGCTTCTATGTGGCCCCTCCATCCCCCAGAGCAGACTCCAGGGCATCCCCATGTCTTCAGGATTACTAGCCACTGCATCCTGTGACAGAAGATGCTTTCAACAGTTACCTCAATAGTGCTGATCAGTTCTAGGTATCGAAGATCTTGGACTCTGGTGAAGGCCTATGGGAAAGCAATAAGAAAGAGTCAGCTGCCTACTTGTTCTCCACAGGCTGATGGGGGTAGGACACATCAAGCTCTAAAAAGAGAGCCAGCAAGCGGGGAAGGGAAACTCGATTCATCATTGTGTGCTTGGGAGGTGTGCCACCCAGCGAGGCTCAGCCTGTCTTCATCTCAAGGATTAGTCCTTACAAAGAACTGTAAAGAAGTTCTGGGAGCATCAATCATTTTGGGATTAGGTAAAACAGAACTATGATCCTGTAGTCTACAGTAGAACCCCTTGCCAGACAGACATTGCTCATAATGGAAAGGCAAGCCAGGCTGATTCCAGTCAATGGCATCTGCAGAGTAGGCAAGACACACAGACAAGAGCCTGCATGCTTCTCCCTTTGATTTGGATGGGCAGCAGTAGACAGCTCTGCTAACTCAACGGTGCCACACACACAGAGCACATAGGGAGAGGAGGGAAAAGCTCAGGAAAGCAGTTCTGAAGGAGGAGGCAGAGAATAATCGCCTGGTCTCTACAAAGTAAACTTGCATGTTAATCCTGAATATGTATCCTCTGCTTGGACTCCCGAAGGGGTAGAGACTTCTGATGCATGGATTTCTAGGTTGTGAGGGTCAGACAGATTGGTGCCAGTGAAGTGCCTTTTGCTGCTTTTGGGTACCACAAGGAACTTAGGGGAACTGAACCTCTGTGTATTTTGCTGGCAACATCTCTGCCAAGCTGTGCTTTCTGTGTTGTTCATGTGAAATGCACTGACACATGCCCAGAGCAGCAGCTTCTGAGCCATTATGGTTTAGAATGCACAACAGCCTTTGGCCACTGCTAAGCACCCTCTATGCTACAAGAACGGGGAGTTTCCGGCTGCCTCACAGATGGCCACAGGGTGATTTCATCCTTCTACCCTACAGGGCCGGGATCTATTCAAAAGCTAGGGACACAGGAATTTCTCTTGGCCCTGGTCCCCTTCCCTAGTCCAGGGGTTCACAGTGGAAAGGGGAGGTTTGGCAGCTAAATCTCCCTTAGCCAAGAGCTACCCAAGTCTGAGGCAGATACCCTAGGGAGGACACTTCCTGTCTAAGCATGAGCAGTGGCAGACAGCAGGATTAGGCAAAGCACTGCCCGAGAGGGACCTGGCAAGGGGCTTTCTTTCTGAAACAAGACTTACTATGTTGCCTAGGCTGACCTTGAACATCGTCACTCAAGGGCTCTTCCTGCTGCAGCCTGCAAAAAGCTGGGGGCCTAGGGGTGTGTGTTACAGGCACATTGCAGTGCCCAGTACTTGGCTTTGCTTGAGGAACTGGTAAAAGGGTCAGTCAGCTAGTGTGAACAAAGTAAAAACTGCCTTCCTGATTTGTGTCTTGAAACACATAAAGAAGTAGGTCCCTGGTAATGGGCAGAGTAGGAAAAAGACTCAGGTCTCAACCCAACAGGACCTTGAGCTATTTCCTTCCTATGAATGGGCTTCAGCAACCTTCTTTGTGGTCAGGCAAGCAAGTGATGCCTTTCCAAGGGTCTTTCCGGTTCTGAGCACTGGACTCTTGAGTTTGATACATCTGTCACTGACATCCTTCAGCCCTGATACACTGCAGAATCAGGGTGCTATTCGGAGTGGTCAGTCACAAGACTGTGAATAACTTCCACAGTGGGAAGTGGGGAGCAGGAAACAGATGCAGCTGGCAGTGCTAAGTAGCTCTCCTGTGCCATCTAGTGGGGGTACCCTTCTAGGCCAGGCCCCTCCATCCACAAGTCTGAGTCCTGAATGACTGGCATCCAGGGGAGAGGAAAGCCAAGGATTAAGACATCAGTTAAAGTCCAAAGCTCTATGACTTTCCTAAATATGCTGCCCACAAGAAATATACACATAATTTTCATTTGTCAAGTAAAATGACTAAAGAAATACCATCTAACAAAGAACCCAGTGCTTTGATATGATCGTGTCTATTCTCAAGTGTTCTGGGATGCAAGGTGGGGTATGAAATGAATAGAAGGTTATAGCACAGTTTCAGTTCCCTTTATCTGAACATGTGCTCAACGACTCACAAAGGCCATGTGCTGAGTGGTACAGGCCACTCTTAGGCTCTAGGTGTGAAGGGTAACTATCTAGAGGGAAGGTAACTTTATTTCTAGCTACACACAAGGAAGATATCCTGAAAACCTGTTGGTATTCCTTACAGGCTTGCATTTCTAGGTAGGGCAGGAGAAGGAAGTTCCTCCAGGAGAAGGAACTCTCTCCTGAATTCCCAAAGCCCTAATCTAATACTTCCCAATGCTTATCTGATCTAAAAACATGTAGGTAATTATTGGTAGCTTTACTTTTCTTCATGTGCTGTGTATTGAAACAGAGCCATGTGCATACTAGCCAGTGCTCTACTGAGCTGTGACACCTCCAACTCTGCATGATATGGATGGCATTTGTATAGCCACTCCAAACTCCTCTTTACCAGGCCTGGGGAGGCCTCAAGAGTGAGTACAAAATAGAGGAAGAACGCTATGCATTCTAGAAGCAGGGGTACAGAAGTCAGGCTGAGAGAAAAGGCTGGGGAAAAGCCTAGGTCTGAAGTGTGCTCTGGGTCAATGGTATCACAAATGTCTGCAGGTGCTTCAGGATCAGTAGCCTGGGCTAAAGGAGACTCTCCACTTGGCTACAAGAGAGAAAACAGGGAAAGACGAGAGAAGAGACTGGAAGCCATTCCTTCTTCTCCCCTAATCTATTAGATGAGCACTCAGAAGTCCAGGAAAGGTTAAATGTTTTTCACCATTCCTGTAGCTTTTATTGGCTAAACTAGAAGTAACACTCTGAATCATGCCAAGAGGGTGTGGGACGCTACCACACTGCCGTGGGAGTGCGAGAGCCTGAGCATCTCTTCTGCACTAGGCCAGTTCTCAGAACAATGGTGGTGTATAGATGGTTGGTCACACCCAGCCTGGGACCCCTGATTAATAAATGGCTACCATGGACAGGCTTCACCTAGGTCTTTACATAAATGACTGCTTCCAAGATTGACAGCCAGCGTCAGCCAGGTGTTTTACTGGCATTGCCAGCTTAGATCTTCCCAACTTCCTGAGAACAGGGCCTAGTCTGCCAGAATCCTCCAGAGAAACAACCCTGGGAAGGTTGTTACCACCATTGTGAAAGGAGTGACTGAGGAGACAGCCCATGATCATTGGTTTCTGCCCCTTTGGTGTTACCTGGACCCTTCGCCTCAAGGGACCCTTCCAAGGACCAAGTTCTGGTGCACACTACTAAATGCATACCTTCTTTGCAGTCTCAAACTCTAGTCCTTCTAGAGCTTCCATGGCAAGTTCACGCCAATCAGTGTCTGTCACTCCCAAGCAAGCGATCTGGTATGCTTCTTTGAACATTTTCCTATCAAGGTACTGGTACATCGGAGCTGACTGTAGGGTTTCAGGGAGAAAGAGAATAGTCTGTTCAGAGTAGTGGGAAGAGTCAGATTTCACAGTGACATCGCCAGAAACTCCTGCCTTGATCAGCCACCGATCAGCACCTTTACAACCTTACCCTGGCCCACTTGGGTACCTTCTCTTCTGCCACCCCTCCTGCTGAGCTACAGTGCTCCCATCACACGCTTTTGGTTGTCACCTACCTTCCCCTTCCCTAGGTCAACCTAACCCTAATATGTCACCTTCTCTGGGAAGGATCTGCCCTGCCCACCTTCCCACTCCCCATGGAAAATGCCTACTTGGCTTTTTAAAGCTCAGTTAACAGGTCCCTCCTGGAAGCTCTTCCCTGCTTTCTCCTCATGCCCCAAGAGAAGGAGTCTAAGCTGTTCTTGGCCTCTGTGTGGATAAATTGTGTGCTGCACTCTAATTCCTTGTGTGTCTCTGGAGTGAAGCCCTGGCCAGCCTGTGACTGCAGCAGGGCTCTAGTCACTCCCAGCAGTCCCTGCACCCAGGCCAGAGGAACAAGTTAATCAACCAGAAGGGAGAGATCTGGGATGGTCTCTTCTAAAAGAGACTATGTCTGAGAAGGGCACAGGTATGGCGTTTGCTCCAGACAGCCCAGAAGGCTCTGAGGACAAGTCTCTGAGGTCTCTGGTGCTGAAGACCAACTCTCTCCTCAAGGCCAAGCTGCCTAGCTGAGCATATCTACCAGTATTCCCTGACAACTTCTTTTTTTTTTTTTTTTTTTATCGTGTCAAGCCAGGAGAGGAAGAGAGGAAGAGAGAGAGAGAGAGAGAGAGAGAGAGAGAGAGAGAGGAGGGAAGAGTGAGAGTGAGGAAGAAGAGTGAGAGTGAGGAAGAAGAGTGAGAGTGAGGAAGAGTGAGAGTGAGGAAGAACCCTGACAACTTCTTTTTTTGAGGCTATAAAGACTGTTGCAATTGTCCAAACAGTCCTGTGTAAGGAGGTGTTATGACCTTTGATAATACCTCAGGAGACTCCTGGAGGAGACCTGACTTGCCTGAGGACACAGACCTAACAAATTAAAAACCTGAGGCTAGCACGAGAGGTGACCTGATATTCTTGGTCTTGTGCTCTTTCTTTCTGTGTTCGTTCTCTCTCTCTCTCTCTCTCTCTCTCTCTCTCTCTCTCTCTCTCTCTCTGTGTGTGTGTGTGTGTGTGTGTGTGTGTGTATGTGTGTCCATCTGTCTGTCTGTCTGCAAATTGCGAATGCATGCATACACATCAGGCTTAAAGCTGAGCTGGGCCTGTCATCCTTAGCAATAAGGAATTTGGCTTGATTTGAGGCCAGTCAATATGCTTCAGGGACCCTTGTCTCCCTTGTGGATTCCTGGGCAGTAAAGATCAATCAGCCAGTACCTCTGTACTAATGGTTCCCAAATGTCAAACTGGAAGTGCTGTTTTCTCCTTTTGGGGCCTTTATCTTTGAAATTTCCGGTCCTTCCCCCCCCCCCCTTCAGAATTAAAAGAAATCTTTTTCCTTTCAAAGCTGATGTGCCCTCTGACAGCACGACAGCTGTACCCAGGGGCTTGTTTTCCTGTGGTAATACACCATCCATTTCCCTCCTGCTGTAGGGAGCAGCTGGCCACAGACTGGGAGCAGCTGAGCTAGCACCCAGGCCTGGCTCAGCCATATCCTATCCAGGGGATCTGTTCAGAGACTCTGCCGAGCTCAGGCTTCTGCAGGCCAAAGCAGCCATCTTCCTGGCCATAAGTCTCATTATCTTCTGAGCTCTCCCAAACCCCACCCACTCTGCCCTCACAAAGAGCTCTCTTCTCTGGACTCCTCTGCTCCACTTGAGTTCATTTTGTGGCTTTTGGTATTTCATGACTGTCTATAATAAGGAGGAATAATAACAGGAATCAGGACAGGCAAACCTGGAAATGGGTGTAATTAACCCCGTTTCACAGTGGCAAAGCCTGGAGTTTCGGCTGCTCTGGGGAGGATCCCTTTAGCCCTGGAGTTCAAGACTAGAGTGGGCAACATGGCAAGTGCCTGTCCCAAACAAAACAAAACAAAACAAAACAAAACAAAACCAAAACCCAATGATCCTCTTACGCAGAAAAGAACCGAGGCCTCAAAGAGGGAGATACGTTTTTCAGGATGGAGTTGGATCCAGTTATAGAAACAGAATCCAAAACTAGGGCTCCTTTTCCCAAGCTGCACAACTTCCTGTGACAACTGACACACACAACCCCCCCCCACACACACACACACAAGATCCACACAAGATGAGCTGATGTACAGCAGAGAGGTACAACCTGAATGAGGATCTGAAAACCGTACTAAAGAACCAGTCCCCTGTGAGCAACGCCTTATCTGGCTGCTGCATTCCAAGCATGACATCATGGAGCACAAGTCAGGTTTACTGCCCTACTTGGCAGCTCGGACACACCAGTTCTTGCACAAGATGATACAAATTTCGAAAGGAAACCAAAAATCCCAAGAGCAAAAATGGGGCTTTTGCCTGGTCTGGAGGCCCAAACCACAAGAAGACTGGAGGCGAGGCGGCAGATAAACAGCCTCTGTCTCCAGATCGCCTTTCCCAGTGCTTGGCAGCTCTGGCCTGCTGCATCAGCAGGAAGACTGGCTACAACCAACAGAGACCTTGGCTACTGACTCTTGAGGCTCTGGCAGGAGGAGCCCCGGCAGCCCCTCCGGCTCCTCTTGGCTGGCCAGAATCAGGAGCAGCAACTGCATTTATTTTTGAGGTTAGGATGGCAGTCTGGGGAGAAAACCTTTTAATAAGCGAAGCCTGTTTGGCATGGATAAGGAAGAGTGGGCTCCTAGCAAACGTGGTGCTTGGGTTTAGGGTACTGCTGTACTGCTGGGGAGCAGATAAGGACAGCAAAGAGTCAAGCAGGCAGGGCTGTCCTCAGCTGCCACCACACACCACCCTGTCGCCATCTCTCTGCTCTGTCTTCTCTACTGTTCATTCACATCAGAATGCACTGCCATTGCTTGAACACTCAGAATGGATCAGGAGCTGGTGTGGACAGTGCTGCAGTAAACCCCTGCAGCAACAAGTAGCAAGGGCTTCCATGGCTCCAGGGAGGAAGGACTCTGTAGGCCAGGTGTATGTAAGCAGGCAGACTAACAGCGTTCTAGAGGAAAGGCAATCTAGAATTATGAACATCTTTCAATGTACAAGGCCTCTGGCCCAGCAATTTCAGTTCTTGGAATTTATACTAAGTCAGGACATACGCAAGGAAGACACCCACTATTTACAAGAGCAAAAAGCAATGGGCAGCCAGGGTAGTGACTCACGCCTTTAATCCCAGCACTCTGAGGCAAAGACAGGAAGATCACTGTGGATTTGAGACCAGCCTGATCCACACAGAGAATTCCAGGGTTGCCTGGACCAATCATAAGAAGGAAATAAAAGGTTGTGGGTAATATAAACGTAGGTGCCAGGGAGTAAGCTATGGACGATCCAAGTGCTAGATAGAAGAGCTGTGTTCATTCCAAACACAGCTGGGTACACAGCAGGGAGGGCATGGGAGCTAGAGGCAGGACAGTACTCCACCCTCCACGGTGGAGCAAAGGAACAACTGCATTACAATCTTGTACAGTACTACCTAAGGGGAACTGAGCAACATACACAAGGAATCACTTGTCATTTCTTACACATAGATGTGAGCCTACAATTGTCTTACTGTTTGAAAATTCTGGTACAGTATTTCCACTGACATGGCACAACATTTCCAGTAGATTGCTGAGCAAAAGCCAGATTAGTAAGTGGGGTGTTTGGTTTTGGCAATTGTTTTTGTTGTTAGTGGGGTTTGTTTTGGTTTTTGTTTTAAGAAAAAGTATTGTGATGTATCCTAGGCTGCCTTTAAACTTGAAATCCTCTTGCCCCAACCTCAAAGTGTTTAAATTATAGGTATGAGCCGCACTGCTAGGTCAGTAATTCGTCAGAGATGGGCCTAGACTAGCTAGCTAAATGTCATGTTAAAAGAAGATGGCATAGGAGCTGGCAAGATGGCTGAAAAGGTTTAAGTACTTTGCTGTACAAGTGTGACAGCCTGAGTCCAACCTTCAGAACTAACAGTGGGAGAAACAACTGCCAAAAGTTGTCCTGGGACCTTCAGAGTCACTGGCACTCATACACAATTAACACATTTTAAGACAGAAGATGGTACACAGTGATTAAAAGCCCCATTCTCTTGCTTTTGGTCCATACTCAGTACAGTCAGTACAGTAACCTGTCTGGGGTCTGGAGCGATGGCATTCTCAGCACCCATGTAAGGTGGATCACAACACCCTGAAACCCCAGTTCCAGGAAATCTGATGCCCTCTTCTGTCCTCCATGTGCACCACACATCTGTTTACACACACACACACACACACACACACACACACACACACACACACACACACACACATTTTAAAAAAAATTCTCTTGAAGACAGGACACTGTGGTTCAAGTTTCTCCTTGGTATTTGCCTTGGTTTTATGACAGTTCTATAGGGAATGTCTCTCACTTAGGGACAAGCAGACAGGCAGCTAAGGCAGCTATAACTAGGTCAGCTACCAGGGGTGCTGTCTGGGTTCTCCGGTCTGCTTTTCCCTTCCTATCCTGTGGTTTCTAGCTGGCCTCCTCTATCTTCAGGAGACTCTGCAGGGTCCCGTGTGCTATCTCTGGGTCACATTCTTAATGCCCATTCTACTTACTGTCCACTCACACACTTATGCACCCACCTGGTGGACTTGCCACTAACACAGTACTGAATACTGCTAACAATGCAGCAGGAAGAGGGCCAGGAAGGAAAGAAGGCCAATGGATGGCTTTGCTGTCTAGATTTATGTCAACTTGGCACAAAACTAGAGTCACCTGAGAGGAAGAAACCTCCACTGAAAAAGATGCCTCTATAAAATCAGGCTGAGGGTCAACCTGTACAGCATTTTCTTAATTAACAATTGATGGGGGAGGGCCTAGCCCATTGTGGGTGGAGCCACTGCTAGGCTGGTGGTCCTGGGCAATGTAAGGAATCAGGCAAGTCATGGGAGCTAGCCTATAAGAAGCACCCCTCCACATCCTTGGCATCAGCTCCTACCTCCAGGTTCCTGACTAGTTTGAGTTCTTCTCCTAACTCCCTTCAGTGATGGACTACAATGTGGAACTATAAGCTGAACAAACCCCCTCCTCCCCAGCTTGCTTTTTGGGTCATGCTTTTCCATCACAGCAACAGAAACCCTAACTAAGACAATGGGGCTGACCTTCTTGTCCAGAAACACATGGCTACACACAAACACCCAAGTCCATGCACCCTGAGACACCACAGATTCCCCACTTCCCTCCTCCCCCTCTTTGCTGCTCTTAGCACCAGTTTGAAGGCCTAACCATTCTATTTTGTGTGTCCTACAGCTGCAGAGGAGTGACAGGCACCAGGGTTACCTGTGGCACCTCCACAGCAGACATAGAGAAGACATGAAGGCAGAAGATCTTGGAGCCATTGTAGCCGACGACGAAGCCCTGCAGCTTCTGCTGGTGCACTGGGAAGGTGCTGGCCTTGATGTTGAGGTAACCTCCTCCGGAGAAGCAAAGCATGTCCTCACACTGGGTGTTCCAGGCCACACTATTGGCATTTGGTTCCTGAGGGACAGAGGCTTGTGAGGCTCTGACACCACTCCCACTTTTCACTCCCACCCATTCTTAAAGCCTGGTGTCCCTGGAGTACAGACGGCAGGATGGAGAGAGAGGAGGAGAGGGGCCAGAGAAGAAGGGACGAGGTAAACTCCTCTGTGTACTGGTGATGATGGACGTTTTAGATATGTGCTACTTTTAAAATACATTATTATCCCCTCCATATTTTAATCACTCCACAGTAAGTGGAAATTTAGCAAGGTAGGATTCCATTTCTGTTAAAGGAAGCAGGTTGGTACTGCTCTGTGGTAGCTGACTGGCATGTATAAGAGCCCGGGTTCCATTTCCAGCATGAGAGCAGGAGTGTACACACTTCCATACATCGCTACCTACCCAGGAAGGAGGTGGAAAATGGTCACCCTGAGGATTAACAGTAACGGCTTTTGGGTAAGTGGAATTGTGGGGGGGATTTCCATTTTCTTTGCCTTTTTTGTTTTTGTTTTTGTTTGTTTGTTGATTGTCTGGTTTCTTTGGTCATGAACTTCCATTGTTTTCTATAATAAGCAACAGAATGGGGAGTTTTTTTCAAAATTAGAAAATACATTGTCTCTACATGTGTAATTTTACACTAAAAACACAGTCACACCAGGAGGTACCCACTCTACCAATATTCTGCTCAACTCTAGAGGCCTGGGGCCAACAGAGACTCACTCCTCTCTTGAGTCTTCTATCCTCAGCATGGACCACTTTTAAATGAAAAATATTGGTACTTTCCATTTGAAGGGGCAAATCCAGTGGATGACAGACTAGGAAGGTTGTGTCTCCTGGCAAGACCTGAGAACCACCTTTGCTACTTCTCCAGAGAAGCTGCAATAAGGGCCATGCACCTTTTCAACCTCCACGCAGGACACAATGGGGGGCTCTAGGTCCAGGCAGTGGGTACTGAGGCTGGGGAGAAGGGCAACATTCAGGGTTGTTTGCTCCTGGGCTGTTCCTGTGACAGTTCTGTGAGAATGTAACGTCTAGTTTCACGTTAGTATGATGAAGGAATGCAGTCTAGTTAGCATACAAAAGGTCCTAGGTTTGATCTCAGCAGAATACATCATCTCTAGCCCCAGTACTTAGGAAGTGGAGGTAAGGAATCATCCTAAAGTTCATCCTCACCTGGAGACTAGCCTGAGCTATGGAGAGATCCTGCCTCATAAAAAAAAAAAAAAGGTAGTTTCATGATAGCCTGAAATTGAGACTCACAGAGGTCCATGAATGCAGATGAGTCTGAAAACAATGGGTATATTTTCTTTCCCCTAAACCCTCTTCTTCCTCTGTGACATGATATAACTGAAGTCCTTTTGGGCTACTAGTAGCCATGTAGCTGTCTAATGGACTGAGGAAAGCCAAGCACTTCTACCCTGCTGGGTCTGTTGCCAAGGACAAGGAGAGTCTTGGAAGAGGACCCATGTCTATCTATGACATTGGGAAACTGTGCAGGACAAACCAGAGAGCAGAGGCTCCAGTCTCAGGGGCTCCTCATTCCATATGAATTAACTCTGACTGCTCGCAATGCCCCAAAGAGGCCAAGAACAGCCCTCATGTGGCAGAAAGGCAGGCAGGTGATGGGTACAGTCTTTGGACTGCTCAGTGACACACTCCTTTCAATCACAGGACCAAATGCTGTGGGAACAATGCCCATTCCCAGTGACCCATGCAGCCGTTGTGCCATAGTCATCTGTGGAACAAGCTAGGATGAGCTTCTTCGTGTCCCTCCTTCCTGGTGTGCCTTAGGCCACTGCTAACAACTGCCAGTCCTGGGTCCGGGGTAAGGGACTCACAGACTTCATCAAAAGAGTCACCACCGCACACTGACTTGGTCACCAGACTTGTCACTGTCCACTCAAGTACTGCTTATGGCTATGTGAAACAGGGGTTGCTTGTCCATCTCTCTGACAAGAAAACCCGTACTCAAGAGGCTGGCCCAGCTCCCCTCCTTCCTGGGGCTTTACAGATTCTACACCTGTGCTGGGTCCCAGGCCCCTGTGGTTCCTCCCAGACAGGGCTGGGTGCCTCGCTGCACAACTGGGAAGTACAGTGCAGGTCCCTGTTCCAAGGACTGTGTCTCCATCTAGGACTTCACCTGGAAAAGCAGCTCCTTTGTGTGGATGTCATACACCAGGCACGTGTCATTTTCATCCACCACAGCCAGCTTGTTCCGGGAGGCACTCATGTCCAAGCAGCGCACGGCTGTGGCCTGCTTCAGCAGGACAATAGCAAAGAGATTGTCCACAAAGATCTTCAGAATCTGGCGAAATTTCAGAGAAATAAGTGTGAGTTTCCACAGCAACCAGACCCTGGACCACTGCCAGACTCTTGGCATCCCATGTGTTCTACAAGAACAACACCCACTAACTCCTCCAGAAGCTGTGTGCAGAGAAAAGACTCATTAAATAAAGCAGGGGATGGGGTGGGGGAGGTGGGTACCATCCTTAAGAGTCCAAAAGCATGGTTCATAGGAGGTCACTGAAGCAACAACAGGCCTGAGAAATGCCAAACTCACTCTAATGTCTATGCGAACTGCGGTCATTTTTAATGATACTGCTTAAACTGCAGGGTAGAGGAGTCATACACTAACACAGGAAGGGCTATTGTAAACACAGGGGCGACATCTGGTATAAAGTAATAATGATGGTGCTGATGGTGACAGCTGCCATTCACTGACATCCCTGTTTCTGACAGCCCTGTGAAGAAACAGTATTGTCCTTATTTGGACAACTTGAGCCTCAGAGAGGCAAACTCATCTGCCCAGGGCCATACAGCTAGTGGGAAGGAATGTGTTCCCAGGTTAGCCTGACCCCAAAGTCATGCTCTCAGCCTCCCATGAGACCTGACAGCTGACTGAGGAAGTTGCAGATTCCCCACCACTTGGGTACTGCTGCCTGACAGCTCCTACTGATCTCATGCTCCGCAACTTCCGTCCCCAGCAAAGACCTGACAAGCTTCAGCCATAGCCATCTGCTACACAGCTTGGCTCTCAGGCTAATGCAGTTATATTTTCACTTTCAAATTTCTATGTAGCCCACATAGAACTTTCTTATTTTAAGCAAAGAATGTAGATGAACACACAGAGAATCTGTTCAACTTCATGCAGCCTAGATTTCCTAATCGATTTGTCCAAACAGTCCATTTTTCTTTTAGGTTCTAGTAACACCCTAAGGACTAGCACCATCTAGGCCCCAGACAGGAACACTGACTAATCCAGGCACTGCCTAATAAGGCTCTGACCTCGTGAACAATCTCTGCCTGCCTCTCTAGCAATCCACTAAAGCCGTGTCTCCAACAAATCCCACCTTTGGGGTGACCTTAAGCACACTGATCCCTGCTACGTGCAGCTTCAAAGCCATGGCACCAGCTCTGACAGGTGTAAGCACACTGTGAGTCTGAGAACCACGGCATTTTGGCCTGAAGCTGTCTTTATGAAAGTAAACTCCAGGGCTGGAGAGATGGCTCAGTGGTTAAGAGCACTGACTGTTCTTTCAGAGGTCCTGAGTTCAATTTCCAGCAACCACATGGTGGCTCACAACCATCTGTAATGAGATCTAATGCCCTCTTCTAGTGTATCTGAAGACAGCTACAATGTACTTATATATAATAAATAAACAAATCTTAAAAAAAGAAAAGAAAGAAGGAAAGAAGAGAAAAGAAAAAAAAGAAAAGAAAAGTAAAACTCCAGGCTGTCTACAACCCATCGCATGTCATCCCAGTCAGGAAACCTGTGTCTGCCTGGCCAGCAAGCTCCATGGTAGCACAGGAAGACTCACCTGGCCGTTCTTCAGGCCTACCAACAGACCTTCTCTTCCAGCGGGGCCACCAATCACCTTGATGTAGCGAATGAGAGATTCCATCTGCCATTCCCTTTCCCTCACTCCACTGAAGGACAGGCACTGTAGCCGTTTCTCCTAGGAAGCAACCAAAGCTCAGCATGGAGGTTCAGAGAAAGCGTGCGTGCAGCCCTCTTGGGGGAACCCGTCCTTTACCATCAGTGGTAATCTAACCCTGGCTCCTCCCCGATCCTGCCATCACTAATCCACCACAGGCTTCCTTAGGCGCCATCTTTAACATGGACCTCCAGAGCCAACAGCAACAGGCCACTGACTTGCTGCAATTAGTCTCTAACTTGGGGTAGCCCTAAGTGGTAAGGGGCTTGAGACCCTCACATAGGTTTTACATGAGAATGGCTCCTAAACAATTTCTTCCTTTTTAACAGGTCTGGGCAAGATCAGGTCCACCCACAGTAGGCTTTTTTTCAAAGTCTTTCCAAAACTCCTCTTGACACTAACCTAAAGACTTTTAGAGACCTATGACTGGGGATAAAATTTCTTTTGGATAAAACCCCTCTTAGAGTACTGATTCTCAACGTGTGGGTCATGACCCCTTTGAGGGCTATATATCCTGCATACCAGATTACCAGATATTTACATTATGATTCATATCAGTAGTAAAATTACAGTTATGAATTAGCATAGAAATAATTTCTTGGGTAGGGTCACAACGTGAGAAATGGTCTCAGAGGGTTACAGCATTAGGAAAGTTGAGAACCACTGCCTTAGAGACTTTTTTTTTGGTGGTACAGATCTATAGTTCCAAGTCCTCTGGAGGCTGGGGCAGGAGCATTGCAAGTTCAAGGTTTGCCTGGGATCAGAGTGAGTTCAAGAACAGCCTGGGAAAATTAGTAAAACCTTGTCTCAAAAATTAATAAAAAAGTGGTGGGAGAGAAGACTGGGGATATGGTTCCATTGCAGAGGACTTTCCTATTGTAGGCAAGGCCCTGGGTTCAATTCCTAATGCCTCAAGAGGAAAAGGAAAAAATGGAATTCTCTTAGGAGGTAAAATTCTACTTATAAAAATCTATCCTAGATGGGTGTGGCACATGCCTTCAACTCGGCACTCGGAGGTAAATTGGAGATCATGAGCTTGAGGCCAGCTTGATCAACTTAGGAAAACACTATCTAAAAAAAACAAAACAAACAAACAAACAAAAAAAACCCAAACCAGAGCTGCACTGTAAGACATTTACAGTATATCCAATCCCAGTGTATCAACGTGCTCCACTGTCCACAACCAGCACAGCCATAGACTGACTTCATCTCCCTAACAAGACTCATCTAGATGCCAAGGGCCAGCCACGGAGTGATGAGCATCTCTTTTCCCTGAGGAAGACCCCTGCCCTGGGGGAGGAAGGATGAGCTGCCCACCTGGCACAGGATGATGTGGTCAGCACACACCACCAGCAGGTTGCACTCAAACTTCTTGACAATTTTCTCCTTTACCCGGTAGTGCATGTCTGCCGAGTCATCAGAGTACAACTCATAGATGAGGATCTTCTCTGGCAGCTGGATAGCTAATCGATTCTTGTAGATGGCAATTTTCTTGACAAGCTCTCTGCATTTAATCCGAACTGTCAACGGAGGGAAAGAGACTCTAGCAAAAGGTTGTTAAGTAAGGTGAAAGGCAGAGAAATTAAAAGCCA
Organism: Rattus norvegicus; assembly: GCF_021556685.1. NCBI lineage: Eukaryota > Metazoa > Chordata > Mammalia > Rodentia > Muridae > Rattus > Rattus norvegicus. The sequence goes on along the minus strand of NC_141537.1, from coordinate 150,952,588 downwards.
TCATTTATTTATTTAATGCTCCTGGCAATTAAAGTGACACACTCTCATTACAAAAATCTTTAACGGGGCTGGAGAGACAGGCAGCTCAGTGGTTAAGAGCACTGCTGCTCTCTGAAGACTTGGGTTTGATTCCCAGTATCCACATGGTGGCTCACAACCACCTTAACTCCAGTTCCTGGGGATCTGTTACCCTCTTCTGGCCTCTCAGGCACTGCACACACATGGCACACAGACACACATGTAAAGTAAAGCTGGATCAATCTGTTAAAAGCTCTCCCAGAGCACCTGCCACGTGCAGGCGGCTGTGTTGAGTGGGGAGCAGAGCTACACATGCTACCATTTCAGGGAGAAACAGAGCGATCCGGCAGTCAGTGCTACTGCCTACATGTCTGAGGACACCTACACTCCTTACTCTGCATAGCAAGCAAGGCCCCTAGTGATCAAGAGCCCACCACAATGACAAATTTCATAGCTGGCCACACCCCTGCAACCTTCCTGACCACAGGGACTTCCATACAGTAGGCTCTGCCTCTCTACAGACCAAGTGGGGTAAACAACGCAAAGAGGACTTGCTGAGCTGTCCCCATGGCTACATTCCCACCACCTAGATGGAACAGAGATCTACCCTGGCAGGGACAAAAGAAGCCACCCTGAATCTACAGGATGGTCCATATGTGGGACCCCTATGCAAGACACCTGCCATATCTGGTCAGCAGCATCCAGACAGCATGTGTGCTCAGCACATCTGGATATGGACACAGCTCGGTGGAGCCTGACCTCCTTAACCAGCAGAGCTACTACATGAACAGAAGGGAACTGTCAGAGCTCAGACTGTGAGAGCACAGATCCCTGATCCTCTGACCAAGCCTGAGCCTATCTACTGCCCCTACTTGTCCAGTAGAAAGACCACCAAGAAGTGAGTAGAGGCTGAGGGAAAAGTATTCCAAAGTGGCTCTGACCAGAGATGGTAAATGTCCACAAAGCCCCATGCACTTCAGTCATTACAGCTCTGACTTATCAGCCCCATGGAATTATTGTAAAATGTAATGAGTTGGTGCTTTTTAAAAACAAAACAAAACAGGTTTTATTGCTTTGGCTAGGTCCTCAAAGAGATCTGCATCCTCCTTCTACCGCCAAAAGCTAAAGCAAGGCCAGGGAGACATTTACCATTATTTTGCATTGCACTGTCACCAGCCCAAGCCCAGACCCTTTGCTGGTGTCTATAAGCAAGGGCAAGCTCCCTCTTACCTTTCTGCTCTGTGATCAGGTGTTGCACAATGACATCTGTCATGCTGTCCCTGTAGGCATACCGATCCTTGTAAAGTCCGTGAACTGTGCTAAAGATAAGCTGGTAGAAGGAAATGGTGCCATCCTGGCAGCCTACCACCTGTGGAGAAGGGCGCTGTCAATCTAGGCTGAGGGGAGAAGCAGTCTCCCTTCCACCTGTTAGGAGCAATGGCTGAGAATCTGAGTGGCTGACCTGGTGCTCAGGGCCTCCTCTAGCAATGCTCTGCAGGATGAACTTCCTCTACTCACCACGTAATTGGAGTCAGGTTTCACTCTACAGGTCCACACCCAGGAGTTCTGCTCCCCAACGGTCCCCAGCCGCACTCCATCCTTGGTGAAAAGAGATACCTGCTTGTCTGAACCCCCTACCAAAATGTACTCTCCTTTAGTGAAGTAGCTGATGCAACAGGGGTCAAAGTTCAGTGGCCGATCCTTCCCGATCTGAGGAAAGAGAACACACACCGAGTGAAAGACCAATCCACAACCACAACAGTAAGGGTCCCCCCACCAACATTAGTCGGATAGAGGGAATGTTAGGAAGGCAAGGGGGCTGCCCAGTCTTATCTCCTGAGCTACTCCATTTCCTACACAGGCCTCTCCACCTCTGGAACCCACTGTTCCCCTCAACCCAGCCAAACCCTTGGCCCCTAAAGTCTGCCATGCCTGACCTAAATGTTGGGAAGTTAGCCAGACTTCCTCAACCAACCTGGAGACCAGGGAGTCTTTCCCTCAATCGCCCACCTCACACATGGTCAGCAACTCACCTCAGCTTCTTTTCTGTTTATTTTCTGAGCGTATTCACTTGAAAAGAATGCCCTGTATTCTTTATTCAAGAAAGATAACCCTAAAAACCTAGTTTTTGCTTTAAGGTTTAGGGTCAACTTCCAAGTGTTTTCCTATTTATAAATCTGGTAAAGTGAGCAGTCGGTCGATGCTGACAGTTTAATGAGTGCAATTTTGAACACATAAAACCACTGAAACAGTCAGCTCCAATTTCAACTTAGTTAATTCCCTTCAACTAATTTAAACTACAATTATAAATTTAGTTTGTTCACTTTTCTTTCCTTTTTAGGAATTCGAAATGCCTAACAACCAAAAGCTTCCCTCCTACCTCCCAATGCTACAAAGTCTAATAAGAAAACTCCGGCACCTGTCATGACATTGAGGGCTGAAGCTGCCGCTGAGACTTAGGGCTCCTCTTCCAAGTCACAACTAACTAAGTCAGGATAACTACAAGGACCAACTGAAGGCAGAAGCAAGTGACCAGAGCAGGCAGAAACTGAGCAAGGGGAACAGCTTCAGGCAAGAGTCTCTCAACACTGGCCCTTTCAGCTCCTTTTTGGATGGGCATGGAGTTTGAGGTGGGATACTGTAGAAAGGAAGGCCAGAAGGAAGCCCATTCTGTACACGAGCTCTGCTCACCATCTGGAAACCTTTAGCTACCTACCCACATGACTCACAGGTGAAGCCAAAACCTGTACTAGGATCTCAGCTGCTGCCCACAGAAAATACAGAGCAGAGCACAGCAGCACCAACTACCGGATCTCCCTCCCTCCTACCCTCCCTCTATTCCTTTCTCCTTTCCCTACCCTCCCACACTTGCCTTCAGAGGAACTTGAGAGAAATTAGTTTCTATGGTGTACAATTTATAATTCTCCGAATATAATTGAAAATTTCAAAAAGCAGGATAATATGGGGTTGGAGGGAAGGCTCAGAGTTTAAGAGCACTGGTTTGCGCTAACAGAGGACCTGGCAACTACATGGTAGTTTACTGGAATCTGTAACTCCTATTCCAGGATCTAACGCCCTCTGTTGGCTGCTGTGGGCACTGCACACAGGAGGCACATAGATGTGTACAGGCAAAGCATCCAAACATATTAAACTATTTTTTAAAGTAGAAAAATGTGAATCTTATTTGAGAAAAGACAATCAGCAAGGCCAGACCCATGGTGGTTCAGATGCTGGAACAAGCAGATGAAAACTTTGAACCACCAGGGATAACATGGTTCACAATACTAAGGAAGGGGGGGTTGGGGATTTAGCTCAGTGAGTAGAGTGCTTGTCTAGCAAGCGCAAGGCCCTGGGTTCGGTCCCCAGCTCCGAAAAAAAAAGAAAAGAAAAAAAAATACTAAGGAAGGGGCTGGAGATGGCTCAGTGGTTAGGAGCACGGACTGCTCCTGCAGCCGGCTTGAACTGGGCTCCCACATGGAACTGGAAGATGACGTGACTAAAATAAGTCACTTTAACAGACAGAGAGATTATGAAGAGTCAAGTAAGTGACTGGAATCTGAAGGAATAGAAAGAATGAAGAAAATGTATCTGAAGAGATGAAGGCCAGAGTTTTATCACCTTTTAATTTTTTCCCTTCCCTTCATCATGCTTTTTTAAAAGAATAAATATATAGGGGTTTTTTGTTTGGTTGTTTGTTTGGTTGTTTTTTTTTTTAAGCCTGGTGAATCCCAAGCAGGGAAATACAATGAGTCTCTTTAAAGTCTAATATTTTCAGTCCCCAGCTCCAAAAAAAAGAAAAAAGAAAAAAAGGAAAAAAAAAAAAGAAAAAAAGTCTAATATTACTTTTCATTGAAAATCATTTGTATAAAAATCAGAGCTTTTGTTTGTTCATTTGTTTTTGTTTTGTTTTGTGGTTTTTGGAGACAGGGTTTCTTTGTGTAGCTTTGGCTGTCCTGGAACTCAAGAGATTTGCCTCCCTCTGCTTCCTGAGTGCTGGGATTAAACCACCTGGCTAAAAGTCAGTTTTTAATTCAACTATATCTTATAAATAGTCATCACTAGACTACTTTGACAGACTTCTAGCGTCTGTCTGGTCAGGTTCCAAACTAGCTGTGGTCACAGACTAAACCATGTTCTTGAGGCCAATGGCCTCTCAAGACCTCAATTTTCTTACAGGTACAGCAATGGTGGTAGCAGTTCCTCCAGAGTAACTTGAGGACTAAAAGAGCTAGTCCTGTAAACAGCACAACAGTATCTGCACCAAGGAACACCAGCTGTGGCTACTAAGCCACAGCCTGGTCAAACACTACAAATGTCTGAAAGGCCAAAATTACACAAATGTTACCTAATTCTGACAAGAATGTTGGCTTTGTTTTAGCAAACCTTATCCTGTATTTAATCTCCAAATCACCCCAGAGTTGAAAAGATACTTCAAAACCAAGAAATAACTTCACTGTCCCAAACAAGTTACCATCTGTACCACGGTTTGGACTTTAAATGACTCTCAAAAACTCTTGTCTAAGGCTCAGTCCCCAGCCAACATTATGGAAAGGAGGATAAAGTTTAAGGGGTGGGACTTGGTTGAAAGAAACATGTCACTGGATATGTCCTCTTAAAAGCATATTGGAAATTCTCAAAGATCTAGTCAAGTAATCCAATCTGGGTTTCAATCCCACGCTCCACCATTTTCCAACTATGTGGTACGTACTGCTCTGGTCTTGGTCTCCCATTTCTAAAAGTGCATAATTAAAGTCACTTTTCACAGTGCTGAACACACTTGTAGAAGAGAAGACAAAGTCCTAGGCTGAGGACCTGAAGTCAAGCTCAATATGCAGATGCTGTCAATGATCGTGCATAGTCACTGGTAACACTCTCAGAAGTGCACTATCAAAGTGTGCTGTAGCTGACATGTGTGAGTAGGTTTGCATGGTGCTACATACCTGTTTCCCACTCAGCTGGTAGAAGGAAAGTTTCTGTCCCCAGTCAGCTACAGCCAGGATGTCATTATGTTCCTCTCTAATCAACAGAAGACAAAAGAGGTTATAAGGGGGCACAGTCTGCTGATGATTGTGGCTAGGGGCTCAACAAACAACAGGAAAAAGAAAGCCCTGGCCAAGCTGTCAGGGAGCCAAGTACTACACAGCCATACTGGGGCCAGCATACAATCAGGCCAACCATAAATCAGCCCAGAGACAGGTTTGGCCCTCCTGGGATCTGCTATTGCCCTGACTCCTAGCCGTGAATGGTCTGGGCTAGGACATGGCTACGGCAGCAGAAGGTAAGCCCCTTGTTTCAGACTTTCTGGGGAGCAACTTGAAGGATGAGCATGGTGGCACACCCAAGGGTACCTTCTCCTGTGTACTGTTAAATGTGAGGAGTAGCCATGAGACATAGCTCATAGTGAGGAGGCTAGACTGTTCTAGTAGATGGAATTTCCTCAGTATTCCTGAAGAAGATTAACACCCACACCCAAGTTCCCTTACAGCCAGGGTTCTTGAAAAGATAAAATGGCATCTGAATAAATCTCATTTGAAGATCAACAACTGCCATTGGAAACAGGCCTATAGATCTGTGTCATGGAACGGGACTTCAGGACTAGAACCTAGGAGAAAGGCCTCCACTCAGATGGGAAGACAACCACTTAGAATGCAGAGAGGTTTCTCAGCCTGAAGGCTGGAACAAAATCCTCCCCAAGTGGCTGAACCTCTATTAACGCCTGCTTCCCTAAGCCCAGGGTCTGACAGTCACCTGGCAGCACCAGTAGCCACATAAGCATGCTTTGTGTAGCATGGTCTGGAAACCCCAGCCAGGATGGCAGTGAGGAAAATGCCATAGACATTAATTCAAAATTCAGAAAAGGGGGAAAGATAAGGAAGATGCTAGCAGAAGGCTTACAGATGAACTATGCTTACTGACACTGAAGTCCAAACCCTAGCCACCAGCAAAACCCCTGTGGAGAGGCTGCATGTGGCACTACGTTAGGCTAAACTGCTAGACACTACACCAGGAGTGTCCAATCAAGCCCATAATGGTGGGCAGTGGGCTTTACCAAAACACCATGTTGATAATAAAATAGGCCTGAAGCTCAGATGGGAACCTGAGGGGCCATCCTTATTCCTTTCTGTGCGTCCACTTCCCACCCCACAAACCTGGATTCCTCTAAGGAGGTCTTAGATGTCAGGGGTACAGTGAGGAGGGTCCCAAGCTAGAATGTGATTGTCCAATCACAACACCCTGGCTGCCTCAGCTTTTCCCACTCTACCACAAGGATTTCCCTTACAGATCATATCAACTGAGAGAAGAGAGATTGCCCAACAGCCAGGACTATGGGTGTAAGGGGGTGAGAGTTAAGGGCTTCCCCTTTATGTATGTCCTAGCCAATGCAAGGTAAAATAGAGTGGGATAGGCCAAGGAAATATATCCAGTAACAAAAAGCATCAAATGAATGGTGGTCCTACCAAGGCACTGTAAATCAAGCTTCTCGGAGAATGTCTAATGTTGCTGGAAGGGGCTCGCTCAGACATTAACTTGAGAAGTAGGCATGGAAGTCAGAAGGGACAAACAGAGGTACCAGGGGCCTATTCAGAGACGGCAGTTTACAAAGGTGTATCCTCCTCTGTGCTACCCAGTTTCTCCTCCTTTCTCAGAGGATTGCTCTATCTGCCACCCACACATGCTTCTCAGGGGAGCTTCCCTTTGTGAGTGTGGGGGCACACCAACAATCCCCGGCCCCTGTTCTGCTGCCCTTGGCCAAGGAGTTCCTCAGCAGCATTTGCTTCGGCAGGTCTGTGGGGGCCTGGGCCCTCCCGAGGGTCCTCACTCTGTGGGACACACTCACGAGTTGCCGTCCCTGGGACTGTCGTCCTCTTCCTCTTGCTCTTCCTCCTCTGCCTCACTACCCTGACTACTGTACACTGTTGACTTCAGAATGGAAGGGATTTCCTGAAAATATCTGTTGACAATGACATCCTCAGCATCCTCGTTCTCTCTGCTCATCCAGATATTCTCCCATCGGCTGTAGACAGTAAGGGGATGTTCACAATCACATTGCCTAGGACTACACTGAAGCCATAATTTCAAAACCTGCCAAGGAGCCCCTGGACCCTGCCCGGAAGAGGACAGCCACCAGGTAACTGGGCATCCTGCTTCTCATGAATTAAAAATGGTAGCTTGAAGCCACAAAGTCATCTGTGGCCACAAAATCAAACAGCAGGAACTCTGGGGTAGGCTAATGGCCTTTGAAGGCATGCTCTACACGTGGAGGGCCTCCGCAGGACAGAGTTACTCAGGAAGAAATATAATACCTGTTGTAAGAAAGGCAACGGCATTAAACAGCCTCCTCAATCAAGTGGGCGCCCACCTGTAAAGTAACACTGGGACAGTAAACAATTGAGCCCTTTAATTTACCCGCAGAGAACTCCGTGGGGATAGGTTTAATAATATTATAGAATTACGCAAAGAGCCGAGAGAGCTTTTAGTCCACCCTCAAAGTCACATGGCATAAAAGAAAAGTATGTATGAGGTTTGAGCAGGTAGGTGCCAACTGTCTGCAGACCTTTAGGTTTTAGGGGTACTTGTAGGCTTAATTTTAACTTTTTGGCCAGAGAAATTTAAAAAATAATAATAAAGCACCCAAGAGAGTGCCATTCTGTTAACAGTGTAACAGGAGGGTGGGTGCATGCTTCGGACATGAGGGAAGGGCGGACGAAACAAGAAGAGAAGCACAGGGAGATCGGAACAATTAGTCCATGAAGAAGTCTCTCTCTCTTTCTCTCTCTCTCTCTCTCTCTCTCTCTCTCTCTCTCTCTCTCTCTCTCTCTCTGTCCCTCTCTCTCTCTCTCTGTCTGCTGGCCTAGATAGTTCATCTGTTTAGCTAAATCTCTGGGATTCATTCCAAAATTCAATATAGGCTCTTTTAAAACTTCATTTATGAAAAGCAGGTTCCAAACAGACCAGGCAAGTGGGAAGAGAGGACTTTAAACTACAAAGACGTCAGGAAGAGAAAAAGAGCTCAGAGGCTTCTTCTAACAGTCCCAACCAGGAGAAACACAGCCATGAGTACCTTGAAGGGTTCCAGCAGATGGACCATATTGGGGAGAGGGAGCCCCCAGGGCGCTCGATCTTCACTTTCTCTTCGCCATTTTTGTTCCGGATGCTGATGATACCATTGGACATCCCTAGAGCCAGGTACTGACCATCATTTGTCCAGCTGCACACACAGCCAATGGAGGGCATGGGGGGGGCACACAGAGGGCAGAGCTGTGAGGCAGCAGCAGCCAGGTTGTGGTTTCATCACTCTCACTTATTCCTGACAGACTCAGCTTAGACTGCCACTTACATCTGGAATCAGGGAGACTAAGGCAGGGACATCTATTTTAGATGGCATTTATCCCAACTCTGTGCAGACATCTCCATGGCAGCCTATACTCCAGACTAGGCCCTATTTTCTGCTTTACAGTTCAATTCCCTCCCAATCTAAGGGCTCCCAGTAAACAAACTGTCTCGTGACTTTTTAGCCCTCGAACAGGGCTTCACGTGTCATTCAACAAATCACACGAGTTGAATCACAGAGTACCTTCAGAAGCTGCTCAGTTATAGAGTGCCTAGGCCTACTGGTGCTGTATTGCCGGAAATGGTATTGTTATCACCATTGCTCCATGATTTAGTAACCACCCCAAGGTCACAGGCCTATCAGTGACAGGATGCAGATTCTGGTCTGAGTCTAGCACCAGCGTCAGAGGTTCCTGCCTGAGTTTCCCAGCGGAGACACCCATGTCAGCTCAGCATACAAAGGTTATCAAAGGCACCAGTCTTTCCATCAAGGAGACAAGAGAAGGAAAAGGGAAATACTGAAGCCTATCCCAACTGGCCAACAGCACACTTTCTCTGTGGGGTCTGCTGGGGAGAGAAAGGACACAACGCCTGTAGTTAGAGCCTCCCTCCCTTACCTGCAGCAGGTGATCTTGCTGTTGGATTTGTGCTTGGAGACAGACTTCTGCTCAGGAGACCACAGCCCTTCAGTATCAAGCAACAGAAAAGAGAGCAAGACCACTCAGCAACAAGAGGAGTAAACCATCCGTTCACACAAACTCAAATCTCCAGGGTCTTATGCTGAGTTAAGAAAAAGAAAAAGCCAACTTCCAAAGGCTTGACACCATAAAAGTCCACATATATAACATACTGAATGACAACTACACGCGGAGAACACATCTATGGTACTGGGATTGTGGGTACCTAGTGGCAGAGGGTGGTAGGTAGAAGGCACTGGTATGGGAATGGGATCCTGTACTGCAGTGGTCATACACTGCCAAACGTGATTGAGGGACAGAACTAAAACACACTGTGCCCCTCCTCCCTGGTTTCTGTACTGCCCATTGGGTGCCTCCTGGGTGCCACTAGGAGAACTGGGTGAAAAATACATGGCACTGCTCTGCACTGTCTCTGCAACGCACTGAGACTCTACCACTGTTGTTTAAAAATAAAATAAAAGGTAGATGGTGAAGTTCTAGGCAAGTTTTTCAGATTTATATCCCAAAGAAAAGGACAACTTAGCTGCCCATAGCTGGGGTGTGGCTGCCGGAGAACAACCTGGCATGAAAATAGTTAAGAAAATGGAAAGTGCAGGAGTAAGGCTGTGACGCTTCCCACTGATGACCCAGTCTCAGACAGACAGACACCACGTGTTCTCATGCCTAACTGAGATGACCCAGTCTTAGACAGACACCACATGTTCTCATGCCTAACCTTTAATATTTATAAATAAGGGGTGTGACAGTGGGTTCAGACAATGAAATTAGTAGGAAATTATGAGAGGGAACAAGAGGCTTGGGGGAGGGGAATGGTAACAGACGTGAAAGGGTAAGGAGGGCACCAGGAAGGGAGTGTGGATGAGGCAGAGAGGTGGGGAGAAACAACAAAAAGTCACCATGAAACCTAACTCTGTCAAGCTAATAACAATAAAATAAGTAACAAGGGGCTGGAGAGATGGCTCAGTGGTTAAGAGCACTGGCTGCTCTTCCAGAGGTCCTGAGTTCAACTCCCAGCAACCACATGGTGGCTCACTACCATCTGTAATGGGATCTGGTGCCCTCTTCTGGTGTTTCTGAAGACAGCTACCGTGTACTCACATACATTAAATAAATAAATCTTAAAAAAAAAAAAAAAAAAAAAAAGGTAACGAATAAGCTTTTTGGAGAGTCCACTTTCTAGGCCTCTGTCACCTCAAATGACTGTATGTGAGCTGTGCACATGGCACATTGGTCAGCTTAGGCTTGCTCCCACCAATCCTCAGAGGTGGTCCAGTGTCCTAAACAACAGACAACAAAGCAAACCACCCTGCCTGGGCTGTGAAATACACAGCCAATGCACACACAGAGAGCAGAGAAAGCCGTGGGTGAATGGAGACCTGAGTGAATGTGTGCTATCACATGGCTTCACGTCAAGGACCCCACAGCTTCAGACCCAGAGCAACGGCAAAGTCTCTTCCCCTGGGGTGAGACTAAAGGGGATGGTAGAGCCTTCCCTACTATGTGTGCATACTGGCAATGCATGCAGAAAAGGCCACCACAGCTTTCCTCCCAGATATTTATGGCTTGAAGACTGTGCCCTAGAGAGAACGCTCTGACAAGGTTAGCTCAACCTGCCCCCTCATTTGTAATAACCTGCCTCCGTGACTCAGCTGTAAACAAGAACCCTGCCTCTATGGTCAACTCGATACAATAAACACACTGGGCTTCCGGAGAGTTGTGACCTATTCAATCCCAGTTTTCCCAACTGGGTCTTATCTCTTCTTGTTCCCTACTGTCCCAGTCACATGGGTCCCTAGAGTCCCTGTAGCTAAGCAAGGTTTAAAAGGGAAATGTCTGTGAATGCCTGAGTCTTCCCCTCCCTTCCTTCTAACATTTCCACCCCACCCATGCATTTTGTCTGTGCTCCACTGCAAGTGCAGGAAGCCTTCAGCTGCAGGAACCTTCCTGCCCAGCCTCCCTTAGGAATATCTGCACTCAAACTCTGCACATAGCTGCCCAGCCCGGGTCTCACCCTACTCCTCCAGTGTTGGCTAAGTGACTGCCAGTGGCCCCAGAACCATACTGAGCCCCTGTATTTTCTCCTTCACCAGGAGAATAGGAATGAGTGAAACATAATTTCAGGAGTTGGTACAGAACTCAGAAAAATTTATTTTAAAAGATGTATTCATCTATTATTCACCTATTATATATAAGTACACTGTAGCTGTCTTCAGATACACCAGAAGAGGGCATCAGATCTCATTACAGATGGTTGTGAGCCACCATGTGGTTGCTGGGAATTGAACTCAGGACCTCTGGAAGAACAATCGGGGCTCTTAACCACTGAGCCATCTCTCCAACCCCAGAAAATTTTTTAATGGCTCTCAAACCATAGGAATTCTCTCTTTAAAAAATTCATTGTAAACTATCAGTACAGTGCTACTAAAACACTATAGGTATGGCTGCATGTGTATGCTTGGTGGAGTTGTGTGTGGGGAAGCCTGTCCTGGGAAGTAGAAGCTGATGGTGAGATATCTTCCTCTATCCCTCTCTATTTTTCTGACAGGGTCTCTCATCTTGGCCTGGCTGTCTGTCCAGCAGGCCCTAGGACCTGACTGGAGCCGCAGACAAAGCACCGCAGCTGGCTTCTACATGGGCACTTGACCTTTGATCTAACAAGAGCACTTTACCCACAGAGCCATTTCCCTAGCCTGAGTACTTTTACCCATGCGGTATTTTTGCAAATCCTACCTTCCTCTGCCATAGGCTTGAAAGCAGGGATATTTTATCTCCCCCAGACAGGTACATGGATCAGCACAAGAGGACATGCTACATTGTTCTAGGCAAATGGCAGTGCTTCCAGAGAAAAGCAGTCCCTGCTAGGGTGAGCAAGTCTTCTGTGTGCTCCCATCCTTCACACCGTTCCTCCCCTAGGACCCTACTGCTCGTCTGTCTCAAATGGCTTGCCATCCTCAAGGTCATCACCTCTCACTGTCTCAATGCAGTTTCTTTCTTTTAAAGGTAGGGATTCTCTGTGTAGCTCCAGTTGTCCTGGAACTATGTAGTCCAGGCTGGCCTTGAACTCACAAAGATCTGCCTGCCTCTGCCTCCCAATCTCTAGGATTAAAAGCATGTGGCACCACTGCCCAGCTCTTGCTGCAAACTTAAAGGATCAACCTCCCTTGGCTGCTGGAGGTGAAGAGGTCTCACTCTCTAAGGACAGGCATCGGCTTGTACGAGTGTGTCTCAGCATTCTCCACTAGAGGTGGTGGGAACTGAAACTTACCAAAGTCACTGGAGGAACAAGATGCCAGCTGGTGGGTAACAGGATTGTAGGAGACACACTGTATAGAGTCATTGTGCCTGGAAGTTGAAGAGCTGAAGATTATTCCACAACAAACCACAAATGTCTCAGTAGCTACAACTGGAGATTCAAAGCATGCTTGAAGGAGCTGGAGAGATGGCTCACAAGTTAAGAGCACTTAATACTCTTCCAGAGGACCAGAATTCAATCCCAGTACCCAAAAACAGCTCACAGCTGTCTGTAGCTCCAGTTCTAAAGGATCTGATGCCCTCTTCTAACCTTTTCAGGCAAAAAAAAAAAAAAAAAAAAAAACAAAACAAAACAAAAACCTATACACATAAAATAAAATGAAAAAGTACATTTAAAAACAAAACAAAACTTCGGTCCCCAGCTCCGAAAAAAAGAACCAAAAAACAAAACAAAACAAAACAAAACAAAACAAAACAAACAAACAAAAAAGAGCAACCCTAAGACTGAAGCCTCAGATGACACACTGCAAGCCCTGCTCTAGGGGACCAACAGCACAGGGTCACATTTACAGGACTGCCCTCAAAACCAGTTTCTACCTAGTCAGCATCCCACCCAACTCAAACTCCTCCTCTAGGGCTCTCCTCCTGATACCTCCAGTGTGTGTCTGAGACAAAGACAGAGAACCCAGCCTAGTGCAAGGTGCAGGTGACATGCTATATTTGTGGCTCTAATTGACAAGTTCTCTGGTCCAGAAACACGGGGTGGAGTATGAGGAATACAGTGCAGGCCAGGGTCTGGAAACATGGCAAATGCTGAGGTACACTCTATGGCATCTCAGCCAGATCTAGCTTCTCACTTCGTGGTAACACTGTGAGCATAGTCTCATTCACTGTTCATCTAAACTTGGTGTTCAGAGCAGCATGGATCACAGTAGACAACAGGTAGAAGCACCCCAAATGTTCATCAGCTGATCCATTAGCAATCCGAATGGAATATACACACAATGGTGTATTACTCAGTCATGAGGACATTACATGAAATAAACTGTGGTGGTTTGAATACTCATGGCCCAAGGAGTGGCACTATTAGGAGGTGTGGCCTTGGAGGAAGTGTGTCACTGTGGGGGTGGGCTTAGAGACCCTCCTCCTAGCCACGTGGGAGGTGGGAGCCAGTCTTCTCCGGGCTGCCTTCTGATCAAGATGCAGTAGAGCTCTCAGGTCATCTAGCACCATGACACTAAGTAGACCCTGCCATGCTTCCTGCCATGATGATAATGGACTAAACCTCTGAACCTATAAGCCAGCTTCAAATAAATGTTGTCCTTTATAAGAGCTGCCTTGGTCATGGTCTCTTCACAACAATGGAAACCCTAAGTCAATCACAAAACACCAAATGCTATGTGATTCCACTTGCATGAGGCACCTAGAGGAGCCAAACTCCTCAAAAAGGACAATGACAGTTGCCAAGGCTGAGACAAGACAGAATGGAAGATGTTAAGTACTTAGTTTAAAGTTCAGGAAGATGAAAGGGTCTAAGGACTTTACTTGCCAAAATTTGTCTAGATAATAGTGTTAATGTACCTAACACCTGGTGGCGGATGGCCAGTTTACATTCGGGGTATTTCTCTATAGTTGAAAATAAAAAAAGTACTTTCTATGGACCAGGTATGGTGCTAGGTGCTAGAATTATAAACATGTGAAAACAGGGACAGAGTCTACCTTCCAGAGCCCACAGGCCAATGGGTGACATTAATCAGCCAGCATATGTAAGACCACAGCGTAAGTAATGCTCAGGAGAGGCATTCCTGAGCCTGGTGGTAGGAATGGGTTGGCAGCAGACAGAGACCTAGAGATGGAGAGGGGCTAACTAGTAGAGGGAGATTTGAGCATGGCCCCTAAGGAGCAGGAGCCTTAAAGCACACTGGCCTGTCTAGCTTTTGATACTGGGTAGATGCAAAGCCATTCTCAAAGGCAGAGACACTGAAGGGGACAGGCTGGGTGAGAGGGGAATGAGAGGGATCTGTGGTGCCAGATTAGCTGGCTGAGCTGGTGACCCATCATTCCCAACCAACCCTTCCCCATGCTTAATCCAAGTTCATCTTAGAGAGGAGAGCTTCTTCATACATTCTTCCCATGAGGGTGTGGCTACAGTGAAGAGCCGTCAGAGCAGAGTCATGGGCAGCCCTTGTAAACCTAGCTGCCTGAGGCTGAAGCAGGGAGGTTATAAGCTTGAGGCCTGCCTTATAGAGGAAGACCCTGTCTCAGGCAAACAAGACAGCTGTCACCATGAGTCACTCACGTGTACTTCAGAATGCCTTCCAGTTTTGAGGTCCAGATAATGATGCTCTTGTCAGCAGATCCAGAAGCAAAGCGCTTGCCTAAAGGGTTTTTGAAAAGAAAATCCTCACGTGTATTTTAAACCATAATTTTCCAGATAGAATGTCCAAGAAAACTAATTCTTCAAGGCACATACTCAGCTAGTAATGTAGTTCAGTTGACAAGAGTAGCTGTTTAGTATGTATGAGGCCCAGGTTCAAATCCAGCACTGCACAGAGTAGGGGTGTATTCCCATCACCCATCATGGCAAGAAGATCAGAGGTTCAGAGTCATCCTTGGCTATAGAATGAGTTAGAGGCCAGCTGGACTACAAGAGACCCTGTCTGGAAAATATTTTTAAAGGGGAGTAAGTATCCCTTTATTCTGTAGCACGGTTTGTATGTGGTGTAGGACGGAACCTAGGGCTTACATACCCCACAAAGAAACTGTACCCCAGCTCTTCCACCGCTTCTCAGCAACACTGGCAACGGGGACGGACTGCAGTTTGGACTTTGGGGTTCCACCTGCTCTTCCTGACACTAAGTATGCCCAGACACACTGAGGGTCAGCTACATCTGTGTGCCATGCTCTGCAGTAAGGGCTGAGCAGCGATTCAGATATTTAAGCTTCAGTTCCATGGTGTCTAGTCCAAGAAGCAGACATTAAGCTTATCCAACACAGATACAATATGGGGGGTGGGGAGTGAGTCCTACGAAAGAGAGTAACTGGGGGAGCTAACATTAAAATTTTTACTTTTTTTTACTTTTTTTTTTTCTTTTCTTTTTTTCAGAGCTGGGGACTGAACCCAGGGCCTTGTGCTTGCTAGGCAAGCGCTCTACCACTGAGCTAAATCCCCAACCCCAAATTTTTGCTTTTTTAAAGATTTTACTTATTTTTATTTTGTGGGTATTTGCTTACATGTCTGTGTACCATGCACATGCCTGGTGCCTGAATAGGCCAGAGGATGACAACAGATCCCTGAAACTACAGTTGTAGGTGGTTGTAAGCCACCATGTAGGTGCTGGGAATTGAACCTGGGTCCTCTAGAAGAACACTTGGTGCTTTTGACTGCTGTGGCACTTCTCCAGCCTCCTAATTTTTTTTAAATTTGCAGTTATACAACTGTATACTATTGTATATATTGTATATGTATTGTATATATTGTATATATATACAAATATATACTATTTGTCTACGCATGTGTTTGTGTGGTGTATGTGAGTACACATACATGCGTATTCATAAGAGTGTGGGGTAAGGCTGATGTCAGGTACCTTCCTCTACTGCTCTCCTCTACTGCACTAACCCTGGAGCTCAGACTTCGCTAAGTTAACTGTCCAGAGAGCTCGTCCTGTCTCCACCTCCCTAATGCTGGGCCAGCAGGCACACACACCACTGTGCTAGAGATACAAACTCAGGTCTTCACGCTTTCGCAGCAGGCACTTAACCAACTGAGCCATCTCCTCAGCTCACAAAGTTGTATATATTCATGTATAGTACGGGGTTTTAATATATTTAGTCAAATTAACATATTTATCACCTTAGATACTTACATTTTTAACGTTGAGAACATTAAAGTTTGTTCTTTTAGCAGTTTTGAATATATATTATTGTCAACTGTGATTACCACTCTGTGCAACAGATCTCAAAAACCTACCCATCTTGTCTGACTGAAACTGTGCTCTTAGGTCAGCATCTCCTAGAGCAGTGGTTCTCAACTGGTGGGTTGAGACCACTTTGGGGGTCAAATGACACTTTCACAGAGGTCACCTAAGACTATCAAAAAGCACAGATATTTATATTACAATTCATAACAATTCAACATTACAGTTATGAAGTAGAATGAAAATAATTTTATGGTTGGGGGTAGGGGGTCACCCCAACATGAGAAACTGTACTGATGGGGTGCAACATTAGGAAGGTTGAGAACCACTGCCCTCTAGACTGGATGCAGATGAGATCCTTCAGGGCAGATCTAAAGGATAAGCAGAGCTGACCCAAGTTCAAAGGAAGAGCAAGATGTGTACACAGATGAAAGATACAAAGGCCCTAAGGCAGCAAAGGCTGGCATGGCTGGGAAGCCATGAGAGTCACAGCTTGGAGCAGGTGGCAAAGGATGCAGCAGATGAGAGAAGGCCTCTAGCACCTTTGGGGCCATAGTGCAGATGGCACCTTTACCCCAAGCAGCGAGAGGCAGGCCTGAAGGGAAGAGTGGAGATGAGCTTACATCTCCACACTGCTTGGGGTTTAAGAAAGAACAGGCTAAAGAGGCAACATTAACCAAGTAATTCCTTATTCACTCCATAGATACCAACTTAAAGCAGGTGCAAGAGTGGGGTACTTTGTAGCAAACCCCAGGAGCCTCCACAAAGCAAGCATAGGACAGGATTTGCACACCCAGCTGCAGAGTTTTGTTAGATTTTTATTAATGTGTGAATATATGTATGCAAGAGGCACAAAGAGCCATGGTGCATGCTGGGACCACTTTTGGGAGTTCTCTCCTTCCACCATGTGGGTTCCACTGATCAAACTCAGCTTGTCAGGCTTGGTGGCAAAGTCAAGTGTAATGGCCTGCTGAGCCATCTCGCTAGCCCAACCTGTTGATTTTTAGATTTTAATCTTAGGACAATGGGAAGGTGGTCTTCAGAAGCCACTGCTCCTAGAGCCTCAGTGTTCCCATTTGAAACAGAGAGGGAGCAGAAGTCCTCACTCAGAGGCTATGCAGAGACAACATATGCAAAGAACCTTTTGTAGTAGCTCAAACGGAACAGAGGTTGTAGGTGAGCAACATGGCACTGCAGCAAATGTTAATCAAAGAGAGACTCTACTCTCAGGTGTACCCTCCCTGTTTCCTGACCTAGAGAGCATCAAGGATGACAAGTACAGGCTCCAGGCCCAGAGTCTCTGCATCAGAATCCCTAGTGATGTCACTGAGCAGCTGTGCGACCGGAACTAGCTCCTGGACACCTCCAGGGTTTCATTTCCAAGTGTGAAAATGGACATTGATAGGATTTACTTCATAGTTGATGGGAAGAAAGAGCATGCATGTGCACACATGCACACACACATGTAAAATGTTCAGAACAATGCCTGGAATAGAATTGTGCTAAAAACATAGCTACTGTTGCTCTCTTAATACTGGTTTATGCTGTTTTTGAACAAGGGGACTCTATCTTTCACACCTTTAACTATGGTAGCTCATTAATTACTTAGGAAACTTCGGAAGTCAGAACCAAGCAGGCTTAAAGAGTCAAACCACAATCTGTATGTCTCAATTTTCAGATCTAAGGGTGTAGACAAATTTGGAGGAACTAAGACTACGTAATCATTATGTGTTGCAAAAAGCATGACACACCAGGAAGACCCAGGCACAGTAGTCAGAGGACATCACTTAGGCTCTGTAATTGCTCCAGGCCTGTGTGCCCCTCTGCCAGAGGAAGTAAAAGTGCCTTGCTGCAAGTTTCAGAGGGCTACAAGAAGAGTCACATGAAATGACATGTGTGACAGAGTTCTACAGAATGCTGACAAATGCCACTGCTTACAGGCCTACAGGCCACAGGGCTTCTCTCACACTCAGGATACCCAGCAACCTCTGCACCCATATACAAATAATTCAGCTACCCAGGCAGCCTGCCACTGGTCTCCTTGGACCATTACTCTCTACTTGAACTCAAACTGTCATAGCACAGACACCTGACCACAAAGAAAGAAATGTGTGCCGTCTCACTAACTTGTCCCTGGACTTACCCATTAAGTGTTCTCCCAAAGTGAAATACGAGGCTGTCAGGCCAGAGCTGAAGACGCTGCATATACATGAAGAATGTGCATTTCCCTGCCGAGCAGCTTGCAGCTTTTATCTAATTCTTAGAGAAGTCCTCCATCCAAAGCAATTACAAACCTGGGTCTGAGGCTCATCTACGCTTTGTACCCTTGGTACAGGGGCTCTAACTGCAGTCAGAGCCTCATCTCCAGCCACATATCGACCGAGGAAGTAGCAGAGACAATACTCAGCCCAAAGTCAGGACTCGGGCCAGAGTTTGGCTCAGTAGGTAAAGGCACTTGCCACATGAGTTTCATAACCTGAGCTCAGTCCCCAGAATCCAAGGAAAGGTGGGCAGAGAGAACAGTCTCCATAAAGTTTTCCTCTAACTTCACATATGTGCCATGAAAACAAGCCCTTATGTGCGTGCACGCACAGTAATAATGCATTAGTTTAGATATTTTAATGTCTAGTTTAGATAATATTAACCTAGATATTTTATTTTGTGTGTGAATATGTGTATGTGTGGACTCATGCATGCCACAATATACATTTGAAGGTTAAAGGACAACTTGCAAGAGTAGGTTTCTCTCTTTAGACCATGTTGTGACCAGAGATCATATTCAAATCAGGCTCACTGCACATACCTTACCTTGGTGAGCCATCTGCCCGTTCTAATAAATTAACAAAAGAAAGACAGCTTTTGGGTTGGGCCAAGATTAAAACTTCCACAGCATAGCATTCTGTCCTTCTATCTGTCTTTTAATATACCTACCTACCTATCTACCATCTGTTTTTCTTCACTTTGCTTCAATCTTCACAGTGCTGTTGAAGGAACTCAGGGCCTTGAGCAAGAGAATGCTAGGCAAGTGTTCTACCACTCAGCTATGTCCCCAGTCCACATGAAGTTAAGTCTCCATCTCAGTTTCACACAGCAGTTCTCTGAGCTGCTAGGCTTCCCTAGGCTTCTGAGCTGCTAGCCTCCCCTAGGCTTCCAGGTCCTCCAGTACAGTAATCCCTCAAGTCCGTAAGACCTCACCTCCTGTCCACCACGCCTCTTCCCTTACAGCCCATCTCCACTCATTTCAAGGTCACTGCTTGTGACTATGCATCCTCTCTGCTCAGCGCTCTTTACCTTGCCTGTAAAACTGCTCCCCGGACTAAACCCACATCTCCTCCTCCTACCATGCAGCTCAGAGTGGCTGAAGAAAACAAACCACATAAAATGATGTCACCTTGGCTAGAGAGATGGCTCAGTGGTTAAGAGTGCTGACTGTTGGGGTTGGGGATTTAGCTCAGTGGTAGAGCACTTGCCTAGGAAGCGCAAGGCCCTGGGTTCGGTCCCCAGCTCCGAAAAAAAGAACCAAAAAAAAAAAAAAAAAAAGAGTACTGACTACTCTTCCAGAGGTCCTGAGTTCAAATCCCAGCAACCACATGGTGGCTCGCAACCATCTGTAATGAGATCTGATGCCCTCTTCTGGTGTGTCTGAAGACGGCTACGGTGTACTCGTATATAATAAATAAATCTTAAAAAAAAAAAAAAAAAAAAAGATGTCACCTCTAATTCCTAACCACCAGCTTCAAGTTCATCCTCTGCTCCCTGGAGGTTTACCTATCTTTTTTTTTTTTTTTTTGGTTCTTTTTTTTTTTCGGAGCTGGGGACCGAACCCAGGGCCTTGCGCTTCCTAGGCAAGCGCTCTACCACTGAGCTAAATCCCCAACCCTCCCTGGAGGTCTCACTGAACCCCCCGAATCCATTCATTTTTCCCACTCTCTGAGGCTGCCATTTTTTTGTTTCTTTCTCTTCAACTCTCAAGCACTTCCTTTCCAGTCCTCACTCTCAGTTCCGGTGGTTTCTTGTTACACTAAAACCATGGAAGAACCAGTAAGAAGACCCTTTAGATACCTACTCTCATAGCCAGCCCTCCCTCCCCCTGCCACTGCTCCTTTCTGAAGCAAAGCACTACCTGTGTCCTAGGTCCCACACCCTTGCCACTCAATGCATTCCAGTAATCTTCTGCTTTCTTTCCTACGTCAGCCTTCCACAGTGGAAATGTGCACACCTGAACTTTGGATCTTCCACTGCAATTGCCCCACTGGCAATACCTGCCACATCAGTGGAGGGTAACTCCATCACTCAGTCATTCAGGTCAAAAGCTGTGGGGCTGCCTGCAATGTTCACACCCACATCCAACCTGCCAGGAAACCCAATCTGCTCCATACTCAAAGCATATCCAGAACCTCATCACTTCTTGCCACTTCTATGGCCACTGTCACCCCGTCATAAAAGATACTTGTCACTCAGCTTTCCTGAACCCCCTCATCTTTGATAAGCTGTTTCCAAGGCAAATAGAACATAGAAACCAGATTGGCCCCCTGCTCTGCTCAGACCACCAACAGTGCACTCTTTTCACTGAGGATCAGAACCAGTGTTCTAATGATGTTGACACCATCTGGTCACCCCAGACCTGTTCTTTCTATCCCCTCTCCCACTTCTCCTCAACTCTCTCTGCCCTAGCTCCCAAGAGGTGCATTCCCACCCAAGGGCTTCTACAATGGTTACTCCGTCTTTGAGAAGCTCTCTTCTCCCAAATGTCTGATGCCAAAACCTCTCCATCTCAGGCCAGCAAGTCTTTGTTCAGCTGCCCTATACGAATGGGCCCACCTCATCATCAGATTGGATAATGCACTCCCAATTCTCATATTCTGTCTGTCTTACTGCCTATCAGCCCAGCGCCTGGTTATCTCATTGACTGTGCTCATCCTCCCTCCTTCCTCTCCAGCTTCCCAACAGGCCCTTCTCCTATTTTGTTCTCTGAAATAACCAAGCACTAAAGATAGTGCCTGACACACAGATACCTAAGGACTAGAGTTGTAACTCAGTGGCAGCGCATTTATCTGGTGTGCCCAAGGCCCTGGGCTTAGTCCCCAGCACCACAAGAAACAAACAAACTTGTTTCAGTGAATAGCTAAAGTCTATGCTATTCAATATCCTCTGAACATGCAGGTTATATTTTAAAGATATTCACAGAGTTCTTTTTTTTTTTTTCTTTTTCTTTTTTTCTGGAGCTGGGGACCGAACCCAGGGCCTTGCATTTGCTAGGCAAGCGCTTTACCACTGAGCTAAATCCCCAACCCCCACAGAGTTCTTAAGTAGAAAGCTGAGCAGCTACAGGGCCATCAGAGACCAGAACCCAGAGCAGCCTCTTACCATCCTTTGCATACGCCACACAGTACACAGTGTCTTTGTGTCCCTTCAGGGGCTGAAGTAAGGTGCCATCAGAGGTGTCATAAACCTGTCAAAAGGAGTAAAAATATCGATTATCTGTGTGACATCCATTATTCAGAATTCCTGCAGGGTGCTACTGCTATTTTTGTTTTTATAACACAACAGTTGCTGATTTGCTAAATTAGCATCAAGTAGAGACAGCACCGCATAACAAGAATGACTACATCTTAATGCAGGGCAAGCAGGAAGTGGAGGTCCAGCTTATGTCTGTGTGGCCAGGAGCATACCATCAACCCTGGAGAAACAGCAACTATACTGATTTTCACTCCAGGGGAAGTTCTGTAAGCTTCACCCATTCTCCCCACCTCCTTGCCTCCCCACCCAGGACTGGGAACTAAATCTAAGGCACTAAACAATGCCTGACAAGCCCTTAGCTTCTGAGCTATATTCCCAGCCTTCTCTCTTAGTTTTTAGTTTGGAACAGTGTTTGATTAAGATGCACAGTCTGGCTCTGAACTCTTTCTGCAGCCCAGACTGGCCTTGAGCCTTTGACCATCCTGCCTCTGCCTCTCAAGTAGCTGAGATTATGAGCCTGCGCAACCATGCCCTGGTACATTTCACTCATTCTTACATGGGCTTAGATGAATGATCCATCAAGGCAGGCCCTTGTCAACAAAGCCAGCACCTACAAAGAGCTGGTGGATAACATGGCTAACTGTCAGGGACAACACTGCCACTAGTGTCAGCACACACAGATGCATCATACTTGCTACCACGGCCTGAAAGTCACAGATCTAACAAACGTGGGGTTTGCAAGTGGGAGGGAGTGTTATAAAACCCAGCTGCAATGTGCATTTAGAATAGTTTATAGTTGTGCAACATGGCCAAATATGTGGAGATGTAAAAAACACAGCATCTGGGAAATGAGGACAGAGCTCTCCCACACAGGCATAACACTGGAGAAGGAAACCAGGAAGGGAGTGAAAGGGTCTATGTTGTTTACCCTGGAAAGAAGTCTGCAGAACAACCCAACCACAATTCTAAGTCTATGCAGTTAGGACACAGAACTTGGACATCAGTCAGCCTGTGTATCTGGACACAGCAGAGAGGAGGACAGGGTCTTAGGGGAGGAAGAGCTATCACAGAGGTTTTGGGTCAAACAGAAAGGTGTCTCTGAAGATTACTCTTATGTACTAGGATAGGTTCCAGAGGACGCCTGTGGCTTTTGGAACTATAAACAATAGGACAGCATTCATATGGAATTGTTTAGGGGCAGTGGAGCCCAGAAGTGGAGGTCAAGCTTCCTGGCTTCTCAGGGAAGGATAGCCTTTAGCCTTGTTAATTCACTTTGGTCCAACAAAATACGAACTGACACCCACTCAGTTTCAAAGGCATTTTGATTAATTGTCTGCAACCATTTCATGAGTGTCTCAAAGGAGAAAGACAAATGACTCCAAAGGAGGCATTGTTCATGGGTTCCTATCTGATAGACAGTTTACTTACCTGTTTTAAATAGACCATTTCCTTCCTTATTAAAAAGTAATGACTGGTTTTTCCGCCCTTGCCTTTTTTATCTCAAAAAAAGGGGGTCAAATTTCAGAGTACTTGCAAGAGGGAGGGAGAAAAAAAGCACTCAGAATGGAAATGCAGACAAAATCCTACCAGCAATCTGTTTCCTGCAGCCAGAATCAGTTGAGTTCCATCAGGTTTAAATGCAAGGTCGTAGATACTAACAGGAGACAAGACAAAAAGACAATTAGGAACCAAAATGATGAGGTCTGCTAATGGCCAAGAAAGCAAACTTTATTTCCATTATGAAACACTATGTGTGTGCTGGGGGAAAATAATGGCTAAAAATTGCATCTGGTTGCAAATTCCACTCAACCACCACACCTTGGCAGCCCATTCAATCATGATCTGCTCAGCAGTCAGCTCAGTCCTGGTTTCTCTCATGCAGAAGCCAGAAATGATTCACAGGGTCAACAGCTGAAGGCACAGGCTCTTCCAATCGTGTCATAGAAAGGCAGGACACAACAGCTAGGGTGTGAGGCAGGACAGCTACACAGATATTTACCAATTACCTGTTAGGAGTGAGGCACCAACAGACACGGGGGGAAGGGTGGGGAGGTTGGCAGTCTCTCTCTGCCTCTAGGAATCCCCACGTGAGTGGGAAACTATAAAGCAGACTCCTTGGCCAAGGACTCCCATGGCACCAAGTTTAAGGAATATCCTTTTCACCTTTCAATCTGAGTTTCCAATGTTCTTCTACATGTCAGTGAAGTACGGCTGTGTTTTGTTTGTTTGCTTGCTTTCATACAGATGTGCATGTAATAATAATGTTTTATAATCAAGGATCTCTGAGTGTGGGTGAAATAATGAGGAATACTGTGTGCTGCTTTGCACAGTTCAAGGAAGACCCATATTCTAACCTGGGGAAGAGGAGAAGCTCCATGAAGAACACAGTATCCAAATGAGGGGCCACTCTGAGCCATGCAGAACAGTGGCAAGTACAGCTCTTAGGAAAAGAAATCAAGCAAAGAAGTAGAGACAGCAAGCAGTGTAAATAAAGAAACTAGACTGAACCATCTTATTATGTCCAAGATGGTGGTGGTGGGGCTATCAAACCAGCAAAAACTGAGATTCTCAAATGACCCAGCCAGAAGAGTCACTATTGAAGAGAAGAGTGAAAAGACAGTGAGTGTCCACTGTGAAAATGTGGCTGGAATAAACTACCTGGACTTGTCAGTAGTCTGAAAACACACTCTTTTCAATGACAATACTATCATAGCCCTTAGTTCTTCAAACACAATTTTATTTCATCTTTGCAATAAACCTGTGGGGCAAGGATGATTAAAGTAAACCCACTGTCCAGTAGATTCTTCATCTATCAGTTCAAATAACTGTTGATCAAAATTATTTTTAAAGAATTATTTTATGTATATGAGTACATTGTAGCTGTTTTCAGACATACCAAAAGAGGGTATCAGATTCCATTACAAATGGTTGTGAGCCACCATGTGGTTGCTGGAATTGAACTCAGGACCTCTAGAAGAGCAGTCAGTGCTCTTAACTGCTGGGCCTTCTCCCCAGCCCAGATCCAAAATATTTTTAAATTTTTAAATATTTTTAAAAAATTACAGCACTCAGGAGGCAAAGGCAGATCCAGGAGTTCAAGGCCAACCTGGTCTACATAATGAGTTCCAGGCCAGCCACAGCAACACAATGAGACCCTGTGGGTGTTTATACACACACTCATATTTGTATGTGCACATACATATATGCACATACACAAGCATACACGTGCACACCCTCAAGGAAAAATCATGTCTGTGGTGAGCTCATGCACCTTCCCCATATCATTATTCTGTAAGAGCAGAGTGTAAAGGTGATTTCTGCAGCACTCCCATGCTATCCAGAGGTGATTTACAGCATAGTGGCAGGTCAAGGCTCTCTGCAAGTCTCTATACAGACATTAAGCTGGACTTGAACATCTGTCAGTTTGGTGTCTTTGGGGTTTCTGAAACAACTCTACAATGGTCATGAAAAGACAAAGTGGGCTCTGCTTTATAGATAACGATGTGGTACAGGCTGGGAAGAGCCTCACACACCCAGCAAGTAAAAGGGCCTCTGAAGCCTGGGATCCTAACCATCCTACTGCACTGCCTCTACTCCCCTGGATTATTGCCAGTTATATCAAATGTTTTTCTGAATGCTTTTCCAATGGCTGACATTTATTGAGAGCATTTGTTCTGCCTCCAGGATATAATTTAAATGCTCAGTTGTACAAATTCTCTCAACCTCACAACTCCAAGCCTATCTTGCAGATGAGAAAACTACAAAGTTAAACAACTTCCTGAAAATAAAAATAAACTGCCCCAGAGAAGGGGTGAAGCCAGGATGGTGGTCTAGGGCCTAGCCCTAAAGCCCATGTGTCAACTCTCAGGCCTGGTAGCCCTCATTACTGCTATTGGGGTATATCATGGTTGATGAAGTAATTCATAATGGCTTTCTTGCCCTCTCAGAACCAACCCTCCCATCCCCAAAGTATTATCATTTTTTTTCTTTTTTTCAGAGCTGGGGACTGAACCCAGGACCTTGCGCTTGCTAGGCAAGCGCTCTACCACTGAGCCAAATCCCCCACCCAAGTATTATCATTTGCTCAAGGCATTCCATGAGAATTTGGAAAGTAAATGAAAAATAATAACTGTGTATATTTACAGGGTGTTTATATAAGATATACATGATGTTTATATAATATATAAATATATTGCAGAAAGCTAATTAACATGCTTATTACCTCAAAGACATTGTTTACTGCAATGATATTAAAAAATCTATTCATTAGCCATTTTGAAATATACGATATATAACTGTGGCCCTCATGAGGCTGTTGAAATGCATTCCTTCACTCTAACTGAAACCCAGTGCCCTATGGTCACCACCTCTCTCTCCCCATCCTCTTTTCTGTAGTTATAGTATTATTTGTTTACTTCCTGTGTCTTTGTGTATGGGTCATGTGGAGAGTCAGAGAAGACTCCTAGAAGATTCTTCACACTTGTGAACAGTTGAGAGCTGTGACAGGGAAAGTGTATGCTAGCCCCACATGTATACACATATCACAGCACAATGGAGCAGACGGGGTGGGCCCACTGAGGAAATGAAAGGATACACAGCTGGCTAACAAAGGCTGAGCAAAGGTAAGGCTGTCTGGCTTTCCAGTTCAGCACACTGCATTCTGTGTCGAATCCTGGCCCAGGTTCTGCACTGTCCTTCTTCACTGTTTTGTGATAACAGGCCTGGGCTTCCTTGACATGTGTTACATTCAAAAAAGCAAGCGGTAGGCTAAAAGTACAGGGGAACTGGGGCCAGGAAAGCTGACCTATCTGAACTTCGCCCTTACTATAAAACAAGGTGGAGAGCTGCTTCCTAACACCGGGATCCTGGGCCAGCTTTGTGTAAAATACCTGGCATCTGTGTATCTTCACGCTGAGACATTAGCTTGGAATGGCTTTACACCTTTCATCCAGTCCTTGGTATGGCTCCCTTCCTGCCTGTACACATCTGGACTGTCATGATGACTCTCAGACCTCTTCTCCAAGAATTCAGTGTGGCTGAATTAGTGCTACTTGTATTTGTTTGTTGGGGCAGGGTCTTACCCTGGCTCAGGCTGATCTAGGACTCTTTTATAGCCTAGGCTGGCCTTCAACTTATGCTACTCCTCCCAATTGCTAGAACTACAGATGTAAACCACTTCACCTGGCATTTTTTTAAAAAATTTTAATATTAATTTTTTTTTATGTATGTGAGGGCATCAGGTCCCATTACAGATGGTTGTGAGCCATTATATGATTGCTGGGAACTGAATTCAGGACCACTGGAAGAGCAGTCAGTGCTCTTAACCACTGGGCCACCTCTCCAGCTCCCTCTCCTGGCATTTTTTGTGGTTGCCTTTTACACTCTCATGTGTACAATGGTCTGTTCTGTTCCAGATTCTCCATGTAGTTGATGCAGCTGAGGATGGCCTTGAACTTCTGATCCTCCTGTCTCTACTACTCAAGTGCTGGGATTATAGACATATGCCACCACTCTTGGCTTCAGCTCATTTTTCTTTTACATTTATCTATTTATTTTAGGAGGCAAACGAATGCTGTGGTGCATGTGTGATCAGAGTACAACTAACTGGAGCTGGTTCTCTCTAGGGTTATCGTGTTGGCCAGGGATCAAGCTCAGGTCATCTGACTAGCACTTTTACCTACTAAGCCAGATATCTCCATGTTTGTTGTTTTATTTGGGCTAAGCCTGAACATTTCTCAGATGTGAAAGTTCACTTTCTGGTTGCCCTGAAATATACTTTCTTAAATTACAACAGGCATATCTAATTTGTGATTATTTGTCGTCCAACACAGGTGCCGGGAACCAAACTTGGGGGCACTGAAAGGAAGAGCAGCAAGCACTCTGCTGAGCCATCTCTCCAGCCTGATTTGCTCCAGTTTAACTCCTGCTGTAGTTGGAATCTAAACAGTTCAGTTTCACTCTCAAGCACACAGTCTTCTGTATTTATGTTTCATAACATGCATCCTTAATACACTTGTCTTCAACCCACAGACAATAGCCAAGTTTTACATTTTGTTAGACCAGAGGCTTGACACACTGATCATAACTGGCAACCTACCAAACTTTCATGTTTAAACTCCACCCCCAGGGTTTAATGATATCACATCATCACAGAATCCCCAAATTGGAAAGGACTCAGACTTTTTTTTTCTTTTTTCTTTTTTTCAGAGCTGGGGGCCGAACCCAGGGCCTTGCACTTGCTAGGCAAGCGCTCTACCACTGAGCTAAACCCCCAACCCCGGACTCAGACTTTTATCATGGACTCTACCACCCCACCCAGGGCAAATGCTCCCTCCACACGACCATCTAGCTTCAGCCAGCATACACTAGGGTTGGAGGCTTGCTGTCCTCTGGCAGGCTGTACCACCATGGCGGGCTCTCTCCCAAGTGGTCCTCTTTTATGAAAAAGGTAAACCGTCCAACCTGCATACTCGGATTTCACTGCTGAAGGATGAGAGCTGAGCCCTGCCAACTGTCCTCTGCATACTGAAGTTGCAAGGTGCCCTTCAAACCCACTACAAGCCACACATGCTACTCTGCTTACTCTCTGTCTCCTCCCCTGACAACCCCATGCTTGAAGCCCAAGACTTCCCGCTACTTTTTCTGAGACGAGCTTTCTCCTAGGCTGAAGATCTTAGCCTCCTGAGTAGCAGGGATTTGCAATCTCAGACAAATTAAATCACTTCATTAAATTTTAATGTGGTGCTAAGAATGCTGGACCTCACACATGCTTGGAAAGCTCTCTACCACTGACCCACACCCTTAGTCTCCTCAGTTAGTCACAACCTGTCTCAATGCTAGCTAACCTGCCTGGAATAAGAAGGGCTAGCCTCAAAGTCATTGTGGTTGAGATGAACCTAGAGCAGCATATTTAAGGAAGATAAAAGTTCAGAAAGAAAAAATAAAGAGGGAAAGCATTTAGAGGTCAGAGATAGCTCAATGGGTAAAGTGCTTGCTCTGCAAGCAAGTGTGAGGACCTGAGTTTAGATGCCCAGTATTCCATGTAAAGCCTAGGCACAACACGCCATACCTCTAAACCAGAGTGATTGAGATATGGAAACAGGCAGGTCCCAGGGGCTTGATGGCTAACCAGGCTAGCTTAAATGGTGAATTAAAGGTTGGGATCTGGGGGGCTGGGGATTTAGCTCAGTGGTAGAGCGCTTACCTAGGAAGCGCAAGGCCCTGGGTTCGGTCCCCAGCTCCGAAAAAAAGAACCAAAAAAAAAAAAAAAAGGTTGGGATCTGGAAGGATAGCACAGCATACTCTCTGCTTATAGAGGACATGGGTTCCCAGATCCTACATGGTGGCTCCCAACTGTCTGTAATTCCAGTTTCAGGGGATCTGATGCCCTCTTTTGGCATCTGCTGGTACCAGGCACTCAGGTAGTGCACAGACATACATGCAAGCAGAACACCTATATATGTAACATAAAAAGTAAATTAAAATATGGTGGACAGAAATAGAGGAAGATACCAACCTCTGGCTGTCTCATGCACATGCACATGCACAGTCAAGTTCATCTGTACACACACACATGCACATCAGACAAATAAAGAACAAAAGAGGGGAGGGGAGGAAAGAGGAGAAGAAAAAATTGACAGATCTTTGGGTAGGAAAATGGAGTCTTTGACTAAGCTCCAAAACATAATCTAAATGTTAGCAAGCCTAGAGGCAAGAAGGCCAGGGGACCACCCTGCAAGACATCAAAGGGGTCACTCTGGTTTATGAAGAGAACAGCAGAATCATAGTAACAGGTCCTCAGTGAGTTATTCTGCTGGGTGAAGAACAGACCAGAAGCAAAAGAACAGAGCAGGAGCCTAGGGGAAGTGGGGGGTTAGTCAAGGGCCTCTAGGATTGCTGGATTCTACTATCTAGGTGTGAGTTTTGTTCTGTTTTGTTCCATTTCATCAGCTGGCATATATAGCCATCTTCAGGCTGCCAGCCTACAGAGTCTCTGCACCTCCTACCCTAATAGATTGCTTCAAATCTGTAATATCCCTAAGAGCAGATAGCAGTCCTCACTGGCCATTCATTCCCTCGGCTATTCCTCCATGAACATACACGTCTACTCACTAAATACTAACAGGCTCCAGAAGCCTTTGGAAATAAAACACAGCCATTGCTTTTACAAGGTGTCTGGGATTAACAGATTAAAAAAATAACTCTTACACCCAACAGACTCTTAAGTACCACAAGAGCGGAGTGAACAAAATTCTGTGCCAGGGGTTGAGAACAGAGCAGATCAGGCTGCATTTGACCAGCAAATGTTTTGTTTGGCTCACATGGTGTTTTACTTTGTTTTTTCTAATTAGGTGCCAACATTTAGAAATTAGGACATTTCACACTTAAAACGCAGATTCCTAGCTTCTGGTAAAAATAGGAAGATCTGCAAACACCAGGCCAAATTTCTATCCATGATGATTGGCAGGAGCAGAGAAGCAGCTGCCCCTGTCCTGCAGAATGGGAGCCTTCCAGTTTGCTATAGTCCTTGTTACTCCCTATTGCTCCCTGACGTGGAAACCAGTGCTTGCTTGCCAGTTACTGCTAGCTTGCGCCATGGGTGCTCTAGTTGTTTGTTTGTTTGTTTGTTTGTTTGTTTGGTTGGTTGGTTGGTTGGTTGGTTGGTTAGTTAGTTGGTTGGTTGGTTGATTGATTAGCTGTCTCATTATGTAGTCCTGGCTCTGCTGGAACTCACTATGTAGACCAGGCTGGCCTTAAACTTAGTTATCCAACTCTGCCTCTTGAGTGCTGGGATTAAAGACATTCATGGACCACCACCCCTGGTTGTGGGTAATCTTATACTAGAGTGAAGACAAAAGTAATAAAACTATGTTATTACCTTAGTACTGCTCAGGTTGAGCTAGGAGGACCAGAAGCCCAAGGCCAGCTGGGCTACATGAGACCATGTCTCAAAAAAGTAACATCGAAAACTTTTTTTTTTAACGTTGAACTATTTATTGGGGCATGTGTACCATGGAGCACTTTTGGTGGTCAGAGGACAACCTGGTCCTCTCCTTTCACCGTGTGAGCCCTAGGGCTCGAATTCACTATGCTTGGCAGAAAGCACCTTCGACTGCTGAGCACCCTACTGCTAACCTCCAAAGTCATTTATTAAAATGAAAACGGCTGACAAGGTGAAATGTTTCAAGTAGGATGCAGGAGAACGTCCTGTGAGTAACAGAAATCTCTTCAATTTAATATGCAAGTGAGGACTGCCTTACTGCATTACTCATCTAACTGAAATCAGAGCCCGAGACAACTGGTTTTGCCATAGGACCACCTGAGCCTGCAAGCCAGCTTCACCACACACAGGTAAGTGTACCTATCTCCCCTCTCTGTGTCAGTCTTCTCATCTGTAAAGTAGAGATGATTGTAGTACTTCCCTAGAGCTGCTCTGAAGAGACAATGAGGTAAAGGACACAAGTTCTTAGTGTCTGAATCATGTCAGCATTAGCTGTTATTTGTGCAAGTTCCCCAAAAGCCAGCCTCGAGGGATGTTTAGGATCTCAGTGTTACAAAAGGAAACGCCTCAGGACAGGCAGAGTTGTGTGAAGCACAGCAGACCATCCAGGAGACTCTGAGTCTTACTCTATAAGCCAGAATTTCCTGAAATGTGTTCCTGGCTGGTGGACTTTAATGACAAAATGGACGAGGACATCAAATTACACTGAATTAAGATGGCAGTCATTCTATTGTCATTCTCTCTTTTTAATTTTTTTTTTTACTATATTTCTTTTTGTTGTTTGGAGTTTTTTTTTTTTTGTTTTGTTTTGTTTTTTTTTTTTTTTTTTGGAGTCAGGGCTTGTTTGTGTAGACTTGGCTGTGCTGGAACTACTTTATAGACCAGGCTGGCCTCACACTCAGAGATCTGCCTGATTCTGCTTCTGCCACCAAGCCTGCCCCCCACTCCTTTTTTTAACTATTTATGTGTAACATTGTGTGTGTGTGTGTGTGTGTGTGTGTGTGTGTGTGTGTGTGTGTATACACGATGTGGGAGTACACATGACATGGAACTGGTATGAAGGTCAGAGGAAAACTTTATAGAATTGGTTTTCTTCTTCTACCAGGTTTCATCACTGGGCAGCAAGTGCCTGATAAGGTATTTTCCCAATCCAGTTTCTTTTTTTCTTTTTTTTTTTTGAGGCATGTTCTCACAGAGCCTAGGTTGACCTTGAACTCATTATGTAGCTGAGAACTCCAGATCCTCCTGCTTCCCCGAAGGTGTGGAGGGATTACAGGATGGGCCTAGTTTTCTTTCCATCCTTTTTCAAACTATTTTTATTTGCTTATCTGTAATGTGTATGTGTGTGTATCAGTATAAAATGTGCGTGAATATATGTGTATGTGTGTCAGTATAAAATGTGCATGAATATACATGTGTGTGTACATATGTTCTGCAGAGGTCAGAGGGCATCAGGTGTCTACCTCTCCTCTCTGACTTGTTCCTCTGAGGCAGGGTCCTCCTCCTTACCTTGGACCCCCTCTTTCTGGCTAAGTTGGTGGCTAACAAACCCTATCAGTCATCCTGTCTGAACTCCCCTCTGTACCACTGTTACAGGTTTATGTAGGACCACACCTGGCTTTTATGTAGGTACTGGAATCAGAACTCTAGTCCTTATGCTTGCTTGAAGGGCTCACTCTTAATACTCAGTATTTTAATTAAGTATTAAATTAAGCTCACTCTTAAGTACTAATTATGAAAATATTCTTCAAACTTTCCGATCAGGAGAATGTCTTGATTTGATGTGCGTCTTACATGTTTCTCTGACCTTACATGGAAATGTCCGGCTTCAGACACAGTAGATCTCAGCTCAGGTGGAAACGCTCTCTTTTAACAGCACCTATATGCAAGTTACTCGCACTGTTTGTTCCTGCTTGAAAGTTTTTAACCCCAGCACTGGGGAGGCATAAGTAGATGTACCTCTGTAAGTTCAATGCCAGCTTGGTCAAGATAGTGAATTCCAGACCAGCCAGAGCTTTAAGTGAGACTCTATCTCAAAATAAAAAAATAAATAATAAATAAATAATAAATAATAAATAAATAAACAAAAACAGAAGAAACTTAAAAATGTCAGATAAACAAAAATATGGGCACTTTGACGATGTAGCAAAGGTCAGGAAGCTGAGAAAACACTGAGGTGGGTGAGAGAAGTCCAAGAGGGATTTTGAGAAGAGAGAAGTAAGACTGGATGATGATGACGTATAAACTGCTTCAGCGGACCGCCACCCTCAGGTGATCTCTAACCCCCTCGGGAATCTCGGTTTCTCTTTCCTTTGGGGAGTTGAAGGCACCGAATCAGAGTCTTTGGCCCAGGCCGCAGGCCCGTTGCCATGGCAACGCGCCGGTTCCCGCCGCCTCCCCAACCATCCCCGAGCTTCCCGCTCCTCACCACTGCTCCGCTTTGTCTCTCCACGTCAACACGGCCCTCATCGCCGTTTCCCACACGCCTCGGGCCCCTCCTCCCAGCCTCGGCAGCAACAGGCTTCTCTCCACAAACCACTTCGGCTACCTTTGCTACCCTTAGCAACGCACATGCGCAATGGGTCGCGCGTGAGTTCGCAAGCTCCAAGTGCGCATGTCCAAAAGGGAGCCTAGCTCCTCCTCTGAAGCGCCGAGCGCGCAGGGACGCAGGAGGCGGAAGCGTAAGTATGACAGGAGAGATTGGTCAGGCAAGATGGGTGGGGCAGGGAGCTTTGACGACGGAGGATTTGATTGGCGGGACCCTGGCTGTGGCGTCTGTAACTGAAGCGGTGGCGGGAAGGTTGCTGTGTGGATTGGCTGATTTTCACGTCAGTGTTTGGATTCGGCCCAGTGTTTTGAGTTGTGTTTTACTCCACCTCCCGGCCTGGAGCTGCAGCTGCGCCCCCGCGGACCAAAGCAGCCGGGATGGAGAGCCCAAGCCTTGGGGACAACAATGTCCCCTCCGTCACTGCTGGAAAGAGCCTAGTTTCAGACCCTCCCTGGGACCGCTGGCAAGTTTTTAAACCTCTCTCGGGCCTTAGAGGAGTCTCTCTTGTGTGGGTCTTCCTAACCTTCAACACAAGGTGACGGACACCTAGAGCTGTCGCCCTGTGGGAACAAACTAGGATGTACCCGATTCCTTGTCCTGACTGACTGGAGAAGACAAGGGAGGTTTTGTGATGCAAGCAAGTTAGCCTGGGCCGGAAGGGCCCCTCAGAAATAGCCCTATGAAAAGTCACATAGGAAGTTACTGTTGTGTCCGGGCTAAAATGATGCACTTATTTGCATGTCCCAAAACTTGGCCGCTCAAACGATTTTAAGATCTGGGCATTTAATTAAGTTGGTAATGTTTACACAGTAAACACAAAGCGGTGGGTTTGAGCGTCAGCACCGAATACCCGGGCTTGGGATCGTATATCTGTGGAGGGAGGAGGATCAGAAGTTGAAGATGAGCCTCTGGGCTCAAAGCTAACCTGGGGTGCATAATATCCTGTCTCAAAAGCAAACAAAACTTTTTTTAAAATGTTACTTCCTCTTTAAGGGTGGAGAAAAGAGATTTTGCGGCCAAAGTGACTTTCTCTTTGGAAGCTCAGCTAATTATAAATAGAGCTGGGATTTTGACCCATTTTGTAAACCTAACATTTGTTGTGATTCCCTCAGGTTTCAGTTACTTGGTCTCCTTATAAGATTCTTCTAGCTGATATTTAATTCCAAATTCCATCAGAAGAACGCCATGGTTCTAATTGTGGTTAGTCTCTAGGCCTTGCTTAGTTTCCCTATTTCCCTATTTGTAGAAAGTAGATTGGGTTAGAAGGTCTCTCTAGAGACTCACTTTTATTTATGTATGTGTTTGTGTATGAACATGGGTGTTGGTGGAGACCAGAGGAGGTGTCAGATTCACTGGAGCTGGAGTTGCAGGCTGTTATAAGCTGCCCTGATGTGGGTGCTGGGGTCCTCTGGAATAAGTGCTCTTAACCACTGAACTATCTCTCCCACCCTTCACTCACCTTTTAAAATGTATAGTTTAGTGATTAAAATACACTGTACTCAAAGCTGGAGAGGTCGTTCAATCATTTAAAGCACTTATTGCCCTTCCGTAGGCTCTGGGTTTGGTTCCCAGCACCCACAGTGGAGGCTCATAACCATCTATAACTCAGCTCTAGGAGATCTAATCCCTTCTGGCCTCAGCACCTGCATGGTGCACATAAATAAGGATAAATCCATTGCACTGACAGTTTTGTGAAAATTACCCCTCCCCCAATAATTTTTTAGAGATATCTCTCCTCTCTCTCTCTTGGTGGGGTGGGGTAGGGTGGGGTGGGGGTGTTTTGTCTTGCACACCAGAAGAGAGCATCAAGTCCCCTGTGATTACAGTTAGAAGATTGTGAGCCATTGTATGGGTGCTGGGAATAGAACTCAGGACCTCTGGAAGAGCAGCTAGTGTTCTTAACAACTGAGCCATCTCTTCAGCACCCAATGAGAGTAAATTTTAGCCTCAGAAAGTGGTGAGAATCAGATTTGGAAGTTCTTATCAAAAAATTAAGTACCTTTTAGAGGGCCACACCATTTTATGAAAGTGGTGGTGGTTGTTTCTCAAAAAATGCACACATATGTGAGGTGTTCCCCTTACATGTTTGCAAGAGAGAGGGGTAATTCATTTAAGCAGCTTGGCTGATCTCAGATGAAGAGTTCAGTTACTGGCTCATATCTCAAACTTTGAACAGCTGTTATAGAAACCTTTATAATAGCCCTGTGGTGCGAAATAAAAAGAAGTTTAGCGGGTATCTTCAACTGTTACTGTGTGGAGATTCCTAATATTTAAAAACCTAGGTTGAACTGGGCAGTGGTGGTACATGCCTTTCATCCCAACATCTGGGAGGCAGAGGCAAGCGAAATTCTGTGAATTCGAGGCCAGCCTGGTCTACCGAGCAAGTTCCAGGACAGTCAAGGCTATACAGAGAAACCCTGTCTTGAAAACCAAGGTGGAAGGGGATGCAGGACCAGCTGGGACCTGCCGTGCCAGTGCTGGGTTGCCTTGGCCTGCATGCCCAGAGAGAAATCCTTTGCGGTTTAGCACAGGGACCTGTTTGTCACCAGGACATCTGTGTGTTATATAAATAGACATGGTACTAGGAACATACTCGAGTCAAAAGCTTAATCCTCAGTCAGTTTATATGCATTTGAGCCACATGAAATTGCCAAGCTTAGCCCGAGTTTTGTCAGCCAAGATGACGGTTTTACATGGTTGAATCTAACAGTCATGGAAGTCCTCAGAAGTTTTTGGCATGGTCTTAAGTATGAAGGTTTTGTAATTTGGCCTCCTCTTTCTCAAATAATAAGGCATTTGGTTTATGACAAAAAAAAAAA
Source organism: Rattus norvegicus (assembly GCF_021556685.1). Lineage (NCBI taxonomy): Eukaryota > Metazoa > Chordata > Mammalia > Rodentia > Muridae > Rattus > Rattus norvegicus. The sequence goes on along the minus strand of NC_141537.1, from coordinate 150,916,541 downwards.
AAAGAAAGAAAGAAAAGAAAACCAAGGTGGAGGAGAACACAAGTTGAAGGACAAGAAGTTGTCAGAGATGGGACAATACTCATGGCACAAGACTGCTCACTGACATTAATCTGTATTTTATGCAGTCCCATACTGCTGTGGGTAGAAATCGAGGAAGCAGGGTAAAAGACATTTTAAATGAGTTCATCACTTGGGTTTTGTTTTTCCAGCAAGGAAGACGTTGCTGTCGGACTGGGAGGAGTGGGTGAAGATGGAAAGGACCTGGTGATAAGCAGTGAGTGTGGCTCCCTTCTCCAGGAGCCTGCTGCTTCTACTCTGCCTAGTTGTACTACAGTGGCAGAATGCCACAAGCCTGTCCCCTGTGGATGGGAAAGAGTTGTGAAGCAAAGGTTATCTGGGAAAACTGCAGGAAGAGTTGATGTATACTTTATCAGGTAAGCATTTCAGGAGGAAAATAACAATACAGCCTAGTGATTTTTGTCCATGATGGGAAAGGATAGCCAGAATCTGAGGTTTATGGGCTAAGGAAATGCCTCAGGGAATAACGCATTTGTCATTGCAAGCATGAGGACTGGAGTTCAGACCCCCAGAATCCATCTACAGAGCTGAGCGGGTGCAGCAGCTGCCTGTACTCCTGGCTCTCAGGGAAGGCTGGCTTAGCTAGCCTAGCTGGACTTAGTGAGTTCTGAGTCCAGTGAGTAAGGACACCTAGTTTTAACTTGAGGCTTCCACACGCACAGGTACACATGAGAACACTCATATGCACATGCCTATAGCACATACATACATTATAAAAATATATTATGAAATAGTTCTGTTCCTTCAGTGTCACTGGGTGTATCAAGTGATTTGGGGACAGTCACATACGTACAGTGTTGATCCTACTCTCAATGGTAATGAGACATTTGGATTTAAGCTACATTTGTATGTTGCTTTTATACCATCACAGAAGAATCTATTGAAAGGGGCCATTTACAACTTCTTGTTGCTTTAAAATGCCAAATGTCTTTCGTGACATTTAGAAACTATTAATTGGAAATGTCCAGTTCTTTTCTTAAAAGTCACTTTTTTTTTTTTTTTTTTTTGTAGCCCACAAGGATCAAAGTTCAGATCAAAACGTTCACTTGCTAATTATCTTCTCAAAACTGGAGAGACTTGTCTTAAGCCTGAAGATTTTGATTTTACTGTACTGTCTAAAGGGGGCATCAATCCAGGTTATAAACACCAAAGTTTGTCAGCTCCAGCTTCCCAGCAGCCAAATGAAGCTGACATTTCAAAGCTAAACCTCAGGACACGAAGCAAGTGGAAAACAGACGTATTGCCTCTGCCCGGTGGTAATTCAGAGTCTCCAGATAGCAACAGCCTGTCCAACTCTAACTCTGCCCGTTTGCTATTGAAAGAACATAAGGGCATTCAGGATGCTGACTCTGGGAAGAGCAGAAAGCCCAAAATAAAGGTGACTGTTTTGAAAGGAATTGCAAGTCAGAGAACCAAACAAAGGTGCAGGAAGAGTCCCTCAGATTCTACTGGAAGAAACAGAAAAAGACTATGTACAGTTCAGAAAGCAGATACTGATAGCGAGCTAGTTCCACAGGAAAGTCGACTCCACAGAACTGTCTGCCCTGCAGACGCCTGTGCAAGGGCGACTGTCAGCTTGGTTAGGGAAGCAAAGGGCCTGGGAGAAGAAAAATCACCAAGCTCGGATCTTCGTTTCACACAAGTAACTTCTAGCATCACAAACAAATTATATTCAACTGAAGCAGCAGGTGAAGCAACACGTGAAGCAACACGTGAGCAGACCTTTTTAGAATCAGAGGAAATCAGATCGAAGGGAGAAGAGGAGGAGGCACATTTGCATATTGACATTTTACAGAGTGGCTCTGAAACACCCAGCTGCTCACAAGCCAAGAAACACTTGACTTCTGAGACATTTCGAGGTACTCAGTGCATGAAAGTTCTGTTAGCTGTGTGGTGAGCTGTTTACCCGCCCAGATCTTGTCTTTCGTGCCTGGATGTGATTGAGATAGGGAGTATAGTGAAGAAGAGCCATTCGTCAGATCTATCCTCCCAGTTGATCCCAGTGTCTGCCCTCTCTAAGTGATTTTTGAGAACAGGGTTTCATGTATCCCATGGGTCTCACTGTGTAGCTGAAGAAACCTTTGAAATCGTATCCTTGTGACTCTGCTTCCTGAGTGCTGGAATTAAAGGCATGTGCCACTATGCCAGTTTATGTAATGCTGGGCACGGAACCCAGGACTTAATGCGTGGTAAGGCAAGCACTCTATCAACTGAGTCACACCTCCATCCCGTAACTGATCTTTGAGCTTGGTCATCAAGCCCTTAATATGGCAGAGAGGTAATCAGCTGGCTACAGCCAGGATGCTCAGCAAAGGAAGACTGGTGTGTCATGGCTGCTACCACCTCTCCCTGGACAGCAGCTAAGAAGTGGAGCTTTCCACACATGCTATCTTCTTTTTTGGCAACAATCATAAGACTGTAAGGAAAATTCTCTGTGAAGAATGTAGATAAAACTCCTTTTATAAACTGGCCAAGAATAGTCAGCATCTTCCTGTCCCCCCTGTGCTGCTGCAGTGTAACTCCCAATTTAATTTCATCTGTATTATATTCTTTTCTTCTGTTACAGCCTGATGCGTCTCTAAAAGGCCTTGGAGCTTTCAATAATTCAAAAGTATAATCGCTTAGTTCATGTATTATTTGCACTGTGCTCGTCACACAAGAGTCCCGGGCTTGGCAGTATTGCCTATACAATGCCTCAGTGAATAATAGATAAAAAGATCTGAGCGGCTCTGGGTTATTCATTATGCTCTTATGGCATAATGAATAACCCCCTTAAAGAAGAACGGTAATTTTAATTTTACTTAGATTCCTTTGGGAACACAGCCTGCACAGATTGGTAGAACCAGGGTAACACTTGATTTCTGCCTCCAGTCCCATCCATAATTGTACGTGCCTGGGATTGATGTATCTTTAACAGGTGGCCACATATACCTAGGAAATGGATAAGAATTCTTCAATGTATGTCCTTTGAGTTTCTTAAAGCATTAGATTGTATAGATACACTGCAATTATAGTGAATAGATTAAATATTTAAAGCACCTTCTCGTATCTAATATGGAAGTATCCAGCTCATCCTATACTGAAGTCTAGTTCTCAGTGTAAGAGGAAATGATGTTGGCTAATAGGTGCCCAGTGGAATGATCATGGCTTGCCCATAAATTATCAAGCCAAAAGGTAATGAAGGAGGCTGGTTGGTTGGTTAGTTAGTTAGTTAATGTGGGAACCCATGGAAAACATCAAGTACCCATAAGATCAGTTTCCTTTATCCTATTTCCTGCTTTCTTCTAGGCTTTCCCTGCCCAGACTAGAATAGCAAAAGGCACGGGCATCATTATGTGGAGACCTAGATATTTGTTGAGTGTTTAGTCAACCCTGGTATCATTTTCTGGCAACTACTTTAAGCCTTAGTTTCTAAAAATTAAAAGAATACCTCAAATTAGTTCCCTTTTTCACATCAAGACAAAAGGCAGCTAGAGAGATGGCTCAGCAGTTAAGTGCACTTTCTGCTCTTCCAGAAAACTGCAGTTCCCCCACACCCATGTCAGATGATTCCTAACTGCCTGTAACTCCAGCTCCAAGGGATCTAATGCCCTCTGCTGGCCTCCACAGGTATCTACACATGTAACCTGCATAAATTAAAATTAAACAGTTTTACTATAAGGTAGCCGAGTATGGTGTTACAAGTCTATAGTCCCAGCACTTGGGAGTTAGATGTAGAAAGATCGTGAGTTCAAGGCCAAACATGGTTAAGTTTGAGGTGAGCCTGGACTACTAAGACATTGTCTCAAAACAATAACAAAATAATTGTGGGGTAAAAATAAGTGAAAAAAGGTGGTTGTATAATATACAAATGTAAGTAAGATATTAACTGATACTCAGGGTGTAGCTAAAAGGAGTATATGACCATTTCAACTTGAGAGACTGAAACTTGAGAGGTTTGATTGGTTAAGATTTTCATTTTGTACATGTGGGTGACTGTAGGCGTGGATGCCATATATGTGTGGGTACCCATAGAAGGCAGAAAAGGGCAGTAGATTCCCTAAAGGTGGAGTTAAAGGCAGTTGTGAGCCACTCAACATTGTTATTGGGAACTGAACTTAGGCCCTCTGGAAGAGCAGCTAGTACTCTCGGTGCAGAGCAATCTCCAGAAGCTTGTTGGGTAGCCAAGGCTCACAGCTCTTCTCAGCTTCTCCTGTGTGCCTCCTTTTTGGTAAATATATGTAGCTGGAGAACCTTTCAGATGTGTGGGGAAGTTACAGAAGAAAAGAGAAATTACCATTTCTAACAACCACTGTACCACCTTAATTCTATTCTTAGTGTCTCTTTATGTGTATGTGCATACATACACATAAAATTAAGGTCATATGTAGAATTTTGCCTCTTTTTTTCCTTTTTGAGGTAAATGTCAGTAGAAAATATTCATGATAGAGTCTCAGCATTTTAATGGCCACATTGTACAAATATATTAGACTATTCAGACTGTTGCAGTTTTCCATACTGTGAACTGGCAGAGTAAATCATAGGGACCCGTACAGGGCTTTTGAGCTAGCCTGCTTGGATTTCCACTGTAACTCTCCCACTAACTGTGTATCCTGGGACTCATTTAGCTTCTCTGTGCCTCAATGTACTTATGAATAAAGTGGAGATAAAATAATGCCTAACTGATAGGATATTAGTAGAATTAGGGTAACTTATGTAGCCTAGGATAGCCCCAGCATTCCCTAAATCATAGACTAAACTGTTTTTGCTTTTCAGAAGACAGCATCCCACGAACACAGGTAGAAAAAAGGAAAACAAGCCTGTATTTTTCCAGCAAGTACAACAAAGAAGGTACCCACCCTTCCCCAAGCAGAACAGGAGGTCCAAGTCTTTTATGAGAACGACTGTGACAACCCTCTGTTTTTGTAGCTCTTAGCCCCCCAAGACGCAAAGCCTTCAAGAAATGGACCCCTCCTCGGTCACCTTTCAATCTTGTTCAAGAAACACTTTTCCATGATCCATGGAAGCTCCTCATCTCAACTATATTTCTCAATCGGACCTCAGGTTTGTGGGTCACTGTCATCTTGTCCTGGTTAGAAGGAAGAGACCCAAACTGGTTAAGAGGCCCAAGTTCAGGGGTTGGGGATTTGGCTCAGTGGCAGAGCACTTGCCTAGGAAGCGCAAGGCCCTGGGTTCGGTCCCCAGCCCCGAAAAAAAGAACCAAAAAAAAAAAAAGAGGCCCAAGTTCAAGGTACATCTCAAGTTTGTGATATTGGACAAGGCTTTTCCCTTTTAGCCCTCAGAACTTTTTATGTATGCAAACATTAGACTGGATAACAGCCAACATTCTTTTTAATATAAGAGCCAGGTGGTCACTGATTTCCTACTAACAGATTAGCTTTGGTTATCTGTGAAGGAGTAGTTAATATTTTTTCCACCCTCCATCCTGCTCGGAACCCCCCTGTGTTCATTAGATGCTTATAGTGGTTATCTAGTGAGCCGATTATTTGAAAACTGGGCCAATTTCAGCATAATTTGGACTAATAATCCAGTAGATTAACAGTGTTGGTATTTGGTTCTGTAAGTGGCTGCTGGTTCGGGCAGTGACTTGACAGTAGTTAAACATGCAAGACTGGGAACATAGCTCAGTGGTGGAGCCCTTGCCACATGCAAAGTACCCAAATTTCATTCCTAGCATCACAAACAGTAACAAAAATGCCACTGCCTGAAGTTTCTAGATGTAAAACTACCTAAACAAGAAGTTGGCCTTTCCCGAGACATGTGTCTGACATTGTTTATGCTCCCCAGGCAAGATGGCCATCCCCGTGCTGTGGGAGTTTCTAGAGAAGTACCCTTCAGCTGAAGTGGCCCGGACTGCTGACTGGAGGGACGTGTCAGAACTTCTTAAGCCTCTTGGTCTCTATGATCTCCGTGCAAAAACCATCATCAAGTTCTCAGGTATGTTCCCCCAGCCCCAGTGGAAGAAGCAGATTGCGCCCAATGAAGGCAGCCACACCTTAAACTTTAATGCCCCCAGATGCTATATTAATTGAGGTCATTTAGCTCAAGCATGAAAGACGTTTAAAACAGCCCACTTGCCCCATACCAGAGACTCCTACTGACCTGGACCATAAATCTTTGCCCAACACTGAATAACCCTGTGCATAGAAGAGAAGCATTTCCTCTATTTAGCAAAGCACAGAAGAGTGGTGCGGAAGAGGCAGGTGATAAGGGCATTGTGGAATCGAGGGTACCATTGGTGCTCTTCAGAGGGAGGGGTCATCTTGCCCCATTAGGTGTAAGGAAGGTGACTTTCCCAAGGCTGACCACATGTTGGATGTGTATCCCTCAGATGAATATCTGACAAAGCCGTGGAGGTATCCGATTGAGCTTCATGGGATTGGTAAATATGGCAACGACTCCTACCGGATCTTTTGTGTCAATGAGTGGAAGCAGGTAAGCCCACCACTGTATAAGCCAACATATCCAGCATATTTGCCTCTAGGACACCCACCAGTATGCCTGGATCTATGAGAAAGAAGTCCTGTTGTAGTCCCAACCAGATTTGTTCTCTATTCAAAGAGCAGCAGGGGCATAAGGTTATGAATTGTAGTTATGAGCTTATGAGGTGCTGTCCAAGTCCCTATGCTGTGTGCTATGGCCTCTCACTGACTTGAGCTGTCTGTCACTCCTGACCCTGTTACCCATCAATGTTCTGTTTAATACTGACAGGGGGTCTTCCTGTTAAAAGGAGCCCCTAGTGCTGGGAGGAAAGTGGATTGTGAGCCAGGGAGACGGCTTAGGGTATAAAAGTGCTTGCTTGCTGCACAAACCCGGTAACCCAAGTTCCATTCCTGGAACCCACATAAAGGTGGAAGAAAAGAACTGACTCTAAAAAATCTATACTTCATAGACACGACTCTTAAAAATGAACTTCACAGACGTGCCTCAGTATACACACATACACAACTAATAAAATTAAATTTTTTTCTGACTTGGCACATTGCCTTCTCACAGTATGGCCCTATATTAAGACAGTAAGGTCTAGACACCCAGGCTAAAGGGCCACAGGGTGTAAAGGTGTTCTCCCCCTTCACCATCAGAGCCATTGGTTAGCTTCACAGGGTCTGTAATCATCACTGCCTTCTGCTCCAGGTCTGGATTAGTTCTGAACTGGAGAGCACTTTGTAAACTGTAGGATTTCTGTTATATAAGGGGTGATTACTGGGGCTGGAGAGATGGCTCAACGGTTAAGAGCACCCGACTGCTATTCCAGAGGTCCTGAGTTCAATTCCCAGCAACCACATGGTGGTTCATAACCATCTGTAATGGGATCTGATGCCCTCTTCTGGTGTTTCCGAAGACGGTGACTAATACAAATAAAGTAAAATCTTTAAAAAAAAAAGGGGGGGGTGATTATATACAGTCTGGGTTGCTGCTGGGTTCAATGTCCCTGTTTATCTCAGGTGTATTATAATGAACTCCCTCACCAAACTTTAAATGTCTCTATGGCTGTGTTGCATTTCTTCCAGGTGCACCCTGAAGACCACAAGTTAAATAAATACCATGACTGGCTTTGGGAAAATCATGAGAAACTAAGTCTATCTTAAAGCCGCCTGTCTGAAGCTTCCTGTGCATTGCTCTGTGCTTCCACTCCTAAGGGCCCTGTGGTGTACAGGCATGTAGTTTCTTCAGTTCGTTAGAAGCCATGCATGTCTTAAGCCCCTGCCAAAGATAGATCTTTGTCACTAAATGTTGTAGACAAAGAAATTTGGGAGAAAAAAATTGTTGAGTAACGGTCCTAAAAGTGTGCTCTGTTGGTTGGGGATTTAGCTCAGCGGAAGAGCGCTTGCCTAGCGAGCGCAAGGCCCTGGGTTCGGTCCCCAGCTCTGAAAAAAAGAAAAAAAAAAAAAAAAAGTGTGCTCTGTTTAGTTTTTCCAGTGATGAAATTCAACATGCCGATGCTCAAAGCCAGTTACCAGCACTCCTGCTGAGGAAAAGCTGAACATCTTTCTGTACAAAGTGATACTGTCATGTGTGGAAAGACTGCCATTCTTATGGGTATTGGAGTGTTATAGTTTAAATAATGAGGCATATACTCTAAAAAGAGTCACTAAGTAAAAACCAAATTGACCTACACATGGTGGCACACACCTGTAATCCCAGCACTCAAGAGGCTGAGGGAGAAGGGTGGAAAGTTGAGGGCCTACCTATACTGCACCAGAGAGACTGCCTCAAAAGCAAACAGGGCAGGGCCAGGGAAGTGGCCCAGTAACTGAAGTCACTTGCTGCCATGCCTGATGACCTGAACTCCATCCCTGGAACCCACTCCTGAAGGCTGACTCTTACCCTCACTGAACTCACATATACATGTTATAAAACACATAAATTTCAGAAATGATCTGGAGAGGGATGGTTCAGTGGTTTAGTATGTTGTTACTTTTACAGAGGACCTGAATTTGTTTTTTAGCACCCACATCAGGCAGATCATAATTGCTTGTAACAACTCCTCCTGGGGATCTGACACCTTCTTTTGGCTTCATTGGATACCCCAGCACATGTAGCATATATATAATTAAGTCCTAATTACTTAATTGCAGCTTGAAAATTAAATTTCCTCAAGGCAACATCCACTCAAAATGCATAATATTCTATCCCATTTCCCTTAATAAAATATGTTCTGATATATTCACCCATGCCAGTCGCGGTGGTACACTACTATAATCCTAACACTTGGGAGTCTGGAGAGGATCATGATGAAGGCCAGCATGGGCTACATGGTAAGACCCTATATCAAAAACAAAACAAAAGGTCCACTGGAGGCACACACAGACAATGAACAGATGGGTACTGTAATGTGTCTGCATAATCCCTGCACTTGGGATGCTGAGGCAAGAGGACCACTGTGAATTCAAGGCAGCCTGGTTTATGTGAGTGTGAAGGTAGCTTTGGTTACACAGCAAAACTCTGCACTAAAAATACAAGCCAAGCTTGTTGGACTAAATAAGCTATGTCTGGAGAAGTGTCTGTCCTGTATAATGCAATTCTAAAGATCCTAATATACTGTGAAACCTATCATTTTGAATTAGGTACTAATAAAATATTTTTATTAAAAAGGAAGGTCCTTTGTCATCGCATGTTCTTGACCTCTTGCATTGACAATCTTAGGAATTTTAGATTTGGCCGTAATATGCCTGTGAGGGTGTGGCTTATGGCTCCATTGCAACTCTCTTTAACCCTGATCCTTTGTGAAACCTCATCTCTCCCAGTTGAAGAATGGAATCTTTTTATGTTTGGTACCACTTCCACGACAGGTAGTATACTATCATGGCTCCAGTCCCAAGGGTCAATTGTTCTAAGGATTGGTTTGAAAATTAAATCAAATGAAGGCAAAGTAAGCCAACTGTCAGGAAGCGGTCGTAGGATAGGGCATAGGTATAGGCAGATGTGCTGTGATGGCAGGCTCATTGATTTTCCCTCTGGTGAACAAGTGGCAGCTAATAAAGAGGGATGCTGGAACTGGAGAGGTGACTGGTGACAATACTCAGGTTCAGTTCCTAGCATCTCTGAAGAATCACAGCTCCAGGGGATCTGTTGCCCTCCTCTGAGCACACAGGTAGTGTGTACACATACTTGTGAAGTAATAAGTATACATAAGTGTAAAGAGATGCAGCGAAAAGTGATAGGAAAACTGGCCACACCTCCCACTTCACAGCAACCCATCATATTTTCACAGACATCACAGGAACACACGTGCAGAGCACTGCTGAGGAGGCAAAAGGATGAGAAGGCTCTGTGGAAACCTAGAAAGAGAACAGTGCTTACAGTACGGCAGAGAAGAGAAAGAGGATGGGTGGATAGTCAGACACAAGCAGCTCAGAGTCCAGAGAAATCTTTGGAACTCTGGGCCACAGCCAAGGTTAGGTGGTAAAGCAAATTTCCCAAATGCCAGCTATGAGGTAAGACTGCAGGGCAGGGCACTGACAAACCCCCTCTCCCTGGTCACTTTGGAAGGGAGCTCTGCCTAGCCCATTGCTGGGGTTCCAGGGTGCCTCTTCCCTTTTAGAAGGTAAGGTTGCCTGACCTCCATGCCTTCCCTGGCATCTCAGTGAAATCAAGTTGCCTTGTCCTGGTTCTGTAAGTGTTCAAAGGCTATGGCTCAGAAGGGCCAGTGGAAGTGAGGGCCTCATTTGTTATAGGGAGTTAGGAAGATGCTAAATCTGGTGAAGGTGGTCCCCAGCACAGAGAACTTGTTCAAAATAATGATGATCTTTATTTTGCAACATAATTTTAGAATCAGGGTGTAGTTCAACGATTGCATTTGCCTGGCTTGCACAAGGCTTAGGGCTCAGGGCCCACCAGTACAAATAAACAAACAAAACCTTTTTTTTTTTTTTTTTTTTTGAGACAGGATCTTTCTATGTAGACTTCCAATTCACAGAGATTTTTCTGTGTACCACCATACCTGGCCAGAATAAATTTTTAACTGTTCAATTAAATGGTTTTTGTGTTTAACACATTTATAGCCACTGACACTAGCTAACTCTAGGACATTTCCATCACCCAAAAAGGAAACCCCACTCTAGTTAATAGTTAATCCTTTCTCACCATTCATCTCTGGTCACCAGCAGCTGACTGTTGCAGAGTTACCTATTCTGGGCATTTTGTATAATAGAACCTTCCGTGTGAGGCCTGAGTCTGGATTCTTCCATTTACTAGACTCCATGTAGTATGGGTCATGTGCCTTCCATGCACACCCCATGTTTACCTATTAATGAACATTTCAAAGGTTTATTATTAGAACTTACTTCCGGCCTCTGTTTCTGGCTTTGATTTTTAAAGATAGTCTCTCATTGTGTAGCTCTGGCTGGCCTGGGACTTATGTAACACAAGCTGGCCTCAAACTTAACGTCTATCTTCTTGCCCATCTCAGCGCTGGGATACAAGTGGTTGCCACCATAACTGTTGATTCCAAACCATAACACCCAGACATAACACCAAATACCTGTCTTTTATTTGACCTTGACTGACTAGGATTCTTAGAACTCAGCGCAGAGTATGACACTTTTTTTTTTTTTTTTTGAATGAGAAAAGTGAAACCTAAAGATGAGATCTGTGAAGATCCTTCAGCTTACAAGAAAATCGGGAAAAAAAAAAAGTTTTTCTTCAGAATTTGGCCACAGGAAGACTGACATAGGCATGACTTCTAGAAGTAGGCACTAACCAGAGCTAAACAAATCTCTGACGCTCCTGGCTTCCGGATTTTGGGGAGGAAGAAGGAAGAAGGGTTCTTCCGCCTCCTTCCTGCAAGTGGGAGCGCTCAGCCAATCGGTGTAGGGCAACAGAGGCTTACTCTCTCAGCAGGTGGAGTTGCCTTTTGCAAAACCTGAAGCTGATTTGCACCTAATGGCTAAGCCCAGGGCATACTCCTAAACGCCGTCTACAGGAACCCTCTGGCTTCTGGCGGCATAGCCATCGGAGAGTGTCAGGATAGGCTGGAAGCCTCATTGTGCCGTCTACATTCTGAGGTAGGGGTTGCCCGGAGTTCCAGAAGGTAACAAACTTCTGGATTCCTATGCCCGGACGAAATAGAACCAGACTGAGTCACCTGCCTTGGAATCAAAGCCCGGCTCTTGTGCCTGGGAACCTGCATATTTCTCAGTTAGGCAAACAATGAGTCCTATATTGAAGAAGAGACCTAGAGAAGAGACAGTCAGCTGTCTGTCCCCAAACAAGTTCTTGGCAAAAAGCTGCAATTTGAGAGGTGGAGGGCACAAACAGACAAGAAGACCTGGAGACCAGAAGACCCATGCTCTTGGAAAGGCTCCTCCCCACCCATCTGATGCTCCAAAGTGGAATGCTGGTACCCCTGGCCACCCTTCCTCAGCACCCAGTCAGAATTCGGCAGAAACCCTGGCCAAATATAGTTGGAAGCAAAAGAAAGCATCCAGGTTATGGGAGTTTCAGAAAGCAGAGGAGAAAAAAAAGAGTCGTGTGACGTTCAGTTTATCAGTCACAGACCTTGGTAAGTGAGGATGCTTTTCATGGAGTTGGAAGGTGTCTGGAGGACCTGGTTAGGGGAGACTGGGACCAGGGGACACATTTAATCTTAGTCGGTGGACGCCTAAAACCCTGTAAACTCTAGGAGTGAGATGTTTTCAGAACAACTAAAATGCATGACCATACTGGGATGGGGGAACTCAGCATGGAGATGCATGGGAGAAGCAGTCCAGTGTAAAGTGTTGACACTTAGAAGTGACCAGGACAACAGTATGATGGCCAGAAAGGAAGACAGCAGCTGAGATATGAGTCAGAAAAGGAGAACAAGTGTGTTTTCTGAGACAAGTGAGGGCCCTCAGGTAGGTGCTCCTAGGAAACACATGTGGGTCAGTAAATAGAATCTTATCCAGCATTCAAGGCCCACAGTGAAGTTCTCTGTGTTCCTGGAAATGTACAAAGAGAAGCAAAGTCAGCCAGTGACAGCCATTGACATCAGTGAGTGCACCCGACCTGTGCAGGAGTGGAAATTCAGTGCTTTGCCTTCCAATTCCACCATCTCTCCTAATAACAAGATGGCAGCCTCAGCCTGTCACTGCAGTAGACCACCTACTATGCATGTTCATTGTCTTGAAGAGCACTAAAAAGAAGTACCATGAAGAGTGAGCAGGTGGTAAGCAGGCCCCCTGCATGCAAGAGGATGCCTGGGATGACACCTGCAAGGCTGGTCACTGTTGTTTGCTGTGAAGAGAGAGAATGCTTCAAGGCAACACTTAAGAAAGAGAGCATTTAATTGGGGGTCTTGCTTATAGTTTCAGAGGTTTAGTCCATTATCATCATGACAGGGCATATGGTGGCAGTCAGGTATGGAAAAGTAGCTGAAATTTATACCCTGATACACAAGGAGAGAGAGAGATGCTTTCAAAACCTCAAAGCCACTAGGCAGTGGTTGTGTTAGCCTTTAATCCTAGCACTCAAGAGACAGAAGCAAGCAGATCTCTTTGAGTTCAAGGCCAGCCTAGTCTACAGAGTTAGTTCTAGGACAGCCAGGGCCATACAAAGAACCCGTGTCTCAAGAAAAACAAAACTCAAAACCCACCTCCAGTGACACATTTCCTACAACAAGGCCACGCCTCCTCCTCCTCCTCCTCCTCCTCCCCCTCCTCTTCCTCCTCCTCTCTTCCTCCTCTTCATCTTTTCAAACAGTTCTACTTCCTAGTGACTAAGTATTCAAACATTTGAGCTTATGGGAGCCATTCTTATTCACATCACCACACCCTTACTGTGAACCACAGAATGGAAAAGACTGGAAGAGAAGCCTCCAGGAATACCATGCCCTTTGGAGCACACAGCACCTAGGTAAATGGAACCCAAGGGCCAGGTAAGGAACAAGGAAACATGACTGAGCAGAAAGAAGCAAAGAAAAGAGGACAAGGTGGGTGTGAGATCATGGGGGAGAAAAGGAGCAAAGAGCTTTAGGTCATGGCAGGAGGTGTATCAACTCCTTGAGCACCAAGGAGCCAGCTGTCGTAGTCAGGGTTTTACTGCTGTGAACAGACACTATGATCAAGTCATCACTTACAAGGACATTTAATTGGGGCTCACTTATACAGGTTCAGAAATTCAGGCCATTATCATCAAGGTAGGAACATGGTGTAGGAGGAGCTGAGAGTTCTACATCTTCATCTGAAGACCACTAGGAGAAGACTGGCTCCAACATGGTTAGGAGGAGGGTCTTAAAGCCCACACTCACAGTAACACGCTTCCTCCAACAAGGCCACACCTCCAAATAGTGCCACTTCCTGGACCAAGCCTATTTAAACCACCATATCCACTCCCTGGACCACATAGACTTGTTCAAACATATGAGTTACCTAAACATAGCATAATGAAAAAATGCATTTAGTCTAACTTCCGAAGTCTCCATAGTCTATAGTAGTCTCAATAGTGTTAAAAGTACAAAGTCTCTTCTGAGGTTAATCCAATCACTTATCTGTAATCCCTGAAGCTAGACAAGAAAGCAGCTGGGCAAACTTCGAAGTCTGCATCCCATTCTGATGTCACGTGGTCTTCAGACCCACTCCTTTTCCATCTTTGTTGACTGAACAAACTTCTCTCTCCCGGGCTAGTTCCAATCCCTGTCAGCAGCTTTCCTCAGCAGGTATCCCCCAGCTCTGGCATCTTTAACATTTTGGGGTTTCCAAGTCACCTGCAGCTTCACAGCTTCCTATTCCAATGTCTGGGATCCACACTTGATCTTCTGGGCTCCTCCAAAGGGCTGGCATCACTTCTCCAGCTCTGCCCTCTGTAGTACTCTAAGCCCAGGTTGATCCACTCCACTGCTACTGCTGTTCTTGGTGATCATCCCAAGATACTGGCATCTCCAATACAATGGGGTCTTCAACTGCAATGGGGTGATTAGCGAGTAGCCTCTCATAGGTTCTCTTCATGGTGCCAAGCCTCAACTCCTTTGCAAGACCCACCCTTCAGGCCCAGGTGGTCAACTGCCACTGAGCCTGCACCTTCACCAATGGCCTTCCCTGGCTTCTCACAGTGCCAGGCCCCATGCTGCTCTCCATGACCCCTTCATATCTTTTAAAACCAGTACTACCTGGGTGATTCTTACACATTACCAAGCCCAGCTGCTACACGGGATACAACCTTGACTATCTTTGGAACACAGCTTCGGTGTGCTTTTAGAAAACACTAAAGATTTCACCTCAGTGATGCTGGTCTCTTCTTAATCACCACTAATTTCTTAGCTCCAGCTAACCAGCATCAGTTGTCCCAGTAGCCCCTCCTGTTCTTGACTCTAAAGCCAGAGCTACATGCCCAAAGCTGCTTAGTTCTGCTCCTTGCTAGGGCTGGAACATGGACCCCCCTAATTCTGTTCCTAGCTTTCTGTTTTCCAATTGCCTCACTGCCTACGCTTGGCTGTCCTGGAACTTGCTCTGTACATTGATCCAGAACTCAGAGATCTGCAAGGCTGGGATTAAAGGCATGTACCATCACACCTGGACTTAAGCTTTTCTTCACCTAGAACTTGCTCTGTTCCAGGCTAGCCCTTAAACTCAGAAATCTGCTTGGCTTTGTCTCCTGGGATTAAAGTAGTGTACCTAAACTTAGGCGGATGGGATTTTGCCCCAGAGTTCCACTCCCTTAATCTGTTATCTCCTAGAACATTGGATTCAGCTCCATTCTACTTCTGGTTCCCCTTTAATACTTGAACTATATAGTTTGTATTTTCCCTTTCTCAGCTTGCTCCTTTTCATTAAAATGCTCTTTACAAGAGTGAACTTTAGTAACCACACAACAGAATTTATACCAGGCTGTTTTGAGACTTCTGTTTTCAAAGCAATTAATCTAAATATCTTCACCTTAGCCTCCGCCAGACTCTTAGGACAATGGCAAAAAGAAGCCACAGTCTTCACCAAAGTCCCACGAAAACAGTCTGTAGGCCACATACTGGAATTCTTCTCCATTGACACATCCTGGGCAAGGTCTGCACAGTTCAAATCACTCTCAGCTACAAAGTCTTCCATATTTCTACCAAGATAGCCCACTAAGCCCCCACATAAAGGATTCCACTGCTTTCCAAACCAGAGTCCCCAAATCCACATTCTTCCAAATAAAATTTCAATTCTTGCCTAGGCCTATTATAGCAATACCCAACTCCTGGTACCAACTTCTGTCTTTTCTTTTCTTTTTTTTTTTCTTTTTTCTTTTTTTCGGAGCTGGGTACCGAACCCAGGGCCTTGCGCTTGCTAGGCAAGCGCTCTACCACTGAGCTAAACCCCCAACCCCCCAACTTCTGTCTTAGAGGGGTTTTACTTCTGGGAACAGTCACTATGACCAAGGCATCTCTTACAAGGGCAACATTTAATTGGGGTTGAACATGGTGCAGGAGGAGCTGAGAGTTCTACATCTTCATCTGAAGGCCACCAGGAGAAGATTGGCTCCCACATGGTTAGAAGGAGGGTCTTAAAGCCCACACTCACAGTGACACACTTCCTCCAACAAGGTCACACCTCCAAATAGTGCTACTCCCTAGACCAAGCCTATTCAAACCACCACACACCAACCTTGGAGGTAAAAGCCTCTCATCCCATAATTTAGGAAGAAAGGCATCCTGACCTACTTCGTGAGACCCTGTCTCAAACCATGCTATGGTGGGACTAAATGTAGAGGCTGTAGGGAACCCAGAGGGGTGGAAAAGAAGAGCTGAGAAGATTTCAAGGGATGGTGATGCCTGAGCTGGGTCTGAAAAGTGAGTGAGAGATAATTGGATGAAGTAGTAGGAGACAGTACATGTGTGAGGGGGCTGCCTGTGCAGTGTGCCAGGCCAATCTATTGGTACAAATACAGGTGAGGGACTAGTGACATTGCTCTATCCAATCCCCAGCACAGGGATGGGGGAGTTGATTGTGGCACAAACCATTTAGAAATGAAAGTCTTGGGGTTGGGGATTTAGCTCAGCGGTAGAGCGCTTGTCTAGCAAGCACAAGGCCCTGGGTTCAGTTGTCAGCTCCGGGGGGGGGGGAGGAAAAAAAAAGAAATGAAAGTCTTGAGACATGAAGATCAAGTGACAGCTGAGTAACAGCAATTATCTAGGAGCTTGGCTTGGGGCTGGAGAGATGGCTCAGTGGCTAAGGTTGCTGCTCTTGCAGAGGTCCCAGGTTCCATTCCCAGCACCCACATGGAGGCTCACGCCCAGTTATAACTCCAGTTCCATGTAATTCCACACCTTCTGGCCTCTGTGGGCACTGTACACATGTGGTGCACTTACATATATTCATGCAAAACATTCATACATAAATTAAAAAGAAATCCTAAAATAAAAGAACTTGTCTGTGGGACTAATTAAGCTCAGCTGACAATCAACCCAGTGACTTTGGGCCTCTGTGATTCTGAAAAAGGTGCCCAGTCATAACACCAACCCCATGTCTACATCTGTCATTCCTGAATTGTTTGCCGAATTCCTGTTACGTGTAAGCACCATGGTGGAGCCAAGACTCCAGAAGAGAATGACAGTCATAGACAAGGACATGGTACTCGTGGAGCTTTTACTAGAGAAACAACCAAGGCATTGCACCAGGAGTCACAAACAGGGGCAGTTATTAAATGAACTGAATTTAGCTAATAGGAAATGTGAGGAGGTACTGCAAGCTAGAGAGGCCGTGTCCCAGGCTACAGTACCACAACTGGAGACCTTTAAAGTTTCTAACAGTGTGAGAGCTACTAGTGTGCAGCCCAGACTGCATGCCATGGTGTCTCCGTTACTTTTCTTCTGCTGTGAGAAAACACCATGAGCTTACAGCTTGTAGTTTATCCTCCAGGGAAGTCAGGGCGGGAGCTGATGCAAAGGCCATGGAAGGGGTGCTGCTTACTGACTTGCTCCTCGTAGCTTGCTCAGCCTGCTTTATTATATCACCCAGGACAGCCAGCCCAGGAGCGGCATGACCCACAGTGAGCTGGGCCCTTCCGCATCAATTATTAGTCAAGGAAACATACCACAGACTTTCCCACAGGCCAGTCCGGTGGGGACATGTTCTCCATTGAGGTTCTCTCTCCTAAAAGGGCTCTAGCTTGTGTCAGGTTGACTTAAAACTAGTCAGAATAGATGGTGATGGTGGTATGGAGGTGCACATGGGTCAAGGTATGCAGAGTTGCCATGGGGCTCCAACTGTGAGCTGGGGCATGGTCTAAGGCTGGGAAGAGGAGGAAAAGGAGGAGGAGGAAGAGGAGGAAAAGAAGGAGGAGAAGGAGGAGGGGAGGGGTAGAAGATACAGAGAAAAGGGAGCAGCAGGTGGCAAAACCTTAGACAGGATGGGGCTTCTTTCCATCACAGAGGGAACAGAAGGGGCCTAAATGCCACTGGAAGGAGAACTGGATTGGCAGTAAGCCTGTGTATGAGAAGATAAGGGACCTCTTGTCCTGAGGGCTAAAGGGGAAAGGCTTCACGATGAGTAAGTAGATTTTGTCACTGGGTATTCAGGTCTGTAACCTGCTGCCGGAGCACCCCTGTATTCCAAAGCAAGTTAAGAACAATCCAGTAAGAAAAAAATGGGCTTGCACTTGCCTAGCAAGCACAAGGCCCTGGGTTCAGTCCCCAGCTCCGAAAAAAAGAAAAAAAGAAAAAAGAAAAAAATGAGTTTATTTACAAGTTAGCCAAACTGGAAAGAGGAAATACCCAATTCATTCTCTTTCTCTCTCTCTCATTGCCCCCCGCCCGCCCGTGTGTGTGTGTGTGTGTGTGTGTGTGTGTGTGTGTGTGTGTGTTGTGTATGTACAGACTTACAAGTTCTAGAAAAGCATGAGACAAAAGGCAGGTTAATTGTGAGACTGTCCAGCCAGTCCTTTCCTGAGAGGAGAGTGGCTGGCCCCAGGGTGCCTAACTGTCTCCATTAGTAGACAGAGGGTCTGTTAGACCCCTTATGTGGATGGGTGTTTTGCTGCACGTATGTCTGTGAATAATGTGTGTACAGTGCTTTTTGAAGGCAGAGAGAGTGGCAGACCCTGTAACTAGAGTTACAGGTGGTGGTTTATTAATTATGTGGCTGCTTAAAATCGAGCCCACGTCCTCTGAAAGAGGATTCGGCCATCTCTACAACTTCCTTTTTTTTTTAACATTTATTTCAGCAGGTAGAGAAGGGTCTGTGCCATGGTGCAGATATGGTCAAAGAGTGATTTGTGGTAGCCTGTTCTCTCCTTGCACCATGTGGGTTACAAGGATAGAGCACAGGTTGTCTAACTTGGCAGCAAGCACCTTTATCCACAGAGCCTTCTCACCTGCCTACCTGATATGTCTGTCATTACAAGTTGGGGCCTGAGGAACATAGTTCAGTGTCACAGGACTTCTTCAGCAAGCACAAGGCCTTGGGCTCAAGTCTTAGCACCATGAAGAAGAGAACTTAGATGTATTGAATGTAGATGTGTATATGGATGTGTGCATGTGGATACATACATAACAGCACACTGGCTACAAAGAAACTCTAAAAATACCTCCATCACCTGACAAATTAGGTAGCCATTATCCCCTTCTTATGGGAGAAACTGAAACATAGGCTAAGCAGGAAGCAGTGTTGAGGTTTGGTCTTCTGCTATGTGTTGTAATGCCCTATGTAGTGTAATGGAATGGAATGCCAGGGATAAGAGGATCCCAAAGTACAATGTAACCTTACTCCTTAATTTAAAACTGTCAGTTAAATAAAGATGCTGGCAGTCAATAGCTGGACAGAAGAGACACAGGCAGAGCTTGGGATTCTTGGGCATAGTGTCAGAGGAGAATTACAGGGGAGAGAGGAGGAAGCTGACATGGGGTAGGTGAGTCTTAAAAACGTAACCATGAGGGCTAATCAGTTGGAGTTCAGAGCTGCCCAGACAGAGCATGGCAAGTTAGGACTTGAGGTTCCTGAAGGGAAAGTAGACTCTAATAGCATTGAGGGGAGGTCATCCCAGCTCTAGTGCTGACTAAGGCTTTATAAATGTAAAGGTTGTGCTTCTCTTCTCTGGGGACAGAATAATCAAAGGCAGGGTAGAAGCCCCTGATTGAGATTAAATACCTTCTCCAACAGCAGACCAGCACTTAGACCCAAGCTCTCTGAATCAGAGCCTTTGCTCCCACCAGAGGGCGCTGTGGTGCCCAGGATGGTCAGACAGGGTGATCTTTGGAGCGCATGCAGAGGGTAATGGGAATCAGACCTTGGAAAGCCCTTTGCTTCATGTCTTCTGTTGGTGTGTGCAGGGGATGTAGGCTAATACCATTCTCCTTGCCGTTGTGATGCAGCGTCCAGGCAGACCAGGAACCAGGCACTCTGATACACAACCAGTTCTTACAAGTTCCCTGATTCTTCTTAGTTCTCTTCCAAAAAGGAACTCACCTTGTAACCCTTTCCTCCCAAGGGGCCCACCAGTCTTTCACCTCCATAGATGATGACTTCGATGATGCCGCCAGCAAGGCTCCTGTCTTCAAACCTGAGCTAGTCACTGCCCATTGCTTCAGGCGACTGAAGCAGAAAGACTTCCGTCTGCCGCAGAGCCGCCGGCGGATCATCATTGTGTCTGGCACAAAGGACCAGGTGCCAGCCCAGCCCACAACGCCTCCTCAAGCTCCCCTTCCACTCACGCCCAGCTTCAAAGTTCCCGATACTGGAGACACCCAAGAGCTACCAGTGAACATGAAGCTCTGGCTGAGTCAGAGGGCAAAGCTTCGGAAGCAGCTGGAGACATTTGGCGATGTCAAGACGTGGCTGGACAATAAACCCACCATCACGTCCTCAGAATTCAAAGTTCTGTGCATGATTCGCCGGGAGCAAACAGCCCCAAAGCGTACCTTGATTTCAGTCGGGAAACCCAAGGTGAGAAGCCATAATGGTCAGAAGGTGCTGAAGGCTTCAGGACGTGTGTTGTCATTTTGTTTCCTTGCATTAGATGTGACAAGGTAAGATTTGTCCCATTTTACAGAGGAGCAAAACCAAGTCCCCAAAGGAAGGTGTATGAGTGATTGATTGCTGCATAACAAATACTCCAGAAAAAAAAATGTTATCATTCTATACAGCTTTGTCTGTGACTCTGGAATCTAGCTGAGAGGCTTTGTCTCCATATTATGAGACTGCGGTGCAGTACAGAGGACAGCCTCTGACTTGACCAGGGCAGGAAAGCAGACTGCCTTCCAAACTTGTTCAATAGCTGTTGAGCAGAGGCTTCAGTGCCTCCCTCGGGGAGTCAGAGGTTGCATAAGAGTACTCACAACAAGAAGGCTAGCTGCCCACAAAGTCAGCCTTCCAGAATGGAGAGGAAGGAAATCAGTGCTGTTATATCCTTGGCTTTGGTCTTGTTACTGCACCACATCAGATTGAGCCACTGAGTACTGTCCGCACCATGGGAATGGAAAGGAGAGTCCATCTTGGCAAGGGGAAAGACAGAGACCATGTGGATGTGCTTTAAAAGCGCCCCAGCCAGGCACACTAGCAGTCTGTCTTGATGATGGACATCTGTCTGCTGGAGTGGAAAAGCGCTAAACCAGTGCTTGTGGGCAAATTTGAAGATCAAGACTATCAGGGGCCTTGGGGGACTGTGAGGGGTTTGGGGATTTAGCTCAGTGGTAGAGTGCTTGCCTAGCTAGCGCATGTCCCTGGGTTCGATCCTCAGCTCTAGAAAAAAAAAAAAAAAAGACTATCAGGTGAGGGAGAGGAGGGCCACCTTGTGACAGCATTGCCTAACTTGGAACCATGGTTTGTACACTGAGAATCAAAGGTCAGCCACCCACCCTCAATAGCCAATTAAAGCACCCTAATAAATAACAAATAAATAAGCCAATTAAAGCCTAATAATAAAGAACAGAAAAAATGAGATTTATAAGTTACTTATTTATTATTTCTTCAGATTTATTCTCAATGGCCACATTGAGAACAGGGCGAAGATACACAGTGCATCCTGCCCTCCAGACAATCTTTGGGTTTTGAAGTGAGACTGAACTTTAACAAGAGGGCTAGGGATAAGTGGTCCTCATCTGCCCCACTCTTGCCTCTTCTAGGGTAAACCTCTCAAATATATCCGCCAGCCTATACCCCAGCTTCGACTGCCTAAGCCCCCTGTCCTGTCTGACATGTATGCCTTCCTGCGGAGTCGAAAGATCAAGATCCAGGAGGTATTTAGCAAGGCGGATCGGGGTGAGAACCACCGCATCTCCAGGGAGGAATTTCTCATGGCTGTGAAGGCAGTAAGTATGAGCTGCTCAGCGGGCTTGAGGTATGTCCACCCTCCCTCCCCCGGGGCTCTGCAGTCCTGAGGGGCAGACCTGGGATTCCCCACTGACAGACTCATATTTGCAGAGCCACGCTAGGAAACGGCACAAACCACAGTCAGAGCACAGCCTTAACACAACCTCTGCACCAGGCTGACCTGGAGAGATGGCCCAGGGGTTATGAGCCTGGCTGCTCTTGCAGAGGACACAGGTTCAGTCCTGAGCCACCCACATGGCCCCTACCAATCACCTCTGACCCTGTCTTCAGAGGATCTGATGTCCTATTCCGGCTTCCAAGTGTACTGCACACATGTGCAAAGCGCCTATATTCACACCCAGGATAAACTGTGCATACATTCCTAACTGCTGACCCATCTTCCTAGCTCACAGCTGTCTCTCCACCTGGGACTCGAACTCAGGAACTTGCATACATCAGCAAGCTCTCTACTACTGAACTGTATACCCAGACTTACACTTTCAACTAATCAATTTCCAAACGTTTTTATGAAATACAATTATATGAACATCCAAAACATTTTTCAAAAGTAAATGTCCTCAACTACTAAAACAAATTAAAAAATTAGTTTAAATATTAAATCCTGGGCCAGGAGAGGTGGCTTAGCAGTTCAGAGCGCTTACTGTTTTTGCAGAGGACTGAAGTTCGGTTCACAGCACCCAGTGACAGCCCACAATCCCCTGTACTCCCGTTCCAGGGTACCTGTCACCTTTGAACCTCTGTGGATACTAGCATGCTTGCGATGCACTTACACACACACAGCCAAACCTCTCATACCACACGAAATAGAAATTAATCTTTTAAAAATGTTTAAGTACGAAGTTCTTTAGCACCAGGGCAGTTCTAAACTGATTCAAGGCCAGTTAAGCAGTGACTGTTGTCTAAAGAGAATGAAGAGACAATTGTATTCACAATTACATTTCCCTTTTAAACTTTTCTTTATGAACATTTGATGTGTAGGTAAGTACTGCCTGCCTCCAAGGTTGTCTATTGTCCTTTGTATTAGTCAGGGTTCTCTAGAGAAACAGAACTGATAGAAAAATGTATGTATGTATGATGCATGCATGTATGTATGCATGCATGCATGTATGTATGTATGTACAGTATTAAAGCAGATTACAGGTTATGGTCCAACTAGTCCAACAGTGGTTGTATCCTGATGGAAGGTCCAACCAGCCAATAGTTGTTCAGTCTAGATGTCTCGGCTGGTCTTCAGTATACGCTGGAATCCCAGAGAAGAAGTAGACTTTAATGCCAGTGACGGAATGGGTTTGCCAGCGAGAGCAAAGGCAAGCAGGGAAGGAGCAAATGCTTCCTCCTTCCAGTCCTTCATATCCAGCAGAAGGCGTGGCCCAGATTAAAGAAAAGTCTCTCAGCAGGAGTACCCAGCTCCTTGGGATTTAGTCAATTCCAGATGTAGTCAAGTGGACCACCAAGAACAGCCACCATATCCTTTAAAAAAGTGTATGGATTTCTAATAGTGGAGGAAGGCATCCATGTTCCTCGTGTATGGTGGATGTATGACTTTCTTCCTACCTAGTACCTGAAAGAGACTGTGTAGAGATAGAGGCTTGCTGGCGTGAGGTTTTAAGGGGGGATAGGAGTTTTTCAGGCATAGAGAGAGACGTGCCTGTGCAAAAGCCAGTGTGATAAATTCCAGAGTGCATCGGGGCCTGACAAGGGCTCTGCACTACCTAGCAGCAGGGAGTTGAAGAGCTGAGCAGGTTTGCCAAGTCTGCTGGTAAGGGTGAGGTGGGTGGGACTCAGGAACTTCTTATGCCTCCTCAGATTGGAGTTCCTCTGAAGACCCAGGAGCTGGAGGACATCATCATCTACCTTGGCTCTCTTGGGAAGCAGAATGCCATCACCACAGAAGCCCTGGCCAGTACCTACAAGCAGTGGTCACTGGTCCATCAGCAAAGCACCATACCTACCGCCAGGGAGTGTGCGTGCCCCCACCCCCGCCCTGGGAGCCAGTCTGGCTTTCTCCTGCACTCGGCACTACATTCTCAAGCAGCTCCTCCTTCTCTGGCTTGCTATAGGTTTGCCAAGCTCTGGAGTTTCCAGACACAGAAACCAAGGAGGAAGCAGATATTTTTCCAAAGATCCAGCTGCCCTTTCGTCTTTTTAAAGATGAAAGTTTATCCCTGTCCTTAGAGGGTCATAAACTATTGATTTAAAACAAAACTAAGGGCTGGGCATGTAGAGAAGTTGGCAGAGTGTTTGCCTAGCATGTTGGAAGCCCTGGATTCTATTCCCAGCACAGCATAAACTAGGCTTAGTGTTGCACATCTACAATTCTAGCAGTCGGGATGGAGGTGGGACATCCTTGGCTGGGTAGAGAGTTTGGGGTCAGTGTGGGATAGAGGAGAGTTTATTAGAGAGCGAGAGAGTGAGAGAGCAAGAGAGAGAAGAGAGAGAGCAAGAGAGCGGAGAGAGCGAGAAAGCGAGAGTGAGAGCGGAGGGAGGGAGGGAGAGAGAGAGAGAGAGAGAGAGAGAGAGAGAGAGAGAGAGAACTAAAATATTTTGCTCAGAAACTGAACATGCTTGCTTGCAGTTAGCTACTCTGGACTTCCTGTCATCATGGCTGTTCTAAGGGATGCGTGAACAGCTGTGTAGGTTATATACGACCTACATTATGTTTGCCCATATGTGCTTGTGGTGCTACATCTGTCCAAAAGCCTCAAGACTGGGCGAACTAGAAAGGACTCTCTACTATGTGGGCTATGGATTTACTGCACAAGCCTGTATCTTTTGATTGTTTGAGACAGGGCCTCTCTACAAAGCTCTCGCTGTCCTGGAACTCACTGTGTAGACCAGGCCTGCCTCAGGCTCACAGAGCCCCACCTGCCTCTGTCTCCTGAGTGCTGGGATTATAGGTGTATGCTGCATGCCTGGTTTTGGGTAGTGCTGACATTGAACTCTGGGTTCTGTGCATTAAGCGAGCATCCCACCAACTGAGCTACACCCCTCGGCCTTTCTGTCTTTTCTTTTTAAATTTTTTTATTGTTATGGGGAGAAAAACAAACATTTCCCATCCCACCTCCCTTTATTTTTTAAAAATTATTATTTTTAAAGAGTCATTTATTTATTTTATGTATATGAGTGCATTGTTGGCTATCTTCAGACACACCAGAAGAGGGCATTGGATCCCATTACAGATAGTTGAGCCACCATGTGGTTGCTGGGAATTGAACTCAGGACCTCTGGAAGAGCAGTCAGTGCTCTTAACCACTGAGCCATCTCTCCAGCCCCCAGCTCCCTTTAGAGCCACATCATTATTTCTTTAGGTGGAAGGAATGGGTCTTGCTCTACCCCTATCCACCAGGAAATTAACTTCAGACATATTTTAGGGAGGTGTGGGGTTCTCTCTCCTTTGAGATGAAGTAACAGTTGCCAGGAGGCAGTTGGAGGGGTTTCCTTGCAGGGGCGCCAAGTCGAAGCAGGGTTTCTAGAGTCAGGGTGAGCAGGCACAGCAGGAGTGTGTAACATCCTCCCTGATGTGCTGTCTTAGGAACTCCTGCATGGTGTGTAGTCCCCAGCTCTCGATCTCAGACTTCCTGTCTGTGGCTATCCTGCAGACACACTGGCACCCAAGCCCAGCCCACTCCCATTGAGGGTACCTGACACATCAGAAACCCCAGGAAGCCACCCTCATGGTTTTGATGGCCCAGGGTCAGCACCACCTAGATTGCACTTTTCCGCTCTGCTCAGATCTTATGAATGCCCAGAGCTGCTGTGATCTCACAGCTGGCTGGAGTCACGAGAGCACAGCAACAATAGCTACAGACAGCGGATTTTAATACACCCACACCCTGCTTTAAAAACATCCCTCTCATCTTGATTTGAAGTCAGGTAGTAGTTACTTCAGCATCATCAGATGCCACCCTGGAGGATGGCCGTGGATAAGACAGTAGACCTGGGGAGCCTCTCCATTTGTCTAAAAGCATCTGGGGCCCTGGAATCAGGGGAAAGGAGCCCATGTGGACTGGCAGCATTTGCATAACAGTTTGCCCTGCCTGTCTGGAGGTTAGGGTTGCTATTCAAGTTTTCCATGGAAGAAGCAAATGTCCAGAGAGGCTGAGTTTCTTGTCTGGAGTCTCAGGAGGAGGTGAGGCAAGATTTCAGAATCCTGTCATTGGTCCCCATGTGGCGGTGTCTTCCAAATGCTAGGCCCATTTAGAGGAACTGGGAGACTGCAGTGAACTAGCCCAAGCCTGGCCTCCCTCAGCTTGTCCACAGACATGGTTGTCTTGGAGTCAGTTGGCTAGAGTGCCAGGATGGCAGGCAAAGCCCCTGAGCCGACCCTTCATGGACTGACGCACAGCCCGTGTCTGGAAAGGGCACCTGAGGCTGGTGCAACTGCCAAAGACTTTGGGATACAGTAGGTGAGGGTGGCATGGATGAGGGGTGACTAGTGGGATGACAGCTGAAGCAGATTCCCACAGGTGCTTGTGGTCCAGGGAAAGGAGTCTGCTTTTAGTGTGTATTCCCTCGGAAGCCAGGAACTGCCTCGAGTTGATCTTGTTAACGTTTTTTGTTTGTTTGTTTGTTTGTTTGTTGTTTTTGTTTTTCAAGACAGGGTTTCTCTGTGTAACGGTCCTGGCTGTCATGGAACTCACTTTGTAGACCACGCTGGCCCTGAACTCACAGAGATCTGCCTGCCTCTGCCTCCAGAGTGCTAGGATTAAAGGTGTGTGCCACCATGCCCAGCTGCCATTTTCTAATAGCTCTGTTTGCCTCTTGGTGAGAACACGGTAACAGAGGATGGGAAAGGTGGGTGGGGTGTGCAGATGTGGGACTTCACAGCAACGGAGGAGACAAACTCCCAATGCCCTGCAGACGGATGCTGGCTGGACACGTGGGAAAGAGGCAAAAGAGCCTGCTGGCCTCCGCCCAGTGACATCAGGTTGAGTTCCACAGCTTGGGTGTCCTCTTAGTCCCTCCTTCATCTTTTCCTCCCACTCTAGATCACAATTTGTCTACAAGGAGAACTGCCCTGAAATATCCCCCTAACAGGCAGCAGGCTATCTCATCCCTACAGCCTCCCAACATGGACCTGCTAAAGGTGCCTGAGGTTGATACAAAGATGGAGGGGCGGCCCATGTCTGACGAGGACATGGAGGATGTGGGCAGACGGTACCGAGAGAGGCGGAGACAGTACAAGGTACCTCTCTAGCACAGGCTCGGGGGCTGGGCAAGCCAGGAGTTAGGACTTGGCACTGACACCTGCTAGCTGAGGAGCCCTGGGTGTGGTGAAACACCTCTATAATCCCATCACTCAGGGAGTCGAGTTAAAAGGATTATGAGTTCGAGACCAGCCTGGGCTACATAGAAAGACCCTATTCAAAATCCACAAATGAGGTACACACCTTTAATCCCAGTACTTGGGATGCAGGTAGATCTTTGTGAGTTTCAAACCAGCCTGGTCTACATAGTTCCAAACCATTGCTACATGGTGAGAGTCTTGTCTCAAAACAAAACAACCCACATACACAAACAAATCAAACGACAACAAAATAAACCAAAACCAAAAAAAAAAAAAAAAAAAAAAAACCCCTCAGCAGCCAGTGATAACACTGGGTGACACTTCTCAGCCCCTCTGCACTGGCAAAGTGGCTTCTGCTCAGGATTGCAAGCAAATGGCTATCCCTGACTTAAAGTGCCCCTGCAGCCAAAGACTCAAATATTGTTTTTCAAAGGACACCTCTGGGACACTCACTGCTTCTGTGCCCTTTTATAGATATCACACATTGCAGAGTACATGGGCACACCCAGTCAGTGTGCTCTGAGGACTCAGAGCCCCTGAGGGGGTTAACCTTGACCTCAGTGCTTGTTCCTCTAAGCTGCTGGCTTTGGAACCTGAATTGCAGTCCCATTATGCACACATTACTCTTCGTGGGGGCCTCCCTGAGGAGGTAGAGAAGGTGCTATGCTGCCTTCTAGCCAAAACGAATGTCACAAAGACACAAGATGGGGCATCTTCTGTTCTCTCTGCAGCTCTCTCTCCCCTCCATCCAATACCTGGAGAACTGCCGGCTGGTTCGATCTGGAACAAAACAGTTTGATGATCACTGCCTGCCAACCACTATTTCTGGGGAGATTGAGGAACTGCTCAATATGACCCGCAGGGATAACTTCCTAGTCTACCTGCAGTGCTGGGAACTCTGTGAGGCCTACGGTCTCCCGCTGACTGAAGATATCCTCATGAGAGGTAGGGGCTGGCTTTAAGGGAGAGCCTTGGCCTGAGCATTGGCTAATGAGGAGTTGGCCCTGATACTGGCTACCCTATCATGCACCTAGTCAAGTCACTGTGACTTTTGATGGGAACACTGGGAAGGAAGAGTAAGAAAGGCATACAGCCTGACTGCTAGGTGGGCTTCCTAGGACACAGGCTGAGACACATGGGCTCCTTAGGTGAGGTTTGGAAGATCTGGATTCTGGAACTCTACCTTTACACACATGTATCCACCTACCCATATGTCCACCCCACATGCACGTCCCCCTCCACATCTATGAGGCAAATTCAAAACAATGAGAAAACCACCGTCAAAATAGTTGAAGCAAGTCCCGACCTCTTATCAAAGTAGGTCTACGGGTTGGGAGTGGCACTCTGTGGCAAACTCTTGCTTATCAAGTACAATGTCTTGACTTCATACTTGACATGTGTGCACGCACACGCGCGCGCGCGCGCACACACACGCACACACACACACACACACACACACACACACACACACACACACACACACATCCATGCAGGCAAACACTAATTAACCTAGTGAAATCTAATTGAATCTTCCTACCTCCAACCTAAGCTTGATAAGTAGCTCCATTCTGATTTGCTGTTACAGGTCTGTCTCCCTCCCCTGTCCCCTGGTGAGCAGGATCATCCAAGGTCCTTTTTGATATTGAGCAGCAGTTGTATGCCACGTTGCATAGTGAGGAACTGTGGGAGAGTTCAGGGGAACTTTACACCCTATTATATTTTGCAATTTCCAAAGAACCTACTACCATCTAAAAATAAGAATGGCTCAGCAGACAAAGGCTGTTGCTGCCAAGTGTAATAAGCCAAGTTCAATCCCTGGGACTCACGTAGTGGAAAGAGAAAACAGCTCCTCCAAGATGTCCTCTGACCTCCACATGTGTGTGGAAGTGTTTTCTCTCTCTCTCTCTCTCTCTCTCTCTCTCTGACACAAACACACTGAGAGACAATAAACCAACCCACCAACAAATATGATTTACTGACTTTGGGGTAAGATGGTTCAGTGGTTAAAGGCACTTGCCACCAAGCCTGATGACCTAAAGTCAATACCCAGAATCCACATAAATGTAGAGAGGACAGTCTCCACACAGTCATATTCTAGCCCCCACATATGCACTTTGCCACTCTAGCTCTGCCAAGCCATCTTGATAGCTCAAAAAAAAAAATCTTCTAAACAGAAGTGTGAATTTTTTTTTAATAGTTTCCAGTGGGTGACTTTGGCTAACGCACTCTGCTGTCTTCCTTGCTGCCCGCAGCGCTGCTGTATCCGGGAGACAGGATAATTTCTCTGAAAGAAGAAGTTCGCCCAATCCGGCAGCCTGGAGGGTATTACATAGACGACAGGATTGTGCACAGCCTGGCTGGATTCAAGAACCTCCACAAGCATGGGGAAAAGGAGACAGACAAGCTGAGTTTCAAGCCACCCCTCCAGCTGCGGGGTCTGGGACACGGATGTGCATGTAGTGTCATGTTACGCCAGTATCTGTGTCCCTACCAAGTCACTTCTGGCTGGCCAGTCCAAAATGTCTCCGTCAGTGTATATCTTAGGTTCACACAGCTCCCCTCCTGACCACAGGCTTACCCAATCATAAGGCCAGAGGGAAAGAGCCAAGGCAGGTGTTATCTTACCCTGTATCAGAAGTTGAGGAACTCTGCAAAGGACCAGGGGACTAATTCCTTCCCTGTGCTGCCACCCTAAGGCAGGCATATTCATTCTCCAACAAGGGGCAGACTGATAGCCCCTGGGAAAACAAAATCCTGCTTTAACCATTACACTAACCTCCTTTGAAGTGACCCAAAGTCAATTCCCCCTCCATTCCCACCAGATGTGGGCCAGTCAGGAGGCAACTACTGTGAGTAGCCTCAGCTGTGACTGCTGAGGGGAGAATGAGATGGCACCCCTGCAAGGGTATCAGGGTGTGGCAGAATGCCTGAGGCAGGCTGCAGTCCTGCCCAGTGGATGTCGTCTGGTCAAGAGACAAGTTTCTGTACTCTGAACCCCAGCATTTTCATGTATAAAGTGGACACAGCACTCCTAATACACACAGAGAGGGTTTGACAAGGGTCACAGGCTATCCTCAGCACCGCCAGTGTGGCTGTTGCTTTTCCTTGCACATGCTTTTGAGTTCCAGGGGCAGTCCAGGCCCACAGCAGTTGTGGCTTGCAAAGTGCTGAGTAGGACCCAGTTAAGTAGTAACTTAGAGGGCCTCTGAAGTATGCCTTCTAACCTGTGGCTGGCTGGTACCAATTCCCAAACCATGAACCCAGGAAGTGGGTTTGAGGACCACGTTGTCAAACACATAAACCCGTGGGGGTGCACATAAGAGAAGGAGCACACTGGTGAATGGACAGGCAGCTCACTGCTACAGCTCTGGGGTTCACTGCTGGAAAACTGCCCGGAGAGAGATGGACGGGACCCTGTGCATGCCAGGTGCCCAGGCAAGAGATTTGTCCTTGTGTTTGACCAGTCACATCTATTAAAGAGAAAGAGAGGTCCCCTAGGAGTGACATTGGCTCTCTCTCACCTCTAGGGACTAAATTGTAAAAGATCCTGAGGCCAGGTGCTGGGGTAGAGAGTGGACAAGGTCTGCAATTCAATCCTTTGTATTAGAAGAAAAAAAAACTCGAAATACTGAGGCCAGAGACGGACTTTGGAAAGAATTCAGTGGTCAGTTAGGGATGTCTGGTGGGCAGACTGGGGTATAGAAGGTGAGTCTTTATCATGCTTGTCCCTCAGAGCTTGTCCTTTGGTAAGGGAAGTAGAAGTCAGGCCCAGCATCTACCAGTCACCGAATACATCTAACTCTTGTGGAGACCTATGTCCCATGAACAAAGGGAGCCAAGCTCATGGGTTTTCCTCACCCCACCAGCCAGGGCTGTGTCTTGCTGTATGGAGACACAGCTGAGGCCTTCATGAAAGAGAAACATTCAGAGCTCTGCTCTGAGACTCAGAAATACATCTCTTAGTGGACTCCACCTCCTCTAAGCCTACTTTTGCTAATGTTTCTTTTTTATGTTTGTTTCATTTTTCGAGACAGGGTTTCTCTCTGTATATCTGGCTGCCCTGGAACTCACTCTGTAGACCAGGCTGGCCTCCAATTTTCAAGAGATCCACCTGCTTCTGCCTCCCAAGTGCTGGGATTAGAGGTATGTGCCACCACTGCCCAGCTCCTGGAGTGTTTCTTTCCTAACAATGCCTCTCTCTCTTCCCTGGTAGGAAAACATCGAAGAAAATGAAGGAAATGCACTTTCTCGATTTCGAGGAATTTACCGGGTTTGTAGTAGTCCTGTGTGTCTGCTAGGAGGGCAGGGGATAAGGATGGGAAGGCTGGCTATCCTTACCCAGAGGCAGCTCTGGGACCTATGCATGTTGAACGAAATTCTGGTATTGTTGTAGGGCTCCATAGCTGGGGTCTAAGGGGCGGCAGACGAGCGTTCAGAGGGTGCCAGGCATGGCTGCTCTGGAGCCTCCCATGAATGAACTCATCCACATTGTCACCAACAAGCCTGAGTTACTCTAGACATATGGCTTATAGGAGGGGACACTGACACACAGTCCCACATCTGAAGCAGAACCAAGTGAGGCTGCCCGCAGAAGCTAGCTTCCAGACCCAATATCCAAATGCTTCCGGGTGGGGCTGGGCTGAAGCTTAGTGGCTGGATATTAGCCTATCGAATGTGAGGCCCTGGATTCTACCCCAGCACCAAAAAGACCAGGCGAAGTCGGGGGTGGGGGGTAGGAGCAAGTCCTCTGGAGCCGTGGGTCTCAACCTGTGGGGCGTGCATGACCTGGTTGGGAGCTGAACATCCTTTTCACAGGGGTCTCCTAAGATCATTGGAAAATAGATATTTACATGAAATTCATAGCAATAACAAAATGCAGTAGCAAAAACAGTTATGAAATAGGAATACAAATGCTATGGTTGGGGTGTCACTACAACATGAACTGCATTAAAGAGTCAGAGGCTCTTGGCATTAGGAAGGCTGACAGGCATTGCTCTAGAGCTGGGCTGTTACACGTCTAAGTTTGGGTTTAAGAAGCAGTGCTTAGGGTCTGCGCTTAGCCACTCACTCACTGTATGATCTTGATCTCTAGATATCCAGGTCCTCACTGGTGAGGAGACTGGAGGTGTTTAGTGCTTTTCACACTGGACAGTGTGGTCACGGGCTTATGTTCTCTGCTGAGGAGGGCCTGGTCTCTCTGCCATAGCAACCTTCCCTATGTCTTTTCCTTTTCCAGGAAGCTTAAGTCGAAGAGGCTAAGAGGTCCCTCACGCACCCACCCCAATCACTTCTGGCCTGGTCACCTTCTGGACAAGCTGCGGCTCTACCTGCCCACTGTGGCCAGGGACCGGAGCCTGGCGATCTTCAGCTGTATAGAACACAAGCCCCCTGCTTACTCTGCCGTCTACAACTCTAAGGACTGGTGGCCCATGAAAGACCTTAATTACATGACCTATGCCTATTATGATGCAAAGAAGGTATACTTCATCAACTAGAGGCCTGAAGCATGCTGGGTCAGAAGACTGCAGCCAGGAGCCCACAGCTGCAGTCCTGAGATACCAACCGGCTATACAAAGGAAACATTCCCAGGGAAGGTCTGGGGATATGTCTTCTGACGCCACGGTGTCCAGTGGAGTGTGGATGTGTCCGCACGCACACATGCTGTGCTTTCTTCTCTGTCATGACCTCTGTCCTTTTGAAATAAACCAAATTAGAGCTGACCTGTAACCTAGCTCGTGTAATTCCCTGCTTCAGGGTTGGAAAATGTGAAGGTGTGAGAGTGTAGGAGACACCTACAGGACACCTCCCACCTTCCATCCTGTGACGTTAATACCTACAGGGACATAACAGACTGTGAGAGCATCCTCTGTTAATTGAGTTAGCATGTCCTCAGCTGGGGAGACCCTTAGACTGAGACCCCCAACCCTGTGTCTTCAGAAATCAGAGCCATACTCTCTAGTTCACAGGCCTTCTGCATGATTCACCCGCTTGCCTTTCTCTCTGTACTCTGTAAGGTGACATTAGCTACACAGTTCCATGGGCAAGCCACAGACACAGGAAAGCAACAGTCCTGCCCTTCTGCTTCCCAACCAGCCATCTCAGACAAGACACTCCACTTATCTGGGTCTCTACTCCCTCTTTACAGCAAGCATACCCAATTCAGCATTTGTCTCCACTTCCTGAAGCCACTGTCAAGATCACCTGTGGCATCTGTTGTATTTGAGTTCTAGAATCAAAGTTTTAAATTTTTAAAAATTTATTCTGCTGGTCAGTGGTGACACATACCTTTAATCCCAACACTTGGCAGATCTCCAAGTTTGAGGCCAGCCTGGTCTACAGAGTCAATTCCAGGACAGCCAGGGTGACACAGAGAAACCCTGTCTTAAAAAACAAAACAATAACAAAAACAAAAACCAGGGGCAGGAGGGCTAGAGAGATGACTCAGTGGTTTAGAGCACTGATTGCTCTTCCAGAGGTCCCAAGTTCAATTCCTAACCACATAGTGGCTCACAACAATCTGTAATGATATCTAATGCCCTCTAGCGTGTCTGAAGACAGCTGCAGTGTACTCATATACATAAAATAAGTACATCTTTTTTAAAAATGAGACAGATTTATTCTATATGCTTGAGTGTTTTGCATGCATGTATGAGTATGCACCACATGCATGTAGTGCCTACAGAAAAGGACATTCAATCCCTTGGGGTTGGCGTTACAAGGTTTTGAGGCAACACGTGGTTGCTGGGAACTTAATGTCAATCCTCTGCTGGAGCAATGGTGTTCCGTCAAGCCACCTCTCCAGCTCTGGTTTGGTTTTATTTCCTTCTAAAATTAGAGTTTTCCAAATGATCTGAAAAAACAAAAAGTAAGCAAAATATATTAAGCTCGGCCTACCTCTTCTTCCCAAGTACTGTGATTAAAAGTCGTCCACCACGCCCAGCCAACAGACTAATTTTTTTAGCAATATTATCAACCTATCACTTATTAATACATTGCTCTAGGTACATACCATAAGTAGAGAAGATTTAAACATACAGAAGACGCAAGAAGGCTCGGTAGCACTTCACAATGCAGGGGTTTGGGCATCTGGATATTCTGAAGTTTTAGGACATTTGCTTAACCAATCCCATAAGGACCCTACCAAGAAGTCTCTGTTTTGCTACCTCCAAGACACAAGGCGGCGCACTCGGGAACAAACAGTTTAAAAACCGATTGGGCGTCCACTTAGGGCGGAAATAAATGCCCACTTAGCAGGTCTTAGCTCAAAAAGAATTCCAAATTTCTTAAGTAGTTCCAAGAGAAAAACACATTTTAGTTCATTCGAAGATGTTAATGCCTACTACAGAACACTAGCACACTAGGATTTTTTTTTCAGCATTATTTCTCAGGCACGTCTTAGTTTTCTTTAGAGGACCCAGAGCCGGAAGTGCTTCGCTTTTCTCTGCCAGGACCTGAGACTCCGTCCCATCATACCTTGCGCGCCGCCGCCCCTTCCTTCTTCCTCGGCGCTGCCTGCGAGGTGGCTGCCATCTGTTTTGCGGTGAGTCTGCATCGGCGGCCATCCGCTGCTTGCGGGGTCGGCGGGACCCAGGCGCGGGATGGGGAGACCTCGGCGTCGGTCTCCGCGCTGGTGTTGTAGCGGCGAGCGCGCACAGGCCTAGCCACTGGCGCTGCCACGGAGTGCGCCGGGGGCCAGGCATCGGCCAGGGCCGGTTTGCTCCCATGCGGCCCATGGGTTTCAGACGGCGCCCGCCGCTTTCTAATTAGCTTGTTAGCTGCTCTTTACTGTAGCGGGTACGACGTCCTGAGTCAGGAAGCTGCCGCCGCACGCCGATGAGCAGAAATGCTGGCAGAACAGGAGTCCGTTCGATAGTCAGTGCATGCCCAGCAAAGCAGGTCCTCTGTGGAGGGCACAGAGAATGTATCTTTGGTGTTCTGAGGCGGCCCGGGAGGGACAGGCAGTTTGGTGGCATGTTAGATGAACATGGTGGTTGCGTACTTACGGGCACAACACTTCCAGACATAACGAAGCTTTGTGGAGTGGGATTTGCTGCTCCTTCACCGCTAGAAAGTCATGGTTTGGGTTACACAGGTCAGTTGCTGTTCTTTAGGTTCACAGTGGGTGAGGTGACCCACTGACCTCTTGGGATCGCGTCTGGAGAGTGACTAGTATTCTGCCAGCTTCGGAAGCAGGAGGGAGAACAAGTCTAGCAGAGGTACCCATTCCATTCCCAGTTTGCTCAGTAGCTGGTGATTGGAAGACACTCTGCAACATCACTTAAGGCTTGAGACACGCAGCTCCACCTCCCAGGGTTTTTTTTTTATTTTTTTAACTAACGTGGCTCTGACTTTTGTAAAAGGCATCATGGCTGCCCTTCGGCCTCTGGTGAAGCCCAAGATCGTCAAAAAGAGGACCAAGAAGTTCATCAGGCACCAGTCGGACCGATATGTGAAAATTAAGGTATGTCCTGGGATGGGGGTGAGTGCTGGGGTTAAGATCTGAGCACACATTTCTGGTATCACCTATCTCGGCAGTCGGTTGGCTTTTCTTTTTTAAGATGATACTTTCTGCTTTATATGTGTATGTGTGAAGGGCAGGGGACTTTAAGGAGTTGATTCTCTCCTTCCCGTCGTGTGGGGCCAGGTGATCAGACTTAGGCTGTCTAGCAGCAGGCACGGTTAAGCCATCTCTGCAGCCTGACCTAATATTTTAAAGATCTTTGGGTTTTTTACTATGCCTGCACACTAGGCGCATGCATTTGTGGAATTGACCTTTGGACCTCTGGAAGAGCAGCCTTTCAACTGCTAAGACTTCTCACACTAGGCCCAGAGATGACCAGTTGTCTGGATGGGCATGCACAGCCAGCAGTTAACTGACCCCTCCTCCCTGCCCCTTCTTTGAAACTTAATTGAAGTGGAAAATGATGTTGAAATTCCAGTCTCAGGTGCTATGGATGGAGCCCAGGCCCTCGGGAACTAAAAACAGTGAGATACATTATTGTACTGTGTACAGTCCCCTCTAATCCTGACCCATGAAGTCAGTCTGGTCAGGTAGGAAGGAAGGTTTGGTTTTGTTGGGAAATTCTACAGTGAAGCACACTTTCAAGGCCTCTGTTTTTCTTCTGTAATGAAGTGTATAAAAAGCAGGAAGTTAAATTATCCAAGAGTGCCTCCTATATGACAAGACTCTTGAATTCTGCCCCTTCCTGACAAGGAAGAGCTGGTAGTTTGCATGGAGTCTAACTTGCCTGTGTGTGTCTTTAGCGAAACTGGCGGAAACCCAGAGGCATCGACAACAGGGTGCGGAGAAGATTCAAGGGCCAGATCCTGATGCCCAACATTGGTTACGGGAGTAACAAGAAAACCAAGCACATGCTGCCTAGCGGCTTCCGGAAGTTTCTGGTCCACAATGTCAAGGAGCTGGAAGTGCTGCTGATGTGCAACAAGTGAGTTGGGCCCCGCTCGGCCCTGGTTAGGAGTGTGCCTGCCCTGTGAGCCTGGGGCACTGTAGTGGGTGTGCTCAGGGAAGGCATAGTAGGGAGTCAGTGCTCCTTTGGTTGAGACGGGGCATTTACACTCACTCAGAAGGTATGAAGCCCGAGACTGGAGAAGAGGGAGGCCTTCATTTTATACAGTGGTTGTTCAGTGTCCTTTCTGGTCCTTTCTGGAATACTGCTGTAGTGTCATGAGACTGCATGGGGGCTGTGTCTAACCTGGAACATAAGCTGTGCTTGGCTCTGCTCTGAAGGTGGATTTGCAGATCAGCTCAGGTCTGTTGGGGCTGAGGTAGAGAAAAAGGCTCCAGGCACCAGCTATTGAGAGGAGGTTGGGTGTTCTGGGTACTTTGAGCAAGTTACAACCCTTGGTGACCTGAGATGCCTGGTCACCTCCATCAACCAAGGCTTCCCTGGAAATAGTGTGGGCATTGGGTATGAATGAGGATATGGTAAGAACAGTTTATTTTTCCCAGGTAAACTAGGACTGCAGAGGGGGCTGCATGTGTATGTGCTTGGTTATCTGTTTTCTGAGGTGGTTGTAATACAGATGAAGGAGCCAGCATGGGGAGATTATGTGCATTTAACCAAGCCTTGACTGAAGTGCAGGAAGTTCTTTTGGAAGACTGAATGCAGGAATGTGTGTGCAGGAGCAGCAGTCCATGTGGCAGTGTTGTTGGTGCTGCATTTCCAATGATACATCTGCCTCAAGGGAGCTGTTTGGCATTGTCAGACCCTGCAGGTGCACCTGCTCCGAGTTCTGTCTCTGAGCATTTGCCCCTGTATAACTGAGGAGCAGGGAAGTTGAAAGGAAGTTAGAGAAAACCTGTTGGTAGTAGAGTAGCCCCTGAGTGGTAAGAGTCCTGGGGTAGGATGTGGCTACACATGACTTGTGTAGGTGTGCTAGTCACAGTTGAGGATGCATGTGGCCAGGGACCTGGGCTTCAGGTTAGAAAGTGTGATGCAGTCTGTCCCCAGATCTCTCTATAAAGTGAGGGCCTATCTCTATTCTGTATTTGTTGTATCATTTCCTTAGTTCTGTTGCTCTGCTTCTCTGAGGGTTTTTCCTCAGCTCCCATCTATGGCTTATGGCTTCAGGTCCTCTTCATACCATTCATTAGGATGGTTTCTCAACACTTTGGGGGTGTGGGGCCCATAAGCAGTGCTTATCACTCTACTTGAACTGTGCCTTATAGTGGTTGCACTAGAAGCCTTTGGCTCCTGGGGAAGAATTCTGGGTTACTTAGTGTGAGGAAGAAGCTGGACCTGGTGTGGGCCCAGCTCCTTGTTACTACCATAGATCACCGCAGAAGCCTGGTCCTAGGGACTTGAGCGTTTAGTATTTATTAAACCTTTTCCCTGGTGACATTTCCTGGTTTGCTTCTCTTTCAGATCTTACTGTGCTGAGATTGCTCACAATGTGTCCTCTAAGAACCGAAAAGCCATCGTAGAAAGAGCAGCACAGCTGGCCATCAGAGTCACCAATCCCAACGCCAGGCTACGCAGCGAAGAGAATGAATAGATGGCTTGTGTGCCTGTTTTGTGTTCAAATAAAACCACAAAAACTGCCGTCTTGGTATTTTCTCTTTTTGGTAACTGGAGATTGTTCTTTACTTTTTAGTCCC
This sequence comes from Rattus norvegicus, assembly GCF_021556685.1. NCBI lineage: Eukaryota > Metazoa > Chordata > Mammalia > Rodentia > Muridae > Rattus > Rattus norvegicus. Next base: position 150,878,338 of record NC_141537.1, on the reverse strand, counting down.
CGGTGGGACCTTCAGCCAGGAGGCAGCAGGGCGCATGAGGCCTTGATTGGCTGCAGGTGGTTTGAGGAAGCGGGAAAGGGCTTTACAATGTAGGTACATAACATTAGGAATCTGGTAGGCAGGCTAGCCTTTGCTGTCATCCTGTCCCAGCTGCTAGCATAGGCTATCCTAAGGCACTTTTCTGAGAAAACTTTTTTTTTCATGAAGCGCCCTGATTGGGCTTCACATTGGGTGAACAGATGGACTGTCCTGTGATTGTCTTTGGAGGATTGAGAACTTAATGAATCTGGTAGCTCTTTCATCTGTGTCACTCACCAGTCTCCGCTTTAGAACAGTACATGAAGTTGAGAAGGTTTGTAGCGGGTGACACTTAAATGACTAGATGGCTAGCTTTTGTTCTCATTGTAGAAGTGAGGTTTTACCTTCTTGCTGTAGTGTGTGTCGGTTACCTTAAAGTGTACACGGTAGTAGGCAAGTGCTCTACAACTGAGCTACTTAAACTTTGGTGTCTTGCCTGCATGTATGTCTGCCCTAAAGGCACTGCATCCTTCTGTACAGGAGGGCTGCAACCCATGAAGAGCAACCTGTCACTGGGCTGTCCTGCCTGAGTATTTAGCCTCAGCCTTCTAAGCAACTAAGTTACCTTAGGTCTATACCATTGGCCTTGATATTTTCAGGACTGAACCTAAGAACAATTGTTTAGCTACTGGGGGTTAAAATCATGTGAGGAGGGCTTTGCATGTGTTCCTCATCAACTTCAGATAACTGGCCGAGGCTGCTTTAATCCCCGGCAGGTGGGTCTGAGTTTGGGTCAGCTGTGGCTATAAAGAGAAATGATGTCTTAAATCGAAACCCTGGACTGTTATTTATACTTAAATTTTCAGTACTAACAACTACACACATGGGAAGAGCACAAACCAACACTGTTACATGCCTGGGCCATGAGAATAGGGATGTTTAAAACAGTGGACAGTCCAATGATCCATACCATCTTCCCTGTAAACAGTTTTTACTCTAATTAGTGAGGCATTCAGTATAAATTGGTTCTCTTGTGCCAAGACCTAGAGCTTGCATGGGTTCTACATACCCTACCCATGGCCAGGCCCAGGGTGCTAATTGACATTTGGAGGCCAGAGCAAGTGAAGTAGGAAGTCAACCCCCTGCTTGTCTTCCGGTCTTATGCACAGGGCAATCAATGCTGGCTTTTAAGTGAGTGGAGGGGTGCAGTGTAAAGGTGGTGGGACATCACCCTCATGAATGTCCTGAGTTAATGGGCCCAGCTTTGACACGGGCTGTGAGCAGGGGACCCTAGCAAAGGCACTGAGGCTGACTAGGAAGGACAGGAGAGGCCAAGGCCAATAGGGATGAGAAGGGAGGCTTGTATTGGGGACAGCTAGCTAAGTTCCATAGAGTCCATGCTGGGGCCAGAGGCTGTGTCCTTTTGGATGCTCTCAAAGAGGGTGGCGAGTTCTGGGTTGGATCGGATCTGGGTAGAAAAGTCAGCCACACTGGGGCTCTTCCGCACCTCAGGGTTAGTCATCAGGGCAGCCACTGCCCGCATTGCTGAGCGCTTCAGCTCATCCTGCTTCTCCAGCTCCTGCTTCACAGAACCAGCTTTGACCTGCAGAGGGAGACAGTGTCCTTGTTGAGCCTATGTTACCCATTTTAAACAGGTTTCTGTTTAATAAGGGCCTAATTTCAGTCTGATTAATATCAGATTTCAATTTTTTTCAACTAACATGCTGCTATTTGAAGATGACAACTTTGGGGCTGAGTACTTGACTCAGTTGATGGTGTTTCACCTGGCACGCAGGAAGTCCTGAGTTAGCCTCACCTGAGCAGGGAAAAGGGACCAGCCCAGCACCACATAAAAGCTGCTGTAGCTCACCGCTGGTAATCCCAAAACTTGGAGGCAGGGGCATCAAGGCCAGAAATTCAAGGCATCTTTAGCTGTATATTGAGTTTAAGGCTAACTTGGGTTATAGGAGTGTCTTTGTGTCTCCTAACCCCCAAAACCCCTACATACAATGAAAATAAAAAATAACATTATGTGCCTCAAGGCACAAACCTGTAGTCCCAGTTACACGAAAGGCAAGATGGGAGAGGAAGGAATTACTTGAGATCAGGAATTTGATGCCAGCCTGAGGAACATTGTTTGTTTGGTTTTTTAAAGGATAACAAAACCACTATTCTGAATCTCTCCTAAAGACAAATTTTTGGTCCTTTTGAGTAAATCTTATCCTTAAAACTCTGATAGGGGGTTAGGGAGATGGTTCAGTAGATGAAGTGCTTGCTGTATAAACCCAAATTCAGATCCCACATAAGAGCTGGACGTGGCAGTTTGTGGGTGCAGACACAGGCAGATCCCTGCGGCTCATGGTCATCCAGCCAAACAGAACTAATGAACCCAGTTCAGCAATAGTGGGGCAATAGTGGGGCACACCTTTAATAGGCAGAGGCAGTCAGGTCTCAGTTCTAGACCAGCCTGGTCTACAAAGTGAGTTCCAGGACATCCAGGGTTACACAGAGAAACCATGTCTGGGAAGAGGGGAGCAGGAGGAAGAATGCAGAGATCAAGGAAGACCACTGATGTCAACCTCTGGCCTCCATAGATACACAACACATGTGCAACAATACAACACACACACACACACACACACACACACACACACACACACACACACAGTTCTTCCATTCAACAGGTCTCCACTAGGACTCCGAGTGTGTTGGGCTGTTTCCAACATTACAACTTTCCATGATGACTTCACCCAGATCTCCCTCAAGACCTTACACTCTGTATAAGTAGTTGCTGTGCTCTGGAGCAGCCAGCTAATCAATCAAAGGGGCCAGGCCCAGCTCCCCAGCTGGGATTTGCATAGACTGCTCAGGGAAGCCAGCGTGTGGAGCATTATACCTGGGTCCCTCTCCCAGGCCAGCACCCAGGAAGTATTTAATGAAGGAATCTCACAGCCTGGGAGGCTGTGTAGACCCAGGCGACAGTCAGCCCACCACTACAGTGCACACAGTACAGTGAGCAGTGAGTGACTAAAGCCAACAGGCACTCCAGGGTCTGGGCAGGGGAGGACTTACCTTGGCAGTACAGGTGGCTCTGAGTGGCTCGATGAGCCGGTCCACCCTCTGCAGGACAGGTGCAGGGCAAAGAGCGGCCAGCCGGGCCAGCATGATGAAGGTCAGCATCTGCCCAAGGAAGCAGATGGAACTCATGGTGAAATAGCACCCAGACAGAGCAGCTGGAACCTCCGGCTTGCACCCCACAAGCTGACAGCCAAGTCCTTCCAGGGCCCTGCTCAAGGCTCCTCCCTCTCTAGGTCTGTTTCCTGTTTTAGATGTACACCATGATACTGAATCTTGTCAGCTACTCCTAGCGGTATGAGGATGGCTGGATAACAAAAGGCATAGGGAGGGGGAGGTCACATGTTCACATGCCTCCGGCGCAGGCCTGAGAAGGACACAGCACTCCCACTGACACTGCCAGGACACGCTGCAGTTGAGATACAATGAGTATCACAAAAGCCAGTGTGCTGGAAGCCTGATCCCCAGTAGAGCAATGCCGAGGGGTGATGGAACCTTCAGCAGGAGGTGGCTGGGTCACTATTGAAGTGGTACTGCTGGGAGGGGTTAATTCAGGTCTCAAAGGACCTCCATTTCCACAAAAGTGAATGATAAAATGAACACTCGGAAGGCAGAGGCAGGCAGATTTCTGTGGTTCAGTTTGAGGCTACCCTGATTTACCAAGCGAGTCCAGGATAGCCAGGGTTCTGTTAATACAGTAAAACCCTGTCTGGAAAAAACACAAACAACCAAAGAACATGCCTCATGCCTGATTCTACCATGTGGACTTCTGCAGGGGCCGGCCACTGTGATGCCACCAGAGCCAAAACAAATGCCAAAACCAGGCTCTGGGCCTCCAGGCAGATCTAAAAGGACTTTCTTAAGGCTACCCAGCCCCCAGCCACCGCTTCTGTTTTGTTTAAATAGCAACAGAAAACAGTTCAGATGTGAGGATACACGCCTTTAGGCTGGAGAGATGGCTCAACAGTTAAGAGGATACACACCTTTAATCCCAGCACGCAGGAGGCCGAGGCAGGTGAATCTCTGTGAGTTCAAGACAAACCTTGTCTACATAGTTCTAGGACATCCAGAGATATATAAAATAGACCTTGTCTTAAAAAACAAAGCAAGGGCTGGAGAGAGATAGCTCAGCGGTTAAGCGCACTGGCTGCTCTTCCAGAGATCCTGAGTTCAAATCCCAGCAATCACATGGTGGCTCACAACCATCTGTTATGGGATCTGATGCCCTCTTCTGGTGTGCAGTGGCAATGTACTCATATGTGGGAATCCCAGATGTGGACATGCCCACAAAATACATACATAAAGTAAATAAAAAACCAAGGAAAACGAAATTATAACGATAGTCAGGAAACGGACTAATATAATAGCAATGTGGGAATTTACCTAGCATTGTGGGTTGTTTTCAAAAGAAATATTTTTCATATAAAATCTCTTTAATTTTTAAATGTTGGTAACATTTAAAACAAATTAATGCAAAGTAAGAATGGCACAAACCATTTCAACTCTACAGTAGACTTGGACCTAGTGTGCCCAGAGTGCAACAGCTAAGACTTAGTTCCTTGCTCTTTTTTTGACACAGGTTTCTCTGTGTAGCCCTGGCTGTCCTGGAACTCACTCTGTAGACCAGGATGACCTACGACTCAGATATCCTCCTGCCTCTGCCTCACAAGTGCCATTAAAGGTGTGTGATGCCACCACCACCTGGCCTTTCCTTATTCTTGACAGAAAGCACAGCTGCTTTCTTGGGGTGCCAGGAGGGGAAAAAAACAGCAGGGGCCTATGCTGCCTGGTTCCTTGCTCTGAGCTGGGCTTGCATATGGCATGGTACTACCTACCCGGATGTCATAATGGTCCTTTAGCCCATCCTCCACGTGGTTCAGAAACTCGCAGATGTCCAGCTGGCCCAGGCAGCTCTCCAGTAGCGAGTACATGCACTCGAAGGCAGCCTTCCTCACATCCAGCCCATCATCTACAGTATGCTTGAAGGGCCCCATCTCCACCTGCAGGGAGGAAGGACAGAGGCTTTTGGAGTATAAAGCCCCTCCCCTAGTTTTTGCAACTCACCCCACCTGATCAGCACTGCATCTTGGCCCCAAGTCACATCTCATGCGCTCAAGCCTCAGGTCTCCACACAGCCTGCAGCATCCTCTCTGGACTGCCACACCCACTAAGCAGGCAGAGTGTCAGGTCCTGTGTGCGTGCGTGCGTGCGTGTGTGTGTGTGTGTGTGTGTGTGTGTGTGTGTGTGACCTCATGCACACTGAGCACATGTTCTATAACTGAGCTATAACTTTTGCCTGGCAGACAACATCTTACTTGAGTACTAAAGACCTTGAGAAGGTTTGCTCATGTGGCTTAGAGGGTAGAGTGCCTGCCTAGCACAGACAAAGACCCAGGTTTGATCTCTGGCACTGAATAAACGTCATGCTGTCACGTGTCTGAAACCCCTCGCTCAGGAGATAGAAGCAAGTCAGAGTCCTTCTTATCCTAGACTACACAAGATTCTGTCTCAAGAAAAAATAAAAGCCTCAGGAATAAGGTGCTTATTTTCAATCCTACTCAACATCCCACTAAGGCTCAGAGAGGTAAACTAACATGCTCAAGGACACACAGCTGGTAAGTCACAGAACCATACTCAAAGAACCAAGTCCTCTGAAGCTTTTAACCACGAGATCTGGCTTCTAACAGTAAAGTTTGAGCCTCAAAACCCAGCTGAAGAGATTGCACAGATTAAAAAGGAGGCCTTGAGGGTAGGCAGAGCTTGATGTGATGGCACCGCCTGCCAGGTAAGGTTGGTGGCCACAGCAAGTGCAAGAGGCAGGACAGTGCCTGTAGATGCCCTGGTTTCAGCGCAGGGCACAGATACAGACTTTTGGCCTCCATAACTATATCTGATACCAAGTACTGTAGCTCACACCTTTGATCCCAGCACTCAAGAGGCAGAGGCAAGAGGATAAATCCCTGAGTTTGAGGGCCAGCCTAGTTTACATAGTGAGTTCCAGGATAGCCAGGACCACACAGAGAAACCCTGTCTCAAAAAGAAAAAACAAAAACAGGGCTGAAGAGATGGCTCAGTGGTTAAGAGCACTGACTTCCAGAGGTCTTGAGTTCAAATCCCAGCAACCACATGGTGGCTCACAGCCATCTGTAATGAGATATGATGCCCTCTTCTGGTGTCTGAAGACAGCTACAGTGTACTCACATACATAAAATAAAAAACTCTTCAAAAAACTTTTCCAACCTCTCTCAGGAACATTGCTTCTTCCTCAGACCTCCATGAGGTGCTGCTGGGTGACTTGGCTGTCAATGTCAACACCCTCTACCCTTTCAGCTCTCTCCAACCTGACTCTCCTAACCACCACTGTTCTGGAGGCCGGGCTGAGCGTCTTGGTGGCAGAAGTCAAGTATGGTGTAGCTGTGAGTCCCAGGATTTGAGACTATGGCTGAGTGACAACAGTTGCTGCTGACATTGTAGTCCAGTATCACATGCCTGAGACCCGAGGTTCAGGAGTTCAGTTTGTTTGGATTGTGGATGCTAGAATGTTTGCATGTACTGAGGAAGGGACCCAAGTCTAAATATAGAGTCCATTTATGTCCAATAAGCATTCTTCATGTGCCTTAAGACAGTTTCAGAGAGTATTTGTAGGGCGCCTGCATTTTAAATAGGACCTGTCTGTCACAGGGGGCATCACATTTAAGGTCTAAGATGCTCATGCTGACCCTGAGCTGCCCCAAGTGCTTAGGGCACATCCCTGTGGTACAGGCATGGCAATTCTCACTTAGCCCCAGGGGGAACTGAAGCTCAGGGGGCACTGGGTTGCCCCGTCTGGGCCACAGCTGGGGAGGGGAGAGGCACGACATGACTAGCACCATGTGGCCCTGGTGCCTGTGTGGGCTTCACTCCTAGTCTTCAATGAGCCTTGCTGGTGAGGCACAGAAGGCTCAACAAGGGCCAGGCCACACTAGCCCTTGTGCCCCATACCTCTCGGATGAGGTCCCGGCGGATCTTGGTCTCCTGGTAGAGGAGGGGTAGGATGTCATCCAACAGGTCCCGGACCAGCGACGGTTTGTTGTGCACAGCTGAGTTGAAGAAGGTGAGTGTGGCCCGGCGCACGTTCAGGTCTGGGTCCTGCAGGCTTTCCATGAACTCTGCTACAGAGTGACAAGACAAAGGACATAGAAGCAGGACACAAAGCCACCTCTACTCTACCTGGTAACCTGGACACTGTGAGTTATGCAGAATGAAGGGCAGACATGTCCTGAACCTTAAGCCAGATACAAAACCCTCACAGTCTACATAAGAACGCCTAGCTTCCCACTAACTTTGGGTTCTGGCAGCCTTGACCTACAGGGCTCTTAGGAGGAAGACGTGACAGCAGCCGTGAAGCACAGGGCTGAGAGCTGGCACAGAGACTGCTGTTCTGAGACAGGTTCTCACTGAACAGCACCAGTCCTGTGATCTTCCTGCCCTCACCTCGTAAGTGCAGGGTAACAAGCGAAGGCCACCACAGGACTAGGTCTGACGCGTCAACCTGACGCAGTTGCTCTGAGTGGGCCTTTTTGAGAGGTTTAATTTGGGAAATTGGAATAGCGCTGAGGATGGGAGCCAGGGCCTCGCACATGCTGAGCACACATGGAGAAAAATAAGACTCCACTGAGACCACATGACCAGAGTGACCATCAGCACCACAGGGTGGCTATTGTCATGTGACACCTAACACCCCCCCCCCACCCCCATGCCCCTGCACTGGAAAGAACTGCAGTCTTCCAGCAGATCAGGACTCAGCAACACTGGGACCCAGGGCCCTTCCCACAGTGCTATGCTGGCTCTTAGAGTCCCGCTTCTATGAGGACACAACCTAAAACTAGGACAAATCTGAACCCTCTCTTGGGACTCAGTTTCCTCATTTGCAAAATGGGCTGGGGCTATTAGAATTAACTGATGACCTTTATCAAAGAGCACCTCATGGTATCCATCTTAGGGAGCTCAAAACTGAGGATCACATGTAAAGGTGGTAGCACATGCCTGTAATCCCAGCACTCAGGAGATAAAGGCAGGGTCAGGAGTTCAAGGCCATCCTCAGCTATATAGAGTGAGTTTGAGTCCAGCCTGGGCCATACAGATTCTGTCTCTAAAAACAAACCAGCCTTGGGAGCTTGGGCTAGCAGTTAAGAACAGTGACTGCTCTGGCGGAGGATCCGAGTTTGGTTCCCAGCTCATAATCATCCAGTTCTAGGGAATCCAATATCCCCCTCTGATCGCTATAGGCACCAAGAAAGCATGGAGTGCACAAACATGTTCAAGTGAAACACTAACACACATAAAACAAATCACACACACACACACACACACACACACACGCGCGCGCGCACGCACACACATACACACAAACATACACACACACAAACATACACACACATACACACACACGTGCATGCACTCATGCGCACACACAAACATACACACACACATACATATACATACATACATACATATACAGACATACATACATATACACACATACATACACACACATACACACACATACATACATATACACACATACATACACACTAGCCCTTACATACATATACACACATACATACACACACACAGTAATAAAAAAAACAAAGAACAAAAAAAAAAAAAAAAACCCACAAGGCAAAACCAAGACTCCACTGCTGGCCCCTGACCTGCAACCACAGCAACTCAGCAAGGCTAGAAATCTGCCTGTGGCCATCCAAGTCAGTCCAGACTGGGACAAGGATACCGTTTCCAACTCAAGAGTGGCCAGGGGTTGGGGATTTAGCTCAGCGGTAGAGCACTTGCCTAGCAAGCGCAAGGCCCTGGGTTCAGTCCCCAGCTCCGAAAAAAAGAAAAAAGAAAAAAAAAAAAAAAAAAAGACTGGCCATGTCCCTGGCTCTTTGGTCTGGCACAGTGCCAGCACCCCATTTTATAGCTGAGACTGAATGGCCTGCCCACTCTTCTAAGTCAGTATTCAAAGCAGAAGGCTGCGGAACTCCGGCCTCCCTCTACATTCCGTAGGGCTGCCTTCTTCCAGGAGGGCTGAGATTCTGGTGTGGCCCCCCGAGAAGATGTTGGCACTGGGCTTTGAAGGCAAAAAGTCTGGTCTTGCAGGAGGCTTCAAGGGAGGGCCTAGCCTACCCCATGAAGGTTCCTCTAACCCAGGCCCCCTCAGACTTGGTCAAGTGGGTGCTTGCCAGCTCCAGCTTGCTTTTCTTCCTCAGAGCCTGTACCTTAAGAGAGCATTTGCCACCCTATTAGCTGTTTCCAAGAAAACCTTTTCCAGAAAAGTCTCATAACCATTTGACAGACAAGGGGCACGTGAAGCCCACCAGAGCCCTGGTGGTGACATGGGGTTGAAGGCATATATATCTCCTCACTCAAGAGTCTGACTCTGCTGCCCATCACAGAGTTGCTCTTGAGTCTGACTCCCTTGATTGATTTGTAAGATGTCCTAGCCACGCTCCAGACCCAGGGTGAGAGGCACTAGGTACACCCACCAATGAAGCTCTTCAGGAGAGGGTCGATGGAGTGTGGCTGGTCTGAGATGAGGAACTTGACTGCAGTGATCACTGTGCTCCGCGTGTATGGCTGACCTGCAAGACGAGAGGTGATAGTGTGGGGCAGGGGACAACCTGTAGACCCAGCAAAACACAGCACACCCTCTCCCTACTTGAGAACAAACCCCTCCCAGGAAGTCCATGTGACTATTCCCCAATGGCAGCCTTGAATCTGTCTAGTTCTTCCTCCGGCTGCTAGGAGAGTAAGTGGCTGGGTCTGGGCAGGTTGAAACAGAACACTAGAACCCCAGAGAAAGTCCTGCCCTTATCCTGAGACTACACTGCATTTTCAGATATCCTCTCCATCCAAACTCACATAACAACAAAATGCTAATTAAAATAACGAAGCTGGTGTGGTAGTGCAAACCTGTCGTACCAAGGACCAGGAGTATCTTCAGGAGTTTGAAGTCAGCCTGGGCTACAAAGTGAGTACGTGTCTCAAAAACAAACAAAACTATGAAGGACTATTGGTCTGTGTTTTATACAGGAAAGAAGTACTAGAAAGGCCAAGCTCACGTTTAAGGCCACAGAGACGAGGCCAGGGGAGCTTTTGGCAGGCTGGAGGCCGATGGGATTCCTCTAGAACAATATCATGAAGGACTTACTTCGTTTCACCATGTCACTGACATCAGGGTAGCTGGAGAGGAGGGCTCACCAGATCCCTAAGGATGGAGGGGTCGTGTCAGGACATGGTCCTCACCTGGACACTGCTTGTGAATCTTTGGGACCAGGCCCAGCAGACAGAAGCAGGCTGCGGAAGGTGAGCCTTGATGGCTACGTTTGCTTTTGATTCCAGCCTAAGATGTGAACTAGCCACTCGGCAGGTTCCTGCTGCACCACTGCTCACAGTGGGCCTTCCCTCTATGACTGATGCCCCCTCTAAGCGGGTTCCTCTCTAAAGCTACTCAGGTATTTTGTCACAACAGCGAGAAAAATAACTGCTACAGATCATGGCCACAGCAGATTATGAAAATGACATCATATGGTTTTACTTCTATGACATTTTTAAAAGCAGGGATTCTCTGTCACCTTGGAACTCAATATGTAGCCCAGGCTGGTGTGTATTTCAGAGACCCTCCTGAGTGCTGAGATTAAGGTGTAAGCTACCATGCCCAGCTCTAGTTCACCTCTTATTTGTGAGGTGGTAGGAATGGAACCCAGGGCCTCATGTGTCATTCTACCACCAAGCCACAGCTATAGCCCCACCCTCCTCCCTCTCTACCTCCCTCCTCCCTTCCTTCCTTTCTTTCTGGTTAGAGTCTCACTAAACAACACAGGAAGGCCTTCAATACTTGTAAGCAGGTAGACCTTGAAGTAATCCTGCCTCGGCCTCCCAAGTAGCTAGAATAGTTATAGTCATATATTTCTAATCCTGTATGCCTAATGCCGTCATGAAACTTTAAATTGTATTTTTACCCTAGTATCTTCAGAGGACAGAATCCAGGATCTCTTTGGATACTAAGCCCAAGATCTCCAAGCCCCTTCCACAAAACAGCATGATGCTTACACAGAACCTATTCATATATTTCAATCTTCATGTTATTTACATCAAACATGTCAACAGTAGTTAAATCTATACTGTTTAGGGAAAAAAGCTTGCAAGATGATTCTTGCTATAAAAGTAGTTATTACCAAGCTCAGTGACCTTGGGATCCACATGACAGGAGAGAACTGACACCTATAAGCTGTCTTATGACCTCTATATGCATGCCATGGTAAACACACACACACACACACACACACACACACACACACACGTAATTTTAAAAAAGGAAATAAAGACCAGAAAAGTTCTCACATGTGAAGCACAGACACAATTTTTTCCTGGGTTATTTTTGATTCAAGTGTGTTGAACTTATGATGTAGTCCCTGTCAGTGGGAGCTCTGATTGAAATAGGGGCATATCAAAAACCCTGTCCCCTTGGACTGGAGAGATGGCTAAGCAATTAAAAGCATTGGTCACTCTTGCAGAGGACCTGGGCTTGTTTGTGAGTGCCCATATGGCAGCTCACAGCTATCTGTAACCCAGTTCCAGGGCATCTGGTGTCTTTTTCTGGCTGCCGAGGGCACCGCCTGTATATACTGTGCATACACATTACAGGTAACACACCTACCCATATACATAAAATAAAATAAAATAAAATTTGAAGAACCACTCCCCCCAAAAAAACCCAAAAGACCTTGTCCCTCTACCCCAGAGACCACCAGAAGGAAGCCTGTACATTTGGGGGAGCCCCATTTGCTTGCCTGGCTTCTTTTCCTTGATTAACAGACATGTGATTCTCACCTCAATGATTTGTGTGAGTTGTGTGGATGCTTGGGGACCAAGTGCCCACCTCGTGCTGTCCAACCTGGGCCACTGTACTTCTTACCTGCAGCAAGCTGCTTCCGGAATCGGGGCAGGAGGAAGGGAGGGTTCACAAACACTAGCTTTCCGATGCATTCAGCCACCACACACCGAGTGCCTTCCTCAGGGCTCTCACAGCGCTGGAAGAGCAGTGCCCACACATCCTCAACATAGGGCTTCAGGTTGTCAGGCTGGGCAGCCCCCAGGGCCTCCCTGAGTGCATGTAGCAGCAGGTACTGTCGTCGGGGTTGGGCCTCGATTTGTGCCAGCAGGAAGGGCAGGAAGTCAGGCAGGTTGCCAGCACCCACACGGCCCAGGGCATATGCAGCTGCAGCCCTCACGTCCTCACTGGGAGACCCCAGGGCTTCCAGAAGCACTGTCTTCAGCTCCCTCTGGGGGCCTGGCCCAGCCACCTGGCCCACCTCAGCCAGTGATAGGAATGCCAAGACTTTGACCCCTGTGCTTGAGTGGGGTGACCTGGCATCACACACCAGGCGGCTGGCAGTGCCTGCTGCCTCCTGGGGACAGGCAGCTGAGAGGGCAGCCACACACCGAGCCAATGAGTGGAACACCTGCTTGTGCAGGCCGGGTCCTCCATCCCCAACCTGGTTATAAACAGGCGCAGTGAGCAGGCTAATGAGCTCTGAGTACTCCACACATGGAGGGCGGGTCCCCACCAGCGCCTGCAGGAAGCCTTCAGTGGCTGCCAGCACCCCAGCAGGCAGCAAGGGTGAGTGCAGCAGCTGCAGCAGCTCCTCCAGAACAGGCCCACTGACTTCAACCAGAGAGGCCGGCTGGGTCTGCGTCACCGTGGTGAGGAAGTCAACAGCCAGCTGGGCCACATGCATGTCATTCTCACTGACCAGAGCAGGCAGCTCAGCTAGCACACTCCGAACAGCAGGCGGGGGCAGGCCGAGGCCCTGACTCTGAGCCAGAGCATCCAGGGCGGCCAGTGTGGCCAGCCGCAGGGCCCGTTGATTCTTGCGCAGAAATGAAGCGAGGATGGGCAGTGCCTCGGCCAGGATGGGCTGCAGATCAAGTCGCAATGGGGACACCGCCACCAGTGTCAGTGCCTTGACAGCAGGCAACCGGGTTATCTCATTCCGTAGGCGATCAAGGAGAAGCAGAAGTGTGGGCTCTAGGTCATCCCCAAGCCGGTCGCCAAGGTGACCCACAAGGTGGCCCACACAAGAGATGGCCCGTTCCTTCACCTCCTGGTCCAGGTCAGTGGCTCGGAGTCGTGCCAGGGTAGCTGTGGACATCTCTCCCACGTACGGCTCAGGGTCCAGCAGCCGAGGCCTATCCAGTGGCCACAGGGTCCGCACCAGCTCCTGGAGCACCAATAAGGCCTCAGCTGCCACCTTGTAGAAAGGGTCAGCCACACAGGCCATCACAGGCGGTAGGAGGGTCGGCAAGTGTGGGTGGAAGGCCTCAGCTGGCTCTGTACCCAGAAGGCCCTGTAGGAAGGCCAGGGCATCCATCCGTATGGTGGAGGAGCTGGAGTAGTCAGCCAGTGAAAAGACAATGCCTGCAGGAGGGAATCAATGTTAGGGCACCTCAGCCTGGCTCAGCCTGGAGTGTAGTGACCAATGTGTCTGCGGAACCGAGCATCCAAAGCTCCCAGAAGCCACCAGAGCTGAGGGAAACAAGGCCAGAACTTACCTGAAGCTTAGAAGCAGCCTTGGTTTCCTTGTAGTAGGGGGTTGGGGGAGCACAACACACAACCACCATGGGCCATCATCACACAGGGCAAGCCCAGGAATATTGATGGGCTCTCGGGAATTGAGGGCTCAGTATAGGGTAGGGGTCTCTTTGGGAAGAGGCCCAAAGAGAGGAGAGCCAGCTGTAGCCCAGCCTACCTGACACCAAGACAGTCATGTGCTCTGCCAGGCAGCCAGGGAGGACGCCTGCCAGCTCGGTAAAGAGGTTGAAGCACCCCTGGCGGGTCCGAACATTCCGGTCTTTAAGTTGTCGCTGCAGGGCCTTCATCACTAGGGGCACCTGTGAGCAGGCAGGGAGATCAGGAACCGGCTAGGAAGCCACCCAGGGAGGACTCCAACACAGACAGGCCACCTCAGTGCCCACCAGTCTCCACCAGTCACCTGGTTCAGACTCTGCAGAGTGACAGCTGCCTCCAGCTTATAATGTGCACAAGGAACTGCTCAAGGTGTCTCAGCAGCCTGGCTGTCACCTGTCTCCATGAAGGGAAAGCAGAGCTTGGCTGTCTTCCGCACATGGCCCCTTCTTTCTTCAAAGGCACTAGGACCACTCCGATCTGAACCTCTGATCCCGCTTGCACGCTTCCTGCCTACCTAAGTGGCTCAGCCTAGGCATCTACATAAAGTGTGTGTCCCACAGGACTCATGTATTGGTCCCCAGTGTGGTGGTGGTACTCAGAAGAGGAGGGACCTTTAAAAGGTAGCATTATCAGGAAGTCACTATAAAGGATGAAACAGTTCCATTGGACAGGTTTATTATAAAATGGGGGCTTAGCCCTCACCATTCTGGCTCCCTGTCTTATCTTGGGCTCTCTCTTTTGTATATTCATGCTACCTGCAAAGATGTCACACAGCTAGGGCAAGCCACACCATGGCACGGGCCATGATTTTTGGACTCTGTTTTCAAAGCTGAGCTGCTAATTAAGCCTATTAGGAGGGACCCAACACCCCCCTTCTATTATACTACAGAAAATTCACTATTTAAAGCCAATGAGGACTTCAACCATAAATGTACAAAGATGTCCCCTCCTCCTCAGTGTCCCTTAAGGCAGGAAGCCAAGAAGTCAACTGATACCTGCCTATCCCAGATACAAGCAACCTATTACCCAGCAAGATCCAGCAGTCAATCCACCCACTTCTCAGGCTTGAACGACCATTCCTTCCAATTCAATCCTTCTGAGTCAAAGGCACCATATCTTGTCACCTGACACAGTTACAACGTCCTCCTGTTGGTCCCCAGCCATGACCCTTGTCCTGTCACAATCCATTCCCCACCCAGTAGCCAGAAGAAGTGATTTTAAGTGAAGCAAACGAAGGTCTTCTCACTCCTGCAAACCCTACTTATGTTGCTGCCTGCACCACGCAGGCCAAGGATGAGGCAGGGCTCCATCTGAACCCAGGCTGGGCACAGAGATGCTCACACACATCCCTCAGCAAGTGAAGAGATGGGGCAGGAAGGAAGGACAGAAAGAGGGAGAGTGGGTAAGGACACAGCCTACCTGCGCTCGTAGCATATTGAGGTTTCTGCCCGTCTGGGTGGGCTCCTCCACAGCCTCCAGCCACCCTTTAGGGGGCCGTGTATGTCGCAGCAACATGATGTAAGCCCCAAAGATGTCTGCCTTGACGTTCTCCTCCCGCTCCTTGAAGCAGCGGATAAGCGCAGGTGCCAGCGTGCAGTGGAAGTCGGGTAAGAGGTCGGGCCGAGAGCTGATCAGGGCTGCCATGCACTTGGCCGCAGCTCGGCGGACCTTCCAGCTCATGTCGTCATCGTCACTGTACTCGTCCTCACTCTCTGGGGCAAGAGGAAGACACACAGAGCTGTGTCCTCTCAGCTCAGGGAAGAAGACAGTGGAAGCCCTGCCATTCTTCATATTCAGCCTCCTGGGAATGCCTCTACCCTCAGAATGCTACCCAAGGCTTTGATCCACAATCTCTCCTGTGGGCAAGGGTCATTCCCCATCGCAGAGACGAAAACTGGGACCAAGAGACAGGAAGTGGCTTCATCCACTGTACAATTGTCTGCACTTCAGACAGCCTTTCCTGCCTCCATTTGTCTGACTACATCAAGGAAGAAGTGGGCTGGTATGCTGACACAGGCCTGTAAATCCTAGCACTGGAGAAGTGGGACGGGAAGTCATGAATTCAAAGTCAGCCTGGAATACTTCTTATTTATCATATACAAGTACACTGTCACTGTCTTCAGACACACCAGAAGGGGGCATCAGATCTCATTACAGATGGTTGTAAGCCACCACGTGGTTGCTGGGATTTGAACTCAGGATCTCTGGAAGAGTAGTCAGTGCTCTTAACCACTGAACCAGCTCTCCAGCCCAGTCTAGGGGACTTAGTAAGATACTGCCCTCCTCCAAAAAAGAATGACATGGCATCCAAATTTGTAGTGGAGACAGGGAGAAGCTTTCTGGGGCTCAGGCCCATCCTCTGGTTCAGGTCTAGCCCTTTCTCTTTTCCAAAGTGAAGGCAAACCCAGTTCCAGTCAGATCTCAAAAGTGTTCAGGGAGACAAACACCAAAGAAAGAATAGGTTTGTGAGGCCCTCTGCTAATAGGCCTGAGAGTCAGCAGATAAACAACTCCACTAGAACAAAGGGACTACTGGCCCACTGTACAGATGTCAAGGCCAAGCAAGGTTCAGTGAGGGTGAGAGACCTACCTCCTCAGGGAACATAGGAAAATGCAGGGTGAGATTCAATCCATCAGACATAACAAAGAGCAGCTGTGCATCCTGTTCCTGAGACCAGGAGTTCCTATTGTACCACTCTGTTGACAACTAAGCCTTGCATGGCAAAGAAATCTGGACCAGCTACAATGGGCTGTGGCCACTGGTCAGCTCGGTACACATCTCCTTTAATGGACTTTGTGCCACCCCTCAGGAATATCCCTAGCCCTCTATAACTGACAAGAAAATGACCAACTCTTAGCTTAGGATGACTGATTTTGTTTCAAGTCCCTAGTCTCCATGTGCACCCCCCTTGTAGGAAATCTGAGTGATGGAAAGAACCTCAAGCCATGAGGGAAGAAGCCACTGAGCCCCCATCTGGACTTGTCTTCTCCAAGAGCCCACCATTCTACCGCTAGCTTTGGTGCAGGGCTAAAAGCATTATCTTGAAAACCATTTATAAAACGGTGGCTTAAGGGCTGGAGAGATGACTCAGTGGTTAAGAGCACTGACTGCTCTTCCAGAGGTCCAGAGTTCAAATCCCAGCAACCACATGATGGCTCACAACCATCTGTAATGGGATCTGATGCCTTCTTCTGATGTGTCTGAAAACACCAATAGTATACTCATATACATAAAATAAATAAATCTTTAAAAAAAAAAAAAAGGTAGCTTAAATGTTCAAAGTCTGCCAGGGCTCCCCAGTCCTAACCAGGTCACTTCTGTCTGAAATAGAGTATGATCCTCCTAGATTTTAGGGTTACTACGAGGACTCCTAGGTTTTGGGGTTACTACGAGGAATATGAGGGAAAAGCTTAGAATACCAGTGGATACTCAAGACGTGACGATTAGAGTTGTCCCTTGGGACCTGTTTGAGCCTGGATGCCAGCATCTGAGGGTAGTCACATACACCCTACACACCCCCCTCCCAGCCGTAAGTCACCACTAACTATTTATAACATAAACACCCTAACACCAGTTGTCACGTCACTGTCTATGTGTTGAGTAACTTCTTTCCCAGGTATTTTTGGCCCGGGCTGTTTAACAGGGCAGGCAGGAGGAAGACTGCATTGCCTTCCTTACAGCTAGAGAAGGCCTGCTGTACCCCTGCTTTGGTCACTGTGCCCTGCTCTCCCTCAGACAGGCTGTGCACCTACCTTGCTCACTGAATTCACTGTCCTCGGTCTCCATTTGCTCTTCTTCGTCACTGTCATGGTTGTAGTTGGGGTCGTGCTTCATGTACTGCAGGCAAAGGCTGGTCACATTGGGTACATGAGGGTCCATCTCCTTGGGGCACCTGGGGGACAAGGAGGGGAGGTCTCAGAGAGCTGTCTCCCCATCCCTGCCAACTTCCCACGGAGCTCCCCTGCCTGTGGGCTGGCGCAGCTGCCACACTTACTTTCTTAGGAAGGCCTCGAAGGCCTGGAGGCAGGACTCTCTCAGCTCATCGTCATCCAGGTTGCAGAACTCCTCCACCAAGGGCATCAGGCGGTCCAGGTGGGCCCCTGCAGAGCCAAAGAGTCATTGAAGTGGCCAGCCCTTCCCTCAGTCACCAGCTTGCAGCCTCAGCCCAACCTTGCCTTTGTAGGGCAGATTTAACTTAGAAGCTTTGGAGGCAGCTGACTGGGGTAGCCAAGGAGTCAAAGCCCACTGGCTCACCAGGACTTAGGAGGGCTGATTTATGCTACCACAACTCACACTCACCGTCTTATTCTAATTTGCAACACCTACCTAACAGAGGACCTCATGGGGCCTGAAGTGGTGACCTGAGGAGAGGCAGAGATGGAAATGGGAGGATGGTGGGAATGCTGAGTGGGTTTCTTTTCCTTTCTGTTTTTCTTTTTGATTTTATGTCCATTGGTGCTTTGCCTGCATGTCTGTCTGTGTGAGGGTGTCAGATCCTCTGGAACTGGAGTTACAGACCGCTGCAAGCTGTTATGTGGTTGCTGAAAATTGAACCTGGGTCCTCTGGAAGAACAGCCAGTGCTCCCAACCACTTAGCCATCTCTTCAGCCTAAAGGTGAGTGTTTTGACTGTGATGTGAGCTCACAGTTGTATGCTAGTGCACATTTTAAGGAGTGTGGCTTCTGTAGACCTATTAGTCTCAACAAAAGCTGAAAGATTCCAAACCTGGCTCACAGGTTAAGGTGTGCCTGTCAAAGCAGAAGGCTGGAACACATTCTGAACAAGGGTTTGATACCGAGACTTACAAGGACTATTCCTAAGCCTCCAGGCCACAGAAGTCAGTCCCAGAAGACCACACAAGAGGCATAAGACTCAGAAAAGGAAAGTCCGTTTATGCTCCTGCTGGGAGATATCCCCTACCCCCACCCACCAGCACTTTAGCCCTGCCCCCTCACCCAGGCGATGGCCTGCCTGCCGGCCCACGCTGCCCAAGCACTGGATCAGGGTTCGAATGGCTGCAGGGCTGGCAGGTGCCCGTGGCCCAGGCAGCCGGTCCACCAGATGGTCAGCAAGCTCCACGAAGAGGTCCGTGCTGCAGGCGGCTGCCAGATGACCGAGTGCGACAACGGTGCGCTTGCGCACAGCCAGGCGCGGGCTGCTCAGCTGAGGCAATAGGCAGTGTAGCAGGCTTGCATGGAAGGTGCCCAATGGGGCACCTAGCCTGGGGACAGGATGAGAGCAATGTCAGGCCAGGCACCACACTCAGGCAGTTAGGATCCACATCCCCATCTTCTCTGTACCTCCTACTCACGATATCCAAAGACCATTGGAAAGTGAGAAGGTACCTCTCACGATGGGGAGTGACTGCTTATTACTGGGCAGTCAGTGGGGTGAGACTGCCTTCTGAAGGCTTTGAAGTCAACAGTGTGAGTCTATGACCTGAACCCAGGTGTCCAATTCTCAGCTCAGGGAGAAGTGCAGTGGGTATGGGGGCTCCGGTGAGGATGTTCCAAACTCTTGGAAGCCTGAGGTTTGCCTTTATACCCATCCCTGCAAGTCTATTCTCCTTTCTGAGACTCGAGTGAAATAACACCTAACAGACTTGATCACTGCTCTGCTTAATCCTGCGGTGGCTCCCCAGTGTCCTCGGGATAAGCTGAGCTCTGAACTCAAGACAAGTGGCAGTCCTCATATAGTCTCTCCCTGGCTCTCGGTGGCCCCAGCTCCTCCCCCAGTCAAACAGCCCTGGGTGACTTTGACCCCCGTGTCCCAAGGTCGTTCTCTTCTTGCTCTGCTGCCCCCCATGACCTCACTCTCCTGTGTCTAGCCCAGGTCACTCTGCTGCAGCCTGACTACTTACTCATCTACTTTGTCACAGGCTCTATGCTGGAAGTCAGATCATAAAGACAGACTCTGGCCCTTGAAGCTCTTGATTGAGGGATGCCTTCCGAGCACCACAAACTCAACATGCCCAAATGGAACACATCACCTCCTACTGTACCCCTCTGCTCCCGGAGCACCCCACCTCAATCCTCTCATTTCCTGGTTCCTAAAACAGACTTGTAGGGTCATCCTCTAGTCTCACCACTCCAGACCCTGTGGAGTCCACCTCTTCAGACAACCTATGGAAGCCAAGCCAGGCTTAGGGGCACAGGCCTATAGTCTCACCTGCTAGGAAAGCTGAGGCAGAAGGGTTACAGGTTTAAGGCCAGTCTGGATCACAGAGTGAGTTCAAGGCCTGCCTGAGCAACTCTGAGAGATGGAGTCTCAAAAGTAAAACATGCGAGGGTTAGAGACAAAGCTCAGTGGTAGAGTGCTTCCCCAGCATGACTGAAACCTTGGGCCCAATCCCACCACAAACATAAAAACAAAGGCACTTCTATCCAGCCCTGCTTGTCCAGACTACAGAAGGAGGGAGAAAAGGAGGATGGGGGTGTGTCCTGGGGGCTCCTGCCCAGCCCTCCAGCCTCATTGCTGCATACCAATCAGCTCACCACGCACAAGCCCGGGGCTCAAATCTGTTAGGACCCAGAGCAGAGACTGCTTAGGTCACGAACACATGCTGCTAACACTGTATATAGGTCCCAGACTAACACAGTATGATGCATACATATTCATCAATGGGCCCCTCTTCCCACACCCTGGAAGTTACGCCTTCCTCTAAGTACAAGAATCCTTGCTCCACCCCTGCCATCCTGAATCAGAGATGTCCTGATTACAAGCACCAATTGAAAGACAGGTATCACCCATATACTGTGGAACCTCTCAATCCTTTGAAACCTTTAAGGAACCCCACTCTGCCAGAGGCCTAACCTCTTCTTAGAGCCCAACATGTTGGATCTCCCCTTTCCCCACAAGATAGGGTTTCTCTGTGTAACAGCCCCGTCAGTTCTAGAACTTGCTTTGTAGTCTAGGCTGGCCTTGAACTCATAGAGATCTGCCTGCCTCTGCCTCTGGAGTACTGAGATTAAAGGTATGCACCACCACACCTGGCCCTTCTACTCTTTGAATCAAAAGGACAATCTGCATCAGTGTCCCCTTGAGCCCTAAACCTGAACCCTTTCACAATCCTCTCCTGCCACTGCCCTCTGTGATGCCCAGGGCCCACAGAGACTCAGCTCCAGTAGATGCCCTTGTCCGGCTGCTGGGCCGGGGCCTTTCGAGCTTGGGCCCTGTACTTGACTTAATCACTCTACTATTGTATTTAGTTGGCTACCTGCCTGTGACTCCTCCCCAGGAACAACGCAGACCAACATGCTAGCACCTAATCTTACTGCCTCCAGAACAAACGCACAGTCACCAGAGGTTCACTGCGTGACTGGGAGCTGATGACCTCGGGAGCCTGTTCCATGGTGTGGCACTGCTGCTCTCTTTGCAAAGCTGCTGGGTGACTAAGGCGTCCTGAGCACAGGACCTGCCTTGCAGGCCACTCATCTCGGTCTTGCCTGTCCCCGTCGTTCTGGCTTCAAGTGGCCTCGCTCACCTGCTCAGCATGTCGGAGAGGATGTCCAGGGCTTCCAGCTGCACAGCCACATCCTCCTGCTGGGCGATGGCACTGGTGAGCTGGCCGGTGATCTTGCGGCACACACTGATAGCCAGCCCTGAGCCTATGCAGGGCACAAGTGGAAGGGTAAGGCCCTGGCTCGGGACGGCAGCTGCCAACTCTGGCCTGCCTGTGCTTCTGAACCCATAGTCCCCAGATGTCTGTGATTTAGGAAAGCCTGGGCTTCAGTGGTCCAAGCTTGACCCAAGTCTTAAGGAACAACTGCAGGAATCAGCTCTAAGGAAAGGGTCAAACCAATGGCTAAGCTGCTGGCTGGCCCACACACCAGGAAGGGAGACAAGTTAAACTTTTCCCAGTCCCCTGCTACTAGCAATGGCCAGTGGCCCAGCTCTGGCCAGTGCGATAGAATCCGTTGGGAAATGTCTTTTCTTACAAAGGGGGGAGAACATGGATGAAGAATGTGAGTCTGCCAGACTGAGTTACAGAGCTGCAACAAGAATGGGAGTGGCTGGGCCTAGTGCATCTAAGTCACTGCACTGATCTCCAGCAGAAAAGAAGGAAAGAGGGGAGGAGGGGAGAAGGGGAGCAGGGGAGGAGGGGGAAGAGGGGAGGAGAAAGCTCGGCAGCAACAGTCATCCCTCCAGAGAGATCACAGAAGGTCTTTAAGCTGCTATGACTTCGGGGTTGGGGATTTAGCTCAGTGGTAGAGCGCTCGCCTAGCAAGCGCGAGGCCCTGGGTTCGGTCCCCAGCTCCGAAAAAAAGAAAAAAAAAAAAAAAAAAAAGCTGCTATGACTTTGAGCTCTTGTGGCTGGAAGCATTCCTGACAAACAGGCAGCCATAAATTTAAACTGATCTGTGTCTGAATTCTTGACTACTGAGGGACCCAAGTAGGTCTTTTTACTTCTGAGTCCTCTCTCTTTTTAAATTTGAGACAAGGTCTCACTATTTGGCTCTGGCTGTCCTAGATCTATGTAGATCAGGCTGACCTCAAACTCATACTGACCTACCACCTCTATGTACAGAATGCCAGGATTAAAGGCATGTGCCACTACTTAATAAAGACACTTAACATAGGCGTAAACACTGGGTGAGGGGAAACAGAGACACACAGAAGGCACACTGTGGACTTCCCAGAGAGGAGTCACTGCCCTTAGAACTGAGACATAGCTGGGCTGAGAAGCAAGAGCAGGCCTGGGTACCTGTGGCAGCTGGAGGCAGCTCTGAAAGCACGGTCTTCAGGCCAATGCCAGCGATGTCGCGCAGCTGCTCCTTGTCTGACCGCATGTTGGCACAAAGGGTATCCACAATGTTCTCCACTTGGTACTCCTTCACCTTGCCCACCAGGGGACCCAGGCTGAGACAGAGGGAGGAAGGGAAAAGGGTCCAGCCAGGCTGTCTGCTTGGTTCTTCTCAATCTTTTGGGGACATACATACTGAGGAAAGACCTTAGCACAACAGAAAACCCTTTCTTGCTAGGAAAGTAGTTTAACCCAATCCTGTGATTTGTACTTATCCTGGGGTCCTACGGTACCCCAAAGCAAGGGTCCTCACACCTGAGCTGGTGCCACATCTCCCAGAGGGTCTAGGTGGGGCCTTCCGATGCATGTCTAACTGGTCTCCACTCTGATGCTGGTCAGCAACCTGAGATCTGGGGCCTCACTTCTCAAAGCCTGGCCCAGATCATTACCTGGGGACCTCTCAGGGCTACAGAACCCCCCCCCCCCATCTCTTCTTCCCTATTTCCCTTCCTATTTCCTGGATCATCTTCCACAGAACTTAGATTTGAACTCTTGGCATAGGGTCAACCTCTGAGGAATGCTGGCCAAGCCACCATCTGACCCTATATGGACCTACAGTTGCATCCTAGGGATAGTGGCCCTCCCCCAAGTCACCCCCACTCCACTCACCACTTGACAGCCAGGTTCTGCACCTCACCACTCCTGTCCTCCAGGAGCCGCAGGAGCGTCCTCACCACCTTACGCTCGCTGTCCTCATCCAGCTGGATGGAGTCTTTCTGCAACTCTGACATCAGGTCACTGGTAGCCATGAACCTGGTGTAGGGCAGGAGAAAGAGTGCTGTCCAGCAGCTTTAAGACCCTGATAATTAGGTGTACTATCTCAGAGTTCGCCAGAAGTAAACCTTGGTGAAGGGTTCAAAGGCAGGTGGGTAATCAGGACTGTGGGCTGAGCCACTTCAACTAGACCAGCTGCCATGAGGTTGTGGTGACCCCCAGCCATAAAACCATTTCATTGCTACTTCAGAGCTGTAATGTTGCTATGGTTAGGAATAATAATGTAAATATCTGATATGCAGGATATCTGATAGTGACCCCCAAAGGGATCACGACCCACCTGCCACTGGGCTGGAAGCCCATGGTCTGGGGACTGGGGACTCCTGTCACTACTACTCCAAAAACTGAAATTCATGTGAGTCACTTGCCCTCCCTAATCTTTGGTTTACCTGTTTGAAAAATGGGAATGAGGGGCTGGCTCAGTGTTTGAGAGCACTTGCCGGCTAGGCAGTGGTGGTGCATACCTTTAATCCCAGCACTTGGGAGGCAGAAGCAGGCAGATCTGCAGGTTCAAGGGCAGCCTGATATACACATTGAGTTCCAGGACAGCCAGGGCTCCACAGAGAAACCCTGTCTCAAAAGCCAAAAGCCAAAAGCAAACAAACAAAACCCACCAACACATAATGCCCTTGCAGAGGACCTGGGTTTGGTGCCCAGCCCCTGCATCAGGTGACTCACAGCCACCTGTAACTCTAGTGCCAGGGTCCTGGCCTTCTAGTCTGGCCTCCAGGAACACTGGACGTGTGGAATAAACACTACCACACAGAAAATAAAAATAAATAAATCTTTTAAAGCTATCTTTTTAAATCGAGGGGGGAAATGTGAATTAGTCTCGGGCTCTGATTACAGGGTTGTGGGGTCCATGACACACACCCAGTAACTGTCATCTCACAGTAGCAGGTGGCTCGAGAACACCTGCCTATGAGACAGACAACCTCGTGGCAGAGTCAGGTGTGGAGCAGGAGCACCTGTAGATGCAGAGCTACATCCTGTCTAGACACCTGCCCTTAGCAAGCATCTGAGTCTGTGCCCTCATCCAAGGGGCTTGTTCATCACGGGTAGGCCCAGCCCAGCTTCTCAGAGCACAGGGAGAGGCTCTAACCTAAAAACACACATTTCCAAGCTCTTAGGTGGAGTTCAGAGACACAAGCCTGGCTATTATTTTTTCGGATTTTTGTTTGTTTTGTTTTTGTTGAGACAGGTTTTACTATGTAGCCCTGGCTGGCCTGCAATTCACTCTGTAAGCCAGGGTAGACTCAAACTCATAGAAATCCCCTTGCCTCTGCCTCCCAAGGGCTAGAATTAAAGTCCGGCTGGTCATGAACACTTTAAAAAACATGCATATTTTGGAGACCAGAGCTAACAGTTGACTGATACTTTCCTAGCTATAGGACCAGGCTTCACTCACCCCCAGGCAGGTGAGTCCTTGAGGCCTTCTTAAAAAGGCCTGCTGCTGTCCTGAGCATCTAGTTTACACTAGGAGTTCAAGTCAGAAGGCAACAGAGAATGGGAATGAAGGGGCCTCATGAGACATCATTCTTGATAAAATGAAGAGGGCAGAGCAGAGGACCTAGCTGGCTGCCCTCAGCTGTGTGCGGCCTACAAGTGTGTTTTCCCCGGGTAAATTACTCATTAATAGAACACCATTAATGTGACTTCCAGCTCCCGGGAACAGCAGATCTATATATGGCTGGGTCTCTACCTAGTGCACTAACTGCGGGAGACTTCTCCAGTGCACCCATTCCCAGAGGCCACCAAGCTTGCTAGCTCCTGCTAGCAATGAATGGGGACTTGAGTGGAAAATGAGCCAGAGCGGGAGAGCTGCTTTAAAGACAAATCCAGAGAAAGCCTGCTTCCTGCCCCAGCCTCCTGGGGTAAAATCTGTCACCATTAGAGTGGGGTCCCAGCCCTCACATAGCAGGCCCAGGCCTGTTGTTTGATATCATGGCAGCCCACAGAACCTGGAGGGAGCCTGGGCATACCAACCACTATTTCTTAATTTTAACAGCTGGATCAGCCTGAAGCTGCTGGGACAATGCAGGAAGCTGAGCTGAAGGAGAGGAGGGTACTGTTGCTGTCCCATCTGCCACCCAGGCACTTTAAGGTAAAGGATGTTTGCTTTTAGACCTTCCTGAACTTCTGCTGCCTGGGCTCCGATGGGCCTGCTAAACTCCTATTCACACACTGTCTCAGTTACGGTTTCTATTGCTATGATAAAGACCATGACCAAAGCAACGTAGAGAGAAAGGGGTTCATCTCAGCTTACACTTCCACATCACGGTCCACCACTGAAAGCCTGACAGCAGGAACTGAGACAGGGGCCATGGAGGTTTAAAAGTATGTGGCACTATGCCTGGAGAGGCCATAGAGGAACGCTGCTTACTGACTTATAGCCAGGACTCTTCCAACTTGCTTCTTACAGACCCCACGACCATCTGCCCATGGTTGGCATCACTCGCAATGGGCTGTGCCCTCCCTGATCAATCACTAATTTAAAACATGTACCAGTCTATCTGAGGGCCAATCTCATGGAGGCATCTTCTCAGTTATGGTCCCCTCTTCCCAGGTGACTTTAGCTTGTGCTGACCTGACAGAAGCCAACCAGAATGTCTGCATCAAGAGTCTGACGCAAATGTGTCTGTTTCAGGGATGATCCTGAACACCGTGATTGACACACATCTAAACATTACAGTTTCCCTAGACAGGTCACGTCAGGACTTTGCACCCCTCCCTGACAGCACTCCTCTCCTGTGCAGCAATGAATATATGAGAACACTTCATCTGACTTCGACACTCTCTGTCTCTCTCTTTCTCTCTAACTCTCTCTCTCTCTCTCTCTCTCTCTCTCTCTCTCTCTCTCACACACACACACACACACACAAAATACTCCCCACATACACACACACATATAAGACCCCACACACAGGGGGCTGGGGATTTAGCTCAGCGGTAGAGCGCTTACCTAGGAAGCGCAAGGTCCTGGGTTCGGTCCCCAGCTCCGAAAAAAAGAAAAAAAAAAAAAAAAAGAATAAGACCCCACACACCATGTACATACAAAGAGACACACATATATGAATGCATATACTTCCACACATACATACATATACACACATATACCTTGCACACAAATAAACACATGTGCATGTACACATACCCTTGCTCAGCAAGTTCACATCTGACACTCCAAGCTCAGCAAGGAACAGGTCTGACAAGGGAGCAGGGTAAGGGCAGGAGAGTTTGTGCTCGACAGACCCCTTTGGGGGAGGGGCTGCCTATCAGATATCCTGCATCAAATATTTACGTTACAATTCATAACAGTTGCAAGATTACTGTTAGGAAGTAGCAACCAAATAGTTTCATGGTTGGGGGGCACCACAACATGAACTGTATTTAAAGGGCACGGTGTTAGGAAGCTGAGAACCACTGGCTTAGAGCCAAACAGCCCCAACCCAGAAATCAACATTCACAAATAAACCTCAGGCCTGCAGACAGCACTCTCAGAGGGGACAGCGTGGTGCTGGGGTGGAAGTGATAATAATTTGACAGGCTAGAGCGCTAAAACAGATCGAGACTTTAAGTAAACACACTTGTCTTGCCTTATCAGTGAGGTAACATTTGGCCAGTCTCGGTTTTTCCATGAATAAAATGGAAATCTTTGCCCCTCTCCCACAGCATCCTTGAGGGTTTTAATAGGTCAGTCTGAGACGAGTAGGCTCAGAGAGGTCACGAAGCACCAGAGACCAGTGTGAGGTAGGTCACCTGAATCCTCAAACAGCATTAGTGTCTCTGAAAAAGGGTTTGGAAATCCCTGCCAGATCTCTCAAGTTCCTGGTTTCCCTTGTCAAGAGTCTGATCCCCAAAGAAAACTGGGAGCCAAGGCTTGCTGTCCCTTGCCTGGAACCCGTCAGCCATTCCCCTCTGGGAACCATAAGCCATGGTCTCTTGTTATCTGAGAGGCAGCACCAAAGGACACTGGGACACATGGTGCCTGGACAGCTGGTGGGGGGGGGGGTGGGGGTGGGGAGACTCAGGCTCCTAGTATTCAGACTTTTAAAAATAGATACCATCCTCATATTCTCAGGGTGGTTTTAGGTGTCCTGGAGGCCAGTGGCAGGGACAGATAGAAAGGGCTTCTCAGGCCCTGGATGGCAGAGTCAACTCTCTGATAGGCGCAGGAGTCATTCCCTGTGCTCTGGCAAGCCATGTGACTTTGAGTGAGCCAATGCCCCCTCCAGACTTCTGGAGAACAGGAAGAACTCGGGCCCAAAGAACACTCTACTGGACCTACCCTGCTTCCCCGAACAGAGTCAGGGCAATCAGTCACAAAGCAGTAACTGTGAATTTACTGTTACCTAAAGCACAAGCAGCAGCTAAGGTTCTGAGTAGGTAGAGTACTTTACCCATCACTTACAGATCCAGTCAGTGATGGCTGCCAAGATCTGAAGCCAGGGCAAAGGATCCAAAACCCTACTACCACCAAGGGACTTGGGGCTGCAGAGAGATTAATGAATTTACAGGACACAGTAAGGGTCTGACTACACAAACAGGCTTCTCGTCCCTCCTGACTAGCTAGATTCGGAACCCCACTAACATCTCCATCCCTGCTTGGTCCTACCTTCAGTATTATACCCAGGCCCTTCATGTCTCTGAACCTCAGTTTCCCTGTTTGTAAAAGGAGGGGTAAGTAATGTGACAGAAGGCTCAGAGTGGGTGCAGTGTCCTGTCAGCTTGAGAGTACAGAACTGGCTATAGGTTCCTGGGCCAACCCCTTTTTGTCACTGAACCTCGGTTTCCCCGGCAAGGTGAAGGGCTGTACCAGATATTCCCATCCTTCTTGGCAGCTCTGTTCCTGTGTTTCTGTGGTGTTTGGAAAGAAGGGTAGGAGAAAGAGAATGGGGGAGAGAGGTAGCCCTCACTCCAACCTTTGCTTCCTGTTCTAAACCATGCTTAACCTAACATCTTGGGAGAGGAGGATGGAGTGGTAATGAGGGGATGGGAAGAAGAGAACAGGAAGGAGGGAAAGAGATGAAAGAACGTAAAGTCATCCAGGGTTAGGAGACCCGGCAGGGGTACAGGGTGTGGGGGATGGGGTAACCTAGAGTCCGGGAAGAAGTATGGGTCTCGGAAGATAGCCTTGGATGGAGGGTTGTGCAAGGAAGGGGCCTGTCTCAATGAGGGTCAGAGGAGGATTGCACTGGGTTCCAAGGAGAGGCCGACGGGGACTTCATTGGAGGGCTTGGGGGGCTCCCAGTGTGGGGGACTTGAGATCCCAGCGCAGCAAAGGCGGGAAGAGGCTGGGGGCGGAGCTGTTGTGCCGGGCAGCAGGCCCAGCCAGGCCCAGGCGAAGAGGCCGGGGGCTCCCACAGGGGTCTGCAAGGGGGCAGGGGGACGGCTGGGACAGGCTGAGACCCCTGAAAACGAGTCCCGAGCCGCCGCAGGGCGCACCTGAAGTCTTTGTCGCTGGACGTCATCTTCTCCAGCAGGCTGGAGATGTAGAAGGCACCGGTACTCATGCTGGCTGCGCCGCGGGTTGCGGGTCGAATCGAATATGGCGGCGCGACCTCCCCTCCCCCCTCAACCACGCCCCCTCCCCCATCGGCCACGCCCCTTCGCTCTCCCTCACCCCTGCTGTCCCGAGAAGGACTGAAGTAAAGGGCCTGGCCCCCCCTCCCGGCGAGCTCTGCTCAGGGTGGAGACCAGCAGCTCACCACCGAGCACTGACCACACCCTCTCCTGGTAGTGCCTTGAGGACCCCTTGACCTTGCTCAATGGAAACTCATGCATACATGGACATGGGATGGCAGTTCCAGATTCTACCAGGTTCTACACAGTCAAAGAACCTGAGATGAATAAGAATTGACCTCAGGGGGTTGGGGATTTAGCTCAGTGGTAGAGCGCTTGCCTAGCAAGTGCAAGGCCCTGGGTTCGGTCCCCAGCTCTGAAAAAAAAAAAAGAATTGACCTCAGGTTCCTAAAGCTAGGGACAACAGCTCTTCCCTGAAGTTGATCACACTTTTTCCCAGTTAGAAAGAAGCGCGCGCGCTCGCGTGCGTGTGTCTGCACACGCTCGAGCGTGTCTTTTTTTTTTTTTTTTTTTCTTTTTTTCGGAGCTGGGGACCGAACCCAGGGCCTTGCGCTTGCTAGGCAAGCGCTCTACCACTGAGCTAAATCCCCAACCCCCTCGAGCGTGTCTTTAGGAGGACTTTTTAAACTGGACAGGAAGTGTGGTTTCAAATCTCTGCTACCTGGCTTGGTGGCCTTGGGAAAGTCACACAACCTCTCTTGGCTAATTTTAGTTACTCAAAGGAATAAAAGAAACATACATTTATTTATTTATCTATCTATCTATTTATTTATTTATTTATTTATTGCTTTGTTTTGGTTTTTTGAGACAGGGTTTCTCTGTTTAGCCCTTGCTGTCCTGAAACTCAACTTTGTAGACCAGGCTCTAGCCTCAAACTCAGAGATTCTCTTGCCTCTCTCTCCTAGGTGTGGAGTTTAAAGGCATGTACCACCACACCTGGTTAAGAAAGTTTTATCTTAAATGTATTAACATTTCTGTTTTAGTACTTCTCTACCACAGAGCCAAACCCTCAGGTTGGTAAGAGGAAATTGGGGGGTTGGGGTGGCTCATGCCTGTAATTCCAGAACTTGGCAGGTGAAGGCAGGAAGGCAGGAGGATCAAAATTTCAACCTCGGCTACATAGATCCTGTCTTTAAAAGGATTTCAATGAGACATCCACTACATCTTTGATTTCTAGCTCCTAATACAACCTCTACTCTCTAAATGACTGAACAGTGGTACACAGTCCCAAGCCTTGGGGGCTTAGGGACCTCTACATTTCTCCTAATGTTCTTGGTCCTGTCTCACTCAGGATCCCTTCTCATCCCAGAAGGTCATTCTTCTCATGAGTGGGAAGGGCAGACTGTGAATTCTCTCGGGGAGGAATCATCCGGCACCTTAGTTATTCAGTAAATGACAGTGGAGCCAAAACTGGATCTTTTTTACATTTTATTGTTATTATTTATTTGTATTTTGTATGTAGGAGTGTATTGCCTACACACATATGTATGTATCTATATATGTCTATGTAAAAATATATGCATACATATATTCTATACCATATGTTGCAATACTCATGGAGGACAGAAGAGGGCGATAGAACCCAAGACACTGGAGTTAACAACTGTGAGCTGTCACATGCTGGGAACGGAGACCCAGGACCTGTGCAAGAGCACTAAGTGGTTTTAACTACTGAGCCATCTCTCCAGCCCTCTTTTCCATTTTTTATAACATTGGACTGATTTGGGGTTAAAGGTTGCTATTTCACTTCTCTGGTAAACCCTGTTTACAGTTCAGAGCTTCAGATCCTTCAGCTCTGGGTGGGATGCTGGAAGCCTGCATGTATTGGACGAACACAGGTGTTTTCTAACCGGGGACTGCATTATCTTACTGTGTTTCAATCACACTTTTTAAAGTCACTTACAGATTTGTTTTGTTTTATGTATATGAATGTTTTGCTTATATGTATGTGTGTATACCATGTGCTTGCAGTGCCCGAAGAGTTTAGAAGAGGGCATCAGATCTCCTGGAACTGGAGTTACAGATGGTTGTGAACCACCATCTGGGTTCTGAGAATCGAACCCAGGTCCTCTGCAAGAATAACAAATGCTCTAAATCACTGAGCCATTCTTTTTCCCAGCCTTGTTTAAAAAATAAAAATCAAGATTTAGTCTTTAGTACTTAATTAATTGACTAATTAATTTTGCTTTCTCAAGACAGGGTTTCTCTATGTAGCTTTGGCTGTCTTGTACTCACTCTGTAGACTAGGTTGGATTGGAATTCACAGAAATCTGCCTGCCTCTGCCTCTGCCTCTGCCCCTGCCTCCTGAGTGCTGGGCTTAAAGGTGTGCACCACCACTGTCCAACAGTAAAATCTATTCATTTAATGTAAGTGTTAGAAAAAATTAAATTTCCATCATCCTTCTTCCTTTGAGACAGTTTTTAATGGCGCTTTGGGTGTTTAAAAGCCATGCTTAAAGGCTGAAATTAATACTATTCAGCTCCTGCCACCCAAAGTCAGTTAGGTCTCAAGGACGAGAGAGGGTATGACACCTCACAAAGGTTTCTAAAGGACTGGACAGATGGCTCAGTGGTTAGGAGCACTGACTGCTCTTCCAGAGGTCCTGAGTTCAAATCCCAGCAGCTACATGGTGGCTCACAACCATCTGTAATAAAATAAGATGCCCTCTTCTGGTGTGTCTGAAGACAGTGTACTTATATATAATATTTAAATAAATAAATAATTTTTTAAAAGGGTTCTAAAACACCACTAAGTGTGGTGCTTTGGTGAAAAATGTCCCCCTATGGCCTCAGGCACTTGAACACTTGGTCCCCAGTTGGTACCCTGCTTGGGGAAGCTTAAGAGGTGCAGCCTTGATGGAGACTATGTCCAGGGGGGTGGACTTACTTTAACAGAGCATAGTCTCATCCTACGTTCAGTTTTCTCTGAAAGATTGATTTGCTGAACTTCCTGCTCCCCTTGCTATACCCGCCACTCACTGCCACTTTCTGGTCAGGATGAACTCTTGTTCCTCTGGACCCGTAAACCTGAATAAACTCTTACTTCCATTAGTTGCCAAGGTCACGGTGACCTAATTAAGACCAAGGTCACAGGGCTGGAGTGGAAGGAGCATGTACTCAGTTACATGGAGCAGGCAGGGATGTGGAGAGGTGAGAAACAGAGGTCATTTCTGCCAAACCTCCAGCTAGGTTTAGACTCTAGGGACCAAACTGTGTCCAATAGCAGGTGGTTGCATTTGACCTGTGGGAAAATGTAACTAGGTTTCATTCTTTGTTGCCTTTGTGGAAATACCACGAGTTCTGTAGAATTTGAAGGTGAACAGGTCTGATGTTTCAACCCCACGGATTTCATACTTCCTATTGGTGAAGGGCACATGTGGAGCCTAGAGTTTTGAAACACAAGAAGGAGCTATTGAAAAGATCTGCTAGCCCAAGGACTAGGGGGCTCTGGAATCTGACCATGGTCCTCAGCCTGCTTCTGGCTTGGGCTTAGCCATTGAGGAATGCACTCCAGAATGGTTATAGTCCATCGTGCCAGCAGGAGCCTGAGGTCGGCCTGTCAGTCAGGAAGCAAAGAGACTTCATCTGCACAAGAAGCAGAGAGCTCTCCTCCTTTTCAATAACTGAGGTTCTGTGGTGCCTTGCATGTAATTACAACCTGAAAAAGTAAGGCCAGGAGCCACTAGGGTGCCACCAGGGATTCAGGACACGCCTTTTACGGTAGAAGAGGTTTCCACTGTGATTCCTACAAACCTGTAGATTTATGAAAGGCCTCCTTTGGGGGCATAAGGGACACTTTGAGGTGGGTTGTCCTCTTGATTAATAAGTTTATTTATGCTATGGGCAGGTAGGTAGGCAGGCAGGCAGACAGACAGACAGCATGGCAGACTTGTGGCCCAGGAGGCCAAGTGTGTGATTCTCGTAGGTCTCAGAGAAAGAGGCCAGATTTCAAAGGCTCTTCCTAAATCCTAAGTAGCAAGGGAAGGAAGGAGCTACTAGGAGGATATGTGGGAGGAGGGGCACACCTAGGTGAGGTGCTAGCCTCACAGAGATGGTGATGTGCCAGGCCAGGGATGTGCAGTAGCTCTCTGATACCTCCAAGTCTGGCAACTTGAGGTCTGTGCTTACACTTCCTTGAGGAAATGCAGTTGGCACCTGTCATCCTCCTGGAATCTGAGCAGCTGTGGAGTCTGTTTACAGACTCGCAGACAGGATCTTGGAACAGGCCTTACCATTTCCTTTATATTAGCTACAAGGAAGAGGCTGCTGCAAGTGGGCATGGTCTGATAAGGCCCTAGCCTCAGTCAGTGTAGGCCCATAGGATGGCTCCTCTGGTAAAAGTACTCGCTGTGCAAGCCAGCAAGTCAGCAAACCAGCAAGGCAGCAACCCAAGTCCAACCCAGAAGCCCATGTGTGGTTGTTTGAATGAGAAATTTGCCCCCATAGGCTCATGTATTGAAACACTTAGTCTCCTGTTGGCGGTCCTGTGTGGGGAGGTTGTGGATATTTTTTAAGATTTTATTTTATTTTATTTTATTTTATTTTATGTGCTTGAGTGTTGTACCTATACGTGTACTATCTGAATGCCTGGTGTCCAAGATCAGAAGAAGGTACCAGGTCCTTGGTAACTAGAGTTATATGGATAGTTCTGAGACACCATATGGTTGCTGGCAACTGAACCTGGGCCCCTGAAAGAACAGCACATGCTCTTAACTGCTGAGCTATCCCTCTGGGCTGGGTTATGGACCTTTTAGGATCTGGAGCTTGGCTGGAGGAAGTGTGTCAACGGGGTCAGGCTTTGAGAGTTTATAGTCTTGTGTTATTTCAGATCCACTCTCTTTGCCTTCTTTGTACTACCTGGATGTGGTCTGTCAGCTTCCTGCTCTGCACACTTGCCGCCATGACTTCCCAGTCATTGTGATATATATGTGGAGGTCAAAGGGCAACTTGCAGGCAGCAGTTCTCTTTTTTCTACAGTGCTTATCCTCGGGATTGAACTCCAGTGATCAGCTCGGGGAGCAAGTGCACCAATCAGAATTCTATGTGTCTGTTTGTTATTTACTTATCTTGAGACAGGATCTCATCTTGTAGCCCTAGTTGTCCTGGAACTTACTCTATAGACCAGGCTAGCCTCAAACTTATAAAGATCTGCCTTCCTCTGCCCCCAAATGCTGGGATCCACGCTCAGTGTCTTACTTACTTTCTATTCCTGTTAAGAGACACCATAGCCAAGGCAATTTATAAAGGCCTACTAGTTCCATGATCATCACAGTGGGGATCACGGCAGCAGGCAGGCAGGCAGGCAGGCAGGCAGGCAGGCAGGCAGGCAGGCAGGCAGGCAGGCAGGCATGAGGCTGGAATAGTACCTTAGAGTTTGCATCCTGACCCACAGACCTGAGTCAGAGAGTGCTAACTGGGCCAGACCTAGGCTTTTGGAATCTCAAAGGCCACCCTCAGTGATATACTTCATCCACAAGGCCATACTTCTGCATCTTTTCCAAATAGTCCCTCCAACAAGGACTGAGCATTCAAACACAAGCGCCTATGGGAGCATTCTCGCCCGATCCACCATGCCCAGTTTTATTTTATCTTTTAGAATTACATTTACTTTAGGCTGGAGAGGTGTTCAGAAGTTAAGAATAGTATTGCTCGGGGTTGGGGATTTAGCTCAGTGGTAGAGCGCTTGCCTAGGCAGCGCAAGGCCCTGGGTTTGGTCCCCAGCTCCGAAAAAAAAGAACCAAAAAAAAAAAAAAAAAAAAAGAATAGTATTGCTCTTGCAGAAGACCAGGGTTCAGTTCCCAGCACCATATGGTGGCTCACAACTCCAGTTCCAGGAGATCGAACTCCTTCTTCTGAACTTTGCAGACTTCTGCAAAGCATATAAGTAAGCAGGCATGCGCATGTATGCACACACAATTTTAAGACATTTTAATGCGGGGTTGGGGATTTAGCTCAGTGGTAGAGCACTTGCCTAGCAAGCACAAGGCCCTGGGTTCGGTCCCCAGCTCTGAAAAAAAGAAAAAAAAGACATTTTAATGCAATTAACTTATTTATTTTGTGTGTTCTGGGGGTGCATGTGGGTGCATATGTGCAAAGGCACAGCAGTAGAGGTCAGAGGACCACCTCCAGGGATCACTTCTCTCTCCACCATAGAGATCCTAAGGATGGAATTATGTCATCGGGTTTGGTGGCAGGTCCTCTTACCTGCTGAGCCATCTCACCAACCCCTCTCTATTATTTTTTAAGACAAGGTCTCTCACTGAACTTAAAGTTCAACGATTGACTAAACTAGCTGGCTTGTGAGCCCCAAGCAACTTTCCGTCTTAGCCTTACTCTTAAGCTTGTCCTCGCCTGCTTTTGTTTTGAGACAAACTCTCCCTATGTATCCCTGACTGTCTTAGAACTCTCTATGAAGACCAGACGGGCCTTGAACTCACTTGACATTCTCCTACCACTGACTCTCCGAGTGCTGGGCTTCGAGGTGTATAGCGTTATACCGGACTCTGGCTTATTTTTGAGGCAAATATTAGGGATCCAAACTTAAGTCCTCATGTTTGGGAGCAAGTGCTTCACCCCATCCCACCCCACCCATGTCTGCAGCTTACACCTTTCTGTGCTTATTGTAGAATGCTCTCTCTTCTAGTATCTTGAAATCAGAGAAGCTTTCACTATTCTCACAAGATCAGCGCTGATAACATAGGAAAGATATGGAATATTAAACTCACTTGAGATTCCAGCCCCTCCCTCCCTCATGGTGCTCCAGCTGCAGTGTGGTCTGGGGAGGCACTGGACTGGACTGAAGGTAGGAGGTTAACTGAGGAGAGAACTCAATCTAGGCAGCTTCAGGGAGGTAGTCACCCTGTCTGGAGTGGGTGTTGGTGGTAATGCAGCTGTCTGGGGGTGATTCTTTATTTTTTATTATTATTATTTTTTTTGGTTCTTTTTTTTCGGAGCTGGGGACCGAACGCAGGGCCTTGCGCTTCCTAGGCAAGCGCTCTACCACTGAGCTAAATCCCCAACCCCTGGGGGTGATTCTTTAGATAAGCCCATAAACTCTTTGGTTCTTTCGACTGGAGCTGGGTGGAATCTTCAGTTTGTCATAAGTGTCCCTCCTATTGTGGGGTGAGTTGATGTATGGTCCATGTCTTCCCAGGAAAAGTCACACAGCCATTTACCTTTATGATCTATTGGCTCTTTTCTGTGGAAAGCAGTGATTCGAGTCAGAACAAGGCAGTGGGAGGAGGACATGTGCTTGGGAGAAGGATTACACAGGCTTATACCTCAAACCCTCCCTGGTTCACACACCATGGGAAGGTGTAGGCTGCCTGCCCTGGCTTGAGCTGAGCTGAGACACTGCTTCTAACAGTCACTTCCGGAGTTAGGGGAAGGATCCCAGGGTCAGAAGCAGATCTGGCTATGGAGATGACCTCAGTCCACATACCTAGTGGTAAAATATTCTTAAGGAATTTTTTCATGGCTGGTGGGATGGCCCAGCCAGTGCTTGCAGTCAAACTTGACGACCTGAGTTTGATCCCTGGAAACCACATGGTAAAAGGGAGAACTGACTCCTTTAAGTTGTCTTCCGACCTCCACATGGGCATCGTGGCCCCTCCCCAATAAATGAATGCAATGAAACTTGTAAGAATGTTCTTTTGATTTTCCTTCCTCCCTCCCTGCTTCCTTCCTTCTGTTCTAACTTTTTTTCTTCCTTCTCTCAATTGGAAATTTAAAAAAGCATTAATATATGTATATGCATGTATGTCATTTGTGTCCTTGGCAGTCAGAAGATGGTGCTGGATCCCCTGGAGGTGGAGTCACCCTACCCGGGTGGTAGGCACTGAACTGGAGTCCTCTGGAAGATCTTGTAGGAATTCATAACCATTGAGCTCTCTCTCAGTCCATCCCCCCTCTTTCTACTTGTCAGGAAAGGACCACCTCCATTATAGATGGAACTGAAGCTCCCTTAAATTCTAGGCTCAGGCTCTGCCACTAAGCCCCAGCCCACTCCCAGCCTGTTCTTTTTTTTTTTTTTTTATGCTTATCAATCTATTTAATTGTTCAAACTGTACTAGAGAATACATATTTTGCAATGCAGATTTCATTAGATTCAGCTGAGTCCCCTAAGAATTTCAGACAATAATCTCACTGTCAAAAAATTTTTCAAGAAAATCTAATGTCAATTCTATGTATTCTATCAACATTCATTTTTCCATTTGTGCACCAAATTATATGACTTTCAGCAAATGACTTTCATAAACATCAGTAGATAGTTCCAAATTATGACCCTTATAACGTCTCGTGAAGATGTATACCTGCCCTATGTTTATGTGATGTTTTCTCTGCACAGTGAGAAAGACTAGGATAGAGTACAGAAGCTCCAGCTCTCCACAGCAAAGGAAGGAAGGAAGGAAGGAAGGAAGGAAGGAAGGAAGGAAGGAAGGAAGGGGATTGAATTGAATTATGCCTTTTGATTTTTACCCTTGGAATTTTACTTTCTCCCCTTGCTTACAATTTTAAACACCAGAAAATGAACTCTTAAATACACCTCCTTGGCCAGGCATGGGGGGTTACTACTACTACTAATGACAACAATGCTGATATTCTAACTGTTGAAAAGGAACATTAGTTTTATATCACAAGAAAACAAAGCACTTGTTTCAAATTCACTAGCAGTGAGTTTAGCTTCCGGGTGCAATGGAGAGCCTCTGAAGACAGAGTGCTGCATGGCGAGTGACTCAAACTAGTCAGGGTAGCAAGAATCAGGGGTCAGGGCCGCTTGCACCATTTTGGTCTCACCATGATACCTAAGTGGGACCATAGCTGTATAGCACTTGTTTCTGTCATACATGTAGCAGGTCTCAGGAACACCGCTGTCTTCATTGCAGATATTGCTCTGGGTGTCTCAGCCTGTTCTTTATTCCCAGTGATTGTCAGACATTTCCTAGAGAGCAGCACTGTCCCAGCAGATTCCCCCTCCCCTAGCCTCTTTGTTTTACTTCACTTCCTTCCTGTACTGGGGAGAGGGGGGAGTACAGAGCTCCTTTAATTTGCTGGCTCCAGGCAGGCTCTGGCTGATGGACATGATGGACTCAATGCCACTGGGCTCTGACTTTCATTGACACCTTGTCCCAGTTTGCTTCTAGGAGCCACTGTGAGGGCTGCTGAGACAAGAGTCCCTCTTGTGCTAGTCCCCTCTGTAAAGCCCAGCCCTGTAACAGGCCCAGTGAGCTCACAGTAGACCTGTGAGAGCAAACCAGCGCTGGTGAGTGGGATCATCCCTAGTACTGCTTTTCTGTCTCTTGGGAGATGATGTGCAGTGACCCTGCAGAACTGTAGGGCTCGGAAGAGCCCAAATACACCTCCACATTGGGAGTGTAAGGGTTTCTATTGGCACCTAGTACCTAGACAAATGCACCTTAACGATGTCATAGGAAGTTTCTTCATTTCTTCATGCCAATTTTTACAGGGTCTCATGCAGCCCTTAAGGTTGGCCTTAAACTTGCTGTGTAGCAGAGGAACCCTCCAATCTGGAGCTCCTGAATAGTGGGATTGCAAGCCTACAGCATTATGGCTGGCCTTCTGCTCCATCTCTTACCTACAAGTTGAAATCTTAAAGACCTGAAGGCCTATAGCATGGCTACAGTTCCTGACCACTCCCTCCCCATTTTAAAATAAAATTAAAATGTATGACTTGGGGATAGGGGTGGTGCCATGGTGCATGTATGGAGAATAGGGAACAACTTTGTGGAGTTAGTTCTCTTCTTCTGTCTTCACATGGGTTCTGAGAATTGAACTAAGGTCTCTAGACATTCCTGGCAAGTGCCTTCACCTGTTGAGCCATATCAATAGGCTTCCCTGCCTCTTTCTGGTCCCAGAAAGAGGACCTCTGCATGGCTGTCCCAACTGAGTTGGCTTTAAGGAAAGTCTTCCCCCTTACCTAAAACCCAAACATGGGTCCCTCCAGGACCTATTGGATACATTTGACTGATCTCTGATTTTGGCTCCTCCAGGACCTATCCATCAGGTACATTTGATTCTCTGTTTTCCTTCCTCTATAGAAAGCCAGTGATGGTACCTGATGGAGGGAGCCACACTAAGTTTGGTTAACTGAAACCTCCAATATTTTCTTTTGTTGTTATTTGGATTAAGACAAGGTATTGGTATATTATCCAGGCTAGGGTTCAAAGTCACAGTCCTCCTGACACAACCTTCTCTGTGGCAAGTTTGCACATGTTTCTGAACCTCTGAAACTTAGCAGTAATGACTGTGTGACCTCAAACAAATTACTTAATCTCGGGCTTCAGGGTCTCCCTAAAGTTCACTTACTCAGGGGCCTACCCTTCCCTCTTCTGGAGGAAGGTGTTTCTTTCTTCAAATGGGTCCTTTTGGAGATTGGCCCCTCCCTGCTCCAGTGGTCTTTTGCCTTCTCTTGCTTTGGCGATATGGGCTAGAGAAGGAACAGTGCACACCTATCTGAGGTGAGACAGAAAAGCAAGAAAAGTGTCTCCTTCACAGAGAACCCATGAGGTCTTGCCTGAAGGGCAGAGGATTTAGCTCATGGACCCATCTTTGCCCTCAAAGTCCTTGGTATCCACAGGACAGGCAATTCCCTTCCATCTGTAGGCCTAGGCTTTCTCATTTATAAAATGAGCGTAAGGATGACTGTTCAAGGGTCAGTCATGGTGACCCACAACCCACACCTTTAATCCCAGCACTTGAGAGGCAGAGACAGGGGAATCTGTCAGTTTGAGACTAGCATAGGTATTTAAAATACCTTCATTCACCCATAGCTACATAGTGAGACTCCATTTTGAAAAAGAATGACTATTCAGGAGCTGGAGACTTGACTCACCCCTAGAGCTCTTACGGGGCACCCACCGTGTGGTGCTGCACTCAGGGCGTGGCTCAGCAGTACCCTTACCTGGCATGCAGGAGACCTACATTCTAGTCACAGCACTGGGGGGTGCAGTGGGGATGGGGGAAAATCCAAACCACTAAAAAAAACTGTTCATTCTGTCTGCTCCGCTGCTGTGAATAGACAAGGGAATGGCTATTCAGCACTTTCAGAGGGTAGCCTGTGGACACAGAAAATATCTGCCCACCACAAGCTGACAAAGGATCCAGATCTCCTATTAACCCAGCAGCAAAGTCAAGAGCAAGCAGAAAGCAGGCCGGAGGCACGGACGGACATCTCACCAAGAGAGAGGTAAGCAAGTGTGTGGGGTGATGGCCAGCATGGTTAGCCATCACGGGAAGGCTCAGATCAATGTCTGGAGGCATGGTTCACTGATGAAGGCTTGCCTTTGCTTCTCAGAAAGGAGGAAGAGAAAGAACAGGAGGAGGGGGGCTGGGGATTTAGCTCAGTGGTAGAGCGCTTACCTAGGAAGCACAAGGCCCTGGGTTCGGTCCCCAGCTCCGAAAAAAAAAGAACCAAAAAAAAAAAAAAAAAAAAAAAAAGAACAGGAGGAGGGAGAGATGGAGGGGGAAGAGGAAGAAGAAGAAGCTCAGGTCTCCGTTGCAGATTTGAATGTCTAAACTGGAGCTGTGTAAGCCTCTGGATTAATTTAGAGTTTCACCATGGAGGGGTGGGAAGGGTTGGGGTTTCAAGCCAAGGAGACCTTGGTGCCAATCTCAGCCCAGCCTTGTGATCTTGAGAAAAATAATTTCATCTTACTTTCCACATCCACAAAATGGACACAATACTCTTTGATTTGGAATTGTCTGTTTGTGTTTAGTTTAATGAAACTAATTAATTAATTTTTTAAGATAAAGTCTATGTAGACAAGGCTGGTCTCAAATCCACAGAAATCCTCCTGCTTCAGCATCTTGAGTACTGGGAGTACAAGTGTGAGCCATTAGCCCTGGCCTTGGAGAATTCATTTTACAGGCAATTTCAGATAGGAAAAAATAGGTTCTGTCCTCCCAGACTTTCTTTCTTTATTTCTTCATTTCTTACTTTCTTTCATACACGAACACATCAGAAGAAGGCATCTGATTTCATTACAGATGGCTGTGAGCCACCATGTGGTTGCTGGGAATTGAACTCAGGACCTCTGGAAGAGTAGTCAGTGCTCTTAACCACTGAGCCATCTCTCCAGCCCCCTCTCCCCCCAGACATACTTCTAGGAAGAGTGTAAACAGACAGACCCCTGGGGCTCACAGCAAGGGAGATTTCTTTTCCTTCTACATCTACAGGGTTTATGTGTCAGGTCTAACAAGTCACTGAGGGCTTCTTCAAGAATCCCATGGTCTTATCTCAAGAACAGTAAGACATAGCAAAGGCTGGGTATCATTGGCAGGCAGCATAAGCACCTTTGTCATGGGAAGGGAGCTGCTGCCTCATCATTTTAACAAATGGGGAAACCGAGGCTGGGTTGTCTGACTGCTGTCTATAGGGTACACATGCCTGCTGACTCAGGGGCCTGGGCAGCAGTTCTGGAATGCAAGAAAGCTGTAAGTCAAGCTCAGCTGCTGTGCTGACTCCCCGGGGGCTGTCAGCTGTGCTCCAGCATGGTGGGAGGCTGTGCGGTGAATCACCCACACTCTGGGCACTGATGTCACCGGGGTGGAGCTAATCTTGGGCGGGGCCTCCTTGACACCCCAGACAGGTCTACCCTGACTATGACTTCTGCCCGAGTGGAGGTACCTCTGTGAGGCTCCAGGTAAACACCCAAGCAGGTGCTACAGGAGAGGCAGAGAGGGAAACTGAGGCGCAGGGAGGCAAGTGCCTCGTGACAAAATTAGAAGAGAAACCAAAGGTAGAGGATTCCTTTGCGGAGGCACTTCCTGTGTGCCAGGCATTTAAGCCTTCAGATGGCAGAAAACATTCAGACTGCTGGGTCTCTGACACGAGCCGGTGTCAGCACGGATGTGATAGGGTAGTGTGGGGATTCCACATCTTCTGACAGAGTGTGGCTGGGAAGGGGCCCCGGGCTTAGCAGTTTCTAAGAGGTTTCCGAGTGATTCTGTCTCTTGCTCATCTAGTGAAGTGAGTTCATTATGAGAATCACTAAGTTTTTTTGTTGTTGTCTTCCCCGCTACCCTGCCTTTGGAGACAGACACTTTCTATGAAGAGCCCAGGCTAGATCAGATCATCTTGCTCCAGTGCCAGAATTATAAAGAGAACACTGCTGGGTGGTGGTATATGCCTTTTAATTCCAGCACTCAGAAGGAAGAGGCAGGTGGACTTCTGTGAGTTCAAGACCAGCCTGAACTACAAAGAAAGTTCTAGACAGACAAATGGGGAAACCCTGTCTCTAAAAAACAAAATAAAAGAAAAAAAAGTTCCCAATTTAGTTCACCCTCCTCATACCAGCTTGACAGGGGCCTTGAAGTTTCTTCTTAGACACAGCCTTCAGGAGGAGCTCTCATGGCCTTTCTTACCAACCTATTTCATTTATAGCAAGTTTTCATTTAGAAGATGGGGCTTTTCGGGTGTGCTTGTGTCCAGTTGAAAGCTGTCCATCCAGGCTCTCCCCTGCGGCTTCTGAAATACACAGTCTCATTGGAAAGGATTTACTGGAGAAGGGAGGGAGTTAAAGTCAGTCTGAGGGTCTCCCTCAACCCTACAACCTTACCCCCACACTGCAGCGACCTGTTGGCTATACTCTCAGCCCCATCAGACACTGTGCTACTAAAACCTTTCAGTGGCTATGTTAAAAACAATTAAAGTTGTAATAACATACTTTATTAACCAAGCCTACTTAACAATAGCCCATTTTGATATCAAACCAAACAACAGAGGAAAATGAGCAGGGTGTGGGGTACATGCAGTGGTACATGCTTTTTTTTTTTTTTTTTTTTTTTTTTTGGTTCTTTTTTTTTTTCGGAGCTGGGGACCGAACCCAGGGCCTTGTGCTTCCTAGGTAAGCGCTCTACCACTGAGCTAAATCCCCAGCCCCGGTACATGCTTTTAATATAGCACTTGGGAGCCACAGACAGGTGGATCTCTGGCGGAGTTCCAGGCCAGTTATGCAGTGAGTCTCTCTCTCTCTCTCTCTCTCTCTCTCTCTCTCTCTCTCTCTCTCTCTCGATTAATTTATTTATTCTATATAAGTACACTGAAGCTGTCTTCAGACACACCAGAAGAGGACATCAGATCCCATTACAGATGGTTGTGAGCCACCATGTGGTTGCTGGGATTCAAACTCAGGACTTCTGGAAGAGCAGTCAGCGCTCTTAACCACTGAGCCATCTCTCCATCCCCTGAGACCCTGTCTCAAAAAGAATGACTCTCTATTTCCCATTGAGCATGCACTTTACCTGCCCTGCACATCTCAGTTCACCAGCCACAGATCCCAGGTCCTGTCGCATCTGTGACTGGCAGGCACTGTCCTCAACATACCCAGAACTTCCCAGGACCCTGCCCCTAGTCCCCTGACTCCCTATTCCAGAAGACATCCTTTCAGTCCATACCATAGCTTCCAGGGCTGTTTGCTGAGCAGACCTGACCACATGGTTCCCACTGTCCTCGGATCCCCATTCATCTGCTTGGTATGGCTTCAGAGCTCCTGCCTATCTGGATTCCTCTTTTGTGTCTTTTTAGCCCCAAGGACCCCACTCATACCATGTGAAGTGATCTATGAAGTGTGCCCTCCACCCTCCCCACTGCCACACATACATCAGGCTAACCTTTCCGATCTCTTACTCATTCAGTAAAATTGACTGAATGTCTTCTACACATCGGTCCCTGTCCCAGATCCTAGAGTAAATACTTAATGAGAAAAATCTGCACCAGAAAAGAACATGTGGAGTGTGGAACCACTGTGAGGTGGGCTGAGGCAGGCTGAGGAGGAGGTAGCGCTGGGGCTCCTGCTCATCATGGCAGACCCCTTGGGAAGGTAACATTAGAATAGAGATCTAAGTCATGAAGGAAGAAGCCTTTCCAGGAGAGAGTTCTGAAGAGGACAGCCAGTGCAAAGGTCCCGAGGTAGATGCCATCTGGGATAGCACTGGCTGAGGGAGAGAGGCTGTCATAGAGTCAAGCTCAGAACAAGAGGCATGGGGAAGATGGACTTGATGAGAATGGACTGCGTCCTGAGAACTGACGGTTACACATAGTGGGCATGGAGCTGAACTGGCTGTCCAGTCGGACAGCAATGGGGGCAGGGCAGAAACAGCGGTGGTGGTGTAAGACTCTCATGGTGACTGTGGAAGTAAGTTGGGGGTGGGGGTAGAAACTGGGGACAAATCAGAGGCAGGTCTGTAGGACTTGTCATGGGTCAGGCCTGAGCTTAGGATGAGGGTGGCTGCTTTTCCAGGAAACTCCTGGCCCTGCCTTTTATCCCTGCTGGCCGGTACTCCCCTGCGCAGTGGGAGCAAACATTTCCTGTCCTGCTGAGCAAGGTGACTAATGAGTGAGCACAAAGCAGAGGTGGCAGCTGTGTGAGGTAACCCTGGGTTTCCTGCCTCTTGAGGACTGAGCTCCCTGGTCCTGGATGGGCGGCTGCTCTCCTGACCTGCCTCCTTGCTTTGGCCCAGTTCCCTTCCCGAGAGAAGCACTGG
Source organism: Rattus norvegicus (assembly GCF_021556685.1). NCBI lineage: Eukaryota > Metazoa > Chordata > Mammalia > Rodentia > Muridae > Rattus > Rattus norvegicus. The sequence continues at coordinate 150,833,852 of NC_141537.1, read as the reverse complement.
ACTGACTTTCAGCCCCTCTCCATGGTCCCTGAGCTCTCTCGTCCTCTACCTATCCCACTCCAGCCTTGGTTTCCAGGAGCAGGGAGCATGACAGCATCTTGGAACTTGCAGGGCAGGTCGGGACACATGGCTGGGGCCTGAGTCAACCGCCTGAGCCAGGAGGGGACACAAGACAAACTCTCAACTCCTCCCTCCTGGAGCTCGTCACAGCCTGGGGAGGCCCAACATGGTTGACACTTGGGGCTTGAGGTTACAGCATGATCCTGGGGTCTGCAGGGGTGTTTGCCACCACTGCCCCTCCTAGGATGCTGGGGGAAGAGGAAAGTTGGACAGGAAGGCCTGGAGGCTGATAGCACCACAGGAAGGAACGCCACAGCACCCGGGTGAGCCAGTGGGGCCCAGGGGCAACGTCATTGTTGCCCCGCCCTCTGCTGTCACGGTGCCATGGCCTCTCCTTCCCCAGCCTGGCCACAATCACAATCAACACACAGCTCGCATTGCTGCTCACATGAGCCCAGGGACTCCAGGTAATAGGACATGGGACATGGGACTGGTCAAGCAGGGGTGGGGAGTGGGGGGTGTACGTGGGGTGGTTTCAGGAGGATTGGGAGAAATGGTTGATCCTTAGGCTTGGCTCTGTGGGCTTCCATGGTGGATCTGGGATGGAAGTCCAGCTCTGCACCTTCCTGGCTTGCTGAGGCCCCCTAGTCTCTGTTAGGGATGAAATTGGGGCAGAATGAACCATTTGCCCCTTGTAGTCGTTTTGACATTTCTATCAGCTTAGAGAGTCCATGACCAGCTCTGACTCTTATCACTGGCTTTCTGTGGATTTTTAGAAACCTCTGACCTCACTGAACCTCAGTTTCCTTGTTCGGAAGTAAAGGGTTTGACAAAGTATCTAGGGGCTTTTCTCAGCCTGCTGTGGTAGAATGTAGAAGCTTAGGGATGCAAAGGGTCTCAGCCTTTGCCTCTGCCTCTAGCTTAGATTAGGTAAAGCCACCACCCTCCCTCACCATGTTGGGAGACTTGGGAGAACGCTATGCTGAAGGGCACCTGTAGAGTGAAATGGTAAAGACAGTGGGTGTGTGGAGGGGACAGGTGCTGCCACTAGGCATAGCTTCTCATCACAGGGAATGGCACCAGGGAAGAGGGTGCTAGCAGACCCCAGGGAGCCCCACTCAGACCTCTTGGGGTTACTTGTCCCCATGCCAGCCATCCTTACCCAGTGGCCTCTGCTCAGAGTCTCCTGGTCCTCAAGCCTCCCACAGGTCTTTTAAAGGGGACAGAAAGGTTATCCAACAGTGCTTATGGTTTCCTCCTGTTCTGTTTAAAACTGCCCCAGATAATCCAGGGCCCTACCTATGGGTTGGGAGCATGTGTTAAGGGAGGCATGTGTGGTGAAAAATAGTGTGTGTGTGTGTGTGTGTGTGTGTGTGTGTGTGTGTGTGTGTGTGTGTTTCTGTCTCCGTCTTTCCCTCTGTTTTTCTGTCTCTGTCTCTGTTCTCTCTCTATCTGAAACAGCTTTGTTGAACCAGACATGACAACATATACCTATAACCCTAGCACTTGAGAGATGGGGTCAGGAGAATCAGGAGTTCAAAGTCACCCTCAGCTATACAATAAATTCAAGGCCAGCCTGGGCTACATGAGACCCTGTCTCACCTGTCCCCTGCCAAGCAAAATACTTTATTGACAGATGGAATTTACTTGCCATTATCTTTCCCTCTTTACGAGGTACAATTCAGAGGTTTCCCATATACTCACTGAGTTATACAACCTTGGACTGTCAAATTTACAACACTTCTCATCCCGGGAGAGAGCTGGTCCCACATAATGGGCACTTTGACCACAGAACTAATTGCTTTGACCCCATGGATGTAGCTAGGCATCTCAGAGTCTGTAAAAATGTGTTATTGATTGATTGATTGATTGGATGTGTATGGAATGCATGTGTGTGCATGCTATGACACAAATGTGGAGGTCAGAGGACATCTTTTGAGAGTAAGTACTCCCCTTCTGCTATGTGAGTCACGGAAAACTGAACTCAGGATGTCAGGTTTGGTGTCAAGTGACTTTACCCACCGAGCCACCGAGCCAGCCCCGGCTGGGCAATTCGCACGCAAGCAGTATTTGGTCCCTTCTGACTTGGATGCTCATCCTCATGGTACTGCCTTCCCCTGAGTGGCTGGAGAGCTGTTTATCCATTTTCTGTGCATCCATTTACCAGTTGACAGAGACTTCGTTTTTACCACTTTTTAATGATGCTGCCACAATTGCTCAGGCACTGGTCTCTCTATATATCTCTATATCTATATCTATATATATACATATGTATATATATAGATATAGATATAGAGAGATAGATAGGTATAGATATAGATAGATACATAGATATATAGATACATAGATACATAGATATATATATATATATAGTTTTCACTTCTTTTAAAAATTTCTTTTTAAATTATTTAGTGTGGGGGTGGGTATGTTTGTGTGCATGTGCACATACCATGGTGTGTGTAGAGGTCAGAGTACAATTTGCTGGAGTTGATTCTCTCCTATTGTCAAGTCCTGGGGATTGAACTCAGGTTGTCAGGCTTGGTGGCAAACACCCTTACCCACTTGATAGCCCAGAATTCAATTCTTTTGAGTATACACTTAGGAGTAAGATCCTAGATCAGCTGGTAACCATGATTAGCATTTTGAGGAACTGCAAACCTGTTCTCCCGGGCAGGCTACACAATCTCACCTTGTTTCACAACTCTGAGGGTGCTCTCTGGTGTCTTCTCATTCTTGTCAACACTTGTTCCTGCCTGTCTCATTTTAACCATGCCAGTGGGAGTGAAGTGGAATCTCATTGTGGTTTTGATTTGTGTTTCTCTAATGAATGATGGTGTGGAGATCTACTGGCCACGTGTACAAGAAACTTCTATTCCTATCCTTGGCCCGCTTTTTAACTGGACTAGAGGTCATTTTATTGTTTTATTATAACACACACAACACACACACACACACACACACACACACACACACACACCAGCAATAACACAAACCAGCCTTTGCTCTTCAGGCATCCAGAGCAAGTGCTAGTCCAGTCCTGAAGACAGAACAGCCATCACCAGATCAGCCACTCAATGAAGACCCAGCACTCAATGTGCCGTGCCGATGAGCTGCTGGTTAGGCACAAATGCCTTTTCAATTTACTTTTGACTTACAGCGTGTTACCAGGGACTGATCCCACTGTAAGCTGGTAACCATCAGGATCTATACATTCAGTGCTGTGCGCTGGTGTCCTTAAGCCTGGTATCCATGGGAGGTGAAGTTGACCACAGGAGAGGGGGAAAGCCACTCTTTTTCTTTTTAGCATTCTTGTTATTGATCCAATAACCGATCTGGCACAGGTGAGAGCTGCCTAGCCTCAATGGGAATGAGGCTGTCAGAGGACTCGGGAGAGCAGCACTGGGCAGGCTGCACTTTTCCTGTTTGTGTGCTTCCCTGATTAGTGCTATCTCCATTCGTGGTTTCTTTCTGGGGATGCTGGAGCCACTTGTTCACCCTTGGGGCTGACTCGGTGACAGCCATGCTGTCTGAGCCTCCTGTCTACCCAGCGAGGTTCCTGCACACTGCTTGCCCCTCAGCCTGTACTGTGGGGCTCTCCTGTGGCTTTGGGGGCACTGCACACAGACACTGTGCTATGCCTGACACTGGCAAGGGTGCACACACTGTGCCGTGTGCTATTAGCTGTTTTTCATTAAGAAGTACAGCAGGAAAAGGACCCTGTGTGGGGACATGCACTTTTAATCCCAGTACTCAGGAGTCAAGTTTGAAGCCAGCCTGTTTCACAGTGAGGTCCAGGGCAGCCAGGGCTACATGGTAAGACCCTGTCTCAAAAAAAAAATAGTAGAAAAAGACAAGCAGATCTTCTGTTTCTGCTCTGGAGGAGATGATTCTGGGCTTCGATGTGGTCACTAGCCATCACTAGCCATTACTGCTGACAGATGTGCTTAGGGTCACCCTAAAGCAGTTGTTTTGAGAAAATGACTTCATGTACTGAGCAGGATAGTTTCACAGTCCTATGGGTCCTTCCCAGGGGTGACCCTGCACTGACCTTGGGTAGCAGCCTGGGCCTTTTCAGATTGTGTTCAACCCCAGACTGAGTTCTTGCTCCTCTAGGGTTTCTAATGGATGGAGTCTCAGGACCCCACGCTCTCTGGGTTCTGTTGGTCTTTCTAGATTCTGTGCAGAGCATAGCCCCAAGGATGAAGGCTGGGGAGATGTGGATCGCCCTCCGCATCGTAGACTCTGCTTCTGTTAATGTGACCTATGGCTCTGTGCTCTTGCCCGTCCGCCTAAACCGCCACTTGAGCATGCAGTGGTTGCCCACCTACTATGTGCTGCACACAGGTGGCCTATGGCCACTTGAGCATACAGTGGTTAGCTACCTACTATGTGCGGCACACCATGCTAGATGCTTACCTCTCGAGTTATAGTTTAACAGTCTTTTCAGGAGTTCAAGGTCAGACAGCTACATGGAACCCATTCTCAAACAAGCTCTAATCCTGGTGTAGTTGTACAGCTCTGTCATCCCCAACCCTGGAAGGCTGAGCTAGGAAGGTTATAAATTGGAAGCCAGCCTGGGCTACACGCGGAGACCTTGTCTCAGAAGAAAACAAGAACATTCCTGAGATGTTTGATCCGATTGTTAACTTGACAGGATTTAGAGTCACCATGGAAACACCCAAGGATGTTTCCAGAAAGGTTTAACTGAGAGAAAACCCACCCTGAATGTGGGGTCTTAAAAAAAATATCAATCTGAGCACCAAGTGTTCATCTCTCTCTGCTTCCTGACTCACGGACAGTGTGAGCAGAAGCCTCAGGCTCCTGCCTCCACGCCTTCCCCATGGGGATGGGCTCGATCCAACCATGGTCTCTTTCATTGTCTCTGTTCAGCCTTGGTGCCGTTCTCAGATCCCCTGTAGCTCCCAGGTCCTGGCAGCCTCCTTGGTTTATTCACAGCCCCAGGTCCATCTGGGAAGTTGGTTAGACTGTGTAGTTTGTCTCCCCCATTCAACCCCCAGCACATGGGACAAAGCAGTAGAGGAAGTAGAAATTGCAAGGTCTTCCTTCTTTCCCTCTGAGCATTCTGTACCAGTCAGCTTTCTGGACCAAAACACCTGAGCTAATCTACTCACACAGAGAAGGTTTGCCAGGCATGTTGTGGAAGCTCATCATCCCAGCACTGAGAAGACTGAGGCAGGAGGTGGCCAGCCTGTACTGCACAGCAAGACCTCATCTCAAAAACAAAACAATAACAACAAAACCAGGCTGGGACTGGGGCTCAGGGTATTTGCCTTGTGCACATGTGGACTGAGTTTGGTCTCCAGCACTGCAAAAGACATGCCTGGGGAAGCCGCTGATCCCAGCACTGGAGAGGTGGAAGCAGATGATCAGAAGTTCAAGGTCGTTTTTCATATGTATAAAAACATTGAACCAGCAATGGAAACAGTATAAGTGCTGTGGACTGAGAGAAGCCCCTGAGCAACTCGATTTGGGCCTGTGATCCAAAGCTACCACAGGGCAGGAGCAAGGTGCGTGCGGGAGAGTGAGGCTGAGAGACCAGGGTTCCACAGTCTCCTTCAGGGCCTGCCTCCCAGTCTTCCCACTAGGCTCCTCCAGTAGGAAGCTAAAGAATATTGCAGGCCTGCTTTTTTATTACATTTATTTGTGTGTGTGTGTGTGTGTGTGTGTGTGTGTGTGTGTGTGTGTGCGCTCACAAGTATTTGGAGGCATGTATGTGGAGGGTGGAGGTCAACTTGTGGGAGCTTGTCGAGTCCCAAGGTCGTCAGGCTTCGAGGCATGTCCCATTACCCACTGAGACCCCTCGTCAACTAAACTTTCTTTCCTTTTCTTTTCAGTTCTGTGCACATTCTGTTCCACATGTGCACATAGGCTTCTGTGCATGTGGAAGCCAGAGGACAAGCTCAGGTCTTTCTCCTTGGAATCTTGTATGTTTTTAACTTCTCGTTTTTGCTCTCTTATGCACATGGGTGTTCTGCCTGCATGGGAGTGCCTAGTGCCCTCAGTGGCCAGAAGCGGGCATTGGATCCCCTGGGACTAGATTTTCAGATGCTCGGATGCTTCTGTCTAGATACTGGGATTCGAACCCAGGTCCTCTGGAAGAACAGAGGCTGCTCTTAACTACTGAGCCATGATTCCAGCTATCTACCTACCTTGTTGTTTGAGACAGGCTCTTTTGCTGGTACTGGGGCTTGAAGATTAGGTGAGGCTGGCTGGCCATCGGCCTGAGGGATTTGATTGTCTCTGGAGGCCTCTCCTGTCTTGAGATGGCAAGTGTGTGTAGTAGGCCTGGCTATTTGCATAGATTCTAGGCGTTGGCATCATGTCCTCATGCTTGCAAGGTGAGCACTTTGCAGACTGAGCCATCAGCTCTGAAATTCAGAACTGTTTTCTATGAAGTACTTTCTATGTGTGGGAAACACATGGTTCCCACTCCCAGGAGCTCGGTGACCTTAGCTCAGCCAGCATAGCAGTCCTAGCAACGTAATAGCATCAACCATCTCACCCAGTGGGGGAGGGGCTTGCAAAGGTGAGGTGACAGAGGAGGAGTGAAATGGGGACTCATTTGGGCTTTATGTGCCCTGCCCCCACCAGAGTGGCCTAATCCAGACCCTGTCTGCCTGGACCTCTAAAGGTAGGCTGAGCTCTAAAGTCCAGTGGTGATGTTTGTTCCAGTTTGTATAGGAGGAGAGGGACACAGAGGCAAGTGACATGTCCACTAGCTCAGAGGAGATGGTGGTAACCTCCGGATAGTCCAGGGCCAGACTCTTGGGCTGCTGACTCAGCTTCCTCTGCAGCTCTTACCCAGCTCCTGCAGGCTCTGAAGGTCACACTTCGGGTCCTGATGCTGATGAAATGCCTCTGTGGTCTGTGTCCTGAGGCCACACTGGTCATGTTGATTCTGTGTACCCCAGCAGTTCTGACTGATAGGTCTAAGAGATAGGCACTGTCCACAGTGGGCAGTGTCAGTGCTCAGGTTTGGATTCTAAGGAAACCAGGGTTGCATGGAAAGCACTGGACCACATCCTGGGGACAAGGACTGGGAGAGAGACCAGATGGAATCAAAAGAAGGAGCGTTCTCTCTTGTAGCTCTCAGAGCCTTTTAATATTCATATTGCACAAGCCTCAAGATCCACCCAAGTACAAGCTCACTGTTAAAGAACTGCCGTCTTTACAAGATTATTAAAGGCCGTTCTAGTTTCTCTGACAGGTCTCATCATGCCTGAGTCCCATGGTTCTTGTGATAGAACAGGTTAACCCTCAAGGCTTTATCTAGAAGTCGGTGCTCATGTAGAATGCCACAGCTGAGAGGGTATTGCAGAGATGGAGAAACTGGTCCAAAGCAATCTACAATGTTTGGAGAGGGGAGGCTGGAAGCAGACCAGACATATGGTTCTGGTAGTGGGCTAAGTCTGTCTACAAGTGAAGAACAATTAGATAACCACATTCTCACCTAATTTTGCTCCTGACCTTGGATCCCTGACTTAAAAACCTCCAGAAAGTCTCAGGAATTCCTGGTCACCATGCTCCCATGAAACCAGATCATTAGTTAATTTGGAAGACATTGTGTCTAGAAGGGAGGGGCCATAGTGTATCTTGAAGGTGTTTTATGTGCAATATTTTAGCTTTATTATTTCATTCCCGTAGTGTTCTGAACAACAGAGATTAGCATCCCATTGTAGAGGTGGGGAAACTGAGGTTAGCATAGTCTGGAACTCAGCAATGAACAGTTCTGAAGCTTGTTCTTCCCCTAGGGCTTTGTGGGAAGGTATGGTGGACCAGGACTTCTGGGGCCTTCTCAGACTTTGGGTGGCTAGTGAGGAGGGAAGTACTTTTGATTTTCCTGATCTTGGAATTTGGGTTTCCCCCTCTGTGAAATAGAATCCTGTGACACCTGCCTCCTGAGTGGCATGACAGTGGTGTGGAAGGAACAAGCTGTGAGGCTGAGAGGACATGTTAGTGCCCCCAGTGGGCACTAGTGGACCTGTGACAGCTGGAGCTGGAAGGGGAATCCAGTCCTGAGCCCAGATGCCCTGGTGACAGATGAGCACACTGAAAGAGATAGGGCTGGGGCTGGAGAGATGGCTCAGACGCCAACAGCACTGTTGCTCTTGCAGAAGACCTGAGTTTGGTTCCCAGCACACACATGGTGGTTCACAATGAATCCTGGAACTAGTTCCAAGAGACCAGATGCTGTCCCACCTCTTCAATGGTTCCATATGTATCCTCCTGATAGGACAGGTGCTCCAAACGCTCCAGGGAAGTCTGTGCATCTGCATTCCTCTCAGGAAGGATGCCTTTAGCTCAGGGGTAAGGCCAGCCTGGGAAACTCAGCAAGACATTGTCTTTGAGAGCAAATGAAAATGAAGATGCTCTGGGCATTTTGGAAATAAGTTCCCAAGAGTAAGACGCACCATGTCCTTTAGGGTCAGCCTCAGAGGAGAGGTCACCTCAGGAGCTGGAGCCTCTAACCAGGACAGGAGGAGACTGGAAGTGGGTTTCTCTGTAGAGAGGGAGTGGGCCCAAGTATGGATTGGAGACCTTGGACAGGCTATTCCATCTACTTGAGCTTCAGTTCCCTCCTGCTCAAAATAAGACTTATACGATGATTGAAGAAACTAAGCATGGTGCATGATTGTAATCCTGGCACTCAGGAGTGAGAGGCAGGAGAATTATCATTTTTAGGCTACTCTGAGCTACATAGTCAGACCTTAACTGAACAAACAGCAGCAGCAGCAGAGGTGGTATGGGGTGCACATCTTTGCTCCCAGCACTTAAGCTGGGGCAGACAGAGCTTCAAGTTCTTGGCTAGCCTGGTCTACATAGTGAGTTCCAGACCAGCCAGGGCTATATAGTAAGACTCAAAACTATACTAAACCAAACAAACAGGAAAAGAGGGTGCAAGTAGGGCCTTGTGTGTCGCTCAGTAGTAGAGAGCCTACTTAGCATGTCCTGGGTTTGAGCTTCAGCACAGCAAATCAAAACATAACACATCTCAGCTCAGCCCTGCAGGTACATAAATGCTGTGTTCTCTTTCCTCCCCTCCTCCTCCTCCTCACTTCTCTTTTTCTCAGCTCCCACTGTCCGTTTCAGCTCAGAGGAAATCACACATTACATGGTTTGGTTTCTGTGGTGCTGGCGAGGAACCCAGGGTCTTGCCCACTCTACCACTGCGCCACACTTTTGCCCAGGTTATGGTCTCTGAGCCTGAGACTTGAGGGGCATCTCCCAGCAAGCTCTGTGTGGTCGTGCCTGCCTCTTGGTGAACGCAAATCCCTGCATGTTGGGCAGAGCCCTGAAGATAAAATCTTGGCTGTGGAAATTTAAAAACTATGTATGCTTTCTTTTAGTTGAAAAGTATATAGGGGAAGAATGGGACAAGGATATTAAAAGAGGAAGGGCGCTCATCTCTCCTCTGCTCTCTTGCTCTTCCCCTCTTCCCCTTTGTCCCTTCTCTCCTCATTCCCCTCCTCACTTCCCTCCACGTTCTCATGGCTGGCCTTTCCTCCTTTCCTCCTCTACTCTTCTTCTCTCATTAAACCTTTCAATCTGGAAAAAAAAAGAGGAAGGGCTATCTCAGGCTCTACTTCTGAGATGTTTCCATCTGTCCTTCCTGACAGGGCAGTACCATATTGCCCAAGAAGGCTGGGTTTGGTCTGTGCACCTGCAACCTCAGCTACTGAGAGGAGAGGATTACTTGAGCTCGGCAGTGTAAGTGTAGCAGTTAATAATTAATCTGCTTTGAGCTCCCTCCCAGCAGTGATCATGCTTCTAGCCACCCTCCAGAGTTCTCTGGATTGACGAATGAAAGGCACACACACACACACACACACACACACACACACACACACACACACACACACACAGAGGGGGGGGAGAGAGAGAGAGATTGAGAGAGAGAGAGAGAGAGAGAGAGAGAGAGAGAGAGAGAGAGAGAGAAGATTTTTAGTATGCCTTACTAGCTCAATGGCTGGGCTAGCACACACACTCTGGTATTCCTGAGTTAACATTTTCTAAATCTATATTTTATCTTTGCTGCCCTGTTTCCTTCCAGGCAGCCCTCCCATGGGGCTGCTTTGTACCTACATTTTGGCCATCTCACCCTCCTCTCCTTCACAGCATGGCCAGTCCTACACCCCTTTCATGGCGAAATCTCTCTTTCTTTCCCACCTCTTTCACCCTCCCCAGCCATTAACCATTAGGTCTTTATTAATCAACCAAAAACTAACGGGGACAGGGACCCTCAGAGTCTGGACATGCAGATTCCCATGTCATTTGGGGAGCTGAATTAAAACAAAGCATTAGAACCAATCCCCCACATGTAAGGCTAGTCTAGGTAAGACTTGCAAGTCCCCATCTCTGAAAAAAAAATGAAAGCATGCCCTCAGAAAACATGGCCTTGGGAGGTCGTGAGAACTTTCATTCCAGTGTCCCGAGTGGCTAAATCTAAGCCAGGTCAATGGAATGTCATAATGCTTCTAGTGACTGTTGATGGCTTGCTTCTTTCCTGATGCTAATTGACAGGCTTGGAGGATGTGCCAGATGTGCTCCAATCTCCCAGCCTGGACAGAACAGCAGCCCTTGTTCAGTCCCCTTCAAACTATGTGTGCCTGGCAAGTTCCTCACCTCAGTGCTTTGCCATTCTTACCTATAAAATGGGTATAATCACAATGAGCCCTGAGTGGATAGTAGCGGCTGTTAGAACATTGCCCAGCAGGTGGCGAGCTCTGAGAGTTGTCCCATTATCTCCATAGTCCTTGTCATCCTCATCATCTTTTGCTCTGTGCCTCACCTTATATATGTAGGGAATGGGAATCAGATACACGAAGCAGCCTGAGTCTCTGCCTTATCTTGGTTCATGATCTTGTGGGGATGTAAAGCCCTCAGAGGAGCCCTACCTGAGATATGAAGTATAGGTGTGTGGAAGTTATGTGCTTCATGAGAGTAACACTTATGTGCATGCACACTCACACCACACACACACACACACACACACACTCATGCAACACACACACTCATGCAACACATACCATACACACAGTACATACATACTCATGCAACACATACAAGTACTTACACATGCAACACACACACATATACCACACACACACATACACACACACAACATACACACAACACACCACACACCACACACCACACACACATACACTACACGTACCACATATACACCACACACACCATACATACACTCATATCACACACTCACACAACACAACACACACACATACACCATATACACACCACACACTCACACCATACACTCACACTACACCACACACACACACACATATACACACACACACTGCACACACACCACACAGAAACACACACCCACACACACCATACTGCACTACAAACACAGACATCATACATATACGTCACACACACACACACACACACACACACACACACACACACACACACACACACACACAGAGTTGCATTTCTCCTTCATCCACAACCATTAAACATTTCCTAGCAGGCTACTACATCTGTTCCTGTCCACTAGCAATGGAACACATGGTTATACCCAACTTCAAGGAATTCTGGGAAATGTAGTCTCCAGATGATAGTTACCTGACCATCTAAAATCAGTCATATGTATCATATCTTCCCCATACCCCCCAAATCTGCTCTCCTAGCCATTGGTATTTTCTGAGTCCCCCCACCTGCAGGCACACCTGGTGACCCCTAGTGACTTCTCAGAAGCTCAGGAAAGCAGAGCATACTGTTCCAAAGGGACTCAGCTCTGAACTCTTGGCCTGATCTTCACCAGCTTCACCCATAAACATTCTGAACTACCTCCATGGTGGCCCTTGAGCTAGTTTGTGTCCTTGGTCACTGTTTTCAGGTATGACAGACAGAATTTGAGCTCCGGAGTCCCAGTGAGACCATCATCTCCGTGAACCAACTATCCCTTGTATAGATAGATAGGTACAAAGCTGACCCTGCAGGATTATCGTAAGAGTCAGCGTGCCTTTCAAAAGATCTTTTATTGTCTGGAAATGAAGGTTCATAGGTGAGGGCTGATCATGGCGGGTGTGTCACTGGTGCGCTGGGACCCATGGACACATGCCGCTGTAAAATGATTGACACAAAACATACACTAGATGGCATTTAAAAACGATTTATTTGTTGTATTTGTTTAGGTGTTTTGTCTGCATGTACGTCTGTGCACGATGTGTTTCTTAGGAATTCTACTGCTGTGAAGAGATACCACTACCAAGGCAACTCTTATAAAGAAAAATATTTAATTGGGTCTGGCTTACAGTTCAGATGTTTAGTCCATTATCATCATGGCAGGAAACAGGGTAGTGTCCAGGCAGACGTGGTGCTGGAGAAGGAGATGAGAGTTCTACATCAGGATCAGCAGACAGCAGGAAAAGAACTGTGACACACTTGCTCCAACAAAGCCACACCTACTCCAGCAAGGCCACACCTCCTAATAGTGCCACTCCCTGTGGGCCAGTGAATGCCATTTTCTTTCAAACAACCAACAACGTGCCTGCAGTGCCCTCCAAGGCTACAGTAGGATCCCATGGAGCTGGAGGTTCTGGGAATGGAACCCAGGTTGTCTGCAAGAATAGCCAGTGCTCTTTGCCCATTTGGTTTTTTTTCTTTCTTTCTTTCTTTCTTTTTTTCTTTTTTTCGGAGCTGGGGACCGAACCCAGGGCCTTGTGCTTGCTAGGCAAGCGCTCTACCACTGAGCTAAATCCCCAACCCCGCCCATTTGGTTTTCTGTTTTGTTTCTTTGCTTTTTTGGGACAGGGGTTCACTGTGTAGCTGGCCCAGAATTCCCTATGTAGACCAGGCCAGCCAAAGGCAAAGATCTCCTGGCCTCTGCCTCCCAACTACTGGGTACCACCATGCCCAGCTGTAACAAGTGCTCATAACTGCCAACTCATCTTTACAACTCCAGTTGTTTTTCTATCTTTACATAAGTAAATCTTATGGGTTTTTTTTTCCTATTCTTTTTTTTGGAGCTGGGGACCGAACCCAGGGCCTTGCACTTGCTAGGCAAGCGCTCTACCACTGAGCTAAATCCCCAACCCCGAATCTTATGTTTTTTAAAGTAAAAAGTAGAGATGTAAGAAGGATCAGAAGGCTAAAGCAGGGGACTTACCATTAGTTTGAGGCTAACCTGGACTATGTAGCAAACAAACAAACAGGCTGGTCAGATACTTTTTTTTTTTAATTTTTTTTATTTATTCATTTATTATATATAAGTACACTGTAGCTGTCTTCAGATACACCAGAAGAGGGCATCAGATCTCTTTACAGATGGTTGTGAGCCACCATGTGGTTGCTGGGAACTGAACTCAGGACCTCTGGAAGAGCAGTCGGGTGCTCTTAACCGCTGAGCCATCTCTCCAGCCCTCTGGTCAGATACTTGATGCCAAGCCTAAGCATCTGAGTTCGATTCCCAGGATCAGCATGGTGCAAGAGTGAATCAGTTCTTGAAAGCTGACCTCTGACCTCTGACCTCTACTCCCACATACCCACATACACTCCCATAAGTAAAGTGTTAAAAGCAACAGTGCAAACAACAACAACAAAACCCTGCTGGTATGTGGCCTTAAATCCCAGCACTCAGGAGGCAGACACAAGCAGTTCTATATGAATTGTAGGACAACCTGGTCTACACAGCAAGATCTTACCTTTAAAAAACAAAATAAAACGAAACTCTAATACTAACATAAACACCACACCTTTAGAAAGGATTTGTCGCTGTGGCTTTTGAGAGTCTTATACTCTGTTTCATAGGCTGATGTCAAACTCCTAACCTCAAACAGTGCTCCTGCCCTTAGCTTTCCAGAAAGTGGGAACTGTGGGCCTTTGCCACTATGTCCAACTCAGAAAAGCTCTGCGTGTTCACCGGCACATGTGTGGAATGGGAGGTCAGAAGATAGCCTTTCCTGTTGACCTTGCTTTCTGTCTTGTTTGAGACAGCTGTCTCTGCTGTCCACTGCTGAGTGTGCTGTGCTAGCCAGGCTACAATTCAGCAGTTCTCCTGACTCCTCCCACCTTCCTACCAGAGGGGCACACTAGCATTACAGAGATTCCAACTGCTCTTACACGGACTCTGAGATCTGAGCTCAGGCTGTCAGGCTTAAGAAGCTAGCTAGTCATCTATCCAGCCTCTGAATGCTATCAAAAAAGGATCAGTGTTCAAATTCTCCTAATGTGTATTTGTTTTTGTTTCATTTATTTGAGGCAACACATCGAAATGTGTTTCTGGTGTACTCTTTTTTCTAAATTGTTTTCCTGGAGCTGGTGAGGTGGCTTAGTGGATAAGGGCATCTGCTGTCAATCGTGATGATCCTTGAGAGGAAGATGAGGAAAAGGAAGAGAAATGATTCTACAAGTTGTCCTCTGGCCTCCATACATGCTATGCATTTGAAGGCAACATACTAAACAAACCAACAAATAAATATGTTTTAAAAATAAAAAATGGTTCTGGGAATGGTGGCATATGCCTTTAGTCCTTGTACTCTGGGGCAGAGGCAGGCAGATCTCTATGAGTTCAAGGCTAGCCTGGTCTACACAGCATATTCCAGGCCAGCCAGAGCTACATGGAGAGACTCTGCCTAAAAGAAAAAAATTCCTTATAACATCAAATGTTGGATGTTTCCTTTCTTATTTTTCATTTGCTGAGCTGTTTACATATGAAGAAAATTAACCAAAGTGAAATTAACAATGCATTGTTCTTCCTCTAGGGAAAGAGATGGAGGCTTCAGGATCTTCTTCTCAGTCTCCAAACAGCAGTGCGGTCCACAGAGAAACAGAAGATCTAAACCGTACGTTTGCCTCCTCAGACCCTGAGCACAGCCTCCTAGGGGAGACTCCAGCGTGGGCGGGGCCGTCATTAAAGACCCTGCTAGGTCACGTGGCATTATGGCCACGTCAAAGCTGTAGCAGAGAAGAGATTTTCCATACACGGAAAATCTTGCTCCCACCTGTTCCCCACACTTCCTCAGCCGCTCCCCAGACTTCGAGAAGTTTCTGGGCACCTTGCGTTAGAAGTGGGAAGAGTCTCTAAAGGGTGGGAAGGGTCTCATGCCCCTGCTGTTGAAGGAAGGGATAGTTTAGGGCTTGATCATAGACTGCCCTCTGTGGGACTTGGAGATCCCTGAATCGGAACCTGCTCTGAGTCTGGGTATCTCCAGGTGGGGTAGGATGCAGGGCAAAGCAAGCCTCTAGAGTCTATGCAGAGGAATGTTTGCCTTAGGCTGTCATTTACTCCCTGACCCCTACCCAAGGGTCTCTAAACACCTTGATCTTATTACCTCCCATCAGCCTTGGATTCTCAGGAGAGTAATCCTCCCTCTCGGCTTGATGAGTGCTCCCTGAAGAGGCTATACTAGTGCCAGGGATGGGGCAAGGGGCAAGGAAAACTCATCATCTTGCCTGTGTGCCTCCAGACCCAGAGACAGAGTTCCACAAGCAACATGGGAAGGCCCGGGAACGCTATGAGAGAGACAAGTCTTCCTCCTCATCCTCCTCCTCCTCTTCCTCCTCTTCCTCCTCATCTTCTTCCTCCTCCTCAGGTATAGCAAACATTCTTAGGACTGGAATGTGACTTAATGGTACAGTGCTTGTCTTGTCTATAAAGAGCCCTGTGTTTCTTTAATCCCAGCATTTAGGAGGCAGAGACCGGCAGATCTCTGAGTTCAAGGCCAGTCTGGGATACAGAGCAAGCTCTACGACAACCAGAAACTCTGTCTTGAAAAGACAAAAAGTAGAAAATAAAAATAAAAATAAATAAATTTAGAAAACACATAGGACTGAGTTTATAACAACATCGAGACTATCATTCAAAGAGTGCGTATGTAAACCAGACACTCTTCCAATTCCTTTGTGTGTAAGAACTCAACCAATTGTCACAGGACCCCACTGAAGAAAATGTAGTACTACTGTTAGTCTCATGTTACAGGTGAGGCACAGGGAGGCTATGTTGCCCGCATTGAGAAGGAAGGCTCGGTAACAAACCTGAGAGTCCTTGAAGGTCTTTCTGGGACTGGAGAACGTACAGGAGCGGCCGCTCTGCCTGTTCAGCTGGAGCTTCAGCACCGCGGTCTAGTTCACATGATGGGCCTGAGCTTACTATTTAATTTGCTGAAAGATTCCTCAGATTGAGCTGAGGTTGTAGCTCTGCTGGTACTTGTTTAGCAGAGCCCTGGGTTACATGCACGGCACAGCACAGCACAGCTCAGCACAGCACAGCACAGCACAGCACAGCACAGCACAGCACAGCACAGCACAGCACAGCACAGCACAGCTCAGCTCAGCACAGCACAGCACAGCACAGCTCAGCTCAGCACAGCACAGCACAGCTCAGCTCAGCTCAGCACAGCTCAGCACAGCACAGCACAGCACAGCTCAGCACAGCACAGCACAGCACAGCTCAGCTCAGCTCAGCTCAGCACAGCACAGCACAGCACAGCTCAGCACAGCACAGCACAGCACAGCTCAGCACAGCACAGCACAGCTCAGCACAGCTCAGCACAGCACAGCACAGCACAGCTCAGCACAGCACAGCTCAGCACAGCACAGCTCAGCACACATAACACATCACAGCACAGCACAGCACAGCACAGCACAGCTCAGCTCAGCTCAGCACAGCACAGCACAGCACAGCACAGCACAGCTCAGCTCAGCACAGCACAGCACAGCACAGCACAGCACAGCTCAGCTCAGCTCAGCACAGCACAGCACAGCACAGCACAGCACAGCACAGCACAGCTCAGCTCAGCTCAGCACAGCACAGCACAGCACAGCACAGCACAGCTCAGCTCAGCACAGCACAGCACAGCACAGCACAGCTCAGCTCAGCTCAGCTCAGCACAGCACAGCACAGCACAGCTCAGCTCAGCTCAGCTCAGCACAGCACAGCACAGCTCAGCTCAGCTCAGCTCAGCACAGCACAGCACAGCACAGCACAGCACAGCACAGCACAGCACAGCTCAGCACAGCACAGCACAGCACAGCTCAGCTCAGCACAGCACAGCACAGCTCAGCTCAGCTCAGCACAGCTCAGCACAGCACAGCACAGCACAGCTCAGCACAGCACAGCACAGCACAGCTCAGCTCAGCTCAGCTCAGCACAGCACAGCACAGCACAGCTCAGCACAGCACAGCACAGCACAGCTCAGCACAGCACAGCACAGCTCAGCACAGCTCAGCACAGCACAGCACAGCACAGCTCAGCACAGCACAGCTCAGCACAGCACAGCTCAGCACACATAACACATCACAGCACAGCACAGCACAGCACAGCTCAGCTCAGCTCAGCACAGCACAGCACAGCACAGCACAGCACAGCTCAGCTCAGCACAGCACAGCACAGCACAGCACAGCACAGCTCAGCTCAGCACAGCACAGCACAGCACAGCACAGCACAGCACAGCTCAGCTCAGCTCAGCTCAGCACAGCACAGCACAGCACAGCTCAGCTCAGCACAGCACAGCACAGCACAGCACAGCACAGCTCAGCTCAGCTCAGCTCAGCACAGCACAGCACAGCACAGCTCAGCTCAGCTCAGCTCAGCACAGCACAGCACAGCTCAGCTCAGCTCAGCTCAGCACAGCACAGCACAGCACAGCACAGCACAGCACAGCACAGCACAGCACAGCACAGCTCAGCACAGCACAGCACAGCACAGCTCAGCTCAGCACAGCACAGCACAGCTCAGCTCAGCTCAGCACAGCTCAGCACAGCACAGCACAGCACAGCTCAGCACAGCACAGCTCAGCACAGCTCAGCTCAGCTCAGCTCAGCACAGCACAGCACAGCACAGCTCAGCACAGCACAGCACAGCACAGCTCAGCACAGCACAGCACAGCACAGCACAGCTCAGCACAGCTCAGCACAGCACAGCACAGCACAGCACAGCACAGCTCAGCACAGCTCAGCACAGCACAGCTCAGCACACATAACACATCACAGCACAGCACAGCACAGCACAGCACAGCACAGCTCAGCTCAGCTCAGCTCAGCACAGCACAGCACAGCACAGCACAGCACAGCACAGCACAGCTCAGCTCAGCTCAGCACAGCACAGCACAGCACAGCACAGCACAGCTCAGCTCAGCACAGCACAGCACAGCACAGCACAGCTCAGCTCAGCTCAGCTCAGCACAGCACAGCACAGCTCAGCTCAGCTCAGCTCAGCACAGCACAGCACAGCACAGCACAGCTCAGCTCAGCTCAGCACAGCACAGCACAGCTCAGCTCAGCACAGCACAGCACAGCACAGCACAGCACAGCACAGCACAGCACAGCACAGCACAGATCAGCTCAGCTCAGCTCAGCTCAGCTCAGCTCAGCTCAGCACAAACCTGGTATGGTGACACGCATGTATAATCCTACCACCCGGAAGTAGAGGCATGAGGAGCAGAAGTGCCTGGTCATCCTTAGCCAGCCTGGGCTACAGAATAAACAACTACTAAATAAAGCCAAAGATGGTGGCATACACTTAAATACACTTATATTTACCCATGGAAGGCAGAGACAGAGAGATGAACGGGCTTTTCCAGACTAGCCTGGACTACATAGGAAACCTGCCCAAAGCATGCAGAAATAAAACAAACAAACCATCTAGAACCCAAATTTATGTTACGAATAAATCCTGGGCAAAGCTAAAATAATGCCAGTTACTTGTTGATGGAGCAAGTTTTGTTTTATTTTTAGTTTCTATATTGTTTGATATTTTGCAGTGAAGATACTTTTTCTCTCTTACTGATGTGTATGTGTAAAACATAGAAAAAAGGGAAATAGTTGGGCCTGGAGACACATGCCTGTGATTCCAGCACTCAGAGGAGACAGACAGTCACAAATCCAAGGCCATTCTGGTCTACACAGTGAGTTCCAGACAAGCCAGGACTATATTATATAGTGAGGCCCTGTTCCAAAAGTAAAAAGGGATGGGAATAAAGTCACTCAAAAATTTATTCATTAAGATAAACATACTTTTGAACATGCTTCCCACACACATAATAAATATTTTTAAAATTAAGAAAAATTACAAAGAGGACATGTACAGTTTCTACGCAAACACCACGTCGTTGTGTGTACAGGACTGCTATGGCCATGGGTTTTGGTGTGTGTGGCATGTCTTAGAACCTTCTCCCCATGGATACCAAGGGACACCTTGACTGCCAGACAGATCTTCCTCTGTGTCAGGTGAAATTACATGAACACTGACTTGGAAGCACAGCTAACTTGATCTTCTGGAATTTTTTAATGAATACACAATTGACCAGGAAGTCCCCAAGCATAGGGAGGGAACTCATCTAGGGCCATCTCGGAATTCCTGGGAGAAAGCCCTGTAGCCAGAAACTTCTGGCTCTGAATTCTTAGTCCACTGACTAGTCTCAGGAATTCACACCTCAGCCATGCTTTCCTGCCCTCCAGGCTCCTTCCTGTTCCAGGTGAGGCAGCCTGAGGTAGTGGATGATGTAGGCTGTGATCTTCAGGAGCTTAGGTGGTTGGATGGGCAGACATCGTCCAGCCATCACGGTGACTGACTCAAGTCAGTGAGGGCCTAAGCAGCATGAACAGGGTTTCTCTAGAATGTGTGACATCAGCTTAGCTTCACATCAAGGAGACAAGTCGGAAAGACATTCCAGGCCAGTAGAACACATGACAGACACCCAGGGTCATAGGATGTCATGAGGACAGGGACGGTACAGCCTTGCGCTTGGTGGACTCCATAGGATGGCGTGTCATGGAACTTGGTTGCCTCCTCAGAAAAGCTTCTCTAGGCAGCAGCAGAGGTAGGCCTCAGACACAAAACACGGAGAGGACAGAAAGTTAGAGGCCACTGTCCTAACCTGCAGATAGGCAGAGCTCCTTCCTCCACA
This sequence comes from Rattus norvegicus, assembly GCF_021556685.1. NCBI lineage: Eukaryota > Metazoa > Chordata > Mammalia > Rodentia > Muridae > Rattus > Rattus norvegicus. The sequence continues at coordinate 150,813,891 of NC_141537.1, read as the reverse complement.
GAGTGGGAGCACTGAAAATGTCCACCAGAGCCATCGTGGTTGTGGTTCCTCCCGGCTGAGGCCCTACAGCTTGTGTTTGCCCCTCACAGACAGCAGCGATGAGGACAAGCACTCCAGAGGTCCGAGGAAACACAGAAGGAAGTCGCACAGAGACAGCTCTCCTGGTAAGCAGCAGGCTTCCCGTCTTTCCTTTGTTTTCTGCCTCAACTGCTGAGCTTCTCAGTGGGGCCCTGTGAAGAGGTGCTTCACAGAGTTGGTCTACGGGATGAAAGGAAAATAGCCTACGTAACACCCTACAATAGCCACAACCACTAGACAGAAGCAGAAGCTGGGTCTGTCTTGGGGACAGTCATGGTTGTTATTTTTTGTTTGTTTGAGGCAGGGTTTCACTGTGTGACCTTGGCGATCCTAGGACTCTCTATGGAGGCCAGGAAAGCATGCGCCATCATACCCTTCTTTGTTTCTGATGAGCACTTCTCCGGCTCTGAGGTGATAGGCGCCAAGTCACAGAACTCAACTGGTCTCATATGTATTTGCAGCAAAGTCATACAGCGGGCTAGAGAGATGGCTTAGTGGTTAAGAGCACTGACTGCTCTTCCAAAGGTCCTGAGTTCAATTCCCAGCAACCACATAGTGTCCCACAACCATCTGTAATGTGATCTGATGCCCTCTTCTGGTGTGTCTGAAGACAGCTATGGTGTACTCATATACATAAAATAAATAAGTAAATCTTTTTTAAAAAGTCACATAGAGAACAGGAAGAAGAGATAGCTCAGTGGGTTAAAGGCATCTGCCGCCAAGTTTGATGCCTGGGACCTCATAAAAGGAAATTAACCCCCAAAACTCCCTGTCCTCTGACCTCCACATGCGCACTGTGGTGTGAGCTCCATGCCCCCATTCAAACAAGTAAATATTAAAAAAAGAATAGTTTACAAAACTGAAAAACATGAAAATATTAATAGTAATTATGGTAGTGAAGTTGTGAGATGTGCGTGTGTTTGTTTGCTTGTTTGTTTGTTTGTTTGTGTCATACTGGTGTGGTACTCAGGGCTTGTTCTCCCACTGAGCTACAATGGGCTACAACCTCAATACCACCCCCTTTAAGAGCCGTATCACTTACGTGTGTGTGTCTTGCCTGCACGTATGTGTACCCTGTGCTTGTGTGGTGCCCATGAAGGCCATACAAGGTATCTGATCCCCTGGAACTGGAGTCATAGATTGTTCTGAGACAAGGAATGGAATCTAGGTACTCTGCAAGAGTAGCCAGTGCTCTTAAGGTTCGAGCCATCTGTCCAGTCCTGGGAAATCACTTTTGCCTAAACAGATAAACAAATTTTGTGAGAACATCATGGAGAGAATGGGAATTAACGAATGAATGTTTAGTGCAGAGCCTGGTATATACAAAGTGCTTAATAAATGCTGCCTGTGATGCTGGAGTTGAGCCTGGGTTTTACTTTTAGAGATACAACTAGCTGGGGGTCTGGGGTGTAGCTCAATGTGTGAAGTCTGTGCTTAGCATGCAGAAGTCCTGCGTTCAAAGTCTAGTACCAAAGGTGGTGGTGCTGGTGCTGGTAGTGGAGGTTGTGGTGGTGGAGGTGGTGTTGTTGTTGGTGGTGGTGGAGGTGGTGGTGGTGGAGGTTGTGGTGGTGGAGGTGGTGGTGGTTGTGGTAGTGGAGGTTGTGGTGGTGGAGGTGGTGGTGGTGGAGGTTGTGGTGGTGGAGGTGGTGGTGGTTGTGGTAGTGGAGGTGGTGGTGGTGGAGGTGGTGGTGGTGGAGGTTGTGGTGGTGGAGGTGGTGGTGGTTGTGGTGGTGGAGGTGGTGGTGGTGGAGGTTTGGTGGTGGAGGTGGAGGTGGTGGTGGTGGTGGTGGTGGTGGTGGAGGTTGTGGTGGTGGAGGTGGTGTTGTTGTTGGTGGTGGTGGAGGTGGTGGTGGTGGAGGTTGTGGTGGTGGAGGTGGTGGTGGTTGTGGTAGTGGAGGTTGTGGTGGTGGAGGTGGTGTTGGTGGTGGTGGTGGAGGTGGTGGTGGTGGAGGTTTGGTGGTGGAGGTGGTGTTGTTGCTGGTGGTGGTGGAGGTGGTGGTGGTGGAGGTTGTGGTGGTGGAGGTGGTGGTGGTGGTGGTGGTGGTGGTGGTGGAGGTTGTGGTGGTGGAGGTGGTGTTGTTGCTGGTGGTGGTGGAGGTGGTGGTGGTGGAGGTTGTGGTGGTGGAGGTGGTGGTGGTGGTGGTGGTGGTGGTGGAGGTTGTGGTGGTGGAGGTGGTGGTGGTTGTGGTAGTGGAGGTTGTGGTGGTGGAGGTGGTGTTGTTGTTGGTGGTGGAGGTGGTGGTGGTGGAGGTTGTGGTGGTGGAGGTGGAAGTGGTGGAGGTGGTGGAGGTTGTGGCGGCAGCGGCAGCAGCGGTGGTGGTGGTGGTGGTGATAAATAAATGAACAAAATAAGACAACAACTACAAATAAAAAAGCAGCAGTGCGGGTTTCATGAGAGACCTGTAGAGTCACTCCTTACTATGTAAGTTTGGTGGAGTTATTTTAGTTTTTTTCTCCTATCACTCACATCCCCATGCTGGGATCAGACCAGTCCAGGCTGGATAAGCTCTCTCCCACTAAGCTGTTCCCTGAGCTCTCTAACTGAACTTTTGAGCCCCAACTGCCTTGCCTTCATAACAGATAGGCATGCACTGGTGTCTTCTCCCTGCTCTTTCTATGAGAACCACACAGAAACACCCACTATACATTACCCAGTACAGCGCTGACGCACCTTAGTGACTGGAAACTACTCTTTATATGAAAACGTAAAGGCTTGTTTACGTGTATGGGTGTTTTGCCTACCTGTACATGTGTGTGCCATATACATGCCTGTGCCCACAGAGGCCAGAAGAAGGTGTAAGGTCAACTGAAACTGACAGTTGTTTGCTGCCATGTCGGGGCTGGGAACTGAGCCTGGGTCCTCTACAAGCGTAGCCAGTGCTCTCAGCCTCTGAGCCATCTCTCCAGCACGCGGTAACGACTCTTGACTGAGACTTATGTCCTGTCAGATGTCTGTGTCCTCTCTAAGGGAACTGAGGGTAAGCATGAGGAACACTGTCTTGCCTTTTGGAGACCAGATGTAGAGAGATGGAGGTGGTCCTCAGACACTGGAGGGACTTAACCAAGGTTTGTCTCTACCCAGGTGCTGACCATGGGGAACTGGAGGTGCTGAAGGACGAGCTTCAGCTCTATGGAGGTAACCGCTTGTCTCCTGACCTTGGAGAAGAGAATCGTGAGGGCTGAGAGCCCAGTGGGCACACAGGGGGCAGAGACTCGTGGTCTGAAGACTCCCAGGCAGATATAGATGAGATAGTGAGGCTGCAGCCATCCAGGTGGGACTGGGGTCCCCTCTATCATGATTACAATGGATCAGGAGTAATTACCCTTCCCTGCTGACTGAAACCCTGACTTTCAGCATGATCTTGACTGGCCACTCAACACAACTGGCCCTCAGTTTCACTAGCAGAAAGATGGGTTGTGATCCATTCCACTATCTTGAAACATGTACTGTTTAAGAAGGGCTCAGATACCTGGTCCACCTTTAGGAACTGTTTCCAAGAGCCATGTATGTGAGGAGACGTAGAGAACACAGAGATGAAGTGTCACTGACAGAGTACTTCAGTCAGTAGCATACAACAAAGAAGGAGAGTCCACAGATTGTCCTAGTTCATCAAAGAGCTCGGCAGGTGCACATGATCCAGCGGGAGTCGGGACCCCCGATATTCACCCACTCCCCCTGGTAATGACCCAGGGAAACAGCAAGAACACAGACACACTCAGAGCAAGAAGACTGTACAGCACACATGGCTGCCTCTGGGCATTGGCATTGTGGGTGATCTTGATATTGTTTCTTTCATTTGCTTATCTGAATTTAGTTATTCATTTATTTTAGTACTAGGGATTGAGCTACAGGCTGGTTTCTTTTTTTTTATTTATTCATTTATTATATATAAGTACACTGTAGCTGTCATCAGATACACCAGAAGAGGACATTGGATCTCTTTACAGATGGTTGTGAGCCACCATGTGGTTGCTGGGAATTGAACTCAGGACCTCTGGAAGAGCAGTCGGGTGCTCTTAACCGCTGAGCCATCTCTCCAGCCCTACAGGCTGGTTTCTTTGCTATTATTTTATTTTGTTTTGTTTTTGATATTGTTGGTTTTACTTTAATCGTTTTAAAGATGTGTTTATTTTATGTGTACGAGTGCTTTGCCTACATGTGTGCCTGTGTACTATGTGCGTGCCTGTAAAGGCTAAAAGAGGGGGTTGACTCTCCTAGACTTAGAGTTACAAACAGATGTGAGCTGGCATGAGGGTAGAGACCAATCCAGGTCCTCTGAAAGAGGAACTGGAGGAGCTGTTTCTCCTGCCCCCTAATTTTATAAGTGTGTGTCTAAGTGTGGGTTTATGCGTGAGTGCAGTGCCAGGAGAGGCCAGAAGAGGGCATCAGATTCTCCCAAAGCCGGAGCTATAGAAGCTTGTGAGCATCTAGTACTACTCAGCCATCTCTCCAGTCCATTTTATTTTGTTTTAAATAAAAAGTACTGGTTTCCCATGGTTTGTGGTGGGGATTGATTTCCCAGTAGATGGAGCAGGAACCGTACAGCCTGCTGCAGTCCCCGCCCAGCCTACACCCAATCAGTACAAGTTTCTAGGTAGGCCCCGCCCTCCTTCTCTAGTGCCCCTTCTCAGGAGAACACCAATCATGCGTGGGCTCACTGATTCTCCCTCCACGCAGGCGCTGCTGGGGAAATGGTGCTTGCTGGGGAGTCAGGTGAGTACCCAGGAAGGGGAAGGAGTCAAGGATTCTGGAGTTCAGTGGGATCTGGGCATTGTCCTAACGGAACACTCTCAGGGTCACAGCCATGAGATGTGGCAACTCCAGGCTCACTTAGGGACCTGACTGCATAATCAGGCAGGAGAGGGGTTGTGGAACAGGGAAATGGAGGTCCAAGCAAGAGAAAGCAGATATCTACCAGCTGGGAAAGGTCCTTTGGCTCCAATGGCTAGAATATTGTCTAGAGGAGTGGTTCTCAACCTGTGGGTCTCATGCCTTTCGGAGTCACATATCAGATGTCCTGTATATCAGATATTTACATTATGGTTCATAGCAATATCAACATTACACTTCTGAAGTAGCAATGAAATACTTGGTTAGGGGCGGTCACCACAACACAAGGAACTATATTAAAGGGTCGAAGCATGAGGAAGGTTGAAAACCACCTGTCTTAGAGCCTCTTCTTAGTCACCTCAGGCCTCTCCTCAGGGTGAAAGCACCTGGCAAGGAGGCACTAATACTGAGTTTCTCATTTCCAGGACTCCGAAGGAGAGGTTCCGGCTCAGCGGAGGGTAAATATATAAGGTCCAAGGACAGCAGGAGGCTGTCTAAAGTCCAGGGGCCAGAGGGACCTGAGGGAGTGGCCAGTTCTGGCAGGGGTGTCAACACATGCATGATTCTGAACGTCTCCATCACAGGAGAGATGGAAGGAAGATCAGGCCTAGGCCTATGGAGGGATGAGGAAGTCAGGGAGGATCCCAGGGACTCTCTGACCCACAGACAAACACCCAGTGATCAAGTCTCTAAGTGGGGTGTGGCAATCTTCAAAACACATCTTTCTGTCTTTCGTTCTTAAGGAGAAGTGGAGGCCTCTCAGTTAAACAGACTGAACATAAAGAAGGATGGTAAGTTGGTGTTCAAGGGCTGACCTCACCTGCCTGGTCCCAATTTCTGTGGGTGCAAGATGGCTGGCAGTTAGAATAATAGTAACCCTAGCTGCCTCTGTTAGGTGTCCCACAGTCAACAGAGTCCTCAGCTATAACCACCTTGGTGGAGGGACAAGCTGTGATATCTATCTTTCCATGTAGCCCGGGGTTAGGGACCTTAGAACTACTGAGGCGCGTGGCCTGGGTTTGGCATGGCCTGGGTTTGGCACCCGACCTACGCTCCTTTCAATGCACGTGAAAGGGCAGGAAGATAGATGTTTCTCAAGCCCTGTGGCAGGACAGAGTTAGGGTGAGGGACTTAGGAAGTTGCCCTGGAGCAGTGATGAGAGCTTCTAGGGCTTCCTCTGCTCCAAGCCTGAAATCCACAAGACTTCTGGGACTGTGGGGTTCTGTTCGTTTATTTAGGATTTTGAGTCATGGCTTCGTTGTGTGGCCCTGGCTCTCATGGAACTATCTCTCTCCACCAAGCTGCCCTCAAACTTAGGGTCCTTTTTCCTAAGCATCCCCAGTACTGGGATTGCAGGAGTGCCCTCCAGACTTCCCTTAAACTCTCTTTTGTACTCCCCGAGACTGAGACAGAAGGAAGATCTTGCTGCCCATCTTAGTGACATCCCTTTTAAAAAGCACCTGGCGGTCCAGCCTCCCAAGCCTGTTAGCCTCAGAGCTTGGCACCTTTGCACATTTTTTTTTCTTTTTTTTTTTTTTTTAATTTTTTTTTTTTTTTTATTAACTTGAGTATTTCTTATATACATTTCGAGTGTTATTCCCTTTCCCGGTTTCCGGGCAAACATCCCCCTCCCCCCTCCCCTTCCTTATGGGTGTTCCCCTCCCAACCCTCCCCCCATTGCCGCCCTCCCCCCATAGACTAGTTCACTGTGGGTTCAGTCTTAGCAGTCTGCAATCCCACCAACAATGGAGGAGTGTTCCTCTTTCTCCACATCCTCGCCAGCATCTGCTGTCACCTGAGTTTTTGATCTTAGCCAATCGCACTGGTGTGAGGTGAAATCTCAGGGTTGTTTTGATTTGCATTTCCCTTATGACTAAAGATGTTGAACATTTCTTTAGGTGTTTCTCAGCCATTCGGCATTCCTCAGCTGTGAATTCTTTGTTTAGCTCTGAACCCCATTTTTTAATAGGGTTATTTGTTTCCCTGCGGTCTAACTTCTTGAGTTCTTTGTATATTTTGGAAATAAGGCCTCTATCTGTTGTAGGATTGGTAAAGATCTTTTCCCAATCTGTTGGTTGCTGTTTTGTCCTAACCACAGTGTCCTTTGCCTTACAGAAGCTTTGCAGTTTTATGAGATCCCATTTGTCGATTCTTGATCTTAGAGCATAAGCCATTGGTGTTTTGTTCAGGAAATTTTTTCCAGTGCCCATGTGTTCCAGATGCTTCCCTAGTTTTTCTTCTATTAGTTTGAGTGTGTCTGGTTTGATGTGGAGGTCCTTGATCCACTTGGACTTAAGCTTTGTACAGGGTGATAAGGATGGATCGATCTGCATTCTTCTACATGTTGCCCTCCAGTTGAACCAGCACCATTTGCTGAAAATACTATCTTTTTTCCATTGGATGGTTTTGGCTCCTTTGTCAAAAATCAAGTGACCATAGGTGTGTGGGTTCATTTCTGGGTCTTCAATTCTATTCCATTGGTCTATCTGTCTGTCTCTGTACCAATACCATGCAGTTTTTATCACTATTGCTCTGTAATACTGCTTGAGTTCAGGGATAGTGATTCCCCCTGAAGTCCTTTTATTGTTGAGGATAGCTTTAGCTATCCTGGGTTTTTTGTTATTCCAGATGAATTTGCAAATTGTTCTGTCTAACTCTTTGAAGAATTGGATTGGTATTTTGATGGGGATTGCATTGAATCTGTAGATTGCTTTTGGTAAAATGGCCATTTTTACCATATTAATCCTGCCAATCCATGAGCATGGGAGATCTTTCCATCTTCTGAGGTCTTCTTCAATTTCTTTCCTCAGTGTCTTGAAGTTCTTATTATACAGATCTTTTACTTGCTTGGTTAAAGTCACACCGAGGTACTTTATATTATTTGGGTCTATTATGAAGGGTGTCGTTTCCCTAATTTCTTTCTCGGCTTGTTTCTCTTTTGTATAGAGGAAGGCAACTGATTTATTTGAGTTAATTTTATACCCAGCCACTTTGCTGAAGTTGTTTATCAGCTTTAGTAGTTCTCTGGTGGAACTTTTGGGATCACTTAAATATACTATCATGTCATCTGCAAATAGTGATATTTTGACCTCTTCTTTTCCGATCTGTATCCCTTTGATCTCCTTTTGTTGTCTGATTGCTCTGGCTAGAACTTCAAGAACTATATTGAATAAGTAGGGAGAGAGTGGGCAGCCTTGTCTAGTCCCTGATTTTAGTGGGATTGCTTCAAGTTTCTCTCCATTTAGTTTAATGTTAGCAACTGGTTTGCTGTATATGGCTTTTACTATGTTTAGGTATGGGCCTTGAATTCCTATTCTTTCCAGGACTTTTATCATGAAGGGGTGTTGAATTTTGTCAAATGCTTTCTCAGCATCTAATGAAATGATCATGTGGTTCTGTTCTTTCAGTTTGTTTATATAATGGATCACGTTGATGGTTTTCCGTATATTAAACCATCCCTGCATGCCTGGGATGAAGCCTACTTGATCATGGTGGATGATTGTTTTGATGTGCTCTTGAATTCGGTTTGCCAGAATTTTATTGAGTATTTTTGCGTCGATATTCATAAGGGAAATTGGTCTGAAGTTCTCTTTCTTTGTTGTGTCTTTGTGTGGTTTAGGTATAAGAGTAATTGTGGCTTCGTAGAAGGAATTCGGTAGGGCTCCATCTGTTTCAATTTTGTGGAATAGTTTGGATAATATTGGTATGAGGTCTTCTATGAAGGTTTGATAGAATTCTGCACTAAACCCGTCTGGACCTGGGCTCTTTTTGGTTGGGAGACCTTTAATGACTGCTTCTATTTCCTTAGGAGTTATGGGGTTGTTTAACTGGTTTATCTGTTCCTGATTTAACTTCGATACCTGGTATCTGTCTAGGAAATTGCACATTTTAATGCTCATGAGACAGATTGATTTCTGAGCACACCTGTGGGGCTGCTTTGTCTGCTCGGTCTCCTCTGGGCAGAGCTGACTGGGATTCTCTAAGACACAGAACCAGGAAGGAGGGAACCGATAAGCACAGAAATAAAAATACTTTCCAAAAATAAGGAGGAAAGATGGGGCTGGAAAGGGGGCTCCTGGGTGACCACTGTCTGGTCAGGAGCAGGAGCCCTGTCATTTATAAAACAAGAAGGGGCTGGACTGATGCTTTAGCGTTAAGTGTGCTTCCCCTTCCTTTGTCAGAGGACTGGAGTTTGGATCACAGAACCTGTATCAGGTGTCCCCCAAATGCCTGTAACTCCAGCTCCAAGGGATCTAATATCCCCTTCAGGCTTCTGTGGGTACTTACTTGATATATACATATGCAATCATATGCTCATGTGTGCACGCGTGCACACACACCCCACAAAATAAGAAATAGAGTAGTTGGGCATGGTGGTGCACACCTTTGATCTCAGTACTATGCTGGTAGAGGCAGATGGATCACCAGCCAACATTATATAGTGAAACCCTGTCTCAGATAGATAGATAGATAGATAGATAGATAGATAGATAGATAGATAGATAGACGGACGGACAGACAGACAGCTGGGAATGGTAGCACATGCTTTTAATCCCAGTACTCTGGAGGCAGAGGCAGGTGGATATCAAGGTGAAATCAAGGCTAGCTTGATCTACAGAGTTTCAAGTCACCCAGACTACATGGTCTCTCTCTCTCACACACACACACACACACACACACACACACACACACACACACACACGAGAAACCAGGTGTGCCAGGCACACACCACAGTACCATGGCTCTAGTGCTCTGAAGCTTGAGGCAGAAGAATCCTAATTTGAAGGTCGCCCTGGGCTGCACAGAGACACTGCCTGGAAAAACACAGCAAAAAATAAAAGCGAGAGGGTTGTGGTGATGGCCTGAGTTGAGAGAGAGAGAGACAGAGAGAGACAGAGAGACAGAGAGACAGAGAGACAGAGAGAGACAGAGATGGACAGAGACAGAGAGACAAAGAGACACACACAGAGAGACAGACATACACAGAGACAGAGACAGAGAGAGGGAGAGAGACAGACAGAGAGACAGAGAGACAGACAGACAGAGACAGAGAGAAGGAGAGACAGACAGACAGAGAGGGACAGAGACAAAGAGACAGAGAGACACACACAGAGAGACAGACACATACACAGAGACAGAGAGAGCGAGAGCGAGCGAGCGAGCGAGAGAGAGAGAGAGAGAGAGAGAGAGCCATCCACCATCGTTTCTTGCAGATGAGTTTTTCCATTTTGTCCTTCTCTGCTTCGCCATTGGAGCCTTGCTGGTGTGCTACCACTACTATTCAGGTGAGTCTGCTGGGGACCTGGGGAGGGGCTGTGTGGGAGATCAGGAGTCAACCTACAGCCCTACCATGGCTGACATTGTCTCCTTGCTACCCTCACAGACTGGTTCATGTCTCTTGGGGTTGGTCTGCTCACCTTCGCTTCTCTGGAGACCATCGGCATCTACTTCGGGCTGGGTGAGTAGTCCTGTCAGAAAGCTACACAGACCGGAAGGCTCCTTGGGGGAGGGGGGAGCAGCAGCTGGACTGGCTGTCACACTCTAAATTGGCTAAGAGTCACTATCTAAACTTTTCTTTTAAAGTAAATTCCTTATGTTTGTATTTTCTTCCTGACCACATATGAAGTCAATGAGAGGTCACTGGCAAAACCTTGTAGAAAAGGGGGTTAGTTCCACAAAAACAGTTTAAAGTGGCAAACACGCATAGCCCCTCAGACACTGAAAACAAGCGAGTAGAGCCAGGCAGCGAGGTCGCTGGGTTTCCTGCCCCTGTTATTACTGCCTGTGACTTGTCTTCCCTGTAATAACCACAGCACTGTTATTGACGTTAGCCTGAAATTGCATGTTACGGCTCTGTTTGCGTGGGGTGCGCTTTGGCTCTGGGGCATTGGCAGTGAGCCTGACCCTGGGGCCCTTGAGGGGCTACCGTCCTTACCAACATTTCCCCTTGTTTCTGAACAGTGTACCGGATCCACAGCGTACTTCAGGGCTTCATCCCCCTCCTTCAGAAGTTCAGGCTGCCAGGTAATGGTGCAGCACATTTCCCGGGCAAAACCCTCTCCCCATTGAGGCTTTCTTCTTGGAAAAAGATCTGTCATCCATGGAAAGTCCTAGAGTCAGGAGGCTTGGGTTCAAGTTCTGCCTCTGTTCTGTGAACCCCAGACAGCCTTTTTTTCTGGGCTGAGAATGGATCTGGAGACCTGCAGCGTACTGGGCAAGCCACAGTCCAGCCGTCTGTAGCTTCTTTGAGCCTCAGGCTTCTCAGCTGGAAAACTGGTGTATTTCTTACTGCTCAGACAGTCCACAAGTGAGGAAACACGCAGAGGGGTGTCAGCACTGAAGAAAAGCAAGGCACTCTGTACTCCCCAAACACCACCTGTTCCCTGACTGTATTAAGTAACTTTGTAGTTGCCTTTGAGATAGCCTGGGCTAAAGTAGAGTCTCTATGAATGTGTGTGTGTGTGTGTGTGTGTGTGTGTGTGTGTGTGTGTTGCTAGGATAGAACTCAAGGCTTCACACATACTAAGAAATTGCTCTACTGCAGAGCCATACCCCCACACTGGACCAGCAGTCCAGTAGCTTTTTAACTTCATGATATTGTACCTCAGAGCCTAGAAGCCAGGGATGGTGTGTTTCTGTGCCAGAGGTAGGAGTGGTAATGTCTCCACAACTGTGAACCATGGGGACCCACAGTGCCTTCAGGCAGGGTCATTTGAGGTCATCCCTGTGATGTTTGGGCATTTGAGGTGGTGGTTAGAGCAAGACTTGGCTGTCTGCAGAATCCTATGTCATTCTTCTGGCTTTGCCTTCCAGGGTTCAGGAGAACCAACTGAGATCACTGCCCGACAGCAGCTGAGCCAGTCCCCAATGTGACCACTGTAACCACTGCCAAACCTGAGCCCAGAATACAGAGTGACATGCTGGAAGACACTAGGAGGCCACACAACAAAGAGCTCTTTCCTTCCGTGTGATCTGAGTGTCAGCTGATCTGAGTGGGCAAGCTCTTGTTCTGCAGATTAGCACACAGTCTCCATGGGGAAGAGAGAAGGCACAGCATCTGGGTCAGCAAGAAAGAGCTGGGATGCCATTGCTCTCAGGGGTAGCATGAGTCTTGGGCCTTGCAGGCTGGCATCTTCGGGCTTGGGTATCTCTGGTGTCCTCAGGCCATGCTCATGAACTTACAGTTCCAGCAGAGCCATCTTGGGACAGCTATCCTGAGGCAGGGAGCTACCAGGCTGGGTCCCCAGGGGAACCTGCAGATAAGATACTGGGGACCAAAGCTGTAGACCATCACCCAGTGACCAACCCTGTTGCCCTTGGACTTCTAAAACCCAAATAAATATTCTATTCCCTGTGCTAAAAAGAGTCAACTCAATATCCTTTAGGTTTTTTTTCTTTCTTCTCCTCGCCTCTCTTTCTTCTTTTCTTTTCTTTTTTTTTTTTAAGGACTTTTTAAATACAGGCTCTCATAGCCCATGTTGGCCTCAAACTCTCTATGTAATCGAGACTAATGTTGAATTCCTGATCCTCCTGCCTCTATCTCCTGAATGCTGGGATCATAGGTGTGCCTTGAACCCTGTGCCTCATGCCTGGTAAGTGAACGTGTTACTAGCTGAGCTATATCCTTAACATTCCTTTAGGTCTCTTGAGCATGAGAACACCTTTGGGGGCTTCTTTGAATCCACCTAGGATTCAATTGCATAGAATATAAACAGGAATAGGGGCTCGCAGAAAATTCAGACTTTGTTTGCACAAGTGACAATGCAAAGAAGAGAGTATTGAACATTCTTGTAAAAAAAAGTGTGTGTGTGTGTATGTGTGTGTGTGTGTGTGTGTGTGTGTGTGTACACACTAGAGGTCTGGTTTAATTAGAACACTTGCCTTGCGTTCACAAAGCTCTGGATTTCCCAGCACCAAGCAAACTGAGCATGGTTTGGCATACTGGTAATCCTAACACTTTGGAAGTGGAGGCAGAAAAGGCTCAGGAGTTTAAGGTCAGCCTCAGCTACATAGGGAGTTCAAGAACTCTCTAAGTTAATAAGATCCTATGTTAAAAAAATAACTTGGATGGGGAATTTAGTATTTTCAGCTCAAGGAGAATACAGCCCCCTGCCTGGCCAGGATCTTACTATGTAGACCAGGCTGGCCTGGAACTCGCAGAGATCCATCTGCCTCTGTGTCTTGAGTGCTGGGATGGAGGGGGGTCAACCTCAGGTAGGTAAGCCTGGCCCTAATTTCTTTTAATCTTTATTAAAAAATCTAAAAAGAAATAAAGTAAGAATTTAAGATAGGATTACCATATGGCCCAGAAGCTTCACTTCTGGGAATATATGCAAACACTACTTTAAGAGCTATTTGGATACCTGCATTCACAACAGGAATGTTCGTAAGAGGCCAGTTGTGGGAACAGGCCTGTAGTCAGCACTCAGGAGGATGAGGGAGGAAGTCACTAGCTTGAGGCTAACCTGGGCTATACAGTAAGAACCTATTTCAAAATGCCAAAATTATAAAAACAATCAAATAAAAACACAAATAAATAAACTTCAGAGTCTGAGGAGGTAGCCTAGTCAGTAAAGTGCTTGCCAGGTAACCATGAGGATCCAGAATTTGGGGCTGGGGAATAAAAAACAGGGACTTACTGGTCAGTTAGGTAACCGGCCAGTCCCAGTCTTAGTAAGAGACTCTGTCCCTAAAATAAAGTGATTTACTTCAGATCATTATGTATAACTGTGCACACACACGAACATACTCACAAGCCCATACAAAAGCCAAAACTTTTAAAATTTAAGAAGAAAAAATGGGGGGGGGGCACAAGGTATGAGAGAAACCTATAATCTTAGCACTTAGTGGGCAGAGGCAGGCACAGCTCTGTGAGTTCTGGGCCAGCCAGGGCTATAGAGCAAGACCCTACCTCAACAAAGCAAAACAAAGTGTTTTAGGGGGTTAAAAGTACAGCTTAGTAGTTGACCAGTATGCAAGAGATCCTGGGTTCAAATGCCCAGTTCTCAAAACGAGATTAAAAAGGTAAAATCTATATAATTTTACTTTGTATTTTTTTTAATCTCAAATTCTTGGGGGCCATAAAAGCTGGACATGGCCTACAGGTTGACGACCTCTGGGCCTGGGAATGTCACAGGTAAAGCTGGAGCTGGGAGTGGAAGGGAGCCCAGAGTTGGAGAGAGCCAGAGTAAGACCAGGGACACAGTCATTTTGGTCCTTGGCAGCCTGGTCGTGTCTGAGGGAGACAAGGTCAACCCTTTTTGCCCCCAGGTCTCCCAGCTCTGCTGAGGGTCTGTGTGCTGTGCTGCCTCCCAGCCCAGCCCAGCATTGGCCTTGATGGCTCTCGGCTCCTGTGTCCCACCAGAGCTGCACTCTGTTTCCATCTCAGGCTGTGGATTCCAGGAGCTCCAGTCCAAAGTGGGGTCTAAAAATAAAGCTTGGAACCCTGATCTGGGTAGACAACCTGAAAATGAGGGACTTGGGTCCTTGGCAGTCCTGGACCCTGGTCGTCAAACTTCTGCTATCATGTGCACACAAGCCAAAGGCACTGAGTGCACTCTGAGACCATGCAAGTCAGCTGGCACTGGGAGAAAGGTCAAGCCCAGGAGAACAATGGCTGCTGTTTGCCCCAGTTCCTGAAAGGACCCAGTTCAGATGTTGCTGTTCCCCAAGGCTGAGTGTTGAATGCTTGGTCCCCTTGGTCGTACCACTGGAAAGTGGTGAAATCGTGAGACAGTGTAGCCTACAGAGTTTATCAGTGGGTAGAGAGAGGACGGCATACCAAGATGGCCTTAGAAAGATCTCTCTAGCCACCCTTTTCAGGCTATGGGAAGAAGATGTTAGACTTGAAGACAGATCTCCAAGATCAGGATCATAATTGAACAAAGCCACACTCAGCCTTGGCCGCACTGGCACAAGAGGGATCCTGAGGCAGACCCATGCCTGGAGACACAGACACCTCTGACACTCACCTTTAACTCACAGTTTCCCTAACACGGCAGACAGCCACACGCACCTTAGGTGGCAAGCGTTGACATCTCCCACTTTCTCCCTCCCAACTCTCCCCACCTGAGGACAAAACAAACAAACAAAAAACCCCCACAAAACCCAAAATGTGGGTAATCCTGGCACTTAGAGGTGTGGGCCTGAGGATAGATTTGAGAACTCTCTTTCCTATCTCCCCTTACCACAGCATAAGCTGTCCCAGGCACTCTGAGCACATGCTGTTCGGGGCTTGGCTATGGGTTTCCCAGCATTCCCGCTTGCTGTCAGTCACATGCTATAGCAATCTCCTGGCCATAGCTATGACAATGAAAAATGTCTCCAGATGTTAGTAAATGTTCCTTGGAGTTGAGGTGGATAACCTCTTCCCCTCCCTCTACATCGCTAAGTTCGGTCTGTTTTCACTGAATGGTGGGTCTAGTCTAGAGCATAGCAAGCAGCCAGTCAGTATTAGCCTGCTTCTGTCTCAGAACTGAGCACTGCAGAGCCTGGGGAATAAAGGTTTGATGGATGAATAATCGACAGATGGAATGTCTGCTACTACCAGGG
This sequence comes from Rattus norvegicus, assembly GCF_021556685.1. NCBI lineage: Eukaryota > Metazoa > Chordata > Mammalia > Rodentia > Muridae > Rattus > Rattus norvegicus. Next base: position 150,798,431 of record NC_141537.1, on the reverse strand, counting down.
AGTTGGAGTAGCTAAAAATTGTCCAGTTTATCCTCCCTGCCTCTTAAGAAGATTATAGCAGAGAGAAGTCTTTAGGCCACTTCAAAGGTCAGCCAAGGATTCTCTGGGACACCCTCAGGGTGAATGGTTTGAAAGAGCATGCTACTCTCCATCTCCATGTCTTCTATCTGGTCCTCTGTCTGTCTCCACCTGTATCCAGTCCACAGTGTCACTCAAACAGCTTGAGATTGTGACACCGGATCCCTTCTGTTTGCGAGACAAAGCCTCTTTTCAAAAATCTATGTATTCTTACCATGGAGACGAGGCAGGGGAACACTGTAAGCTCAAGGCTAGCCTGGGCTTCATAGTGAGACTCTGTCATAGAAGAAGATGATCATGGTGGCTCCTGAGGCAAGAGAGTTGATGTTCGTTCAAGGCCAACTGGGGCTACGTAGTGACTTCCAAGGCATCCTAGACTACAGAATAAGACTCAGTCTAAAATCCAAAATCAAGGGCTACAGAGAAGGCTCAATCTGTAAGTAAAGAACTACACACACACACACACACACACACACACACACACACACACACACACACAGGGATTTGATCCTAGAACCCACATTAAGAGGCTGGAGAGATGGCTCAGCAGTTATGTTATACTTATTGCTCTTGCAGAAGACCTGGTTTTAATTCCTAGCACCCACATGGTGGCTTACAAACACCTGCAACTCTGCTTCTGAGGGTCTGACACCCTCTGGCCTTCCCATGCACCTGCATACATGTGGTGCATGTAAACTCAGGCGGGAACACACATACACATAAGTTAAAAATAACTCAGGGGCGACTGCTGTGTCACATGCGTGTCGTCAGTAGGTGGCAGAGAGGAGAGGCTATATCTATGCTCAGTGTTCTGACTTATGAACATCCGAATGTCTGAAAAAAATCAAACCTGAGACAACCACCAGTCTGGTCCCAGGCAGGCCCAGATGGGCTCCCAGGACAGGGAGCAAGCCAGAGACTAGAAGAACCCTGCCTGAGACTGTGGGCCCCTGGTGGGAATGGGCCCTAGACAGACAACCTTCAAAAGGGGACACTGAGGCAAGTGGGGCAAGGAGTGATCTTTTTTTTTTTTCAACAACCATACCTTGTGTTTATTTATAATAAAAAATAAAACAAATGATGTTATTTGACACCCACCCAGCTGGCCAAATAAAATCTTACCATGTCAAAAAAGAATGTTGCATGGTTATGATTTCTCTTCACAGTAATTACTCCTTCATAAGATACCGGATTACATCTCTTTTTTTTTCTCCATCTTTATTAAATTGGGTATTTCTTATTTACATTTCAATTGTTATTCCCTTTCCTGGTTTCCAGGCCAACATCCCCCTAACTCCTTCCCCTCCCCTTCTAAATGGGTGTTCCCCTCCCCATCCTCCCCCCATTACCGCCCTCCCCTGAACAATCCCGTTCACTCAGGGTTCAGTCTTGGCAGGACCAAGGGCTTCCCCTTCCACTGGTGCCCTTACTAGGAGTGATCTTAAAATGACTACCAGATCAGTGCCAGGGGGTCCAGTCAGGGAGCTAGCCTGAGGTAACCATCAGTTCAGAACCACACCAGCCTGGGTTTGGGCAGACCATGCCTGAGGGAACCCCTGCCTACCATAACACACATAGCACTCCTGAGACCACTCACTCCTGAGATGACCCCAGACACTCAGAGACCCTAAGTACTTCTAAGAAGAGCGAGCACGTGTGGAGAGATGGAGGAGAAAGAGAAAGAGAAGGGCGTGGACACAGTGAAGAGGCAGAACTGGAGACTGAAGGATACTGAGGAGCAGCCTCATGTGAGCATTCGGTGATGCAGCTGGGACCACAGTGGGGTCCTGGCCTGTGCTGCCACCAGGGGTATGTTTGGGTCTGTCAACCTGCAGGGATCTGTAATCGCTGAAGGTCAAGCAGTCTAGTCTAGTCTCATCTAGACTAGTCTAGTCTAGTTTAGTCTAGTCTCCTCTCGTCTCGTCTAGGCTGTTACTAGGGACATGTTGATGTCTCAGAGCTGTGCAGGACTGACCATATCCTTCACTTGAGCATTGTGGGAGAGCTGGCTCAGGGGATATGAGAGCAGGGGAACTCTTCCTACCCCTAGCTAGCTGCAGTACTTGGGAGAGTGGGCGCCACACATTCAGGAGTTTCGGGTAAACCAGCCCAAGGTGAGCATGGAAGAGCTGGCCTTACCACTTGTCTCCCATGTGCTGGAGTAGATGAGGGAGAGGTACCCTCCTCCCCCCTAGTGTTCACCACCTATGGCAGGCAAGAGACCTAGTCCTGGGCTTATGAGAGCTGGAGAGCAGTCCTTGGCCCTCAGCAGTTGCAGCACTTGAGAGAGTGGGCCCTGCACCTCCTCTGGGCAGCCAGGTGACTCTGGTGGCAGGGACGGGGATGAGGTAGCCCTGAGGGTGTGGGAGCAGGAGAGCCAGAGAGTTTCTCAGATACTGCCCTGGCCCGGATCCAGGGCTTTGTATTGGCCCATTCCAACATCTACCCCATTGATGAACTGCTGGGGTGCGTGAAGGAGCTGATCCTACAGAGCCAAAGCTACAGGATCTCCATGACACAGAGTAACAACAGGACATCTGAGAGGAGTCCCGGTAAGGGTCCAGTATTGCTAGAGTAGCAGAAGCCAGAGGCCTCATACCAGACCCATGAATCATTGCAGTGAACATTTGCAATCAGTGTGGACAGAAGGGTTTGCTGTGTGACACATTGTGACACACTTCAACTTCCACAATGAGGAGTCTTTTCTTTTTCTCTGTTGGTGGGGAGGCTGCAAGAGTGGAAAGCAGGTATGAGGGGAGGAGGAGATGAGTGGGCTTGGGGTGCACACTGTGAAATTCACAAAGAACTAAAAATAAGTTAAAGGAAGGAAGGAGGGAGGGAGGGAAGGAAGAAAGGAAGAAAGAAAAAAGGAAGAAAGAAAGAGAAAGAAAGGAAGGAAAAAGGAAGGAGGGAGGGAGGGAAGGAAGAAAGAAAGAAAGAAAAAAGAAAGAAAGAAAGAGAAAGAAAGGAAGGAAGGAAGGAGGGAGGGAGGGAGAGAGGGAGGGAAGGAAGGAAAGAAGGGAGAAAGAACTTTTTTTTTTAAAGATAGGGTCTCTCAGATATGTAGCTCTGGCTGTTCTGGAACTCAATATAGACCACACTGCCTCTGGCTCCTGAGCGCTCCAGTTAAAGGTGTTCACCACCACAACACACAGTGTGCTGGTTGGTTATGTCTTGTTTTGTTCAAGACAGGGTTTCTCTGTGTAGTCCTTGCCATCCTGAAACTCTTTCTGAAGACCAGGCTGGCCTTGAACTCAGAGATTAGCCTGCCTCTGCCTATTGAGTTCTAAGATTAAAGGTGTGCACCACCACCACCCAGCTAGTTTTAAGTCAACTTAACACAAGTTAGTTATCTGAATGGAGGAAACCTCAGTTGAGAAAATGCCTCCATAAGATCCAGCTGTAGGACATTTTCTTATAGAGGGTTCAACTCACTGTAAGTGGTACTATTCCTGTACTGGTCATCCTAGGTTCTATAAGAAAGCAGGCTGAGCAAGCCATAGAGAGCAAGCCAGTAAGCAGCATCCTTCCATGGCCTCTGCATCAGATCCTGTCCCCGGGTTCCTGTCCTGACTTCCTTCCACGATGAGCAGTGATGTGGAACTGTAAGCTAAAATAAATCCTTTCCTCCCCAACTTGCTTTTTGGTCATGGCGTGTTGTCACAGGATTAGAAACCCTAAGACACCCAGCAAATAAAAAATTTAAAACTAAACAAAGCTGGCATGGCAGTGTGGGCCATGATTTCTGTGAAGGTAGGGGCAGGCAGATCTCTGTGAGTTCTGGGGCTATCCAGAGAGACCCTGTCAGAGACAAATTGAAAAGGTAGAAAGTAAGAGAGGAGGACGCCCAGCCTTTAGCCCCCAAATGCAGCACACACAGACACCACCACATAAGCACACATGTGTAAACCAAACCAACCAAACGTCAATAAGCAAAACCCCACAAAGAAGAACAATGAAAATTAATAAGCACGTTTTTTAAGACCAAGTCTCACTCTGTAGGCCAGGCTGGCCTCTAACTCACAGAGGTATGCCTGTCTCTGCTTCCAGAGTGTGGGATTACCACACTTGGCAAATTAACTTTTATGCACTTAAACAGTATTGCTTGATTCATTTTTTTGTTTTTTGTTTTTTTGTTTTTTGATTGTTTGTTTGTTTGTGGTTTTGAGTGCAAATTTGCTTTTTCTTTTCAGAGCTGGTGACTGAATCCAGGACCTATCCAATTGCTAGGCAATTACTCTGTCACTGAGCTAAACTTCCAACTCTTGATAGACATTTCAGTTCTTGATAGACTTTCAGATGAAAGTCATGCAACTGATAAACACACGAAGGCATGCTATGGTGATTTGAATAGGTTTGGCCCTATAGACTCATGTTTAATGCTTGGTCATAGTGAGTAGCACTATCAGGAGGTGTGACCTTGTTGGAGGAAGTAGGTCACTGTGGGGGTGGAGTTTTTGAGATATATGCTCAAGCCCCGCCCAGTGTAGAAGACAGTCCTTTTGCTGCCTTCAGACCAAGATGTAGAGTGCTCAGCTCCTCCAGCACGTCTGCCTGCACACTGCCATGCTTCCTACTATGGCGATAGACTACACCTCTGAGACTGTAGGCTGGCCCCAATTGCCTTTGTCATGGTGTCTCTTCACAACAGTAGAAGCCTAAGACACATACTTAATATACTGTATTATAAAGAACCATTAAAACGACAATGGGCCACACACCCTCAAGACAGGTGACAGTCTGTCTAGTGATACAAAATGTTGCCGGATGGAGCAGTGGGAATGAGCAGTCTGCTGGGCAGGAAGGAGCATCCGGACATTTGTTCAGCCACTTTGGAAAACTCTCTGACGTTATCTAATACAGTCAGAGATACACTGTCACATAGATATCTGAGAGAAAGGTCCGGCTTCATGCAACACGGCATGGGGACAGTTAGAACGTTCGAAGCAGTGCTGTGCCAGACAGCTCCGATCTGAAAGCCGTCCAAATGTCCATGAGTAGACAGAAGGAGAAATCACTGTGTAGTTATATACTGAAATATTATTGCAGCAATACAAAAATAATCAGTACCAGCGAGAAGACTTAGGAGGTAAGAGAGCTTAACACCCAAGCCTAGCAAACCGAATTTCACCCCGAGGAACCACGTGATGAAAGGAGAGAACCAACTCCATAGATAGCATGGTCCTCTGACCTCCATGTCTATGCTGTGGCATCTACAGCTGAACCCCCACATGATACACTCAAACACTAATAATTAATTTTGAAAGAAAGCGAGAAAGCACATTTTCACGCAGTAGCACTGAGGAACCTCACAAACATGGTTCGATAGATCATTTTAACTTGTTAAAATTACGAGTGTGTATCTGCATGTGAGTCTATGCACATGTGTGCCTGGTACCTTCAGAAGCCAGAAAAGGGTGTCCGATCCCCTGGGGCAGGAGTTACTGGCAGTAGTGAGCCAGCCACCCAGTGGATGCTGGGGATTGAACTCTGGGCCTCTGCAAGATCAGTAATCACTCTCAATGGCTGAGCCTTCTCTCCAGTGCCCACAAGCATGATACTGAGTGAAAGTGTGTGACTTTATTTATATAAACTTCCCATTTTGTTTGAAGATTTGTGTTCTGATAATTAAACATAAAGCAAAAGGACACCGGCACACCCCTGCGTTACAGGAGATGTTTGATTGCCTGGGCAGTCAATGTCTGATTGAATAAGGGAATGGCTAAGACCTACTTCTTTGTTTTTTGTTTGTTTGTTTGTTTGTTTGTTTGTTTAGATTTTTCCAAGACAAGGTTTCTCTGTGTAACAAAGCCCTGCCAGTTCTGGACTCGTTTTGTAGACTGGGCTGCCCTTGAACTCACAGAGACTCACCTGCCTCTGCCTCCCAAGGGCCACCCCACCCAGCTTATTTCTTTGGTTTTTAAGATACAGTATTTACAGGTTGCACAGGTTGTCCTCAGACTCAAATTCTCTTGTCTCCAAAACTTGAGTGCTGGGATTAAAGGCATGTGCCATGCCAGATTTCTGGGTACTTTTCTATGAATGCCATGATAAAAATTAAGGGCTGGAAGGAGAGAGATGGGTTAGTGATTAAGAGTACATATTGCTCTTCCAGGGAACCCAGGTTCTGCTCCCCACACCCACATTGGGCAGCTCACAATGACCTGTAACTCCCGCTCCAGGGAGATTCAACATGTCTGGTCTCTGAAGCTACCTTTATCCATGTACACACAGAACAACACAGAGATACACACATACACACAGTTAAAAATAGGACCTTTAAAAAAGTGAGGGCAGAGGATGTTGTCTAGTGTACATAGATCCTGGGTTGGATTCCCAGCACCAAACCCAGAAATATTACACTGTGCATTAAAATTTTAAATCTCTCTCTCTCTCTCTCTCTCTCTCTCTCTCTCTCTCTCTCTCTCTCTCTTTCCTTCCCTATTCTCTCTCACCTCCTTCTCTCTGTCTTTCTCCCTCTCTGACTTTCCCTCTCCTGTCTGTGTGTGTCTCTCATACACACACACACAGAGAGAGAGAGAGAGAGAGAGAGAGAGAGAGAGAGAGAGAGAGAGGAGGGAAGTCAGGGAAGGAAGTTTGAGTCCATGAATTTTGCTCATCTGAACACAAGAGGGGGTGACCAGCTAAGGAAACCACGTTTCCTAGCAACAGAGAAAAACACTGGGCAGGAAGTTTCTTATATTTTTGGTTGTGAGCCTAGCCTTTAACGGCTGAGCCATCTCTCCAGCCCGGGCAGGAAGTTTCTAAGACTCAGTTGATGGATTTCAGCTCTGCACCTGCTTGGGGCAGGGCTCCAGCCACCTGTCCTGGCACCTGGAGCCTTCTGCTGAGTCTTGAGAGTCCTTGACCTTTTGTGGGAAAGTGTCGTACTCCTGAATGGGAAGTCAGATCTGCAGGGTGCTGAACCCTGGGTCTCCTTTCTTCCCTGTGTTTTCTGTAGTACTCCAAACCCCCTGGTGTTTCCCTCAAATGCAGAGGCAATTAAAGTGCAGAAAAGAGGGAAGTTGCCTGGAGCATTCTGAGAAAGATTTGGGTTACAATGGCCATTCTCCGGTTTGCTATTTTAACAGGTAAGTATTTAGGTAAGTATTAGGTGAATTCTGTGGAGTAGTAATAACACAGGAAGAATCCACTGTAAAGGGTCTGGGCTGGGGCTCCTTGGTTTAATGTGCTGGCATTGCTGCCCAGATCTTGGCTGGCCCTGTGGCACTAACAGAAGGTGCTGGGACCTTTAAGAGGCAGGGCCTAGGCGTTAGATCATTGGGTGCATGTCCTTGAAGGGACTAGTTGGACCAGTCCTTGTGTGTGGCAGACTTTTCCCGGGAAGACCCAACACACATTTATTCTCTCAGAAAGGGAACTCCATGACAGAACCAAGAAACAACCACACCAAGGTCCAACTTAGTTAAACTAACGAGCTTTTATTGGTTTGCTAACAGGAGTGTGGGTGAGGGATTACCAGGTGTGGCTCAAAAAACAGCTGCATCACCAAAAAGACCCAACAGGGTGATGACTCACAAAAGCTGCAACCCTGGAGCTCTCTGCACAACATGCAGGCAGCTGACAGATCCAAGAGCTCTCCTCTCTGCAGCTGGGCTGCTCAGAGTCTCCTCCATCAGCTGTTTGTTTCTTCTGGAAAGCTGGGGAAAGGCAAGTTTCCACGTTCCCAGAATGTGGAACCTTCGTTTACCTCCGTGGTCTCCTGAGGGCCCCGACCCTAGAAGGAAAGTTTGGATTCTGAGGAATCTGCTACCCAACCCTAGACCTTTCCTGCTTCTCTTGCACCCACTCTGCAACCAGCCTCCTTTGTCTGACTCCTGCTTCAGTGTTTGTCCTTAACACAAAGCCACATGAGCCAGAAGGAAGCTTTCCTCTTTTTCATTTGATTCTCTATAGAATTGACAAAGTAGCAGAAATATGGCTAACAAATAGAGAAAGAAATTGAGACTTGGGACTGGAGGAAGGTTCACAGTTAAACTCCAGCACAGGACTGCTGGTGAATTCCTAAAACATGCACTGTACCGTTCACGGTGGCCTGTAACTCCAGCTTCAGAGATCCAAAGCCCCTTTCTGGCCTCTGAGGACACTGCATGGATGCCCACCACATGCATGTCATGCATACTCCCGTCCCCTCCCCTACATGTTGGGCTACATGTAATTAAAAACAAAATAAGTCTTAAAGAGAGAGACAGAGAGAGACCTGAGACTTAGAGAGATTAAACAGGATGTCATCCAGATTTCTTCCCCAATCCAATTAATAAAAGAAATACTTAAAAAACATATTTTAATTTATTTTATGTTTTGAGACAGGGTCTTACTTTGTAGCTCTGACTGGCCTGGAACATACTGCGTAGACCGAACTGGTCTTGAACTCACTGTGATCCGCTTGCTTCTGTCTCCTGAGTGCTGGAATTAAGTGTGCCTAGCCTATCATTCTTTTTCTTATTTTAAAAGCTTATTTTTAAAGGAGTAAAGCTGCTTATTGTCTCTAATACCCAGATAAATTAATGTTAAAACATTGGGTAGTATTTTCTTTAACCAGTGAAGAAAACCACTTGAAGTAAGAGCGTTTGCCCTAGGGAGGAACTTGCAGTTGTGGTAAGAGCCTCACTTCGAGAAAGCAGCCTGGCTACTACTAGCAGGAGCCATACTAGGTCCCCCCTAGACAGTGTGGTGGTGTGCGCCTGCGACCCCAGCACTTGGTAGGTGAAGACAAGAGGCAGAAGTTCAAGGCTACCTCAGCATCAAATCACATTTGAAGTCTCTGGACTTCTAGGAGACCCAGTGTCCCAACATTCTTCTCTGAGCCAGCAACTGTGCCTCTGGGAACCAAGACTGCAGGCAGAATTTGAAATTTGGCAAAAGGTACACATGGCAATATTGGTGCCAGTTTTATTTATGATGTTCCCTGATGAGAGAGAGAGAGAGAGAGAGAGAGAGAGAGAGAGAGAGAGAGAGAGAGAAAGAGAGAGGTGGTAAGGGAAGTAGTTCATTGGGTAACATTAATGTCTCCATTAAGGAATGACCTTAGGGAGGAGCAACATCTCAGGGGTTAAGAGTCCCTGATGTTTGTCTGTGGGTCTGCAGGACCCCATACATTTGTAGCAGACATGCAGCTAGGTCTTCAAGTGGATCCCCTAACAATTAGAAAGGAGACTGTCTCTGACTGTTGCCTGCCACTGGATCCCCTCCCTGTTACTGGACTGCCTGATTAGGCCTCCTGGGACTGGATATTCCATGGTGGGTGGGGTGGTACCCAATGGAGGCTTCCCCTTCTCTGAGGAGACGGGTAGTGGGGGAAGGGATTGGCAGTTCTTGCAGAACCTGAGTTCAGTTCCCAGAAGCCACATTGGACAGTCTCATGAGTTCCTATAACTCCAACTCTGGGAGTTCCAACAAACCTCTGTGTGTACCTGCATACACACGGCACACACAGAGGCATATAAATAAAAGTCCATCTTTACAAATCCGATCAATCTTTTAAGCTATCTTGGGGCCTGAGGATGTAGTTTGTGGGCAAAGGGCTTGCCTAGCATTCACGAAGCTCTGGGTTTAATTCCCAGTACCATGTGGGGCAGCTCAGGGGAGCTCTCCAGTCTCAGGGGATCTGAATTCTCTTCTGACCTCTACGAGCACCAAGAATTTACATGGGTTTTTATTAGGGTTTTATTGCTGTGAACAGGCAACGTGTCTAAGGCAACTCTTATAAGGACAACATTTAATTGGGGCTGGCTTACAGGTTCAGAGGTTCTGTCCATTATCACCAAGGTGGGAACATGGCAGCATCCAGGCAGACCTGGTGCAGGAGGAGCTGAGAGTTCTACATCTTCATCTGAAGGCTGCCAGCAGAATACTGGCTTCCAGGCAGCTAGGACAAGGGTCTTAAAGCCCACACCCACAGTGACATGCCTACTCCAACAAGGCCACATCTTCTAATAGTGCCACTCCTTGGGCCAAGCATATACAAACCGTCACAACATGGCACAGGTAAAACATTCATACAGATAAAAAAATCTTTTAGGGCTGGAGAGATGGCTCAGTGGTTAAGAGCACTGACTGCTCTTCCAGAGGCCTGCGTTCAAATCCCAGCAACGACATGGTGTCTCACAACCATCTATAATGAGATCTGATGCCCTCTTCTGGTGTGTCTGAAGAGCTAAAGTGTATTCATATATAATAAATAAATCTTAGAAATTAAAAAAAAATTAAATATTTTTAAAAATCATCTTACTAGCTGGTTGTGGTGGGAGTCTAGGCTATGCCTATGGAAGCCTGGCAAAGTGGCTTTTAGCCCCAGCACTGGAGAGGCAGGGCAAGCTGGATCTGTAAGATGAAGCCTAGCAAACTCCAGGGCTATGGAGGGAGACTCTGCCTCAACCGCTTCCCCAAGGACTAATACAAACAAACAGATAACAAAGTCAGCTCCCTCTGCTGAGCAAGACCCAAAATCGAGGGTTCCATCATCTTTTTAAACTAAACCAAAACAAATGACTGTGGGCTTTTACCTGTGTTTTTTATTGGGGTGCACATGTGGAAGTCGGAGGACATCTTGAAGGAGCGTCCTGGGATCTCACTCAGGTCTTCAGGCTTAGCAGCAAACACCTTTACCCACTGAGCACCTCACTGGTCAGTTTAATTTCTAGACAATCTTGCTGCATTGCCTAGACTGCCTCAAATTTCCAACCCATCTGCCTCCACCACTGAGTGCTGGGATTACAGGCATAACCACCACTAGTCTGTTGGGCATTTTCTGTGTTGGTTGGTAAAGCATTCTTGTGCCAAGAAAGTCAGGCCTTTAATCTCAGCAGTGGAAAACAGCGGCAGGCAGATCTCTGTACTGTGAGTTCAGGGGTAGCCTGGTCTACAGAGTGAGTTCCAGGAAAACCAGAGCTGCATAGAGAAACCCTGTCTCAAAAACAAAAACAAAACAAAAAACATTAAAGATATCCTTATTTTCTTTGATAAGGAGGCACCCTAGAAACACCTTAGGGCTTTGTGTTCTTTGAACTTGGACCCAATCACAATCACCTCATTAAAAGAAAACATATACAAACCATTTATTTATTTATATATGTGTTTCTGATTTGTGTTTGTATGTGAGTGTATACTTGCCAAACACAGCTCAGTAGTCAGAGGATAACTTCCTTGTCCTAAAAGCAAGTCTTAACCTGGGAATGGTGTCTTACGTCTAGTATCTAACCACATCAGAGGGCTGAGATCCCATTCCAGTCTGGGCTAAATAGTGAGGCCCTCTCTCAAAAGAAACAAAGACAGATTAAGGGGGATAAGAGACGGCTCAGTCAGTAATGTGTTTGCCAGGCTAACGCCAAGGCCTACCTCGACATCCCCAGCCTTCAGGTATGGCCATGGGGTTGACATCTGTGACCACAGCACTGAGGATGCAGAAACAGGAGGATGACTCACTGGCTACCCAGCCTACAGGAACCAACAAGTTCCAGGCTCAGTGAGAGTCCACCATCTCAAAGACTGAAGTCCAAGGAGAAGACCTGACACTAGTTTCTGGCCTCCACACAAAGCAATGCGTTCATGAGCATGTGCGTGCACATATAGTAAACACAAAAATATTTTTTAAAAATTGAACAATTGGGGTTGGGGATTTAGCTCAGTGGTAGAGTGCTTGCCTAGCAAGCACAAGGCCCTGGGTTCAGTCCCCAGCTCCGAAAAAAAGAAAAAAGAAAAAAAAATTGAACAATTTACTTCTTCCCCTGCACTCGGGAGATGGAGGTCAGAGGATCAGCAGTTTAGGGTCATCCTCAGCCACATATGATTGGAGGTCAGCCTGGGCTACATAAGGCGTCTTTACACCCCCCTCCCAATATGTGTGTCTTTCTGTGTACTACACACAGAGACTCCTCACCCTCAAGAGATAGGCACTTGTCTTTCCAGTGCCACCCTTACGTCAAAATTGTTGGTGTGTCCTTAATTACCGATCACCTGAATAAGATTATCATAATTGTTCATTTATTCCTTAATTACCTACTTTATTACTATTGTTTTCAATTCTCCAAGTAGAGCTGTTGAGTCAGGAGACAGGCATGAGCTGGGTGTGGTGGCACATGTTGTGAGCCCTGCACTAGAGAGGCTGGGGTAGGAGGATTACTGCCAATTTGAGGCCAGCCTGGGCTACACAGTGAGTTCCAAAGCCAGCCTGGGTTTATAAGTGAGATCTTGTTGGGATGGGAGAGATAGGAATGTTTTTCAGGCCCTAGAGTATGATTCCCCATACAGTGGGGGCTGTATGTGTCATCTTGTTTAATACTCAAAAGCCACTAATTAATTAATGCAGTCTGTGCTTGTCAAATGATACATTGTATCAAGTATTTTGGAGTTTCAGGGTTGAGCAAGATGTAGGGGTTAGGTACTATTATTATGCCCATTGTACAGATGAGGAAACTGAGACCTGGGAGGTGACTTGCCTGAGAATTGCTAGTGACTGCTCCCTCACTGGTACATTTGTGTATCTCTGAACTGAAGGTGGTGATGCTTGCATATAATACCAGCAGAGGATTACAGCCAGGAGAGGCTAAGTCAGGAGGATTTGGAGTTCAAGTCTAGCCTGGGCTAGAAAGTGACTTCTAGGCTTGCCTGGGCTATGTACACACAGGGAGAACCTGTCTGCATGAGGGAAGATGTTATTTATATAAGCCTCTAGAAGCCTCAGATTGCTCTGGTTTTGGGGGCAGTAGGTGTTTTCATTTGGGGTACAACTTATTTTCTGTCCCTTTGATGACTTCCTCTTTTTCTCTCTATTTTTTTTTTTTTTTGGTTCTTTTTTCAGAGCTGGGGACCAAACCCAGGGCCTTGTGCTTCCTAGGTAAGCGCTCTACCACTGAGCTAAATCCCCAGTCCCCTCTTTTTCTCTTTTCCAGGACAATCCTGGAAACAAATCAAATGATGAAATGTACTGCAGTATGGCTTGGGAGAGAGAGCCTGTCCAAACACTACCAGGGCTAAAAGCTAACACGTCCTACATTGACTTTGATTTCCTACTTTTACAGAATATTTGTTAAATTGTATTTATGTGTATTTGTCTATGTGGCAGGTGTTCACGAAGGCCAAAAGAGGGTGCCAGACCCCCTGAGATGGACTACAGGGGTTGAAAGCTGCCACACAAGGTGAGTGCTAGGAACCAAACCTGGATCTTCTGGATGTGTGTGCTCTTAACTGATGAGCCTTCTCTCCACTCCTGAGTAACTGCATTCACTAATTAGGCTGAAGGTGCTGGAGAGATATTTTAGCAGTGAAGACCACTGGCTGCTCTTCTAGGGGACCCAAGTTCAAGTCCCAGCACCCACAGGGTGGCTCATAACCTCCTGTAACTCCAGTTCCAGGGAGATCTGATGCCCCCTTCTGGCCTCTACAGGCACTGCATGCACAAAAAATTAGCTTTTTCCCCCTAAGATTTATTTTATTTATTTCATGTATGTGAATACACTGTCACTGCCTTCAGACACATCAGAAAGGGACATCGGATCCCATTACAGATGGTTGTGACTCACCATATGGTTGCTGGGAATTGAACTCAGGACCTCTAGAAGAGCAGTCAGTGCTCTTAACCGCTGAGCCATCTCTCCAGCACCCCCCCCCTTTTAAAGTACAAGCCAGGTATAGTGGCTCACATCCCACTAGAAGGCAGAGGCAGGTGAAACTCAAGGAGTTCAAGGCCAGCCTGGTTTACAGAGAGTTCCAAGACAGCCAGAGCTACATAGAGAGAACCTGTCTCAAAATATGAGTAAATAATTAAATTAAACTAAAAAGAACAACAGATGTATATGGACATGAGCAGACAGGGTGTTCTCACTGACCGATTGGGCCAGTGACCACTCCCATGCCTCCCTTGGAAGGAAGCATAACACCCATGGGCATCTTCAGGGTCCAGAGTCAGCACACTTTGTTCTCAGGAATTCAGCCAATCTTTTGTATCGTGAGCTCCACATTCCTGAATTCAGTGAGCCACAGACTGAAAGCATCGGGAAAGCTAATGTTTGCATCTGATCAGGTGTGGGAGCTCATGCCTGGAATTCTGGAACGGAGTCTGAAGCAAGGTCTAATGTGGGTTTAAGACTAACCTGGGTCTGTATAGAAAATGTATACACTTTTCACAATTCCAATGCCTCAAACAATTCAGTATAACTATTTATGTACCCTTTACATTGAATGTGTTATACAACCTTCTAAATCTTGTTACCCTTGAGGAGCCGAATAACCCTTTCACAGGGTCTCCTAAGATCATCCAAAAACACAGACATTTACATTATAATTCATAGCAACAGCAAAGTTACAGTTATAAAGTAGCAATGGAAAATGATTATTTTGGGGCTGGAGAGATGGCTCAGAGGTTAAGAGCACTGGCTGCTCTTCCAGAGGTCCTGAGTTCAATTCCCAGCAACCACATGGTGGGTCACAACCATCTGTAAAGAGATCCGATGCCCTCCTCTGGTGTATCTGAAGACAGCTACAGTGTACTTATATATAATAAATGAATAAATCTTTAAAAAAAAAAGAAAATGATTATTTTATGGTTGGGTTTCACGACAACACGAGGCACCACTGTATTAGAGGGCCACAGCATAAGGAAAGTTGAGAGCCGCTGCTCTAAAGGTTTAAAGTACATGAGAATATATGGCCAGGTGACGTGCAAGCGCTGCTCTGTTCTTTATGGGGAATTTGACTGAATGAGGCTTTGGACCTCCCTGGCAATCCCGGAAGCAGCCCACACCTACTGAGGGGTGATCTATTCCTGTAATTAATTGTCTGAGCAATAAGGGTTTTGAGCAGATCCCAGAGCAAACAAGAGCTCTGTGGTCTCTCCAGGATTTAGTATAAGCAGAGAACCTGAAATGCCCCTCTCCCACAATTCCCATTTGTTTCTGAGGTTTTACTTTGGGAGGCTGTGGGAGCAACAGGTCATGAGACCTCACTGGTGGAAAAAGATCAGTCTTGCCTCTGAAGGGTTTAGCCCAGCCATTGGCCTTTTCTTTCCTGGTCCACTGTGATGTGAGCAGCCTTAGACACACACTCCCACCACCACCACTGAGCTGTTCCTTATTCCCTTCCCAGCTTCGACGGACTGAAACCCCCTAAAACAGTGAGCCAAGATAAATCTTTCTTCTCTTACATTGTTTTGTCACAGTGAAATCTGTGCTGTGGCAGACACTGTCCACATCTCTAGAGTTCTGAGCAAGGCCATTCAGTCTGCAGCATAAATTATCGCCAGTTGAGAAGCTTCTCAATGCTGGGACGATGGCTCAGCAGTTAAGAGTGCTTGCTGCTGGGGCTGGGGATTTAGCTCAGTGGTAGAGCGCTTACCTAGGAAGCGCAAGGCCCTGGGTTCGGTCCCCAGCTCCGAAAAAAAAAAAGAACCAAAAAAAAAAAAAAAAAAAAAAAAAAAAAGAGTGCTTGCTGCTCTTGCAGAGGACCCAGGTTCCATTCCCAGCACCTATGTGGCAGTTCACAACTGTGTGTAACTCCAGTTCTAGCCTCTAAGGGCTTCTGCACATATGTGATGCACATAAACTCATAGAGGCACCAACACGTAAAAATAACAAATAAATAGGAATTTGAGAAAGAGAGAAAGAGAAACTTCTCCTAGTGTTGGGTCCTCAGAGACTTGACATCTGACCATAGGTTTGAACTGTTCATGCAACCTGTCACAGGTCTAGGAGGCAGTATATCATATGGCCTTACGGTATTCCATAGTAGGACAGTACAGGCTCGATCAGGGTCTCAGGGCACAAGAAAGCTTCTCAAGACCCTCGAAGCAGGTCTCCTTCTCAAGACCCTTCGAAGATCAGCACAGTGCCAGTATGTCTCCTCCAGCCGCCCTGGCTACTGTCAGGCTTCCTCACACTGGCAGCCAGCAAGGGCCCGTGTTGGATTCACAGATGAGTGTGAGTGGTCTGTGTGTATAAACTGAGACCAGACAAGGTGCTAAAGTAACCAAAGACAAAAACAAGTGATATATCAACAGGCTCAGCTTCAGGGCAGTGTGCGCAAACATCCTTTTGGGGCCAGAGAGGTAGCCTGTGATGAGAACAGGAAGGCTTGAGGAGTCAAGATGGCTTAGGAGGTAAAAACACTTGCTGCCAAGCTCAATAGCCTGAATTCAATGCAAAACCCACTCGACGGAGAAAAAAAAAAAAAAAAAAACAACTCCAGTGCTAATCCTCTGCCCTACACAGCTGTGTGGCATTTGCCCCCTGCCACATTTGTAAATAAATGTAATAAAAGAATTGGACAAAATCAAAAGAGAAATGAATAGGATCAGAGAGAAGGAGGCCTGGAAAAAGTGGTGTGGGCAGACCTGTGAATGGGTTTGCTCTTGTTTGGGTGCAGGCTGGATCTGAATTGTGAGGATTGGAGTCTCATGAATGGAATAATATTGTTGTCTGGCGTCTTGGCTGTTGTAGAAATACCCAGCTCCGTCCGACCCTCTGCCTGGGTTACCCTCCTCCTTTGCTTTCTACCCGCTTGTGAGGCAGTCTGCTTGTTCTAGCACACCCTTGGGTTGCCCAGCCTCTATCATTTTGTGCAGATCTCCTTTGCTTTATACATTGCTCAGTCCATGGTACTCTGATATAGCAATAGAAAAGGGTCCACGACAAAGTGAGAAAATGTTCGAATCCCATGACAGTGTCACTAGAAAGCATCCATCACTGATTGGGACCTGA